>NC_067239.1:24130989-25542239 GCF_019924925.1 Ctenopharyngodon idella | reverse complement strand
TCTACAGGCATTTCCAGTGGCCACTATTGAAAAAGTGGCTCTTCACGTCGCACGTGGTTTACAGGTATGGTTGTGAAATCAGTCATTTGTAAATTTAATGTTAAGGCCCGTTCACACCAAGAATGATAACTATAAAGGATGTCAATGTTTTTAAGGCCCAACGACCAAGGATGATGACTATAATGATAAAGATATAGTTTTAAAAATAGTTTTCAATGTAAAAGAATAGCAGAGTCCACACCACAACTATAACGATAATGGCACAGAGGAACAATATCTTTGGAATCACTTTAACAACGTTGTTTTTTCCAACCGATGAGTATGGAAGCTTGAGAAGAGAGGGCTACTCATTGAGAAAACAAAGGAAATTAACATTTGAACTCTCTCTTGCAAAATTAGCACCCCCATCCGAGACGCAATCACACTGAATCAGTCACACCTCAGCATTGCCTTAATCTACATTTCCTTTCCTTCACCCCCCTCTTCCCCCATCTCCTCTCTCTACATGCAGAGATGACCTGAAATTCACCCAAAATCTGTATGGTTTAATGTGAACAGTTATCATACAACATTATACATGTTTGGTATCATTTGAAATGTCTCAGTGCGATTGGTTCAAAGGTCTCATTCCCACAGAAGTAAACCAGAAGGTAATAAAGGTTTAAAGATTTTAGAGGTATTTTGCTCTCTGTAATGGGTGTGTCCACCTTCACAGGGTCTTTCATGCAAATGGCCTTCTGTCCCCAAAAGGTGTAAACTACTCAGTCTAGGACCCTGATTAATGCAAATTCCCATTGTGAAAGAAGTGCCTGCTGCACCCATGGTACGGCAGAAAGGTTCCTTGATTATTACGCCGGAATGAGAGTATAGTTCACAGCCATATCGGCCGAGAAAATCGCAACTTTTCATTTTCTGTCGGTCTTAGTACATGATGTAACTACAGAAGAGTCAAGTTTTAAATAGGAAAAATATCAAAACTCTTTGCTCATTTTTGAGCGAGATGCTATTGGTCTCATCAGATTCAATGAACTATGCTAAGCTATGCTAAAAGTGGTACCGCCAGACCCGGAGATCGGCTGAATGGATTCGAAAACGGTAAAACTCAACTGTTTAACTCTAGGGGAGTTGGAAAATGAGCCTATTTTCAAAAAAAGTGGAGTGTTCCTTTAAGATTCATCAGCTGGAAAAGATCATTTTGAAAGTGACTCCGCTATTCTTTTACATTTGGAATGATTTTTATAATTATATCGTTATATTTATTGTCTTTGGTGTGAAGTGTGAACAGGCCTTTACTGTTTTTTCCATATTTAAATGTAATTATTATGTAATCTCAAGGTCTTACTACAATGTTTTATTGTTTTTCTTCAGTACCTGCATAATGAGAAAAAGCTTTTGCATGGAGACATGAAATCATGCAATGTTGTCATCAAGGGCGACTTCGATAGCATCAAAATCTGTGATGTTGGTGTGTCACTGCCACTGGATGAAAACATGCAGGGTATGAAACGATTTAACATTTCAACATTCTAATTTTTTCCTTCCTTTGTTCATTAATAGAGTGGATCTCAAAAAAAGAAGGTAAAAGAAAACATAAAAAAGATGTTTTTAAAGTATTTTTTCATACCTATCTTTCCTCAGTGAGCGATCCAAAGGCCCATTATATTGGGACGGAGCCGTGGAAGCCTAAGGAAGCCTTGGAGGATGGGATTATCACAGACAAAGCTGATATATTTGCGTATGGACTCACGCTGTGGGAGATGATGACACTTTCTGTTCCTCACCTGGAGATGCTGGACACTGAGGGTGATGATGATGATAATGGTAAAGCTACAGTAATCAAATCCATCTGCTATTTGTAATATACTATAGCAATTGGATTTTTAAAGTGCCTCTTATCTATTCTTTCTTTTTCTTAGATGACTCCTTTGAGGATGATTTTGATGAAGATGCATATTACGAGAGGTTGGGAACTCGACCGCCTTTGGACGCAGCCACTCTCGGAGGGTCTTATCAGAGGATGGTGGAGCTCTTCTGTCTCTGTACAGAGGAAGACCCTCAGAAAAGACCCTCTGCAGCTCACATTGTTCAGGTGCTGGAATCCAACAACCAGCTTTGTGACAAAAACAGTGAGGTCATTATAATTGATTAAATTCACTATTCTCTTCCCGTCAATGTAAAATATATTGGAATGTTTACAGGTCGGGTCTGGTTTCTGCTCTGCTTTTCTGTCTATAATTTTACTTTGTGAGCTGTTTCTTTGTCACATTGTAAATATTTTTCTGTTGATGATTGTCATGTTACATATGTTCTTATGTACTCCATTGACTTTCAGACATGTTCTAGATACTGTAGTTGTTACGGTGCAATTTGAATTAAAGTGTCTATTTGAACTATGGTCTTTGTGTATAAAATTATATAAAATGCTTGATTTTGTGAGTTAAATGAATATAGGGCAGATTGAATTTTAACTTTTTTGAGTGACTTTCACAATCATTACTTGATGGGAATTAAGTAATAAGTAATACTTTGAGCTGACCATAATTAGAGTAATTTATGTTCAACATAGAAATAGCAGTTGCACTTTACAGTATGTGTATTTATTACAATGTAATTTCATAAGAAAGTACTGGGTAATATGTTAAATACATTGGTTTAGGGTAGGTTCATGGTTAGTATAATATTTGTACATAGTATCTATATGTGGAACAGTACTGTAAAATAGTGTTACTGAAATGTCTGATTTAAGATTTTTAACGCTTTACAATAAGGTCCCATTAGTTACTGCATTGACTCATTAACTAACAATGAACAATGCATTTGATAGTGTTGATTAATTTCACTAATAAAATACTGTTCATTGTTAGTTTATATTAGCTCAGGTCCATTAAATATCAGATACAACTTTTAATTTTAATGTATTAGTCATGTTAACATTAATAAATGCTTTAGAAGTATTTTTCATTGTTAGTTCATGTTAACTTTTGTATTTAAATAATGTTAACAAATGTATCTTTATTGTAAAGCATTTTAAATTTCCCTGACTCTTATCCGTTATAAAATTTCTTGACAGCTCCCAGTTTTCAGTGACTATGGCAACCCTAAAATAGGTAGCTAACAAGAAATATTTTTCATGAAGTTAACATGTCCTGCTGTGACAAACTAGAAGTTCTCAAAGTTTTTGACGTCAAGGACCCCCTTCCTGAAATTTAAATGCAGCTAATATATATATATTAAATGGGTCTATATACATAAGCCTATTTGTACTGTGAAAAAATATCTAGAAAATACAATTCATATTTACTTTCTTTCTGTTGACCACATATTGTTATTGTATTAACAGGTAGAAAAACAATAGCGGTCAATAGAATGAAATAATTAAGCTTGGCTTTTGACCAGTCTTTAGACGTAAATGGTAATTTAGTCAGGTTTTACATTTTTCCATATTTTTCAGTTTGTAACCTCTTCTCTAAAACTTAAAGCATTTTGCATTCAATCATTCTAAAAGAATTAGCAAGTTTTTATGGGAAGACTGAAACTATTAGTAATATTTGTACTTTTAAAATGCCATCGCACCACAAAACTATATAAAATTAACTAGTGAAGGCAAACAAAACTGAAACCTAAGCTGCATAACTCATTCAAATGAATACAATACAAAATATACGAACAAGACCATTTATTTAAAAATATGTACAAAGCAAAAGCAAGGAGCAGTTCAACTGAAAGTTTTTCATTTTACAACCAACTTTAAGTAATTATGACAGCCTAATTTTCCAAACAGGAAGCTTTAGGACCTGCTAGCTTACGATAAACAGCCAGTATTTGAAGTAAACTGTGCCTTAAATAAGAATGAATGAACTCAGCATTAAAGACAAAATATCAGTCTCTATATCAACGTAAAATTAGATGTTTATCATATTAGACATCTTGATTTGAACATCTAACAATTGTTTTTTTTATCTATTAAACTCTTGGGAAAAAAAAAAAACCTTACAAAAGCATTAACAAATGCAGTCAAACTAAAACCTAGTGTAGATGTTTTTCTTTAACTGATGAAGTTGTACACCAGAAACGTTGGTGTCTCGCAGTATTTTGTAGCAAACAGCTTCCCTTCTGGTGTAGGGTCAGAAAAGGCGATTTCTTCTTTGGTCAGATGGCTCCCGTACATGAAAGTATTCCTGAATCAGTAAGAAACAATAGTTTTATATCCACAAAGTAATTTATGCAAACTCTCACTATGAAATCTTTCATCTTATTAATGCACTGAAAATGTTTGGTACCTGACAGTGTCTAGAAGGCGAGTGGCGATGCCCTTCCTCCTCATCAGACTGAAGACCCAGATGCGACTGACGCCACAGATGGCTTTTTCCGGCACTGTGGAGCAGCACCAGGCTCTGTTGCGCTCCATGAAATCCTCCTTGTTAACGTCTTTGGGCTTCTCTGGCTGCTCCAGCACCCGAAAGGCCTAGAAAACGTATAATCAGGGTTCAGTAAGATCAGTTTTACTTTAGTTCTTCACTGCCATTCTGAGCTAAAATCTTTAGGCAGACAAAGACTCACCTGTCTAATATTCTCAGCCACCAGACATCCCACAACCATCCTGTCACTGTTAATGAACAGGTAGGTTTTAGCCGAGCTCGGGCTGCTGAGTGTGATCTGCTGAAAGCCCAATTCACTGTCTGCAATCCGTCTCACGTCCTCTGCCTGGAACAAAGCAGCGCAAGTTAGAAAATACTGATGATTTAGCTGGGCAGAAGAAGCGTTTATAAGCTATAACCAACCACTGCCAGCAGACCTTTTTTGTGGCATACTTTGGATCCTCAGGAAGAACGAGAATAATCTTTCCATCCCAGAACTCTGCCACAACCCTCTCCTTTTTCCAGCCCTAAAAACATACAAATTAATGTGAAATTGTGACATTTTTGTAGCAGAATTGCTAAAGTGCAATAATGACAACATCATGACGGCTCACCACAAACTTAATGGTATCCAAGAAGCGCTGATGGAACTGTGTGTGCTGGAAGTTGTCCTCAGGACTATCTGTACTGTACAGCATTCCACAGGACCCGCATGTGGTAGCGCCAAACTGCTTTTGACCAGCATCCTAAAGAGCAGACATGTTAAGGTGAGACACAAGAGGTGAAGAACCACAGATTTATTTCCGTCCATCAATTGCACCTTCTACTCACAATAATGAGCTGGTTATCCGTCTGCTTCTTCATCTCTCTTCTCAAAGCACTCCTCTCTTTGGCTTTAAAAGCAGGAGTACTATTCAGTGCAGAAGGAGTGCTAGTGTTCAGTGGTGGGGACAAAATCCCTTTTTTCTGAGATCTAAGACCAAGAAAGAACAGCTGATAAGGCTCAACTTCACGTGGTCATGACATTAAATACGAAAGACTGAATATATCCTGGCAAAAACAAGGTTATAAGTTATTATATCACACTAGCTTTATGCAGCTATACTTTTGAAACTATTGAAATTTTACATGTATTGTGCCCTTTGATATTAAATTTTTTGCCACAACTGCATTAGGAAAAAATGAGTATATGATTGTCTTACCTTTTAGTGCCAAAGATGGGATATACAGATGACTCTTCTGAATAGAGAGTAATTAAAAAAAAAAAAAAAAAAAATCATCATCAGATATTATTGATTTTTACAGATGATTGTTGTGGGTTAGGGTTTATATACAAAAAATTATATATATATACACACACACACACATATGAGAATTTATCATGTATGCATATTTTAATAATATATTGACGTTAAATATATATCCAATAATTAAATTATTTTAATTAAATTAATTTAATAAATTATTGGCTTTGAAACAGAATATAATATTTAACAATAACTATTATTTAATATTAAATCATTTTATAATTAGAAAGGTTTTTTGGATTATATACAATTATATATAATTTGTGGATGTTAATTTATTTTATACAATTAACCACAAATTAATATAATCATATCTAAAAATAACTTATTAAATATTATATTAAATTATAAATATAAAATATTAAATTATTCTATAATTAGAAAAGTTTTTTTCTGGATTATATACATACATATTCTAATTAGAAAGTATTTTTGATCATATACATATATTAGTAGATAGATAGTATTTAGATAGACAGACAGATTATTTATGGATGTTAATTTACCATCATCATGAGAGCTGTTGTGATCTGGTGGAATGTCACTCACATCAAACACTGAATCAGTTTTTGTGGGTGAGTCCTGGAAAACATTTTCAGTTTGAGAAACAGATGATGAAAGCTTTACATTTGAAGTTATTAGCAGATAATTCAATAGTTCTTACCTGGCTACCAGCTTCAAAGGATTTGTTGGGGCTAACAGATCTCCTCAAAATCACCTTTATGTCTTTGGTAATACCATGCAAATCGGCCAGGACCTGAGGAGACATCTGCTTGGGACTTAACATCACTTGCGTTGACTCGCTGCTTTCAACATCTTTATCATTGGTAACTTTAGTTGTGTTGTCCACTTCCGGGTGTTTTTTTAAGAAGACGGCATGGCGGACTGGGGAACGCTCTCTTGGCGCTGATGTCACTTCCTTCTCCTTCATGGGTTTCTGAGAGTTTGGTTTCTCGTAGGTTGAGGGCTGTTTAGGCTTTGTGGTCTTTGCAGACTTTTTGTACAGTGAAGTGGGCTTTTTTCCAGTGCTGAAGAAAGCTGCTCCCACAACAAGCTTGGGTTTACCTTTGGATTTCATAGTGCTAAATGAAATGGGGGCCACCGTGACCTTCGGTGATTGATCGGTTTGTGTGTCAGAGGGACTCTTCCCTTTGGGTTTAGCAGTAAAGTAACCTTTCAGGTTAGACTGTGGACCAGCGACACTGGTTTTCTTTTGAACCCTCCTCACTGGTTTTTTAACAGGATTCCCAGCAGTTGAAGCGGGTTGTGATGGCTCTTTGCTAGGGACTGACGGTGGTGACTTGGTTTCCTTCAACAGTTTCCTTTCAAGAGGTGTGAGATACAGAGGTTTCTGCTTGCTGTAGAAGGATCTTGCTCCCAAGACTGTTTTGCGTGGTGAGATCCGTTTCGGAGGAGATTCTAGTGAAGAGGTCCTCGGCATCTTCTTAGGTGTACTGGGAATTTTTTGGGGTGATGCCAGCGAGATGGGAATGTTCTCTTTTTGTCGAGTTGTCCTTCTTGGAGAATTTCTTGGGCTTGTTATTTGTTTCTTAGATGGGTTACTGTGGTGGGTTTAAACAAAATGGTTCATAATCTGGGTCACAAGAGCACAGAACATTTCACAAGCTAATATCTAACAAAATGACATCACATACCTTTCAACATCAGGAGAGCCATGTTTTCTTTTTCGGGATAACATCTTCAAATCACCTGAAATGAGAAGACAGGGAATCAGAACATGATGTGATACAATTCTATAGGATGCAACTGTTTGCATTTCTGGAACATTCTTATATTTCTGCAATATTCGTTTTTCTGCCATTATATCATATTGAGAAATGTGTTGAAAAAGTAGTAACGAGCGAATTCAGTAAATTATGTCAGCAGACGGTGAGAATATTGTGCGTACTTAAAAGGATCAAACTGTATGTTTTCCTGTCAAACTTATTGCTATGATACAGGTATATGTAGTTTGGCCCAGAGTATAAAGCAAACAGTATATAAATCTTCAATGCATCTCACTCGTTTTACCGCATTTATTTTCTGGGCGCCAATAAGCAAAATCTTTCTAAAAATACATGTTGGATAAGATCATCATCACGAATCTCATTTAAATACGGACATGATAACTATATCTGTAGTTGATAACTTACCAGATAAAATAAATCCGATTCCGTTTTTTGATTTGTGTGAAAACACTGGAACTAAATAATTGCGGCAAATCTCTCCCCTTCACCCGCGATCTGTTTTGAACACCGCGCCAAAGTCAATTGTGGCGCACACGGAAACGGAAACAGCGTATGTTTCATGACAACATCCGGTTTGTAATGGGAAGTCAGATTCATCTCCGCGAATCGGTTCTTTTGGACAGTTTGATTCAAAGAACCGGTTTAGTACGTTCAAGTTTGTTGTCATTTAGAATCTGAATAACATCTACGTTAAACACAAAATAAATGTACATTAGCCTGCAAAAGTTTTTATTTATTTATTAAAATCAACTCTTGATTCGTGTCTGAATTCGGAACCTCATACTACTATACTCCTCATACTACTTTTACCAAAATGGCAGAAATAATAAGAGTAGTATGCTAGTATGCAGTTGCTGATGTGAGGACAGTTCGGACCGTCTATTGTGAATAGTTCAGACCATAACCATATATAAAATACATTATTTTATATGTCTGAAGCGTATACAGTCTATGGTTCAGACCCGTTCAACCAATTCATTAAAAAGATCCGATTCAATCAAACAATTCTTACACGAATCGCTACTTCATTGCAGCGCTGCTTGGTTCCTGTTGTGGTCGGAATAGATGGCACACATGACATGTGCCTCTGATACAGATGATTTACCTCTGATGTGCTCAGTGTTTTGCTGAATACACATATAGTGAGACCTTACAAAGGTTGTGTTTATGCGGAAAGATGGTGTTTTACTTTAAAAGCGACGGTAAGTAGTGAATTGTGTGCCCAGGCAAGACCATGTTTATGTTGTCACAGTATGAATACGAAATAACTATAACGCTTACAAATAAATACAACAAAATATAAAGCATACAACAAAAAGATGATCAAAACTGCAATACATGTTGCTTGACATGGTGAAATGATATTGTTGGCGGTTCAGTGTCATTAGTTAAATAGCAAGAATAAACAGTGCTTTTTAAAAGTTTCAATATTATGCTTATCTTTTGCAGTTGTCTCACCGCCCTATATCATCTACATGGGCAAAGATAAATATGAAAGTAAGTGCTGGTTTTCTCATAAATAATACTTTTCAGCATCCTGTGCTTGTCAGACCATTAATAGCAGTTTTTGTTTTTCAACAGATGAAGATCTTATAAAATATGGATGGCCTGAAGATATTTGGTAAGGATATTTATTTGATGCTTGCCACCACAAATGAAATATATTTTTTTCTAGTTTTGATCTGCAATAAATGTTTCTGTGATTTCAGGTTCCATGTGGACAAGCTCTCATCTGCTCACGTATATCTAAGAATGCCCAAGGTATTTTGAGAAGTGAAACGCATTTTAGCCTACAGCCGTATTTATAATATTTCTGTGTTGTTGACAATTATGTTAATTGATTAAAGGGTGTAACGATAGAAGACATACCAAAAGAAGTCCTGATTGACTGTGCCCAGCTGGTCAAAAACAACAGTATTCAAGGTACTGCTTCTTTACGAGAAACATCAAAACTTGCTTGTTAACAGTGTTATTGAAGCTGTGATATCAACTGTATTTTTATTTACAGGATGCAAAATGAACAATATTAATGTTGTCTACACACCATGGGGCAATCTGAAAAAAACAGCAGACATGGATGTCGGTCAGATAGGCTTTCATCGACAGAAGGAGGTATGATGAGAGATAATGATGCTTCCTTGATAATAAGCACTATGATTTTGTGCACACTGCAGCAAATTCTTGTTTTTGTACAATTGAAACAATAAGATAGTGAAGTCAGATATGCAAAAAAAAAACACTTCCTGTCTGAACAGTTTATCTGATTTTGAAGTGTTCGGGTATTACTATTGCACTTTGAAATCTTGTAAATAATTGCAAATTCTGTATAAACATTCAACTGCACTTCAATATCAACAGGTGAAAATTGTGACTGTAGAAAAGAAAATCAACGAAGTCGTCAACAGACTAGAGAAAACGAAAGAGGAGCGCTATCCTGATCTTGCCGCTGAGAAGGAGTCTCGGGACAGAGAGGAAAGAAATGAGAAGAAGGCTCAAATACAAGAGCAGAAGAAGAAAGAGAAGGAGGAAGTGAAGAAGAAAAAGGAGATGGAAGAATTAAGGTGCTGCATATTGTTAAGATGTTGAGATGCAGATCATAACCTAAACACAAACAATTATTATGTTTTTTGTTTTTTAATTTTTGAAAAACACACTGACATCTAAAGTTTTGAGACCACTGGTGAAATGCTAGTGATTTTTTTTTTTCATTACAATTTATATTATTAGCATAATTATATTTGTTAAATCATCTTTTTTATTATTATTAATTACAGCAGCATTTGAGCTCCACATGTTTGTGCAATATTTTCAATGTGGTCTCAGACTTTTGAACTCTACTGTATATAGATAAATAAAAATGATAAAATGTAAGAACATAGCATTTGTACATCAGAATCAGTCATTTTGAGACCTGTAAAAGCAGGTAAAAGCATTCGTTTTGTGTACTTACGTGTAGCATCTTCTTTCCTGTAGGAATTATTCAGCACTCATGAAGAGTGACAACATGACCACAAATGAGGTAATACATGCTTTGACTTTAACATATATTGTTGAGCATTGACACAAATTCTGTTATGACTTGATATGATCATTTTCTCTGCAGGATGGCTATGATTCAGACGACTTCATGTAAAGTAAAGGAATGGATCTGCGATAATGAAGAACCACCATCTTCTCCCCACAGTATCTAAGTTTGTCATTGCACTTTCAAAGGACGCCATAGCGGTCATCAGAAATGAGCGATCAATAGGAATCAGTACTTGTGCCAATAAAGCACGATTCCAAGACAGCTCTCGACTCAAGCATTTGGCTTTGTCATTCCTTTGAAAATCAAAATGCAATATGTAAAGTATGTAAAATACTCTTTAAATGATAAGAGAGTAGATTGCTCGTTTAAACAAGAAGAATTTGAGGATCTCTGCTTATTCTGTACATTAAACAGTTTTTTTTTTTTTTTTGTTGATGTCTTTGAATGAATTAAAGATATTCCCTGTGGAGATATGTTAATGGATGTGTACACTAAGACCTAGAGGGTATTTGTGCTTATAAATGATATGCCTTTCTGGATATCATTGAATGACAAGCTCTTAAACGTTTCCTTTTTTGATGTCCTAAAATAAATAAATCTTTGCCATTCTCAGTTCGTTTCTTTTTGTTTGTTTATACATAAACACACACACACACATATATATATATATATATATATATATAACCCTAAATATATATATTATATATATATATAAAATAAATATATATATATATAACCCTAAATATATATATAACATATATATATATATATATATATATATAACCCTAAATATATATAAAATATATATATTTTATATATAAACTTTTTATCTCAAATATTCAGGTCTATATATGGTCTTGATGGACGTAGACATACATTAAAATGTGTTCAGTGATTTAAAATATAAAGAAAAAGCAGTTGACTGAACTGAACTACATCATATTATGATTTTTACTTTATTTAGGTTCTTTTCAGTAGTAAAATATTTTTTTTTTTCAAGTCAAATTGGCGATCTCTATTCGATTTGAGAAATACGTTGCTTTATGTCACTAGAAAAAGGCGATAACATCCACTAGATGGCAGCATTTCACAGCATAATTTGACTACGTTCTTTGACTTCAGACGACAAGATCAATTTCTTTATAGGAGCGCACTAAATGTTAGATTTTTTAAAAAAGCATTTATTGGTTTATTAAGGCACTTTCCACAATCGGACACAAAACAGGTACTGAAGCCATTTAAAAAAAAAAAAAAAAAGTCATTTATTTATTTTTCCAACACGTGCTAAAATGTTGATCATTAACCTCAAACTAAATATTACATTTTAGATTATGACATTTATATTTAATAAACATTGCTATTTCATTAAATTAAATAGGCTACATTGAAACGCTAATAAGTAAAAAGAAACATTAATAAGTCCTTTTTTTTTTTTTTTAAGACCAATCAAATAAGACCCATCCAAATCAATTTTATTGGTACGATAACAACATTGACAGTGGTATGTTGTGGCTGAGCGATCAGAAATATCGTATTTTAGTTGTCTAAACACTGCTGACAGACCACATCCACCTAAAGAGCAAGCACACTTGTTTCGGTACAGACAGACACAAAAGAAAGGAGTTATTGTGCGAAGGCGGCGTCTCCTGTCCAAGGCCGGGCTGGAAAATATGACCTCGGACTGGCACCTCAGATGTCCTTCACTGGCGGGATGTTTCTGGTTTGTTTATAGGAAAGATTCAGTCACATTCTTTTCAAGCCAGTGGCATTGCGCTATTATAACAGGCCTGTCCAGCGACGCATTTACAAAAAGCGTGGCTCAAAACAAATTGGATTTAAACGTACATTGTAAACTTTACATTAAAGTTACGTTGTCTAAATGACTAAATTATACTTTCACAACGGGTACATACATTTTCGTGTAATTTTGTGTAAAATAAACTCACAAATAAACAAAATATTAGATGAATCACTCGATTCAAAGTTGTTTTTATGTCAGAGCTGTTCAAGTCTGGCCTGCATTATGTCCTGATTTCTGCCCCCAGCCAATAGTTTCCTTTCCAAAAATAAAAAGAGATAATTTCTTTAACTTTTCCGGAAGCAGCAAGGATCCCTACACTCTTAAAAATAAAGTTTCTTTATTGGCATTGATGGTTCCACCTGTTGAAAAACAGCATATGCTGGTTAGGTATGTTTTGAAGCATGCAGAAGCTGGTTTGAGCTGGTTTATGCTTGGTTCAAACCAGCTAAGGACCAGCATAAACCAGCTCAAACCAGCTTCCATGCTTCAAAACATACCTAACCAGTATATGCTGTTTTTTTCAAAAGAGAATCTTTAACATCCATGGAGCCTTTCCATTCCACATAAGGTTAAAAACAACCCAAGCTGGGTTGAAAATGGACAAACCCAGCAATTGGGTTGTTTTAACCCAGCGGTTGGGTTAAATGTTTGCCCAATGTGCTGGGTAGTTTTATTTAACTCAACTATTGTTTAAAAATTACTGTATTGCTTGCTTAAAATGAACTCAAAGTATGTTAGAAATTAACATTTATTAATATGTTTAATAAATGAACATTTATTAATGTTTAATGAATAATAATAAAACAATAAACATTTATTAAATTGCTTATTAATAAATGTTCACCTTTTGATTATTATTGTTGCCTCTAGTAATTATATATCTGATTTTTAATTTGAATTTTTTTTTTTTTTAATTTTGGTTCATTTTAAACCAGCCATATAGTCATTTTTAAACAATAGTTGAGTTAAATAAAACTGCCCAGCAAGTTATGCAAACATTTAACCCAAACGCTGGGTTAAAACAACCCAATTGCTGGGTTTGTCCATTTTCAACCCAACTTGGGTTGTTTTTAACTCAGCATTTTTAGAGTGTTCTTTATAATGGAAAAATGTTCTTTAGGAACTCCAAAATATTTCTTCTATGGCATTGCTGCGTAAACTCACTTTTGGAACATTTATTTTAAGAGTGTATAGAAGATTTCTTTTGGACTATCAGACCATGTATACACATACCTGCTGCATGACTGGAGTTAGCATCAACAAAGCAGAGAAAACTTCCTGAAATCTTAACAAACACTCATTCGGTCCAATCATCCACCGTCACAGTTAGCTTAGACCTCCGCTGGGTGGATGGGGGCCTGCCACACAAAACCTGTCTGCTCCATTAACCTCATGTTTAGAAAAAAGTCTCTCTAGATGTGGCTGTGGGGCACAAACCAGACCCTGTCAGCTATACTTCACATCTTCACTGGCCATTAGCACATGCTGCGGCCAAAACTGTTGGCAGAGACCACACACACGCACTCACACTGACAGAGAGCGGGGATAAAGAGGCAGGAAAGCAGTAAGAAGTGTGGAGCGCCACACAAAATGAAAAGGGATGTGTCTCTGTGGTCTTCCAAACCGGTCAGGCCAGCTGGAGCCTTCAACAAAAGCAAACAAGGTCATAAAGTGGGTGCAGAGAAGAACGGGCCTGGAGATGAGCCACTGTGATGTGAGGAAATGTGCGATACACATGGGTCTGATTGAACAGTTCCTGCACTGTCGGGGAGTGAGAATACAGCAAACAATGAGATAAAGTAATGCTTTATGAACCGCTGTGAAAAACAACTGAAATGGTCAAAGGGTCATGATTATCAAGCATTAACTTTGTTTGAAAAGAAAGTAGTGAAACCATATCAGTAAGACAGGCCTTCTCATCGTTCTATCATATGCCACTCTTTCAAAATTATGATTATTTTAAGACTTGCCAAGTTTTCTGCATACACATAAACATACAAAAAAGAAAAGAAATTAATCAAGGATGTATTGAATTGATCAAATGTGACAATAAAGACTTTTACATTGTTGCAAAAATGTATGCTAAAACATGTTTTTTTTTTTTTTTACTTTCTATGAATCAATGAATCCTGAAAAAAGATGCTGAAAATTCAGCTTTGACATCACAAGAATAAATTACATTTTAAAACATAATTATAATATTTATTTAATATTATTTCCCAATATTACTGTTGTACTGTATCTGTGATCAAATAACTGCAGCCTTGATGAGCAGAAGAGACTCTTTAAAAGGCATTTAAAAATCTTACCGGCCCCTAAATTTTTGTTAGTTTAAAGCTGCAGTCCGTAATTTTTGCCTCTTTGTCGCCATCTCTGTTCGAAACCTGCAATTTCAGCTGAATTATCATCTTTAATTCAGTCGGAAAATGTCATCTGAATAAGTAACAAACTTTTGTTCTGACCAACTTCTATGCACTACACCTAAACCTACCCCTAATACAATCCATTTAACATTTTTATTATGACATCATTTAGCAATTCCCCACCTATAAATTCTACAGGAGAAATGTTAAATATGCATACTACAGTTAAACAAAATGAAGCTGAAATTACCTTGTGAACAAGCCAATTGTAATCCTCAAATGCATCAACTGTTTGACTATTTTAGCACTTCTTTAACAGTAACATCTTTACAAAATCCCTACACCCATTTCCAACCACATTTGCTTAGCTATGATAATTGTTTTAGGAATTACGAACACTATCGTTTAACCTGCCCCCACTTGTGAGGTCAGAACCCAGTGGAAAGCATCTCAGCTTCATTCTTCATAACACATGAGCTCTCCCCGTGGGTACAGTTAGAGGTTTATTTTGTGCTTGACTTATCGACAGCGTACTTCATGCTGACGATTCACTCCAGAGGCCCCTGACACAGTGATTGGACAAGATCAACAGAGACGTGACCCACTGATCTATTCAATCCATCCAGCTGACAACACAAATTCCTCTGGCACATATGCAAAGCTTACACCAGCAGCATAAGATTTCCAGTCAAAACCTTATCTCACCTTTGGGGTTTTTTTTTAAAAAAAAACATTGCTAGAAAATCCAGCTAATCTAGCTGTTTTTCAAAACATACTTGGTTGGTTTATGTGATTTACCAGCTGGTGGAGAAGAAAGGACATCAAAGGAATATTCATCTCAATGGCAGCTGGTCATCTGGTATGTGATCCTCCAGTGTACACAACCTGCATGCTGTCATATTTGCTCATTCACACGTTTTGAAGATGCAATGCAATGGTTAGCATGGCCTAGTTAACCCCTGCTGGTAGATGTTGTAACTACAGCATCTGACTGCAGAGCCAATGAGTGGAACCGGACGTCCAGCTCCCACTCTCTGGATGTAATGGGTGGAGTTTGAAGGTCCAGCCACACCCTAACCATAACCATAATTTTTTTTATGAAATATTTGTGATGTATATTGCTTGTAAAATGTTTATTTCATCAGAATACATATATATCAACCATCTAAGCTTGCTTGGATCCAGGGTTATTTTAGTATTAATTTTATAGTATTATTGTACTTATTAATCATTTGAATTAGGTTTTATTTTTTTATCTTCAGTTTTTAACTTTAGTTTAAGTTTGTAATTCTGTCGTGTGCTTTTGTCGTTTTTAAAAAATATATATATATATCTGTTTAGCTTTAATTTATTTCAGTTTTATTTTTAGTAACTTTTTAGTTTTGTATTTATACAACTTAAACCTGTTTATTTCAGTTAGTTGCAAAGGCATCATTTCTAATTTTCGTTTAAGTTTTTTAAGTCTTTCATATTTTAGTTTACCATAACTGGTAACTAAACATAAATATGTATTCATGCTAAAATCACGCTAAAGTTCAACTAATTGCATTCACAGTTATATGTTATATACTTTAGTTATATACTTATATATATATATATATATAATTTTTTTTCTTTTAAGTATATTATTATATTATATCTTTTAAAATTGTGTTAGCATTGATAATTTATTTTATTTCTGCTTCATTTTAATTAAAGAAAACAATACTTTTTAATAGTTTTAGCTTTAGTTAACAATAACAACAATGCTAGAAACCATGTTCCAAAACAGCAAACAACCTAAGCTGATTTTAGCTTATTTTCAGCAGTGAATGCAGATGTAGTAAATTTATTTGTAATTCAACAACATTCATATCAACGCAAGATCTGGAGTGTTAGAATAGCATTTCCACAGCAGATTTGGGTCAAAAGTTCAACAATCCTAAGTAGGGCAAAGCAAAAATTCCTTCTTCAGAGACATTTCTGTAGAGAGCAGGTCAGGCATGTGTGGAAAGCTGGAGAATATGCAAGGATTGCACCAGAGGGAGCCATTAAATCAAGGTCATGTGACACTCACCATCAGTCCAAAAAACTCTTGGCTCTGTCATGCTCTGAAATTCACTTGAGAGTCCAGCCATATGATTCTGGATCTTTGAATACAAGCCCAGGAGGAACCATGGAGCACAACAGCAAAGGATATTAGCATTGCATCCGAAATAAAACATCACTTACAAACATGCCATATGGAGAAAATCTCCTCTCAAAACCATCCCACAGAAGAGTTCATGAGTTTAGATCTGCCTCTTGAGTCAATGAAATCATTGGCAAATGCAAATCAAGCACTTTATACATACAGTTCCCCTGCTTTTTCAATGACACTTACAGCAAAACACGTTAAGGAGTCTGGAGGGGGCTGCGGTTTCAGTCCCAGAATGAGGCTGTGGTTGAGGGGTTGTCAGAGGGAGGCGTCACTGTAATTTTTGTGGTCTGGAAGTGATTCTCTTTATGTCCAAGTGAGCTTGTTTATTTTTATCTATTGTGAAATAAAGCTGCTTTATTGTGGTTGCCATTTCAGCTAGGTACTGGTTCAGTGTCTCACTGAACCTTGTCAAATAGCGCAGCGAGAAAGCTACAATGGCCTGTTTTAATGACTCAATACAGTCTGTATTTTTATTGTTTTGCCTGTTTAACCACATTGCTTATAAAGCGTTCTCATTTCAGAGTGACCATACAAAGCCTATTAAATCTGTCCTTGTAATTTTGGAAACAATAGTCAAATAGACAAATAGAGTCTGTTGTTCAGAAATCATGCCTGCCTTCATGCATTTTACATTCTGTATTAGAACTGCATTCACATAGCCTTGCCATCCTTGTTTTTGCAGAAGGCCGAATAAAATTGACAGCTGACTTTCTACAGTACATTTCCCAACATGTCATGTGCATTATATAATGTGCAGTGGTTGAATGCAAAATCACTTTGGATAAAAGCATCTGCAAAATACATAAATGTACAACAGGGCTTACTGGTATCTAACAATATGATACACAACATGCAATGTAACCATGTGACTGTTTTCCATATTTTTACATTTTACTACACAACATTGCGGTAACCAGTATATAAAAATTTTCAGGAAAATGCCATGCCAAGGGGTAATAATGAAACAATAGTTTTTTATATTTATATAAAGTTTTATATTTAACTATTATTTACAACAGGATCTGCATTTTCATGGGTTTAAATAAAAGATTTTACTGTCTCTTATGTTATAAGACACAATAAAAACAATTTTTTGTATCAAAACCACTCCTTTCCTGGTAGAAAAATTAACTTGGTTTACAAAAGTCAATGAATTTGCGTCAGCTGAATGTAACATTTTTGACAAGCCAAACATGTCAGTCTTTGAGTAACATGTAAACCACGAAAAAAACTGCATTCCGTAAAATAAGTACAATAAAGTACGCAAAAAGCATTTCGATGGAAAAAAAAAACATCTCCAGCATATTTTATAGTTCACCCCTTATCACGTTACCACGTCCGTCAAAAACTAAAAACATCAACATAACACACTCATCATGGGCATCAATCACTTCACTGAATACTTGCCGGCTAAGAAATAAATAATTATTACCTTACAATCCATCTGTTTTCAAATCCATATTATTTGAATATCACAACACCAATGTCTGTCAAAAAATAACATGCACGATACATGGTAGTATTTACGAGAAGCCCAGGTCCAGTATCAGGGTTGCCAGGTTTTCACAACAAAACCCGCCCAAATGCTACTCAATACTAGCCCAAAACTAGCTCAATCACGTTTCAGGGGGGAGTCCCACTGTAAAAATCGCGTTCCGGGGGGTAAAATCCGTGTTTTTGACGGGGTTCCCCTGGTAAAATTCGCATTCCAGGGCTAAATATCATGTTGTTTGGGGTCGCTTCAACCCGCGGACATGAAAAACAACCGGCGGCAACAGTGTAAAAGTAGCCAAATTCCGCGGGAAAAACCGTGTACTTGGCAACACTGTCCAGTATACGCATTTTACATCCCACTCTACCGGATGTTTTGAATGCGTCATCGCTTTCTGAGAAGAGGGAGAAAATGGCGGCCTGAGCGGCTTCAACATGCTGCTGTCTGTCAGAGACGATAACGTACGTAATACATAACGCATGAGTATAAATTTGTTCTTAACTGAAATTGAATCGGAATAATTAGGAAACTGAATGAAATACATCACACTGCATGCTAATGAGAATAAATGCCAATCCAAGTGAAAAATGTCACCTGGTTAGTGAATATTGCTCAACATGTTGGTTTTGACGGACAAACTACGCATTCTGATTCTGACATTCCTGATTCCTCTAGTAATTATCAAAGTTTCATAAAATGTTGTTCAGTTTTCCAATAAAAGATGATAAATTTTTACATTATTTGTTATGTTTAATGACCTCTTAGCAGATTTTGACTGATATATATTATGTATATGTTATATTTATATATAAGACAACAATCTGCAGAAGTTATTTGAAAAACATGAATATAGCATAGTTAGATTCCATTATACAGACACACATTATTGCATAACACTAATAATACTTACTAATACACTAATGTAATACTTGATTCTGATTGGCTGATCAGCAGACAAATATTTTATAAATTATATTTTTGTCTTAATATTGAATTATATATTCATTCTTCTAACAATCAGTATTGACTCAAATCAATATTTCATGCGCATTGATTTATTTAGTTATTTCCTTTTAAAATGATAAATATTGTTATAGATGTATTTTTATTTATTTGATTACTAGCCATACAATAAGCAGGATCAGAATAACTGACATAACAATTATTACGTTGCACTCCATTCCAGACCAACATGGAGGTAAGCAATTACATTGACAAACAAGCATGTGCTGTAAAATAAATATTATGTAGAATAGCTCTACATTACACTTGGCATGCCTAGAGCTGTCATTTCATGTAATTACCATATATGTAAACAATGCTACACATGAGACTGCATGGAGACGGTGGAGGCGTTCATATAAATGAGTATATAAGCAGTCGCAGCTTCCTCGAGACGTCCTCCAAGCACAATTAGAGAAAATGGCAGCGTAGCGTGGGACGAAGAGGAGGGTCTTGGCTTTTATGCTGAGTTGTTCATCTGCGGTTGCCTATGAGGAGCCCTCGGGGAGGGACAGGACTTGAATGTCAAGTATAGCTAACAGGGTCCAGATGGCGCCCCTGCGTTTGGGAAGGGGGTCAGGAGCTGTTACTACAGCTGCGGGTTCCTCTGCACCAAGGCAGGGCAGTGGAAAATCATATTACAATCACTGTATGAGGTGAACACCAATGAGGAGGACGCACCCAAAACCTTTCAAAAACCATATGGAGAGGTAAAGGAAGGGGTTTAAACACATGCAAGGTGCCAGAGCCAAAGGAGGGCAGAGCTGTCGTTGACTTTATTTTATGTTCGCCACTCGCATTGTTGTCGAAGCATGTAAAAGGGAAACAGCTGGGGTATATTGCCCTACGGACAATGCTATGCAGTGCCATTTCAGAGCAAAATCTGATTGGCAGAAGAACAGTACTTGAGCTTAATGTATATGATTACTGAGAAACCAAAACAGCAGTGCAAAACAGTCAAAAACTGCTGATAAATCTATAGCAGAAACACACTGCTAAGCTGGAGGGAGGTTGGACTCATGTCAAGACACTTCTAGGGGAAAATACAAAACCAGGGCCAAGCTGTTTGCAAAACGGGAAACTTCAGATGATACATAACTCCTATGGACAAATACATTAAAGGGATAGTCCACCCAAAAATAAAAATTATGTCATAATTTACTCACCCTCATGTCATTCTAAACCTACATACAAATATCTTCTTTTACTTTGCATGGAATAAAGAAGTCATTTTTGGTTTGACTATCCCTTTATCATTCTTTGTGGATCAAATAAATTGTCAATTTGTGCTGATTGGTAAGGGATAACAGTCGGCTTATAGCAAAAACAAGCTTTGCATTTCTCCCTTTAAACCCTTTTGGATTACGTGATCATCAGGGCCCAGTTGAACAAAACTCCTTAAGCTAAGAAAATCCTTAATTACAATTATAAACAAACAGTTAATAGACAACAAACATTTTACACAAATGTGTGGAGTTCATGCATGCTGCCATTAAAGTATGAAGAGGACAAACCAAACACTAATACATTTATGTGCATTTTGCTATTCAACTTTTTCATTAAAGTGTTATGCTGATTATACACTGATCAGGCATAACATTATGACCACCGACAGGTGAAGTGAATAACACTGATTATCTCTTCATCACAGCACCTGTTAGTGGGTGGAATATATTAGGGAGCAAGTGAACATTTTGTCCTCAAAGTTGATGTGTTAGAAGCAGGAAAAATGGGACAAAATTGCCAAATTGATAGACGACTGGGTTAGAGCATCTCCAAAACTGCAGCTCTTGTGGGGTGTTCCCGGTCTGCAGTGGTCAGTATCTATCAAAAGTGGTCCAAGGAAAGAACAGTGAACCGGCGACAGGGTCATGGGCGGCCAAGGCTCATTGATGCTCGTGGGGAGCGAAGGCTGGCCCGTGGGGTCCGATCCAACAGACAAGCTACTGTAGCTCAAATTGCTCAAGAAGTTAATGCTGGCTCCGATAGAAAGGTGTCAGAATACACAGTGCATCACAGTTTGTTGCGTATGGGGCTGCATAGCCACAGACCAGTCAGGGTGCCCATGCTGACCCCTGTCCACCGCCCAAAGCACCAACAGTGGGGCATGTGAGCATCAGAACTGGACCACAGAGCAATGGAAGAAGGTGGCCTGGTATGATGAATCACGTTTTCTTTTACATCATGTGGATGGCCGGGTGCGTGTGCATCACTTACCTGGGGAACACATGGCACCAGGATGCGCTATGGGAAGAAGGCAAGCCGGCGGAGGCAGTGTGATGCTTTGGGCAATGTTCTGCTGGGAAACCTTGGGTCCTGCCATCCATGTGGATGTTACTTTGACACGTACCACCCACGTAAGCATTGTTACAGACCATGTACACCCTTTCATGGAAACAGTATTCCCTGGTGGCTGTGGCCTCTTTCAGCAGGATTATGCGCCCTGCCACAAAGCAAAAATGGTTCAGGAATGGTTTGAGGAGCACAACAACGAGTTTAAGGTGTTGACTTGGCCTCCAAATTCCCCAGATCTCAATCCAATTGAGCATCTGTGGGATGTGCTGAACAAACAAGTCCGATCCATGGAGGCCCCACCTCGCAAATTACAGGACTCAAAGGATCTGCTGCTAACATCTTGGTGCCAGATACCACAGCACACCTTCAGGGGTCGAGTGGAGTCCATGCCTCGATGGGTCAGGGCTGTTTTGGCAACAAAAGGGGGACCAACACAATATTAGGAAGGTGGTCATAATGTTATGCCTGATCGGTGTATAATCCGTAATGGAAAAAAAACTGTACACTGGAAAAGACTTTCCTGCATTTAGACAAATTGTCTTCTGGACTGAATGGCTGGAAGATGAACATCTCTTGGCTTTCTTCATGCATGCACTTCACAAATTATTTCAAACGAAACAACTCTGACTTTCCAAGGCTCGATTGACGAAAACAACACATGGATAAGTGTAAAATGTCTTAGCAAAGGCAGTGAGCTCTCAGGGAATTTATTCAAAAATGTTAAATATTCTGCCTGTCTTTTTCCAATAAATCAATGATATTTTGTGGAAAGTTTTTCATCTAAAAAGAATGAAAATCTTCCCAATGTTCTTATCAAATCTAAATTTATTTTCCTATTTGACATGTTTTGGTATTTGCTATTTGCAGAGCATAGTTTAATTACACACATGCCAGGAAAAATGAGAACCTATCGCTGCACACAACAGAGCGCCATGTGACCCCAAACCAGGTCAGTTAATTTTTGACTCTTCAAGACCACCTGTCAGGAGGAAAAAATTTCACAGCAAAGCTCAAGCCACTTATATGCGTATCTTTTGTATTTTGATCTAAATACTTCTCCTGCAAACAGAAATCTGGAATAATTTCATGTTATTATATAGTTTGAGGTTAAAGCCTTTTGTCTGCACTTTAATTGAATTCAGGTTTGACTCAACTGCCATTGCCAGATGATTTTTTGATGAAAACCTAACCCACCCTTGTTTACTGTTACTGACATACCAGAGCTGTTTCTTTTCTTTCTTTCTTTACAATAAAGCATCACACCATTCCCCCTGCCAAAAGCTCCAAACTGACGATGTTTGTTATGAGAGACGCATTTCCTCCATATGGTTTTAATGAGTCTCTGAGTGTGTCTGTATAATGAAATCCAAATAAATATGCTGTATAATGAAATCCAAATAAATATGCTATGTTCATGTTTTATTTGGTTTGATTTCAAACCATTTCTGCAGCTTCAATTCAATTATTTAGATAATTAAATTTAAAAGAAACAAACTACAAAAAAAAACTACCTCTTGTATCAAAGCTAATCGGTGCCTTGTGGTAGACTTCTGAAATGAGTTTTCCTGTTGACTGATATAAATTCTAGTTTCATTTGATGAAAATGAGAGACATTAAATATTAAATTAAGGTTTAATTATGCTTATGCACACTTGCAACTAATACTATATAAGATAATTTACATTAACATACTATTTATTAAAATCAAATCACACCAAAGTGTCGTCAATTTTCTGAAAATTAGTTCAAGTATTTTGAATCAGAGATGATTCAAGTGAGGCCCTGTTTCCACCTGGCATTAAGACACGTTTTGGTTGATCGGTTGATTAATTAATTAAGTGGATGAGGAAGACACATGCTTGTTTACACCTGGTATTTCTGGTATCCGTCTCTTTTGTCCACTTTCAGCCATTTCTGTCCTGATTTCTTTGAGGGGATGGTCTATGGGAAGGTAAATGTATGGGTTTTTTTTTTCAAATCTTTCGCTCTAATGGACAAAATAAGCTCTTGCAATTTACATATGAACGCGCCCAGAGACGACGGAAAAACATACGGAGAGCAGGAGCTTTCATTTTTGCTCTGACAGCCGCAAGACTATGCCGAACGCGGTGAGTGTTAGAAATGGTGAGAGAACATTGTGCTTGGTACATTTTTCGTCTTCAAACCAAACTTGGGTCCTCAGCCGACAAAGTTTAAATCCCATCTGGCTAGTGCGCTTCCCATAATGTTTACGTGTTAGGCAGAGAGGAGGCGGTCTTTTGCGCTGTTTAAACACATTTGACCATGGTCTAATGTGTTTTCGACTACCTCTAGAAGGCTACGCAGTGTGAACAGTCATATCGGAATTCATGCGATTTTTACGTCACTCGAGATCAACATTCGTCACGATTCTGCGCTCATGGGAGTCTATTTAAAGATTTTACATTCCCAACGTTATCAAGACAGTTGCGAAAGTTAGTCAGTAGACGAACAGTGATGTGTCAGAATTCATAAGTATTACAGAGACAGCCCTATAATACAAGCAAAACATAAGGGCTCATATCATAATAGTTTCAAAACTCTGCTCTCTTTTGTCACATCATATTTTTCATATTGCCTGCGCATAATTTCGCTGACTTCCGCGGCAGATCACACTATAAATAAACGCGTAATCGCTTACTTTAACAAGTGGTACCTACTTACGTATGACAGCGTGCTGTGTGTGTGTTGCCAAGTCCGCGATTTCCCCGCAGAATTGGGTTACTTTTTCACTGTTGATGCGGTTGTTTTGCAACTCTGTGGGTTGAAGGGACTGCACTAACGCGATATTTAACCCCCGGAATGCGATTTTTACCGGGATACCCCAAGGAACAGGATTGGACTAGTTTTGAGAAGCAATTAAGTGGATTTTGTGGTAAAAAAAAACAAACAAAAAAACCTGGCAACCCCGTTTGTATCGTTCTTTTGCGCATGCAGGTCAGTTCAGAACCATGATCTGTTCACAATGGACATCGGATATTGGCCAAGTTTAAAACAACAATGTGAACAGCTATACAAAAAAATCAGATCTGAGCAAAAATCGGAATTCAGCATTAAGGCTCACATATGAACCTAGCCGAAGTGATTGAAAGTGGACAAGCTCAAAGCGTTTTACACCCCGTTTACACCTGTATTTAGCATCATCCTTGTGATCCGATCGACCAAAACGCATCTTAACACCAGGTGGAAACAGGACCTGAGAGTTGTTTACTCTCTAATAACTGAAGCTAATTTGCAGACTGACTGACAACATAAAATGCCAAGTAAATTTTCACCTGTATTTTGTCGTTATCTCCCTCACATTTATGCTACACTTTTTGGACCTCTATGAGAATGCAACAAAAACCCTTTCTCTCAAATTTTATCTGCCATGTTATGTGATTTTTAAGCCCACCATGTAGATGTTAAACAGGTCTGTTCAGAAGTTCTGGTTTTGTTCAGGTTGTCACTTTTCCATAAGGACCTTTCACTGAGACTCTTAATTGTTAGCTCGCTGTCTGGGTTTATAGTCTGTTAAGGTTTATGTGTAATTTACAGTTCCCTGAGCACTGGCTAAAAACCAAAGTTATGCTGTACAGGATGTCTACAATGTCTGGCCATGTTGTTAGAACATATATCATGACCTTACAGGTGGCTTCATGAGGTGTGCTGTTTGCCCCTTTTGACGCAATTAAAAAGACCATTTGCGAAGTGAAAATGAAGCAGTACTGATGCAAACGCTTCCTGGAACATTAGTTTTCAACAGCTGTGCAAGGAAATTACTCTAGATAATGTTCACCATGTCCTCCATCACAAAGTCATACCAAACCAGCTCTCAGTCAAGAATCATATCTAACAGGCCACGTCCTACAACTGTGAAGCTCATCATCTGCTTGCTAACTTGCCTCCTATGGTCTCATACATGCCGTAACATTCCTAAAAGAGCAATATCATGCTATCTGTAGCTGAGGAAATCACTGGAAGGATTACAAACCACTCACTTGCATAGTGAAAATGTCAAGCAAGAACGCCTATCATTTCCAAGGACATATATCCAATAAAATATCTGTGGGGGGGGGGGGGGGGGGGGGGGGGAGATATCATCCAATATCATCCAAAATCTCAAATTTTGAGATTTTGGATGATATTTTAATCTTTTTTTCCACATTTCCAGTCACATTTTACAGTGAAGTATTTTTGTTTATTGCAAAACACTGATACACAGTTCAAACGTTTTGGGTTGGTAAGATTTTTTAATGTTTTTGAAAGAAGTCTTTTATTCACCAAGGCTGTATTCATATTCAATATTTTAATATATTTTAAAATGTTTTTTCTTTTAGTGCAAAGCTGAATTTTCAGCTTAATTACTCCAGTCCTCAGTGTCACATGATCCCTCAGAAATCATTCTAATATGCTGATTTGCTGCTCAGGAATTATTATTATTATTATTATTATTATTAATATCAAAAACAGTTGTGCTGCTTAATATTTTTGTAGAAATTGTGGTCCATTTCTTTCAGGATTCTAAAAACAGAAAAAGCAGAAGTCTTTTTGTAATATTATAAATGTCTTTACTGCCACTTTTGATCAATTTATTGTGTCCTTGCTAAATAAAAGCATTAATTTCTCAAAAAATCTTACCAGCTCTAAACTTTTGAACGGTAGTGTATATTGATTAAAACAAGAGCAAAAGTTTAGAAGCTGGCTTTTTTTGCACAATAACTCCCTATAAACTATTCAAATTTACCATCACAACAACAGCATTTAACTTGCGCCCTGAAGTAATGGTTTAAAATTAGCTCTGACTTCAACACACTCAGGCGGCTGTCTAGACGTTTTTGACATAATCTGTTTGTAGAGCTTTTAGAATTTTTTGTTGCGTAATGCTGCTCGTTTAAATCGTAACCTAACCATGTCCTATGGGCGTACCATTAAAAATATCAAAGACAAGTTGTCTCTCCAAATCAATTTCCATGCAATAATAATGTCACAAGTTATAACATTCAGGGGAGTTTTCATAAGGTCAGTTATTTAACCCCACAAACATGTTTTTTATAGCTTTTAGCATAAAATCTTAACTAGTTTAGTGTACTTCTCTCTTCGACGTTACCTTTGCTGCTGCAGACAATTTATTAAACATCTAAGTGAGAAAATGCTTGTGTGAAATGAATTCCGCATGGGAGAAAATTAAATTGGCCTCAGCCCGTGGCTTAACATCTGGCGCAGTTTACTCTGGCAAGTCATATGTTATTCAGGAGAGGGAAAACATGACACCCTCTAGCTTTTAATTTTTTTTTTTCAATTTCAAACTTAAAGTATAAGAAATATGTATCTACTGTACAGTGTTTTCATATACCGCTGGGGCGCAGCTCTCTTTTTGACACGAGGTGAGTGACAGATTTTTCTCACGCCCCATGACTTCCTGAGTGAATTCTGTCATTGTGTCGAACCAGTTTTCTTTGCTGTAGAGCAGCTCTCATACAGCTGGTCAGGGTTTCACACTGGGACATCTGAAAACACATTAATGTGAGTTATTAAAGATACACTGGGCTAAAATCCATTTGGTTTGAAGTTTGAGGTCTGTTTCTGACAACAGAGGAGTGTCAAATAGCATTTGAGTATGTTTTGATGATTAAGATAAACTTTGAACATTATTACTTTGCCTGGCTTATTACGTTTGGCAGCTTTGATGGATGGTGTAAGGACACGTCTTGGAAAGTTAGAATATTGAGCTGCTAGCCATTGAATAATTACATAACGTTTTGGTTTAATGAGAATCTCTGACCTGTTCCTGAGGTCATCATGTTTTCATTGGCAAGAGGAAACTTCCTTGAAGTGTCATGCATTATTATAGAGGCCTAAACTTTCAGGCCAGCTGCAGAGACTCTGGGCCACAGCACTCAAGAGAGCAACCAGGAATAAGTCCATGAATGGGCAACACATTCTGCACGCTGTTTCCTAATTAAATGGGTGGTCACACTACTTTTTGTGTTTCATTAACTTCCATTCGCAACCCATGCTCATAAAAACGTACCTGTGGCAACATTTCTGCAAAATATTACATTGCGTTGTGCAGTTTCAAAGTGAAATGTCCAGTAAGTGGCACTAAAAGATAAATGTGAAACTCGCAACATTTTATTACGTTGGTTGTTGTGCATAACACCTGCAGTTATGAATTTCTGGTGAGTGCCGCAATTAGGTAATGCGACCATACGCTAAACCCTAAACCTACCAGATAGTGTTAACAAAAGCAAATGTGACATAAAACCGCAATTTGCTGAAGCAACCATGCGATTTTAGCTTGTTTGTACAATTCTGTACCAGCTGAGCTACTGAGCAAGTTTAGTATGTCAACATATGGAGCTGGTTATGTGATGCAAACTCCATGAACTATGGTAAAAGTGTTTTGAGGTCATAATATAATATTGCGCAAGGAGCCGCATGAAAATAAGTCCTTATGAATCCATAATCTGCCCCTGTAATCATAATTTTGCATGAGAAGGATTAAAAGTGCTTGCTGATTACCTGCGTCTAGTGTTCATTTCTGTAGGAAACTGCAGTGATTTTTATGTATTGGTACTTTTTTTGTGTTTTGCAAAACTGTTGCCATAGGAAGGTTACGTTTTTTCAGTAAGCCATTCATACATACCAGTGTTGAGTAAGTTACTCTAAAAAAGTAATTAAGCTACTAAGATTACTGTACTAATTACTCTCTCTAAAAAGTATTGGATTACTTATTGCTAATTACTTTCTAAATCCCATATCAACTTCAAGCAGTTGAACAAAAGGATAGACACGAAACTGAACTTTTACATTTTTTCAAATAAACAATATACAATTGCGTAAATTATTCTTGAACTGACCAAAGTATGTAAAGGTTACATTAAAAACATTAGACGTTGAATTTAGACGTTAAATCCTCTATTGATTTATACATAGCCTAATTGTTCTAATGTAATTACGTCAGAAGAAACTGTAATTAAATTGCAGAAAAATTAAGAGTAATCACTTACTTTACTTTTTCAAGGGAAAAGTAATTAAATTACAATAATTAGATTACTTAATTGACCCTTCGCCAGGAGTTTGATTGACAGGCGATCTAACCAATCATAACGCCGAATCCGCCATTTTGTCCGACAAAGCAGTCAGGAGTTAGGGTTGGCCATTGCTATGTGGTTTATAAGCTTTTTTGAGTGGTTGTTAGCATGTTGCGGTGCAGCTGATAGGGTTATCCGAGTGGTTGCTTGGGCATTGCTATGAGTGTTCTGGGTGGATGTTTAGTCATTGCTATGCAGTTATTAAACTGTTCTGTTCTGTTCATTTATAAATTAAACACTTTCTGCTCCATGTTCCCACAACACGGCAGTGTTATGCAGTTCCTTGTGTTCAGTCAAGAGGTCAATCTGTGATGTTTAGATCCTAAATGTTCACAGAATGTTCACAAAACAGAACTTAAAATTGTATGTATGCAGCACAAAATAAAACTCTGCATATGCTTGCATTCACACATTCCCATATTTGCATACTGTATGTATCAGTGTTGGGTGTAATTGACCCTTCGCAAAGACCCGCCCCCCTTAGTTACTGTTGCTTTGTCCGGCAAGCCATGCCGCTCTCACGCCACACAGAGTGAAAATACATCGCGGAGCAAAGAGGACACTGACAACACGTCGACAGACGAGACAGAGCAGGTTACGCCATTTTGTCCGACAAAGCAGTCAGGAGTTAGAAGATTAACCTTGGTGGACTTGAACTTGAAAAATGGTGTGTACTGACGTCTTTCCGCGTTTGGAACAGCATTCCTTCTCATGGTTAATTCATGTTTATTTGATGCTATAAATGAACTAGTAGGAAGACATGATCGGTTCACGAGCCGCTTGAGCTGAGGGCGCTACAGCGATCTGTCACGACACATTAAAGAGCCACAAAACGTTTTTTTACGTTTTTAAAATACACAATTTGAAAGCTGGGACTTTGTTTAATATCAAAAGTAACCTGCTCTGTCTTGTCTGTCGACGTGTTGTCAGTGTCCTCTTTGCTCCGCGATGTATTTTCACTCTGTGTGGCGTGAGAGCGGCATGGCTTGCCGGACAAAGCAACAGTAACTAAGGGGGGCGGGTCTTTGCGAAGGGTCAATTACACCCAACACTGATACATACAGTATGCAAATATGGGAATGTGTGAATGCAAGCATATGCAGAGTTTTATTTTGTGCTGCATACATACAATTTTAAGTTCTGTTTTGTGAACATTCTGTGAACATTTAGGATCTAAACATCACAGGTTGACCTCTTGACTGAACACAAGGAACTGCATAACACTGCCGTGTTGTGGGAAAATGGAGCAGAAAGTGTTTAATTTATAAATGAACAGAACAGAACAGCTTAATAACTGCATAGCAATGACTAAACATCCACCCAGAACACTCTGCATAGCAATGCCCAAGCAACCACTCGGATAACCCTATCAGCTGCACCGCAACATGCTAACAACCACTCAAAAAAGCTTATAAACCACATAGCAATGGCCAAGCAACCACTTAAAAACACCCAAGCAATTACATAGCAATGAGCCAGAATACATTTGCAACTGAATGGCAATGCACTAAAAAACACTCAGAACAGCTTAGCAACTGATACTATTTCTCAAAACACCCTATATCATGGCAGCGAGTTTGGCAAGCATTATTCACGAAAGAAAAAAAAAAATCTAGTTGTTTTATCATTATTTGTTATTTATAATTCATAATATATTCAAATGCCCTAGAGCATGACATCATATACACTTGCCTACAACCACTGCAGGGTCCTATAGTGTTGTGGGTAGACATCTTGCTTGAATATTTATTTCCCCTTGGCTCCCTCTCCTTAAGACATGCCAAAGCTAGTCACAAAACACATAGGCAACCAAAATCTAGTTCCACTGGAACTCATTAGAATATTTGAAGTTTGGCTGTTGCCATCGAGGTTTAACGATTCAGCTGGTTCCCACACAGTAACAATTATGTTGTCATTCCCACAAGGAATCAATTTCCTCTGAAAAACCGGATCGAAAATTGTGGATTATATCATAAACAGCAAGCTGTAGATGAAGGCTGAAGATCAATTTGCACAGTAATGAACCTGAGAAAAAAATAATGGGATTGAGAAATAAACAGATTTTTTAAAGAAACAAAAGGGACTGGGAATTACTGGGAAATAGGGATCTCACACCACATTCAAATGTCAGTCATCTAATGCTAATGGTTTGTTTCCTTATTACAACTTAGCCATGATACAATAAGAAAACTAAACTGTATAAAAAAAACAACTCATTGCATTGATGTACATCGAGAGATGAAACATAAAGGTTATTTAGGGACATGCTAATCAGACTTAGTTTTCTAACATTAATAATGGAAGTACACAGACATTTGATCGTGTAGATCTTATTGTAGTTTTGCACTTGCTTTTGATATGCTCTCTTTGCCGAAATGAGCCATGTAATGATCCATCAAATGGAGCTGACCTTTTCACTGTAGCTATGATGATGATTTATTGTCACATGTGGAAACTGTTTAAGCTTGCTAGTAGTCAGATATCACAAAGGCTTCTCATCAGCATGTGCAAAACACTTTGATGAAAGAAAAGCTTCTTTACCCATACAGCTGGCACAAGTTGTTTTAATACCTAAATAAAACATCCCATACTGCATTTTGGTATATTGTTTTTGAAATAAAAACACATTATATTGACGCTTTATATGTACTTAAAGCGAAACCTACCAGTTAGGAATTCTATGTTTCCAAAACGATTTATTTTGGCTGTATAAAACAAGATCAATTTGCACAAATCCATAAACTGCACATCTTGTTTTTTTTTTGTTTTTTTTGAGTTTTTAAAATGCAACATTGTGAAATGTTACAAAAACATTTTGTGCTTGCTGGGTTGGTTATTTGTTTCATGATTTTAGTATGAAATGACAAAAGCAGTAATGAAAATGTAAATATGTACTTGCTTAGTGAACTTTAAAATGCTAAACAAAAATGCCCCCATCTTTTTTATATTCTTATAATCCTTTATTGTTGTGCAAAGAGGATAAACTGTATGCTAACACACCATAAAGATCTCCTTAAACACATTAACCAACACATAAAATTACACCTGTTAAAATTATCTATATTTACAAATTGGGAAATCAAACCAATATGAACATTAAAACTTATAGTGTTCTGTCATTAATTACTCACCCACCCTCTACACCCGTAAGACCTTCGTTCATCTTCGGAACGCAAATTAAGATATTTTTGATAAAATCCGATGGCTCAGCGAGGCCTCTATTGCCAGCAAGACAATTAACACTTTCAGATGGTTCAACCTTAATGTTATGAAGCGACGAGAATACTTTTTGTGCGCCAAAAAAACTAAATAACTTTTTTCAACAATATCTAGTGATGGCCGTTTTCAAAACACTGCTTCATGAAGCTTCGAAGCTTTACAAATCTTTTTTTTTTTTAATCTGTGGTTTGGAGCGTGAAAGTCATGTGATTTCAGTAAACGAGGCTTCGTTACGTCATAAGCGTTTCGAAATTTCAATGGTTCACCACTGGTGGGCATGACTTTGGCAGTTTGATACACGCTCCTAACCACTGATTTGAAACAAAAGATTTGTAAAGCTTTGAAGCTTTATGAAGCAGTGATTTGAAATTGGCCTCAATGAGCCATCGGATTTTATCGAAAATATCTTAATTTGTGTTCCGAAGATGAACGAAGGTCTTATGGGTATGGAACAACATGAGGGTGAGTAATAAATGACAGAATTTTCAATTTTGGGTGAACTAACCCTTTAAAAGTTGCACTGTTCATAGCCAATGACTGAAAAAAAATGTTTGTACAGTTCACAATGCTCATTGCATGGGTTCATGCAGTGCCAGCAACTGTAAAATGATGTGTTCACTTGTACTATTCGCATTAAATCTGTACCTATGCTACCTTCAATGAGTGAAAGTATTTGGTTTACTTGAACTCATAATTAAAATCATGTTTCAGAGTACCTGCTCTGAATGTTCTGGGATTATGATGCAAATACACAATGGAAAATGTTGCTGTACTACTAAATACACTCCATAAAAAGCAAAAGTCTGATTTGTCGAATGTTTATCTGTCTTCAAATGCTGATGCTGGCGAATTGTTGAGTCTAATGGATGGTACCTAGTACAGTTAATGGTTTCATAGCAGCCTGGCTCTGTAACCATTGTTAAAACAAGATTGTTGTGAAGTGGCTCATATATAGAATTGTGCATGAGCTCTTTTCTAAGTGTGTTGAAACCCTATGTATTGTTGTTCAGAGCAAGCTCCATGTTTGGGGATTGTGCATGTGGGCCTCAAAGATTCCAAAGAGTCCCCACCATCGTCTTGTTTAGAGAGAGACCTCCAAGTAGACGTCTACCACCATCTACTGCAAGATGGTAACTCTGTCCAGAAAGGCAGTCAGTGTATCACCATTTGGGTTATTTTTAAGTTGAATGTCGATCTGTTCATGACTTTTGGGCAGGCTCCCCAGGTGGTCCAGGTGTTCCAGGTGGCCCCGGTGGTCCTACAGGGCCTTTCATTCCTACCGGTCCAGGAGGTCCATGTACCCCTGGGAGTCCAGCTTGTCCCCGTATTCCTGCCGGTCCTTTGAGGCCAGGAATTCCATCCTTCCCAGGAGCCCCCATATCACCCTTCTGTCCCTTTTCACCACGAGGCCCTGGTTGCCCTAAAGACCCTTTTTCTCCTTTAAGTCCTGGCCCACCTTTCATCCCAGAAGCTCCTTGCTCACCTTGATCCCCCTTAATTCCTATAGCGCCCTTTAATCCTTGAGGTCCACGACTTCCTACAAGTCCCCGGTCTCCTTTCAGTCCTGATACACCTAGAGGTCCTTTGGCTCCCGGTTCTCCCCTGCTTCCCTTTGGACCTGGTGGACCAGGCATACCTATTAAGAATCCAGAAAAAAAGACATTAGACTCTTCAAGAACAAGCAAGTGAAGCTATTTCATAGACACTACAGCAGGGCTCTTCAAATCTGGCCCTAGAGGATCACTGTCCAGCAGAGTTTAGCCCCCAGTCCTAAACAAACGCTCCCGAACAAGCTAATCAAGGTCTTCATGTTTTGATCAGGCTTGGCATTAAACTCTGCGGTACAGTGGCCATTCAGCGAACTACAGGTAAACAACAACCTTTCAGAATAGTGAAGTTCTGGATCAGCTTTGCATGACTGGTGTCTACTAGCTTCATCTCCTCCATCACCAGTGATAAGTTCCTCACATCAGCTTCGAGGCGTACGTTCAGCATCATATACTGCATTCTCAGAGTGTCGGCTAGGTGAAGGAGAAGCAAGACTGTGTTGTTCAAGTTCTGCAAATCTTCCGTGTGACTGCCCAATCTGGATTGACAAGAGGAACTCTCTATGTTGATATACTTGTACATGCTCTGAACATGGCTGACGGTTGCATTGATGCTGGAAGAAACTGTGTCAATCTCCATTTCAATGGAGTTCATTCTTGCATCCAATGTTACAAATCGTTCCCCGGTCCGGTTTTCGTAGTACTTTGCGTGGTACTGGTGGTCATGCATGTTCTCCTCGTGTTCGTCAATGTAAGACGAGACATTGTCCAGTTGCATCTGAAGGTTCATGACTTGCAGAGTGAGGTCATGTACCATCTCTGAACTCATGCTGATACGCTGGTGAGTGGCAGAGACACCACTTTGAACAGCCCTCACGGTCTGCATGGTTAGGCTAGCATTGGATTTCAGGGCACTTAAAACTCTACTGTAATTCTGCCAGTCCGCTGTAATTTTTTGGAGCACCAAGGTCTCCTCTTCGGCCTTCCTCTGAAGAGCACCAATCCACAACGCACTAAGGGCAACAGTGGTGTTGACTTGTTGCATTGTGGCCTTCAAATCATACTGATCCTCAAGAACGTTTTTCATCCCTTGATCAGTTTCATTGATGACAACCTGCCAGCCAGTTACCTGATCCACGTACTGGCCCAGAGACTGGTTTATACGCTTAATGAGGATTCCAAAGGCCTGGAGGTCCCTTGTCATTCTGTTGCTGGATTGCGTAAGACTTTGCTGAGATTGGGTCGCCTGGTCCAACTGCTGCTTTTGACTGAGTACCATCTTCTGGATCTCCTCAAACTCCTTCTTCAGTCTGGCAATCTCCTCTTGGAATTGTGCAACATCTAAGCAGTTGGAATAGTTGTTTGCAGTGCTGATATCTACAATAGAACCACCAAACCGTGAATCTCTTGTACTGCTGACACAAAATACACTGCATGAAAATACAATTGTGTTTTAACATTCTGAGCATTCTGTGTGCACGGCTGTTTCTTAGGTCATTATTTTGGTTATAAATGATTTCTCATGAGGTCTTACTCACTGAGGGGTTCACCGTCCACAGGATGTGAACCGAGAGATTAGATAAACAAATTAGATAAATCTAGCAGGCCTATTTTAAACAGAAGCAACTGTCTGAAAACATGGTTTTCTTTTTGCACTTTCACTTTCCTGTTGTAGATCAGTTAACTAAAACTAAAACTATTAAAATAGTTTTCAGTAATTGAAATAAAAAATTATAAAAAAAAATTAAAATATAAATTGAAAAATCTTAAACTTTAACAAATTTAAACTGAAGTACTTCTTTACTAAATTATTACTAAAACTATGTAATATAAATAAATTAAAGCTTTAACAAATTTAAGAAACTAATAATAAAAATGACAAACGCACATAACAAAATTATTAAAACAAACTAAAATTAAAAGTGAAAATATAAAATAATTCAAAATACTAATAACAACAACTATATTAGTATATAAATATTAAAATAACACTGTAATTTCTAGTAGTAAAATTCACATACTGTAAAACAAGAATTCTTACCTTTTATACTCTCCTGGACTTTGGAAATGTGTTTGTGATAAAATAATTCCTCTTCAGATAAGCTGTCAACTCTCCTGAAGACTGACAAGACAAATTTATTGATATTAAAACTGTCATTTTAGAGAATTAGGTGGTGTGTTACAAACAAACAAGAAAGCAAAAAAAAAAAAAAAGTTCAATATAAATGTCTAATTCTAATCAAAAATGTGAAATTGCATAACATTGGAATGTTGGAACAATACACAGGTTTGGAATTCTTTTCTGAACCTTTCTTCACACACCAAGACTTAATCTTGGACTACGGGGACTGGTAAAGTGTAATGGACCCTTGCATGTGGTTGTAATTTATTTTCCAGCTGTATGTCTGCATGTTACCTGCTGTATTTTAAAAAGTTGCTAAAAGGAAATTGCTTACTTTTTGTCACTAAACAGGATGCTTGTGTTACTTGACTTGACTTGCGCAAACTTCAGATTCAATTTCTATATAAAATTCCTTAACATAATAGCATGCATATTACATGCATAACTGCTTTCAACAACATTCTTGAGGAGTTAAAGAAATATGAAACAGATGTGTGTGTGGCATCATTCTGAAATATCTTGTAGTTAGGCCTGTTTTTGAAACCATCATCTTGTCATCATATTTTTCATCAAACCAAACAACATTCTTCTTGATTTATTTTGCCACAGTTTAGCAATGTTGTGACCTGATGTGGTAGTATTACAATCTGTCAGTGTGACAATGCTCATGAAGTTCCTGTTGGAGACCCATTGTATTTGAAACATGGATTTGTTATTGTATAATATAATTATAAGGAGACGTTTGTGTAAATGGTGAAATGTCTTGAAGGTATATGATTCGCAGTTACTTCACTACTGACTTTTGTTACGCTTTCATGCTCGTAAGTGGGGCAAAAGATTCAGATTTGGCATATAACATCACACATGATGTGAGATTTAGAGTGTGGTTTTGGCCTGCTTCTATAAAATCTGGAGATTGTTGACTTTATGAGCGTTATGCTGAATCAAAAACCACACTGCATCTTGTAAGTCTGAAGGATGAAAATCAGGGTGTCCTAAATTCCTTTTCTCTGGCCCATATCTGTCTCCCTTCCAGGAGTGTGTCTTCTCATGTGGACATCCTCAAATTAATTTTATCCATTGCTGATTCAAGACCAAGTATTTGTATCTACCTTTCAAATATGATTGTTCACCTCACCAAGAAAATGATTGTGTTGAAAACACAGATTATTAAGTGATAGTGTTGCAGTGCCGTGAAATCTTACCAAGGGATGCCAAGACAGCCACTGCAATAATGAGCAAAGCTAAAAAGCCATAGAGCATTTTGACAGCTAGCTGAAGAGAATGTGTCTGCTGACATTTCATACATCCTCCTCTTGCCCTTCCTGTGGACACAAAAAGACACTCATAAAGAAACCTGGTATTCCTGCCGGATCTGAACTTTATCATAAATGAACCATTATATCCTAACTGTTATATAAAAAATTAAAACCTGATCCCAGACAGACTATTAACATCTAAATACACAGATGTGCCTGAAAAAGTCAGACCATTGCAAAAAAAAAAAGATGTGTCATATTTGTGGAGATCACAGACATCAAATACTACTATTTAACTCTCTTTTACCAACTCCATCTTTTGTACTCTGTGATGCCTCATTAATAAGCAGAGCAATATGCTTTAAGAAAGATGATTTTTCTAACCTCTCAAGGGAGGAATTTCCTCTTCTTCTCCAGTTAAGTCCTCCTCTACAAAGAGAAATTGCACAAAACACGAATAAGTCACGACTTTACAATTTATAACATCATACATGAATCTAATCATAATCCTATTAAATCATCATTCATTGTATTGGCTAATCAAACACAGTTCCTCTTGAGACTCATCATTTACCTCCTGCACAGTACAAAAACATTGTACCATCATATTTTCATCATGTCAGGTCTCAGACTTTAATTGCAGGAGATTATAAGAGGACAACTAGATCCACTGCAGGGATTAAGCACATATTTGGTCTTATAACTCTATATCAAGAGGGTCTAAATAAAACTGTAAGAAGAAGAGAAAGTCTCCACATACCATTAAAAAGCTGGTTCTCGTAGCCACAATAGCTATCTGCAAGAGAGGGGGGAAAAGCAGCAGGGTTGATGTATGTGTTCGCAAATTAAGTTCAATAGATTATCTCAGAGAAGGACGAACACATTCGCTTTATCACCAGAAACATTAAATCATAAACTAAGAGCTGAATACTTATAAGGCCTGCTTGCTGGTACTCCCTTCAAGACACAAACAAGTGAACTTGGACCGATTATTACTAGATGAGGTCACTGTTGGAAAGAACCTTAGCTATATTAGCGCAATTACACGAAATTGGTGAGGGTAGTGTTTTTACTAAATTAGATGGGATCTTTTGGAGGATTTATTCCACATGGGAGGAATAAAATTGCCTGGGAATATTTTGCATGTCAGCTTCGAAGCTTTACAAATCTTTTGTTTCGAATCAGTGGTTCAGAGCGCCAAAATCACGTGATTTCAGTAAACGAAGCTTCGTTATGTCATAAGTGTTTTGAAACTTCAATAGTTCACGTGACTCTGGCAGTTTGATACGCGCTCCGAACCACTGAATCGAAACTAATGATTCGTTAAGCTTCGAAGCTTCATGAAGCAGTGTTTTGAAATCGCTCATCACTATATATTGTTGAATAAAGCCACTTTTTTGTTATTTTTGCCGCACAAAAAGTATTCTTGTCGCTTCATAACATTAAGGTTGAACCACTGTAGTCACGTGAACTGTTTTAAATATGTTTTTAGTAGCTTTCTGGGCATTGAAAAAGGGAGTGTTATTGCTGGCGATGCAGGCCTCACTGAGCCATCGGATTTTAACAAAAATATCGTAATTTGTGTTCTGAAGATGAACGAAGGTCTTACAGGTGTGGAACGACATGAGGGTGAGTAATAAATGACAGAATCTTAATTATGTCAGATAAAACTTAAGCAAAACATGGTCAGGTCAAAGTTTCTGAATAATTTTTGGTTCCAAATATTTATCAATTTTACTGGTAGTCCACTGTATGAAGAATTTTGGGATATAATATGTCACAGTTTACTTTATTTTGCTATCTTCACTTACATAAATGAACTACAGTGTCCTGCACCCACTAGTAAAAATATATCAAAAATGTCTGAATAATTTTTGGTTTGACTGTATATATAGCTCTGACATGCAAAATATTAAATATTCCCAGGATATTTTATTCCTCTCTCTCTCTCTCTCTATATATATATAATATTAAATGGTTGCACTTTATTTTACAGTGCATGCACTTACATGTACTTACCTAAGAAAGTGGTGGGTAATATAAGATAACTTATATAAGTTAAGTTTAGGGGTAGGTTCTTGGTTAGTACCTAGTTATTAGCCAGTTATTGTAATTACTATAATAAGTACATAGTATGTACATGGGGAACAGGACTGTAAAATAAAGTGCTACCAATTAAATTAATAAATATTAAAATATTTCTTGGCTGCAACACCAAGAGATGGCTGGCCAGGAGCCTTGGGTGGGAAAAACCACAGCTGTTCTGGCCAAATGCCACAAAAATAAAGGTGTGGTGCAGACATAGCTATGAATAGAATAAAGGATGAATGTTATTGCATATAGCACAACATCTGGAAAAGCATTGTCAGCAGAGGGTTATCCAGACTAAGCTTATTTCAGCCACCCATGACAGTTAGTAACCTAAATAGCTGATGACTTAATGAAGTACAACTAAAACATTGTAGGGGTGCTTCAAGTGAGGAAAAATTGGACTATATGCCATCAGAACATATAAGCTTTATCAACAAGAGACAAAGATAAAAAAAGAGTCTCCAAACTGAATCATGAGGGAAGACCTTGTTAAGCCTGTTCTTAGATACTTGAGCACAAACATCGAGATGTGTTATGGTCTCCAAGACCATCTATGTTCCACAAAGCTTGCTATCCCATAGGAAGAAGGAAGGAATACATAACAAAAATCTTGAAAATGTTAAGGCATCTCTATGAAAGGTTGCAATCTACAATGTTCTGGAGAGTCATGGTTGCATTGGAGACAAGCCAGGGCTTGCTTTATAAAAAATGGGAAAAACTGGGCTTCAACTACACAAAGGAATGGTGACTCAGCGTCTCTACCTTTCATCTGAAGAGCACTGGGTTGGTACTGAAGGTCATCCTGAGTACAGAGTTGTTACTGGAGGTATGCCAGTCATTACAGCCAATGCTGCTTTCTCTTTATCGGACACTATTGTTCAGCAAGCACTTTTAAAATAACATCTCTCAAAACCACAGTCTCAGGGAGTTTACACCTGCTTCATTTTATGTTGGTTTAAAATCTTGGGTCTGTATTTTTCAAACCCCAGGCTTGGAGCCATACTTTGGCATGCCAAACCTGCTAAGCTCATGATGAGATTGTTTATACCTACTACTCAAGCCGCTGAGGTCAGGTCTATCGGAGCCAGAGTGCTAGAATGGGCAAAAGCTTGATGAGGGAGAAAGTGGAGAGACTTTACATATCCCCACCAGTCCTGGCTACACAGGTGGCTCGGAGCAGGCGCAACCTTGGGTCTTGTGGTAGTGTAATGTTGCCAACAGTACAGAGGAAAAGGAGGGGACCCTCTAGTCTAGTCTGGATGTCTGAATTCCCCTTGAAAACATTGCTTACATGGAAAGAACCATCGAAAAGCACTATGGCGGGGTCAAGAGAAGTACTTGAGAAGTATGAAAGAGGCAGGATATTTAATTAGCTTGACGGGTCATTCAAGGATCTGGAGGAAATGGAAAGTTTCTAGATTTTGTTAGAAGTCTGAGAGCATAAGGTGAATATGCCAGTGTTTATAAAGGGTTGGCAGTCAAAATTCAAAATACAGTTAAATGAAGTAAACAAATTTTAAACAAGAAGGCAGTCTTCAGTTTGCATGTTATGCAACGATATAATACAGTAAATGGATCTCAAAAAAATTGAAAACTGGCCACGTCTGCGGTTTTCTCTCTAAATCAACAGCATTTGTTAACCTTAGAACACAGAAATATTATTGCACTGTAAAAGAATATGATCCATGTCACATTAGCATGGACACAATTTAGGTAGCATTTGAAGGATACAATCTTAAAACATCAGTTATCGCAGGTGTACATACATAAGTAAAACAGTCCACGTGGGCAGATGTTACATCCAGCTATGAAAACAACATCTGTGCCCTGACCAAACATTACAGGCTGAAATTTCACTCTGGGTCTTTGAAACACTGTGAGAATAACTACAACCACATGAATTACAATGGTGGCATGTAAATACTAATCTGAGGCAATAATATATTGCCTGCGCCCATTTTAAAGACCAAGAAGTACCAAAATGCACTCCATCAAAACATGGTTGTCAAAATATTTAGTCTTTTCTTCACAATATGTAATTTGTTATGAGGTATCCTTTCAGTTCATCATCTTTTCCACAAATACAGCAAGGGCAATGAATGTTCATACAACTCAAGAGTTGAGAACTCTGGATAACAAGGCTTAAGAGGTCAGAACTTCACAATGTCAAAAGTTTGAGGTTGACCTCTTCAACACCTTCTAGAGTGGCCAAAGATGAATGAGGATTCTCCTAATCCTTCAAATCTCGCAATGGAAAGCTACTTGATAAGGTGTTCTCAAGGGTATCTTCTGGGGCTTTGATGTCCAAAAGAACGAATTGGCGTAGTGTACATGATCTCTAAACTGTGGGTTCAAGAGTTTGCCTAGTGTTCCCATGCCTTTAAATGGATACACTTCACTGAAAAGCACCAAAACACAGGAAACATACAGTAATACTGGTATTATGTGACCAGATGAATGCAGTGGGTATAAAACATCTGACAGGAACGCCTGCAGCTTGAGATGGGAAGCGGAGGCAGAGGGCAGGGTCTTTCCAAACCACAGAAACCCAACCACAACTAATAAAGACAAGTGTCTCTACAGTTCTACTTGATGTACAACTGCTTTACACGCATTTTTAAAAGTATGTGCACTTCTACTGAAGAGTTCAACCATAGTTCAATAGAGAGTAATTGAAAACATTCTTAATATATATTGTAGTTTACGAAAATAAAGGAATAAATGGAGGTGAATCTCACCCCTACACTCCCATCTTTAGACATCTGCATGTTTACAGTCACACATTAATTACATTAAAAATACATGTTCTGGGATGCTTTACAGGCTCTTAAAGACAACCCCATTAGGCTTGAAAAACACAATTTTTCTTTGACCATTTTCTTTGGTCCTTCCATCTTCAGTGCAGACCCTGATTCCACCAAGTGCAACATCTTCCTGGATCAACATCTTTGTTGATCCTAGAACAACATCCCAATCAACCGATCAGGTCTGAGAGACAAGTTTACAGTTTATGTCAACTTCAGGCGTACAACCAGCAGGGTTAGGTGCTTCTACATCAGTGTTATTCACCTATCATTCCCCTCTGATTTTAGGGATAACTTATGGGTAAGCTTAGGTTTAGGTGTAGGAATATGGTTAGGACTAAATTTTCAAACAGGAATGTTGTTCCAGGATCAACAAAATATGTTGACCCAGGAATGTGTCTAACTTGTCAAAATCAGGACGTGCTGTGTTCAATTATACACAAATATGTTGCGCAAATGTGTTTCATTAGATCTGACACACTTCAATTAGACGTAACCAAGAATAAGAAGAGCCTGTTCGCCCCTTTATGTCTATTACAAATAGATTAATTGGTCAGATCTTGGAAAAAAACAGCTGAAGGGAATGTATGCCTGTGCGGTTAGCACTGGCTCCACACCTGCTGCCCAAGAATGAAGAACTTTCCCGCACATATCTCACGGCATGAGGAATGCATTAGGAGCCATGCTCTTTCATGAGTCTCTGGTTTATGCATTAATAGAGAAAGAAATTTATCTTCATTTTGGATATGTTTCCTATAAATTCAAGATCCTACCAAAGGACGCATATCCACATGTTCCACTTGCCTTCAAAAAGAACTGGCTTGGCTTTAATGAAAACCAATGGTCTTATATTATTCTGTGTTGACTAGAACCAGCATCGAAAATGCTGCCCCTTTGATGTGGTTCATCTAAAAATTCAATAGCAAATAGTGTCAAGCTGAGAGTGGTGAAGGTATGATGTATTTTGCTGTCAAAGTAACAGAAACACAAACTTGCATCCAACATCAACAGCTCCCTGCTTTCTCTAGACCCTCAGAGTTTCAGTTTTGAATGTGTGCTGTCAGCACGCTCATGTTTGCCAGTATTTACAAGTATTACTCACATGAATAAAAAAACAAATTAGCCAAAGTATGAATCAATAAAAAGAAACATTGCTTACCTTTCATGTTGATTCTGTAAAACACCCCAGGTCAATTTGGTAAATATGTGTGTGGAGACCAAATATATTTCACCTGTCTGAACGTTCAAACTTGGGATGTATTTCAAAGACTTATCAGAATCCAGAGCATCATTCAAGAAGAATACTGGTTTGCTTACAAGAAATATCTGCAGACTAATCCAATCTTGTGGGTGCAGCATCCAACAGCTGGGGTGTCAAGAGGACCCCTCTATAACATGCTGCCTCTTTGCTATAGAACCAGTGGAAAGTAATACCTTGGACAGTAACCATGTGCAGCTTTGGGAAACATGCCGGAGAGAGGGAGTGATTGTTTCTGTGTGGGAAAGGGAGGGAGCCGATGAAGGGAGAAGGAGGAGAAAAGGAGGAGGTGGGACACGGTGCATGTGCTTCAGTGAGTCAGTCTTGAGCACTGGCCTAATTGTTAACAAATGTTTGGTATTGGAGCAACAGGCACCTTTATCTTCTGTGGCCTTCTGTTGTTGAGAGATTTACAAATTATGTTTGCCATATAGAACAAAAAGGAACATGCTGTTCCTGAAGAGTTTGTTGTTGAGAGGAGAGATAAATATTATTGTGCTATTAATGCTTGTGAACGCAAAGTGTAGCTTCATACTTTTTGCATACACATTTTCTGAACTACAGACAGTGTATATATGCTTAAAATGCCAATTTCAATGTTCTATTGAGCAATATTAGCATTCAGTTTAAAATTAAGTCATTCCAGTCATGTATCTTTTGTGATGGAATTTTTTAATTAATCATAACTAACATTTCTTTTTCCTTGCAGGAATAACATTTATATGCTTTTGAAGCCTAAATGTCCTCAAACTTTAGGCCTAAGTCAGTGTATGTCTGAATCGTGTCCAAAAATAAGAAAAAGGGAAATGAAACTTAGGGACAGCTAGACAACCATCTAAATATAAAAGCCCCATGATATTGAGTAAACAACGGACTAATAAACAGATCTTGCTTTACCTAGTAACAGGAGGGTTTGACATATGAAGAACCAATCATATTGTAGAATGTTTTGCCGTGCTCCTATCCTATATAAACTGTTGTATTCTTTTTGCTGGTGGGATTCTCTGTGATAGATATGAGGTCCTCTGGCCGTGAATAAAGCATATTCTAAGGCATAGTCTGGAGTCTATCTGGTTATTGCTGTGCAGCAAGTTAGGGAACACTAGAGACCTTATTCCCAAGTGATGGTGTTCAAAAGGGTCAAGACGCTGACCGACTCGAAGCCAGTTGTCGACTAGTAGACGCAGTGCTAGAGTATACATATTTTTGAGTGTCGCCAGTAGACGCTCGGGTGTCGACTAGGAGACGCCCCAGGTAAACTTAAGTCAGGTGCGTAGGGGAAAATCTACCACACTTTATACAATGGAAATGGGAATTTGGTTCACAAAAAAGTTTGGAAAATCTATAATACAAAATTCATAGTAAATCCCATAAACTGGGATTATTGATATATTAAATTAACCACGATTCACTTTTATTGTACTTTTTTGGATTTTGACATTTGTGATCACAGTGAATTTCTATGTATATAAAAGAGCAGCATGAACATTCTTCAAAACATATTGTTCCACAGCAGAAACTAAGTTTTGCAACAAATGAGGGTGAACTATTATTTTGGGTAAACTATTGCTTTAAGACTATATGTTTGTAATTTGTAATTAGCAATATCTTATTTGAAAAAACAACAAACAATTCATTACATAGAATGTTATTCTATTTGGGTATCAAATACCTTTGAAGGCACATGACTTTTACCTCTTTTCACTTACTGTCATTCTCCTTCCACGACATATCTTTGATACCTTCTGTTTCTGATTAAGCATGTGGGCCTGTTAGTATAAAAAAATTGATTCATTAAAACCATTTAAAATTATTAATCATGTAATAGTCAAGAAATGTCAATCGTGGCCTCAAATGCAAAGACATCACAGAATACAGTATAGTTACCATGTTATCAAGTGAGAAAGGTCAAATTAGGACAGGAAATTCTGTCCCATATGGACGTTTTGCAATCACGGATTCCATTCATGGAGCGGGGGTTTGGGAAAAAGAAGATGATGATATAAGGTTTCTTTTCATCCTCATGTGTTCATAACAAAAACAAGCTCACTTCTGCTCCACCTCAAGATCAACTCTCCCATTTGTCTGTTATTGTTCTTCCGTGATGACCTAAGAGAACAAAACAAGTTGAAAAAGAGTAAGAAAAAACATTAGAAACAAAGAAAGAAGAGAGTAAAGGTGTTGTCTGAAAAGAAGAGTAACCTTCACTTAATGTAATGAGAATGTAGTACCATTGTACTAAATGAACATGAAAATATTCACATACCATGGTGTTTAAAGAAGACCATTGTTGTACCATGGGACATGTCCCAAAAAATCAGTGTAATATCACAGTGCCGTGCATGAAAAACAATGCCAATACCATAATACTTGTTTGATAGTGTTCCATTTAGCCATTACATTCACTTACAGTCTGTGTTAAGCACTTCCTAATCCATTGTTCTCACAAAAGCAGCTCTATAAATAAAGAACTGAATTGAATTGATCAAAAGGGTATGATGTTTCTCATTTAACTTGTGTGAAAGATCTCACTTGGATGTTCATAGTTCACAATTTTAGCTTCGTTGTTAATATTTGTGCAGATGTGGAAGCAAATGTGCTTTTAATAAATGAACTGATTGAGATTTATTACATGTTTACTGAGGAAAGAACAGCTACATGCTGACAGCTAGTATGAAATGGCATCTAATGCTGTTGTAATTGTAATGGTTAACCAAATTTCACCAGTATCTAATAATATTTTTGGGACTGTTGGATTAAAAACAACAAAAAAAAAAACAATTTTAAGTGAATGAGAGGTTTAGCAGATGATCTGCTGTAAATTGCACACGCGTACCTCCATATGTGTTGAAGCAGAGTGTTAGCATGCATCAAATTACTCCAAAACCACCAGCTTTGATCTGCTTGCCAAAACCATAAATAATGCCAACAAATAGAGTAGTGTTTAATAGACTAGCACGAAAACCATCTGCCACTTAATATGCTTTCAAACTGATTCAGAGGACTTTACTAGTAAATAAGTTACAGAACTGGCACTTGAAATGTTCTACAGCACACATGATGCTTGTTGGATGTAAGGAGATTCATAATATATGACAACAAAATTTTGCGCATCTGTTCTGGGGTTTTCTTTCTAAAATGTCTCTTCAACTGTTATCCATATTTATGAAGATGTTGTCGTTAATTTGAAACGCCTTTCTGCTTGTGACTCCACAGCTGTGCTTTCTGTCTCTGCCTTTCATAGGAATTACTGCCACCCAGTGGACAAAACTAAAGTTACTTGAAGGAATAGTTCAACCAAAAATAAAAATTCTGTCAATATTTAAATGATATAAAAAGGTACACTATGTAACTTTTGGCCCTCTAGCACTTAAAAAAGAAACTGCATGCATTTTACCGACAAATTAAATGACCTTTCCCAATGATTTACAATGAAATCTGTTAGAGAGCTACATATGACAAGTTATCTGTTCAATAAATCTCACTCGTGTAATAAAAACGTCCTCTCCGCGTCGCTTTTACAACATTTCAAATCCCTCAGTTCTCGCCATCTCCGAAAAGCCAAGCCAATCTTGATTCTTGTTTTATTACGAGTTCTGTCATATTCTCTTTTTGCCAGCAGACTCTCCTGTTCGCCATTTTTTTTTAACGGGTGATTCCCCGGAGGTTCGAGATTTAGCGTGTCTATATCAGCCTTTCTCACTCGTTGTGACAACAACTAACCACACCATATACAAGTCAAAGTTACCAGAGCAACTTTTCTCCTTTTTGGACCTAAGCGACCTAAGCGAGACGCGTCATTTGACGTCACTTTCAAGATGTCGGCAAGTCCTGTTTCTAATGAGCATAAACTTAAAAACAAACTTTAACGTTACACATTAAGTTAATGTAAATATACATTCGTTTTTGCTTTTCGTCAGCTGTTAAAGATATTATGTTATTTTTATTCTGTTTTTGCCATGACTAACACAAAAACACGATATGCTCTCCTTGTTTTGTGGCGACATCACATGGTCAACATGTGAACGGGACGATTGACTGGAACACACTGAGGTCTGAAGTGTGGGACATTTAAATTGGGATATTCCCACGTCCAACCTCGTCTGGAACGCAGCCTAATGCTGCCTTCACGTGCTATCGGAAATTTGATAACTCCCACTTCTGAAGTCGGGATTACGAGCTCATTGCATTCAACTTTCGAAATTGGAGGGCGTTATAAACACACAGGCTTACCATAGTGAATCAGGGTAAGACAAAAGCACGTTTTGAGAGAAGGATTATGTATTTACTCAGTATTTATATTTTGCTAATTTTGAACAACAACAAAAAGTTTCATAATGTACCTTTAAAAACAACATTTGAAAATTAAGTAAAAATAAAAAAAGGAAATTTCCTTTCACAATGGCAGGAGAAACAAAATGTTCTGGCAAAGGCAACGTGCCAGTAGATATGAAATCCCAGTGTGATCGCATTTAAAATGCCAAGAAATAGGGTGGAACTTTTAATACTTTACAGCGTGCTGTGAGTGATATTGACAGAGGAGGACCACTCACTGGTATTGTTTATGAGGTGAGATCTCCATTTGAGAGGACAGGGGGTCAAAGAAGGTGATCAGGTCATATTTGCTAGATGTAAATGAAATATGCCCGTTCTGTTGCCACTAAGAAAATGGAGCCACATAATTAAAAACACAAGGTATTTATGCATGTCCACGACCCCATGACATTTAAGGTTTATTTTATCCCCCAAATACTTTGTCATTAATTTGATTTTAACATATTCTGAAAAACTTACCAGTGCAAAAACCTCAGCGCGCCATTATGTATTGAGGTTGGTTGCCACTGCCAGCAGGGCATTGCTATGCAGTTACTAAGCAGTTACTAAGCAGTCACTCACTGTTCCAAGTCAAAACAGCACACTCTAATTCTGGTCTCCAGATATGGCTTAGTTCCCTCCTTCAGTGTTGGTGTCTGCCAGGTGAAATCTTAACTTTGATTGTTTAGAAAAGTAATAACACAACCTTTCTTCAACAAGCCACATGATTTGTGCAGGGTGAGTTAAAGGGATAGTTATAAAAAAAAAAAAAATAAATAAATAAAAAATGAAAATTTACTCACTCTCAATTTGTTCCAAACCTGTATGAATTTCTTTCTTCTGCTGAACACAAAAGAAAATATTTTGAAGAATATGGGTTTACCAAACAGTTGATGGGCCCCACTTACATAGTATGGAGAGAGAGGGAAAAAAAACCTATAGAAGTCAATGGGGCCCATCAACTGTTTGGTTACCCATATTCTTCAAAATTTCTCTTTTTTTGTGTTTAGCATAAGAAGGAAATTCATACAGGTTTGGAACAACTTGAGGGTGAGTAAATGATGACAGAATTTTCATTTTTGGGCGAACTATCCCTTTAAGTACTGAAGGTTAATTAATTAGATAAAGGAAAATGAGTGTAGGTGTAAAACAGATCTTGTACTGTATTGCATTTAATGAGTAGGATGACCTGACAACATTTCACAGATGCATGAAATCATGAAGAGGGAGTGTCTGTCTGGTCGTGTTGATTCTTTGTGCAGATGTCCTGTGGGGAAAGTATGGGTCCAAACATGCTCCTACAGAGTGCAATATCACACAGCGTAAAAACAAGCTTTGAATCACCAAATTTCAGAACATTTTGAGCTCTGCTTTTTCTGATATTAGGTTCCTCTGGCTCGGTCACAAAAAGCTAAATCAGTTCTGAGACTAGGGGACGAAAGCTACCTGACAAGCTATGACTTGATTAGTGAACTGAAACACCAGTTTCCATCCACTGCAGGAGTGATTTACTGTGGTTGTGGCCCAATCTTAATGTGTAACATGCAATAAGTAATGACATGTTTTGGTCAAAGCACACATAATAATCTCTTACAAAATAACATATTTATGTCTGTAATGACAGTGAGCAGTATAAGTCTCAGTATAAGTCTCTCCAGAAAGTCTTGCAGGTTTCACTGACATTTTTGCCTTTTCTTTTTTGTTTTAATATTACAGTGAGTAATGTTATAACTGGCAAAATAAATGGCAAATAAATGAAGCCACCTGGGTGACTATATCGGGTCAAATGCATAACATTAACAGGTCTAGTCGAGTGTGCTTATTAAACTCAGGCTTGTATAACCTGCAAAAAGTTGCACACTATTTTACTTCGTTTCAGAACTGGTGTTCTACTTCTACATGATTCACCAGATTATTCTTTGCTCCGCTAGAGCAGATGTCATGTTAAGGTGATTCACCACTAAATGTTGGAACTATCTGACAGTGACAAATTATCCATATGCTGTCTTTGCCGGTAAATTCTAGAAGGCATTTTTCCCGTAAACCCCATGTTCAGTCTCTGCCCCTACAAGCAAAATGAGATGAGCAAGACGATGCAATATTGCCCACTTCTGGTCAGAGAGAGCCTCTGCTGTTGAGAATAACAGTTTCTGGAAAAGTCCAAAGCCACAGCCATTCTCATCCTGTGAATCACGTCGTCAACATCACCAGCCTCCCAGTATATAAACAAATCAGAGGAAGCACAGTCCATCTGCAAGGAAGAAAAAGCATCAAAGCAGGGTGAGTACAGAGAGCACATTATAAGGATGTTGACAATCTTGTTTATTTATATAATTACATTTATAGATATTATTATATAATATCTTTTAATATAAACATATGTGAGTCACTATTCAGATTACAGTGATGTAATGCCATTTTGGTGTTTAATGTACTATAAAATTGCATTGTACTGTAATTAATGCTACATTTATGCACATTACCAAACAACTGAGCAATAATCCACTGCTGCAAAGATTTTGTTTGTACAGTTTTATTTGGCATGAGATAGTATAACATATAATTTATGCAGTTTATGAATTACAATCCACCCTCTTGTTGTTAATATTATCCAAAAAGTCTATCTGGGCTGTTTGGCTGAATCGAGTTTGTGTCGTCCCTAGGCGAATTTGTATTGATTTTTTTCATTGCAGAGGGGAATTTGTCTCGCAGCCCCAAACTGATGCGGGAACTAAGCTAAGGTCAAGTGCATTCAGAATGCATACTGTGCCCTAGCAAGATAACATTAAACAAAGCAAATCTCCTCACTCAGAACAAGCCATCTGTGTGTATAAACACCACATGCCAGAGATATAATTCCAGAACAAATATCACAAGATTTAGCACAAGGACAAGATTAATTCAAACAAAGGAAACAAGAAGATAAAATGGTATGTTTGCAACAAACAACATCAAGGCTGTTAGGTTATGAAGAAAGCAAAAAACTGCAAGTCATACACCTTATTTAACATTGCAGAACAGAACAAGATTTCTTTCCCTTCATTGGCTCTTCCTGTTAACATCTGTGCATGTTTCTTATGTAACTAGGCTCCTGGCTTTAATTTGGCTGAGTTGGGGTTTCTATGTACATGTAACCAGACTAAAATGAGGAAACTTGTGCTCATGACTGAGTCAAAGCTTTTATGATGTTTACTTAGACGCTGGTGTGAATTATGAATTCAGCAGCAGCTGTTGAGGACCAATGGCTTATCTTGCTGTTTTGAAATGTCAAACATGATTAAAAGTGCAGCGTTAACTTACTTGGAATCAGACATTTCTGCAAACTCACAAAACTGGGATTAAGTTCTGTCAGAACAGCCGTTTTGAAAGCTTTAGTGAAGGGGATTTGCTTTCAAATCCATGTAATCACAGAAGGGAACATATAAACGTTTAAAGGGTCGCAAGTTTACTACACTTTCACTGATTGTGTTCTTCAAATCCTTTTGGTTTGATACTGGTTAAAGGGATAGTTCACCCAAACATGAGTCATCATGTATGTCAACCTGTATGACTTTCTTCTGCAGGACACAAAAGAAGATATTTTGAAGAATGTTTTTGTCTATACAATGAAAGACAGTGGGGTATAAATTAACATTAGACCCCATTTACTTTCACTGTACAGACAAAACATTGATATTTTTCAAAATATCTTCATTTGTGTTCCACAGAAGAAAGAAATGCATTCAGTTTGGAATGGCATGAGCAAGTACATTTTTATTTTTTGGTGAACTAACATGTTGTAGCTGAACTAGTATCTTAAGGGAGAGTAAATATTTTGACTCTGACATTATATAGCCAATACGGAATATAAAATAGTTTCAAAAAGGACTAAGATGGTACAAAGTGGCACAATAAATCTGTTTGGCCCTCTGCTCAGAAACAGCAAGGTTGCAGAAAGACAAGGTCACTGACACTATTTGTTTCAGACCTATAAATAGATACACTGATACAATGGATTTATTGATCACAGTCTGTAGGAGAGTGTCTCTCACAAAATGCATTATTTAAAGTGTGGTTTTTGCAATTGTTCATTGTCATAAACTTGCTGAGTCACTTTCACCACAGCTTAATTAAAAAAAAAAAAAAAAAAAAAAAAGCTTCACTACTGAGTGACGCACTATTTTCTGACCACTGTGTTAAACAGCTTCTGGAATCCGGTCACAAGCAGCCACCAAAGATGAAGGTCTCATGGTCTCTGCTGGGGCTTTCTTTACTCTACCTGTCCACAGAGTGTCTATTACCCCCAACTAAAGAGGAGCTCAATCGTAAGTGTGTGTGTGTGGGGAAAAAAACTGCGCAGACATGTTGTGAATAACCACAGGACAGTAATATAACCATAATTGCTTTTTGGCAGAGATATCACTGCTTGGTGAAAAGTACCTGGATAAGCAGATTGAAAATGCCATCACTGGGGTGAAGGAGATGAAGACTGTGATGGAGCGATCAGGAGAGGATCACAAAAGGTTCCTGTCTGAACTGGAGAAAACCAAGCAACAGAAAGAGGTGAGACAGCAAAACTAAACTTATATACTCATTTATAAAATATTAAATGTTCTGAACTGAACAAGCACAAACAATTATATAAAATAAAAAAGTATTTACATCATTTACAGAAGCTAATTTGAAATAATGAACACAGCATTTATTAATCTTGGTTAAATGTAAATTACATACATTAATACAATTTTAACATTCTAAGTTGTATAAACCATTATTAAGGTAATTAACAATAGTATATTTATAACTTTACATTAACAGATCAATGCTGAGAAAAATTATGTAGATTATTTACATAATCTACATACAGTATATTAATTATTAATTATATTATTATATATCAATTATATTAATTTTAACTACTGTTCATGTATAACTTTAAATATTAATTTATTATGAATTAACAATGAATAATAGTATGTTCATAAATTAACAATAACCTAGTCAATAAAAATAGTTACATAATCTGCATATAGTAATACATTAATATTTAAAGTTGTATAATTAACATTAGGTAATTTATAATAAATTAACAATAAACAATAGTATATTTATAACTTAACATAATATATCAATAAATGCTAAGAAGAATTATGTACATTAATTACATAATCTACATATATTAATACTATTTTAAGATTTCAAGTTGTATAAATTAACATTAGGTAATTTTTTAATTAACAATGATTGAACAATATATATAAATTAATATTAACCTAGATTAATAGATGCTGAGAAAAAAATATGTATATTAAATACATAACCTATATATATTAATGCATTAACATGTCAAGTTGTATAAATTACCATTAGTTAATTTATTATGAGTTAACAAATGAATAGTAATATATTTATAAATTAACATTAACCTAGATCAATACATTATAAGAAAAATTGTTACTTCATGATACCCAATGTTAACACATCAAACCTTATTGTAAAGTGTACTTATACAATGTAATGACATTCATACGTTTTCAAGTGTGACTTGAGTGTCCAAATATTTTCTGTAGCCCCTGCAGTTATAGCCACTCTTTATAATACATACATTTTATTCACTTTTTTCTTGTGCTATTCCATCGAAAAGACTGCTCTGAAGATGGCTAAGGAGATGGAGGAGAAGCTAAGTGAGGAACAGAGCGTGTGCAATGAAACTGTGCAGGCTCTGTGGGAGGAGTGCAAGCCCTGCTTGAGAAAAACCTGCGTTAAGTATTACTCCCGCACCTGCAGCAGTGGAGCCGGCCTGGTGGGACGACAGGTGATACGTCTGCACAAACATATATACATATAATCCTGACCTCATTCTGGTGTTAGCAACCATCCCTCTCTCTTTGTCTGTCTTTAGCTTGAGGAGGTTTTGAACAGGACCTCTCCCATCTCCATTTGGATAAATGGACAGAACATTGAGAACCTGGTGGATGAGGACAAGCAGCAGACCAGACACTTCCAGGACCTGGAGGAACGGTACACAGAGGTTGCCGATGGAGTAGACAACATCTTCATGGACAGCATGAAGGTGTTTGACCACATGCATGCCTTCCACCAGCCCGGCCTCTTCCCCAGCCCATTCCGTATGCCCAGCGTGTTCGGAAGACAGGATACAATGGGCGGCCGGGCTGCTCGTATCTACAGGTCCCCCATGCAGGACCCAGAGTTCCACAGCTTCCACAGCTTCCACAGCATGTTTCGCCCCATGATGGAGATGGCAAGAAACATGTTTGAGTCATTCGGGCCCTACATGGGAAGTGATATGGATTTCTCCACTGAAGGTAAATTTCAGAATCTACAAGCCTGGATGTAACAACATGTACAATGTTAAAAGTCACACTTAAAGGTGTAGTTCAATCAAAAATAAACTCTGTCATCATTTACTCACCTAAACTGTTAGTTATTACTAAATGTAGTACCTGCTATACAGTATATGATTTTTGATTTTCTATTTTTCTGTGGAACACAAAAGAAGATATTTTGAAGAATGTTATAACCAAACAGAATTGGTTTCCATTGACTTCTATTGTTTTTTGTTCATAGAATAGAAGTCAAATGAAACTGAAACAATTTAGTAACCAACATTCTTCAAAATATTTTCTTTTGTCACATATGTATAACACAATATTTTTGTTTACTGTGGCAATATGACATAATACATGATATACTATGACAGCATAACATAGTGCTTATAATAGTATTCATTTACTTACAGACAGCTTATACCCCAGACACTTTTAATTTGTAAACCTGTATTCACAGATGGGAAAGTAAACGAGGATGTTATTATAACTAAACCATTTGGAAATGATAAGATGACTTGCAGGGAAATTCGCCGCAATTCGGCTGGCTGCATTAAACTAAAGGATGAGTGTGAGAAATGTAAGGAGATCCAGCATATTGGTAAGTGCAATATTTAAATGTCTTGTTTTCGTGTTATATTATCCAACACAAAACGTAAAATATTTTAGTCCCAGTTTAGGATTTTAAAAAGAGAAACACCTGTTATCTAGCACTTAGAGTCTTGTTCTCTTCCTCAGACTGTTCTGGAAAGAGGCCCCTGGAAGGCCCCCTGAAGGAGGAGCTGGAGAGGGCTCTCGCCAGGGCTGAGAGATTCACCCAGGAGTACAACAACCTGCTAAAGCGATTCGAAGAGAAGATGTTCAACACCTCTAGTGTGCTGGACCTGTTCAACAAGCAATTCGGTTGGGTGTCCTCTCTAGCTAACCATACCAAAAATGAGGATGGCTTCTTTAAAATACAGGCAGTAGGTCCTAATTATGTGATTCAGACTACTGTAACCCCTTTCACTATGCAGAACACTCAATCACCAACATTTTATGTGCAGGTGATATCAAAAGGCTCGGATAATGTAGAGAATCCAGCTGACACTAAAGTGTCAGTCAAACTGTTTGATGGGCCAGATATGAGCTTCACCGTGCCAGGAGAGATTCCCTGGAGCGACCCAAAATTCTCCGAGGTGGTGGCACAGGAGGCTTTGGATCGTTACAAACAGAACACTGTGTGAGTCTTCACACCAATCTTTTCCATTTTGTTTCATTCTAAACCTTATATGATTACGTAATTATGAAAAACCATTAATGCTTTCTTCTCCAGGGTCATAAACTAAACGTTTTGGAGGGTGGGTACTTCCAGTGAAGAAGATATTCCCTTTTCTCAGAAAAGCACTCGAGATGATTACAAATTAGAACTAAATGAATATTGACAGATGTTGTACTCATGTAGCTGGATTTCTTTTGTCTAGCATTATTCCTGCTGTCTCATACTATTTAACATTCAGAGACCCTACAGAGATTGTATAGAATAAGTGCTTATGAAAACGTAATCAACTGTACATTGTCAAATATCAATAAAACAGAAAATTCCAGATTGTCTTCATCTCTTAATGAGCTAAAAGGGGGTGTAAAATATCCAGCAAGCAACAAAATTTAATGCTGCAGTTTCCATATATATGTTAATAAGGGGAAAATTCACTTTCCTCCAGTGCTTCCAACATCCATCCAAACAGCAGAATCCACCTTTAAAACAAGGCTGAAGACACATCTCTTCTAAGAGGACTTAAGTAATTCATTGCCTTATGATTAATTGCACTTACAAAAATAAAATATTTCTGCACTGTTCTGCATTTTCACTTCTGCTCTAAATTTCCTATAACTTATTAGCATTCAACTTCACCCTCATCTGGATGAAAACTAAATGAATATGTTAATATAATGAATAATACTCTGAACTAAATTAACATCACTTATTTATAATTTCAGTAACATATAAGCTAAATCAGAGGAGCATGACTGCTATTCTATATAATTTTTTTATAATCCTAAAACATTTAGTTTTAAAATGGATAAAAATGTGGTGTAATGACTGAACAGATCAAACACACAATTGTTGCCCAATTATCACCCTTTTGCCATTCTCATAGTGCCTGCTCAGAGAAGTACTGGCTACAAGAAACAGACATGCAGTTCAATAGAAATGGAATTCTCTCCACTAATTCATTGACAAATATGCCTAATGAATGAACATGCATTTCCCCACATTTTGTGTCATTACTGTTTGTATACTGTGTCTTTTTTATATTGTAGTGTTATGCATGCCTGATGATAGAACTACTAGTTAATGTAGCCCCATCTGTGTGGTGTCTCCTATCAAAATAATTGTTGTTTAATGACTCACACTTTGGTGGACATCACCATCTCATAGAATGCAGTGTGTGTTTGTTATATTAATCAGAGCTTATAGGCACACAAACTACCAGAACTCTGATCATGCAAATGAGTCAGCTTCTAAACAAAGGAACGTTCCCGCTTGGAAATTGCACCTTTCTCATTGGTCAAGCCAAAACTCCAGGGGTGTGACCTCTGTGGAACTTAAAAGCCAGCACAACTTCTTCAACCACAACAGAATCAAATTAACAGTGCAAGTTCGTCATCATTTCTTCATTCAACGCAGAAGGAAACAATTACCGCTTCACCCAATGGAAACTGTATGTTCTCAGTTGATATTGTTAATTGATGCTTACTGTATTATATAGAAGAGTATTGTGAGAAAGAGATCGAGTGCACGAGTTTATTACCTGCATTCAGATTTAGCATTTTCCTTCAGGTCAGTCCTATGTTCATAATAAAAAATCTGTTTAAATGTCCGATGTATTATCTTGTCCTTTTAACAGTTAAGGGGTTTTCCCATGACTGACAGTGCTAGTCAAAGCATTTGTCAGTTGCGTCTTGTTCCGTGTTCACAACAATTCAGTCTTTTCAATATAAAAGTCTTTGCTACTGACTGACACACTCATAAAGATAGTCTTTGCCGCCATCTAATGGCGTAATAACGTAACTTCTGTTGCTGTTCACGGTCAGGGACTATTTTTTTTTCCCAGCGGAAGGAAGGCTTTTAGTGAAAGTTTACTTCATGAAAGTTGCATTGATACTTATTTTTGGCTTTAATATTGTGTGGTAACCGTTTTATAAAAGCAATAAGGTACTCGAGGCTAGTGCTGTCACGGCTTATTCACGATACAGCACAGCCTCTCGTACCTTTGTTAATAAAGGAGCTTTGTAGTAAGAAACTGATGACTTTTTTTATTGCCAGTTACTTTTGCTCCACCCAAAAAAACAAAAAACTTTCCATGCAACACGAACAGTAGCAGTTTTTGAATGAATCAATGATTGAAGGCAATGATTCAATGGCTCACTCAGTCACCTGTTTCATTCTCAAATGAACCAATGATTTTGAGCAAATCGACTGAGTGAACGAATTAATGACCCACTCATGAAGACAGCCAATAGTTGAGTTCCTGAAAGAATCAGTGTTTTTCAATGAGTGATTTGATGACTCACTCATAAAGACCTGTGATGTAACCTGCAGAGTCAGTGAATAATCCCCACCACTAAAGCACAGCTTGTCAGTCTGTCTTGTAACAAGAACACAGAAAAGTGGAGCAATGCAAACAGTGAAACGCCCCAGTGATATTGGACTACTGGAAAACAGTTTGAGCTCTTGACAAAAAAGGAAATTATTAAAATATTGTGCCATTTTTATTTTGTGTAAAAATCACACAGCTGCTAGTTCATTCTGCAGAGACACATCCATGCAGTTAAACATTTATGATCCCACAGCCATTATATAAGCAATTAAATAGAATATTTGCTGTTAGTCAGCAATTAATGCAAATTTACATATGAGATCAAAAGGTGTGTATCATACAATATACAACATACCCCTGATACAGTAAATCAGCCTGAACAGCAGGGAGAAAAGGCTCACCTTGATTTAACATGGGGGGGATACATTACTGTGAAAACCTGCACACCAGGAAGTAAGGCTTTAAGGATGAGAAAGAAAAGACAGACATCAGTCAAAACAAACGAATGAATGAGAGACATGGCGCAAGTCTATGTAACAACACAAACGTCACACTAGTTCAGACGTTACAGATACAAATCAAGTGGTTCATCGTTTTATACAAAATGAGATTGTGAACGACATGCAAAAACAGTGACGAGAAAAGACAAATGAAAGCCGAAGGGGAGAAAGTGCAGTTATTGTTTTAGGTCTCACAATTACGTACTAATGATGTCACAGAGTTTACGATGCAGATGATGTACCGTATGAGGTACAGCCAACAGTTGAGACTGAGAGAGGAACATCTGCTATCCCGGGGTGAAAGACTGTACAAGGTTGAACGGGTCATTTTGTTTTACCACAACAGAGTGTGTTAAGAGAAGGAAATTAAGCAGTCTTTGATGCCATTCATTTGCAACTATTGTCCTCAAACTCACTCTCATGCACATGAAACAAACACACACAATGTGCCGTCCATTGGTATGGCAAGGAAGAAATATTAAAGGGTTAGTTCATCTAAAAATAATTCTGTCATTTGCTCAAAATCGTTCAAACCCGTACGGGTTTTCCTTCATCCATGTGTCAAAAAAGGTGAATTTCTGAACTCTCTTAAATATAATAAAAGTAAATGAGGACTAACAAGCATTAAAATAGCAGCTTATTTCACTTGTGCATTATATTTCAAAATTACTGAAGCCATAAAATAGATTTTGTATGAGGAACAGACTAAAATAAGTCATTATTGTTTTGTCACAAGTAGCACTGTCTGATTCATGAACAAGTGATTCATTTGATTTCGTTCAAATCATTTTAATGATTCAGTTGATCCAGATTAAAAAAAAAAAAAAAAAAAAAAAGAATGAATTGTTCACAAATTTGACTAATCCAGTTAACCCAATGACTCACTCCAGTTAACTTGAGCAGAAAACCAGCTTTTGTTACTTGCAAAAAGCAATCATATAACTACAAAACATTTGAAATATAGCACACAAGTTATTTGGACCACTTTTTTTGCCCTTTCTTTTGTATTTGTGGAGCTTGACAGTTCCAGTCCTCATTTACAGGTTTGTAACAACATGAGGGCGAATACATTTTTGGATGAACTGTCCCTTTAACAAGTGCCTGTCAGAATCAGTTTACTGAAGCATACTTCTGAAATATGATCTCCCAAAAATCAGTTCTCCCCTCTTTAGGACCAGTGCATGGCCTCACATGATTGTCTGAGCACACATGGGTGCCCTAACATGGAAGAACATGACAAGCTGCCTCGAGACTCTGGAGAACAGGAGGGGAAGAGGCTCCTTCATGTTAACCAGAATTACAGCCTCTTGCCGGCCAAGACATCAGGCTCTTGCCTCACACACTAAACATAATCTGCAATGTCTGGGGTATTACATATACAACCACTCAGACTTTCTGTTTCATCAAAGTGCCATAACGGATAACAATCCTGGACCCCATCCCTCTGAATGGCTGTGTGAGAGAGAACGGTCTGGAGGAAGCAGCGATTTTGTCTCTTCTCACACAGTCAGCAGAGGAGTGGAGATGGGTGAAATGGACATCCTGCCAGAGGATCCAACAGACCACTTTAAAAAAAAAAAAAAAAAAAAGGGGTAATCACTCTTTCATACACACATTCAGTCTAAAGCACGCACACACTCCGGTTACAAATGCGAAAAAGGTCTAAGCTGTTCCAGTTGCACTTCAAGCGATATTCTTTCTTCTAGCAGGTCCTAAGAAGACAAAATTTGGGAAAGATAAATCATCACATTTTTGAACAGCTTGTCTTATAAAACTGGTGGTCACATTCAACAGACGTCTCACAATACCTTCAACTGTTGCTGTAATTCACTGTTGAGTCTGGCTAAAACTGTATTCGTTTCTTTGTTTCTTCTAATGGAAGCCTGGATGGCCTTTTTATCCTTACCGATAGACCTGTTTTTAAACAGAACATTTAAAACAGAGGAAGCACACATTAGGATACAAGCAAACACTGTATCCGGAAATTTTTATTGATTAATTGTAAAATAAAATAAAATAAAAGTATAAAAAAAATAAAAATATAAGTTTTCTCTTCTGGTGGACTGACTGTTGAGCTTACCGTGGAATTGAGGGCTGGGTTGCTAGAACAGTGGCTATGACGTTAGACTTTTGGGGAAGGTCCTCCACATCTGGTCTGAGCTCATCTTCTGATTTCAGTCTGCGACGGACGGGTTTGGGAGGTGGGGCCAATGGAGTGGATACTTTGGCCTATGGATAACATACATTGAGGTATATTATATTGCTGAAGTAATGCAATATAAAGACTGGTTGGTAGAGACTGGCTTACAGAGTTGACAGTGGTTGCATTTCGTTCTTCTGCCTGAACATCGTTCTTTGCTGTTCTCATCGTCCCGGCAGCTTCTGCACATCTTTCTGCCTGTATTTATACATGTGCATAATTTATAAACTACGGTTTAAAAGTTTGAAGTCAGTAAGATATTAGTATAATGGATGCAAAGGGGTGGAACATTTCCGGTAAATTTCCAGAAACTTTCCAAAAAGCCTGGAAAGTTTCCAGAAATTCTGGAAATTTTCCACCCCTTTGCATCGTTTTATTCAGCAAAGATGCATTAAATTAATCAGAAATGACAGAAAAGACTTTTTACAAAAAATTCAAATAAATGCTGTTCTTTTGAACATTCTATTCATCAATAAATTCTGAAAAAAATATAACATTTTCCAAAAAAAGACAAGATAGAAGATAAGAAAACACAACTGTTTTCAACATTAATAATAATAATAATAAGAAGAAGAAATGTTTCACCAATTCAGCATATTAGATTGATTTCTGAAGGATCATGTGACACTGAAGACTGGAATAATGATACTGAAAATTCAGCTTTTGAATTACATTTTAAAACAAAGTTATTTTGAATTGTATTAATTTCACAATATTACCGTTTTAACTGTATTTTTGATCAAACTAATGTAGCCCCAGTGAGCATAAGAGACTTCTTTCAAAAATATAAAAAAAAAAAAAAATCTTACTGACTTCAAACTTTTGAACAGTAGTGTACACGTTTCTTTATAAGAAATATAACGTTTAATTGTTTAATACATTCTCATGTTTTTTTGCAAACAAATTCATTTCTGCATATTTTTACACAGGAAAAAAAAAAAAAAAAAAAAAAAAAGGTTTTCTTCATAACCAGTCATTAACATAATATATGGTTCCATTTGTACCTGTCCACTATCAGATGGTTTCTCTCCATCATCTGCTGGCTGGTCCACAGCAAAAGCCTGGAACTGGCTGAAGTCAGCAAAATTGGGCTGTTCTGGCATCTGCTGGGGTGACGTGCTGGTATGTGCTGGAAGACCATCTCCCTCTACTACACGGTGACCATGTGGCACTGATGTCTGGGGATTTGAGAATTTAGATATTGCATTACTCTTTTAAAGAAAGCGTAATGGATATCTAATTGTCTGAAAGCAGTTTATACAGCATTGCGAACCACTGGGCTGTACCTGTGTGGGCAGTGGTCTGGGAGGCACTGCGGGGGGAAAGGCCACTACACCTGGCTGCTGTGAACCTGCTGGAGAAGTAATTACAAAAAACAACTTCAGCTTTTACTAACGGTACCCCAAAAAAACAGGAAGCTACGAGTTACTGAATAACTGCTTGTGTACATGTATACCTGCAGGGACAGCAGCAAAGTTTCTGTTCATGTCTAGAGAGGAGGACCGTGAGTGAGTGGCCTGGGGGCGGGGCGGAGGTGGGGGCGGAGCCACAACCTTCAGTCCTTCTGGAGAGGTGCCAGAGTGAGACCTGTAATAGTATGAGCTGTTAGTACTATTTGGCTGGCAATGTCACACCATGTTCAAACCAAACGCGATGTGACAGAACACATCTAAAGCACTCAATCATTTCCAAATATAATCAATGTTAATCTGAGTTTTTCTTTAAGCCACGACAACACAAACACAAAGATGAATAGTGTGTCTGAATTTGGTGCCACAGCAAGAAGTAAAGTACCTTTGTCTGTTCACAGCACTGGAAATGGGCTCTTGATCAGATGTAAATGAATCTGAGCTGCTATAGCCATCTCCTGTAAAAAGGAATGGTAAAGGCTTCAAATTAATTACAGGAGAAAATTTCCAGTCAGCCAGTTAAATGCTTGAATAGTCCAGATGTACTTACCAACAGTGGTACCAGGAAACTTAATAGTTGCTGTTAGCTTGGTTTCGTCAGAAAGTTCTGGTGGTTTCGCCATTAACGGACTAGTTGGATGTGTGTGATCTGTAAAAACAAGAGTAAATAATCACATTTAATAACCAAATTATTACATACCTACATTACAGTTCAAAAATTTGGAGTAAAAAATATTTTTTTTAAAAGAAATTAATCATTTAATTTAGCAAGGATATATTAAATTGATCAAAAGTGATAATAAAGTTAGCATCACGGTTTAAAAAAGTAGCTTTTTTGTGCTGCTTAATATATTGATTATTGTGTAAGAGATTTCTAGACTGCAAATTATAAGTTCCGTTAAACAACTAGATTTTACATTTTCTTTAAAAATATTGGTGGTTAAAAATATTGGAGGACGTCTGCCAGGGCGGTTGCTGAGGGGTTGTGATGTTTTAGTGTGTTACTGTGTGGTTGCTAGGTGGCTGTTTCCTTGTTCCTGAGTCAGCGTGATATGTAAAATATGGCTTTTGGTCTTTTTTCAATGCAGGTTAATAAGATTTTTAGTTCACTGTGTGAAAAATTATACAATTATTTATTCTAAATCCATAACCCCAAGTATGAGCAATAGTGATTAAAATTGAGAATACACAAATGAGAAAAAAAGAGATTAAAATTTAGAGCAAAACTTAAGTTCAGTCATAAATTAAATTTGCATTGTAAAAGCATATAAATGGACGCACCACTTCCAGTTCTCTTGAGCTCCATCTCTTGCATGTGGATCTTGCTGGGTGTCATACGAATGGGCACAGGGTGGACTATTGCTGTATCCTAAAAAGAAACAAGCACATCTGCTGCTGTCGTAAAACTACAATTGTGTTCCACTGAACTTGATGAAGATTTATCATCAACAATGAATAGTTAAGAACCTGGCATTGAGTAACTAAATCATTTTATCACATCAAAAGACTTCAAGAACAGCACCCTCAAAAGGACAGCCAGCCAGAGTCATCACTTGGATTACATGATACAGTATGAAAGAAAGAGCATGAAAGAATTATCTGTAAGCTCAGCAAGCAAAAGAAAAAACAAAAACAAATCATTTGATGATGGCACTGTGGCTGTGAATTTATCCTGAGGACATGCGCTCTCAGAGAGAATTTACAGAGTACTGGGTTAATGAATATCATTAATCATGAAAGAGCACTGAGTGATTGACTTACAGGGTCAGCTGGTGCAATGTTAGAATCAAATTGGGTCAGAGTTTGTGAGCTTGAGGAGCGTTCGCTAAAAGTCTCCCACTGCTGGAGAGACAGAGCAGAGACATGTCAGCAAGGTGGAGCCACTCCACTCCTCACACAAGCAAACAGAGACCATAATACAACAACAGTGTGCCCTCTCCGCCCTCTGACTGTTAGGAGAAACCCGTGATTTGTCCTGCATTGTACTGTAGCATATTCTCTGGTGTCAACAGAGGAACAATGGTTTTCTTATTGGCCTTATAGACTGGGAGGGAGAATGTCACATTTTATTTCCCTATTACAATGATCAGTTTGATAGAAAAAGGTTGCCGTCATCAAAAGAGAACCCCCAATAATTAGATAGTGTAGATCAAAACATTACTGACCTGTTTAAAGGTGAAGTGTGTAATTTCCACGCCACTTGTAGTGTCAAATGGAATTGAAAAACAAATTACTTTCTGAACACTCCTCTCGTCTGGCATTGGTCGGCCAAACAGATAGTCTTGCCCTAAACTCCACTGCCAAAGGTTCAAAAAGTTCACAAAGAGATCATAAAACTAATCCATACGAATTGAGTGGTTTAATCCAAATTTTCTGAAGAGACTCAATCGCTTAACAGTATATGATGAACAGACTGAATTTAGGCCTTTATTAACATAAACATTCATCAACTTACACATCAGTTATGGTAAACAGAAGCTCAAGCATGTTTGCTTGATGTGCAAAAACCAATGAGGTTCATTCTCGCACGTCAAGCAGGTTCAGTTGAGCTACTGTTTATGTTTACTGATCAATGTTTATATGCGAATAAAAGCCTAAATTCAATCTGTTCATCATATAAAGCGATCAAGTCTCTTCAGAAAAATTGAGCTAAACCGCTCAATTCGTATGGATTAGTTTTATGATTTCTTTATGAACTTTTTGAAGCGTCAAAGTAGTAGTCGCATAGCTGTCTATGGAGGGACAGAAATCTCTCAGATTATCAAAAAGATCTTCATTTGTGTTCCGAAGATGAACAAAAGTCTCACGGGTTTGGTAAGACATGAGGGTGAGTAATTAATGACAATTTTCATTTTTGGGTGAACTATCCCTTTAAGCCGGTATAGGAGAATGTATGTAATATACCATTAAAATTACACACTTCACATTTAAAAAGAACTGAAAGAGGACATAAATTAAAATGGATCCCATTTACTATTTTCTTAAACGTCCCCAGTTCTATTGTGCAATCAATGTTTAACAGTTATTCTATAGGGAAATGTACGGAAGCCCAAATCTGCCACATAAGAAAAATCATGCTTTGGTAATCCATAATTATGACATAAAAAGTCAAAATTATGACTTCGTATCTCATATTTATGACTTTTTATGTCATAATTGTGACATAGTATCTCAAAATGTCAATGTATCAAAAATGTCAATTATTTACCAAAGCATGATCTTTTTTTTTTAATTTATGTGGCAGAAAGAGGCTTTCATAGAATTCGGTTCATTTTTATCATCTTCTATCAAAACATCATAACCTTCTTCAAAACAGCTTTATGCTGACATAACCTTTAAAAATAACGGCAATCAAAAAAATTACAGCCCATCGTATTGGTTTAAAGTGCCCTCGATCCGATCATTGTTTCCCACTGAATATTGTTTTACTTGGGAAATGTCACATTCAGAGTATTCCAGGAGGTTAATCTAAGACTCAAAATATTTATTTTAAAAATGTGACTTCAGGTCAGCAGTTTTGACTACAAGGCCGACACATTCACAACATCACAGTGAAGCATTAACTGTCAGAACAATTCTCATGAGAGTGTTACATGTGATGAGATGAAAGCGTGCTTCACTAGCACCTCTTTCTTCCAACCAGAAGTGTATTAGTTTTATTTTCCCATAAAGACAAAGGAAGATAGAAATACAAATATCAGTGACAGAGGTAGGGTGCATTAAGTACTCCACATTCCAAACCTCATTGCTCTGGTTGAGCTCAGGCCAGTTCTGGTTCAGGGAAGGCATGGAAGGAGACTTATTTGGAGTGACCTCCACAGGGGAAGCAGAGAAGCCAACCTCAGTAGCAGGTTCTGGAACTCCTGAAACATACAGACAGACAATAAAGACTTTGTGCAGATCCCTGAAAGTCATTCAGCATAATTATAGAATAAGCATAATAATAATTTGCATCTAGTCATGAACGTCATAAAACTTCACAAGGACTCTCGGGGTCCCAAGGGCATATTCTATGTTCCATATTAATATGTGAAACTGTTGCTAAGATACAGGCTCACTTCCTGTGAAGCTGTGAATATTTGAATTAGAAGCATGTTTGTTCTCTGTCCACAATGAAAGTAAAATGCCGGGAAATAACAAAATCACAAATAATCGTAACATTTTAGGTTTAATATGCAGATATGCAAAATCTTTAATATGCAGATTTTGGACCGATTACATTTCATTCTAACCTAGAAAACTGACTAGTTAGGGGAAATCTAATTCTTAGATTAGAAGATATTTATCAGTTTTAGCACTACTGCAGTAGACCTAATAAAAAAATGTAAGACTTACTTAATTTAAAAACACTTTAAACTGTGTCTATGTAAAAGAAAAGACAGAATATGACAACCCACACAATAACTGAACATGCAACTAAAAGGTTTGTGAAATGTTTTTGAAAGAAGTCTCTTATGCCCACTAAATCTGCATTTATTTATTTATTTATTTACATTAAAAAAAATATATATTGTGAAATTATAAAATTAACTGTTTCTATTTCAATATATTTTAAAATGTAATTTACTCATGTGATGGCAAAGCTTTTCAACAGCCGTTGCTTGTCAATAATATGCTGATTTCTGATTATCTAATATGCTGATTTAGCGTTCAAGTAACATTATTATTATCAATGCTTTTGTGGAAACCATGATTTTTTTTGATGAATAAGTTAAAAAAGACAGCATTTATTTGAAATAGAATTTTTTTGTAAAGTCTTTACTGTCACTTTTAATCAATTTAACATGCCCCTGCTTAAATAAAAAAAATACAGACCCCAACCTTTTGAACAGTAGCGTATGTCTGAATATAGCACCAGCTAATTGGCCACAAAAACTTGTTAGAATTACGCCAACAGAAGAATTTCTTCATATACCTCTGTGCATTTGGAAATGGCACTTGCAACATATCATATTCAGAAGAGGGTTTATATAGCACCCTGTATGCAGATCTGTCAAGTCACATTTATTTATATAACGCTTTTTACAATGCAGATTGTTTCAAAGCAGCTTTACAGTAATAGCAGGAAACATAATTTTGGCTGTATAGCAGCTCTAGAAGAAAATAGTGTCATTGTCCAGCTTAGGTATGTTCACTATTGATTCATTTCTATAGTAAAAATCATTAGTTATTAATTTAGTTCATTTATCTCAGATGTGGAGAAAACAGTGATGTCCAGCTCAGTTCAGTTCGCATTCAATGGTGTCAATGCAGGCAGATCAGTAATATTATTGAATATTAAGTGTGAAATGTTTCTGTGAGACGTTATGAAATAACTGGGCTGCATATTTGAAGCTGTGGTTGGCGTGAGGCTTTTCTGCTTACCTGCTGAGTCATCCAAGTCAATAAGCTTTGGCATTAGGCTCTCAGGGAGCTTTTCAGGAAGGTCATAACCATTTTTCCTAGCGACCACGAGATGAAATGCAGCACAAAACTCATCCAGGGTCAGTGCACCATCTTTATCAAAATCTGATAGCTCCCTGCAAGGTAAAGCAGGTCAATCAATACAGATAAGATGAATATTTTAAGGTACAAAGAAGCAGATGACAGAGAAAACTTCCTTTTTCAAAGACAGGACATTAACAAATCGAATGCAAATGTCCAAGATTATCAACATATGCGGTTATGGAGTAGGCTAATGTCCTTGGAGACACATCTGTTTAAGACAATCTACACCAAGGTCATCCAAAATGAACAAAGAGAAACAATGTAACCCTACAATGTAAAACTACTTACCAAATGTGAGACAGTTCTAGAATAGGCAGTTTCGACTTTGTAAAGAATTCCTTCGCGGCAGAGCCTGAACAACAGATGATGGACGTATTTTTAGGTTGGTAAGTTCAAAACAGAAAACAGCAGATCGGCAGTTACTGTTCAAAAAGAGGTCTCACTAACCAGGGATTAGACCAGTGAGATCAGCCTGAATGGTCTTAAACTGGTTTATGTAATACTGTCTTTGCTCATCTGTGATTTTCCAGGGGTCATCATAACCGCTGGTCTGTCTTTGGATTTCATTTGTGGTCATTACAGATGTCATAGTCCGTACTGTTGTGCTCTCCGGCTGGAGTAGAAAAAGAGAAAAATAAGAATTACATTTCGTAATACGCTTATATATATCTGCACTACCAATGAAAAGTTTGGGGTTGGTAAGACTTTTTAAAACAGCTTAAACAGCATAAACAACTGCTCAGCTACCTCCTTGTTAAATTTCTTTTATGATTGGTAATTCGCTGGACACGCATCCATTTAGGCTTTAGCAAATATTTAATATAGTCTCCTTTTGTGCTGCTGTGCACACAAAATTAAACATCTGTTCCATCGCAGAAGCCTTGGTTACAGCAGGCTAGTGGTGACAGGCTTCACTGTATACATAACAAATGTATACATGGAGGCCCGCACTCTATTACCTGAGCTGAGGGGGGATGCATTGGAAGTGTGCTGGAGGGGGGTGTGTCTGTAAAGCTGACCCAACTTTCTTGGACAGGAGGGGGTGAATGGGCGGACCACATCCCGTCAGCCGTTACTGGTCCTTAGACAAGACAGAGAAAAAGAGAAAGAGGAAAGAAAGATAAAGAATTAATAGTTAAAAAAAAAAAAAAAAAAAAAAAAAAAAAGATAGGACTGAATCAATTAAACAAATTATACATCAACATTTAGTAAGAATTTAGTACATCATGTGACATTTAATATCAAATATCCACCAGTATAACTAACTGAACTTTAAGTTAGATTTGCTCAAGTACACAGAAATAAGAGTAACATTTTATAATAACTTTTATTAATAAATAATTACCACATTATTATTAAATATTATATTAAAATATTTATATTATATAATATAATATAATATAATATAATATAACATAACATTAAGGCCTGGTTTCACAGACAGGGCTTAGATTAAGCCAGGATTAGGCCTTAGTTCAATTAGGATTTTTAAGTAAATTTATAGTATTTTAAGTATATTTATAAACGTACCCTAGAAAAAAAAAAAAACATTACTGGTGAGCATCTTGAGGCAAAGCAATGGCACTGACATATTTTAAGATATGGCAGTGCAAGTTGCTTTCAGTTTAAACAGCTCAAACATGCATTTTGGTCTAGGAGTAGCTTAAGCCTTGTCTGTGAAACCGGGGGAATATAATATAGTTTTTTAATGTTAGTAAAGAAGGTTATTGTGTTACCTAAATAATAAATGATGCTATTATTAAACAGAATACCTGGCTGTGCTTCTCTAAAAGGTGGCCAAACAACTCCTGGCACTGAGGGCTGTCTGTCCACGTTTCCACCGCTGGCCTGGCGTTTGTGCTTCCTCCAGGCATGGGGCGAGGTGGGAGGGGACTGGTGCGGCGACACTACAGGAGATGTGGTGTCCGGCTGGAGCCAGAGATAAACAAAATTAATTACTTAGTAATTCTTTCAGCCACACAGATGGCCTCAGAACAGCAGATATATGGTGGAGCTAACAAGTAGTCGTTTAACAGATCCGAGAAAAAACTTGCAGTACACTTACTATAAACTCCATGAAGCAACCTGGAGTTAATTGCCTGGCACAGTTCATTGATCTCCCCTTTGTGGGGTACTTCAAAACTACAACTCTTCACTTCTTAAAACTCTTGTGCAATTTATTTTTATTTTCAGCATCCAAGACTACATAATGACAAAATAAATAAATAAAACAATAATAAAAAGAATACAATAAAAAAAAAATTACATACATTTTTTAAATTGTATTTTTTAATTATTATTATTTTTTTGTCATCTTTGACACTGAAAGTAAATAAATGGCACAAGATGGTTTATATAATTACAGAAAATATTTTTGTTTAAAATTTGATAGAAATTATAAATTGTACCCAGGCCAAACTCTGAATTTATTAGTGAAATTTCTGAATAAAAACATTACTTTTTTGCTATTTTTTATATTTTTTGTGCTAACAAATAAACTATTTAACACCTGTTTATTTAACTACAATGTTTTTAAGTTAAATGCTAATATAAGTTAAATAAAAATATAGATATTTAAAAAAAAAAAAAATCGCATTCAAATAATGGCATCTGGCCTTATATAGCCTAAAGTAGCCCCATTTCTGACTTAATAGACATCGTTTCCTTTTTCAAGTAATTATTCAACTAAATGAACAGTAATAAATGAAATCATTTTTTGTCAGTATTTTTGTTTGATTAGATGGGGAGGAGATGGTGTTGTAATATTAACAACATGATAAGACTGGCAGATCTAGCGGACTACATTTACCCTGAAAGGCCTAAGGAACGGACTTTTTTTTCTTTCATATTTTGAAACATATTCAATGATAGTACATGGGATATATGCTGTAGTACCTGAGGATCAACAGTGGGCACACAGGGCTGAATCATCTCATGCGCTGACACTTTTTTGGCTTGCACTCTGCCTGGAGGTCTGGGGAGGTAGTGTCCCTGATTCTCTGCGTCTGCGAACATTACCGCGTGCCTTGTCTCCTGCTCATTCTTGCCCATCACAAAGCGAGGGAGGGGTAAATCCCTGACTGCAAACACAACTCCACATTACAATTCTACATATAGAGCCAGATTTAACATTCAAGCAGTACTAAAGTAAGCACCATTAAACTGATATTATTTGCTTAACTTTGCTTAAGAAAAATTAAACAAAACTGCTGACTACGGAGTTCGACAATTTTTATTACTAACTTTAAAATCAATGGAACAGAAATCAATAGAAACCAAGTTCATCCCAAGCATATCTAAACTCCAGGGCACTGTCAGCAATTTCCTGTTGACTGTGACTTTGTGCTCTTGCAGTATCTTCAAGGCTATGAGTTGGGTCTTATTTCCTGCTTATTTTTACCACTGTCAATTTCTCATTCTTTTACAAGGCCTTGTGTCTAACTTCCCAAAATTCATGTAGAGCATTTGCTATATATATATGTAGAGAACAGCCACGATAGACCACAAACAAACAGGAGCATTTGCATTTACCTAAAAGGCACAAACAGTTCACAGAAATATACAAATGCAAGAAAGGAAAGAAACTATTTTTCAAAATAAAGGCACAGCATACTATTCCAGGACTTACGCTAAACCTAAACCTAATTACCAGCATTAAAAACGGCTCGTATTTTTGCAATATACACATTCAGTCCTTTTCATCATCAAAGAGGCAGTAAGATTATCCTCTAATTCTTGTTATGTAATGGGGCTGCAACTGTCACAATGGATTAATTTGCAAAATGAGTGTCTGCAAAACTACACAGATGTGATAACTTCACATTAAATTAGTATTCTGATTCGGTGCATACAGTACACACATGCAGAAACAGCTATAAAAGAAGGTTTGTTGCTACTCACCACTGTTCAGGCTCTCCACACGCAGGGGCATTCCAGACTGGGCCAGGGCAATGAGCTTCAGTGCGATGTAGAACTGACTCCGACCAAAATGACCGAGACGTGTGGCTCCACAAAGTTCAGTAATCTACACACACACAAACATAATTTTTTTACAATGGAAACAAATATATAAATCAGATAAACTGACCTTAACATCTACAAAACAAAGGTGAACATATAATTACATGACCAGAGGTGAATGTAAGTTAATGAAGTAAAGGCACATAAAAATACAACATAAAGCAAAGCACTAAAAATAACTAACTTTAAATAACTCTGGTTACTCCAGTCTTCAGTGTCACATGATCCTGCAAAAATCATTCTTATATGCTAATTTGGAGCTCAAGAAACATTTCTTATTATTTTGTTGAATAATAAGAAATGCTGCTGCTTCATATATTTGTGGAAATTCAGGATTCTTTGGTGAATAGAAAGTTTAAAAGAAAAGTAGTTGTTTGAAATAAAAATCTTTTGTAACTTCATAAATGTCTTTACTGTGTTTTGACCAATTCAATTCATCCTTGATGAAAAAAAAAAACCTCTCAGATTTAACCAAAAATATCTTAATTTGTGTTCCGAAGATGAACGCAGGTCTTATGGGTTTGGAAAAACAAGAGGGTGAGTAATTAATGACAGAAATTTCATTTTTGGGTGAACTAACACTTTAAGTTTATACAGTAACAATGAGTCTCTGCTCTCTATCCACCAAGAGTCCCTATAAGAACAGTATGGCCAATCACCAATATAATAGCAGTATAGTATACATAATACAACTCACTTAAAACAGAAAACTAAAATATTTAATATACAAATAACTGTGCCTACTTGACTGATTAACAGTTTTCAATCTTAAATGCTAAATATTGATGTAAAAATTAATGAAACATTAGAAATCCATTAGTAGAGCAACATAATATAACAAAATGCCGATATCTCACACAAGTAAATCTTTAATGAAATGCCCTTCTGTCAATTACTTTAGTATAACAGATCAATACATCTGTTGCTCAGACAACATTAAGATGATAAGCATACACAATTTTTACATTAACAACTAATGGACACACCTCTTCAAGAAACTTTGGCCGCAGATCTAGAAGCAACTAGACTAAGAAGTTTTGAAACGTTCATGCTCTAACAATGCCCTACCAACAGATGAGTGTTAATCAGCACCAATGAAACAAAAACATCTCTATGAAACTTCAAGAACCATCAACCATGTGCAGGGTCTCCCAAAAGAAGCTTGACAGTACAAAACTGACAGAGCTTTATAGCATATTATCAACAAGTTATGGATCAGATGTAATACGGTTAATAATTTTGAGTGATCTCTCGATCCCTTAATATATGATCACATATTATGCATAACAACAAATATTCTTGTTTGCTTTTAGTACTTTTATAAGTGAGGAAAACACATTTCAAGAATCATCAACCTAAAGAATTTCCTAACACAAGTAGAAAAATACTATTTATGCTTATATTTAAGAGGAAGCAGGCACAACTAATAAGTCTACAGACTTGCACAACAGGAAACAAAATTTAACACTACAGATGCATCACCCATTCATCTGTGCAGCTCGTCAGCAATGAGATTCTAACGGTCTAAACACTCTTGACATCGCCCATATGATCCATTAGAGCCATTGGCATGTCTGAGACGATAAACACAAGTCATCAATTCACATTAACTAACGTGTATAAGCATAACAACACATATCTGCTGACTAATACACACATATCTGAATCAGATGCACACTCTACCTGAAGGACAACTTCGTTTGAGAGCTGGGCCGCCCGGAAGAGGTCCAGAACTTTGCCATTGGAAGCCACTTTCTTGGTGTTATCCACATCACAGGAGAGGAAGAGTTCAGAGTAATATTTCTGCTCGACATCGCTCAGTGTTAAACTCTCCATCGTGGCATCAAACCCGCAGCTGGTGCTTCACCTTATCAGGCCAGCGTCTCGCCTTTCGGTTTATGAGCAAGACAAAAAACTAGCAAAACACAAGTAAGATCCTTCTATGAAATGGACGGAGTCGAAAGAGAATGCTTTGGGGTGCTTGTTGTTTTCATGTACCGTTAGTCGCTGTCTTTGCTCTTGTCTTTTGGCCCTCGCAAAGTCAACCAAACTAATAGAGCCTGGGACGTTAGAATTCAGCGGTAACAACGTCGAGACTGGGTTCTGCCGTTGTACTGGCTCTTTAAGAGGAGGATATGGCTGTCGGTGGAGCGGTGGAGCTCGTGTAGCCGCTGAGCGATGTTAAGAATAAAGTTTCGGGCTCTTCGGGCTGCTTCCCTCTGCAGACAGCGCCGCCATTCCTGGACCCCGTGACGTCATGGCCCAGGCGCGGAGGACCCGGATGGAGCGTGGCGTCACAGATGTGCCGTCAGATACCGTGTTTCAAAAATCTGCTGTTTCATATAGTATCAAAAAGCAAATTCGGCTAATCTAATCCATGTTTTAATATTTTTTTTTTTATAACAGTTTTGTTTATTGCTTAATTGTTTATTTATTTTGTTTCTTAAAATGTCGGTAATAAGTAATGAAATCCTGTAGTATTGTAAGTGATGTATTATTGTGATTTAATTTAATTTAATTTTTAAACGATTATGTTAAATTGCGACAAAATGTACTATGGTATGAAAAACAGTATTAAAATCTGTAGGTGTATATTACAGTGTTTCATTTTTTTTTTTCTGTAGCAAATTTAGAAATGTGTTATAGCCTACCATAGCACTTTAAAATACTTTTGCTTACAGTTTAAGATATACTTTATAAAATTTAGCATGTCATATCAATCTATCTATATTAGTTCATCATTAGAAATCATCTACTTCTATAGGCGTACGCGTTCAACCACCAAAATCGATCAACTGAAGTGGACTGAACTGCTCAGTCAGCAGCGCAATATCCTACAAGTAGCAACACCTGTCGCAGTGGGAGGAGCTATCGAGATAAAGGGAGGGGCTAAATATACAGTAGGTGGGGTTATGTTATGGTGCGAGAAGATTGCGGGAGGGGTTAGTGTTGTAATAGGAGGGGCTAATGATACAGATAGTTTGTTTAGAGTGGGAGGGGTTAGCTGTGTCATGGCTCTGCTCATCAGAGATCACAATGAGGAAATCCGATCTGATACGTTACCAGTGTTATCAGATAAGTTAACGGGACTTTTTCCACACAGACTCATTATATGCGTTCCAGTCGAACATCATTGGACTCTAAGTTGCGATGGAATGGATTACTTTGATTTTGACGGTGTCAGTTGTGATGATTTCTTTTCATCTTATTTTTGGTAAAAGCCATCCCAATGCTCCTCCATGCATAAGAGGTTGGATACCTTGGTTTGGTGCTGCTTTTGAATTTGGCAAAGCACCTTTGCATTTCATCCAGCAAGCCAGAGCCAAAGTAAGTTTGCCCATCGAGAAAATTACTTGCATGAAGAATCATAACTGTATTTGATGCACTGCATGCATACACACACACACACACACACACACACACACACACATACATATTTTTTCCCCCCATATAAGATGTGTATATAACTTTCATTTATGCATGTGACAGTGCAGTGGGATTTCAGACATTTGATTTCAGTGATGTAATTTTTTTTTTTTTTTACAAAAAAATTAAAAAATATATGTAAAACTGTATTTAAAAGGCTGCAAATTGTTTGTGGCATAAATCATACGGGGTTGGTCTGCCAGAGGGTCCAGAAGTCCAGCTCCTCCCATGCAAATTATGATGAACCTGCTGCACTTAACTATTGTGCGAAAAATGTAAAAGTTGTGACAATTAAAATTTTAAAAGTAACAAGATATACATTAAAATTTTATATAATTTTATGGTTTCAATTGTATCTTAAAGTTAGCCGTAAATTATTATAATATAATCAATATTAGAAAATGTACACAGGCTTTCTATCTAAATAAAATTCTTTGCTTTACCATGCTTATTTATTTACATAATGCATGCATAATTATTAATATTATGGGATTGCAAGATTTTTTTTTTTTGTGATGGCTGGCTGCTTCTACTTCCATTACCATCTGCAAAAATACTGTGCTGGAACCCTGTGGCCAGTCTTGGTGTGTTTTGTTTTTGAGCTGTGCCATACTAACCGAGTTTGAGGACAGCTCAGTTCAGCACCATTAATTTATGCAACTAGGGCAGGAGCTGCACATAGTGGCCTTTTTTGACACAATTTTTGTTCTGGGCACCGCTGTGCCAGTTCTATGAAAGCATCGACGCTAATGAGAGGTTTGCTGAATGGACAACTGCTTTAAAATTCAGTAATTGCTTCTGCCAAGGCAAAAATCACACAAAAAGAGTGCTTTCAAGTCTTTTAAGGTTCACTAGGGGTCACTAAATAAATTGCCTGTTTTGTACTGTACTTTTTCATTGATGTAATTATTTGTATGAAATAGAAATAATAAAATACAATTCTTAAAAGTATAATAGTGTGTTTGTTTCCTAGTATGGACCAATTTTCACTGTTGTAGCTGCTGGGAAGAGACTGACATTTGTGACCTTAAATGAGGACTTCCGAGCTTTTTTCTCCTCCAAAGATGTTGATTTTGAACAAGCAGTGCAAGAACCTGTTCACAACACAGGTACAATGTTTGCATTAAATGTTTAGTTTTATAATTGATTGCTAAAGCTCATGAATCTACATCATTGCTCTTTTATATGTGACCTTAGAACAGACTCTGAACTCAATATAAGATTTATTACAGTCCTTGCTGATGATTTAACGTCATCAATACTGTAGGCAGTGATAATGTGATAACTCATGTTAACCTTGTTTGGGTTCTTGTCCAGCTTCTATCAGCAAAGACATTTTCTTTAAGACCCATCCGACCTGTTTTGCCATGATCAAGGGCAGATTGACTCCGGGCAACACGGCAATGCTCTCCGCTCATCTCTGTGAAGAATTTAATGACCATTTGGAGAGACTTGGAAGTGAAGGATCTGGACAGCTACATGAGCTCATCAAGTATAGTCTTCCTACATCAATTATTTACATTGTGCTAAAGTTCCCCTTAGAGAACACTAGACATACCTTCCATACATTTTACAGCAATGGGTTAACACGGAAATGGGAAATTCTGTGCCTAATAATGCCACTGCGTATCATTAGATTATGCTTATGATATGTAGACTATAATATATTATAATCTGCTACATTAATCCTGTAATCTGATAAGATAAATTCAAGTAATCATTTTTCTTTAAAACTGTATTAGACACTTCTTAACTTGTTTTCAGGAGTGTCATGTATCCAGCAGTGATGAGTAACTTACTGGGCCGATATAACTCCCCCAGTAGCGCCCTATCCAGGCAGGTGTTCCTTGAGAAGTTCACAACATATGATGATGGATTTGAGTACGGCTCCCAACTCCCAGACATGTTCCTGAAGTATGTGAGCAGTACTGCCACAATATGACCGAAAACTGCAATTATTAAACACAATTAGTCTCCTGAATCATATTTACACAAGTTGATGATAATCAACTCAAGGTTTTTGACTGAAGGAGGTTTCTTTTCTGTCTTCAGGGAATGGGCAAACTCAAAGCAATGGCTCCTTTCTCTGCTAAGAAATATGGTTGCCAAAGCTGAGGAGACTCTCTACAGTGAGAGTTATGGAAAGGTAATATAGGTCATTTATGCTAAAAGTTCCTCCACATGTTGATGATAAAAGACAATATGGCCTTTATGGGGATCGTAGAAATGTAAAACCTTAAATACTTGGAAACCAAAATGGAGTGCTTATATGTGCTAACTGTTTCACTCTCCATACAGTGCTGTCAAAAACAGTGGAATTATCTTTTAAAATTTTACTTATGATGTTGATCTCAAAACATGTGGCATAGTGTTTAATGTTTATGACATAGAGTTTAACATGTTTGCACCAATAGAGGGAGCTAAAGAGTTCCATTCAGGCTTCCAAGCCTCTTTTTGTAGGACTATAAGACATATATATGCAGCATAATAATCAGGTAATCAGCATAACAGACTCATTCTATCTGCCGTACCTGGCCGTAGTTTAAAGGGATAGTGTACCCAAAAATTAAAATTCTGTCATCATTTACTCACCCTCATGTCGTCTAAACCTTGGTTTTTGAAGAACGTTGGTAACGAAATAGTTTTTGTTCTCATTGACTTCCATTGTATGGACAAAAAATACAATGGAAGTCAATCGGAATTGAAACTGTTTGGTTATCAGCATTCTATAAAATACCTTCTTTTGCATTCAGTGAAGAAAGAAATGCATACAGGTTTGGAATGATATGAGGGTGAGTAAAGGATGACAGAATTTAAATTTTTGGGTGGACTAATAAAGCCAAAGAGTTCATAATCTGTCACTGTTTCTCCTTAGACTTTACTACAGCACCTGGCTACTTCAGTACCTGACAAATATCTACCCAATTATGGTTTACTTTTGCTTTGGGCTTCCCTGGCAAATGCTATACCAGTAAGTGAGTGAGAGGTTTATGTAAGTGCTGGTGTTATTAACAGATGAACAGAATGTTACTGATACCAAACGTTTCACTTTATTCTAGATAACATTTTGGGCCATTGCTTTTATTTTGTCCAATCCTGCAGTGTATAAGATTGCAATGGATCAGATCAGCACTGCCCTCGGTGACCAAGGTAAAACCAATCTCTCAAAACCAATGGGTTTTAATCTTTATAGCTCATTCCCCACTCTCAGCCAACATTAGACAAAAAAAAAAAAAAAGATATTTTTGGGAACAGTTTATAATTGAAACTAATTATAAATATAAGCTATAAACATGAACTAACTTTATTCATGTAACTTTATTCAAATGTGAGTGTCTGTAAGATTTTTCAATGTTTCTGACTTTTTGTAGAGTCTCTAATGCTCACTGCATCTAATGCAGGCTGCATTTATTCAATAAAATACAGTGTGTGTGTGTATTATATATATATATATATATATATATATATATATTATATATATATATAGTAATATTACAATTTAATATACCTGTTTTCTATTTTACTACATTTTAAATGTGAAGTAATTTATTCCTGTGAAGCAAAGCTGAATTTTCAGCATCATTACTCCTGTCTTCAGTGTCACATGATCCTTCAGAAATCATTCTAATCATTCTAATAGCAACATTTTCTTATTATTATCAATATATAAAACAGCTGTGTTGCTTAATATTTTGAATAATTTTGATATACTTTTTGTTTTTTAGGATTCTTTGATGAACAAAAACAACAGCATTTATTTGAAACAGGTTTATTTGTAACAATGTAACAAGTCTTTACTGTCACTTTTAATTAATTTAATGCACCATTGCAGAATAAAAGTAACTTTAAAAAATATCTACCCAAATCTTTTGAATGGTATAGTCTACATGATGCCTATTAGATCAATAGTTATTATTTGTTCAAACAGTTAGAAATGTAATGGAATAAAAATGATATTATATAATATAATTTATATATAGTTATATTATGCTCTGTCTCTCAATATTTGGGACCACTTATACATGAATTTCCTCACAAATCCACTAGAGGACAGCAAGCTCTCAAGCATTGTGCTTGACAAGCCTTACATTTAAGTATTATTTTTTTCTATCAAATCTGCTAAGAAAATAAGACCAGTAATTCCATATGCATTAATAACCATTATTGTCATGTTGTCAAAATGAACCATATGCACCTCTATATGCATAACGCAAGAGCACATGACGGTTAAATAGGCTATAAGTATAAAATTGTTTCATTGTGCTTCTGTTTAGACAGATCCATCCAGGCTTTGTTCATACTGAAATAGACTTTCTCTTAAGCACACATCAGTAGTACTTACAGCTATGGATAGTCACTAGAGTGCTTGTGTGTTTGCTTTGCATTTAAGACAAGGAGAAGACAAAGGTGACCCTAGATGACTTACAGCGGATGCCATATGTGAAGTGGTGTATCATGGAAGGCATTCGGCTGAGGGCCCCTGGAGCCATCACTCGTAAAGTAGTGCGACCTCTCAAATTACAGGTCAGCCGTGACAGATTATTCAGTGTACAATGTATTTTTTTCAGTGATTCTTTTGTATTTATGCAGAACAAATACTATAGTATGTAGCACATAAACAGCATGTACAATAAACCGTATGTACAATAAGGAGAAAAAAGCTAAGAAGAAATATATATGAGAGAGAGAGATCGAGATCTGCCCTTTCACAGGCTTTCTGTTAGCTAAAAAAGAACTGTATTTAGTGTTTTCTGCTTTCAGAATTATATTGTCCCACCTGGAGACATGCTGATGTTGTCTCCTTACTGGGCTCACCGAAACCCCAAGTATTTCCCAGACCCAGAAGATTTCAAACCTGTGAGTAACTTCACCTTTCTGAATGACCTCAGCCACAGGATGAGGTTAACACAAATTCCACTATAAACCAAAATAAAATAGACAAAAGACACATGCTCATAAAATGCTTTTTTCCTGCAAATAAAGTGCTTTACTATTAAATGTTCCCGTACTTTTGAGGACTCTTTTTTACGTAGTTTGTCTTGCTCTATGAAGTATCAAAGATAGAACCGGCACCTCTTTTATTAGTATTTTCTTTCAGTAAAACTTCCTTCCATTTTGTCTGGCAAGCTGTAGAGTGCTGGTCACAATGTGCTTGAAAACTCCAGCTGTGCTCCATTAAAACAGGAATAATAGGCCTGACAGTTATCTTCACAATTAACCTTCCGGCAAACGCCTATAGAGATCCCATTACATTTCTGTCTACTAATGTCTTGAAAGAAATAAAACAGCTCACAGAGACTGGGTCAGACCTACATCTGTACTGTATGCTTTAAATAGGGTTTTTAGCAAAAGATATGTTTACTTTCAAATCAAAGCCACCCTGTTAGTAAAAACTCTCTCTCAAACAGTGGAAATGCACTTAAATTTGCTCAAAGAGTGTGTTAAAGAGTCATTTTTTTCCTAAATGGAATCTAAATATTTTACACACTGAATGGATATGGCTGCTGTCTAAATGGATATTCAGTTTTCTTTTCCATTGGAAAACTACACATTGTTTCGAATCTATGACAACCTTGGAGGGCTGGACTTTTTAACCAATTCAAAAGTTGCTTTAATTTTGTCGGCTTTTGAGTTGTTAATGTAACTCGAGCAATTATTGATTTATGCAATTATTAATTATTGATTTTAAAGCCGCATTAGTGAATGGATAGACATTGCATTGAGAGTTATTCAGAGATTACTGTAAATATGTCTAGTTATTAAATTAAATCTTTGAGTGCTGGAAGATGGGCTCTATTGGTGTATTCTGGACTGGCTCTCGTCTGAGTGGATTATTTTTAATGAAACTTTTCTTCCCACAGGAACGATGGGAAAAGGCAGATTTAGAAAAGAATGTCCATTTGGAAGGGTTTGTGGCATTTGGAGGGGGGAAAAATCAGTGCCCAGGAAGGTTAGAAAAACTCTTGTGTTTATATGAAATAATCTTTGTGTACACTTGAAAAAAATTATAACATTCAATAAACTTCACTAAATCGAGGAAAGTATTCCATGCAATTAAATATGTAATTTAATTTTTTCATGTATTCTAGATAAAAAGTTTTAAAAGTAAAAACAGTAATAAATGTATTTATATTTCATTTTCAGCTTCTTGTTTGCTACTGATAATCAACATGTTGCAACACATCGATTGTTTTTATAACTATATTTTCATCCAAAATTTTCTTCCTTTAAGGCCCACTGAAGTGCCTTTAATAGTGCAGCATTATTCAATGTGTTGATGTGATTTCCACTGAAACAGGAAGACACTGTGGGACATATCAAACAGCTCCTCCCCTTTTTTAATTTGGCCAATAGAGTTTTGTTTATATCACAGCTCAGCCAGAGCCGTTGAGCTTGCTAAAGCCGCAGTTCTAACCACTTCCCCTCCTAATCTCCTCTATATCTCCTTTAAAATAGCATTCTGTGCAGAATTCAAATGGGTCCGATACGTTTTCTGGTATGCACCGACTCGCACATATGATCCGCTCTGTGCTATCGTGTCTTTGGACCGGAGCAGACTGTGTGTGCGTGCTGAGGTGGCTCGCATGACACTAATGTGAAACCAGACTTCATTCACCCCAATGGAAAGCATATTTACACTGTCTGAATCCTTCCCTATCCCCCATATAGTGCACTATGTGCCATTCACCATGTAGAAAAGAGTAAATGTGTGAAAAAGTGAACGATTTTAGCAGCAGCTTCAGCGTCTACTTATAATGTAGGGGGTGGAACGCTTTAGATTCTAGAGAGCATTTGATTGGACAGAAAATCTGATGAGAAGCTAAAGGGATGATGTCATCAAAATCGTTGATCATTACCGGAGAAAGAGAGAGACTCTAAGTTTTGAAAGCTTATATCTTCTAAATGTGAATTCTGTCATTGTTTTGGAGCACACTAGCTTATAGATCACAGTAAGACTAACATATTCATACTAAAAGCCAAAAAACTTCAATTTTGATTTCATGGGGACTTCCAACACATAAACTACAATGGTGACAACCACATATTTAAGGAAAAAGATGCACTTGACACACAACATCACTTATTACTCAAGGGACAGCAAACACAACCACTAGTGCAAATAACGCAAAAAAAAAAAAAAAATTGTAAATTGACTTGCAGATTTAATCATGCCACTGCATGCTGGTAAACAATTCCATGAAATTAATTTTTTTATATTTCAAGAATCTCGCTAATTTTAATTCGGCAAATTTACTAAGGAGCAGAATTTCATTTTTTTTAAATGTATGTTTTATCGTAGTGCATCATCTTATGTGCTGATCATTGTTTCTTTTTTCCTTTGACAGCTGGTCTTTGTCTTGATCTTCACTGAACTTTGCACAAATAACACAACTGAACTTGTTGCATCATCATGAAGTCAGCTCAGAGATGTTAGGGCTTTCATGCCATGCACATCTGGCTGCATTTTAGTTACTTTTCCAGTCAAGCACATACAGCTTCAGTTTACTTGAATGGGGAAAGACTGAAATCTTAAGATTTAGATAGAAAGAAAATATTAAGATTACATTTGAGTAAGCAATAAAATTTTATTTAGTAACAAAATCTGACAACAATGGTCTCATACTAAAAAGATTCTCTAGCTTAAATCATGCAAAAAAAAAAAAAAAAAACAAACAAAAAAAATTTCTGAGAAACTCTTGATATTTGAAATCAGCCCAAACAAACACACCCCTCCCTTCATTGCTCCGCCCCCAAAACGCACGAACACGCAATGAAAGAGTGGATGTCTCTTTATCAAAGCTGAAGCAATGCAAAAATAATGCTTTGCGAAAAATAGAGCAAAGATGATGAACGAACAACAAGGAAGAACAAAAAATGAACATACTGTACAGGGCTGTGTTTCCCAAAAGCATCGTAAGCCTAAGTTGATCGTAGCTCCATTGCCACCAATGGAGCTACAATCAACTTAAGCTTATGATGCTTTTGGGAAACGCAGCCCAGTACAGTACAAAAAAACAAGAGTTGGCTGTTGGTCGCCATCAGCACACCAGCTCCAGACAAACAATGACAAAAACTGTCCTGTTACTAGCTAACATCACAACAACAGCATCTTGGTTCTGTGCAAAACCCATGTTACTCATGTATGGAGCAGAAACAACGCAACCTCTGTGTTAGTTTTCAGGCCTTCCCGCTTAAGTCTCTACAGCGCTGGAAAGCTTTTCTAATATTAACACGGGTCGTAAAGCTCTTGCTTGATCATAACCGTTTTTTTCAGTGATATTCCTCTGACCTTTTCTCTTTTGCAATGTTTCTCAGCCATCTCTCTTTCTAAAAAAATAAAATTATAAAATTTTATTACATTTGAAAACTGCAATATATATATATATATATATATATATATATATACATATATACACACACACACACACACACACACATATATATATATATATATATATATCCATTTTCAAATATATTAAAATTAAAATACAATTTTAATTTTATTGTAATCATATTTTAATGTAATGTAATCATATTTTAATTACATTTCAAATTTAATTAAATAAATAAATAAATAAATATTAAAATATAATAAAAGCTACGTTTATGAACGTTGGAAGCCAGTAGGTCAGTTGGGGGCTGTTTTTGCATTCTAGCAAGGTTTGGCCTGTAGCAGGAACACTATGGGTTGTTTTTGGCCTATAGCAAATGCCACAAGCTGCACCAGCCCATCTTTTCCCCTTTGGCTCTATTGCTGAGAATGTCAGTTTCCTTGGGTTATTTACACCAAAGCTGGCACGAAAAGTTTATAGCTGCTACCACCAAGAACTTTGCCAGGGTGTGATTCGATTTACAGGTGATGCTTGTAAATCATGGAGCTGCATTACTGATAGTGTGCACTATGGCCCCATTCCTGGTATAGTGCCATGCTGATATAAATCCATGGCATTGCTTTTATGTTGTACTGAGCATTCTTGGCCCTAATGTCCCAGCCCTTTGGGCCCCTGCTGATGACATCATCAAGGCCATGGGGAGTATGCGGCCAGGGTCAGTATGACGTTAATAGAGCCGTATAAAGACTGGGACAACTTTCCCAGCTGCACAGGAAGATCAAAAGCATAGGCACAGACCAGTGACCTTTCGAGGCCCTCCAGAACAGATGCATTATCAGTCTGGGAATATATGAGATGGAGAAACAGATAATAGAAAAAGTAAGAGAAAGGTGGAGCAATATAGAGAGGAAGGGTGATAGATATTGGGAGCTAAATATAAAAATAATAGATAATAAAATTAAAAAATTAATTATTTAAACAAATATACAAAAATTCCAAAATTCATTTTCTATTATGCATAGCACCAGTGTTGGGAAATGTGTTTTAAATGTAATGTGTTGCAATATTGCGTTACTCCCTAAAAAAGTAATTAATTGCTTTACTCAGTTACTTTTAATGGAAAGTAATGTGTTACTTTTGCATTAATTTTTCCTGGGCAGGGCTTGCTTGTTTGTTTTTTAATAACACACATTAAAAAAATTATATTTTTGGCAAATGTAAAGGCCCTTTCATACCTAAAGTTAAATGAATAAGCCTGAAGGAAATGCAAATTCACGCCTGTACAGTAGAGGGCGCAGCTCAAACAAACCTTTCAGCTGTGCTGCCATCCTCGATTACAGAAGAATAGAAAGCAGGAGAATAGAGTTCAACACTATTAGGCTGAATCCCAAATGGCACACTTCTATGCACTTTCGGTCTTGTGGACTTCCGATGGCTGCTGCGTGCGCATGTCCATTAAGTCCATGAGACTGTAAGGTGTCCCATTCATCATTTTAGGTTTCAGAAGGGTGCTCGCGAGCGCCCCCTTTGTGGCCGCTATGCACCCTCGATGCGCACTTCAGCTGAGCCCGCAAGTCTGCGAGCTACGCAGAGGACTTTACCCGGCAGTCAAAGCGGCACGAAAGTGCGGACACAGGAAGACCATGAGGGTTTAGGGTGCAATTTGGGACCGGGCCTTAGCCTGCATCCTAATGTGCATACTATCCATCCTAAATAGTATGTGACATTAAATTCAATACTATTTAGGGCAGATAGGGTGGATAGTATGCACATTAGGATGCAGGGTTAGGCTGAATCCCAAATGGCACCCTAAACACTCGCGGTCTTCCTATGAGTCTGCACTTTCGTGACGTAATGCTGCTTTGACTGTCGGGATGAAGTCTGCCGCGGAGCTCGCACCAGTGTGAAGTGCGCATTGAGGGTGCATATCGGCCGCAAAGGGGGCGCTTGTGAGCACCCTTCTGAAGCCTAAAATTGACAAATGTGACACTCTAAGGTCTCGTGGACTTAACGAAGTTAACTTAACGTCCTCCGAAGGCAGCATTTTTCAGTTTTTGGATGTAGCCATTTTGTTCAACAATCAATCACTCTATAACATGGGGACAGGAGAGGTGTCAAAGTCACTAAATGGGAAAATAAAGTAACTTGCAATACTTATTTGAAAAAATAACTTGGATATTTTGTTGTAAATTTAAAAGTAATGCATTACTTTACTATACTTGAAAAAAGTATCTGATTACGCAACTCGTGTTACTTGTAATGCATTACCGCCAACACTGCATAGCTCCATTTAACATCACTATCACATTCTCAATCATTTCAAATGCCATTGAAATATTCAATCTATGCTTACCAACTTCCTGCATTCAAATGTCACATTGCATAAGGTGGCTCTGTAATGATTTCTCAGGCTTGTATAGATCCCTCAGCTGGACGTGGCCATAAATTAGTACACTGAGTGTGGCACACCCACGTATTTCATTTTCCTCACTCAATCTGATTTGATTTTGATCATTTTAGGAGATTGGCTACTTGCGTCACTAACACAGTGCCCCTGAATGAGTCACGGCCCTCAAGGTTATTTGGGCTGATTATTTCGAGAAACATGACTTGCATCTCTCGCCCTCGCTTTATTGCCTACCATTATTCCTTTCTCTGTCTCACCCAGGAACTATCTTTACTTAGCTGCATCTGATATTCCTCTTCCCCATCTGCCAAAGAAGGCCACTGTGGCTATGAATGCACCTGGAATTTGAACACAACACAAGACATTCATTCACAATTTGCTTTTCTACCTGCAGTTTTCCCAGTATTCGGTAGCACTCGAGGGAGGGTGGCAGCTAGACAGAATGCAATATTCCATCAGAATACTAATACACATAGTGCTATTCAAGCCAGCTTGTGAAGTGATGAGCACTTCAGAGCGATGAGTTTGCTTCTAGAAAATTTTCTTAATGAGAAAGAGCACATGAAAAAGAAAATGAACCACTTGTTGTTTATTGTGTCATCAGGTGGTACGCCATTATGGAACTGCATATGTTTGTTGCCCTCATCCTCTACAAGTTTGAATTCACCCTGTTGGATCCAGTGCCTAAACCGGTAAGCAGCCTGAGAAAGAGTAACATCCAATAGAGAATGGTAAATAAGCCTTGAAAGAGATGGCTTCAAAGTAGGCATTAGGTTAATCATTTCCAGATGTGTTCCTATGGCAGTATTTACCCAACAAGGGCCCAATCTAATGCTTAAGCACCGTCCTGCTCTTTACCCTTGCAATTCTCAGGCCTGACCAAAAATAGCTTTGTAAGTTTCGCCCACCAACGAATAAGTTCATTCCAGGAGCGTGGATCTAGACATGAATCATGCATTTATGTATTTTATGGTCATAAGGAGAGGAACAACATTTCTGTTTTACAGCAATGGTTTATATTTAAATCGTTTATATTTATTTTTTATATATATATATTTTTATTTTTTATTATCAAACAACATTCCCATAACAAAATTATAAATATTATAATATAACACAATATATACAGTTTGCGGTCAGTAAGATACAGTAGAAATGAATACTTTTATTCAGCAAGAAAACATTACATTGATCATAAGACATTTACAATGTTACAAATAATTTCTATTTCAAATAAATGCTGTTCTTTTGAACGTTCTACTTAAAGAATCCTTACAAAAATGTATTATGGTTTACACAAAAATATGAAGCAGCACAACTGTTTTCAACATTAATAATAATAAGAAATGTTAGAATGATTTCTGAAGGATCATGTGACACTGAAGACTGGAGTAATGATGCTAAAAACTGCATCACAGGAATAAATTACATTTTAAAGGCACAATACATAGTTTTTCGCCGCTAGAGGTCGCCTATTCAAAACAAAGGCGTAGCTTGATGACGGCGAGATTGAGCATGGAATCAGGAGAGTTGTTGTCTTCACCTCACAGCCGGAGGAAAAGAATCCGACGGGACTCGGGCAGAAATCATGTTTGTGCAGAATGAGGCAGTTGGAGCGATTGCTAATGAGAGACGAGCATGACACACGTCTCGAGAGCAGCGGAACTTTTATTATGGCGCAGTCGCCGCTTCTGCTTCTTCCAGTCAAGAGTATATAGGGGTAACGCAGCGCTGTTTATCATATTAAATACATTTGAGTGTGTTGAAAATGATGTTATAACGTTAACGTTACTCTGTGCGTTCGCTCGGCGGCTGCTATGAGACACTTGTTGCACACTGCAGTAAGCTAGATCGATATTAGAATATCATATTGATAAATTCTGGATGGCTTGTGATGCTAAATGGCATGCAATTCATTTTAAAACATATTGTATGACGGAGAAAATGCTGTATTACTGTTACTAAAAATAAAGCTGCATCTGATTATGTTATGTTAGCCACTTGACAAAATAGTGTTTTTCTCTGAGGCAAAATCAAGAAAATGAGATTCACACAATAAGACTAAACATGTTGAGCTATATAACAATGATTAGTTTTCTGTCTATAAATGTATCCAAACAGTTGTTCCCTTCCCATATAATATATTAAAGCGTATTTGGTGTTTCCATGGTTTCTACAAAATACAACTCTTATTTCTCTGGATTTAAACATTCTTGGAAACATCTGGGATAATATAAGTACACAAGTCAAGAAAATATTATATGTATATATATAAATAAATAAAATATATAACACTGTTCTAATGGTTTTTGGATATATTAATCCAAAAATCTTACATATTGCACCTTTCAAATATATTCAAATAGAAAACGGTAATTTTAAATTGGAATAATATTTTACAACATTACTGTTTTAAAGAATTTTTAATCAAATAAATGCAAGAGACTTATTTCAAAAACATTAAAAATATATTTTGAACGAAACAGTAGTGTAGTAGTCAAAAAAGAAAAGTTTTATATTGCTTTTATACAGTATTTTTGCATATAATGCAATAAATTCATACATTGTAAGGGTGTCCAAATACTTACTTGGTTTGTATGTCATATGCATGTGGTCATTGCACTTGGTAAATATATGTCTCTGGTTTTTGTAGAGCCCTCTGCATTTGGTGGGAACCCAACAGCCAGATGGACCCTGTACAGTGAGATACAAGCATAGATAGAGCGCTTGTGTTCAGAGGGCTGTGCTACTGCTTTAGAGCTTTGTTGACAGTCTTGACATAAGAGTTGCAGAGATCAACCACAGAACATCCTGGGCTGAGCATCAGAGGTTTTAAGCATCATGGTGAATGTTAAACAGTGACTTGGACACAGGCAAATACTATATCCCTCTAAAGGAAACAAGAAAATCATACAATGCTAAAGGTAATTTAGGATATTAGCTTTTATATATATTACAGTTTTGTTGGGTCAACCTCTTATATAATTGATGGCATAATAGAGATGATATATATCAGAAAGCATGAGGTTGTGGAAATTCCTCTCCCAGACTGAGAGACTTTATCATTTTCAGGATGTATGAAAAAAAAAAAATGTATTGCCGTATGCGACTGCAGTCATATATTACAGCTAAACATCTTGTGCATGATATGGACAAAGTTTATAGACAATATAAGTAAGTGGAGGTTCTCTTTTGTGAAGCAGAAATATGTAAACACATTATTACATGTATAAACACTGTGCTTCTTTTCTGTAGTGGTGAAAAGGATTGTTCCTATAAACACATCTGTCTTGTAGTCTGTAACATGGAGCAATTTTATGTGCTTGGATGCAAGCATCTTTAATTTATAAGGCAAATAGAATGTTTACATTAATTAAATTTGAAGATGTACTTGATTGAATCAATCACTGGTGTTGTATACATTTTGGAAGAAGAAACATTTTGTGCTACTTTGCAGTGTGTTTCAATAAATAACTAGTTTAATTGTGTTTTAATAAAGAACATGTTTTCCTGAAGAAGTTTCCTTCTTCTTTATATTTTCATTTACTTACCAACCATGTGACTGTGATTTTGCCAAGCAAACATCATCTTTTGTTGATCCTGGAAAAATTCCTGTCAAACAAACATATATAAACTTAAAATCTGATTGGATATGAATGTTCTTCCAGGACCAACTAGCATGTTGGATCCAGAAACATGGCCTACTTTGCAAAACCATCAAGTTGCCCCTCACTGCAGAACACGAGATCCAGGGGGCGGAGACAGGTAGGTTTAGGGTTATGTAAAGTGGGAGGAGTTGGATCCAGATCCAGGGGGTGGAGATGGGTAGGTTTAGATCCAGGGGGTGAAGACCGGTAGGTTTAGTGATATGTAAAGTGGGAGGAGTTGGATCTAAATCTAACCTCACCCCCTGGATCTCATGTTCTGCAGTGAGGACCATCTCAAATCATGGGAGGTACTTCAAATAGCCTACAACATTCCAGAGATGTTCAGCAGAAGACCAATGTTTGGATACTCGAAAGTGGTGTGATGTAACAAAATGAAGCATTTCATTTGACACTCTTGTTCTTCCATATAAGAATCAATTAAAAACAAAAATATACAAAAAACTCTAAAAACAACTGGGTGCTACTGATCAGATGATACCAGTTTTGTAATTCAACAGCCATTAACATGATAAAAATTAAATTATAATGCAAAAATTACACAGAAACTTCTTTTCACATCAAGAGGGTGGTGGTCATGATGATATGAGTTCACCCTGTAGCTAGTTTGTAATGAGGTAAACTGGTGATGTTACCTTGTTTATCTGAATAGAGCAAAAGCTATATAATAATATTTAGCATGATGTTTGAAGTTCTTAAAAGCTGGTTTCCTAGCCATATCAAAGTTGGTCTTCAGCTGAAAAGTACCCCAAACCAGCAAACAGAGGAGACCAGCGTAGACCAGCAAACCAGTTTAACCGTTTAAACTGTTTCTCTCAGCAAGGTTTCTTTTTTTATTATAGTATTATTAGATACCCATAAACACTACCTCACCCGTGTTTTATCGCATTTAGTTTAAATCGACTCACCGCACAATTCAACCCGTGCTGCCAGTGTTTTCGAGTCTGACATAATTCATTTCGAGAAATCTCTGCTTTGCCCTGCACCACATTTACTAAAAACAACCTGCTGAACGTGTCATAGCGCCGCAACATCCAACGGCTGGCGAAACCTCTGACGTAACTTCGCTAATTTGCATATCTGCTTTTAGGAGAAGGCTATTGGTCCCAGAATCTCCCCCGCGCTCGCAGGGCTGCATTTCATTAGTGGGTTGAGCAAACATCATTTGAATGCCGGGAGGCGGTCATTGGTGAATCAAGCTGTCTGCAGTAACGTCAGGAGATTAGTGAATCGCAGCTGGAATGCGAGCTTGATTCACAAAGGCAAGAGAGGGAGACAAAACCACCGCGCAGAAGATACGCACACCGGACTGCCACATCCCGCACAGGTACCGAAAAACCGTGTCGACTTACTCCATTAGATCATCCTGCATCTGCAGGCTACTGTAGTGCTTTTTTGACAGGTGTTTCTGCTTTTATAAATGCACAGAGAGAGAGAGGGAGAGAGAGAAAGCGAGAGAGAGTCAAATTATTTAGTGTTCTATACTACATACTATTCTATATGTAGTATATATCATATAGTATATACTATAGTGTATACTATACTATATTATGCATTGCTTTAAGCCCTGTGTGTATGTCACTTTTAAACATATCACTTTTACACGAGTTTATGGGGACTTAGAACTTAGAAAGTCTGCATTGGTAGACAGATGTGCTAAAATAACCAAGCTTACAATACTAAAAAGAATAGCAAGACATTTGATGAAGCTGTTGAATTTGTAATAGTAGCCTAGTTTCTGAAGTGCACTCCTTGACCTTGACAGACGCTGCCAGTAGTGTGCTGTATTGACAGTTGCTCGAACAGGTTGATGTGGCATGTTCACCATAAGGGTTTGTTATATTAGTCATCAGACAGAGAGAAATGACGAAAATAAACCCTTATTGCGAATAGAAGAAAAGTGAATGTCAGGTGATGACGACAGAGAGACCGCTCCTCCAGTGATGACTCAAAGGGGGATGCAGCAAACAGGTTGCAGTAGACTGTGATTGACACTTACCCTTTTCATTTTGCCCTTTATGCACTGAAAGAGTAAAACAGAATATATGTTATGTAATACAGAATAATTTATCTTTAAACAGACAATTTTTGTACCCAAAGGCATTTAAAATCTCTTAGCTGTAACTAATAAGGTCATGCGCTGTAATATAAACTGTTAGAGCATTTCATTAGAAATAATTTTTTAAAGCAATAACTATAATAACTTGACTGTTTTTTTTAAAACCTCGTGATCTGAGAGAGCCCAAGGCCCTTTTAATAAAAATAAAAAGTAAAAAAAAAGTTGAATAAAATAACATTTTCTGATTAGTGTGACCACACTAGATTGACCACATACAGAAGCAATATTGTAGAACAGTCATATTTCTGAAAATAACATGCTAACTTTGCTAAAATAACATCTGTCAAATGGGTTTAGGTCATGAAAACAATTTGATGGGAGAAATAAGAGATTGAAAATAGAGTTTATTTATAATACAAATTGGTTATATAATAGTGTTTGTGTATACTGTGTATGTATGCACATCATACACCAAAAAAAAAAAAAAAAATCATTGGGGTCAGAGTAAAGTCAATATTAACAAAACACAAGGGTATTTTAAGTAGCTTTCTAGTTTCCCCTATTTTATAAATAATATTATAAAACAGTTAGTTCCTGTCCTTGATTCTGATTGGTCAATAGCTGTGTTTTATTCACAATAAAACACGGCTATGACCGCTTCACCCAGCGGTTCTGTGTATCACAGCAACGTAAACTGTATGTTCTCCATTGATATTGTTCATTGAAGCTTACTGTATTATGTAGAAGAGAAAGTCAGTCCTATGTTCATACTAAAAAATCTGTTTAAATGTCTGATGTATTATCTTGTCCTTTTAACAGTTAAGGGGTTTTCCCGTGACTTACAGTAGTAGTCAAAGCATTTGTCAGTTGTGTCTTGTTCCGTGTTCACAACAATTCAGTCTTTTCTATGTAAAAGTCTTCGCGACTGACTGACACACTCATAAAGGCAGTCTTTGTTGCCATCTAATGGCGTAATAATGTAACTTCTGTTGCTGTTCACGGTCAGGGAATATTTTTTCCGGTGGAAGGAAGGCTTTTAATAAAAGTTTACTTCATGAAAGTTGTATTGATACATATTTTTGCCTTTAATATTTGTATTGTGTGGTAACTGTTTTATAAAAGCAATAAGGTACTCGAGGCTAGTGCTGTATCGTGAATAAGTCACGGCTGAAGGGGCTGAAGGGGTAACAACGCCCTTCAGCCGTGCCTTATTCACGATACAGCACAGCCTCTCATACCTTATTGCTTACATGTGGATTAAACAATATTTAAGAGTAAACTTGTTTACTGTATTTGTTTGTATGTACTGTTTTCACCCTTTAGTTTGTATAGCTATAATAAAGACTTGGAGAATGATATTGATTATTTATTTGGTGAGTTAGGAACCATACTGTATATTTCCCATGTTTAGTGACCTTAGTCATGCCAACAAACAAACATGTCTATAGCTTTAGTTAAACAGTATGCTTTAAAGATCATTTCCCAAATTAAAGGCACTGTAAATAAAGCTGAGCGCCTATAGCATGTCTATGCTCATGCATAGTTTATGCACATCCTTATCTCATAGCAGGGTCATTGTGATATTGTAAATGAAATGGATCCCTGTCTGGAAGTCTTCATGTTAATCAAGTGCCTCACAATCTCTGCATTTCATTAGTCCTCATTCTATTTTTAGCCACGTTTACACAGGGCAAGACTGAACCAGACAGCTCCAGCCTCTATCTATAGCCTTGAGTGAAAGTGAGAGCACGCGTGTGCATTAGAGAGCGTGTATGTGTGGCTGGTGATGGGCTATTGATCCCAAAATAGCTGCGGGAGATTTAACAGTGCGTGTGACACTGGCGACAGTGCTGGCTTTGCCCACGGACCAAGCTTGTCAGGGTGGATCATGGGAAGAATGGGCATGTGGAAAAGCTCTATGGAAATGGGTGCAAGCTGTTCCCCACTCGCCGTTGTTGTTTGTGTGGGCTGACAAGAGACCGGCTCTGCTTTAAGCCCATCACCTAATCTTTTGGTGGAGCATTAGTTACCGAGGCCAGGGGTTAACATCTGCTCGATGAGGTTCTGGGAGGTAACTGTTCTAGTTCCGTGTCACCTGTCATGAGGACAAGCTTTTTTTGCTGCCTGAGTGTACAGAGAAAAATAACAGTTCATCCTTTGGGAAATGTGTTTAAAGCAATACAAGAAAAAGAGGAAAAATATATATATATATATATAATATAATTTACAGAAAAATCACTGGGGTCAGCATCAACAGAACATGAGGGTATTTTAAGTTTCTTTTTTAGTTTTCACTGTTTATAATTAAATAATATTTATTAAACAGTATATAAGAGTATACTTATATATTATTGCGTCTATTTGTTTGTGCTTACTGTTACTGTCTTTACCCTTTGTATAGCTAAGAAGATCTGGTGAATGACATTGATTATATTTTAGTCAGTTTAGTTCAGTTTTTAGTCAGTCCGGTTCCTGTTTCTTATGCTGTCTGGGTATAGTGAAATTTCTCTATAAAGCTCTTGCTCAGACCTCTTGTAAGTCCATAAAATGTGTTTAAATCAATATAAGGAAAAGAGCTTAAATGTAAAGCAATGATTTTAAAGGAATTGTTCACCCAAAAATGAAAATTCTGTCATTTCTCACCCTGTATGTGTGCTCTGGTGGATCTTTTTTTGATTATCAGTCAATAATGACTTACACTTTTGTCTTGTGGCTTCATTAAAACACACAAAGTCATATGGACTAGGTTTATGACACTTTACGATGTTCTTTTTGTGATTTTGGCCTTTTTAGAGCTTGACAAACTTAAATATGATTGTTGTTGCTGTTAAACTTTGACTAACATTGTAAGTGAACTGCAAAGTATGGAAGCTTGTTTCTGCCACTGAATAAAAAATAAAAAAGGTACAATTGAAAAATGTCAGAATTGGGAGATATAAACTTGGAATTGCGAGTTATAAAGTCAGAATTGCGAGATATGAAGTCGCAATTGTGTGTTATAAAGTCAAAATTGCGATTCTTGCGATTCTCGCAATTCTGACTTTTTTTTCCACATAATTGTGTTATAAAGTCAGAATTGAGAGATTCTGAGAAAAAAGTCATTTTTCCCCCCTCAAAATTGGACTTTAAAACTCGCCATTGCGAGTTTATATCTCGCAATTGTGAGAAAAAAAGTCTGAATTGTGAGATAAAAAGTCGCAATTACCTTTTTTATTTTTCATTTAGTGGCGGAAACAAGCTTCCATAGCAAAGTGTAGAATACAGCCTGTAAGCAATTGAACAATAATAATAATGTGGATTAAACAATATTTAAGACACTACATTTATACTGTTGAGTGTTGTTGACTGTATTTGTTTGTGTTTACTGTTACTGTTTTCATGCTTTAGTTTGTATAGCTACAAAGAAGATCTGGTGAAAGATATTGATTATTCATTTTATGAGTTAGGAACCATATATTAGTGACCTTAGTCATGCCAAAAAGCAAACATGTCAGTGTAAGTGGACTGCAAAGTGTAGAATATATCCTGAAAGCAATTGGTGATATTAGAAATCATCCCCACTTTTGATATTGTTGTGTACCCCTTACAGCCATGAAGGGAGAGCATTTATTTGCCAACATGAGAAGCGCTCCATTCCTCCAGCGGGTTTACCTCCTAGGAGGAGAGGAGCTGGTAGTCCTGCAGTCCACCGTAGGAGAGTCCTCACTGGGAGACAGTTTCCAACAAATCACCGACTTCAATGATCTCCCCACGTCCCTCTTCGCCTGCAACGTGGACCAATCAGTATTTGAAGACCATGAGGGAAAGGTAAGGTGAAAGGGAAGTTCATCGCCACCAGTGGCACCAAATGGAATTGCAAAAATTATTGTTTCCAAACAGGATTCTAAAAACATTTCAACCTCTCCTTCTGCCATTATTCAGATTACAAACTCATATGACTGGTTGAGTTTAAGAGTCAAAGAGCATGAAAAGAGAGGAGAAGAACATTAAAAGGAAACAATATTTCCCCCTTTAGATAGTTTTAAATTTATTGTAGCACAGTAAAAACCTTGTGGAGACATAGGAACAAAGGCAATTTGATTGGTAGGTATGCTAGAATGCTCCAGTGGAAAAGTAATTCCCTAGACCTGCATTACATGATTGTGAATTAGGCCTCTCCAACCCAATTATCCATGTAGGCCACTTCAGGTGTGAAATTTGGCTTGTGGGCTCTCGTCGACACTGCTTTCTTCTCATTTGCAAACGCTCTAAGGAGTGAGTTTACACCTAGAGGCAAGGGAGTATCTTTTACTTCTTGTGAAAGCCTATTTGTGGTTTTGTTTCTGGTATGATTTGCTTATGATGACCTATGGCAAAAATATTGACAAAATTCAGATGAAACCCCTAAATAGTTTCTTCCAGTAGTTTCAGTTCAGCATCTTATTTTGTCACAACAGATACAGAACCAAAGGGCTACATGGCTGATTGAAACTATCATATGTAGTAATGGAAAGCTGTAATAGAAGTTATAATGAGTTGCTTTAGGCTTCAACACCTTGGTGATAAAACATGGGAGAAATTTTTGAAGTCATGATGAATCGGAAGTAGCAGCAGATCTTTTCTTCTGTATTGTGACATACATCCGAATGTAACAGATTATCACAAAAAAAGCGCAGACTATTCATTCATTGGTTGTCGATTGGATTTTTGGGTGTTGCACTCAAAAATGGTGACAGATGAACATGAGCTTGCAGAGGCGGAGTTTAAGTGGAAGTTCTGCATACAGTAGGCTTATATCACTACATTTTCACCAGAAAATCCAGTTATGACATTTTGATAAAACAAGATTAAAAATGAAACATATACATGTATTAATAACATGCAAATAGATAAAATTTTTATTTCATGCCTACTTTAAAGAGTGAAAACTCACCCAAAAATTTTAATTCTGTCATCATTTTCACTCTCATGTAGTTTCAAACCCATATGATTTTCTTTTGTTAAACATAAAAGGAGATGTTAAGCAGAATGTTAACTCGGCATACAATACAAGTAAATAAGAATGGGTCCAAAATTGACAAAATATTTCCAATATTAGCATTCTGCCTAACATCTCCTTTTGTGTTACACGGCAGAACGAAAGATAAATGTGTTAAGATGACATGATGGTGACATAATTTCCTTATTTTGGTAAACTATTGCTTTTAAGATCAACATTTAGCTATAGTCTTTAAATTGGCAATGTAACAGAAGTAGCGGCTAATCATTTCTTCCATATCATGATGTACATTTTTGGATTATCGAAAAAAATGTAGAACAGGACTTGGTTCTGTCCATCGGTATTGATTGGATGGAGGCAGATCTAAATGCGAATTTGCAGTAGATTGTAAGAATGGGAGGGGGGTTTAAGTGGACTAAATGATTGGAAAATTCCAGCATACATCACCAGAAAGAAGTCTGTTGTTTCACTTGAAGATGTAGTTTTGACGCCATCATTTTGATTAAAAATTATATGGTAAAGTTAATGGATGATGAATCATTCACAATAATATCATTAAGACACATTTAGAAAATAGATAGGGTGAATTTCCATTTCATGCCAACTTATGTCTCCTGAACGTTACATCATTTGGAACAGGAAACACAGCAGTTACTGAATATTTGACCTCTAGCTGAACATTTAGCCCAGACCTTCTTCGAACAGTTTTAAGAACACCGATCATGTGATATGCTGAGCTCTGCCAGGTCTGTCTGCCTCTCTGACCTGCACTGGAGTGCATCACACACACATAGAAAAAGAAATCTGAACACAAACGCACATACACTTCTTACACTGATCCATCCTGACAGCTACTCTCAGACAGACTAGATCATCTGATTGAAGGGCTGTGTAAAAGGTGGTCCATGACTCGCTCCATTGAGTCACAGGCTCCAGAAGGGTTCCTTATGAAATAGAACAAGTGCCCTGTTTTTTACTCTTGAATGACTCCACTAATACGAACACACACACAGTATTTCTTGAAAAGTATCCTCTTGCCTCGCATTAACTTGAACCTGACTTGGCATGACTCGTGTGGTTAATTTCCTTACATAACAAGAACAGTGTTGAAAGTTATAGTTTTTAAGGTGAATTCAGTGATCCATAATCAGGGACTTTGCTGTATCATGCTGTTAGTTTGGTTTGGGGCAAGGTTGTGTGGCTTCAATGCTTTTGTTAAAAGTTAGGTTACACTGTAGCCTGAATAGAGTTTCACTACAACATTATGGCACTGTGGGTGTCATGCAGCTTTTTATTTTAAAGGGTTAGTTCACCCAAAAAAATGAAAATTCTGTCATTAATTACTCACCCTCATGTCATTCCAATCCAAGCCCGTAAGACTTTAGTTCATCTTCGGAACGTAAATGAAGATCTTTTTGATGAAATCTGAGAGATTTCTGTTCCTCCATAGACAGCTACGCAACTGCAACTTTGATGCTTCAAAAAGCTCATTAAGATATCGTAAAACTAATCCGTTTGAAATGAGCGGTTTAGTCCAAATTTTCTGAAGAGACATGATCGCTTTATATGATGAACAGATTGAATTAGGCTTTTATTTTACACATTTTATTTATATGTGAATATGTTTATATTCACATATAAACATTCATCAACTTACACATCAGTTGTGGTAAACGGAAGTTCAAGCATGTTTGCTTGAAGTGCGAGAACCAGTGAGGTTCATTTTCGTGTTACGCAGCATGTTTGAGCTTCCGCGAGAGGTTTGTTCTCGCGCTCAAGTATGTACGGTTGAGCTTCTGTTTATGTTAGCTGATCAATCTTTATATGTGAATAAAAGCCTAAATTAAATCTGTTTATCATATAAAGCGATCGTCTCTCCAGAAAAGTTGGACTAAACCTCAATTCATATGGATTAGTTTTACGATCTCTTTATGATCTTTTTGAAGCGCCAAAGTGTCAGTTGCATAGCTGTCTATGGGGGCGCAGAAAGCGCTCAGATTTCATCAAAAAGATCTTAATTTCTCTTCCGAAGATGTATGAAAGTCTGGAACGACATGAGGGTGAGTAATTAATGACAGAATTTTCATTTTTGGGTGAACTATCCCTTTAATAGTGTACCAGTCCTGGTTCTAATTAAAAATGAATAAATTATCAAAACAGTTCAACAAACAAGAAGTTCATACTGAGTTCTTTGCTGTTATAGGCACAATATTGACAGTTTTCGCTCTGCCAATAAAAATTATTCCAAACAAAGTCACTTTGCGCATCACCTAGCACCTAGCAAATCAGTGTTTTTGAATGAATCAGTTGAATGAACGATTCACTGGCTCACTCATAATAAAAGGTGCGTTCGACTTGAAGCGGTGCTGCACAGACCGATCAGTGTATGCCATCAGTGTACCACGAGAGTGATTATAGAGAGGCTCCGTATGCTTTTGAACACAGATCGGTCTGCGAAAATGTCGAACACCTAAAGACTAGTCACTTTTTTAATTTGTGAATGAATTAATGATTATCTGAGTAAATGACTCACTCATAAAAACAGTCACATGTCGCCACCTACTGGCATATCGATGTAACCTGCAGAAAGGGTCTCTGAAATAAAAACACCAACTGTTTGTTTGAATTATATTAAATATTATTTATTGTAATAATGTATATATAATATATATTTTCTAAACCAGCATAGTTTCTCTCTTTTTTTTATTTTTTTATTTAAAGGGGACCTATTATGCAAAATTCACTTTTGCATGGTGTTTGGATACAAATGTGTGTTGGCAGTGTGTGTACACAACCACCCTTTAATGATAAAAATCCAACCACTCCTTTTTTTTAATCCCCATAAATCATAAGCAGTGTCTCAGAACAAGCCGTCTCCAGATCCCTGGCAAGGTGACGTCACATTAGCCACAGACCCCGCCCACGAATGTTGACCGACACTGCCGTTTTAACATAGAACCGCCCTGAGCGAGTTCACAGCAAGTTTACACAGTCCGCCTGGATGGATTATTCCACATAGCTCTCTCCATTTACTCCCTAAATCTGAGCCGCTGAAGACGAGATTTTGTTTTCGAAGAAAATGCTCCCTCAACTCTACCAAAATTCATTTATGTCTGCGCGAATCATTTCACACCGGACTGCTTTGTGAACGGATGTCAATGCAAAGGGACAATACAAAACAGAGGTTGTGCTAAAAAGTTGTTACTCAAGGATAGATCAGTAAACTGTTCGTGATCCGGCTTACAGCCTCCAGAGTGATACTGGATATGGCAGTAATGAAGGTGAGAGCACTTTATTACATCGGAGTTGATTTTCGAATATAAAGTTTACCTGTTTATTAAGCACCACCCGAAAAGGCATAAGGTCTTTATATATTTGTTTACTGTTAGTTGTAACGAGTGTTTCTGTGTACTTCGCTGTGAATGTTGATGATAATGCAAGGGAGAGAGAGAGAGTTTATGGATAATATTTTAATGCACACTTGCACTGTTTTATTAAGCTCTTACAGAGATTCTTTAGAGTGAAAACGGACGCTTCATCTTTTGTGTGAACCACAATAAACATCATAAAAATAATCTGTAAAGTTTTGGCCATCATTCGGACGGGGTCCGGAACAACAGGCTTGTACTAATATAGTGGAAGAAGACAATATAAGTTATAACCGTAATTGAACTAAACTATACCTGTTCTATCTCCATGCAGCATATATTTGCAGTTTCTGACATTATAGTGCGTCCTGACTAACTCCTGACACCGGAGAATCAGCTCTTGAAGCTCCGCCCTCTTAGGCTGAGTGCAGCAGCTCATTTGCATTTAAAGGGCACACACTGAAATGGCGCGTTTTTGCTCAACCCCAAAAGGTGGCAATTTTAACATGCTATAAAAAATTATCTGTGGGGTATTTTGAGCTAAAACTTCCCATACACACTCTGGGAACATCAGAGACTTATTTTACATCTTGTAAAATGGGGCATAATAGGTCCCCTTTAAAACATTTTTACCTATTTAGGTATTTATTAATAACATTGTTCTAATAAAAAATGGCCGTTGACAACTGTAGGACAAATAAAGTCAAACCAGTCAAATAAATGTTTGAGCAAAACTGTGAGCCAAACAGCCACATAGCAAGAATTCAAAGAATAATTAATTTCTTTGAAACCTTCAATTCTAATGTCTATTACAGAATACAAACCCCTATCATAAAGGAGGGAACATATACTTAATTAGGCAGCTAATTGTGCTGATAATACTGCTCTGGATGTTTGGCCACTTCCCCTACAAATGCCATGAAATATTAACCGATTAACAGAGCATGATTGCATCTTCTGTACTGGCCAACTTGCATTAATGGCTTTTTGCTGAACTGTTTACTCTTGATAAAGATCTTCTCTCCTTCCTCTAAATTGATTACAGAGCACATGGTCATAGGATGCAGAAGCTGTCTGATAGTTACTCAACTGATTGCTGTTTAATGACTCTATCTCTGATTGGAAGGGGACAGTTTTACATTAATGGGTGTAATGGGACTCACTGGCCCATTTATTTATAACTTAAGTTGATGGAGCTATGAAGGCTATGCCATCGTCATTCGCCATAACCTAAACTGCACTTTAGCTTGAATTATAATTTTTTCTTGCTTATAAAGTGGACATGTAATGAAAAACTACTGTATACAAATGTACATCACAGTAATGGTTCCCAGTTTGTTTGAATCAAGACGTAGCCGAGAAATGATTTGCGGTTCAGTGAGTCACTTAAACTCACTTAATCTCATTCACTTAAACTCAGTACTGAGGTAGTGACAAATTGGGTCCTCTTTTAAAATCTCTATCAAAATGTCTGTTTTAGGAACTAGCATAGCATACAGATACGCTAATAGCAGATTAACCCGATAGCTTAGCTTACACACTACACATTCACAATCATCATTATCAGTAATCTGTAATACTTGTTAAATTAAGTGTTTAATGTCCAAATATTTAAGTTATAAAAAGAACAATGTAATGAATTATTTATTATTTATTTATTAATTTACATAGGCTATTTTAAATGTACCGGTATATAATTTGTGAGTACTTGGTATAACTGTAACTGATATACTAACTATAACTCAAACCATAACCTCATCAGTGAATCTTTTTGATTCATAATTTGCTCACGAATCGAACATTACGGAAGGAAAACTGGCACGCAGGCCAATGAGACGCTATCCGATGAATATGAACGCAGGCAAATCTTAAGCTTTCTCGATTGTTGCCAATGGAGACTAGATTTTTTTTGCATTTTGTATTGATTCAGAGTTAAGGGGATACTTCTGGATAAATGCATGGATCAGCAAGTGAAATCCAAGTATGCCCCATTTATCTAGTTTCCCACTATGACTCTATATCTATAACCCACACTAATATATATATTTTTAACATTTCATGAAAGCTACATACATCTCTTCTAGCCTGTGTCTGCGTCAAACTTAAAAAATAGCAAACTATTGCTTTAAACGTATAGTAGTGAAAGGAGAATCAGAGAGGTTGGAAAATTATGTAAAACTAAGCTCCTGCAACCACAAGGGCATGCTGGAAAAGCATGGATGCTGTTATAGTCAGAAGGCATAATGTCGTCTGCATCATCTTAGCAGGAATTATTATATTTCTAACCTTATATTTCACTCATGTGTATGAGATTATTGCATTTTAAACATTCTACCCCCATAGCCGGCTGTTGCTTGGCCTTAGCCCACTTTGACCCTGCAATCCCTTCAGCGCAGAGTATTCAGCATCCCTGATTGGATTTGGCAAACATCCGGAGAGCAATGGAATGCTCCAGATTTATGAAGCTTAATGACAGATGACAGCGAGACAGAATAGACTGTTGCTATTCTCGTTTCTCCCGCTCTCCCGTCTCGCCTGGACGTGGACTGCTGTCGAGTGCCCCCACTTTGCTGATTGATCAAGGGAGGTCAAATTGTTGCAAAGGAGCATCAGCACCGTGCCGTTGCCTTCAGCTGTGATTCGCAGCGCTGTCAAAATGTTTGATTGTGTTTGGCACCTCTAGAAGAGGCGCTGCTTGTGCATCTGAGCCGCTGAATCAATTTAGGAGGCTGTGATTATATTAACCCCATGAAAGGCCCAGGTGATGCATAGGATCTATTTAAAGACATATGGCATTATTAGCTCCCTAAGAATAGCAAAGCAATCTTACAGATTTTACAAAATCAGGCAGTCTGGAGCCCACGCGGAGAGCTGATGCAATGCGAATTATGTGGATTGACTCTTCTGTCAAGACTAAACCCAACTGTCTTCCTTTCTAATTATGTTGTTTTGACAGCCAAACTTTCAAACTTTAAGCTATTGAAACACTTCTTTTTGTTGTTTACTTTCAGAGAAGACTTTGTCAAGCCAACATTCAAAGACAAATTGTCTTTTATTAGTTAAAGGGATAGCCCAGCCAAAAATTTAAAAATCATTTACTCACTCTCATCTCGTTCCTAACCTGAATGACTTTATCTCTTCTGCAGAACACAAAATAACATATTTTGAAGAATATTGGAAACCAAACAGTTTCAGTTCCCATTTACTTTACATTGTATTTTTTGTCCATATAATTGGAAGTCAGTGGGAACCGAAACTGTTTGGTTACCAACATTCATTGAAATATCTTTTTTTGTCATTTTGTCATGACATAAGGGGAAGGAAGGGGAATTTTGGGTGAACTATCCCTTTAAAGGGGACATATAATGCCCCTTTTACAAGATGTAATGTAAGTCTCTGGTGTCCCCAGAATGTGTCTGTGAAGTTTCAGCTCAAAATACCCCACAGATCATTTATTATAGCTTGTCAAATTTGCCCCTATTTGGGTGTGAGCAAAAACACGCCGTTTTTGTGTGTGTCCCTTTAAATACAAATGAGCTGCTGCTTCTGGCCCGCTTTCCAAAAGCTTCGGTTGCTCAACAACAAAGCTGGAGAATCTCACACAGCCAAAATGAGGATCAGTAACGGTGTTCAGTCGGACACTGATGGAGAGACTCAGGAAGAAGTTACAACTTTTAGAATGCATCTGGACATTTCTGAATGGTTAGTGGATAAATTTATGTAGTTGCTGTGGAGTTGATTCAACTCATCGACTAGCATGTGCTGTCATGTTAATCTTTTGTGCAAATCCAGCATTGAATTGACCCTCGTTTGTGAAGCAGTCCGGCGTAAAATGACGGCATGGTAACAACACTCTACTACAACAACTCTTCCTCTTCTCTAAAGCGGCTCTACATGGCCTCACCCCCTTTGTTGCATGTTCCCGGGGCAGGGTTTATGTAAATTTTAGGGATAGTGATGTCACTTACCCGGGAAGAAGCTCGTTGTAGTCCCTACCAGCTGTTTGTTGTAGTCCTTAAACAGCAAATTCTTTAAAAGAAAATATCTTCCTTTGCATTGAACTTTGAGCATCGTAACTTTGCAGATGTTGTTTATGCTCAAACAGCAACATTACACACTAACTAAAGTTAAAAAAGTGAAATCATAATCAACCACCCCTTTATTTGGCATTTGTCTTCTCATTATGTATTACATACTAAGAGCTGTTTTATGGTTTTCATATTGCTATTGCCATGGCATTTACTGATAGAATTACCCATGTCAGCCAGCAGTATGTCATGGGTATCCATCATAGACTTTTCCTGCGTCTCTCCCTTGAGCTCACCCTGCATCAATACAATCTCCATTTTGGAAATGTCACACACGCAAACCTAGACATGATTCACATAGTGTCTCACTTATGAGCTGCCACTTGAGTTGTTAGCATGGCAAATATGGAGAAATGTTCTCTGCGACAGGGGAGTGATTACCCAGCCTGCAGAAAGACAGAGTGAGATTTATCTTTCAGATATGCTGTTTGCAGTGCATGCAGTGTTCAAATTACAAGAGTGTGATAAAGGCCCCCAGTTTGAGCCATTTCCTACGCAGTTAAGGCCATGATATACTTGAAACGAAATCGAAGAATGAATTGATATGACATCATTTCAAACTAAATCAGGCCAAAACGAATTTCGTTTGGAGTTCGTTTTGGGAGTTCGAAGCAGCTTGCCAAAGCGAACTTTCCGGAAAAACTTTTTACTTCGGCTGGTAAACACCGTTGTACTACCTTTGGTCCATGGCGATTACGTAAAACAGATAGGTGTGCGTGGAGGCTCTGCCTTCTTTCACGTGGAAATCTTCATTTCTCCTGTTCAATCCGTGGAGGTCAGATGTCCACAAGTGAAAACTTGAACACATTGGAAAGCTGCTTTATATTAGAAAATGAAGTTGTACTTCTGATGAAATGAGACACTGACAGTTTTTCATGTTTAATACGGTAAAGCTGCTTGATTTTAAGCAATCTATTGTATGAAGTGCTATATAAATAAACGTGACGTGACTTTACTAGAGTGCCGAATTGTAGAGCTATACTAAACCACATTTAATTTTATTTAATAATTGATTTATTTATATTTATTTATTATTGATTTAGTTCACCCAAAAAAAGAGAAAATTCTGTCATTATTTACTCACCCTCATGTGGTTTCAAACCTATATAACTTTCTTTCTTCGATGGAGCACAAAAGAAGACAATTTGAGGACAATTTTGATATTCCAGTGTTTTTTGGTCCTTACAATAGAAGTCAATGGTAACCAAAATGGTTTGGTTGCAGAAGAACAATATTTTAAATGGTTGTCAGAATGATATTCTACATCCTGTTTGTTACCTCGATTCAAATTCAGGAATTCAGTTCTGAATAGCAAACGAGCCATCATGGTTGAGACACCAGCACACCAGCATCCTACTGGGACCAGAGACATTATACTGAAAAGAAAAACAGAGATAAAATGTACAGAATGACCTGTAGAATATGCACAAAAATTGACTCTTCGTTGTACAGTTTCCTGTATGATGTCACTACGAAACACTGACAAAAGACAGAGGAATCTAGAAGAGTTTAGAGGAGCTCTAGTTTCATTGGGGTTATGTAATCGAGCTTGCTGGTCATGAGTTCTGCTTTATATGGTCATATCAGTTTTAAGTGGAGTTACAAGTATGGCCTTTTGTTCTGCATGAATTCCTTTCCTCAGGCCGAAGTACTATGGCTGTTCCAGTGTGTGTGTGTGCTTGACTACTAACCCCAACCTCCTGCTTGCAAGGCTAAAGTTCACCAAACGGTTGAAACCATAGCCCAGTAATGTGACACTGCAGAAATATCAGACGTCTTCTCTCTTGAATGATGTTTATAGAGTGCAGGGACACAGAAAAAAAAACAGGCTAATGCTATCCTCAAGTGAGCCATTAACATTCCAGTGTCACTCTTTTATTGTGCTGGCTAGCACTGATACGTGATGCTGTGATTCTGTCAAGGTTAAATACATGAATGGGGATCTATTAGCATTAATGTCGCTCACCCATGCGGAACTGTGCATGACGTGTGCATGACCTCTCCGCTGTACCTGTTCCCGGTGCTGCGCTCAGTGCTTTTGCTAGAGGGGTTTAATACCTCCCACTCACTACACATGCTTATGTCATCATAGTGCTCTCTCTCCCCGCATTCTCCTGATCAGCCCCATTACATAACGCTCATACCTCTTATCCGCCGGCTGTCTCTTAGCATTTCTATGTGTTAACGACACTTCATAACAATCCCGTGTCCATGGAATATGGTAACTCTGTTCCAAAACCTAGTGTGCTGCTTACCTAGACAACACATTAAGGCATCACACATGAAGATGCCTTCTAAGATACCTTTGGAAACAATGAAGGTAATCATAGAATGCATTGCATTGAGCTGAGTGAAAAATTCAATTCAAGATCGTAAACAAGGCCAGAGAAATGTAATAAAAATCATGATTAATTATGTTTTAATAGTATTATTATTTCATTCAGTACTGAAAAGGATTGAAAAAATGTTTTAAAAATTTTACATGTTCTTGAAACAAGTCTTTTATGCTCACCAAGGCTGCATTTATTTAAAAATATTCAGTAGTTACAGCAATAATCTGAAATATTATTACAATTTATGTAGTTAGTTATGTTAGTTACGTTACATTTTAAAATTTTAACATCACAACATTTATTTCCATCAAGAGGTGCATCAATTTTTGGTCAAGATCTTGAATTGACAATGCAAGAGGTGAGCACTTTGTAAAGTCTCCTCTAGCACATCCCAAAGACTTTCAATGAATTTAAGTCTGGACTCAGAGGGCCAGTTTATGTGTGAAAATGATTCTTCATGATCCCTCCCAACTATTTTTCACAATTTGAGCCTGATGAATCTTGCTCTTTTTAATACTTTTCATTGGTTAAATATTTGCAAAACCAACAGACAGATGTAAAGGGTGACCAATAGTAATGATTTATGGAAAAAAAAAAGATTTTCCGCCTGACAGTGACGATATATTACATACATGCAATGTGAGTCGCTTTGGATAAAAGCATCAGCCAAATGACAATGTAAATGTAAACACATGTTGCATTCACTGGCATTCAGTTAGCATCTTGGAAACAAAACGGTTAAAACATTCATTCTTATGCATACTGCAGAAATAGTATGAGTAGTATGGTAGTATACTGTTCTAAACATAGCTAATTTTTGGCCATCTCACATTTAATTGTGGCCTATTTTAAATATATGTGTGAATATTTTCAGCATTGTATTCATATAACATGCATTACATGCCACAGCTGCCTACCATTGAACCTTTGTATGCAGGGGCAATGACGTTACTCTCTGTTTAAGACCACAAATGAAACCCTGTTGGAAAGACAGCCAAAAAGCTCTGGGCTCTGATTTATTGTAATCAAAGGCTAGAGAGTGTCTATTAGGATGCAGCTGCTACATGGATTAGCACCACAATGAATTTAAAAGTACTCTAATAGACTAGAGAATATTGGTGCCATCATAATTTCATCCTTAGAAATGAGTAACATCTAATATTTACATTGGCATAAGCACAATATCCCTGCTTTAAAACTTTAAAGCCGACAAATCATGGACTTTTTTTTTGTGCAGTTTTGATTTATAAGAGTTCAGTGAACTGTATGTACGAAACATATTTTAAATGTAAACAAACACCATTTTTGAAAGCTAACCTGCAAAAATGGATCATTCAGAAATTGTAAATACTACGAAGTGCATTAAAATATGACTACTCATATTTGCGTACTGAAATAGAGCAGGAAACGTTGCAAGGAATTTATATGCAGAGGTCAGCCAGAGGTTAATATTGACAGAGAGGTCTGAAAGGTCAGAAAGAGTGTTGAAATTTACTTTGCGCCAATTTTTTTATTTTTCATTTAATTATTTTAGCTTATACAAAAAAAAAAGTTTTTAAAGTTTATGAAATCAAAATCGACAAAACTTTATTTTATTTTTATTCTTTTTCAATTTTTTATGGAATATTGCTGTTTTAATTATAAATGATTTATCCGTGCACATCATTTTTTAAATTTGTGTGCCCTTATAATCTTTTATGAAAATAATTTCACCTCCGTCTTGTAGCGACATCTCTTCTCTTATGACGTGTTTACTGGCCTGAGGGCGGGACAACCTGTCACTCATATGACATCACAGCAAAAGCAAACCACAACCATCCAATCAATTCTCGATGGACAAAATCAAGTCCCGCCCTACATTTATTTCATATTCGAGAAGCCACTTCACTCATCACAATAGGGAAGAAAAGCCTATCGCAACTTCCGTTTCATGCAGATTTTAAAGACACCCTGTGGTGAAAATGAAGTTTTTAATGTTGTTTATATGTCTATGTGGTGTTTTTAATATGCTTTAAGACAAACCATGTGCAAATTCATAAGTCAACACCATTGCAGAGTATTTTCACCTTAAAACGGCAGTGTACCAAAAACAGTCTCCGTTTCCTACCATCACAAACATGTAACCAATCCTGTCAATGTGCGGGGTGGGGATTTTCCACAGTGAGCACAAGAACACCTTTAATAAGGGACAGGAAAATTCGGGTACATATAGCAATATAGCGGGTGAATTATGTGTAAGATGTATATTACAATGTTATGATGAACTATTTGCCTTTCTCCTCTGACTTTCTATGATGTTCAAAGCGTTTCTAAGAACACTGATTTTTAGAAGGCAGCTGTCTGACTCTGAGATGGCGAATGGGAGCATGGTTTGTGGAACATTAGCAACACATTATTAGCTGTTTGAGAACATAGTCAAGCCAAAGGCTAATTATATCAAGTATCGCAATGTGTGTGATGTTGTAGAGAGCGATACATAAAATGCAGTACCATTCTGATACATCGACTTGTAGATCACCCTGTATAATTCACTCTTCCACGTTTTATTCTGAATCAGTTTCTGGTTCAGAGATATATGGATGAATTAAACCAATATTTCCATTGTGTAGTGTTTACTACAGTTAACCGAGTGGATCAGGTAGGTGTGATTGAGTGGAGGTGGGGACTAATTTGCATATTCATGGCTCTGCGTACACTAAATGAAGCAAGGGTATCGAGTTACATTCAAGCTATTTTAGGCATGAAGAAGTTATTTTCACAGGAAAATTTTTTAAATATGTCATTTTGATGATAAAACATGAGTTTAAGGTATAAAATTATTGACTGCAGGGGGACTTTAAATCAAAAGTTTTCATCTTAGTTTTAGTTTTACTATAACCTTGCAAGAAACCTTGACAAACATTTTAACTTGACAAACTTTTGCTTGGATGTTTCCTCATCGTTTAAAGTGTATTACTGTGAGACTGCTATAGAAAGAGGATCTGAGGACATTTTTTGTGAGCTATAATGCTGGTAAAATATTAATGTCCTCCTAAAGTATGCACGGTGAGTCAGGGTGAGGTTTTACTGCACTGAGCGCTGGAAATAGCTCACTCAATCCACATTACTCACAGCAAGGCTCTTTTTAAGAATCCTGCGCTGAGATTAGTGCCATTGTGACTTCCAACCCTGACAATTTCCACACACATTATCAAAGTGTGTGCTATGAGTAATGACTGTAGAACTGGGACAGGACCCATTCGTTCCAAGAATTCTCTTTTAAGATATAGGCTAAATTTATGCACAGTTAATGTTAACAGATATATTTATTGCAAATTAATGGCACATATACTTGCTCACAGTGTACCAAAAGACTTGCTGTTCTTCCCTGGCTATACTGTCTTAAAGGTGATGTGTGTCATTTTTCATGTTAAAAAGGGACAATTCAACCAAAAATGAAAATTCTGTCATCACTTGCCCACATGTCATTCCAAAATCCTTTACTTTCTTCATTTCGTTCTGGTCACTCTTCCATGCAATGCAATGAAAGCTTCAAAAAGGTTGTCCATATGTCTTATTTTATGTATATATTCCAAGTCTTCCAATGTCATATGATAGCTTTGTGTGATAAACAGATTTAAATTAGGGTGAGTAAATAGTGACAGAATTTTAATTTTGTGAGGAACACATTGTAGTTGCTTATAGCAAGGAATCCATGTGGACATCATCTTCTGATCACTGTCTGAGCTATTACTCTGTAAGCAGGGACTGGCTCTAAAAGCAGTCCACCCCCACCACTGTCACATGACCACTTACAAAACGGGGGTTTTACTCCAGTTTGTCAAAATGATTCCAAGAAAAGCCACAGAAAAGCTTTTTAATATATTACAGACAGAGTCATATTTTGTTGTGTTTTTTTTTTTTCTACAATGACATATAACAGGCACAGATACTCAAACGTAATACTTTTTATACCTTTTTACACAGTTTAGTAGTTTAGTAGTACACCCAGTAGTAATTCACCCAAAATGTGGGGATTTTCAGGGACTCATTCTGCAGGTTACATCATTAAACCAGTAGGTGGCAAATAGTGACTGTCTTTAGTCATTCACTTATCTGAATTATTCAAAACCAGTTTCGTTCAGTCACTTAATGCATGAGTCATTGATTCATTCAGTCAACTGATTTGTTCAAAAACACTGATTCATTCAGGAACGAAACAAGTTGCTGCATTTATGAGTGAGTCATTGAATCATAAAGTCAACCTATTCGTTCAAAAACAATGATTCATTCAGGACCTAAATAAAAAACTGGTTTTATGAGTGTGTGATTGAGTAACACCACCTAACACTGTAAAGAGATTGCTGTAAATTTTACAGTAACTTACTAAAAGCATTCTGCGTATGCACTCAAATTTTTTTTTTTTTTTTTTGTAATAAACTGAACAAGAGGTTCAGTTTAATAATTAAAATTAGCTAAAGTAACAGGATTTTTTAACATTTTGTCACAACTTAATTTAATTGTGTTCAATCAACCTAATATATTTAAAACTGAAGTTAATTTATTTGTGGTAAAACTACATGAATTATTTTTGTTTATATAACAAACTGGGCAGTGGATCTGTAGTTCCCAGCATGCTTTGCAAGAGACTGCATTAGGAGAGTCAATTTAGGGATTAAAGTGTTATTTTATGTGTTTTTCAGTAAAGGGAAAGATAGTTGGTTAATGTTAGAGTTTAATGTTCAGTTATGTTGGACATTTAGAGGAGTTTCTGTAATGTTTTTGAATTTTGTAGTTACCATTATGCAGAAGAGTGGTGCCTGTGGCAGGCCCAGTTCCAGAATCAAATCACTGAGGGTGCTTCAATTGAGTTAGCCCAACTCAATTAAATTGAGTTTTGGACATATTAAATTAAGTTGGACCAACACAATTTAACTGAGTTTTGGGCCAATTTAATTGAGTTGGTCCAACTCAATTTAACTGAGTTTTGGGCCAATATAATTGAGTTGGTCCAACTCAATTTAATTGAGTTTTGGACATATGTCCAAAACTCAATTAAATTGAGTTGGACCGACTCAATTTGGGCCAATTTTATTGAGTTAGTCCAACTCAATTTGGGCCAATTTAATTGCGCTCTTCCGTTGGTTTCACCCCCGGATACATTATGTCTGCTTAACTACCACTTACTTCAGCTTACTCACCTGTAGATGTTATCACCATTACGACGGCAATTACAAGAAAAGACTCCAAAATACACCTCCGACGTTGCAGATGACATGATCCAGACCACAAACCTGAAAATAAATCAAAACATGTACTTGAAAATATTGTTTAAAACCCCACTTAAACAATGGTGTTGTCTATCTCATTTTTCTCAGTATTTCACGTTAGTTCGCTGCTGTTAAATTACAGAAGACTCTGCCTGATGATTACTAAATTACGTTAAAGTGGCAGCGAAACACACAAACACACCAGAACTTATCTTACATACCAGTTAAAGTTATCACCGTTATGACAGCGATCCGGCCGATAGTCAGAAAAAAGGCACCAAAAACCCTTCTGACGTGAAAAACGACACAATGAATCATGTTAGTTTGCTGTTAACATTATAAGTGAAAACATTTGGAAATACTTGTTTTACATAAAATAGATATAATATACTAACCTTTTTGGAGAGTTACCGGTACATCTTTTGTCCATTTAACCACTACTTCCACCATAAAGTTTTAAAATAAAACTTTAAAAGAAATCTCTCTTGCCATTGGTCAGTTTTTCACAGGCAAGTTCACTACTGTAAATGGATTTACAATAGAGAATATTTACAGTAGTGATCATCTATTTTCCCATAATCCTTTGCTCTTTACAGTAACATACTGTATACACATTTTACAGTATCTTACCTTACATATTAAAAATACTAAAAAGTAAAATACTGTCCAAATTACAGAAATCGGTTACAGTGAATGGTTTATTCGATTGTGGATTTGTTTGGAGATATTTTCAAGCAAAATTAGACTGTCAATATTGTGTCAAAAACGTAAGTTACTGTATATTAATTTGTTTATAGGACTGTTAAAAGCAACATAACACTCACAATCGTATTGTGAACAACAGAGATCTTGCAGTATTGGTGCCTCAATACCCCAAGATCCTTCGGCTGTTTGGAGTACCTTTTATTAATAATTGAATAAAATTCATAGCTCATGCCATTCTTTTGGGAACTGTATATTTCCCAGAGCTTCTATCGACTGTTGTTTACACAACTGTCTCAGTGAGCCAGAGGTGAAAATGAATTCGTTTTTCTTTAGTCTGGGACCTGCGCCACATTGTTCATGACTTTGTCATTTTTTCAAAATAACATTTTGATTTCTCCAAAGACTTTTGTAATCTCGGCTCTTGCTCAAAAATAAGAATAAACAAACGATGCATATGTTTTTTTTAATCAACTGTTTCTTATTCATCTAGCCTAGCATTAAGATCAACAATTCCAATATGACGCTTAATTACACATCACCTAATGACTTATTTGCTTTAATTGTGTTCCTTTTGTTGCTTTTGTCATCACATAATGAGAAAAAGGCCACTGTGAAGAATGTAATATTAGGTATAATCTTGCCTTGTCGAAGAGGCTGACGCCTTCTTTATTTACCTCTCAGAAAGATGTGGAATTTATTTATCCGCTGCTCTTAGCAGACGTTTTTGAACAAACTTATTCCCCTATCAGATATAAAGAGTAAAACAGTGTGTAAATGTCATCAAAGAAAGCCTATTAATGCTAGCAGATTACAAGCATGTCTTTAGTTAAGACATGGTATTTAGTGCTTGCGGGAAGGAGATTAAATGAAATCCAGCCTGTTTCCTTGCCGAATGACAAATTAATCAAATTAAGAAATAATATTTCAATTCCCCTGATGCATCTCCGCAGTGAATTACAACTGTTTAGTTTTTCCCTTTTCATGTCAGACCAGGGGGTTTATCTCCAGGAGTTGTTTGTGTTCAGCTGTTATCTATGCTGTAGTGTTGCTGTCGGCCAATATTGTCTAGTTTACTTGTCAGATCTCTGGATCTCAGCTTTGCTGTTGTCAGTTGCTATAAGTGTTTAAATGCCCAGGGAGGATCTCTGCTGAATAAGATGCTATATCATTTCCATCACATCTCCTGGCAAATCTCCAGTGAATTTTTGCTAACGCGTCACTCTTATTCCACCTTGTAAATTTGATGCAAATAGCCAGCTCAAGCCTCATTGAGATATTTTTCTAGTGCCAAGGGCATATGTGAATATCATTATTCAGCCTCCAGTTCCAGGATGCAGCATTACAGCAATCTTTTCCTTTTTTTCTTTCCTTTTTTCATTTACAGCATCTTAGCAACTACATAGCAATGCCCTGGCAGCCACCCAGAGCACCCTATAAACCACATAGCAACGCCTTAGCAACCACCCACACCTTGTCAACCAGTCAGAACACTAAGCAACATCATAGCGATGTCCTAGCAGCCACGCAGAACACCCTATAAACCACATAGCAATGCCTTACCAACCACCCACACCTCATCAGCTAGTCAGAACACTTAGGCAACAGCATAGCGATTCCCTGGCAGCCACCCACCCTAGTAACCACCCAGAACAGTGTTGCAACCATTCAGAACAACTTTGCAACCACATAGCGATGCCCTAGCAGCCTCCCAGAGCACCATTTAAATCACATAGCAACGCCTTAGCAACCACCCATGCCTTGTCAAACAGTCAGAACACTTAGAAACAGCATAGTGATTCCTTGGCAGCCACCCCGAGCACCCTAGCAACCACCCAGAACAGCGTTGCAACCATTCTGACCACCTCAGCAACCAAATAGCGATACCCTAGCAGCCACTCAGAACACCCTATAAACCACGTAGCAATGCCTTAGCAACCACCCACACCCTGTCAACCAGTCAGAACACTTAGCAACAGCATAGCGATGCCCTAGCAGCCACCCAGAGCACCCTAGCAATGGCCTAACCAGTGAAGTTAACAACTAAAAAACTAAAACTATTAAAAATAATTTTCATTAATTTAAGTAAATCTAAAATAAAATAAAAATATTAAAAATGTAGACTTATAATGGAAATTAGAAATGTTGCCTTGGCTAAGTTTAAGTACTAAAAATACTAAAACTGGAAAAAAATTTAATCTAAATATAAATATATATTTTTTTAAATTATGAAAATGTCTAAAGCACAACTTAAACTAAAATGAAAACTGAAAATATAAAAATAAAAGCAAATTCAAAATGTGGATAAATATTATAGTATATAAATAATACCAAAATAGCACTGGCTCTAGCAACCACCCAGAATAGTGTGGAAACCAGTAAAACTTAGCAGCCGCATAGCAATGCACTGGCAACCATTCAGAACACCTTAACAGCACCCTAGCAACCACCCGAAACACCCTGACAACCATTTAGAACACCTTTGTTTTACCTCTTTATTATACAGAAAACAGTGGAGAGAAATGGAAAATTACTAAGGAGTGACGAGTGCGAGAGGAAACGTGAACGTTGAAGCTGCATAACATGTTGTTAACCAGTGCTCCACACATCTATATTTGCACCTTTTCAGTAGCAGCCTGGTCGAACACAAATGAATTAGCTTTTGCTCATAGTAGGATGTATTATCTGTTGATATTTTATCTCTCTGGGTAGTTGGTTGTACAAATCGCCACGTGGTAACAGTTGGGGGATTCCTGGATAAAATCTCTTCTTCCGGGGATCAGAGAAAGCTTAAGGCTTGAAATGTGAAACGAAATGCCCTGTTGCAGTCTGACATGTGGGTTATATGAAAACTAGTTGTTCTATGTCTCAGAATCTGCATTGTAATGAGGTGTTTACCTCAGCTGCTCTGATGTTAAATTGTTATTTAGTTTGTTTAATGGCAGTAGCCATGTATACATATATGTATGTGAGAGATGGAGACAGGTCAGTCAGGGAGAGTAGTTATCTAGAAGTGTGTGTGTGTGTGTGTGTGTGTGTGTGTGTGTGTGTGTGTGTGTGTGTGTGTGTGTGTGTGTGTGTGTGTGTGTTTGTGTGTACTGGCAGGGGAAAATGTGGGCTGTTTTTTTCCTGCCTTGTTGCTTTGGAGTGGAAAGTTGATGGAAATATCCAGAGTGTGTCCCGGTTGCCCAGGGCTGCTGTGTGTGCCATAATCACCTCTACTCAGGAGCTGAGTGTGTGTGTGTGTGTGTGAGTGTGTTTGTGTGTGTGTGTGTGTGTGTGTGTGTGTCTGCCAGGGGGAGTCAGTGGTCACACCTGCCTCAGGGAGCTCTCCGAGGTCCTGAACGCTTGCTTGTTTGACATGCGCACACACACAAACACACATGTTTACTGAGCTATTTAAATGAGGACATACCATAGACTTTTGTCTATATAAAAAGATAACTAACATAATCAGTTCCTAAACTTACCTCACAAGAAGTATATTACTTTACAAGATATACACCGTTCAAAAATTTTAGATTGGTAAAATTTTTTTATGTTTTTAAAAGAAGTCTCTTCTGCTTACCAAGGCTGCATTTATTTGAACCAAAATACAGTAATATTGTGAAATATTTGTACAGTTTAAAATAACTGATTTCTCTTTTAATATTTTTTAAAATTTAATTTCAGTGTCACATGATCCTTCAGAAATCATTCTAATATGCTGATTTGCTGCACAAGAAACATTTATTATTATTATCAATGTTGAAAACAGTTGTATACAATTTTTTTCCCAGGATTCTTTGATGAATAGAAAGTTCAAAAGAACATAATTTATCTGAAATAGAAAGCTTTTGTAACATTATGCACTACCATTCAAAAGTTTGGGGTCAGTAAGATTTTTTTTTTTTTTTTTAAGAAATTGAAGAAATTAATACTTTTATTCAGCAAGTATGCATTAAATGCATTATCTAAATCCATTATATATATATATCTTCATTATGGCACCTGTTAGTGAGTGGGATATATTAGGCAGCAATTTAACATTTTGTCCTCAAAGTTGATGTGTTAGAAGCAGGAAAAATGGCCACGCGTAATGATTTTAGTGAGTTTGACAAGGGCCAAAGTTTGACAAGTGCTTAAACAATTGCATAAACTCTCATCTGACAGTGTTTTCTGCCCGTTGACCGGTACCCTGCACTAATTGTATAAGCAATATGTAATGTATAGTAGTAACAATAGGAAATGTGCGCAGTATTGTTATCTTCGCTTTAAATTCAGAATAAAAGGTCATTACATTTCTACTTTGACTCTTACTGTCAGTTGCTTCAGTATCCTGGTTTGTGTTTTCTTTATAAATGAAAAGCAATTTTGAGGTTTGAATAGGGCACTATTCAAGATGTGACAGCTCTTTTTAAAGCTCATGGATATTCATTGAAAAAAATGCTTAACAATTTTATTCTTCTGTTGTCATCTCTCGTGTATATAATTACTAGTCTTTTGTGGTTTAGATAAAAGCTATTTCTCTGTGGCTGTATTGCTTTTAAAGGTTCGCAATATCTTCTTTAAAAGTTAATATTGTGAAGCTTTTAGAGCTGCATGATGAATTATCAGTTTAGTCCACCTGACAGCACTTGCCTGTATATAAGCCTGTATGTATAATGTAGTATAAAGATATTCATAATGTCTTATAATACACAGAAACTCGTCACTCATTTTACCTAATGAATATTTGTCTTGGTAATAAGGAAAACTGTTACCATAACTCTTAGCTACACTGCACTTTGTACAGTCATGGACAGAAGCACTATCACCTCATATGGAGCTCAGCTGAGTGCTATATCAGCCAGCTTCAAAACTGTTTCCTTTCAAACTGCACTTCCTGTGACCTACACCCTGCCGCTTTCTTAGAAGCACAGCTGCTTCTTGGGTTGCCTAAAGTGTGCTGATCCCTGACATTCACACTCATATTCAGAAGCCATGCAGAGAAAGAGATGGGCTCTGGGACCAGGAGAGCCTCAGGGGGCCTTCAGACACTGTGCCATATGCTGGCAGTGACGAGAGCTGTGCAGGCGGGCAGCGGGTGAGCAGAGCACAGGGTTGCCAGACAGCGGGGATCAAGCACAGGGGTTTCTGAGGCGAGATGATATTATTGCACGCGAGGCTGTGTGTGTGCAGAAAATAGTATTCACAATTTCAGTCTTGTTCACTTTTTGTCCGAAAATAATTGTGAGGTGTAATTTTTCCCTGCTAAAATAGCTTACAAATAGACAACTTGCCCTTTCCCCTGAAAAATCGCAACATTGCTATATACTACCGTTCAAAAGTTTGCGGACAGTTTATTTTTAGTTTATTTCATTCAGCAAGGATGGATTATAATGATCAAAAGTGACTGTAAATGGCATTTATAATGTTACAAATAAATACATTTCAAATAAATTTTGTTTTTTTAAACTTTCTATTAATCAAAGAATCCTGAAAAATAATGGTTTCCACAAAAATATTAGGCTGCACAACTGTTTTCAACATTGATAATAATAAATGTCTCTTGAGCAATACATCAGCCTTTCCATCATAGTAATAAATTACAGTTTACAATATATTCAAATAGAAAACAGTTATTTAAATGGAAATCAAATGTCATGGTATTACGTTTTTACTGTATTAACAAATAAATGCAGCTTTAGTGAGAATGAGACTTCTTTTAAAAAATCCTCAACCCCAAAATTTTGAACTGTAGTAGTGTATCTTTTTTTGAGCATTTCAATCAGCCTGATATAGTGGCGTTAAAACAACCAATTGCGTGAGTTTGGGGCGGAGCTATCTGTTCGACCAACCAATAGCAGATAGAGGGAGTGCTTGAAAAGCAATTTTTTTGCAGTTTTGTTTTATGTTGCTCAGAAATTACACACTTCACATTTACTCTATTTGACATGTTGTCCGATGATGTCAAATTGCAAACTATATTATACTTTGCTAGCTTCTGCTAAAAAAAAAAGAAAAAAAACTAAAATGCACTAAAATGTTATACAACATTAGATGCTTTCTTAGAAGCAGCACTAGATGGCAGACTTGTTTGAAATGAGATTAGCTTTTTTTCCCCCAGATAACTTTGTCCATTCCTTATGGAGGGACTTTTTCCTCAACATTATTATACATTCTTCACTTGAATAGATGTCTAAACAATAATACATGTCCGGAAGCAAAGATATGAAGCTATGTCCCTCAGGTAGCATGACTTATCAGAAAGATTACAGGATGAAATGTAATATTTGGTGGATAAACAAAAGCCTGCCCTTCTAAACTTTCCATAATATGAGGTAAAGGCTCAGACAAGAAGAAATATCACACTCCTGTGAGGTGAACATGGACAGCGCTAGTACAGAATAGTCTCTTACTCCCTTGGGAAAGTATGCTTGCAATGTTCTGTATTGTTGAACATTTAGACATGCGTGTAATGTTTCACTTAACTACATTGGCAAGGCCTTCCTCCTGTTAAACAAAATTTCTCTGTCTTGATTGAATTCTTAAAGGGATAGCTCACCCAAAAATAGGGTTGGAATTGAGAAGCTTAATAAGATACTTTGACAGTGTTTGACAGCAAAAGAAATGCAGTCTGAATTTAAAAAAAGAAGAGAGAGAAAGGCTGGATGCTAAGAAATAATATAAATACAATAGATAGGCAACATTATTGCGATTAACTGGTTGGTGTTTGTCCATTTTGTAGTAAATTATTGACACTTTTGTGCCAGATCTTTTTAATGAATCATTTAGTAAAGACTAAAAAAATCTGTCTTAAACAGAACAGTCATTGGTCTGAATTTGCCTAGTGACTCTCACTAGTACCATCCCAGCTAACAGGAAATGTTCTCAGAACTTTAGCTATGAACAAACGTTCTTCCAGTAATGTTAACAGAATGTTCATTCAAAGTTATCTGGTCTTTAATAATGTTCTCAAAACATTAGCACAAAAGCATTTATACATTGTTCATGGAATGTTTTAGTTGGATATTAGTTTAACATTTTTAAAATGTTACTACTTGTTTCAGAAAGTTCAGAGAACATTCAAAATTTACGCTCCCATAATGTTTGCAGAATGATAGAATGGGATGTTCCCTTAATGTTCATATAACCAAGAACATTTTGAACATCCAGAGAACATTCAGAAATAACTTAAAGGTGCAATAGGTGATTCTCTACAGAAACTTTTTTTTTGTTATACTGGTTGAAAGTCTCCTCATATCCTGATAGCAATCACTGTTAAACGGTCTAAATGTATTTTTTTTTTTTAAATATATATCATCTGTGGAAGGCGTATGACCATAAAATGTAAATCTAATCATTATATTCGGTCCGAATGAAATAACACGATGTCCTACCTGCCTGTCAACGTACGTTTTTACACACCCGTGTGCACCCTGTTCGCGCAGACATCATACGTCATCAGCGCGTTTCATGATATGCACCGCAAACAAACAGCAGATACCTTTTACAGTTCCTACCGAATCAAAACAACGAGCTTATGCTGTGTTCACGCCATTACTACCGTAATTGAGATGGCAACCTGTGACATTCTAATCTGAGCTGTTCACGTCCTCAGACTTGGAATTGTATACATGTCAACAGTATCAACGCCGAAATGAATCTGCAGCAGTCAGGTACAAGCTCTCTAAGTTGTTTACATTCATTAATATTGTAATGTTATGTGCTTTGAGACATGAGGTAGTTTAATGCCGTCTCTTGTGACGCTTTGCCGAGAGCAGCTGTGTGTGTGCATTCATGTGTTTTGGAGGAGGCGTGGCTTTGGACAGCGATTAGCAGGGAGGGTGGGATCATATGCTTTCAATGCTAGCAGGCTAACGTTAGCATTTCCCAGATCACCTACTGCACCTTTAATGAGAATGATAGAAAAACGTTCTTAGAAAATATTTTTGTTAACTGGGATACGCTATTTATTTTTGTTGCTGTTTTTGTTTTTTCGAACAAAAAAATAAGTTAACTTTTTCTAGAATATGGGACAACTTAAGATCTCAGTTGGGGAATTTGCTGGACTAATATGTTGATTTTAGGTGAAATGGACAACTGCATCTTATAGTTTCTGCTGTCTGAAAGTTCAATTTTAGCTTGTTTTCCTTGTTCACTGCAATAAAGACCTCTCAGCCTCGATTGTATTTATTCAAAACGAGTGTTGTTTCTCTTCACTTCAATTGCATATTTACAATATACCACAATAACCCATGAAAGTGCACTTTTAACTGGATGGAGAGAGGGCAGCGTTACATAACCCCTTCTCGTGCTCATTCTACAAGACTCTTTCCTCGTTGTAATTGGCAAATTCATGGCAAACAGCCCTAGATAGCAGAGGTTAATTGTGTTTTAAGAATGGGCACGATGACAATTTATAAATCAGAGTCTTTGTGACCCTTGTGTACTGGAGCCTGTCTCTCTTTAGTAATCTCCTCTCGTACACGCGCTCATCAGAAAGCTCTCAAGATGAGCAGGCAATCATACATGCAAACACACACTTCACACATACATATTTATTCTGATCCAAGCTGTCATGTGTTTTCTCTATGGTTTATATAGTAAATAGGAAGAGTTCTGAGCAGGTGTGTTTGTCATTCTCAGGAGGTTTATTCATTCATTCCTTAGGTTAAGCAGCTCGAACAGCCCTGGAGCCAAAGTCATCAGGCTGTCAGCTTCAAATGCAATTGAACAAGTAAAATGGAACTGAAAATGTCTTTTGAAGAATTGGCAATAGTGGAATATGTGCAATGCATATGAAGTGGGGAAAACTTTCAGAAGCAGGAGTTGACTGTTATTTAAATTTTTCTCTAGAAGTAACCGTATGTTCTATAATGACAAAATTGTTTTACAATTGTTTTATAAGTTCTCAAACAAGAGTTTGTATGGCTATAAATATATAATATATATATATATATATATATATATATATATATATACTGTACACATGAGAGCAGAAGTGTCATGCCCTTTCAAACTGTGTGTTTGTACCTTTGACCAAATTTCGATTTCTTCCACTGCATTTTAGACAAACACTTTTCACCTACAATATTTTGTTTTTAGGTATCATGCCCCCTGCAGTTCACAAACAATAACACAATCAAAATCCAATCAGTAAAGCCTAGACGAAAGTTTTTTTATATTTCCTGGCAGTTATTTTGTTAAATTGACCAATATAAACTATGTTGTCTGCAAGCTAGACTCAAAGTCACCACAAAACATTTGAAATTGACAGCACTGTGGCGTACAGCTTTGTCCTTCCTGAGTTTTGCTGAAAATAAACAAATGTGCACATGAAGTCATATTAAACATAGCAAATTTCACAAATAAAAGTGCCACAAAAACACTTGAATTCACATTATTTGCATCTTTTTCACTAACCACCCGCAATCAGTTTAACCAAGCACTATCTACACAAATTAAAGGGTTAGTTCACCCAAAAATGAAAATTCTGTCATTAATTACTCACCGTCATGTCGTTCCACACCCATAAGACCTTCGTTCATCTTCGGAACACAAATTAAGATTTTTTGGATAAAATCCGATGGCTCAGTGAGGCCTCCATTGCCAGCAAGACAATTAACACTTTCAATGCCCAGAAAGGTACTAATGACATATTTAAAACAGTTCATGTGAGTACAGTGGTTCAACCTTAATGTTATGAAGAGACGAGAATACTTTTTGTGCAGCAAAAAAACAAATAATGATTGATGGGCGATTTCAAAACACTGCTTCATGAAGCTTCGAAGCTTTACGAATCTTTTGTTTCGAATCAGTGGTTCGGCGCGTGTATCAAACATGTATCAAACAGCCAAAGTCATGTGATTTCAGTAAACGAGGCTTCGTTATGTCATAAGTGTTTCGAAATTTCAGTGGTTCACCACTGGGGGGCGTGACTTTGGCAGTTTGATTCACGCTCTGAACCACTGATTCGAAACAAAAGATTCGTAAAGCTTCGAAGCTTCATGAAGCTGTGTTTTGAAATCGCCCATCACTAGATATTGTTGAATAAAGTCGTTATTTGTTTTTGTTTTTTGGCACACAAAAAGTATTCTCGTCGCTTCATAACATTAACATTCATAACATTCATAACATTCATGAACTCACATGAACTGTTTTAAAGACTAGCTTTCTGGGCAAGTGTTAATTGTCTTGCTGTCAATGCAGGCCTCACTGAGCCATCGGATTTTATCAAAAATATCTTAATTTGTGCTCCGAAGATGAACGAAGGTCTTACGGGTGTAGAACGACATGAGGGTGAGTAATTAATGACAGAATTTTCATTTTTGGGTGAACTAACTCTTTAAGTCTTTTCAGAACAAGCACACCTTTCTACAGTACAATAAACACCCTTTTTAAGGGTAAATTATTTACTTTCTTAGTCAATCCATGTTTATTCCAGAACATCTCACCTTTCTAAGAAGTCTAAATATACTCCTCTAATCCACTGATAACACAATCAATCAGATTTGTTAATACCAGTCCTGTCGGTCCAAGACTTCTGGTATTACAGGTATCTAAATATAACTCAGTCGACTGGAATGAAATGGAAGAACTTTTTCAAACAATAACACGGCAGAGAGCCTAAGCTCAGGGGTGGAGGATTATCTTCTGATAATGACGTATGGGCTTGCTAATCTCTATCAGTGTACGGAGACACACAGCATGTTCAGATCCCAGATTCGCAGCTGTGACTTTATAATGATGCAGCGTGGGCCATACCAACCTTTGATATCTTTTGGGAAAGTGTGTTTTTGTCTTGGCTCCAAATCCTAATTATTGGTTAATGCTTACATCTTCTCTTTGAAAGTCTTTGGTTAAATGCATATGAGGTCATATTTGCCTTTGTTCCATACATCACAATATTTCCAAGCGTTCCATGTTTAACTCTGAGATAGACATGGGGACCACTCTATTTTCCCAGGGAGCTATTCCTCAGTCTGGGACTGGAACTGGTTTATTTGACAGTGCCCAATGCTCATTTTCTCTTTAAATAAGCAGAAGTGATGAGTTGTCTCCATGCAGTTAAAATAGCTCTGATGAGATTGAATTCTCTGTCATGGGCCCAGACAAATAAACACTCAGCAGCACAGGACTGCCAGATCTTCCTTTTCATTTCGATGCAAATGCAACAAGTGCATTCGGTTTCCATTGGCGTCAAAGGGGACCAAGTACAGCTGACAGAAACTTGGCTGAACTGGATGATTAGTGACGTGATGACAGAAGTGAAATCTATTTTCAGACTATCGTTGATAATAAATTCTGTTTTTATATTATTCTTGCTGACATCAGATTATTTATTTATTTTTTCAACATTTGGTAACAATCGCCTTATTCATTGGAACATGAGCAGAACAAATTTCTGTAGTATGTATTTTGTAAAAAAAAATATATGTTTGTATTTTTTGTATTTTATGTAAATTGTTGCATTCGGTTCAGTGTGACAAATTATGCAAGAATGGATTTGTGAATGATTTACGCAAATTTGTTCTGCTCATGTTTCATGAACGAAGCCCATTAACTAAACGATAATAATAACAAACCGATTATTAAGGAGTAGGCTAATTGACGATGGGCCATTGAAGTATTAGAAAAACAATGCACACCTACACTACCGGTCAAAAGTTTGAAAACATTAGTATTTTTAATGTTTTTGAACTAAGTCTCTTATGCTCATTAAGGCTGCATTTATTTCATAATAAATACAGAAAAAACAATAATATTGTAACATATTATTACAATTTAAAATTATGGTTTTCTATTTTAATATACTTGAAAATATAATTTATTTCTGTGATGCAAAGCTGAATTTTCAGCATCATTACTCCAGTCTTCAGTGTCACATGATCCTTCAGAAATCATTCTAATATGCTGATTTGATACTCAGTTATTATCAATGTTGAAAACAGTTGTGTTGTATATTTTTTTGGAACCTGTGATACTTTTTCCAGGATTCATTGATGAATAAAAGGTTAAAAAAAACAGCATTTATTCAAAATATAAATCTTTTCTAACAATATAAATCTTTACTATCACTTTTTATCAATTTAACACATCCGTGCTGAATAAAAGTATTAATTTCTTTCAAAAAAAAAAAGAAAGAAAAAAAATTACTGACCCCAAACTTTTGAACAGTAGTGTATATTGTTACAAAAGATTTCTATTTTAAATAAATGCTGATATTTTTTAACTTTTTATTCATCAAAGAATCCTGAAAAAGTATCACAGGTTATAAAATAATATTAAGCAGCACAACTGTTCACAACATTGATAATAAATAAGCATATTACAATGATTTCTGAAGGATCATGTGATACTGAAGACTGGAGTAATGATGCTGAAAATTCAGCTTTGCATCACAGAAATAAATTATATTTTAAAGTATATTAAAATAGAAAACCATAATTTTAAATTGTAATAATATTTCACAATATTATTGTTTTTCTCTGTATTTATTATGAAATAAATGCAGCTTTAATGAGCATAAGAGACTTTGTTCGTATGTGTCCAAACTTTTGACTGGTAGTGTAGGTGGTAATGTGGCCATGAGGCAAAACAGATGCATTATTTTTCTAATAATTCAAGGGCCAGGAGTCAATTATGCCATGTTCACAAAGCAAGAGTTGATATGTTTATGTTCACACACAATACGTTTTTTTACGGAAGTGACAACAGCATTCTATAACCAAACTCACACCCATACATTTTCAGGACTCACAACTGCATCCATGGAAAACCAGCACTGTGATGCAAGAGAGACGCTTTGCACTGCTCAAACGCGCGTCTACTGTGTGTTGTCGGTTTACGTGTGTGGTTTTGGTAACTTACAGCGAAGGAGATATGAGCTGTGTGTCGTCTGAAGGTTTGAGATCCAGTCACTGTTCAAATCGGAGCGGGTCCCATCAGTTTTGTGTTCTACGCAAGAGCGGCGCGACTCAAATGTTCCACTCTCCACCCAGATATAAAAGCTGCTGTCGGTCAATGAAGATTTGACGGATGAACTCGCGGCTTATTTTGACTCTTGTCGTGTCAAAAAGTGATAAGACCTTTCAGTTTAATGGACGTTGCCATCTTTTATATTACTTTGGTCACTGTCGCTACAGTATATTGTTACTGGTAAGAGAATATAGGCTTGACTTCCGTTGCACATTTGTACAGACAGTATTCAAGATGCTACTGTAGGTTGCTATGTGAATGGGACATTTCGAAACTCACACCTGTAAGTAAATGCGGTTGTCAATCCCAAAAACTGACAGTGTGAACCTAGCCTTATTTATATAGGCCTAGCTCTTTTTACAATACAGATTTTCAAAGCAGCTTCATATTAATAAACAAGAAAATAACATTATTAATTTATTAAGTTCTTTAATTAGTTTCAGTTTTGTTCTTAAATACAATTTCAGCTATAAAGCAGCTCTAAAAAGACAATAGTGCCATAGTTCAGGTAAATTTCAATGTTGATTTAATTTAATTCAATAACAAGATCTGCAAGAAGACATTTTTAGATGTTTAAATCCAGTATAATTTAATGGCAATTGAATAAATCTCATAAACGTTGATGTTAAGATGAAATGTAAAAGTTAAGGAGCGTTTAGCCATTCAGTAAATGTATTGAGGTGACATCGAGCGGCATTTATGGTCAAGAGGAAAATTAAAATTCATTAAAAGCTTATTTTTTTCTTATTTAATATTATAGCTTTTCAGTTGATTAGTCCAGTGCCTTCACTTATGGATTCCACATCACATCACTGCTCATTTGCATAAAGATAATCCTTTCTCAACTTTGTTGCATTGCTGAACATGTATATCTTTTAACTCACGTATACTTTTACGTTTATGCATTTGCATCTGTTTCTGCTAATAACGCTCCTTTACTGTGCAAGGCTTAGCAGCTTTATTAGGATTGAAATGATTCTGAAACTGTTTCCGGTGCCATACAGGAGACAGCTTTAAGCCAACATCAGGCCTGCAAGACTGTGATGCTCCTGATTGGCAGGAACACACTGGCTGCCTCATGCTTGACTGGTGTTGTATGGCTCGGCTGCCATGTTCAGCATTCACTCCGCAGAGCTCGGATCAGAGCCACCGTGACTCATGCACAGGCGTCACTGCACCACGTTAGTCCTTTAGTGTCACTGTTCGGCCGCCAAGTGGTTAATGCTGTTCACGCAGCTTCAGAGACACAGAGAGAGTGCATTTGAGAATGTGTGTTTATGAAAGTCAGCTGTTGTGTGTGTTGGTTGTGCAGCTGTTGTGTTTTACTTGAAGATAGGGATCGTTTGTGTAAATAGGCCTTTTCCTGGCATTATCAAAAGTGATTGTGTGCCGTCGTACGTGCCGAGCAATATGCAACAGTATTGCAAACACCCTGTGGGGGGGGGGGGGAAGCACTTTAGCACACAGATTCACTCTTGTCACACAACAGGCACCTGCACCGTGAATTTAAACCTCCTGTGCATCACCGAGCCGCACTGACCACATCAACCCCAGATTTGTTTATGGGCGTTTCTTCAACTATGGGCACATTTGGCCCTGTGAACTTTTAGAAAATAAACTCGTGTAAAACACATTTGTAGCACTCTCAGTTGTTTATTTAATTTGTCCACTAACAATGTCCAACTGTGTTTATACATACATCACAGGAGAATTTTTGTCGTTTTCTGAAAGGTCATGAACATTTCACCATTTCAGAATGATGATACAATTATATTTCCATCAAAATCTTTAAAAAAAAATGGCACACTTCTTTGTCCAGCTAAGGCTAAGTTTTAAATAAAAAAATATCATATTTTTACACTTTTTTGCATATAATTACAGAAATGATGCATGTATATAGGGGTTTGGGGTCAGTAAGAAGTCTCTTATGCTCACCAAGGCTGCATTTATCAAAAATACAGTGAAAACAGTACTATTGTGAAATATGATTACAATTTAAAATAACTGTTTTCTATTTGAATATATTTTAAAATGTAATTTATTCCTGTGATCATATGATCCTTCAGAAATCATTCTTATATGCTGTTTTGCTGCTCAATAAACATTTATTATTATTATCAATGTTGAAAACAGTTGTCTGCTTAACATTTTTGTGGAAAACATGATATATATTTTCAGGTTTGTTTTATGAATAGAAAGTAATTAAGAAATTATTGTGTGTGTGTGTGTGTGTGTATATATATATATATATATATATATATATACACATACATAATTTTTTCAATAATCTCTACAGTTTTTCTTAAGTTGAACGCATCTGTCTGCTTTCTTTGAAGTCTGCTCTCAACCTTATTTTATCTCTATATAATCCCTGCCATAAATTGTTCTTTGGGTCAACTAAAATCCAATATGAAATGTACTAAATCCCATCGAAATTGTCCCTAATCTCTTTGAAATTGGCCCTGATCCCATGGAGACAGGTCTATCAGACATGACATTCTTTAAGCAAACCCCCCCATCCTCTGATGTCACCAAGGTAACCGGCTGGCTCTGCTGCCCACGACTGGCCAAACGAGGCAGAGCTTTGACCTTGAGCATGTGTTTGGAGCAAAGATTAAGGTCATGTCATGAGAATGAGAAGAATATTACTTGCAGAGATGATGAGGTTCAACACTTCATCGGTCATGGTGTATTAGACAGCTCTACACGACAAGACTGAGGTTATGACTCTTGAATGAGTCATCTTGAAGAATATATTATATGTCATGTTTGTGTATATAAATTTCAACTAATCACACAAAGGTTAGTCTGAAGGCAAAATAAAATCTGTAAAAAAGCCACGATTTTCTCTACAGTATTTGCATGATGCACTGTATAGTGTACAGTCTATTTAAATTCCGCTATAGTTGCCAAGTTGGAACCCATATCTTGCTAAAACTGTTTAGACTTGTGCTTAAATCTTAAATGTCATGAGCAGCCCCTGGTGCACTTTACATAGCATACAGTAACCGTGGCAAGATGCTATAAAGATTTGGGGTAAGTAGGATTTTGTTTGAAAGAAATTAGTACTTTTTATTCAGCAAGGATACATTGATTTGATCAAAAGTGACAGAAAAGACATTTTATAATGTTAAAAAAAAATTATATTTCTAATAAACGGTGTTCTTTTGAACTTTCTATTCATCAAGCGATACTGAAAAAAATGATCACGGTTTCCACATACTGTCAAATGCATTAAAATATAAAAACAGTAGTAAATTGTAATAATTTCAGAATATTACTGTATTTTTCATAAAATAAATGCAGCAAAGCAGACTTCTTTAAAAACATTTAAAGTGCCCCTATTATGCACCTAATTTTGTTTTGGAGGTCTCCTACAATAGGTTTACATGCATCCAATGTCAAAAAACACTTTAAAGTAGATGTTGTTCGTGGGCAGCCAATGAAGACCATTATGCAAATTTGTTAGGGAATGTAACAGGAAGTGAGACTGGAGTTGCTGAAGACTCGTTTCAGGCAGTTCATAATCGATTCTTTCTTTTAGGAGACAATAACTTTATTTGTCATGCAATTTGATCTTTAAAACTTTGCAGACCTTTTATATTCACAAACAGCTAAATGACATGGATGAAAGGTAATATTCGAAAAAGCATAATAGGGGCACTTTAAAAATCTTGCCGACCTCAGTACATCAACAAAGGAAAGAGTGGTTGTGATGAAAGGAATCTGCTTTAACCTGCACTGTAAACCCGAATAAGTTGGGTTAACTCAAAAAAATTGAGGTAATCAGTTACATCTATTTTTTTGAGTTATGATGTTTCCAATTTTAAGTAAGCAGAACTATCAAGTTTTGAGTTTGTAGTACTCATGCATTTTAATTGCTTCTAACTTGAAGTTTTGAGTTAGCTAACTCAAATTTTGATAGCAATTAACTTAAAATTTTTAGTTAATTAACTTTTTTTTTTTGAGTTCTTGCAAATCAAATGAGTTATTTACTTCACTGTAAACCCTAAGAAAATTCAGAAAATGCCAACTTGCTATTTTGCTAACACGTTAACAATAGCATGATATAGCACTTACTGAATGAGTACAGCAACTTAAAACATGTAACTTATCTGCTCTCAAACCAAGCCGCATGCGCTACTTGTCACCATGATGGTAACTCTCCAAAAACCCACATTAACAGAAAGTCTTCTAAATTAGTATAACAAAACATGAATCACTATTAAATCTCCCTTACCATTAATCTTACGAAAAAAACAAAAAACAAAACATTTTATAACACTTAATTTTAGCATTTACTCTCCCTTTCAAGTGCCATGGGCAAAGCATGCTGGGAAATAGAAATCCCAGCCCAGTTTCAGTTAAACTTAAGTTAGTCTAAATTAAAATAAATGAGTTCATACAACTCAAAACAATGAAACAGTTCAGTTTACTTGAAATATGTCAGTTCTGTGAACTCAAAAGAAAAAGAAAGTTCTAAATACTCATAGCAGTTAATTTAACTGAACTAATTTGTTCAATTTAAGTTTGTCCTACTTAAACCAATTAAGTATTTGGGTTTACAGTGTGTTATCAGTGTTCCCATTGGTAAGATACTGAAGTCCAAGCTTTATGGCCACCATCCCTCATAAATAGTGTAGCTTGTGATGTAGCCTATATTAGCATCATAGCTCAAAGTGATTGGATTGTGCTAACTGCTAGGCCATGGCTCTGAATCGTGAATTAAAAAACCTTATAAATTGCTCAGTCTCATAAAGCTGATTCAAGATGAAAAGGATCTTGTAGAGTGTTCGTCAAAGGGAAATTCATTCTGCTTTTCAACTGTGCTGAATGTGAGAGAATGTAACATTGTCTACTTGAATGAAATTGTGTCCATATATTCCACGAATATCGTGTGCGCGCTACAGCGTGAAAGGCTTTCTCCCTCGCTCTCTCTCACTTTCTTCTTTGTCTATTGTGTGTCTGACGTCAATACTAGCCTTTCATCAGCAGTGACATTAATCAGCTCGCTGCTGTCCTCTCTTCTTCCTTTCCTCATCCCGCTCTCATTCTCATTGTGTGTTTGTCTCCATATTTCACTGCTCTCTTTCATTCCAAACACTCTTGTCACATTGTTTCACATTTATTCTTCTTTTCTTTGGCTATGTTTGGAATGGAATAGCATATTACTATATAAAATGTATTGTACACCAACTTTTTTGTATTGTTCAAATGTATACGTCTGCAGTTTTAATAAGAAAGTATTATTTTCCGTCACAAAAATATGTTTTATTTTACATATACACTACCATACAAAAGTTTGGGTTTGGTATGATTTTTTTTTTTTAAAGAAGTCCGTTATGCTCACCAAGGCTGTATTTATTTGATCAAAACACTGTAATATTGTGCAATATTACTACAAATTTAAAATAACTTTTTTCTATTTTAATATATTTTAAAATGTAATTTATTACTGAGATGGTAAACCTGAATTTTTAGCATCATTACTCCAGTCTCCAATGTCACATGATCCTTAAGAAATCATTCTAATTTGCTGAATTACTGCTCAAGAAACATTTATTATTATTATTATTATTATTAATGTTGAAAACAGTTGTGACGCTTACTTTTTATGTGGAAACCATGATACTTTTTTTCAGGATTTTTTGATGAATAGAAAGTTCAAAACAACAGCATTTATTTGAAATAGGTTTATTTGATATTCATTTTTTAAATATCTTTTGTAACATTATAAATGTCTTTTCTGTCACTTTTGATCAATTTAATGCATCTTTGCTGCATAAAATCTTTTAAACAGTAGTGTACATTTATTTGACCAACAATATTTAACCTGTTTACACTAAATTTGGGGGTAAAATACCTAAAATGTTTTAAATGTCTCAAATACCTATTTTTTTTCTTTTTATCTTAATATCTTCTTTTAATCTCTCTAAATTCCTGTCTGTGAAAAAGTATGTAGTATGGTACATGGTCCCCAGAAACACACACACACACACACACACACACACACATATATATATATATTTAGTATGCTATATTATCTCATGTTTGTTTTGTTTGTACACGCACAAAATTTCCAAATCTAAGTATTCCAAGAATACGAAAAGTACTGCACCAAAATCATGATAATATGCTAAGTGTATCCCTCACACACATTCTCAGTTTCTCAAAACCCTCTTTCTTTCACCTCAACATGCCCCCGGAAGGTCAGCGTCGGATCATCATTCCAGACAGGCCTTTCACACACACTCTTCATCTCCCTTCATCTTCATCTATTGCTGCAGATCGCTAGTGGTTCAACACTTAAACACACACAGGAGTCTGCTGTGAAGTATATTCAGGTGGTTTCAGTTTGAGCTAATAATCTCCTCTCTCCGGCCGCTCCCTGCAGACGCACGAACACTATCTGCTTCATCAAATTAAACATGTCCAGAGAGGAAATAAAGGACATCTGGTCACCTGATTCTCCTTTAGGTATATTTAATGATAACAGTGCTCACAAATGGAGTGTGAATGTGTGAGTGCACATGTGTTTATGTCTGTTAACACTATCAACACATAAAATAATGAATAATTTATTTGTGTAAAACCTGATGATTATTCTATCTCTATGATTAATTGAGAATGTTCCAAAGGGCATTTTGTGCTTCAATTCTACAAAAATTCAATGTCACAGATGTGCTTATCTGATTATTGATCTGGAAATAGTGCTGGATTTTAAATAATTCTTATTTTATGATATAATGTCATAATGTTTTTAAAATCATGAAACATGAAATATTCACAATATGGACAATATATAATTTTGTGCTCTCTGACATTTTTGTCTGTACTACTGTTTGAGAAATAGTAAAAATAAAGTCCTAAAAGAAGTATATTGAAAAATAAAGTTGTCTGAGCAAGTAAGGCAAGATCAGATTTTTAATGTATATCTTAATAATTCCTTTTTAACAAATAAATAAAAAATTAAATAAATATCAATCTGTAGTATTTTCAATCCCTGATTTACAATGTGGTTTCTGATTTTGGACATGAATGTATTTAAAATACTTTTGAAGTTCAGTTCCTAATTTAAAGTCGGCATGAAAAAAACGTTGTGATAGTCTTTTCTTCCCCATTGTGATGTATATCCACACTGTAAAAAATTATTTTCATGATTTGTTATCACAACATTTTTACTTTTGTCAAATCAACTTAGATAATTAATGTGGTTCAGATAACATAATATTTTGAGTTTCTGTTGATTAAATCAATCACCTTCATTGTTTTAACTCAAATTTTTAATTTCAATGAACTCAAAATTTTAAGGCAACCAGGTAACTTACTTTTTTAAGTTAAACCAACTATTCTTTTTTACAGTGCAGTGAAACGGCTTCTCGAGCAAGAAAAAATGTCGGGTGGGACTTGATTTTGTCCATCAGGAATTGAATGGATCGTTGCTGTGATCTCATGAATTTTGAAAAAAAATAAATCATCTATAATAAATACTGCAATATTCCATAAAAAAATATAAGAATTGTAAAATAAGAACTATGTGTTTCACTCATACAGGTGATATTTCGGACCTTTTATTTTGAGATAACAGGGACATCTTTTATGTGTGTGTTTGTGCCAAGCGGTGAACTCTGAATAAGTATTCAGCACCTGTATTCATTTTGTGCTCTGCATGCAGAGCATTCCTGCATAATGGATGTATTCAGACACTGTTCCTGTGACTCTTACCCTCCTGATGTGTGTGACCTGTGCTAATAGTCGTACTCACTTATACCTGTACCCACTTATGCTAGCACACACACAAACCTACACTTATAACTGCAAAAAGAATATACTGTGAAGCTGAACTCTGCATTAACTGTATGTATTTTTCCACCAAATCTGAGCATGTCATTTTCTATACACAACAATAAACAAAGGCTGTATAAATGTTTTTGGAAGAAGTCTCTTATGCTCTCCAAGACTGCATATATTTGATCAAAAGTACAGTAAAACAGTACTGTTGTGAAATATCACAAATAACTTTTTTCTGTTTTATTATATTTCAAAATGTAATTTATTCCTGTGATGCAAAGCTGAATTTTCAGCATCATTACTCCAGTCTTCAGTGTCACATGATCCTTCAGAAATCATTCTAATATGCTGAATTACTGCTCAAGAAACATTTCTTATTATTATCAATGTTGAAATCAGTTGTACTGCTTTATTATTTTTTAAGAATTCTTTGATTAAATATTTTGTTACATATAAATGTTTTTTACTGTCACTTTTGATCAATTGAATGCATCCTTGCTTAATAAAAGTATCCATTCCTTTAAAAAAGAAAATGACCATTCAAAATGTTTGCACTCCATCCATCATCTACTTTAAGTCAGCTTTTACCACCGCGTTGCTTTTTTTTTTTTTTTTTTTTTTTTTTGCATAGTGTGTATTTGCGTCTGTGCGCTGACTCTGAGTATGTGGATTTATTGCAGACTGTGTTCAGCGCTGTGCTGGAGGGAACTGGGGATTACAGCATTTCCATAACAAAGCCCAGATAGATTGGTTTAGAGTCCAGAAAATACTGCCACTGCTATTGCTATTCTGCACCTGTAGAGTGTGACCAACCTCTGAGAGAGAGAGAGAGAGAGAGAGAGAGAGAGAGAGAGAGAGAGAGAGAGAGAGAGAGAAGGAGAGAGAGAGGGAGAGAGAATGAAAGTATTGGATGACTAAGGGTTGATTGCATCAATGTCAGTCAGACTGCATGTTTATTATGTCATATGGTCTCCAATCTTGTCTGACATCACCTGATGCTCCAGCATGAGCTAGTTCTAATGTGACAATAGAGCAGGAAGAACACGATTTCTATCATGATTTGTTCTGGAGCGAGTGGAAGAGCAACTACCGGTCAATATGAGCACCCTGTTTACTCAGCAAATGATTAGTTCATGTGTAAGTGAGCAGAGTACTGATGTTCTGAATGACAAACTGTTGATTCAGGGTGTGCTTAACACAGTATCCTTCCCAAGTACTACACGACAAAGCCCCAAGTGATAAATCCCATCTTGTCCATACTAATCAGAGTCTGTAGTGCTAACTATCTGCCAACATTGTGGCACAGCAACACATTTAGCCACATTTCATTTTTTTATTTTTTTTTGTTCTTTTCACTTAACACCGGTTAGTCTCACCCACAGTAAAATCTCACTGTTCCAAAATCTGTGCTTTTAATCAGCTGTTATTGTAAACTAAAACTATATAATAAATAAAAAAAAGTTTACTGAAATAAAGCTGAAATAATATTTAATAAAAAACTTAAACGAAAGTTAGAATATAAATAAAATAGGTTTAAATTGAAGTACTAAAATGACTAAATCTAAACCTGAAATAAAAATAAAGCTAAATAGAAATAATAAAAAAAACTAATAAAAATGACAAAAGCACATAACAAAATTACTAAAACTTAAACTAAAATAAACATGAAAACTGAAAATATAAAAAAGCTAGCTCAAAATATCAATAAATATTATAATTGATTGATATTAATAAATACTATAAATATAAATACTAAATACTTTTAATGCAAGAAGGTATAAAACACAAAAAAAAAGGACTTCTGGCCCAATTTAACCCTGGCTTCCCCATATTGCATATTAAAAATAAAAAATACACATATATTCCTATATAACAAAGTTGAGTGCCCGCTGATCCGTTGTGCTTTCCTACACTATCTGCTGCTTCGTTTTGAACTCCTTCATCCTGCTTGGCATGAAATTAATTTCACAATGTGTTTACAATTCTTGTAAAGTGCATGGACTCAGTTTTTAACCTTTCAAATTGAATACATAGCTTCCTCTTATTCAAAACATGTAGTTCGGTCAAATATTATTTTAGTTTTTAGACTGGCCTCCCGCCAACAAGGTCACAAGGAACAATGACATTCTTCTGTAACATTTTATAATGACTTTCATTAATAACATTAACAAACATGATTGCGTTTTGGTTATAGCATGTAGATTTAAATGTCATGAAATATTGGTATATGAACTTTTGATCTGGCAAGTATAATGTTTGTTCATTCTTCCATTACACCACAGGAAAAGTACAGATGATGAGGAAGGGCACACCTTCTTAAGGCACCCAAGACTTGTTGCTTTTGGATAACATGCTTTACTTGTGCAGAATTTATCTTTTTTGCCCAGAGAGGGATCAAAGTGCAAAGATAGCATGCTGCAAATTATATGACCCTTTTAGTGTGTAGAGCTAAGAGCTAAAATGATGGAATCGACCGCCTGCAACCCCTGAATTGTCAAGAAACTATCACCTGACCTATCAAACTGACCAAAGCCTTTCCAGACTGGAAGAAACATCTCACAACCGACAGGAAACTGAGCCCACAGACTAGCCATAGCACCATTTCCATGACATGCTTGGAGAAAATGTTGGGGAAAGATTAGCATATAAATTCCCCAAGTCGCAATCTCCTCAGAGAACTTTAACACGAAGTCCAAGGTTGTCTGAAGGATGTCTAGAGTGAATGCTCTGCCCCATTTGGTATAATATAAATAGTTGTCTTGAAAGAATAGGGGCACTTTAGGTAAAGGCATTATTCCAATTAAATTAATTTCAATAAGGCTCAACAGCAGTGTTGGGGAAAGTTACTTTTAAATGTAATGCATTACCAACGCCATCTCACGACTAATTCGTACGTATTTTACGAGGTGGCTAATTCGTACGACCTCATTCGTATTAATTCGATTTGTCTAAACCCCAGTGTTGGGTAGGTTTAGGGGTGGGGTTAGGGGTGGGTCATTCGTACGAATTCATACGAATTTGGCAACTCGTATAATAAGTACGATTTAGCAAAAAACATACAAATTCGTACAAGTGAGTTCGTACGGATTCGTACGATTTAGCCACCTCGTAAAATACGTACGAATTGCCGAGAGATCGGGTTGTGTTACTCCTTAAAAGTAACTAATTGCGTTACTTAGTTACTCTTTATGAAAAGTAATGTGTTAGATCACTTTTGCGTTACTTTTTCTCACCTGGGCTTGGCTTGCTTGTTTGTTTTTTAATAACAACAAAAATAGTTATATTTTTGGCAAATGTTAAGGCCCTTTCACACCAAAAGTGAAATAAATATGTAATGAAGGAAAGTGCATATTTACACCTGTGCAGTAGAGGGCGCTGCTCAAACAAACCTTTCCGCTGTGCTGCCATTCTGGATTAAAGAAGAATAGGATACAGGAGAAGGAAGTTCAACACTCTTATTTCTAAATCTAATCTAAAGTAATTTTTGCTTATTGGTATGGTTGAATTAGATCATTGAAGGTCAGCAGCAAAGACAGCAAAGTGATATTAAATACATAAAGTATATTTGTGTAATTTAATATTGTTAATTATTACAGGTTTGCGTAAAATTCTGAGATTGCATTTCACTGTTTTTATTCATTTTGAGGAATACTAAATGTTTTTGTGTGAGTTGAGTAAATGCATGTTCACATTTAGTCTAGAATCATGTTTACACAGCGCACACAACAGTACTTTACTAGTTACTTGAAAAAGTAATCTGATTACATAACTCAAGTTATTTGTAATGCATTACCCCAACACTGCTCAACAGTGAAATCTCAATTTTTCAGCGGCCTGGGTTCCAGAAGTTTTTTTCCCCCCATTTATTTTCTCCACAGACATTCTATTTTCCACATTGACATTCTAAAAATTCTTTATTAAAATTTTTTTGAACCAAACCATCTGGATCTAATATGAATCACAACATTACAAGCTTTGATTTGAAGCAAAAAAGCATTTGAAAATCAAAAGACAGTGGTGTGTATACTTGGCATCTTTTGCAAATGATGTAATCAAATTATCAGTCCAATGATTGAACTTAAAGATACTTCTATAAAGTAATTGATTATAAGTATAAAATAGCATATATTTGAGGAGTATTGCTAAATATTCAAATACAAACCGATCAAAATGCATGACATTGTAGTGCATAACATAGCATTCAATCCATCTAACAGTGTGTTTGTGTGTGCGTGTTAGTGATGGTGTTGTCATGGCTGTCCTCTCTTCTTAATTAAAAAAGTCTCATGGCATCTCTGGAAGTATTACTCTGTTCTAGCCTTGTCATCCTCAAGGACCCTCATGCCATTTGCACAGTCACTATCAGCGAGCCCAATTGGCGTATATACCAGGACCCTCATATAGCTATCCATTATTGTCAAGCCTGCTTAGATTAGCAGCTTCCATCTGGGCTTTTCTGCACCAGGTGTTATGTAGTGAGGCCATTTCCCCTCTCAAGGTTGCCTTGGTGCCAGAGTCATTTAAGCTGTTCATTTATTGACTCACTCCGATAAAACCAGTGCTTCCATCAAGAAGGGACAACGTAACATACTCGCACAGGTCCATTCTATTGGTGCCCTCGGAGTGCTGGAAAAGTAAACACGATCTTCTGGGGACGCAGTGCAGACAATGTGATGACTCAACTGTCTGAAGTCTTTTAGCATGCTTCATTTAGGACGGGCACTGACCTTTCTGATTGTATCCCACATGCATCTGTTTTTGTCCCCATTCTGTCTGTTTTTCCATTCTGACCCTGTTTTATATTCCTTTATTACCTGGATTCTAATCTGATTGGCCAAATTTGACATTAAAGTCAAATTTGTTTGTATAATGTATCAATGTTTCAGCCACCCTATTTCATAGGCTGTGCAAGTTTTATGTAGATCAAATCACTCTCAAATCTTCTTCTCATATTTCAAAATAATTTCAACTCAAATCATTGTCATGTCCATTCATTTCATATATATATATATATATATATCATTCATATATATATATACACACACACAGTGAAACCAAAATTTCAAAACATTTATTAATTCAGTTTATTCACTATAGTTTAAAAAATGGTAATATGACAAGATCTCAGAATTAAACTGTGTCAGAAAAAAAATTAATCTTAATTATGTCAGATAACACTATCAATAACACAGATAACAATAACGGTTATGAATCAGCGTGTCGAATCAGCAGTTCGGAGCACCAAAGTCGTGATTTCAGCAGTTTGGCGGTTTGACACGCGATCCGAATCATGATTCGACACGCTGATTCATAACGCTCCGTAGCTTCCTGAAGCAGTGTTTTGAAATCGGCCATCACTACATAAGTCGTTATTTTGTTTTTTTGGTGCACCAAAAATATTCTCGTCGCTTTATAATATTAATATTGAACCACTGTACTCACATGAACTGATTTAAATATGTTTTTAGTACATTAATGGATCTTGAGAGAGGAAATGTCATTGCTGGCTATGCAGGCCTCACTGAGCCATCGGATTTCAACAAAAATATCTTAATTTGTATTCCGAAGATGAATGAAGATCTTACGGGTGTGGAACGGCTTGAGGGCGAGTAATTAATGACAGAATTTTCATTTTTGGGTGAACTAACCCTTTAACCCAGACAAGTCCCCGTCAGCCTGCTTACTTATTAACTTGTTTTGTACTACAATATATTTTTTTTTACTCAAACATTTTGTCAGATAAACATCAATAGAGTATGACGTCAGGCTTCAGAGACAAAAATAGCCACCTAAATTTAGAAGACTCCCCTATGAATGCCTTTTTGTTGCATGCAGAATGATGTCACATAAATGAGTGAGATATTAATAATACATCTGTCTTGCCGAGATACACAGACCTCATCTTTCTCTCTCTCTCTCTCTTGCTGTCCTTGTTGTTCCAGACCTCTCTTTTCCATCCGCTCACTAGTGTCTATGATGCGACTCGATATAAATCTGCAGTGCTGAGTCACTCTCCTGTCTTCCTTTGCCCTATCAGACTGATGAAGGAATAAACTGACAAAAATAAGAGGTGGAAAGTGTATTTCACACTTTAACCACATAAATTGTTTTTGGACCCAAGAAACAAAATGAGAGGGGAAAAGACTTAGCGTATAAATAAAAAAACAGCTCTGTGCAAGTGCAAGCGAGCATTCATAAAGAGAGGCAGTGATGTCACTGCATGGAGTGAAAGAGAGGAGAGGTGGGGGCTCCTGCTCCGCTTGCCGCCTGCTGAACGTACACACAAACACACACTATTTGAGAGTTACAGCAGGCTGTTCAGAGCAAGAAAGCAGCACATCCAAGCACTCAGACGCGCTGCTCACACATACTCTTGTCAGGGGCCGGTCATCCCTTCACTCTGAGTGAGCCCAGCATGCCCTCCAGGAGCGTGGACTGTAATATCTCCACCCTCATCGCCTGTGCGGTGGACGTGGAGGTGTTCACCAGTCGGGAGGTCAAGGTAGGGCAGGAACTTCCATCCTTGTTTAGGGAATATACGGCTAAGGGTTGGCGTAGACAGTTTAGACAGTGTTTGTATGTAAATATAACAGAGTGCCTCATTATGGATATCTATAGAAAAAGACTGATTACAGTAGTTTCACACTCCACTTTTGCACTGAAAGGTTCATCGATGGAAATTTAAGTGCTTTTTCTTGTCTTTCAAGTAATTGTGTTTGTAAATTCGCCTCTTTAAATGATTTTCTGTCTAACGGTTCTTTTGCACTCATTGGTAGATTGTCTGTGAAGAGGTTTGCCTTGAGTCGTACACTTGTTGTGATAGCTCTTTTCATTCACGCTGCACACCTCTCATTACAAAAAATACACTTAATCTCAGTGCGTCACACTATTGCCCGACTGACCATCATTCTCTGAAGTCTGTGACACTCTCATCTTTCACATCAAAGACTCTGTCAGACCTACAAGGTCACTATTGATTCCCCATCCTTCATTTGGATGGGTGTTTATAATGCTTCATTGCACCCTTTGGATTCAGTGGAATCTATTTTAATTGAACTGCATTATACTGTACTTGGCAATTTAGTAAATATTAGAGCTCGGCGATCAGGGTCAGATCTGATGGGGCCACAGGGATCTTTGGCATATCTCTTTGTCCTGACAACATGTGATGACAGTTTTAATGCAGTGTGTCCTCGTCGTGCATGGAAGGAATGTCGGTAGCAAAGGAGATTCTCTATTCTTTTTTTTTTCTTTTTTTTTTTTAAAGATGACTATCAGTGTTCCTAAGCACTATGTATCCACAAATAGATTGGAATTTGTTTGTCTAACATCATGGAAGCATCTACAAAGGAAAATTAATAATGTAGGATGGGACTTTATTTCATTTAATTGGATTCTGAAAAGTGGAATGCTTATGGCCTGTTCACACTAGGCTGTAAAATCGATTAATCGCATCTAACATAAAAGTTTGTGACCCGTGCTGGCAAAATGAGTCACAATGAGCAAATTTTCAAAAATCAGTCTCATTTTCTATTAAAAAACCCTCAAAATGATGTATGATTTGTTGGAATCCGACAAAAAATGGCCGCTAGAGTCAGCAAAGTCAAGTTGAGTTAAAGTTTTCTGAGGGTTCCAAAACAAATCACCCTTGCAACCATACCTTAAAATCCCTGGTAAAACCACCAAATTTGGCACAAACCAAGTCAAAACCCATATCTATAGGAAAAAATATATATTCAACTTTTTTTTTTCCATGATTCCACAATTGTTTGATTAACATTAATGAAACAGACAGCCTATATATTAAGACCAACTGTACCACACAGATCTAATATAATGTTACACATCAGATGTTTTTCCCAGCAGTTAACCAAACGTTCACTTAAGACATAACAGATAATGTTTGCGTGAATACTCGCCATGATTTTTTTAAATATTGTAATTCTGTGTATATTTGTATTGCACGCTGTCTGAGGCGTCTTTGTGCGCACGCTTTGGATCTCAGTCAGCGCGAGTAAGATCGATTTGTTTACATCAGCATGAGTTTGAAAATCACATTTCATTGGTTCAGACTCATGCCATCGAGAATTCGCTATGAATATTCACAAAGTTGGAATGCTGCGCTTTAAAATGATACCAAACTTGTGCTGAGAGGAAGCGCCAGTCGTCCAGAAGCGAGCAGAGAAAAACAGCATTTTTTATGGTCAAAGGAAAGGTACTTCTCTCAGAAAACATACAAATAAAGATACTTTTAGATGTTTAATTGCTATTTGGAGCATTAGGATCACTAGACGAAGGCTTAATGAACTCATTTTTGTGAAAACCTCAATTTCGACCAAAATTGAAAATTTTTACTTGTTTTGCCTGAAGCTCGAAATTAGCCTGTGTGCATTCTGACTCACTTTGCCAGCACAGGTCACACACAAACACACACACACACACACATATATATATACATTATTACATTTACTGTATATATATTATATATGTGTGTATGTATATATATACACACACACATATACTGTATATAATATATATAAATATAATAATATATTTACACACAAATATATTACGTAAACACAAACTTTTATGTTAGATGCGATTAATCACGATTAAACGATTTTACAGCCCTAGTTCACACCAATACGAATGTTCGGTTACATTTTTTTCCCCGGTTTTGATAAACATTTTAATTTGACCAAACAGCTGTTAATGCATGTGTTCACACATGGCGCCAATGCAATTTTTGTTTTACAAAGATTGTGTTCTAATCCCTTTTTTTTTTTTTAATTACACTGCGAAAAAAAAAAAACTGGCCAGTGATATTCATGCTTTTGGTCACGTCCACAAGAGCCACTGGTGTTACATTACACAATGACTTGGTGTCGCTCACAAACAGTATTTTGCTAAGCGATAGTGATATGTTGTCTCTGTACAATAGTATTTAGTGTTTTCTAGGGCTTATCACACAGTTAACCCTGCGTCATTCTAAACCCTGGTAAATGGAATCCCGGGTTATCTTGCTTCACGTTTCACACTGCTCTTAATTTACCCGCGGTTAACAATTAATCCTGGGTATTCATAAGCTGACGTTTCACGCTGTACATTACAAAACCCTGGGTTAAACCCTGCCGACTGTACTATCGAGTTTATACTGAATGGACATTTCGGACAACAAAGGTAAGAATGAAACGGTCTCTTTTTCACTTAAATTGTCGCGTTTTCTGTCAGCATTTGACATTTTTTCTCTCAAATGCTGAATTTACTGTTTATATACAATGTGAAGTGTTTCTGTGACCAAAGCAGGCAAATATGAGAACGTGATTGGTTGTCTGTTGCTAAGCACCTAGCTGTAACATTCTAACACCGCATCGTTTCAGACTGCACAAGTTTGGCACCGCAATACAGGGTCAACACCGCAAAAGCAGTGCTAACCCTGCTCCAGAGCAGGGTTTCATAACCCTGGGTAAAAAGCAGTGTTAACCCCACTTTTAAATTACAAGTGTGAAATATTCCTTTACCCCGGGGTTAAAAGTGGTGTTTAGAAAGACGATAATCTGGGGTTAAGCGCTATGTGAAAAGCCCTTCTGACAAACCTTTAAAAAATCAGAACGGATGTTTGAAAATGTAAATATTGTTTGACGTCCTATTGGCTGAATCCCAAATGGCACCCTAAACCCTCACAGTCTTCCTCTGAGTCCACACTTTCGTCATGTAATGCCCCTTTGACTGGTATGATGAATGGGACACCCTACGGTCTTGTGGACTTAACTGACATGCGCACGCGGCAGCCATTATAAGTCCACAAGACCGAAAGTGCATAGAAGTGTGCCATTTGGGATTCAGCCATTCTCTATGACAAGCAGGTGTCGGAAATGGAAACTTCAGCAGCCCTTTGTGTACTGGAGTATTTCTGCTTTTCCATAAGCGCCACCTACTGTCAGAGAGTGAAATCACATTTTTCATTCAGCCTGTCTACCATTTTTTTCACATTGGTATGAACAGACAATCACATGTGAAAATCGGACCACATTTTTGTGCTGAATATTGATGTGAACAGGCCTTTAAGGTGTACAGTTATTGGTAAATATTATTTTTTCCCACCCACAAGGCCTAGGTTATGACAGCAGAAAAACAATTGTTTTGGTGGCTAAAAAAAAAAGAAAGAAAAACATGCCAAATGTTGATGTAAAAATTATTTTTTTCTTTTTGAAAAAGAAGAAATGATACACTGCTCTTGCCATACAACAACCATTCATAGTCCACAAAAAGAAAAATGTCAATAGGACTTGTGCACTATATTGCAAGTCTTCAGAAGCTACAGTATATGATGGCTTTGTCTGAGGAACAAACCAAAAATGTGACTTGCTAACCCTCTACCCTCTTACTTTGAGTACTGTGCATTACACAAAGCTATCATATGTTTTCAGAAGACTTAACAAAGTTTTAACGTTGTCAAGAATATAGACTGATCCTGAGACCAATATTTTCCAGTCTCATATAATAGGCTACCTCTTTATCTTTCCCATATGGATCCCTCCTATTCACCATTATAAGATCATGCAGTGTTTCTGACCCCCTGTGTCTGTCTCTTCCTGCCTCATGAGTTTTTCGTGACATGTTTCACATTGCCTGCGCTGTGACTGGGCCGAGTTTCAGCTGGGCCATAATGCTGAGTAATAGCAGGAAGAGCAGTGGGTCTTCTGGGCTTTCCACATTTATTTGCTCCTCGCTGGGAACACTGCAAGTCAGGAGGTCACTTTTATTTTCTCTGGGTGCCATGGAGGTGACCTGCTTCCTCTAATAACAGTAAGAACATCTCAGGCACGGCAGCACGACTCCATTTTCTGTCATATCAGTTCACCAAATAAGCATCCAAATATTAGATATTTATTATCTTATTATTAGATTTTTTTTCTCTGTTCTCAACCTTTGTCAGTAAGCATTTGATAGTCCTGCTAGAAGACTCTCAAGATTGTGTTTTGATCTTCGGCCCCTTTTTGCCCTTATTATACATCTGATTTTTTACATATCCGCATTATACTAGATCCAGTATTTGTGTAGTATAGGCTTGCAGTCCTAAGAGAAACATTGCACTGTTTTATAGTCGTACTTTTCAAGTTATATTTAACCGAGGTCAAAGTTGAGGAGAATGAGCTTGAGAGGACCTGGATCTGCGTAAGATGAATAGTGTCTCTCCATGCAAAGAAAAATGCACCTTTTTCTCCTCCCCCATCTGAGGCTAATTCATCTCCCAGCAAGGCGAGGATCTGGTCTTGATTAAAAGCAGGGGACTGTTAAACTTGACATTCATTTCAGGATTAATGTTAAGGTTAGGCTCAGTTTGCGTTTTCCCCTCTTCCACCCCCTATTAAGAACGTTTTCAAGCCACAACGTGAACAGTAAACACACGGTTTGGCCGAAGAATAGCTGTAATTTCTTAAATGCCCACATGCCTACCACACCATCGTCAAAAAAGAGTGGAAAGCATAGCACCTCGTGTTTTTTCTCCTTGATGGGAAGGCCAATCATTCCATACTAATGGAGTCTCCAGCCATATCTGCTGTTTACATTTTAGTATTGTCATCTGACGCAGTTTGTACTTGCTTTGGTTCATCTTGGCAGGAAAGCAACTATCTATGTGAAGTGAGGTGTCACTGGGCTAATGTGTGTTATTTTTAGCATCTATCTTATCCTTTATGTATTTTTTATCTGTCAAGCAAAAAGCTGCTAACTGAGTGTGTCATTGCACAGTAATTTCATGCTTTAGTGGGTTGAGATCATACAGCGGCCCAGACGTCACCACAGGCTGTTTATAAACTAACATGGCTGCTTGGCTGCTTCCAAAACAAATGATTTTTCCCTCTCTTTCTAATATAATTCACCCTGATTGGTCCTTTAATGCTCACTCTCACCTAAAATGGACATGTTCTTGAGAAGGTCAGGTAAAATTGTTTCACTGACGTACTTTGTGATTTTTACCCCGTCCGAATCCGTTTCGCACAACCTCATAGCAAATTACCTAATGTTTTTCAGCTACCTCATGCATCCTTTACCTGTTTGTGATTGCACGTTACATCTCATTTATTTTGACCTTCAATAAATACTGCAACTAAAGGCTACCTGTTCTACAATAGATCTTTCTGAAAGCTTTCCAATAAAATAACAGTTGGTGGTAAAAACTAAAATCAATCGTAAATGCAACAAGTTAATTTAGGCATCATTCTGTATAGTAAAGAAAAATGGATATTCATGCCTAAAAACACTGTTATTGAATTATTAGTTTATTTTTAAAGGGAGAGTTCATCCAAAAATGTAAATTCTGTAATTATTTACCAGCCCTGTCATTCTAAACCATTACGTACAAGAAGATATTTTGAAGAATCTTTCAACTGTTTTTGTCCATACAACGTCAATGGGGTCCAAACAAAATTCAACCCCATTGACCTTCAAAACACTGGACAAAAACACTGAAACAATCTTCAAAATATCATCTTTTGTGTCCCCACAGAGAAAGCTATACAGATTTGGAACGACATGAAGGTGAGTAAATGATGACAGAATGTTCATTTTTGGGTGAACTATCCCTTTAAAGATTGGCTTTAAAGAGTTAGTTCACCCAAAAATGAAAATTCTGTCATTTATTATTCACCCTCATGTCATTCCACACCCGTAAGACCTTCGTTCATCTTCAGAACATAAATTAAGATATTTTTGATGAAATCTGATGGCTCAGTGAGGTCTCCATTGCCAGCAAGATAGTTAACACTTTCAGATGCCCAGAAAGTTACTAAAAACATATTTAAAACAGTTCATGTGACTGCAGTGGTTCAACCTTAATAAAATAAAGCGACAAGAATACTTTTTGTGCACCAAAAAACAAAATAACGAATTTTCAACAATATCTAGTGATGGCCGATTTCAAAACACTGCTTTGAAGCTTTACCAATCTTTTGTTTCAAATCAGTGGTTAGGAGCGCCAGAGTCATGTGATTTCAGTAAACAAGGCTTCGTTACGTTATAAGTGTTTTGAAATTTCAATGGTTCACATGACTTTGGCAGTTTAATACGTGCTCCGAACCACTGATTCGAAAACAAAAGATTCGTAAAGCTTCAAAGCAGTGTTTTGAAATCGGCCATCACTAGATATTGTTGAAAAGTCGTTATTTTGTTTTTTGGGTGCACAAAAAGTATTCTCGTTGCTTTATAATAAGGTTGAACCACTGTAGTCACATGAACTGTTTTAAATATGTCTTTAGCACCTTTCTGGGCAGCTGAAAGTGTTAATTGTCTTGCTGGCAATGGAGGCCTCACTGAGCCATCGGATTTTATCAAAAATATCTTAATTTGAATTCCCGAAGATGAATGAAGGTCTTACAGGTGTAGAAGGACATGAGGGTGAGTAATTAATGACAGAATTTTCATTTTTGGGTGAACTAACCCTTTAAGTGAACACTAGAAAACAGCAGAGGTGATATACCATCAATATCAACTGATATTCAACTTGATATATCAATATCAACTGTATATGTAGTCAGAGCTTCATAGCCATCATGACTTTGTCTTGACAACATTATGTCTGATTCTCATGACATTTATACCAGCAGGTTCCAGATGGTATCAATGTTAATTTCCACCACCTTAAATGAGGGCACTTAAAGCCAACTGCTGTTGCTGATTTTGAATGTGTTTCAAGGTGGTGGTAAATGAAGAGCAGACCTGTTGATTTGCAAATGCCCAATTTTATAGGCTCCTCTGAGTTCAAAAATAGAAAAATATAGAGTGGGGAAAGGAGAGGGGTGTCTGGTCTGTGCCAAGGATAAAAAAGAAAGCACAGCAATACACAGATTTCTATCCATTCTGTCGAGGCAAACACATACCCAGCTCTCAATGGAGACAAAGTACCACTGATATTTTCTATGGAGAATTGTTTCTTCCAGTCTGCTGTCTTTCTCTGCACTTTCATGACTAGCCACCTTTACCCGCAACCAACCAAGTAACTAAATGCTAAATATTGGATCTTGTTTTGAAAGAAACAATGCACCAACAGCTTCATAAAGAAATGCAACAATGACATTTGTCTGTGCACAGATAATTTATTTGCAGTCAAAATGTTTTTTCTTCAGTATGCAATTTTAAATGATATAAAATTAGCTAGTTAGTTATACATATGTGTGTGTATGTAAGTGTGTGATTAATCTACTGAGAATGGAAAAACCACTACACGCCAAAGTTCTGGTGTTTTAAAAATTTTAAATATATCATTCCACAGATCCTTTTATGATTAGATAAAGTAATATTTTTAGAAAGCCAGTGGCAAAATATTCCACTGCACATAACCCTACATCCTCCTCCCTTCATCTTAGTGTCCATATTTGTAAAGGAATGTCATTTATTTCCACTACAAATAATTCGCTTTGAAATGTCCGCTGAAGGCTCTCAAAAAGGAACATAACACCATGTAACCCATTTTAAAAAGTGCAGTCATACTTTATCTCCATCTGGTTAAAATATTAAGTCTATTTGTTTATCACTTTATATATTTGGCCTCATATACTCAAGGCATAAAGTGATACTCATAAGTTACCTCAGTGTTTCCATTAGGGTTTATTTTCTAAACACATTCCATGGCTGTGATGGCCAGCTGTTGTATATTTTTGGTGTTAATGATATAATAATCATTACTATTATTGCTCATACTTAGGGTTAGTGATTTGATCAACCCTAAGTGTTAAAATTCGGCTTGTAAATCATCCTCCACTGTGCTATGGACATGAATGAAATCTCAAATTGTGCAACATGTTTTTACTTTTCTAAGCAGTAAGGTTTTTGATTTTTGAATTTATGACTCGAAAAATAAGGACCAGAATATCAGTAATTAGCTCTTTTGACTATAAGCCAATAAGCAACGACATGTAACACCATTGAAACCACTTAGCAACCATATAGTAATATGCTAAAAACCACATACAACATCCTAGCAACATGGCAGTGGACAGCATGGGCAAGTACTACTCAAAATGTAAAAATCTACTTCTAATTTGCTGTTGTATTATATTAGGCTTATTTGAATGTGGCCATGTTCACACAGAATATGGTTGTCAGTCCTGTATTTGAGTCCTGTATAAATTTTCAGGACTCACAACCCAGCAAACACTGAATGTTCCCCAAATGTTAGTATTTGGTTCCCATTTAATTATTTTGTGAGAACCAAATAATAACATTCTGGGAATGTTCTTTTTAGGTTTTATTTTTTGCAACCATAAAATAACGTTCCCAGAATGTTGCAGGGAGGTTATTTTTAAATAACCTCAAAATAACTTAAACAGAATGTTCCCTAATGGTTATTTTAGGTTATTATTTTGCAACCATAAAATAACATTCCCAGAATGTTGCAGGGTGGTTATTTTTAAATAACCTAAAAATAACTTTTATATAGAACGTTTGTTATAATGTTGAATATAGGCAGGGGTGTCCAAACTTTTTTAAAAGGGGGCCAGATTCAATGTTGTGGACACATCTGGGGGGTCGGTTCCTTTTCTATATATATATATATATACACACACACACACACACACACATATACATATTTATGTTACATGTTTTGTTTCTTGAAAACATGACAGATTTGACAAAAGCTTGAGCTGACAGTAGAGTAGCTTGAGATAGGACAGAGATGTAAATTTATTACACAAACAATATCTGTAAAACTTTTAACAACCTCATTTTTTAAGGGTGAAATTTAAATAATATCACTGAGTTAGAACTCTACTCTTATTTAAATTAAATAAGAACTTCAATTAAACCACACATGGCACCTCACTACATGGTAAAAAGTAAAAATATTGTTTCTATATTTAGAATGGCTTTATGGTATTTAGTCTATAAATTTTATATAAATTATCATTTAATATAAATACGAATGCACAAAACTGCAAGTTTATGAAAATAGTCTGTAATTTGAGATAAATAAAATGAGAATAAATAAATAAAATGAGATGAATAAAATGAGATATTAACCTACATGTCTGACAAAATACCACGGTTACAGTTAGTGTTACCACAGTAAATCCATGATAAATGTTGTTGAATTGTTGGTTGAACAGTATTCTAACTGGATCGGCTCAATGTTTCTCCTGATTTGCACATTAGAGTTGTTGATTAAGTCAGCGCTGTTTCAACTGGCTTTAAAATAAATTAAATCACAGAGAAATTTGCAGCTTGTACCTGAGACCTCTACTCCGAACTCGAACACTTCTCACTGGCTGTTTAGTGGTCGTGTGATCGAGACAAGTAAACACATTTGTAAGCTCGTGAGTCGCGCGTTGCGCAGTTCGTTTTGCATTGTTTCCCTGACATAAAATATAGTACTGCCACCTTGTGTTGGCATTGTGAAACTGCACGATTTGTAAATTGCATGGCGGGCTACATATAATATTTTAATGGACAAGCTGCGCGCCGTTTGAAATTCATGCGGCAGGAGGGCCGTAGTTTGGACACCCCTGATTACAGACCTCCATACATCCATTTTCCATACCACTTATACTATACTGGATCGCGGGTGTGCTGGATGATATCGGAGCAAGGAAGTTAGGGAACGTTAAATAACGTTAGGGGAATGTTTGAATAACGTTAAAGGAATGTTAGAATAACGTTAGGGAAACATTAGAATAATGTTAGAGGAACATTAAAATAATGTTAGAATAATGTTAGTGGAATGTTAGAATAACATCATAGAAACGTTAGAATAACGTTAGAAGAACATTAAAATAATGTTATAATAACGTTAGAATAATGTTAGGGGAATGTTAGAATAACATTAGAGGAACATTAAAATTAAGTTATAATAATGTTAAAGGAATGTTAGAATAACGTTAGGGGAACATTAGAATAATGTTAGAGGAACATTAAAATTAAGTTATAATAACATTAGGGGAATGTTAGAATAACATTAGGGGAACATTAAAATAACAATAACGTTAGGGGAATGTTAGAATAACGTTATAGAAACGTTAGAATAACATTAGGGGAATGTTAGAATAACATTAGAGGAACATTAAAATAACATTATAATAACGTTAGGGGATTGTTAGAATAACGTTATAGGAATGTTAGGGGAATGTTAGAGGAACATTAAAATAAGGAGGTTAGAGAACGTTAAATAACGTTAGGGGAATGTTAGAATAACATTAGAGGAACATTTAAAAATAAGGAGGTTAGAGAACGTTAAATAACGTTAGGGGAACGTTTGAATAATGTTAGAGGAACATTAAAATATTGTTAGAATAACGTTAGGAGAATGTTAGAATAACATCATAGAAACGTTAGAATAACGTTAGAAGAACATTAAAATAATGTTATAATAACAGAATAATGTTAGGGGAATGTTAGAATAACGTCATAGAAACGTTAGAATAATGTTAGAGGAACATAGCCGCTCCTATCAGTTTTGTGTTCTATGATCGACTCAAATGCCGTGTCATGCGCGAGACGCTGCAAAGGATGTGAGACGCGTGTGCAACGGTTAAAGGTGTCCGGCTAGCGCATGTTTACATTGAAGCTGCTGTCGGTTAAGATTTGATGGATGAATTGGCGGCTCAATTGAACTCGACTCAGTTGTCATGTCAAAAGCGATACGATTTTTCAGTTTTATGGACGTCGCCATCTTTGATATTACTTTGGTCACTGTCGCTATGGTTACTAGTAAGAGAATACGGACTTGACTCTCGTTGCACGTTCATACGGACAGTATTTGAGACGCTGCTGTAAGTTGCTTTGTGAACGGGACATTTCGAGACTCACACCTGTAAGTAACTGACAGTTGCCAATACCAAAAACTGACAGTGTGAACGTAGCGTTTTACCAAAGGATACTTTTGTGAACAACAAACCTAGATGTCCTTTACAGCACATTGTGCCACTGTACATTCAACTCATATTTGCAAAGCCATTTCTCACAGCAAAAATTAGCAAATGTCTGACTGGTTGACCAAGGGAGGCTAATTAAGCTAGTTAAGATGCCTGATAGGGACACCAGCATCCACAACACAACATATGCTGGTGACCAGCAGTGCTGTGACATTAGTAAATTATCTCATTTCAAGGTGCAGTGGATCAGACGAGTATACTTTGATCTGCATTTCACACACCATCAAGTTCTTGTCCTATAATTAGCTCTGGATACACCTGACATCTTGTAAAACTTCAGGGAAGTGCTGAGTCAGAAACCTGGAGTATAGAAAATGTGCACATATGCACTGCAACTCTCTGATGGACTCATCTGGTGTCACCTGTCATTGCTGAGTCATTCAGAATCGGCCCAGCTGTCACTGCTGATACAAACCTCGCGTCCTGACACACGGTGGACACGACACATCCACAGCTGTCATCTCTGGGGACGTTCACTCTTGGCACTGAGATGAAGGAATATGCTGGAGGTTTCTCACAGATTGTGACAGGATACAAGGTGTTTGGCGAATCGACGCTGTGGAAGAAAACCGGCTCAGCTATCCATCTGTTTCTGCAGGAGAGTACCAGAGAACAGCTCTAATCTTTCATCTTTCTGTCTCTGGACATTTTTATAGAGCATATTCACTATTTCCTGATGCTAAAAGTGACATGTTTAGATTCTATGTGTTGGGAAGAATTGAGAAGAATTTCTAGTGACTAATAGTCATTTAGAAGACATCTTATCAAAAGCAACAAATTGTACACTTATCACAGAACAATCCCTTAAAGCAGAAGTCTCAAACTCAAGTTACCTGAGACTAGCTGCAAAATACAACAAATATGTTTGTCAAATAAGTCTGTTATGTTGCTTGGGCCTCACAATATGTTTCATATCTACCTTCCCAGTGTTTCATATTTTAGATTATTGTTTGTCATCATACTGAAATGTTTTACCAGCGGTTGGCTAGAATTTAAGGGCATATTTCAGGGTTTCATGTTGAATACCTATTTTTGGTGTACACATTAGCCTGACTTCCAAGTGCTTATGTGCAATGCCTTTAAAAGGCAAAGCAAACCTAACACTGAGACATTAACCATTTTAACAGGCCTCTGAAAATAATGCAATTAAATACCTCACTAAGCTGAACAATCAAATCAGGAATGTGATAGCCTACGCACATTTGATGGCAGTCTTTTGGAAAATACTAATCGGTCTAAGGTGTTTCTATTCCAGCAATCCTGTTTCAGATGCTACTCTAAAGGAGTTTCATTACAGCGTGTTTTTACTTATTTAGTAAGCTATTTAAAAAGCTTTTGTTAAAATACTTTTTCCTATCCCAGTTTATAAGTCATTCGTTAAACGGGAATGTTTGCGTAACCTGCTTTAAAACGTTATTTTTGCAATAAGTGACAGAAATTACACACTTGGACCTCTAAAATTAAATCATCAGAGGTTTTATAAATCAATGAAAAAATATAATGAGCCATAAAAAACAATTCGCATAAAATTTTAAAGGGATAGTCCATCCAAAAATGAAAATTGTCATAATTTGCTCACCCTTATGTTGTTCTAAACCTGTGATTCTTTCTTTTGTGAAACACAAAAGATTAACTTTTGAAGAATATTAGGGTAAAAACAACATGGGACCCCACTGACTTTCATTATATGGACATTTATTCTAAATGTCTTTTGTGTTCTACATAAAGAAGAAATTCATGCAGGTTTGAATCAACATGATAGAATTTTCATTTTTGGGTGAACTATCCCTTTAAGTCCTCATGGTGTAGGTTAGTATACATCTGATTTGGGAAAATCCTCTCTTTAACACATTAGGCTGAGAGTGCTGAAGGTTACTCAGGCCCAGCAGGACTGATTACTGAACTGAGAGACATGAGAGACAAGCTGCAGATAGAATTGCTTTCATCAGTTCCTCTCCTGCCCAGGAAATGAATATAAAGTGTCATAACAGATTCAGCCAATTTGTCTCTCCAACAGGGTCCAATTCTGGCTGAGCTGATTGGATGTTTTGTGAGGCGTGCCTAGTCCAAAGACTGCTCTGTCTCATAAAGAATACAATGACGTTTATCCTGTCAGCAATATGCTGACATTAATCGCAATCATTCTCTCATGGCTGTGATAAGATTGATATTGGTGAAACAGGTCTTGCTTGTTTCTGGCAGAATTGAAATATTCATCTCTTGTTAATATACCTTGTTTATTTGTTGTCTTTCAGGAAATGTTCGAGGCGCTCTTCCTTGCGTACGATGAGGGTGTGACGTTCCAGCAGTTTAAGAGCTTCCGACGCGTACGAATCAATTTCAGTAACCCCAAAGCAGCAGCCAGCGCTAGAATAGAGCTGCACGAGACACCTTTCAGAGGAAAGAAACTCAAACTCTACTTTGCCCAGGTGAGAAGTGGTAGTGACATGTAAAAGACAAACTAAGCATTTGCCAAGTGATACCGTGGAGTGGATTAAACAAAGCATATTTCAGTATCAACATAATGATAGAACTATAGATAGATTAGATGTTCTGTGAAGTGTGATCAATTCAATTAAAATTCAATTTAAACTAGGGATAGTTCCATCAAAAATGAGAATTGTCATCATTCACTCACCCTCATGTCGTTCCAAACCTGTAAGACTTTTGTTCATCTTCAGAACACAAATGAAGATATTTTTAATGTAATCTGAGAGATTTCTGTCCCTTCATTGACAGTTCACGCAACTACCACTTTGACGCTTCAAAAAGTTCATAAATATATCGTAAAACTAATCCATATGAATTGAGAGGTTTAGTCCAAATTTTCTGAAGAGACTCGACCGCTTTATATGATGAACAGATTGAATTTAGGCTTTTATTCACATATAAACATTCATCAACACAAACATCAGTTATGTTAAGTGGAAGCTCAAGCATGTTTGCTTGACGTGTGAAAACCAATGAATTTCATTCTCGCACATCAGGCAGGTTTGGTTGAGCTTCTGTTTATGTTCGCTGATCAATGTTTATACAGTATGTAAATAAAATCCTAAATTAAATCTGTTCATCATATAAAGCGATCGTTCTCTTCAGAAAACTTGGACTTAACCACTCAATTCATATGGATTAGTTTTACAATCTCTTTATGAACTTTCTGAAGCATTAAAGTGGTAGTTGCGTAGACTGTCAATGGGGGGACAGAAATCTCTCAGATTTGATTAAAAATATCTTCATTTGTGTTCTGAAGATGAATGAAAGTCTTACAGGTTTGGAACGACATGAGGGTGAGTAAATGGTGACAGAATTTACATTTTTGAGTGAACTAACCCTTTAAATGTTGCCAAATCTTGGTGTATAGAATGCTATTTTTGCATAGAGTCCTCCTATTTCAAACATGTAGCACACATTTGCTAATGGCTACTTGAGAAACATCTGGTTAGATCTCATCATCATCAGGTGTTCTAGTCAGGTCTTTGTTCGACTGCATCCTGACCGGACTAACACACTCTCTGGCTCTCAGGTGCAGAACCCAGCATCCGAAGGAGACAATTTGCACCTGGCTCCTCCCCAGCCTTCGAAACAGTTCCTCATCTCCCCTCCTGGCTCACCTCCAGTCGGCTGGCAACAGATTGACGAGGCCAAACCGGTTATTAACTACGACCTGCTGTATGCAGTTGCCAAGCTTGGTCCAGGTCAGTCGCAACTCGCCAGTATTCTCTCTCAATCTTTGTCTTGTGGTATCATTATCTCAGTCCATTATGTGCTGGTATGAAAGGTCTACACCTGAGCTCTTAAATGGGTCATGAACTGCTTTGTTTTATAGTTTTATAATGTTTAATGGGGTGCACTTACAATGTTATAATGATTTTTACATCAAAAATTGTCATAATTTAGAAACAAAAGGCACTTTCCTAACCTGATTTTAGCCCTCTAATTTGAACGCTCTGTTTGAAGGGGCGTGTCTGCTGTGAGACTTCAGTGTAAATGCCCACTGCTGTGATTGGCTGACATCTTTGCATATGAAATTGTTAAGTATTACTCTCTATGTGGAACTCTTTTGAAAACTTTTAGCACGTTTTTACTATTACAGCTCTCAATGTTAACTAATCGTGAAGTGTTGATTATAGCATTATATTTAGATCTATAGCATTACAAATAAATACAAATAAATAATGCTCAACTTAGACATTCACATCTTGCCGTCCCCGAAGCCATCTTTATCACTTGCTAGGTCTAGTAACCCAGCGTTATGGTCTCTCCGTTACCTACTACATGGTATGCGCGATTTGGTGGGTGGGGCTAAATAGGCAGTGATGTAGAAGCAGGCGTTGATCTTCTTCTGTGGAGGCACACTATTACATAATAAAGTGGCACATTACACAACCTGTTGTTTGGCAGACTTTAGTTTTTAGAGTAACAAGAAAATTTTGAGTTCTAAAACTTACAGGATGTTTTTATAGTACAATGACCTCTTATGTATATCAGAAGATCAATGGAATTATGATTTCTCAGTTCATGACCCCTTTAAGTTCAGCCTTACGTGCTGTGCTGAGATATCACGTAGCATGCTACAAATCCTTATCCTCTCAAATCAAGCACATCCATTACTCACTCGGTTAGCCATTGTCTTAAATTGTCCTCTTCACTGCAGTGCAGGTGATTACTGTATGTCCACCATCCTGCTCCTAATCAATGCTCGCTCTTCTTCAGCCGACCTTCAAGGGTGCGTATGTGTGTGTGCGACTCCCACCGTGCCCTGATGAGCGGTTACTGTAGTCAGTGCTTGTGGAGCTGTAATGTGTTTTGATTAAAGCTGCCGTATAGGTGCTTCTGTTTATCTGGGTGTTTGACAGTGCAGACAGGGGGCTATGTTTGGTATGGACCACACACACTTACATACAGTGGGCCTGTGAGTGCCCTGGCTCTCCTGGGAACAGCTCAGCCATCTGGGAGTAAATAAGCACATTATAAAGCACCTCTGGGTGACCTTTTCAGTGTCTCTTTCCTGTTTCTGTGTATCTCCAGTTCCCAATTAATGGGCTACCATGAATTCTCTGTGGAGTTTTTTTTATAGCATCATGTATTAAATTACAGATGAAGACAGTTCTCCCATAATGTTATGTAACTCTGGGAGGTTATCTATAAATCATCTTTGTCCTTGTCTTTCCATTGTCCACCACTACTTTACCCTTACAAAAAACACTGTGGTGGTACAATGGTATGAAACGAAAATCAGTATCACCATCATGGTATTGTCCAGTAAACCAAGAAATACAGGAAAAGCTTTACAAGAAGGTTACAATAATGGTAATATCAGGTAATGCAAAAGGTAATGCATGAAACAACATCAAATAAAATTTTTAAAGCATTTATTAATCTTAGTTCATGTAATTTTCTACATTTTAAAAAAAAATTTACATGTAATTTTCTACATTTTTAAAATTTTAAGTCATAAATTAACATTCATGTTTTGCATAAACATGAAGGAACAATATTAACATTACTCTTGATTAATGAATAATGCAAAATATTGCTGTTTATTGTAGTCTCATGAAACCTACTGGATTAACTAATGTTATACTACGGGACTGTTGATTGCTTGAACCTGATTGGTTGATGAATGTTCTAAGGTGTGCAATTATTTTCAGGTAAATGCACAGAAATATCACTTTGCCAAATAATTTCAGTTACTTCAAAGGTCCTTACAACAGCAAAAGAACCAAAACTCACGATGACAGTGACCAAGCAAATAAATATAGTAAACAATATAGGATAAAAACGACAAATTATTTACAAGTTTTTTTATGTTTTATTATGTACAGAAAGCACATACTCTCTCCCGCTCTCTCGCTCACTCAAACGTAACAGAAACCTGTTGTCAGTGTTGCTCTGAAAATTTTATCAGTAAAATAGTTTAGCAACTTAAAAGCTACATGACATTTCTCACTAGCGAGGTAATAACAGCTGTTTTTGAAGCAGATAAACATACAGTTTTGCTATTAGTAGAGACGCTGCTGCCGAACACTGTTGAGAGATACACAGACTCAGGTAATTCACATGCTTAAACTCTCTCTCTCTCTAATAACTGCATTAATAACTGCATTAGTCTGCTATAAATGACTCAAGCCTCTTTTACTACCTCTAAAATAATGCACACCCGAGGTGTAACTCTGCTTTGCGTCGTGGCTGCATTACCAACTTGCATCATTGACTCTTGCCTCATAAATATCATTCCTTTCCATCAAAGCCATATCATCAGGCTCATGTCAATGACCTTGTATAAACTAAATTTATGCTCTCTGCTGATTTCCAGTAATACTAGACAATCCCAGCCATCAGCTCAGAAATACTTTGAATCCATCAGCCTTTAGCCTGGATCTTTTCAAAATCAAGCCGAAAACACAACATTGTTACTGTCAGTCACTTTCACAGCTGTTTTAAAACTAAACAATCCATCTGAGAGACTTTTTTACCCATAAGAGTGCCATGCGGTTTCTCGTAATGCGTCTAAATTTGTCAGTATTATATCACTCAGCCTGATCCATCTGCTGGCCTGGCAAGAGCATCATCGTCTTGTGTTCTCATCTAAAGAGCTGCTCGGCACATTCAGTCCATCTTGCCTCGTTTTGCAATCGAGCAGCTTTAGAGCATGTAGAGCACGTGAATATATGACTGTACTCAGCCACAGGGAAACCAAGCCTAAAAACGCCGGTTGGCAGTACATCACTTATGGAACCAGGTCAATATTGAATGCCACCCTCTGTTTGTTTGGTCTATTTTTAGCTGACAGTGTAAAAGGCGTTTGGGGATTATGGAGTAGGAACATTTGAATTATGCAACAGGGCTTGGCATTATGGACTCTCAGCCATCAAACCCCCAAGGGATCAATTTCAAAATTGCGTGAAAACATCCTGCTGAATTCTAAATCTCTCTTTCTCTCTGGCTCTCTCTAAATAACTACAGGGGATGTTTAAGCATAACTCTGTTTTAACCTATATTATTTATATAATATATGATGTGTAAACAAATGAGTCATAGCTTATCAGAGTGTTGCAATGCTTACTCTGTAGTTCAGACAAATACTTTACATACTGTTAAAAGCTTTTGCAGCTCTGATAATATGAGTCACTGTGAGATGTAAGGCTAACATGCAGATGGCACACCCAGATCTAGGACAATGAGAGTCTCAGCTAAGATAACTCATTGTAGTAGGTAGACCAGCGTTGGTCTGGTTTCACACTCAACTTGATTCTTTCGAACCCTGGTGCATTTGCATTCCCCTTACGTCACCAGAAACGTGAACGCCGCATAATAGAAAACATGACACGGGTCAATTGTGTTTTTTTTATTAATTCTGTGCGCACCAGAGTGAACAACACTTGGGTTTACTGTGCGACGCATGAAGGCGGCTTTCTGCTGCTTGCAAACTAACTCTTTTGAGGAGACCGCAGATTGCGAGCCATTCATTTGCTGCTCTGATTGCACTCACTATGCACGATTACACTGCACCCTCTCGCTAAAATCATCACCACTGTCTTTCCTTACATGTGTTTTGTTGAACTAATAATGTCGTCATCGGCTAAAATGCATGCGCAGGTTACTTTACTTCCTGAACAAGTGCACACCCGAGTCAGAGTTGCTTTCACATTCACGCAAATCGCGCCACAGTTCCAGTCAGAGACGGTAACGGTAGGGGTGTGATGAGATCTCATGCCATGAGATCTCACGATATTAAAATGTGAAGAGATTTCTCTTTGAGGTGAAAAGCTGTCTCGCGATATTGCCATGACGGAGCATGAGGGTGAAATTAGCATAGAATATGTCACCGCTACGTTTACATTGGCACTGCCTCCACTGTCATTTTGCCTTTTTTATAGGAATAAAAACCATTTAATTCAGTTGGGTAATGGCCGCTTCAACTGTAAACTATTGTAAATGTTTACTCTGCTTATCCAGCACGAGCTGCAGAGTCGCACACAGTGCAGCAGGAATCACAGTTCACTGATCACGTGACGAGAGTAAGAGGAGATGACTGACAAGACCATGGCGGAGGATTCATTGCTCATCAGGGCCTAACATCTGATAAATGTCTTATCTTGTAGAATGCACGTTCAGCACCTGTTGCACAATTGTCAGTTACTTCTCTTATAAAACAGCATTTTCCCTGCCTACTGCAGCGTTATCAGGTGTTACACTTTTTTTGGCTAAGGTTGCAGGCTTGCCTTCAAGTGGCTTTGGTTCCAGTGCAACCAAATTTAGACCACCTCCTACAGGTCTCAGGTTCGGTACCCCGGTGCACTCCCGGGTCCACATGACAGCTTTCACATTACCAATATTTCATGCGAACCGTGGCCCTTTTTTGAACTACAATGCCAGTGTGAAAACACACTTAGATTGTAAAACTAAAAACAAACAAAAACTCTTATTGCACTGGCAACTTGTGACATGAAGGCAACAGAGAGAAAAAAAGCAATAAAACAATAAAACTTCTATAAAATAATATTTGTAGATTTTACATATATTTATATGTATATCTGAATGACAATGTCAATGGAAAAAGCAGGGGCCAACTGCTTATGCTAACCAGCCAGACCTTGATTTAGCTCACCATACAGCAACATACCTGATGGAAAAATGCAGCCTAGCTTGCATATCACACTGTTTTACATCACAGTGACACATACAACACTTACTACTACACATATATATAAACATACACAGCAGTGCTAGATTTGTATCAAGTGGCCATATCCCCTCAGTGGCTGCTGGGAGGTTGTGTAAGAAAGTAATTCAGAGTTGCACAATTCCAGAGCAGGACACTGAAACAGCTTCACTTTTCTAGTGGTTTCAAAGCCTGTTCTGAGGTCAGCCAATCAGGAGTGTTTACACATGTTTACACTCAATAAAATTATTTTTGATGCTGTTCACTTTATTTAAACAATTTATTTTGATTCAGCACCATTGTATCAGGTTTCTGGTTTAAATGTGATTGAATCATGTTAAATTGACTTGAAACGGTTTCTCTTTGACCTAACTTGATGTTTTCATATTGAAATAACATATTTCAATCAAGTAACCCAACCAGGAGTTAATCAAACAGGACTTTTACTTCCCATCATGCTTTGCAAAGGGGCTGAACTGAGAGAGTAAATGTTGAAATAAAGTGTTATTTTGAGCATTTTTTTTAGCAAGATGAGAAAATGGAGTGTCTTTTTAATGGTTACTGTTCTATTATGTTGGTATTTAAAAGTTTCTGTTATGTTAATGGTTTGGGGGTTACCACTGTGGTGAAGTGTTGCACTTGTGCTTGGGTTGAGGACCTGCTAACAAAATTAATTTCTCTTTAATAATGAAGTGATTGCTATGGTAGTGCTTTGGGTAGTGTTTCCCAAAAGCATCACAAGCCTAAGTTGATCCTAGCTACATTGGTGGCAATGGATCTACGATCAACTTAGAACATCATTATTTGCAAAAATCAATTTAAATTCAAATCTAATTGAAACAACAAAATAGATATTCATTAAATTACCATAGCTATATGTGAGCAAGACATTAACTAGTTGGTGTAACAAGGCAGAATTTTGTTGAATTAAAGTGCATTACCACAGTAACACAATACAAACATTTTGATTCAACTAGTTGCAAAGAAGTTACAGTGACATATTAAAATTATGTTTAAACTACAAATGTATATTGTGCTCATATAAAATATTTAAAGCAATCCAAGTTTACTTAATTTGATTAGATGCATAATGGGTGCTATGATTAAATCATGTTCATTCAACAATTTATTTTTTTGAGTGTAGGGTGAAATGAGAAGCCACAATACTGGTCCTAAAAATAATGTTTTTTGTTTGTTTGTCTGTTTGTTATTTAAGCTCTGCTTATTGCAAATATTATTCAGGAAAGGATTTCATTATTCAGGAAAGGATTTTTAGGACATTACAGTACTGACAAAATACCACTACTAAAAAATTATAAGAAATTCTAATTTGTTGACTTTTTATTAATAACTACACATAGGCCCTGTTTACACCTGGTATTAAGAACTGTTTTCGTCAATCGGATCACAAGTGGACGACACTACATACAGGTGTAAACAGGGTCTAAAACATTTCGAGTTTGTTCACTTTCGACCACTTCCAGAGGTATCGAACATGCATTCGACTGGATTGCTTTCATGGTGTAGACACTCATGTGGTTGAATGCATTCGAACAACCACAAAAGACCGCCTACTCTCCGACTACTGACCTAATGCGTAAACATTATGGGAAGCATGCTAGCCAGATGGGATTTAAACTTTTGTTGACTAAAGACCCAAGTTTGGTTTGAAGACGAAAAACGTACCAAGCACAATGTTCTCTCACCATTCCTGATTTCTAACACGCACTCACATCGGTTTTGCCACTATCAAAGCAGAAACGAAAGCTCCTTGCTGTATGTTTTCCGTCATCTCCTTTCACGTTCATATGTAAATTGTGCGAGCTTATTTCATCCATTAGATTGAAAGATCTGAAAAAGCCCATACATTTACCAGCCCATAGACCCTCCGCTCGAAGAAATCAGGACAGAAGTCGTCAAAAGTGGACAAAAGAGATGGATTAAAACACCAGGTGTAAACGGGAATGTGTCTCCCTCATCTACTTCAGATCGGATCGAATAAAACGCATCTTAATACCAGGTGTAAACAGGGCCATAAACATCATTCATCAGTCACATTAGATTCCATCACATTTATAAAATGAATGTGTCAAATATAAATTGCCTGAGGATAAAACGTCACGTTTGAGTGTATGTATGCTTGCATAAAATCAGTCTGAACTGAATTACAGGACGGGAGATCACATTCCAGAGATCAAGCTGGCATTTTCTGACAATTAACAACTAATCCTCTACTTTAAGTCCTTAAGCTACAACTTTTAATGTCAATTAAGTGTGAATTTAGAGAACAGTACATTATTGTTATTGATTACCACTTAATTGCCTGACAGAGGAGTCTAAATGAAGAAAGAGCAGCACTGAACCGAGTGAAACAAGGCCTTATGTTACTACAGTAGACGCAGTGGGAAAAGACAAGCGTAAGGCATACTGAATAGCATAATTCGATTCAAATACATACCAATTCACCTAGGGCTGCCGCTAAAAAAGGGATACATTTATCTAGATATTTTGATACTGTTTTTTTTATATTATTAGAGACTTCTGAGAAGATGTTTGACTGATGACGTGAACAAATCTTTAAATCAGAATTATGAATGATTCACTGAATCGGACAGTTTGAACCAAACTGAAGTTTAAATCAGAGACGCAAGATAAGGCATGCTTGCAAAATGAATCTTTATTTAATAAACCAAATGATCAATTAAAAGGCATAAACTTTATTTTATATTGCCTACAAAATCTTCACAAAATACTTCATGAATATTCAATATATGGCCCAGTCCTAATTTCAGTATTCATTTTACCCAACATGCCATTTGACTGAGATCTGTTTTGCCGCTTCAGTGAATTGCAGATGTGCTTTGTGCCCTGACGTTTCATTGCCTCAAACTTTTAGTTTTGACCTTGTCTGCCCATGATGGGCTTCAGTCACAAAGCCGGCGCATGTTAATAGCAATTGAAGGCAATTAGGGAACAGAGGAGACGGTACAAACTAGTGAGCAATCAACAGCACTCAAGTGGAACCATGTGGCAAGCTAAACAAACAGCCCATTCAGCCCAGGAACCTTGACTGTGTTAGACTGCTGTCGGATGGCAATAATGATTGTGGTTGTTGTGGAAGGAAGCTTTTTTCCATTGTTAGGCATGTGTTTCCATAGACAAGTGTCTGAGAGGCTGTGTTTCCACATGGCCAGCACTGAAATTTTACAGTACAACAATACAAGCACACACTCCATCTCATTAAAGCAAAATGCTTTTGTTGTTCCCTGCTCTGTTTACAAGGCGCATACCCAGCCGCTTCACCCTGAGAAAGCAAAAGCACTTAATGAAATATTCCTGCTGCATCTGTGGACGCTTAGATAACAGACCTGGAGCCAAGCATGTGGGGTGTGTACAGGGCCCAGAGAGGGTTCTTATAGCTACACAAAGAACAATAACTTTTGAAGGGGTCATGAATTAAGAAATCAAATTTTCCTTAAGCTTTTGGCATATAATAGGTCTTGGTACATATTTATACATTCATAATTCATCAATGGTACATTCATTAATAATTCTGTTTACATTAAACACCGTAAATTATCATTTGTCAACTATAACTGTGGTAACTCCAAGTACTTAAAACTTTATTTGCCACAACCAAGATTATAAAGCATTTGTAATACACATAAATATTTCACATTGTTGGCAAATGTTCAAACTATGTAACTAAGATATTTTTCAGCATCGGACGTTTTCAAAACAATTCCACACATGTAATGGCTGGACGTTGAAAATTATTTTAATATGCAAAACTTGTACACTAACACTAACAAAGACACACCCATCAAAATGGAGTATTCAAAAGAGACGGTCAAAATCAGGATGGAAAATACTTTATTACTTCTAAATTAGGATGTTTTCTGATGTACAGATGTTTATAACATTATAAGTGGACCTCAGAGAACATAAAATTAGTTCATGACCCCTCTAAATGGAACACCTATGAACCTGATCTGGGGCATAAAGAGAGTCTATGCTTTATATTTGTTTGTGATTCAGAGCTCAAACTATGTGGCGTATGTCTATTTTTTCAGCATAAAAGTGTAGAAAAAATTTTTTTCTAACACTGCTAATCAAACCGTGTGGAAATCCAGACGGACTAACCAGCACTCTGAAAGGTTATAGTGCCACTGTAGAGGTTTACTATTTATTTGAGGGTATTTTCAATCACGGTGGCAGATGGCAGACACCAAATACACAGCAATTTGCGTGAGTCATTATCCATTCACTGGCTGTTATTCAGTCTGCAGCTGTGATTATCAGCTTCGTTTCCTTGTACGCTCCTGCTTGTATGGTGTTCTCACTATAAAGGGTTAATTTTTTCAATCAGAATAGGGGGTTTATTTTTGGGATGTTGCTAAGGAATGCAGAAATTGTCATTTGTGTTTTTGGAGAGGAGGACTTTAAAAGGATGAAGGGAAGTGAAGTGTTTTGCCCCTATTTCCAAAGAATGCTCTAAAAATACCCTGCACTGTTTCCCTGTGCCGGCCCACTGAACCTACACTAACCAGACGAAATCCATCTGGCCTTTCCGCGGCCACACTCGCTCACCACCTCTCCCCTTCTCAGTTGGTGGGTCTTCAGTAATGCACGCCTGTCATGCACAGCTCCTGATGAGTGCCGCCCATGAATCGAAGGATAGAGCTGGAGAGATGTGCTCTGCATGCCAATGATATCACTGCTGATTTAATAAAGACTCGTTTTTAGCAGCTCCTCCTGCTTTATGAGGGACAGCTAAGTAACATTACCACAAACACCACACGACCTTATGTTTCTATCCCCTTGTGAGGTTTCTAATGGTCTAGGAAGACTTTAAAGTTTCATCTCTGCGGTAATGAGCTTGATTGCTTGCTCTTTCTGTCTTCGACTGTCTGACCCTTGACGTCAATATGCAGCATTGACGTCATACCCAGGTTTCTGAGAGAAGCGGAGCCCTCAGGAGGCTATGCAGGAGGAGAGGAATGCGATTGTAAATTTGTAGGAACATAGCTGAGGAATTGTTTGAACGAGTGCGTTTTGTATGAATAAAACATAAGATGCGTAACTGATAGAGGAATTAGGTCAAAACAGTGAGAAGATAAAAACTTTGGATGCGCGTGTGCAAGAAAATACATAGGATAAAAAACATAAGGGAAAAAAGGGAACAGAAAGACAGTGTAAGCCAGAGACTTCTGGAAAAGCATAAGATAAGAGGGCCTTTAGAGTGTGCTTTATTCTCTGGGTGACCACAATGCACTGCACACTCATGCCGCCCAAAGGCACAGTGGTAAACTTTGATTCAGCTCCCTGTTCTGTTCCATCTTGCAAACAAACAAATACGCAGTGTATTCGTCTAACACGTTTCAAATATTTACCCTCATCCGGCCCTCGTGCAACAGGGAAGGAGAGATGTAGAAAAGCTGCTTATCTCTTGTGAACGTGTGCGGTTCTAGTTTTAATTACCTGAAGTGTGGAAACCCCTCCAGACTGCTCTGATTGACGGGCTCTGTGGATTTCTTAAGTGAACATCAAATCTCCATTCTGGTAGCGTTACAAGGATTTTCAGCATTGGATATAGAACACTGTTCCCCAGTGCATTCGGTGTATGTTTAATGCTATGGATAATTGCAGTTTTTCTCTGGAAAAACCGCAGTTACAGCCAGCCTAAAATATCCTCACTGTTCTCACACTGAGATATGGAGCGAGAGCGCCCTCTAGGTCTGATTGTTAGTATTGCAGGAGAAATAACTATAAAATGCTACAAGTCTGAATTCGATTAATGTTCGTTTAATATTGCAGACAAAATGACAAGGCTAGCATTTGTTTTTTAGATTACCAAGTAAAAATGCACTGTAAATTTGTTTTTTTAAAACCATACAGAAGTAAATTTGCCTCATTAGTGCATTGTATTTGCTTAAAAGTGATTGTTTACCATTAACCATTACCCACGTGACATCATATACCTTCACCAGGGCGAAACCGGAGATCCAAGTAGGATGTTGCGTGGAATTTACAAAAAAAAAAAAAAAACGTTCTTTTGGTATAAGACAATATTAGATAAAGATCTGTGTTTAATTTAATTTTTAATAAGAGAAAATTTGGTTTGCAGTGTCATATTTAATGAAAAAATACATTTAAAATCTACTCTTTTCCACCAATTAAATGTAATAATTTTAATTTAAACACCAAACACCATGTATACCTACACTACCATTCAAAAGGGGGCAGACTTCTATCAAAAACATAAAAAAAATTTTTTGAATGGTAGTGTACAAAAACATTTTAATTTATATAAAAAAGTGTTCACTGACATCAGTTTTGAATTGATGACAGTTTGAACTGATTAATGATTAATCAAACTTACCAAATCTTACTTGCAAAACCAAATCTTAAGTTAACACAATATTAAAGCTCTCTTAAAGGATTAGTTCACCCAAAAATGAAAATTCAGTCATTAATTCATGTCGTTCCAAACCTGTAAGACTTTCTTTCATCTTCAGAACACAAATGAAGATTTTTTTGATGAAATCTAAGAGGTTTCTGTCCCTCCATAGACAGCTACGCAACTGACATTTTGATGCTTCAAAAAGCTCACAATGAGATCGTAAAACTAATCCATATGAATTGAGTGGTTTAGTTCAAATTTTCTGAAGAGACACGATCACTTTATATGATGAACAGATTAAATTTAGGCTTTTATGGGTGAGTAAATGATGACAGAATTTTCATTTTTGGGTGAACTATCCTTTTAATTCTCTCATCAATGCAAGACAAGAAAGAATTGGTAACTATTTCAGTGAATTAATGGCCAAGTTATTGCTGTAAAATCACTGCAATATTCACAAAGTTTTTAATCTCCAACATAATCAACACATAAATATTATCAGTATTCTCTATATCAGCCAGCCCTACCCATAGCATATTAGGTTCAGAATCTCTCAAGCTGACCGATTCTTCTCTTCTACACATTCAGGTGAGAAGTTTGAGCTACATGCAGGCACAGAGTCTACGCCCAGCGTGGTGGTCCACGTCTGTGACAGTGACACGGATGAGGAGGAGGAGGAATCAAAGAACAACCCTAAACCAAAAATCATCCAGACCCGACGCCCAGACCTGCCAGTCTCGCACTGAACTCTACAGCTCCACAGAGAGTCAGGAGGATTTGACCCCTCCACCATCTCCTTCACAGGACCTCTGCCACCCTCCTTCAGAACCTTGTTAAACACACAACCAGGGTCTGAGGGACTCTGATCTGTGATTCTCGTTCAGCACACACATGTATACAATCCTCAATGTGCTGTCACACAATATTTTTTTTTTTATGTTGGCAATACTCTGTGTTAAATATGGCTGCTCTCTGTCCCTCTTCCCCGATCTGACTCTGTTGTAATGTCATCTGATCACCAGTTAGAGGCAGCATGTACCTGTCCCTGCTCTCACCTATGTCTCTGATTGGCTACTGGGCCGTGGCACATGATAGTGTCAGATGTGCCTATTGGCTAATAGCTGGCCATTTGGCTTTGCTCTTGCACAGCAACTATGTACCATTTGTACCTAGCAAGCCATTAATAATAATACATTCTTCATAAGGGCATGCCAGCCACTAAATGTGGCTAAACACCAGCGCTGCATGTGGCACCCTTAAAAAATATATCTTGCCTAACAAATTTCTGTCAAATAATCCTAGAATGGCAAACGGTTCACTTGTGCAGACTGCAAGAATAGTTACCTTCAGGCCAGTGCATGTTCTGGTAGGAAAATATACGTTTTTATTTCCCGCTATGTATAATTGTCTACATGTCTCGCCGACAGTGTTCTTACAGAAAAACGATGCTATTCTGAACAATAAGCTGAAATTTTGTTCATACCATGCACCTTTCACTATATCAGTTGCTTCCTCAATATGAATCTTTTTTTTTTTTTTTTTGGTCATGCTTGGTCTCAAATGTCCTTTTTAAGATGGAAACCTTAAAGAACTTTTTTTTTTTTTTTTTTCCCATTATCTCACATTAGTCTTGATGGCATCAATCAGATGTCATTTAATGAAGTCTGTAATATGCATGGTTACTAGAATTTAATGTAGTTGTCCAAATCCATTGGTTTCCTCGTAGTTTGTGAGACTTCAAAGTTCATTTCTAATCATGTCAAAGAAACAAATTTATGATGATATTGAGACAGATCTTCCAAGTGCTATTACACAATGGATAACAAACATCAAATGTTATGAGGGTGATGCCGACCTTTCTTATTCAATCCATATCTTAACTAATTTATGGATTATTTAACAACAACAATAACAAAAAAACTGATTTATGTATCCAAAGTACATAACATATCCGTAGATTTGAGTCGCAAAAGCACTATACAACCCGAGTAGTCGGCAAATGCACCACAAAAAAGCATTAGTTAGTTATGGTAAAGGTTATATTTTTTCTTCCAAGACTAAAAATGACACCCATCCCAGACAGTATATCAACACTGTGATGTGTCATTACTGTGATACTTGACTGACACCCTACGCTGAAGTATTATTGTATGAGTATGTTGTAGATTTAAGAAGGTTATCAGGCTTAAACATCTGTTGTTTAGTGTTCACAACTTGTTAAGGGTGGTAGCCACAGCTTTCTTAATCTGTTAACCATGTTTCCTGTCGAATTGGATTGTTCCTTGGTCCAAATGCTGTTGGTTTGCCAGTCGTCTGTCTGTGTCCATTAGCCTGAAAGAATGTAGATAGTAATATATCCCATCCCGCTGAAGCAGTGACTCCTTTGCTGTTCTGAAAACAGGGTACTTACTGCTCTCTTTAGCCATCGCTGTCTGCATTGTGACACACAGATGTTTCCTTTTGCTACCACAGCCGCAAGCCTTATTTGATTTAGCGCTCATAAGGTTAGCAGTGCACACTTTGGTCCGCTTCTCTGAAAATAAGAAGCATAGTATGATCAGAACACGTCAATACGATAAATGTGTAAACGAATGGGACGAGACAATATAACAAAACCTATACCAACCGTCCACTGCCTTGGACTTTCCCTTCCAATTCATTATTGCCTGCTTGGCCAATCAGCTCTTCCCATATTCTCTTCTCACAATCGACAAAAATCTATCGCAGTCTCACACGCTGCCAGCCTTCCTTACTGTCATGTAATTTAAAATTTTTGTATTGTTCTGTATTGCACTTTCGTATTCACATGACTACACAGTATCATTCAGTAACTGTATTTCCTTTTATTTTTCATGTACTCATGAAGACATGATTAATATCTCTGTTCTTAAAGTCTTTGATCTGGAGTTAGTGTCACTGATGTTGGAAAACAATATCTGTATTGTGTATACTTGTGCAAGACCATTGGTGTTCTTGTCATCTACATGTGCGTCCTGCCTGCCGACACTAAGGAGACATATCTGTATATATTAATCAATATTTTTACTGCATTTTTGTACAAATATTCATGGTAGCCATGTACAAGTAGTTGAGATGATTCTTTGTTAGTATTAAAAAAAAAAGTTTGGTTTTAAACCTCTGGTGTGGTCTGATGAATACTATACTGTATACACAGTAGAGAGAGAGAGATGTAATGCAAACATTAATGTGATACAAGTTAATATTTAATTATAGTATATGAGACACATATACTGTATGCTGAAATTCTATATATATTTATATGTAAAAGAATCTGCACATACACAAATGGCCAAATACTATGTTGTCGACCTTGCAAATATATTGAAATCTGCTAATGGGTGATTAAATTTAACAAATCAAAAATGTATCATCTTTTATTGGAAAATTAAACATTTTACCAAACTTTGATAACTGCCTTAAAGGTAGGGTAGGCAATTTCGGTGAGGCTAGCAATAGCAAGGTAGCTTTGAAAACATAAAATCCCACCCTCCCTTCAGAGCGTCTCCAAAGCCACACCTCCTCCAAAACACATAAACACGCAGAGCCTGCACAGCATAACGAGAGACGGCATTAAATTACCCCATGTCTCAAAGCACATAACAATACATTAATAATGAACATAAGCTCTGACTTTTCTGAATTTCGGTGTTGATAGTGTTGGCGAGTCAGAAGAACAGCTCAGAGTAGAACGTCACATGTTGCCATCAGTTCACCCAAACAGGTTGCATTAGTTCACCCAAAAATGAAATTCTGTCATTAAGTACTCACCCTCCAGTCATCCCAAACCCGTAAGACCTTCGTTCATCTTTGGAACACAAATTAAGATATTTTTGATGAAATCCGAGGGTTTCTTAACCACACATATGCAGCAACGTTGTTGCACCTTTTGAGGTCCAGAAAAGACATTGTTAAAATAGTCAACGTGACTGCAGTGGTTCAACCTTAATGTTATGAAGCGACAAGAATACTTTTTGTGTGCAAAAACAAATAAAAATAATGACTTTATTTAACAATTTGAACTGTTGTAATACGCAGTTGACGTAGTGAACGCAGTTCAGCATTTCTGTGTTTACGGCCAAAAGCCCTGTTACAGATTTGGACTCATGTATATACATATATATATATATATATATATATATATATATATATGTATGTATGTATGTATGTATATGAGTATATACATATATATATATATATATACAGATTTGGACCTTAAACATTTTTATCCATTGGTTTAAAGAGTAGGCATTATTCATTAAATTATTTATTGTAGTATTGAAGTGACCACCAGACTCTCTCTCTCACACACACAATCCATCCCTTTATATAGACTACCTAAAATGGTGCCTTTGAAGGGGAACTGAAGTGTTTAATCATTATTAGCATATATTTTTAATAAAAATGACACTATAAATGGGTTTCAAATGACACTTCCCAGCTAGCAACTTTGTGCCGGCCCAAATCCGGCCCACATCTGCCACGCGTGGTATGATGATCTGGGTCACATGTGGTGTGGAATGATGGCACTTGGGCAGACCGCTCCTGTTTGCCAGATCTGAGCCACAAGCAGGTCATAGCAATGCCAAATGTCAACCAAGAGCAAAGAAATAAACCAGAACTGGACCTTATCTGAGCCACAAAATCTCTATATATTATTTATAGAATCATCTTAGCATTAACAAGACTGTTAACAAGCAGAATCACTAAAGGAAAAAAGAGACAAACAGAAACACAAGAGCTACAACTGACTTAAGCCTTAGATGAAATCAACTGAAGATAAAAAAGACATTAAATATCTCCAGATCTCAGCAGAGGAAGATTAAACAACTCCACAAACAGAATTAGAGCTTCACATATTACTAACCAGATTGACTTTATTTCTGTCATTCATTAACAAAAGTTCTTATTGAGAATAAACAGAAGTTCAACGCTCATGTTTGTTTCATTTGAAATCACCATAATGATGTTTGGTGTTTCTAGTAGTTGGGCTCTTAACTCTTATAATATGTTTATCTTCTCTGGCTGCTGTGACAGTGTGTTTATCAAACATGTTTGCAGTAGCAAAAAAGCTGAAGCAAGATCAGATGATGATTTTTAGCTATTGATGGTTTTATGATCGTTGTGAAATAGCCTGGATCACTGATTTTATTTGAATAGAATAATTGTGTTTTACTGCAACATGAGACCACACTGTATAAGATAAAAATCATGTGCAGAACATAATAAACTACAATGACAAACACAGATGAGCAATCAGCGTATGAATCTCAACAATGGTGACAACAAAATATTTAAACATCAGATCAACTCTAGACATCACAAAAAGCTACTAAAAGACAGAACAAAAAAAAAAACCCAGCAAAAATAAAAGCAAATAGTTAGAATTAAAGAAAATAATAGGACAATTCAACTGCATAATTTATTCATGCTGTGATGCATGCTGGGAGTTTTGTACTATTGTTCCCAGCATGCATTGTGGCATGACACTTTTGATTGTCACCTTTGTTGAGATTCATGTGCTGATTCTTGATGTCTTTGTGTGTCAGTTCAGAATATTTTTTGTGTTTTTTAATGTTTTAACTGATTTCTGTAATATAGCATGATTTCATGTTGCAGTAACACAGGGTTTATAATGTGAAAGTATTACACTGCAAAAAATGTTTTTCTTGTTTAGTGTTTTTGTCTTGTTTCCAGTCTAAATATCAAAAAAAATTCTTAAATCCAGATGCTTTAACTAGTTAAGTAAAATGATATTGTTTTCTGGAAAAAAATATGCTCCGAACCACTGATTCGTAAAGCTTCAAAGCTTCATGAAGCAGTGTTTTGAAATCGCCCATCACTAGATATTGTTGAATAAAGTTGTTATTTTGTTTTTTTTTTGTGCACAAAATGTATTCTCGTCGCTTCATAACATTAAGGTTGAATCACTGTAATCACATGAACTGTTTTTCACTGAGCCATCAGATTTTATCAAAAATACCTTAATTTGTGTTCTGAAGATGAATGAAGGTCTTACGGGTGTAGAACGACATGAGGGTGAGTAATAAATGACAGAATTTTCATTTTTGGGTGAACTAACCCTTTAATGGAACAAAACTGACCATCATTGAGATCTTGTAACAGAACAAAACCAACTGTCATTAAAATCTTGGTACGGAACAAAGCCCATCGTCATTAAAACCTTGTTAGGGAACGAAACCGAGTGACAATGAAATCTTGTAATGGAAAAAAAACAGCCGTCATTGAAATCTCGTAATGGAATAAAACCAACTGTCACTAAAATCTCGTAACCAAACAAAACTGGCTGTCTTTGAAATCTCGTAACAGAAGAAAACCAACCGTCATTGAAAACTGACAGTCAATGAAAACTTGTAACCAAACAAATTTCGTGAAGGAACAAAACCGACCATCATTGAGATCTTGTAAAAAAAAAAAAAAGAACAACCAACAAAAACAAATACCACAATGACAAAACCGACCATCATCGAAATCTCATAATGGAACAAAACTGACACTGAAAACCGACCATCATCGAAATCTCATCACAAAACAAAATCAACAGTTTGAATAATTTCAAACTCGACTATCATTGAAATCTCATAACGGAATAAAACTGACCATCATTGAGATCTCTTAAAGGGTTAGTTCGCCCAAAAAATTCTGTCATTAATTACTCACCCTCATGTCGTTCTACACCCGTAAGACCTTTGTTCATCTTTGGATCACAAATTAAGATGTTTTTGATAAAATCCGATGACTCAGTGAGGCCTCCGTTGCCAACAAGATAATTTACATTTTCAGATGCCCAGAAAGCTACTAAAGACATATTTAAAACAGTTCATGACTACAGTGGTGCAACTTTAATGTTACAAAGTGACAAGAATACTTTTTGTTAGCCAAAAAGACAAAATAATTTTATTCAACAATATCTAGTGATGGGCGATTTCAAAACACTGCTTCATGAAGCTTCGAAGCTTTATGAATCTTTTGTTTCGAATCAGTGCAAAACAGAACAAAACTGACCGTCATTGAGATCTTGTAACCGAACAAAACCAGCTGTCACTGAAATTTCATAACCGAATAAAACAGACGTCATTGAAATCTCGTATCAAAACAAAACCGACTGTCTTTAAAAATCTCGTAAAGGAACAAAACTGAACGCTTTTGGGATCTCCTAAAGCAGGGGTGTCCAACCCTGGTCCTGGAGGGCTACTGCCCTGCAGATTTTAGCTCCAACCCAAATCAAACACACCTGAACCAGCTAATCATGGTGTTCATGGCTGCTTCATAATTAAAGACAGGTGTGTTGGAGCAGGGTTGGAACTGAAATCTGCAGGACGGTAGCCCTCCAGGACCAGGGTTGGACATCCCTGTCCTAAAGAAACAAAACTGACCATCATTTAAATCTCATAACGAAACAAAACCGACTGTCTTTGAAATCTCATAACCGAACAAAACAGACCATTATTGAAATCTCATCACAAAACAATCCCAACAGTTTGAATCATTTCAAACTCGACTGACACTAAAATCTCATAACAAAATAAAACTTGTAACGAAACAAAACTGGCTGTCTTTGAAATCTCGTAACAGAAGAAAATCGACCGTCATTGAAAACTGACAGTCATTGAAAACTCATAACCAAACAAAAGCGATCGTCACTGAAATTTCGTGAAGGAACAAAGCCGACTGTCATTGAGATCTTGTAAAAAAAAAAAAAAAAAAGAAAAGAAACAAAACCGACCGTCATTGAAATCTCGTAATGGAACAAAACTGACACTGAAAACCGACCGTCATTGAAATCTCATCAAACAACAAAACCAAACTGTTGGTTTTGTTTTGTGATGAGATTTCAATGACGGTCATATAATTATTTCAAACTCGACTATCAAACTCGATTATCATTGAAATCTCATAACGGAATAAAACTGACCATCATTGAGATCTCTTAAAGGGATAGTTCACCCAAAAAATTCTGTCATTAATTACTCACCCTCATGTCGTTCCATGCCCGTAAGATCTTTGTTCATCTTCGGATCACAAATTAAAATATTTTTGATAAAATCTGATGGCTCAGTGAGGCCTCCGTTGCCAGCAAGATAATTAACATTTTCAGATGCCCAGAAAACTGCTAAAGACATATTTAAAACAGTTCATGACTACAGTGGTGCAACTTTAATATCATGAAGTGACGAATACTTTTTGTTAGCTAAAAAGACAAAATAACAACTTTATTCAACAATATTGATGGGCGATTTCAAAACACTGCTTCATAAAGCTTCGAAGCTTTATGAATCTTTTGTTTCGAATCAGTGCAAAACAGAACAAAACTGACCGTCATTGAGATCTTGTAACCGAACAAAACCAGCTGTCACTGAAATTTCATAACCGAATAAAACAGACGTCATTGAAATCTCGTATCAAAACAAAACCGACTGTCTTTAAAAATCTCGTAAAGGAACAAAACTGAACGCTTTTGGGATCTCCTAAAGCAGGGGTGTCCAACCCTGGTCCTGGAGGGCTACTGCCTTGCAGAATTTAGCTCCAACCCAAATCAAACACACTTGAACCAGCTAATCATGGTGTTCAGGACTGCTTTATAATTAAAGACAGGTGTGTTGGAGCAGGGTTGGAACTGATATCTGCAGGACGGTAGCCCTCCAGGACCAGGGTTGGACACCCCTGTCCTAAAGAAACAAAACTGACCATCATTTAAATTTCATCACAAAACAAACCCAACAGTTTGAATCATTTCAAACTGACTGTCTTTGAAATCTCATAACAGAAGAAAACCGACTGTCATTGAAAACTGACAGTCATTGAAAACTCGTAACCAAACAAAAGCGATCGTCACTGAAATCTGAAATTTCGTGAAAGAACAAAATCGACCATCGTTGAGATCTTGTAAAGGAACAAAACCGACTGTCATTGAGATCTTGTAAAAAAAAAAAAAAAAAAAAAAACAGAAACAAAACCGACCGTCATTGAAATCTCATAATGAAACAAAACTGACACTGAAAACCGACCGTCATCGAAATCTCATCACAAAACAAAATCAACAGTTTGAATAATTTCAAACTCGACTATCATTGAAATCTCATAACGGAATAAAACTGACCATCATTGAGATCTCTTAAAGGGTTAGTTCGCCCAAAAAATTCTGTCATTAATTACTTACCCTCATGTCGTTCCACGCCCGTAAGACCTTCGTTCATCTTCGGATCACAAATTAAGATATTTTAAGATAATCTCGTAACGAAACAAAACAGATTGTCTTTGAAATCTCATAAAAGAACGAAGGATCAAAACCAACTGTCTTTGAAATCTCTGTCGAACAAAAACGTCAGACACTGAAAACTGACAGTTATTGAAATCTCGTAAAGGAACAAAACCGACTGTCATTGAAATCTTATAAAGGAACAAAACCAACCATCAATGAAATCTCGTAACGAAATAAAACAGTTTGATTTGTTTCAAATTCAACCGTCATTGAAATCTCATAACAGAACCAAACCGACTGACATTGAGATCTCGTAACCGAACAAAACTCGTAACGAAACAAAACTGACTGTCTTTTAATCTCGTAACAGAAGAAAACCAACCGTCATTGAAAACTGACTGTCTTTGAAATCTCGTAAAAGAACAACAAACAAAATCGACAAAAAAAATAGACCATCATTGACATCTTGTCACAAAACAAAACCAACAGTTTGAATCGTTTCAAACTCGACTGTCATTGAAATCTCATAACAGAATAAAACTCGTAACGAAACAAAACTGTCTTTGCAATCTCAAAAAGGAACAAAACCGTCTGTTATTGAAATCTCGTAAACGAACAAAACCGAATTTCAGCTTTATATACTACCACAAATGTGTTTGACAAACACACTATCACAACAGCCAGTGAAAACAAACATATTATAAGAGTTAAGACCCCAACTAATGGAAACACCAATCACCATTATGGTGACTTCAAATGAAACAAACATGAGAGTTAAACTTTTGTAGATGAACGACAGAAATAAAGTCAATCTGGTTAGTAATATGTGAAGCTGTAATGCTGTTTGTGGAGTTGTTTAATACTCCTCTGCTGAGATCTGGAGATATTTAAAGTCTTCTTTCATCTTCAGTTGGTTTCATCTAAGGCTATGGCTGAAGTCAGTTGTAGTTCTTGTGTTTCTGTTGGTCTCTTTTTTTCTGGTTCTTTTCTTTCCTTCAGTAATTCTGCTTCTTAACAGTCTTGTTAATGCTAAGATGATTCTATAAATAATATAAAGATTTTGTGGCTCCAGAGCTCTAACATTGGATAGTTTGGACAAAAAGAATAGTTATTTCTGAATTAAATGCAACTCTTGAGTTCTTATAACGAACAATTAGAGGTACAGTCTTTGTTAGCTGTGTCTTGAATGGATGGTTCGTGCAGTTTTAAACAGCGGAGTATGAACAGAGCCCATAGTTTTTTATTAAATAAATAAACATTTCTGCAGAGTTATCAGGCGTTATGCTTTTTTGGCTGAGGTTGCAGGGCAGGCTTGCCATCAAGTGGCTTAGATTATTACACCCTCCTGTTTGAGGAAATGTTTCAGACTTATGCTGCCTTTACGTGCTATCGGAAATCTGATCATTCCCACTTCTGAAGTGATCATTGCATTCAAATTTCGAAATGGTAGGGTGCTCATGTGCAATTTATACCTAGGAAACTGTTATTTACGATAATTCCGAGAGCACGTGAAGGTAGCATTAGCATCACTAACCATACATTTTAATAGTCTGCCCTCTAATGGAGTGGCATTGACGCTACATGAAAAACATTTAGTACATTAATTTTAGCAGGTTCTCATATCCTGACACTGTATGTCACGCGGATCAGAATAAGCAGGCATTTTAGGTGACAACATGACAATAATAATAACATAATTTATTTTAATAAGGTGTCCATTACCAATAACCAAATGTGCCTTTGATATTGAGATTTACCAAAGTACAACAAATAATGCTTTAAGAGAGAAAAGCATAACCCACAGTGTGTACTTAAGGATATCCATTGGTGATTATTTTAATGGTGAGACATTTATTGTTTTAGACGAGCTATAAACCTGGCCAATCATTTGACCCATTTAATTTATTAAAATTAAACACATGCAAATGCAATTCCACTATCCACCAGAAGATGGCAGTCTTACCATCTGTTACTGCTAACTACTCAAAGGTAAGAGAAAACAGACTGTTAAATGAATATTTTTAAACTAAATTTCTACAAAATTTCACAATTATTATTGCATAATTAAAAACTAGGCTGTAATAAAGGGGAGACAGATCTAATTTAAATATGATGTCCTTTGTATGTATTGCATTATGCTTGCCTTAAACTTTTAAAGTGAAAAAACTTAAGGGTGACCCCAGTCAGTAACTTGGCTAATCCAAGTAAACAGAGTGTGTGCGTTCCAGTCCCAGGTTCCAAGGCCAAAGTGAGTGCGTCACCAAGTGTCCTTGTTTCACAGCACTGCTGAAAGCAGCCTGTTAGAAGCTGTGCCAGGCCAGGTTCCTGAGCACCAGTGCCAGCCTTGCCCAGAGAGGCCTTCTCCGAGTGTGGCACAGGAATAGGTGCATGGAGCGGTCGCCACCTGCTCAGAGGATTAGCCAAAACCACACCAGAGACCCTCCGTAAACACAAAAAAATTGCTTTCCCCAAACATATTTTTTGATGTGAACACTGAAGGATTTGTGTGTTTGACTCACTTAGAAGAACATCACATTCACTCTACTTTTATTAACGCAATTTCCAACGAGTTTAGTTTTTTCCCCTCATTTTTACATCTAAACTGTATTATGAATTTCTATCTTGATTGAGCCTGTTACTGGTTGCATTCCAGTCAGATATCAAACTATTCCCACAACAGTTTTAGCCTACTTGGAAACATTGGGTGAACAATTTGACAAAGAGACTAAGAAAAAAATCCTAGAAAAATGTCCTGCCAGAAAATTACCAGTATCTTTGTTTTACTGACATTTCCTTCAACTCTAAAACACAATAGAGTGCTGCAGTAATGACGTATTTTTGTAGGCCAACCCAGAAGCATCACCCTCGACAAGAACTCAATAGGATTTTTCCATTGGCTTTTAGATTATTGCTTATTGAAAATAAGCTCTGTGACCAAAAAAAGTTTATATTTCTTACATGTTGTTCATTTTGTATATTTTCTTCACAAATGAAAATTATCAATAAACATTGATGAGTTTTGAAGCCTAAAATCGCCAGAACGAAGTAAAAAGCTAAACGAACGCTATAAACGAACCACACAACGGTCACATGACTTCATCCTTACCACCATTAAGCTTCCAGTAGCTTTTTCAAAAACGTTTACCTTAAAATCTGAGTTAGAATAGTTTTCAAGAGTGTGATTATAAGCACAATGAGGCTATAAAAGCGGACTGGTTACTATATGAGTTTTCCTGTTTGGTATAATGACTTTTAATGGCCCGACAACTTCTGTAGTCCCATTTAGTAAAAGTCATAAGGGGGTATTTACTGATTTATTTTATGTCGTAATATAAAATGTGAAAATATTTTGAGCTTGTATTCGCCATAGACTTTATTTCAGGCATTTAACAAAAAAAAAAAAAAAAAAACGCGTCAAAAATGCTAACCTATTTCGATTTTTTCAAAAATAGCTACATCATCTTCGCAGCACTCCATTTTAACTCCAATTTAAAGTCCCTGTAAAGTCAATTCTGAGAATTGTTTCTAAACACATTATAAATGTTACAAATGTATTGCTGAAACACATTACAAAGACTGTGAACTATGTAGTACTGAATTGTGAAGTTAGAGTGTTAAACAGTTTTGCACCAAATCTGTGTTCGGGATTTTTTTGGGCGGAGCTAAAATGGGGGCTCGATGACGCACAGGAGTGTTTTACTAAGTATGGGTAAAACACCTGAGGAAAATACAACACAGACAATTTCTTGATATTAACATACTTTTCTTAGTGTGATTTATTTATAAATCACTTCTCATTAGTAGAGCTACGTTGGTTTTCATGCACAATTGTTTGTGCCATCAACAAAGGGCCCCGGGTTTTTTCGCAGCGTTCCTTGTAAAACATACACAGATTCTGCTGTGTGAATGCAAGAGGCTGTGTTTGTTTGTGTGGGATTGCAGTCAAGTCTTTAATTGAGGAGATGAAATATGTGGTGACACTTTTAGAAAAGGACGAGAGCGCTTGTTTGTGCTGCTGGGATAGAAGGAAACACATAGGTAGCGGACAGATGGAGGGATGAATAGATATGTATGCGAATGGAATAGACAGATGGATCTAGAACAAGCACACAAACGTGAACACAATCCTGCCTGTCGTAAACAAGAATGTGTCTTCCTTATATTTGACTCTCAAGTATACCATATATGGACACTTAAAATGTATGCATGTCATTGCATTAGATAGAAAATGTCACTTGGTTTTGTTATCAAATGCACAGTCACATATACAAAAAGCATAAAGCAGTTGCATTTTATTTATATCCAACAATGACATATAGGCCTGGGTATTGCAGTGGTGATTGCTTCAGTTAAGGCATGTTAATATAAGTTTGTCCAATCACAGGACAGGAGAAGGGTGTTAATTTTTACTCTTCAGCCCTATTGGACAGGACACCCCGGTGCCGCCCAGCCCGCAGTAGCCATTGGGGTTCTTGCTGAGGTACTGCTGGTGATAGTCTTCTGCATAGTAGAACTCCTTGGTCATTGTTATTTCTGTGGTGATGGCTCCGAAACCCTCTTCAGTCAGCACCTGTCAACAGAAGGCCATTTATGATGAATACTGTATACAGTGACATTAAGCGTATGAGCGCATTTAACCTGCTGACATCTGTGTATTTTTGTTCCTTATTTTAAGTTTCTGAATTAGAAGAATGAAATGAAATGTACACAAACCAAGCATTTTTAAGTCCATTTATGTTAAAGGTTAAAATTAATTTTTCTTTGACCAAAAAACAGTTGTTATATAGTTTTTCCATGACCTTTGTTCACCTTCTCTAGCTGTTTTTGGCTGATTTTTAAGATTTTTTATATATATATAAAGATTATGTATTACACAGTTGGGGTCTGTAAGATTTTTTAAAAGAAATTAATACTTCTATTAAGCAAGGGACAGTAAAGACATTTAAAATGTTTACAAAAGATTTCTATTTCAAATAAATGCTGTTCTTTTGAACTTTCTATTCATCAAAGAATCCTAAAAAAATGATCATGGTTTCTACAAAAATACTAAACAGCGTATCAGAATCATTTCTGAAGGATCATGTGACACTGAAGACTGGAGTAATGATGCTGGAAATTCAGCTTTGACATCACAGGAATAAATTAAATTTTAATTCATTAAAATAAAACAGTTATTTTGATTTATAGTTTTACAGTATTTTTGATCAAATAAATGCAGCCTTGGTGAGCATAAGAGACTTCTTTCAAAAACATGAAAAAAATCGTACAGACCTCAAACTTCTGAATGGTAGTGACATATGATAAATAATATCTGTTAGGATTGGCTATATTCATCCCGGTGTTCTTTTCCAGGCCCTTGTAGACCCGCATTCATTTAGTGTGAGACACAGAAAAAGGGAGTAATGGGGATTTCTAAATTGATAGGGATGGGCAGATGTTCACTTCTCGTTCCAGATGTTCAAAATAGTCCGTTAGGAGGATTATGGGAAGGATGAGTACCCTGCACTCCTAATGCCTGAGGCCAAGCACACACTCCCAATGATCCCTGCAGCATCCACACATGACCGGTGCATGGTGTCTATATTGATTTAGTCTTTCTCTCTCAGTGAGAGTTTGATTGTTTGGGGTTGATGAGAGACAGCATTGGAGACTGTGGCTTTTGTGAAACTAAGAGATCACTGCACCTGATTACCTTTCCACAACCCACCTTTACTTGTGGACAGTTCAACCTGAGGACATCTGAAGATAATAAAACATGCTGAAATCTGATTGGATCAGCTAAATTACAAATTTTACATTAACAAAGTCTACATATTTACAATATGAAATAGAATTTTTACTGTGATTTTTATTAGTGATAAATGATATATATACACACAGTATAAATTGGGTTGGACCCCCTTGTGCCTTCAAAACTGCCTTAATTCTTCGTGGCATAGATTCAACAAGGTGCTGGAAACATTCCTCAGAGATTTTGGTCCATATTGACATGATAGCATCACACAGTTGCTGCAGATTTGTCGGCTGCACATCCATGATGCGAATCTCTCGTTCCACCACATCCCAAATGTGCTCTATTGATTGAGATCTGGTGACTGTAAAGGCCATTTGAGTATAGTGAACTCATTGCCATGTTCAAGAAACCAGTTTGAGATTATTTAAGCTTTGAGACATGGCGCATTATCCTGCTGGAAGCAGCCATCAGAAGATGGGAACACTTTGGTCACAAAGGGATGGACATGATCAGCAACAATACTCAGGTAGGCTGTGATGTTTAAACGATGCTCAGTTGGTACTAAGAGGCCTAAAGTGTGCCAAGAAAATATCCCTCACACCATTACACCACCACCAACCTGAACCGTTGACACACGGTAGGATGGATCCATGCTTTTATGTTGTTCACACCAAATTCTGACACATCAGACCAGGCGTTTTTCCAGTGTTCTATTGTCCAATTTTGGTGAGCCTGTGTGAATTTTAGCCTCAGTTTTCTGTTCTTAGTGGCACCGGTGTGTTCTTCTGCTGCTGTAGTCCATCTGTTTCAAGGTTCGACATGTTGTGCCTTCAGAGATGCTCTTCTGCCGACCTCAGCTGTAACATAATTAATAATTATAATAATTCCTTACATTTATATAGCGCTTTTCTGGGTACTCAAAGTGCTTTACATATGGAAGGGGGAATCTCCTCAACCACCACCAATGTGCAGCATCCACCTGGATGATGTGACGGCAGCCATATTGCGCCAGAACGCCCACCACACACCAGCTTATTGGTGGAGAGTGATGAAGCCAATCAGTGTATGGGGATGATTAGGAGGCCATGATGGACAGAGGCCAATGGGCAAATTTGGCCAGGATGTCGGAGTAAGACCCCTAATCTTTTCGAAGGACATCCTGGGATTTTTAACGACCACAGAGAGTCAGGACCTCGGTTTAACGTCTCATCCGAAGGACGCTGCTTTTTGACAGTATAGTGTCCCCATCACTATACTGGGGTGTTAGGACCCACACAGACCACAGGGTGAGCACCCCCTGCTGGCCTCACTAACACCTCTTCCAGCAGCAACCTAGTTTTTTTTCCCCAGGAGGTCTTCCATCCAGGTACTAACCAGCCTGTCATGGCACCAACAACCATGCCACGTTCAAAGTCACTTAAATCACCTTTCTTCCCCATTCTGATGCTCAGTTTGAACTTCAGTAGATCATCTTGACCGTATCTACATGCCTAAATGCATTGAGTTGCTGCCATAAGTCCGTTAATGAGCAGTTGAACGTGTACCTAATAAAGTGGCCGTTAAGTATATATTATATATATATATATATACACACACACACAATTTGAAAAGTTTGATTTACAGTACATATCTATTTTTATATTATTAGTATTAAATAGTAATATATTTATAAATATTAAATCAATATTAATATATGAATATAATTATTAATAAATTATATACACACACACATATACATATGTGACCATGGACCACAAAACCAGCCATAAGGGTCAATTTTTTTAAATTGAGATTTATACATCATCTGAAAGCTTTCTATTGATGTATGGTTTGTTAGGACAGGACAATATTTAGCCGAGATACAACTATTGGAAAATATGGAATCAGAGGGTGCAAAAAAAGAAAAATATTGAGAAAATCGCCTTTAAAGTTGTGCAAATGAAGTCCTTAGCAATGCATATCCACTCACAAAAATACATTTTTGTAGGAAATTTACAAAATATCTTCATGGAACATAATCTTTACTTAATATCCTAATGATTTTTGGCATAAAAGAAAAATAAATAATTTTGACCCATACAACGTATTGTTGGCTATTGCTACAAATATACATGTGTATATGACTGTAACACAGTTGGCTTATTGCTTGAGTCCACTGCCTTTCTCACCTTTGTTAGTTTGTTCCAAATAGAAAAAGTATGTGCGCACGACAATTTTTCTCAATTTTTGACACTGTGACACCTGATGCACTTTAGTGCAGAATTACACACTGAAAAAGCTCCATTCACATAGTTTTAAAACAAGTAAAAGGTTTTGAAAAATGAGTTTTGCTTGCTATAGCGCTTAGCAACTTTTTCTGTCACCAACCTTTCCCATTCTCTAACCTCTTTCTCTCCATCTCTGCGTCTCAGTGCCTGTGTGAGAGGGAGGGTTGATTCTGTGAAGGAACCTGCCAACTACCACATTTTGCTGACCATCTGGCAAGAAGCAGTTATGCACCTGTTAGGAGCAGCTGCAGGAGACAGGAGCTAGGTACAGCCATATCATCTCTCTCTCTGTCTCTCTGTCTTTTTATAAAGTCCTAGCAAAACCTGTACATCCACCCATCCATCAGGTGCCCTAAGGGGCCACAGGGAGCTCTGCCAGTGAAGACAAATTAATACAGGTTCAACTGGAAGGCATGTGGGCAAAATGTGCTTGCTTTCACCAGATGAAACATTTCATCCTGTGCAGAAAATTGAGGTTGCCACAATGTCATGGAATTTGAAGAAAACACTTAAAATTTTTAAAATTGAGACCTGTTGACAAGACCAGCATGCATTTTCATGCTGGCCCAGGCTGATTTATTCTAGTCAGAAAAAATGATTTGGTGAATTGAGTTTATCTGTTGGCATGACTTTCTGGTGAAGCTTATAGTTAACTTAGTTAAGAAGCTTAGCACTCCACCAGCATTAAAAACACTAGCCACAGTGGTCTTTTCTGAAGTATGGACACTTCTGAATATAACACATGTGATGATTCTTTTCTAAAAAGAAACTAATTGCTAATTTTGAAAAAAAAAAATAAATAAAAATTGCGACAATAATTTAAAATCTAATTAAAGCTGCAGTCTGTAATGAGCTAAGCGATCATAGATTTAATCACCATTGGTAGCATGATTTATTGTAATGCTTTTTTTCCTCAGTTGGTCAGCACAAAATTGATGACAAATTCTTATTTTGGTCATACTTCCAAGACGTAGAATCTGTGATTCCAAAGTACAGTATCCACACCGATGTGGTGACTGACAGCAGACATTAGATCCACGCTGAGGAGTTGTGCCGATGCACAACCCATGTAAAGATGATAATTCCGCAAATAACTGCAATTGCAGGTTTCAAACAGAGATGGCGACAAAGAGGCAAAACTTACAGACTGCAGCTTTAAGAAAACTTTGTTTGCATCAATGCAGTTTCTTCCTGCATGTAACAACAAACACAGTGCACACCATGATGTCCAATTCATGAACAAATTACTCTTATAAACCAATTTTTTTAATGCGTCAGTCAAAAAGAATCATAAGCCCTTATTGAACCGTGTCATTTTTAGGTTGTTTTATTACTGAACCGGGAGCTGTAACTTGTAATTACAAATACATATTCATTTGGTAACACTTTATTTTACAGTGTCATTGATTCATATGTTACTTGTAGTTACTATAGTAATAACTATAAATTAAGCATAATTACATGCAACTAACCCTAAACCAAACCCTAATCCTAACCCCATAGTGAGTACATGTAGTTACTCAGTACATAAATGTATAATTAAAGTACTGAGGACACCTTAAAATAAAGTGTCACCTTATTTTTTTTTTTGTTTAAATGTTAATCCCTACAAATACTAACACATTTCTTTACAGAAGTTGTACACATATTGGTGTTATTTAATATATTATAAACTAAAAATAAACAGTAGTATAAATTAACCTCAATCAAGATTAATAAATGCTGTAAAAAATTATTGCTTATAGTTTTGATGCATTATATGTTATAATACACAATCATTCAAAACATCGGTTACACTTTATTTCGATGGTCCACTTTAGACATTCTACTAACTATAAGTAACTTTGCAACTACATGTCAACCTACTCTCATTAGAGTATTAGTTGACTGTTAGGTTAAGGTTAGTAGAATAAGTTGACATGTAGTTGTAAAGTTACTTCTAGTCAGTAGAATGTCTGTTGGGAGCACCAAAATAAAGTGTCAGCAGATATTAAGCAGACAGTCTACTACTCTAATGAGAGTTAGTTGACATGTAGTTGCAAAGAATGTCTAAAACGGACCATTGAAATAAAGTGTTACCAAAACATCCTTCCTTACATAGAACCTATAAAGGGTTCTTTAAAATTGAGTCAAAATCCCTAGGGTTCTATATAGAACCCCACTGAACCTTTTTTATTCTTTAAAAATCATATTGCATATATAAAATTCCCTTTTGCATATGTCTAGCCGCTGCTAGTGAAATGATTCTTTCCGGTTTGCTGTCTCCTCCTTTTTTTGAGTCAGTAAACCAATCTGACAAGGCCTAGCAATGCCTTCAGACTGGCTAAATAACTCAGCACGAGTACTCCAGGTCTGTACCATCAACCGCCGCTCTCAGCAGGGAAGTGCCAACAGGCAGCTGGCCAAGCTGGCATGGGCAGAAAGCACCGAATCCCGATGCCCTGCGCAGGGTCAGGCTCCACCCATCAACATACCAGTTACCAGCTCCCACTCCAACACATGTGCAGCTATTAGCAGGAACAGTCACCAAGGAGACAGCGTAGCACAGTTCTGTGCTATCAGGGAGAAGGGGGATATGACCAATTTACTGTTAATGGCATATCAAGTTGTCAATTTCCATTTCTACCTTTTGGATCACAGATATGGACAGCTGAACCAAGAACATTCCTGAAAACAGACCAGAGCTCTGAGCCAAGAGACTGTAATTATGAAGAACGTCAGGTTCATTTAGGAAACAGGAAGTATTATTACACTCGCTCTGGAATACTTGATTCTGATTGGTCTATCAGGGTATTGAGCAGTCTAACATTTTGTATGATGACCGCTGTATTGTATACCATATTTGATCGTTGTCCATGGCAATGTGCCAGTGTTACTTTCATGTCTCATGTATCACTTCAGGTTCTATTTTCATCTAATTGGCGACATCTTGTGATAGTAAAAATGGAGCCACAGGTTAAAGCAATAAAGCAAAAATATCACTCCTGAAATATCATACCTCTTACCATTACCATAATGATGCTGTCAATTTTGCCATACCAATTCAAGCCCGATTCAGACCCTGAGAACGTTTATGAACAAGATTGTTTATGAACGCAATATGCATATTCTGTGGGCAGGGATTATTTAAATGAGTGACTTGAGAAGTGTTTTCTGTTAAAGAGAATATCTCCCTTTGACTTTGAGCTTTGTAACCTTGCAGATTATTTTTAATGCTCAAACAGCAACATTACACACCATCTAAAGTTGAAAAAGTGAAAATGCATAATAGGACCCCTTTAAAATAGATGACATGTTATTTTGTAGCTACACTACTCTTGAAAAGTTTTAGGGCAGTAAGATTTAAAAAAAAAAAAAAAAAAATCAATATTTCAACAAGGACGCATTAAATTATTCAGCAAGGGTGCATTAAATTGAGCAAATGTGACAGCAAATACAAAAGTTACAAAAATTCTATTTCAAATAAAAGCTGTTCTCCTGAACTTTCTATTTATCAAAGAATCCTGAAAAAACATGTATTACAGTTTCCACAAAAATATTAAGCAGCGCAACTGTTTTCAACACTAATAAGAAACGTTTCTTGAGCACCAAATCAGCACATTAAAATGATTTCTGAAGGGTCGCTAGAAACTTTCACACACTATATTACAGATAGGAAGCGAACGGGGATGCAGCTACTGTAAGATCTCAGGTTTATTTGTGCTATTGTTTACCTCTCTCTGTCGTCTGTGGAGATTTTACTGAGCTTTATGTAGCTTTGATGTGGAGAACAACATTCAAATTAGCTCGCGGAACGCAATTATTTAATTCCTTGAAGAGGATTCATGTTTATAGCAGCTGAGCACAAGGAATGTAAATAATGTCCGGTTCTTTGATTTTAAAACTGCTGGGAGGGCCAATGAATAAATAGCAAAGAGATGTTGCCCGGTTTATTCTCTTTATCCTTTTGTTTCAGCCTGACTCTAGCCTACAATTGAACTCCAATCCTTAGTCTCAGGGTCTCTGCTCTGTCGTTATTGTTCACCTCATTCTTTTGTCCTTGAGCTCTAAATGGCCTTGATGTCAAGACAGCCATTCAAAACCAGCAAATCATTTCATTCTCTGAGGAAGAGTCATTTGAATCAAACATGGAACAAATCACAGGTAGAAAACATTGAATGCTTTGACATAAAATTGGTGGGAATCATATAGTGAGGTGAACAAAGTCCTTCAACCAAGTCAATTTAGTTTAATTCCTGTCTTTGTGTATTAACACAGAACAAATCGCTCTCCTATTATATTTAATGAAGCTGAATAGATTAGTGTTATTTTAGTATCATTGAGATACTTTTTATAGATTTTATTTATATTGTTTTATTTTTTGTTGTATGTTTTTGGCATTTTTATTAGTTATTTTATTGTACATATATATATAAATTCAGACACTATATATAATATATATATTTTTTTTTTTACTAGTGTGTGCAGGACACAATAGTTCATTTATGTAAGTGAGGATACTAATAACGTAAAGTGTGACATATTATACCTAAAAAGTCTTCATACAGTGAACAACGGGTAAAATTTATAAAAATTTGGGACCAAAAATTATTCAGACACTTTGACCTGATCATGCTTTGCTTAAGTGTTATCGGACATAATTAAGATTATTTTTTTCTGACACAGTTTAACTCTGAGATCTTGTCATATTTTATTACCATTTCTTTTTTAATCTATAGTGAATAAACTGTAATAATAAATGAAATTCAAGGTGTCTGAATAAATTTTGGTTTGGCTGTGTGTGTGTGTGTGTGTGTGTGTGTGTGTGTGTGTGTGTGTGTGTGTGTGTGTGTGTGTGTGTGTGTGTGCGCGCGCGCGTATTTTTTTTAATTAATTGTTATTTCAGTTTTAGTTATTTTAGTACATCAAGTTAAACTAAATGAAAAAAAGAAATGTTACTAACTGAAATAAAATAAGTTTAAGTTTTTGTATATTTTATTTTATTTTATTTCAAGTAACAATTTTTTTTATGGTTTTGGCTTTTATATATAACTGTGCCAACTACTTTATTTTCCCCATTCTACTGAAAAAAATAAGTATTATTTATATTACATTTTGCAAATAAATAAATAGTATGTACACATTTTGCCATTTCATGAAAAGAAAAATACTGTATGTATATTATATATATATATATATATATATATATATATATATACACTGTATATACTATATATATATATATATATCTTTATTTCTTATCAAATGTACATGAAATCTTACAAACACTATCATTATAAGTATACGAATGATTTTTTTTTTTTTTTTTTACCATTGATTTCCGCTGAAAATAAAGCTCACCACTGTGCAAATCAAGCATTGATCTCACAGTCTTTTTTTAGTGAATATTCGCAGATGACGTGCAGCTTTGACTTTTCCAGTGTAGAGAGGCTGAAAACAGTTAGAATGCGTCATCAGTCACGTCCAGTGTGGACACAGCATACGTTGTTGTTTTTTTTAGCAGGGCCTGTCTGTAAGATAGATCTACTTCAATCAGCAGACACAAAGAGAGAAAGCGCACTGGCTGGATGAGCGTTTCTCTCTGCGTGTCAGTTCTATCTTTTATTCATTTGTCCACTTATTCAATCAGATCTTCATTATGCCACATGCCTCCCGTGGTCAGGGGTCACTTTGACTCCAGGGACCATGCGGTTCACCCCACCCATGAGCGATGCTCAAGTCATGCGGCTTCAGAAAGGGGGTCGTCAGCCTACAGGGACCCAGAGTCCTCCAGAACAAAGAGGCTAGACAAACACGATCTGCAGACAAACGAACAGGGCCAGATTCGAATGACCTCATGCACAGCCTGTTTAGTTCAAAGACAAAGACCTTTAGATTCACTTTGAGGGACACTGTGATGGATGATGTCAACGCTGACCACATGCGACACGTCAGTTCGTTTAACTGGAAAGACAATCTAAGATAAAATGCAAACTGTAATGACCATTATTTTAGTTCTGCATTAACTCAAATGATGTTTTATCTTTTATATGAATCTCAGAATGCAAATGGGATTCATAAAAGAATAACAAATAAATCAATCAATATATAATAATATAACAAAAAATAATGCTATTATCATTAGGACTTCAAACAAAAGCATTTGAGACATAAGGCCTTGCACTTTGGATGATAAAATATCTCTGAATCCCACTAAATTTCAGGAGTGAAATGATTACAGAGTCATCTCTGAAACATGCGGTGGAGTAGGTGGTGTAGTGCTGAGCTGTTTGGTGACATGTTCCCGTGTTTTGTTTGCACGCTGATAAATGCATAAAATTCAGACTAATTAATTTGCGTGTCAGACAGAGCATTCATTAGGTATGCAAATACCTGCATGTCCTGGTTAAGCAAAAAAAAAAAAAAAAAAAAAAAAAGGAAAAAAAATGTGAGAGTCAGAGATAAGGAGCCTAATTTTTTGGCAAAGCAATTTCAGACCGCAAAAGGGTAACTATAAAATTAGAGGGCAGGAAAAAGCTACAGTAGGTGTCGAATTAGCAAGAGGAATATTAGAGGCAAAGATTAAACACCTTTAAAGGTGACATACTCAAAAAATTATATATATTTCATAAAACAGTTAGTTCCTGTCCTTAATTCTGATTGGTCAATAGCTGTGTTTTATTCACGATAAAACAGCTATGACCACTTCACCCAACGGTTCTGTGTATCACTACACCCTTAGCAACCACTCTTAGCAACGTAAACGTTTGTTCTCAATTGATATTGTTAATTGAAGCTTACTGTATTATGTAGAAAAGTATTGTGAGAAAGAGATCGAGTGAGCGAGTTTATTACCTGCATTCAGATTTAGCATTTTCCTTCAGGTCAGTCCTATGTTCATAATAAAAAAATTGTTTCATCAAAAAAAGATGTATCATCTTGTCCTTTTAACATTTAAGGGGTTTTCCCGTGACTGACAGCGCTAGTCAAAGCATTTGTCAGTTGCGTTTTGTTCCGTGTTCACAACAATTCAATGTCTTTTCAATGTAAAAGTCTTCGCTACTGACTGACACACTCATAAAGGCAGTCTTTGCCGCCATCTAATGGCGTAATAATGTAACTTCTGTTGCTGTTCACAGTCAAGGACTATTTTTTCCGGCGGAAGGAAGGCTTTTAATGATTTTACTTTCATTAAAGTTGCATAACTTGCATTGATTTATATTTTTCTGCTTTAAAATGTGTATTGTGTGTTAACCGTTTTATAAAAGCAATAAGGTACTCGAGGCTATGCTGTATTGTGAATAAGTCACAGCTGAAGGGGTTGCAGGCACTCTGCTTCACGTCGTGCCTAACAACGCCATTCAGCCGTGACTTATTCACGATACAGCACAGGCTTATTGCTTACATATATGTTTGGAACAACACAAGCATGTGTAAATGATGACAGCATTTTCAACTAATCCTTGAATACCTCTTCAGTTAATTCATTGATTCAACCCAACCAAATGCTCAAATAAGATCTCTTGGTTTAAGCCTATTTTTGCACATAAAGGGATTCAAAGAACTAACTGGGACAAGAACTCTAATGGTAAAAGGAAAGACAGGTTTTTGTGCAGAGGAGGACATTCATGTCCAGGACTGAAGGCACTTGTCTACGGCATCGGCACACATTTTTCCTTTAGTGTTAAAGGTATAGTTCAGCTAAGAATGAAAATTCTAACATCATTTACTCACCCTCATGTCATTTTAAACCTGTATGACTTTTTCTTCTGTAGAACACAAAAGAAGATATTTGAAGAACGTTTCTGTACTGTTTTTGTCCAGTCAAGGTCCAAAACAACAATGTATGGACGAAAAACCCCAAGACATCCATCAAAACATCTTCTTTCATGTTCCACAGAAGAAATAAAGTAATTCTGGTTTGGAACGACATGAGGGTGAGGCAAAATATGCCAAATAAACCACAATTAAAATGTATTTTTAAATATAAAATAAGCAGTGTTATAAAGAATATGCAACTAATTGTCCAGCACGGATTCAAGGTGGAAGTATTTGTTCTAAGGGTAAAATTGGTTCCGGTGTGTGCATGTGTTTTTGTGTGATTGTATTGGTTTGCCCTTGAGATCATGGTCTGTGTCTTTGAGAACGCATCCGCTGGCACAGAGAACGGCATGGCTGGTGAGGAAGGTGGCACCGTTCGTTTCCTGGCAGCTCTGTGCTTCTGTCCATAATGATGTTTAGGGCTATGTGCTCGCCGGTGCCAAAAATCTGTTCTATACCATTTGTTGAGGTCTCTTGAGGATATCATCATGAAGGAAAATGAAACCTGGATTGTCTGCAGCCGCTAGAAGTACGACGAGGGGAGGAAATGGGATGGGATCAGTGGTCAGATGGTAAACAGGGAAGGCGAACCAATAAAGACAGCCAGCCTTCTGATCTGGAAACAGTAGTTCTGTCATGCTCGACTGTAGGCATAAATCTGCTCTGATGCTTTGGGTTTGTGGGGGTTTAATTATGCTTCAGATGACACAGACGTAAATAATCATACAGTTTCTCTGGACGTGTTAGAATCTTTATGAGATGCAATGTGTTAAACTATGAAGTGTGAAATACACCAAGAGAAGAGAAGAGAAGAAACAAGATTAGAGGAGAAGAGATGATACGTGATGTGAAGTGAAGACATCAGATAACAATGGCTGGAAGAGCTGAGAAAAACGAGAAAAGACGAGGCCATTCCAGAATAAAATAAAAGAGATTCAACGACACAAGATGAGACTTGCCGAGAAGGCAACAAATGACAATGGTTAGAGATGAGACAAGACGAGACGAGACAAGACGAGACGTCACGTGATGTGAAGACATTAGATAACAATGGCTAGAAGAGCTGGGAGAAACGAGAAAAGACGAGGTGATTCCAGAATAAAATAAAAGAGATTCAACGACACAAGATGAGACTCGCCGAAAAGGCAACAAATGAGAATGGTTAGAGACGAGACAAGACGAGACGAGACAAGATAAGACGTCACATTATGTGAAGACATCAGATAACAATGGCTAGAAGAGCTGAGAAAAGACAAGGCCATTCCAAAATAAAATAAGAGATATTCAATAACACAAGATGAGACTCGCCGAGAAGGCAACAGACTGCAATGGTTAGAGACGAGACAAGATGAGACGTCACGTGATGTGAAGACATCAGATAACAATGGCTAGAAGAGCTGAGAAAAACAAGAGAAAAGACTAGGCGATTCCAGAATAAAATAAAAGACATTCAATGACCCAAGATGAGACTCGCCGAGAAGGCCACAAATGACAATGGTTAGAGATGAGACAAGATGAGATGGGACGTCATGTGACGTGAAGACATCAGATAACAATGGCTGGAAGAACTGAGAAAAACAAGAGAAAAGACAAGACTATTCCAGAATAAAATAAAAGCGATTCAATGACAAGATGAGACTCGCCAAGAAGGCAACGAATGACAATGGTTAGAGACGAGACAAGACGAGATGAAACAAGATGAGAACAAATAAAATAAAACAAAGAAATGAGATGAGATGAGACAAGACCAGAATAGACGAGAAGAGAAAATGACAATGGTCAGCCGCGAGGAGCAGGAGCGAGGGCCGGGTTGAGGAGCAGAGAGCGGCACACTGAGGAAGGCAGGACACAGGAAGCAAGAGCAGCAAAGAAAGTTCAGTTTGTTACTAAAGCAATTTGAAGACAGATTTGGCCGGCAGATGGTTGGCAGCGCTGTGTTTGTTAAACCAACTGGTCGGGTACATTAGGATGTCGGGGAGCAGCATGCATTGAGTCTCCATTTAGAACAGCCGCACATGGGGGAGGGGAAGAGGGGGTGCCGGCCTGGCAAGCTGGTCAGGAAATAACGGGAGCGGTCGCAGAGCGGCCGGGGGAAAAGCTAATTAGCCCACGCATGGCCCGCAGTCTCACACACACAGACACGCACTGTATAATGAGACTCAGGTATGCTTGACACCTCTCACAGATGGAAAGACCTAGAAAATACTTGTCCAATCATCTCGGCCCCCTTCCACATGCGATTTATTCCTATCAATCTACTGCAGTCTGATCTGGCCCGTCTATGTGTTTCTTTTGCTTTCCCTGTCTGTCTGTTCATGTATTCGTCAAAAACATTGGCATGGGCCCCTTGATGGCAAAATATAGTGATATCGGCAAACCCGGGTTATTATTGTTAACGAAAACAAAAACTATTTATTAAATGAAATAAAGCGGAAATAAAATAAAATATAAATATTAGATATTAAACTTTAAACAAAATTCAAACTACTGTAAGATGAAGCACTAAAATTACTAACTGGGAAATAAAAATAAACTAAAACTGAGATAAAAAATTAAATATAAATAGTAATATTAAAAATTAAATTAAAATATAAAAATAAAAACTAATTCAAAATATATAAAATAAAATACTATAACAGAACATATATAATACTAAAATATCAAACTAGCGAACTATGTGAAATTCTAAAGCACAGCTGTATGTCTACAATATATGTTTCAAATAAACAATAAAAATGCTACCTACCATAAAGAAAACCATTTTCCATTTTCAAAAAGAGCTTTACCATTTTTTTAAAGGATTATTTGACCCAAATATAAAAATGCTGTCATCATTTAACAAGAAATGTGGTGCATTATAAATGTATAATTTAACATTTATCAGTCTGATTTGTGAATGAATCATTCAGACTGGTTTCAGTGATTCATTTTTAAAAAAATCTGACTCAAAAGAACAATTTATGAATTTTCAGAAAGTGAATAACTTAAATTTCAGTCTGTTCATGCAAAATTATCATATGAGGTCATATGGATCACTTTTATGATAGCTTTATGGTGCTTTTTTGGAGCTCAATCTTCTTTTTTTTTTTTTTACATTATATTCAAAAATCCACCTTTTGTGTTCCCTGGAAGAAATAAAGTCACACAAGTTTGGAATGACATGAGAATGAGTAAATAATGGCAGAATTTTTATTTTTTGGGTGACCTGTTCCTTTAAAAATCAATTAGCCATCCTTGGAAGGCCACACAATAAAGGAAGAAAAGCGCCACAAACACCCAGTTCCGATACACCTCCTCCCTCATAATTACAGCCCACATTATCCATGGGAGACTGGTGGTGAAGGTGCGACTGGACTTTTACTGCGCTAGCGTGTAATAGAGTGAGGCTGCAGTCGCTAATTAAGGCCATTGTGATTTCTTGCAGACATTGATGGGGAGGTGTAATTGGTGGAGTGCAGTCAATCTCCTGGATTTTGCTCAGGGCGCACTGAGACTAGGTAAACCACACATGTGGAGACCTCGGAGGGGAAAAACCTGTCTTTTGTTAGCCCTTAATTGAGATGCTAATAGATGGGAACATGCCACACCAAGTTCTTGAGACGTGAGGACAGAGAGAAGGAGAGAAAGTGAGAGAGAGTAAATGAGCACAAAGGCAGGGGGGGGTGGATGGATGGAGCTCTACCCCCTGTGGATAGGACACAGTGCCCCCTTGTGGTTACTTCTACCAGCATTGTAGCTAGCATTATGATGCTACCATCTCTGCCAATTAACAGCCCACAAACGAAACAGAAAGGGTAAGACCTGAATATTGAATATCGAAAAATCTCGCTGTGATCGATAAGAGCAAATCTCCTTCATTTAAACCCTGAGTGATCTTCACTCTCTGCAGTAATATGGTCTGCTCTTGGAGCAAAGCACTGTTAGCTTATGACATTCATGTTTTGCTTGAGAATCAGCCGAAAGCAAAAAATAACACTGATGTCTACGTGCATGTGTAAGAAATGTGACTGTAATACAAGGCTCCACTGCAGCCAGATTTGTAGATCTGTAAAGCTAAGTAGGGGAAAAAAAACCTCTTGCTCTCATTTTGGCACTGGTCTATTATTAATATTCTTCACTTTGAACTTTTTATCCCTATGGTGAAACTCAATGAACTTGCATGCGTGAAGGGTCTGTGGCTAATTGCATTTTGTGTAATTATGGGATGGATGGAACTGATGGTTGCTTAGCAACTAGTGGGTTAAATTCACAATATTTAAAAACGTCAGCCGCACTACACTGTTTGAGCTAAAGACTTTAAATATTACACAAGAGTCACTCTTCTCATGGGGAACAAATCTGCCCCAAGGACACATACATTTCTGCATGAAATTTTCTGTCAGTACTGTATATTTTAAAGTCGTCTTCTTATGAATCACTCGTCATCTTTGGACATGGTTTTTGGACCATGAGAAATGAATATGTAAAACCATTAATGCAACTCCATAGACTTAAAGAAAACTCAAGATTTTCAGTGTTCTTAACATCATATCAATATTAGATGAAAGTCACCCACACAATACTCAGCCTCTATCAGGTATTAAAAAAAAAGTGATTTTTTTATTATTATTCTGAACCTGATGTCAATAAGTCCATTTAATATAGCCTACTTCTTTACACTTGCATGCTTCTGCTAATTGCTACTTGCAGCTGTATTTGATTGATTGTTTTTGGTGGAATCCAAAATGGCTGACAAGTTCAAGACTAAAAATACCAACTTAACATGTAAATGTGTACACTGTGCCAAGTCTCTATCTGCACACTGTGACGTTCTTACTTAAAGGGTTAGTTCACCCAAAAATGAAAATAATGTAATTTATTACTCACCCTCATGCCGTTTCACACCCGTAAGACCTTCGTTAATCTTCGGAATGCAAATTAAGATATTTTTGTTGAAATCTGATGGCTCAGTGAGGCCTGCATAGCCAGCAATGACATTTCCTCTCTCAAGATCCATTAATGTACTAAAAACATATTTAAATCAGTTCATGGGAGTACAGTGGTTCAATATTAATATTATAAAGCGACGAGAATATTTTTGGTGCACCAAAAAAACAAAATAAGGACTTATATAGTGATGGCCGATTTCAAAACACTGCTTCCTGAAGCTTCGGAGCGTTACGAATCAGTGATGGAAAACATTCAATAAAGAACAACAATTTTTCTCCTCAGGCAACATGCTAGAACCTTAAGAAGCTAATAACAAGTGGGTCACTCTTTTAAACGGCTGCCTTTTCCAGTTAAATAAGGAGATTTTTTTTACATTTTTTGCAAGATTGTAAGCATTCTCTCAGACAGTGTTAGTGATTTGTATTTATGCAAAATTAACACATTTTAAGATATATTGGGATGTATAATTATTATCATAAATGTTTAATTATGCCTTCAGAAAGGTAACAGGGTTAATATTTTTAGTTTAATTTGACATTTTAAGCCATGTGCAACTACAACATGCTTCTTAGAAATGAAATAAATACTGATATTTACATAAATATCCACTTTTTACAAATAAAATGTAAGATTAGATAGGACAGACAGATAGAAAGATAAATAGATAGATAGATAGATAGATAGATAGATAGATAGATAGATAGATAGATAGATAGATAGATAGATAGATTGATAGATTTCCTGCCAGTACGGAGTCTCGAACCTGAGGCCTTTGGGTTACAAGTCCAACTCTCTAACCATTAGGCGATAGATTTGTTTGAACTTAAAAACATGTATCACAGTTTCCACAAAAATATTAAGCAGCACAACTGTTTTTAACAATAATAATAATAAATGTTGCTTGAGCAGCAAATCAGCATATTAGAATGATTTCTGGAGGATCATGTGACACTGAAGACTGGAGTAATGATGCTGAAAATTCAGTTTTATCGTCACAAGAATAAATAACTTTTTAAAATGTATTGAAATAATAAAAAAAAAAAGTTATTTTAAATTGTAATAATATTTCACAATATTGCTGTATTTTTTATCAAATAAATGCAGCCTTGGTGAGCATAAGAGACTTCTTTCAAAAACAATAAAAAAATAAAATAAAAAAATAAAAAAAATCGCACAGACCCAAACTTTTAAATGGTAGTATATTAACACAGTAAAAGCTGACGTTAGCTATTCCTAATGTTATACTGAGTGAAAACCAGCACTGTTGCCCCACAACAGATACAGTAGCCCTCCAAATTCCCAACATCCCCCACACTAACACCAGGCGCTATAATCCTAAAAAAGCACCCACAGTTTTCAATCCACCCTTGCAGACAAGATTTATGGTGACATGAAATCTTCCCTTACGCAACACAGACGGGCCCCCAACCCAAGATCTGAATCCCTCATCTACAGCATCCCATCCAAGCCGACAACCCCCCCACCAAGCCCCCCCAGGTCTTCCTGATTTCTCCCTCTCCTGTCCCTCACTCATAATGGACCCAGCTGCCAGTCAGACCAAGCTTTATTAACCCCTTGTCTTCTGACACTCATTTCATTGTGGCTAGGGGTCAACAGCTGATTAGAACACCGGTGAGGCGGCACTCTACAGACGACCTTCGACCCCCGGCAGCCTCTCCGTTTGGGCAGCGGGCCAATAGGAGGCAGCGCGGCCTCCCTTGTTGCCATGGAGACAGGGCCTGCCGAAGCGCAGATGGCTCAGCAGGGGGTGGAGTGGGTGGAGAGAGAAAGACAGCAGACAATGGAGGATGGAGCGAATAAGTGAGAGAGAGAGAGAAAGGGGAAATGCAGTTAGCAGGATGGCCGGTAGAAGGAGCGTACGAGTCTGCAGGCGTCTCAGAAAAGGAACACAATGAGAAATGCAGAGACTTGTGCAGCTAAAAGCTTCTTTGACAGCATGCAGCGTTCATAAACTCCCGTCTTATTCATCTGACCAACTAAAAGAGCCTCTGCTGTGGGACACACTTGATTTAACCCTCATGCATGTTCTGTTGAGACTGCCTTTACTGGCTATATGTTCGGAGTGGTTTACGTCTAAACATAAAAGGCTTAATAGTAATTGAAATTAACCTCTTTTTCCACACAAACAAACTTTCAGAAATGTCACTGTTAACCATTATAGTGGTATTGCTTCGTTTTGGGTGTCAATTTGAGTACAGCATAACCACATTGCAAAAAAATACAATAAAACAAATCCATTTTAACAATGACAGGACTGTATTTTTACACAAATCAATCAGAAAATGCTATTGCTCATGTATTATACCTGGTGTTTCGGAGTCCCCATTTTTTCATGGAGGATGTTTAATGTGTTTTATCAAGTTAATCAAGTTATATATACAGTATCTCACAGAAGTGAGTACACCCCTCACATTTTTGTAAATATTTTATTATCTTTTCATGTGACAACACTGAAGAAATGACACTTTGCTACAATGTAAAGTAGTGAGTGTACAGCTTGAATAACAGTGTAAATTTGCTGTCCCCTCAAAATAACTCAACACACAGCCATTAATGTCTAAACCGCTGGCCACAAAAGTGAGTACACCCCTAAGTAAAAATGTCCAAATTGGGCCCAATTAGCCATTTTCTCTCCCCGGTGTCATGTGACTCGTTAGTGTTACAAGGTCATAGGTGTGAATGGGGAGCAGGTGTGTTAAATTTGGTGTTATCGCTCTCACTCTCTCTCATACTGGTCACTGGAAGTTCAACATGGCACCTCATGGCAAAGAACTCTCTGAGGATCTGAAAAAGAATTGTTGCTCTACATAAAGATGGCGTAGGCTATAAGAAGATTGCCAAGACCCTGAAACTGAGCTGCAGCATAGTAGCCAAGACCATACAGTGGTTTAACAGGACAGGTTCCACTCAGAACAGGCCTCGCCATGGTCGACCAAAGAAGTTGAGTGCACGTGCTCAGCGCCAGCATTGCTGCAGAGGTTGAAGGGGTGGGGGGTCAGCCTGTCAGTGCTCAGACCACACGCCGCACACTGCATCAAATTGGTCTGCATGGCTATCGTCCCAGAAGGAAGCCTCTTCTAAAGATGATGCACAAGAAAGCCCGCAAACAGTTTGCTGAAGACAAGCAGACTAAGGACATGGATTACTGGAACCATGTCCTGTGGTCTGATGAGACCAAGATAAACTTATTTGGTTCAGATGGTGTCAAGCGTGTGTGGCGGCAACCAGGTGAGGAGTACAAAGACAAGTGTGTCTTGCCTACAGTCAAGCATGGTGGTGGGAGTGTCATGGTCTGGGGCTGCATGAGTGCTGCTGGCACTGGGGAGCTACAGTTCATTGAGGGAACCATGAATGCCAACATGTACTGTGACATACTGAAGCAGAGCATGATCCCCTCCCTTCGGAGACTGGGCCACAGGGCAGTATTCCAACATAATAACGACCCCAAACACACCTCCAAGATGACCACTGCCTTGCTAAAGAAGCTGAGGGTACCTAAACCCTATTGAGCATCTGTGGGGCATCCTCAAACGGAAGGTGGAGGAGCGGAAGGTCTCTAACATCCACCAGCTCCGTGATGTCGTCATGGTGGAGTGGAAGAGGACTCCAGTGGCAACCTGTGAAGCTCTGGTGAACTCCATGCCCAAGAAGGTGAAGGCAGTGCTGGAAAATAATGGTGGCCACACAAAATATTGACACTTTGGGCCCAATTTGGACATTTTCACTTAGGGGTGTACTCACTTTTGTTGGAACTTTTGTACTCACCAGCGGTTTAGACATTAATGGCTGTGTGTTGAGTTATTTTGAGGGGACAGCAAATTTACACTGTCATACAAGCTGTACACTCACTACTTTACATTGTAGAAAAGTGTCATTTCTTCAGTGTTGTCACATGAAAAGATATAATAAATAAAGAAAGAAGTAGGAAACTGAACAGAAAGTCAGATGCCAATGGTGCAGGCCACTGGGAGTCATCATCCGCTGGAGCCAGCGCTCCATGAAAAAACAAATCACACCCATATGCTTTTCCCACTCGGAGGCCTGCGTCCCCTTTACTCATCCCCAGGGTCCCAATACTACAGCCGCTGTCTGTAAGAATGACTGTGTGTGTTAGAAAAGAGAGACGTTTCCTTCATTCGGACACTTCAGTGGGTAGGACTCAACAGTAATCTTGGTCTGATGTTGAGCCATTTTTCAATAAAAACTTTAAAATAAAATAAAAATACACATCAAAAGAAACACTCACTCTTCACTCATGCCATATGCGCTCAATTTTGAGCGAGTGCTGAATATCCAGCATCTTCTCCTGTGATTTGGCATCTCAGCAAAAGCAATATATATAAACTGTATATTTAAAATATATTTTATTACATAAAAATGTATATATAAAATGTGTAATATATGTGTGTATATGTGTGTGTGTGTATATATACATATAGCAAATTTATTGTCATTTATAAGGCAAATAACAAACTGAAATGACTAAATAGTCTTTATTCACACATAATAGCCAAAAAAAAAAAAAAAATATATATATATATATATATATATAATAAAAAAATATTTTTATATTTTATGGCCTCCTTTGGCCTTGATAATAGTTTGCATTCTTGCTGGTATTGTTTTCATGTACTTTTCCACAGTCTCTGTTGTTATTGACTTCCAAATAGTTTCTAGTTGTTCCCAAAGACTTGCTTTTGATGAAACTTTTGTGCAATCTATCTTTGAATCCATTAAATCCCAACAATATATATATATATATATATTTTAGTTATTAAAACAAATAAATCATTGCAAATTAAACATTACAGTAATGCTTTACAAGAAAATATTTCAGTATTTCTACATGTTATTTGCCATTTCTTTTTAATTATTTGTGAAATTTACTAGCAATTTAGATTATATATTTTTATATATATATATATATATATATATATATATACATACTGTACATACTGTATATAGTGTATGTATATATATATGTATATGTATATATAATTTATGTGTGTCCTGGTTGATGATCTCCAAATCATTCAATCGTCATCAGTGTCTCAGTTCAGTAAGAAAACTTCTTAATATACCTTTAAAATAAGCATTTTGATTGTGAACAGTGAGGACTCGTTCATATGTGAGCATGTCTGTGGGCATCAGTGTCCAGTGAGATCCATCCTTCCTCAAGAAGAAGTTGCTGAGATACAAAATGTACCATATCACAGGAAAAGATATTGGATATCATGTTCAGAATTTGTTCAAAATGGAGCGCTCAGCAAGAGTGAAGAGTGACTGTGCTGTTCATTTGGGCTCTTTTGATGTAGAAAAGAGAGACTGCAGAAACCTTTGGTATCAGCACAAAGGCAGCTGAGATTTGATGTGATGCGTGAAGAGAGCAAGAGACGACACTGGGATGATGAGACAGTCAAGGTTATATCATCAATAGTCAAATGTGTCTAACATGACACCGTCCGTAATGTGTTCGAGCTTGAATACTGGCTCGCTGCTAATTTCATTTCAGACAGTGAGCTGATCTGAGGGAATGAGAAGGAAAACAGCCCAAAAAACGAAGTGTGATCATACACAAGGGGAAGGGGGAGGGAGAAGGGTTTTGAAGGAAGAAAACGAGACTACAGGGGTACGGTAGGGAAGATTAGAGCCTGCAAGAACCACAGTCAGTTCCTCTGCTTCTATTGTTCCAACAGGCTTCGCTTCGACGGAAAAGGGTGGGGTTGTTAGCGTGAACCACATGCAGGTTTGTAATGCATTGCACCACCGAGACCAAGAAACCTCAATTTTCGGCTCAACAACAGAGCCGTTCTGCAATTAGAGAAAAATAAATGCATAATGCAGATGGCAGCATTCACACTCAACACCGAAAGGCTTTGAACCTCCTCATGCACGGATTTGAAGTCTCCCTTCTCCAAGCTGTCTACAAGACAAAGAGAATTACTATTTCATGTTTAAGATTATATTTCCCTGCTTTGCAGAAAACCTGTTTCATCTGCTATGGATTCACAGGTTATCAAACAGAGCAAGAACCATTGAGGGATGTAATCCTCAACACCTGTCCCTCCTTACCATCCGCTTGGGGACCAGGGATGTTAACATTCCATTAGATGAGAGTACCATTGATACAAGCAGCTTTTGTTTTCTATAGCAGTGGATCTCCAGACCTGGGTTGCAGGTCTGTTCTGATAGAGCCGTGAACAGTAGGAAAATACAATACTAAGCCCGTTGCCTTAAAATGCCACATGAAAGTGAAGAAATTAACACTATCACATATTAAAATTCCAATACTCATCAGCAACAACAACAACAAAAAGTCATAATAATAATAAAATATTTAATTAAAAAAAATATATATATGGGTCAATGACATGATGGGTAATTTTTTTGTCCAAAGGCCTTAATAATAATAAAAAACAAAGATATGACATCCAAAGTTTGTAAGGTAGTACAACTAGATCTCTTTTATCGAATCCAAAAGGTCTTAATTATATTTTGCTACATATAAAGGTATTTTAAAGATTTTGAAGTGTCAAAAGGTCATTCGGTTTAACCGTCCAAAGGCCAATACAGCCATTTCATTTGTGATTAAAATATCTTAAAATGTAATAAATGTATATATTTTTTATTCTGGCATGATTTTATAACATCATATATCAACATAGTGCAAAATGGTATTAAAATGATGTAGAAGTCGTTGCTTTGTTATGAGAAAGAATATCTGGCAAAATGAATTTCATTGATGTCATTCAGAGTAACCAATATAAAGGAGCCATTTTGGATCAAGTCATGCGGTCAGTGTGACAGGATGTGACATCATTCAGACACCTGCAAAGGACCACATGGTCGTGAAGCAAATTACCTAACTCTTGTTTAACTATTTGAAAAATTTGTGTTTTCATGTTTTCTTGTTCATACGCACATCCCGAAACATCAGGTAATTCGGTACAACCGCTATAAAACATGGAAAATGTTGTAATATTTTAAAAACTTGTACTAAATATAAAATGTTTGATTGTCCTTTTGCTAACTAGCTAGCTAGATATCAGATTAGCATTGTTTGAAAATATCATCATTCGGTATAACCAAAAGTGTCATTCGGTAAAACTGAAATTTTGGTTAAACTGAATGACTTTTTTAGTGACAAATTTTGTCCATCTTGTATAACATGACAAAAGCAGTGTTAATTGATTATAAAAAAAACACAATCTCATTGTTAACACTTAATAAAAATTATTAAATTAATTATATCTTCATTATGTTTTTTTCACACCTTACACTTTAAAATTATATATTAAAATGTATTCTATTTTTAACAAATATATGTAATATTAAAAAAAATCAATAAAAAATAAAATTAATAAGTAATATATATATATAAATGCTATTAATATTTGCAGTAATTATATATATTATATATTTATTATAATATATAATATTAAAAATATAATTAGTATTGTATACAATTGAAGAGTGCTGAGATCCAAAAAACAATACTGTCAATAATATTTTCAAAATAGATAAACACTAATATTTTCAAGGACAATTTTGGCGCTTGTCCAAGCCAAACTAGTTGAGAACCATCCACAACCTGTTGTGTTACCATAAAGATCACCCAAGGGTTGTTATGGGTCTTCATTTAGGGAAGGGAGCAATAGGAAAAGGTGGTAAAGGGATACCTTCTGATATTCGTCCTTGGAGCTCAATGCCTGTGTGAGTTGTTCCTGTGTGTATGCATAGATGGATGATCGATAGGTTGTTCCAACATCATTGCCCTGGCGCATTCCTATCAAAGAAAAGGCAGCGATATGTCAGTGCTAAAAGCAAGGGGACTGAGGATCTGTTCACAACACAAATGTACATTGTAAGTTGTGTTTACAAATGTAAATGTTCATTTTTGGGTGAACTACTCCTTTATGTTAAATGTAGACACCTGAGAATTAAAGTAAGTCATGTAACCCTGATGTAATCATGCAGTGCAGTCACTCAGTACATCTTCTGTGGGTCCAAATTTAGCATCTATTAGTACTTTAGTCTCTTGAGAAACAAACTCCCAATCAACCAGATATGAAATCTTGGGAAGAGTGCAGTTTTTAATTAAAGCTCTGTTCTATCTGTTCTTGATCCAGATATGACTTCATAGATTTATAGCTGATTCTACAGCTGTGTCCTGAACAGATTTTTTTGTTGGATGGGAAGAGGGCATTAACTATGCTGAAGAAACCATACTGTGACTATGACTGGAGTCTATCATAGCTGTAAACCTATTTTTTTAAATTAGTGCTTCTTTAAGTTTTTTTTAGCAAGATTTTTATGTTCTTTAAAACAGAGGTTCAAGTTAAGCAAAACCATGATTTCAGTGAGAACATATATAATATAAGAATGAGACGAGTGTTAGTCATCGCCACAGAAACAATCAGGACATTATACAGGCCATCTCGATGAGTCTGAATGTGATTGAATGGCCGAGACACTTTAATCTCCAATCTGAATCTTCTGGTCATGATTGCAGCCACTCAAACTGTTGCCTCTCTTATTTCATGATGGGTCTCTCGTACATCTTACGCTACTGGAACTTATTTCCTCACTTATTACTGGACTGTATTAAGTTAAAAAGCTGCTCTTTTTACAGATTTTTAATGTTTTTTTGTGCTTAGTTTTTTGGTTTTTTGGCCGACATGCGGCCGCAAAGCAGTGTTACGTGTACTCTGTGGAAGATCGCGAGAGCTTAGGGTTCATTTGGGACAGGTCCAATGTTGTTCAAACCCTGTATGACTTTTTTTTCTTCTGTGGAACACAAAAGGAAACCCATGTCTTGGCTGCTCTTTTCCATTGAATAAAAGTGAATATAGACAGAGGCTTTTGAGCTCCCGAAATAACAAAATAAAGTATCAAAAAAGACCAATTTTTCCCAGAAAAAAATTCCCCCCAGACCTATTGCCGACTTGAAACATAATTGAATCAGGGAACATGAAACAGCTGTGACTAGAACCCCAAAACTGAAAAAAAAAGAAAAAACCCGAGGTCCTAATTCCATATCTCCCATTATTAATTTTTGAAAAGCAAACTATCCCTTTAAGATATCTTTCTGTGACAGAATGAAATGTTACCTTGTGTGGGATCATGGTTTTCCCAGAATACCTTGAGCAACTGTGCAAAGTTGATTTTCTCAGGCTCATAGACCACGCGAACCACCTCTGCGTGTCCTGTTTTACCTGCATGAGGAAGAAGACCAGAGGTGACTGTGTAAACATCATTGCCAAAGAGTCGCACACACACACACACACACACCCACACCCCCTCGGGTTAAACAGACGTGGCTCGGGGTCCCATTCTAGTGAGGTCATCGAAGGTCACTGATCTTGGCTTGACTGGTCACGTCTCCAGCGGTAGGGTCAGTCCTCCATATTGATTAACTTTATGTGTCTTTTGACCCTCTCATAAAAGTACAAGGGCAGTCGATCTACCTGTGCTCATAGCATCAGCTGGGTGCTTTTCAATAAGAAATGAAACCTGAAGGAGGAACCCATGAAAAATGTCTAAGAGAAGGAGAGCTTCCTCTAGGACGACTCGTAAAAACAAGAAATTACTTTGAAATGACTCATTGCGGGTTAGCAAGCATGGAGGAGAAGCATAGAGTAGGGCTGGACGATTATGGCCTAAAATCAAAACATCGATTAATTGAACATTTTACCTCGATTACAGTTAATGAATGATTAATGATTATTTTGTTTCTGTTTTTTTTTTTTTTTTTTTTGAATTTCTGAATTTCGGTTTCGATTACTTTTCGATTAATCGTCCAGCCCTAGCATAGAGGAGCATCAAAGAAACACAAGCACAATACATTACGTACTCAACCTGATGATTATGCTCTCTTTAAGGCTGGATTTTAACAACAGCACAGCCATTAGTAGCAATCGAAAAGGAATACAAGAAGTGGGTCAGAGAGGAAAGTGAGAATTGCTGATGTCTTTTCTTTTCCAACGTCTTTAAAACAACAAGCACAGAGCAAAACTGCAAGGTTTTTTTTCCTGGTCTTATTGTAGGCTACAGAAGCCATTGAAGTTTAATCAAAGTATTAAGACAACTACTTTCAAATGCAATCAGGTAAAAACACAATGGGGGGAATTCACTGCACCAGCTGATAGCATTTATTTCCACTCACTGTCTGCATTGTTATGCTAAAGGCAATGGCTCAAAAACACAAATACAAAATCTGTATGAAACACAATTTGCATGGCACAATTCCCCATCTTGCAGATGGGTTCTAAGTGTTGGGTTGTGATTACAATGATTTGATATGAATACAGTTCAGCACTATTTTAGCACATTTAGTGCTTTAAGTGGATTGTGAGGCATCAGTAAATAAGATTCAGGTTCTGAATATATATTCTGAATATTCAGGTTCTATATATATATATATATATATATATATATATATGGCTCAGTTTGGGGTCAGTAAGATGTATTTTTTTTAACAAACTGTTATTTTTATTCTGCAAAGACAAGTGACAGTGAAGACTTCTTCCATTGTTAAAAAATCTATTTCAAATAAATGCTGTTCTTTTGAACTTTCTATTCATCAAAGAATCCTGAAAAATAAGTAATTTGGTTTCCACTAAAAAATTAGGCAACTGTTTTCAATATGCTGTTTTCTTGCTGAACATGAGAAGTCCTTCAAAAACATAAACCGACCGATTCATTTACATAAATGAAATGTGGTTTTTCCATGTGTGTGTCTGTGTGTTTACATTAATTTCAGTGCATGAATACACTTTCAAAAACAGAATTTATAATATTGTCTAGCTACTTTTATGACTATGTCTATAATATATATTCGGACTATGAGCTGCATGTTACAAATTAATCAGGGAACATAAAACAGCTGTGACTAGAACCCCAAAACTGAAAAGAAAAAAAAGAGGTCCTAATTCCATATCTCCCATCATTAATTTATTACCAAAGAAGTCTGCTTAATAATCTCTGCTTCAGTCTTATGGGGGGCCTTCCTCTACGTTATCTCCAGTAAATCTATATTGCTTTGATATTAAAAAAGTAATAAAGGACTAACCTGTGGGGTTATTTTCATTACCAGGCAAGACGACAGCGGGGTAGTAACATTATCAGTGCTGAGATATGGAAAACCAAAGCCGTGCCATTGCCCGTACACTCAGGGCCCTCGCATCAATTCACGCCCATACATTCAGCATTGTAAAAATGCATTTAGCAGGCCGGCTCATTGCAATGTTCCCAGTTGTCCCTCTCTGATGATGGCCCTGCATATACCCTAAATTAAACATAGGACCAAGTTGAAAGGTATTAAAACACTTTTGTTGTCTGTGAACTACATAAACTTCAAAAAATAATGCCATGGATTAGCTCACACCAGGATTATTATTGTTAACTAAAACTAAAACATTTCTGTAAATTGAAATGAAGATGAAATAAAATAACAAAAATATTAGTTGTTATATATATATATATATATATACACACACAGTCAAACCAAAAAAATTTCAGACATTTTTTATATTTTTGCTATATTTTTACTAGTGGGTGCAGGACACTATAGTTCATTTATGTAAGTGAGGATAGCAAAAGATATAATGCATTATAATGTACATTCTTTATAATGCATATCTCTTATAATGCATATCTTTATAATGCATTATACATAAAAGCTTTAAGTCAAGTGTTACCGAGTTTCTATGTCTTTGAATTACGTGTGTCAAGGTCAAATGATCATTGTCACAATTTAATATAAACCATGAAATTCCCTATGAAATGACCAGCCAACCTTTTAGCAAATTTGACAGTACTTGCATTTGGCACTTGTTAATTTGGATACTGCTGTTGCATCTTCTCTGGCCATCTATCTATAATCTTTTTTTAGATATAGAAATACACATGAGCAGTATAATATCACTGCCACAGCAAAAGAAAGCATAAAACGTACAATTTCTGCACTCATTGTAACCTTTTCATAGTATGTTATGCAAATGTTCATACATGCAGCGATAAGACAATGGTGTTCTAATGGAAGCATAAGAGCCAGCAGCATTATCCTCCAACTGCGTTATGCATGTTGGCTTATGGAAGAGTAATGAACCCATTGAACCTGTTCCTACACTTCCCACTCCTCTCTTTACATTCATCCCTCCCTCTCGATTTCTATTCCTCTCCCTCTGCTCGGCTTTCTTCCCTTCTTCATTTCCTCTTTGAAGCATCTCGCCTCTTTTTCTTCCCATCTCCCAGCTCAAATCCTTTTTCTCAACCCCCATTTTTTTGGTGTAATCCCCTCACCCACCCCCTCACCAGGCTGTGCCGTTCTAGACACGGTGAAGGTCAACCACAGGCGGCCATATTTGCTGCAGCTTGAGACCAGCATACATTCTAAGCAAAGGTACAGCTGTGATGCAAGTAGGTGTCAAGGGAAGTGCCTTTTACAGACTATCAATACAAGTGGGAGCAGTGAAAACTACAATCCACTGAAATTCAGAGATAATGGTTATGTGTGATACTGCAAAGGCACAAGCACACCATCCTCTCCTGATCTTTCTTTGTGCAGCTCTGATTCTGCCTCGCAAAATGGTTGAAAAGAGAGACTATGGGCTGCTTCAGTTTTAAGGGTCATTCTATGAAACGGGTGCCTTTTCCAGTTTATAAGGTGAATTTTTTGTAAAGTATTTTTTGTAATCTATTAGACAAATCATTTGTTTAACTGATTATATATTGCACTGTTCCAACTCGAGCTAAATTAATATATTTATTATATATTAGGATATAATTATGTCTTCAAATATAACGAGTTGACGCACAGCTTCAAGTCTTTTAGAAAAAGAAAATAGGTGTATAAAAGTCAAAAGTGATAGTAAAGACATTTATAATGTAACAAAAGATTTATATTTCAAATAAATGCTGTTCTTCTGAACTTTCTATTCAAAAAATTCTGAAAAGAATAAAAAAGCACTGAAAAACCATTGATAATAATTATAGTCTCTTGAGCTTCAAATCAGCATATTAGAATAATTTCTGCAGGATCATGTGACACTGAAAACTGGAGAAATGGCTGCTGAAAATTCAGCTTTGACATCACAGGAATAAATTACATTTTAAAATATATTTTTAAATATTTTTTATTTTTACAATTTTTTTAAATTAAAATAATAGTTTGCAATATTACTGTTTTTACTGTATTTTTTTATCAAATAAATGTAGCCTTTTTTCCAAAACATTACAAACGATCTTCCCAAGCCCAAATGTATATATTTTCTATATATATATATATATATATATATATATTGTTATATTAATAAAAATGTCTATATCAATGCAGTAAAAGCTGACATCCACTATAGAGTTATTTATGTGAAGGACGCAAATATGAGCCATTTTGTAGAATGACCCATAAGAATCTATTTTCTATGATTGTTTGCGTTGGTGGCTTTATCTTTAGTGCATGTTTCTGCTTGGCGGACATGTCTGTACCCTTTAATCCCCTGTTGACACAAGCTCTTGTGCAGACAGGACTGAGATTAACACAGAAAGAGAGAGAGAGCGAATGAGTGCGAAGACAAAGCGAGAGAGCATTTAAGGATCATAGCACATCCCCTCCCCCTCAGATGCATAAGTTAAATCCTGTGTATGATTCTATCGCTCTGCTACAAAACCTAGTAGGCTGCCATATTTTAAGACATCAAGGCAGACTCCCGAATGCACTGAAAAAAAATCCCAGAATGCACTGTGACAAGCTCTGTAAAAAATTCTCCCAAGATGGTGGATAAAGCAAAAGGACTAGAGATATACATATAATTCATTCAATAATAAAAAGTATAAATTCCTACTAGACTATTATTCTGAGCCCTATTTGTATGGTGCTTTGAGTTTCTGCCTATATGTATAGTGCATTTAATCACTTATGAGGTTTCATTTTAGTTAAGATGCTGCTTTAGAAGGTAGCTGCCTATTTAGGCAGTCAGGTAGCTCACTAGGTCTCGAAAAAGATCTTTTTGAAAGAAATTAAGCTATGCATTTGCAAGAGCACAACATAAACACAAGCCTTATCTTCCCATTTCTTCTAAAATCCTGTTACTTGTTTCAAAAGGATGTCAGCATTTAAACCCTGTAGAGGAGCACAGAGTGTTGCCAACCATTTCAGCACCAGCATTCATTTCAGCACCAACCAATGGACAGCTCCCCCTGAGTTTTCAGCACCCCACGCCGTATATACCAGTTCTGCTTGTAGTGATGGACCACCTGCTGAATCATCACACCCGGCTGTACAACATCATTGATTCTAAAAATGTACAGTTTCTAAGAAAAAGAGGGAATTTAAATATAAATGCCCTGCAGTGAGATGCATGTTTGTGTTTATGTTGTCTAAACTTCATAGTAAGGAATGGCTACGCATACTCTGTGAGAGACCATTAAAGCAAATTCACTCGATAGGAAATCTCTGTGACTGAACTGCACTAAAGCAGCACACAGGGAAAGCTCCGGAGATCAAAGCCCAGGCCTGTCAGGCTTTTCTAGGCTGAGGAAAACTAAGAGAGTAAGTTTGAGCTGAGAAAAACTTCTGCTAAACACGTCAGGACTCAGAATGTAGAATTAGTTTTATTCAATTTATTCTTCAAAAACAAAAAATTGTGCATTTTTTTTTTGGAAAATAATAGCAAAGTAACAAAAAATGGTAGCAATCTTGTGTGTATATTTAAATAATTTGTGCTTTTTACTGTTTAAAAGTAAAAAAAAAAAAAAAACTAAAATTGTGAAATATTATTACAATTGTAATATAACTATTTTCTAATGTAATATATTTTAAAATAATTCCTGCGATGGCATAGCTGAATTTTCAGTGTCTTCTAATATGCTGACTTCATGCTCAAAAATCATTTCTTATTATTATCAGATATTATCACAGTTTATTATTATCACAGTTGTGCTGCTTAATATTTTTGTGGAAACTGTGATGCATTTTTTTAGGGTTCTTTGAAGAATAGTACATTTAAAACTACAGCATTTATTTGAAATAGATTTTTTTTGTAACAATATAGAAGTCCTTTTACTGTCACTTTTGACAATTTAATGCATCCTTGCTGAGTGACTGAGTGTATTTATTTCTTTCAAAAAAAAAAAAAAAGAAAAAAGAAAAACACTTGAACAGCAGTATATATGTTCTGGCCACTCTGCATTCCTATTCTGTTTCCCCGCCTTGTTTTTTTGAAGGAAAAGCCTAATATTCTAAATCACAAATCCTACAGGATAAGGAAGGGGAAGGCTCGGACATAAATAATAATAATAATAATAATAATAATGATGATAGGCCAATAGCTGCCACAGCTAAGGCAAATCCAGCCATGTTAAAAAAACATCCATCTTGATTACTGCATTCAAACAGAAGCTTCATGGTGATTTTTGGATGGGTAAAGCTCGACAGTATATGTTGTTTTGTATTGGTATATTAGTCAGCTACTGTATTATTGCTATATGAGCAAGTGTTATCATTTTAAGCATAAGCATATATAAATGCCATCTGGATGCCTGCAGATGTTACAAAAAAGAAAAAGACTAATTACTGTATGAATTCTGTACAGAATTTTGATTTCTGCTCTCCAATTAGTGCATTTCTCATTAGAAGATAGATAGATAGATAGATAGATAGATAGATAGATAGACAGATAGATAGACAGATAGATAGATATCTTTTTGGGATGCTTGTAATTGGTCTCATCTGGGTGGAGATCTCTGCTGCTTTTGCTGTTAAGTCTCGTTTTCTCCCAGCTTTAGTGTCAATGTCCCAAGAGAATCCTATCACTATTGGATTTACCCTGGCTTTAACTTGCCTCATTCTTTCTAATTCCTTCTTCAGTATTTGATATTTCTCAAGCATCCCAGTTTGCTTTCTATCTACCATTGTCTGGCACTGCCATATCAACCACTGTTTCTGGTACAGAATGAAATTAAATTCTGACGTGAAATTCAAATATATGGTGCAACCGCCTAGACCATGGTTGATGTAATCTCAAGGTATTTATATGGACATTTTACAGTCATTTCAACTCAGTCAACACCAATACAGTTCATGTATAATTCGTGATACTCAAATTGTGTGCACATTCTTTATGTGGCTGGATCTCCACAGACAATAAGTGACTGACAGCTTGAAAACGGTACTCAGTTACCCATAGTTTCACCGCAACACATACGGTTGCAATTTTGTTAAAGTTGAAGGTGGTTTAGAGACGTACCTGTGCACACCTCCTCATAGGTAGGGTTTGGGGTGTAACCGCCAGAGTAGCCCACTTGAGTGGAATAGACCCCCTTTTGCATCCAGAACTTCCTCTCCGCTCCCCAGAAACAGCCCATACCTGTGTTAAAAACATAAAAGAATATATAGCCTAATAGCCATAGACAATAACTGATCCATAACTGAGACCATAAAACATCAAATTTCTATTATTGCTAGAAATGAAAAAGACTCTGAGAACATTTATGCATTTGATGGACACCTTTAAATTGCACTCAAGGTATACATTTACAAAAGTACTCAAAAAAATGAACTTTCACTGTTGTTAGTTTCACTCAAACCATCCTTGTTCACATCACTTAAAAAACTCATGTAAATACACAAACTTAATTTAACTGAGTTGTTTCAAATAAAAATGAGTATTGTCAGCTTTACTTAATAAGTGTTTGTTCAGTCAACTTAACATTGCTGAGTGAAACACACAAATTAATGTTGACATAACTAACTGGGCAGTTCCCAGCATGCTTTGCAAGGGACTGTTTTATGTTTTTCAGTAAAGGGAAATATGTTGTTAGTTTATGTTAGTGTTTAATGTTCAGTTATGTCGGACATTTAGAGGAGTTTCTGTAATGTTTTTGAATTTTGTGGTTACTATTATGCAGAAGAGTGACAAATTCAAATGATTTGTATTTACTCAAGAAATGTTCTCAGCTTTACTTGAATTTCTTTTGTTCATACAACTAAATTGTTATTTGTACAATTTACTGTACGGAACAACTTGATGCTGCTTTTTTAAATAAATCCAACAATTAATTTTTTTGAGTGTACACATACATTTCATGCATTTCATGGAAAATCAAACCCATGACTTTGGGTTGCTAGCACTATGTTAAACACAAAAACACAAAACAGTGACTGCTGTTAATCAGACATCAACTGAATACAATGTGTTTTTTGATCAAAGAAAAAGGAATTTTCTGTCACTATTTACTTACCCACATATCTTTCCAAACCTATATGCTATTATTTACTTATTTTTCTTCCCCAAGAATTGTTATGCTGCTTTTGCCATACCACGAAAGTTCAGTGTGACCATGGGGCTGTAAAGCTCCAAAAGAGACAAAAAACACCACCATGAAAGGAACAGAAAAGTAGTCCATATGACTTCCTTTTCCTCAAGAAAGCTATCATACAGCTTCAGAAGACATGGAATTTAGTGAACATGGAGTCATATGGACTACTTTTATAATACTTTTAGGATGCTTTTTCTGCTTTGGAGCTTGATAGAAAAAAGCTACTTTATAGAACATTTCTAAACATGGACAAAATAACAGCATACAGGTTTGAAACAACATAAGAGTGACTAAATAATGACAGAATTTTAATTTGGGGGGAAACTATCCCATTAAAATTATATAGCTACTAACATTCTGCAGTGTATATAACCATTCAAAAGTTTTTTACTGTATTTTTTATCAAATAAATGCAGCCTCGTCAAGATTTTTTTCAAAAACATTAAAATAATTTTACCGACGCTAGTGTTTATCTGTCTTTTCCCCTCACCAAATTGTCTTTCCTGTATGTTTTTTTTGTGTTCTGCTGGGAACGAGCCTCCTCTAGCACCTTCCCACTGGTGTTAAATCAGGTCCTATTTTTCCTATTCAAAGCTCTGTATTTTAGCTATGAATTTACAATCCCATAAAACTAAAGAGTCCTCCATCACACATTTACTCAGCGCCAATAAAAACATATCTACCACCATAAAACTAACACCCGCTGTAAGCATTTATTACCAAATAATACTTTCCCCTCTATAACAGTAAAAATAAATGAGAGGGTAACTAGTATATCGTTATCTACCACAACATCCCATGGGTGGAAAGTAATTCAATTGTTGAAAAAAAAAAAAACATACACAACTGTCGGCTTGACCAGATTTCTCTGATATACAAGCTGCTGTGGAGAAGTGAGCATAAGGCGTATGATGGAGAATCTAGAATCTGGAGCTCAATTACGGCGGCCCAGAGGGACACGCGAACGCCAAGACTATAAGATGATGCTTTCACATGGGGGACGTCAATGTTCAGTAAATGAGGGTGAGCGCTGTGCGTGCCGTCTAGCAGGAAGAAAGGGACATTTTCATGGAGTCAAAGGTAAGAGTTACCCTTCATCGCTCTCAGCGGGGGGTTTGTGATTTGCAAAGCCGTATACATACTTTGAATATTATTTTATTTGTATACAAGACCCTGTGATAAAACGGCCATTTAATTCCTGTCTGCCATGATGAATTACACAGTCTGAGGCCTAAATAATGAAAAAAGTGAGGCTGAACAAATGCATTTATTAAAGAGATCCTAATCAGCAGTCTGCAATTAATCGGCACACCCCTCCCCTTTATTTTCCTCGTCCTTTTGCAGTTTTGGTTTTGCACTTCTTCGAGTGGATGAGGGGGTGCGTGAGGGGGACTAATTTCCTTCCACCGCCGGTCGTCTACCCCCACGCCGCGATGAAACACACACACACACACACACACACACACACACACACACACATCTCACAGCTCGGATCACTTACCGAATAAGACCATCTGCAATCCCTCTGGGAACGGTGGCACTGTCCTGTTACCATTCACGTCGTGCTTAGCTGCAGGACACAGGGGAAACAATGGAGAGAATGCCCTTATAAATCAACACAATGTCAACAGGATTTCATAATGTGCTCTTTCCAACGCAAAAGCACCACAACTCACTGTAGGGAAGAAACTCCCAGGAGGATAGCGGCTCTATTCCTACGCAGCTCATTAAGTTCAACCCATAAGTTTTGGGTTTATTCCTTTATCTTTTACTTTAGGAGCATGAGGAAGATGGGAAAAGGACATAGGGAAGGTTAAGAGAGTCATTTTGTCAAGGAAGGTCGAATGACGGTCGACCTCCTTATTCATTCCTACGCATTGTGGATTTTTTAGGGGGGAGGGGAAACAACACCTGGCCGGATTAATGTATGTCAACGCAACATTTTAACATGTGACAGGGATACAGATGGGCCGAGGCATGGAAAACCGTTGCGTGGATTAGAATAAATAGGGGTTACTGAGTTCAACATCTGGGCGCAGCCATGCCGGAGCTTCTACATGCACGTACTGTATGAGTATGTTGCCATGGCAGCAGGGCATGCCAATACAGCCAGACTGATGGCAGACCTACATGCCATGCAGCACTTCACTGTAACTCGCTCACGGCCACACTAATCATGAACGGAGGGTTCAACCACTTTTAATTAGGAGAAAGATTCAAATGTAAAGTTAATTAAGCTCCAGAGAATTTTTTTAAAATTAGGAAATTGTTTAATAATTATATAAATAAATGTTCAGTCCATTATTGACTATTTTTTCTGTTCAATAAATAGTTAAACATACAAATAAATATCTTACTTGCACATTACTATAATAAAGGTTACTATTAACAACAGAGCCCAAATTATTAAATTCTGTTGCTATTTATTTTTAGAAATAATCATCAACACTCAAATAATAATAAAAAATGTATGTATTGTAAGCATGTAAATGACACACAAGGCAGTTTTTGCATTAACTTTTGTTCTCCAGATCGTTGTTGAAATTTAATCATTTACACAGTGGCTGTCATAACTTGTTTTCATGACGGATTTATTTAGGTCTTACATTAACTAACAGGTTAAGTAAAATATAATTAATATATAGGTTATAGTGCATACATTTAGCGAAAGCTGTTGACACTGAATGGCTTTTCTGAGGTAAATGTAATACTACGTGACATATTGTTTACAAACTGTTTTACTGACATCTTTCCATGGTTGAAACACTAAGTTGTACTGTATCTTTCAAAATACCTTCATGTTCATTCTGTAGTAGTGAAGAGGAAGGGATGATCGCATTCACTTGCTGCCGTTTGAACTGAGGCGCCTATACAGCGATCTGTCACGCCACATCAAAAAGCTTCAAAACGGCATTTATTGTTTGAATTTCGTGATAAAATGGACAGAATTTGAAAGATGGCACTTTGTTTCGAAAGTAACAAAACAGAGCTTATTGAGATTATTGGTGGTTAATGCTGGTTAAAATAGGTTAGGCTAAAAACTATTACTGTGCGCGCCCTCTTTTGGATTAGAGTGTGGATCGCCTGTATTTGTCGTCATACTGCATGAACCGAACCGTGGCGGTTCAGGACGAATACACCCCTAATAGAGTACCTCAGAGATGACGTGTTTTTGTATGCAAAACCCGGAAGCGAGTCAGCATTTTAGGACTTCCGGTTCCATCGCTCTAAAGTCTATGGGTTTTTGCTAAATCGCCTGAAATAAGGTCTGTGGTTAACAAAGCCTCTAAATATTTTCACATTTTGATCTATAACACACCAGTTATAGTGATTTTTTAAACCTTTATTGTGTCTTAAAAACGGCGGTTGCTAACAAGTTGCTAAAAGGGACTACTTCCTTTGGCGGGGACTTTAGACGTCATCATGACAAACAAGACATTTGGACAGCATTTCTCATGAAAAAGTGGATAAGTATTCATACACAGCGCAGATCATAATCAGCGAGCATGTTTTTAAATAAAGTTGTTTTTTAAATAAAGTATGAGGAAGCTTGGTGGTGGTGACGTTGATCTGCGACCATGGTGTGCTGTAGTCCGTTTATAGCCTACTGTTAGCTTTTTATATCTGACGACTTTATTTAGGCTTCAGAATGTATAAATGTTGTGTTAACTTGTAAAGATTATCTTGATAGACAAAATGTGTAAGTGTCATAACCCTTTGTTAAACACAGAGCTTATTTTTTGCGATTTTCCAAAAGTCTATGGGAAAAATGCATAGGCTTTCGATCGAGGGAACCCGTGCGCCGCTAACTTCCGGGTTAGCCTACAAAAACACGTCACCTCTTAGGGAATCTATATATACACACATACACAAATACAATGTTACTGGGCTGAAAAGTTACTTATTTAAATAAATAAAATAAAGTATGTTCAGTCCATTATTGGCTATTTTTTTATGTTAAATAAATAAATAAATAAAATGTTCCATGGGCTGAACATGTACTTATTTAAATAAATAAATAAATAAATAAATATTCAGTCCATTGTTGTCTCTATTTTCTTTCATTTCAAAGTCCTTTTTTTAGTCTAACATATCTGTTAAATGTGTTTGCATCCAAGGTCAGTGGTATGTTTCACAAAGGGCGGTTTACTGAAATGTGGCTGTGTTAAATAATGATAAAAATATATACCAATTGGTGGTGAAACAGAGTGAAAATCTTCTTTTGGCACAGTAAACCTTTCCATTTTAGAATTAAAATGGCACTGGAACAATACAGTGAAAAGATAGGCTTTCTGTGGAGGCCACAGCTCTAATCTAATCTGTGTAAGTGGACTGAAGAGAAGCATTAGAACAGACTTCATTAAATCACTTTTACATTCAGACTCTCTGTGCTGATCTGTTTCATTCGCTCAACACTCTCTTACGGCGTACAGTACATTGAGCAAAAATTCCATGTAGTCTATTAATTCAATATCAATCAATATAAAAAGAGAGAACACTGGCTAAAAGAATAAGAATAACCCTTATGCAAATTCAAAACTAACAGAACTAACTTTCTTTGTGGAACACAAAAGTAGATTTATTTATTTATTTATTTATTTTTTGTAGAAAAAAATATCCTGATCGCTGTTTTCAATATAATGACTATGAATCAGAAAGGACACAAAAACACCATGAAAGAATCATAAAAGTGGTCCATATGACTGTACACACTATATGCATCAACTGACCAATATGAGAAGCGAATCAGTCCAAATCATTGTTTTGCAAATAATACATTGAAAAGTAGTATTGGCCACCAGTATAGTGCTTTTTGGGGGGTCATTGTGGAGCTTGACAGCCTTTATACAGAGAATATTCTTTAAAAATGCATCTTATGTCTTCCGTGGGAAAAAAAAAAAAAAAGGGTTACTAATTGATATCAAATCAACAACCCATGTTTGCACTGTACACTAAAAATAGCATGCAGTACAATAAATGTTCTAAACAGTACTATAATACTTTTCTGTAAAATGACCTCAATAACTTTTCATTCAATCTTTTTACATAATTATTTAGCTTTTTAATTCAATTAATGTAAAAATTTTGCCATTCCAATCAAATAATGTGTGAAAAAAGGATTGAAAGTAAAACTGTGCTTGCAGGATCATTCATCACACTTGTCACACACATTGCATTATGGAATACAGTATTCCATGCAGTGTCGTCCAGGTGTTCTTTGCATAAAGATTATCTGCAAACTATGCACAGTACACACACTACAGGCTTTCAAAAACAGTTAAAAGCAGGCCATTCAGATCACCCACCATATGTTCCTCAGGCCTGATCTGCAGTGCGTTGCATAGAGTGAAATAGTGTTATTGATCTGCAGTGCGTCATTCTGAAAAGTAGCTTGCCTTACTATAAGGGCTGGCAAGAGTTGATGGGTGGGTCAGTGGCTGCACTTTTGCCTTTCAGTGTGAAGAGTGACCAGGCCACTACCCACGCTGAGCTACAGAGCTTTCTATTACCCTCTCACCACGCTCCTGCTCTCTAATGGCCAGCACTCACCTTAGCTGTATTTCAATGCAGTGTATGGTTACATCTCAACCCATTCCATCATGTTGAATCCAAAGCACTCAGCTCTCTCTGTGTGACCTCAGATGCTGAGATTGACAGGCGCTTGGAGGCAGATAGTATGAAAAAAATCATGGATAAGAACTTACATGACCTTTCCTGTCATATGCAATTACTTCATAATTTTGTTTTGTTAATAATTCAAATTCAGACTGATTCACTAATGAATCATTCAGACGTATTTGGTTCAAATAATTCATTCGCCGGGAGTTTGATTGACAGGCGATCTAACCAATCATAACGCCGAATCTGCCTTTGTTATGTCCGACAAAGCAGTCAGGGGAGTTAGTAGATTAACGTCGGTGGACTTGAACTTGAAAAATTGTTTGTTATGAGGTCTTTCCACGGTTGAAACATTCCTTCTGATGTTAATTCATGTTTATTTGATGCTATAAATGAACTAATAGGAAGAGATGATCGGTTCACAAGCCGCTTGAACTGAGGAGCTACAGCAATCTGTCAACACATTAAAGAGCCACAAAACAGTATTTATTGTTTAAATTTCTTTAAAAATGACAAAATTTGAAATTTGAGACTTTGTTTCATATCAAAAGTAACCTGCTCTGTCTTGTCTGTCGGCGCGTTGTTAGTGTCCTCTTTGCTCCGCGATGTAGGCCTGTTTTTCACTGTGTGAGAACATGATGTGTAGCATGAGAGTGGCATGGCTTGTCGGACATAGCAACAGTAACTAAAGGGGACGGGTCTTTGCGAACGGTCAATTAACTAAAAAAAAATGTTGATTATATACTTTTGGAATCTGAAAAATAATTATTTCTTTCTGTAAATGTCACTTTAGGGGCTCCATAGACATTACTATGCCATGCTTTTTATTGTATATAAGAACAACATTTAGATGGTTAAATATTTTTAGAATAAATAATTATATATCATTTATTATATTAATTTAAGAATTAATAAATTAAATTAAAATAAATACATTTTTACATTCTTATATAAATCATATAAAAATAAGAATTTACTTTTTAGAATTTGAGAATAAATAACTAAAAATATTACTGAATATTATTTAAAAATATGTTTGTATATATATATATATATATATATATATGCTTACATAATTTTTTATATAATTTATATTGTTATAATTTAATTATTTATGTATATATGTATATGTGTGTGTGAGTGTGTGTAAATGATATTAAAATAAAAATTATAATATATAGAATTTTTTTTTTTAAATAACTAAAATAATATAATACTGCACTTTTTCCAATGAGATGTTTTTCCCCTAATGCAAACAGAAAACTGTTGACAGTGAGGCCTTAAACTTGCATTACAGAGAAGCGCAGCCGAAGAAAGCTGCAAGCTAGCATGCGTGTTTACGCCTGAACCCCTCATTATATCGAACCAAGAGACCGGGAGAGATCTGACTGCAGAATGACAGGGAAACCGGCACAGAGTCCTCCATGCTCCTCCAGTTCATCACTTGCTGCAGTGTGTAAAAAAGCACAATCACACCAAGGCCTTTTTTCCGCCGTGGCTAATGCCCACCTACCACATCTCACTACTTTCATTATCTTAACGCAGAGCTGGTAATTGCAGCCTTTCTGGAACAACAGAAGCATATTCATTAATGGTCGGACACCCCCCACAGTCAGATAAACAATCTAAATGTAAATGTCAGCAGGCAAAGACAATGAGTCGAGACAGAATATTAATGGCTCAAATCTAAGCATGGCACGCTTTCCTCTCAGCCGAAGAGGTTGGGGGGGAGAAAGACACAATGGAGGGGGAGGGGGGTATTATGAAGCATTCTATCAATCCCTGGCTCTCTGTATCTTCTCTACACCCCCCTCCACCCCCCTTGTTAATCCAGTGCCATGTGCCAAAGTATTCCCTGCCACCCCGGTCCTTTGATTCGCTCCTCCCACCACATCATTGAAATTCATATATGTATAGTGCTTTACATTTTATTAATCATTACTGATCAGAAGCTCTTTTGGCTTTTCTGAAAGAGGCTGGGTTTCATTAATGTATAAAAAAGAAAAAATAACATCTATTGGCTCTCAAAATTAATTTTTCAAGAAGTTCAAGTATGAATATAGAGTTGCGCTTAAATCATTTATTCATCAAAGCCAAGAAAATTATTAGCACAAAAACATCTTTTTGGTGCTCCCTAATTATCTTGTTCTTGACAAACAGACAAAAGAAATTATTCTCACTCAAGCTTTTGGTGCAGTGGATTTCATCTAATAATTAACACTTGGAGAAGAAACAGAAGCATGAATTTGTTAATTAAATTTTCTTTGCATATGCACACCTCAAGCATTCCACTGGCCGAAAGTTTGGGATTTGTTTGACAATGATATTCTTCACAAAAAGAGGGGCTCCCAAAACCATTTGCATGAATAACCAAATATCACTGACATGTAAATCTAACATTTATAAGGATGGAGAACGGTACAGCGCGTGGGGTCTAATAAGGAAGACGGGTCCATGACAGTCCCACCCCTGAAGCAAACATTTCCGCTCTCTTAGACTGTTCCGTCCGGGTTTTGGATGAATAACTAGGCTGCCTAGGAGCCCTTTTCGTAAAGCCGAAAAATCTGTCGGAATAATGAGGCTAATCACAGAAAAGTCTTTATCCGTGCTGGCATTTGCACTCTCTGCCAGCCAATGCCATTCCTGCGCAGCGCTCTTCAAGTTAGTGCTGCTCTATTTCAGCTCCGCACACCGTAGCTATAAATATTCTATTAAATATGTAGAGCTCCTTAAAGAAAAAACAACTTGGACTGTCAGACAAATATTAAGCGGTATTTAATTTATGATCAGTATCCTTTGGTACTGTCACTTTAAGCTCATTTATACTCACGCATTTGATTATATATATATATATATATATATATATATATATATATATTTTTTTTTTTTTTTTTTTTTTTTTTTTTTTTTTTTTTTCATGAAGCAAACACTTTTTTAAACTTCAAATAAATAAATTCTAAAGAAGCATTATCCAGCAGGGGCTCAATTATTTTAAATAGCATCTTTCAAAACCTCCATGATCTGAGACATGGAACAAAATCCATCACTGTGCAGGAATCAATCTGGGGTCTGATTCTGTGATATAAGGAATGATCATTTTAGGCCAGTGTGGACTGAATCTGCTTCTCATCTGGACAGATTGTTAGGTACAGTAGTGAGATGCTATATTAATCTATAATAGATAGAGTATTGAGTGATCCACTGGCTGAAAATTCAAACTAGCAGCATAATATTCCCTCCCTCTCGCTTTGAAGATCCTGCAGGCCTGGCTACCTCATTTACAACCATGTTCATAGCTCTCGGTTTCCTTTTTCAGGTCTCCATTGATCTATTCCAGCCAGCCCTACCCCCACATACTAGACTACGTCACTGACATTAGTACTCAGCTCTTATCCAGTGGAGGAACTAACTAAATTATCAACATTTATCAGTAGGGTAACAGTAGTTCAGATGAATTAGTTCTTTCTCCTATGTAGCACATTGTGAAGTCTGATTCATTCTAGTGATTCATTCTAGTGAATCTGTTCATCTGATTTAAATGAACCGATTAAAAAGCGATTCGAGTGCATGCTGAGTTGTCAGCGTGATGCTCTTCTGACAGGCAAGAGTGTGTGACAATAAAGAGCCAGGACAAATGTTTTCAGAGCCAAAACTCATTGATTACTCTGCAGTGACTTTAATGAAGGAGGAAGATGTGGTCAAATACCCAATAACATTTTGGGTAGTGTCCCAGGAGTGGAACTATCCTGCCAGAAAGGACTGCCAACAATAAGTCAATAGCATTCCCTTATGAGTAGCAAACAAAAACACAGTTCTTTGATCGCTATTGCACTCAGAAGCTTGACTTGTGACAGTTACACTTTGAAGCTTAAAACCAAGCTCGTCTGCCTTTCACATTTCAAAGTCTGTGACAAGAATCTTTCAATCATAACCACAAGTCTTCTAGAGGTCTTCTGATGGTCTTCTAGAGTGCAAAAAACATTATTTAGTCAAAATACTCAGCTAATTTAGAATAACCATTAATGGAAGATATGTTTTTAGAATCAGATGGTGTAGTTAAAACATTATTGTCAATTTTAAAACAACCACAAGCCCTAGCTGCTTCTTAAAGGACTACGTAAAGACTTTTTAAGGACTACAACAACCGGCTGATATAGGGACTACAACAAGCTTCTTCCTGGGTTGGTGACGTCACAAACCCCAAAATTTACATAAACTCTGCCCCCAAGAACAAGCAACAAAGGGGGTGAGGTCATGTTGGGCTGCTTTAGAGAAGAGGAAGAGTTGTTGTAGAGTTTTGTTACCATGCCGTCATTTTACGCCGGACTGCTTCACAAACGAGGGTCAATTCAACACTGGATTTGCACAAAAGATTAATATGATGGCACATGCTAGTCGATGAGTTGAATCAACTCACATACATTTATCCATACACTTACATACATTTATCCACTAACCGTTCAGAAACGTCCAGTTGCATTCTATAAGTTGTAACTTCTTCCTGAGTCTCTCCATCAGTGTCCGACTCCGGTTTGAATAATGTAAGGCTGAACACCGTTACTGACAATCGTCATTTTGGCTGCGTGAGATTCTCCATTTTTGTTGTTGTTGAACAACCCGAAGCATGAGCTGTTAAAGCTCCGCCCTTTTCCGGAAAGGGGGTCGGGAGCAGCAGCTTATTTGCATTTAAAGGGATACACACAAATGGCATGTTTTAGTCACACCCAAATAGGGGCAAATTTGAAAAGCTATAATAAATTATCTGTGGGGTATTTTGAGCTGAAACTTCATGAACACATTCTGGAGACTTATATTACATCTTGTGAAAAGGGGCATAATAGGTCCCCTTTAGCATTATGTCATGACACTAATATATAAAAAAAAAAAAAAAAAAAATGTTTCCAAAATTGATAATAATAAGATATGCTTCTTAAGCAAATCAGCATATTAGAATCATTTCTGAAGGATCATGTGACTGGAGTAATGATGCTGAAAATTAAGCTTTGTCATCACAGGAAAAAAATATATATTTTAAAATACATAACAGAAAAGATCTATTTTAAAATGTAATAATATTTTAAAAAATTACAGTTTTCACTGCATTTGTGATCAAATAAATGCTCAATGCGCATAAGAGACTTTCAAAAACATTAAGAAAAACATATCTTTCATTTATATTTTCTGTGAAAATTCGATTTAAGTAAGGACCGGTAAAGTCTGGACACATTTTTATTTACTAATATCATTTGCCAGTACAGTTACAGTAAAATAGACTAAATGTAATGAATATGACATGACTTCAGAAGACAAAAACTGAAAAAGAACTAGGATGATGAAGGATGGATTTGAAATACTGAATAATGCTTGCTCAAGCAACTTCAAAGATCAGTCTTGTGGAGACGTGTGTGTGTGTGTCAAAAGGAGAATGTAAAAATGGACCAGACAGTGCAGCTCTCAGCGCTTTTGTTTCCCCCCATTCTGTGGTGAAGAGAGCCTGTGAAAAGCGATTGGAAATGGTTGTGCAGAGGGGATCAGGCTATAGCGAGTGCTGTGTGTGCAAGGCGATATGCTATCTCAGCCATGCACCTCTCCTCCCCCTTCCAATGGCTTCCTCCGTGCCCGCAGATTAGCAGGCCCATGAGGCCTGGGAGTCAGAGTGCACACGCAGCCAGACGACAGACCCGGCGACTTGGGTAGCGCGTGCCTCGCCTTGCCCCTCCCCCCTTCCAGCGGCTTTCTCCATCCCCTTCCACCCCCATTCCGCCCCATCTGACTGCCTCTATTCAGAGTGACAGTGATGAATGGGCATGCTAGGCTAATGGCGGTCTGCGGCTGATTGGAGCAGCCTCCTTTCTTTTTAATAACAGACCCAGTGGCCGTCATCAGCTGCATCATTTCTTCACAACGACCGTTAGCACCATTACGGCTATTGTGAGCCATAATAGCAATTATCTTAGCGAAGTGAGAGCGCCTTGATGCAGGGAACAGCCATTACGATCTGAGAGTGCTACGCCGGAGACTTGTGAGTGGCAAACACAAACAGCAGGTAAACGCTAAGAGAAATTAGGTGAAATTAGCTTGGCTACAGTTCTTCTTCAGCCAGGCTTCTGTAAACAGATTAGCACAGAAGCCATTCAGAAAGGATCTCAAGAAGAAATGGAATGAGTTGTGAGTGGACAAACAATATAAAACTTAGAAACATTCCTGCGGTACTTCAGAAAGCATTGGAGATACTCCTTGTAATAGCATAGGAGGCTTTCATTCGCTAGTGTGAAAATAAGGCAGCCACTCGATCCTCTTCCAGTTCAATTCTGTGTGGGTTTTATACGCCTTGAGCCTTTCAATTCAAACACATTTTTAAAATGGTCTCCATCCTGATTTTGCAGGGTTCTTCTTCATCTGCATGTTCTGTCTAGACTCTTGATATACAGTATTTACACTTTTAATACCAATAGGTTTTGAATTAAGTAGTTCCTTATCAATTGTTTCCCTCTGTTTTGTATCTTATCTTATATCTTTTGGTTCTATTCTATGAACAGAGCTTCAAAGTGGTTTGCTGTAGGAAGTTAATTACTTGTTTTCGATTAAAAAAGCCCTTCTGGAAAGCTAGTCACCTTGCACTTGTGCCCTTGCACACACAGTCTGTGATATATGCACACACGTTCCACTGTTATAAACTAATGGACCGCTAATGGAGATGACAAACTATAGAGCCACAATTATCCTTTCACATGCAGAGTGACAACAATTAAAAACATGCTCATGCAGATTTATTCAATGTTACATTTCAGATTCAACACGCACGCTCACTCTATATATAAATGTATTGGCCCAACAGCTAATTACGAGTTTGAGAATATCCTGAAATGACAAGAAGAGTGGATTGTTAGATAAGTACTGAATGAGCCATTAAAATACGTCATCAGGATGGCCAGTTTGTCGGCATCAAGCATCTAAACAGATGAGGCTCTATGGGATTGTGCTGCATTGATTCCTCAGCAGGGGCCATGATAGGAAATGAGAATGTGGTCAAACACCACAAAACATTTGGGCAGGAACCTAGCACTCAGGAGAGTCATCAGGGCTTGTCTTAATTCAGAATAGACAAATGCTAGATTGATCTCCACTGACGGGCCTTAGATTATTAGAACTGAGATTGAGCATGATGGAGCTTTTGCAAGAATTATTCATTTCTCATTTGTTTACATATCAGTGCAGTTGCTAGGGTGTTCTTGATGGTTGCTTACTGGCCCCAAAAGAACCCACTGCTTAACTTTCTATAATATTCTGGTTCAATGATATCACTCTGAATGTAAATATGAGGGAATATATATAGATAGGTTTATATACTTTAAAATATTTCAAGTATGCTAATATAGACATTAAAATATATTTACATAAATATTGTTTGTTAGTTTTAGTTAAAAATGGCCAAAAACATATATGGAAACATTCATATTTTTCATTCTAAATATATTTTCCATGAGTTCATTTTTGTTACAATCAATAACTATGATGCAAGATGATTTTAGTTGTGTTTCCATGAAACAAGAGAGCATGAATCCATCATGGGGTCAAGGTGCATTAAAGATTTTCACTCGGGAATTTTTGTGTATACAATTTTATTTCAATAGGAATCCACACGATTGGGAATTTCGCATGAGGGTGAAAGATTTCCCCACACAGATTGCGCAACAGTCAGGTTGGTCATGTGAATTCCGCTGTTTGGAAAGTGAATTCTGTGTGAGTGGTGCTTCATACATCACTACACTATTGTAATTACGAGACCTGTTACATTCTACTCTGAGCTTTTCACATCCTCAGACTTGGAATTATGCATTTCTAATGCAACACTATCAACTTTAAAACAAGTCATTTCACTCGGCGGCCATCTTTGAAACGCCTCTCGGGCATGCAAGTGCAGCTCCTATCTCTTTGAATGGGGAAACATCAATTTTTTTTTAAACTTTACACCAAGCTTACAATTAAATTTCATGTTTGAAATCACCAATGAAATCTGACAACAACTATCTCATAAATTTTGTTTATAAAATATAAAATCATGACAAAAAAAATTTTCAGGCTGGACCAAGCAAATGCGCATATGCAGTCCCAAGCGCTCGTCTCAGAACACTGACTGTTTCTATAGACCTTATGTAGCCCTGCCCCTTTTCAGTGCTGCGCTCGTTGTCTTTTGACTTCCGGTTTGTATTTCCACAGCGATCTTACGTATTTATGGATGAACTGTTTGTTTTAAAATCTTCCCGGTCTACTGACATTTGTTAAGACGTGCTTTAAACATAATACTCATGATAACTTTTGTTAACTCTGCAATAAGTAAATCCACTTATTATCTAATTAGCTAATTATTCTTTGACAGTGATGCCATTGAAACATACAGGGCTATGGTGAAAATGGAAATTCAAAGACAAAATTCTCAAGATGGCTGTGCGCACGTTTCTCTGGCGCATAAGGTCTATAGGAACCGAGGCTTCTAACAGTGGCGCGATGACTTTACCAATCAGAAATTGGCTCTTTTACTTTGAAGGCGGGACTTATTCCGCCTTCATGCATTGCATTGCACTTTCTCCCATTCATACTAATAGGAGTGCACCATCTTTCTGTATATAAAATCTTTGCTATCAATGGTAAAATGAATCTGCAGCGGTCATGTGGTACAGTGGTCACGTGGTACAAAGATTTCAAGTTGTAATTACAAGTCAGAATCTCGTAATTACAATAATTCCGACATGACATGAATGCACCTTCTGACCGCTGAATGCAGCGTCTGACCAATCAAAATCAAGTATTCCAGAAAGCCGTGAGATAAAAGTAAATAAAAGCTAAATTTAATAAATGTTAACAGAATAGGACACACCTACCAATAAGAACAGAACGATCTGGATACAAGCTGCACAACTTATTAACTCCCTATGCTCATGTGGATGGATTTCTAATGATTTGAAGAGCAAGGTAAACAGTTAAAGGCAACAATGGTGGAAAACAAACAAACAAACAAAAAACATAGACATAATATCAAACAAGACTGAACTTCAAGCCAACACTATAGTGCTGCCATTTCTAGTGGGGTATTATTGGTCTATGCTTGATTTATTGCCCTGTATATGTCTCCAAACTATACACAATTTCCCAGCAATAACTTATACACTGGAGGGTTCAAAAACATATTACAGAAGTCAAGTTCTTTTAGAAAATATAGAGTTTTAAAACTCATGGAATAGATTATGTGCTTATTGAATGTGATGAGAAGTCACACAACCTTGAAACCTCCAGCCCCCATAAGAAGACCCCTGTCCACGTCGATAGAGGACCCAATCTTTTTCTTTTTTCCCTAAAAGTGTAATTTCAAACTCCAACAAGAGCTTAACAGCTTCTTCTCAAACAATCTTTCTCTCAAGGTCATGAGTCTCCAGAAACGGGCACTATGGGTTTGTATTCTTTGACAGACTACTCATTAAAGTGCTGCTTCAACTGCATAGGTGGTTAAACTCAATTGTTCTATTATAGCAAACTAATACTGTGAGAAAAGAGCTTCCACAAATTAATCTGACCCTGAGCATGCCTGGCAATTATGAAAACAAACCAGACTGATAAATGCAATACACCATAAATAAAGCATTTTTGGTCTCCTTTCCTTTCTTGAATAGAAATTAACATTCATCACACAGAGACGTACATACACAGGATTCAACAAAAAGGAAGGCTGACTACCTTTGATCATGTATTTGATTTGATCATTTTATGCCTTGCAAAGTAAGAAATAAAGATGTATAATGTGCAATAGTATTAAAATATTTAAAGAAATACAGTGCTCAGCGTAAATGAGTACACCCCCTTTGAAAAGTAACATTTTAAACAATATCTCAATGAACACAAAAACAATTTCCAAAATGTTGACAAGACTAAGTTTTATATAACATCTGTTTAACTTATAACATGAAAGTAAGGTTAATAATATAACTTAGAGAACAAAATTTTCAGTTTTACTCAAATTGGGTGATGCAAAAATGAGTACACCCCACTGAAAGTCTCTGGAGCAAAGCTAAATTTTAGACTACAAATGTCTAATTTAACAAGAATTCAACCACAGGTGAGTCTAATTATTCATTACACAGGTGTCCAGCAGACAGTTGACTATAAAAGGGTGTTAAAACCCCTTCCCATTTCATGCTGTCAGCAATGGCACCACGTGGAAGAGAAATGTCACAAGACCTGAGAAAGAAAATAATTTCTTTACACCAGAAAGGTGAAGGCTACAAGAAGATGAGCAAACCTTTACTTATCAGTCAGAATACTGTAGCAAAAGTGGTACAAAAATTTAAAAAAGTGGAACTGCAACCATCTCACAGAGACATCCAGGTCATCCACAGAGGTTAACACCTCGACAGGAGCGTCTTCTGATGAGAAGGGTTGAAGAAAATCGGCATGCAAGTTCACTGCAGTTATCTAAAGAAGTAGGAAGCCAAACTGGGGTGACTATTTCCCGTGACACAATACGGCGTACACTGCAGAGGAATGGCATGCATGGGTGCCGTCCACGAAAGAAGCCTCTCCTAAAGCCCAGGCACAAAAAAAGCCCGCATAGAGTTCGCCAGGGCCCATGCTGACAAAGATGAAGACTACTGGGACGCTATACTCTGGATTGATGAGACCAAGATAAATGTTTTTGGAACTGATGGCTTCAAAACTGTATGGTGTCACAAAGGTGAGGAATACAAAGAAACATGCATGGTGCCTACAGTGAAACATGGTGGTGGCAGTGTCCTTATGTGGGGCTGCATGAGTGCTGCTGGTGTCGGGGAGCTGCATTTCATTGATGGCATCATGAATTCACAGATGTACTGCTCTATACTGAAGAGAAGATGTTACCATCACTCCATGCCCTTGGTCGTCGTGCACTTTTCCAACATGATAATGATCCTAAACACACATCTAAGGCCACTGTTGGATTTCTGAAGAAGAACAGGGTGAAAGTGATTCATTGTCTCCTGATCTGAACCCAATCGAACACCTATGGGGAATTCTGAAGAGACAAGTTGAGCATCACTCTCCATCCAGCATCCAGTCTCTAAAAGAGCTCATTCTTGAAGAATGGAAAGAGATAGATGTTGCAAAATGTCGCCAACTTGTTCATTCCATGCCTAGAAGACTTGGTGCTGTCATTAAAAATCATGGAGGCCACACAAAGTACTAGATGTAGTAGTTTTTGTTGTGTGGTGTACTCATTTTTGCATCACCCTAATTTAAGTAAAACTGAAAAATGTGTAATCTATGTTATATTATTAACCTTACTTTCATGTTATAAGCTAAACAGATGTTATATTAAACTTAGTCTTGTCAGCATTTTGGAAATTGTTTTTGTGTTCATTGAGATATTGTTTAAAATGTTACTTTTCAAAGTGGGTGTACTCATTTATGCTGAGCACTGTATGTATGAACATGTGTGAAATAAAATAATAATAATAGTGGAAATAATAATTATTATTTTTATTATTATTATTATTATTTAAAATAAAGTGGTTAATTTAAAATAGTTTTACATTTAAAAAGTGTAAACATGACATATTTATGATTGGAAATTTATAATGATGCATGTAAATGTCATGCAAAATAAATAAAATAAAATAATAAAATTAAATAAAACAGTTTTGTGTTGGGGCCAGTGAAAATATAGGCAAGCAGGAAAATGTTTTAATTGCTGAGAATCGTATACATGCTACAACATAATACTGGCTGGCCATGAGTAACGTATATTTAAGATGCATCTCTGTAAGACTCTGTCCTTCTATTGTCATTTAAATAAAGCACATTTTCTCGGGTTGGGTCTGGAGTGATTTGATTTTTCATGTAATCATGACAATTTATTTATCAAATGGCGCTTGGTCTGCCTGATGTCCGGTCAGCAGCTATTATTCTGGATGTTTTTGATTGACAAGCCCTTGAGTGATAGGCGAGATGCAGCAGTGATGGTGCCACAGGAGTTCAGACTGTTACTGCTGTGCCTCTTGTTAAGGGTCCCTCCGGCTCCCTCAGGCCTTGCCCTTTGGTCCCTCTGTGGTCTAGCGGCCTCCCTGTGGACTTGACTCCGATCAATGCACAGGGAAACCCATTAAGAGCCACAACACCAAGATCGGAAGGGGGCCAAATGCACCCTTAACAAAAGCGAGAGTGGTCAACATCAGTTGAGTTAAGGGGTTGTGAAAAATGAGGTGTGTGTGTGTGTATGTGTGCTGTGAGGGGAAAGGGACTGGGGGGTCTTGCTCTCTTGTTTAGAAGGAACCTCACAATAATGTGGCCCTGCGGAGCCTGCTTCGTCAATGGCTGCAAAGAAAAGGGTTCTGAAAGGACGCGGTGCACTGGTGCAATTAGCCATCTATGAAGCCAAATATATCTCCTAGATTCTATCAAGACAACTTGAATCCTATTCAGTTTGTGCTCCCCACAAACAAGCTTTTGTGCTGCCTGGAGGTAGATGCTCTGTGAATAGTTGGCCTGTCGCATCTGTCTTAACCTCTTCAAAAAAGTACATAAAGTGATATTTGATTGGTTTGCGGCCAAATACACTACCGGTGAGATTTCTTAATGTTTTAGAATAAAGTAAAAACAGTAATATTGTGAAATATCAAAATTCAAAATAACTCTTTTTTGCTATTTTAATATATATTAAAATGTAATGTATTCCTGTGATGGCAAAGCTGAATTTTAGCTAGTTAGACTGATTCTTTCCTTATAAATACACATTACTGGTTACAAGAAATGTCAGATTTCCCACCAGGTTTATAAATGTTTTAACATGTTTACACACAGGTACTGCCACAGTTTCACTACTAAAATTAAACACATTCCAACAACAGGAGAAAGTCGGTTTACTCTGGGCCCATGCTGTTCAAGTGCTAATAAATGGGTGCTAGTCTCTGCCCGGCAATCAAGAGCTCAATAAGTAATAACCATTCACCTTGGCTAGTTCCACACCATTACACCAGCACTGCTGATGACTCAGGAGACACTGCAGACGCGGCAATCACTGACAGCTTGCGGGAGGGGGGAGGAATGGAAGAGGGATTGAAAGGAAAGGAGGATGAGGAGGAAAAGAGGAGAGTAGGCACAGCATGAGAAAGAAGAATGACGACCTGGGAAAGAATACAAAAACGACAGAAGAAGGAACTGAGAATGTTGGGCTAATGGAGGATTGACAGTAAAATGATGAGACCCATTACGACATTTTTGGATGAGGCTTTTAAGAGAGGAAAACTGCTGCACCCTCGCATAGCTGCAATGTAATTGTGATGCTAGTAAATTTCTTAAAGGTCTTATATTACGGTTTCTTCATTCTGTATATGAATTTAGATACATTCCTACATGTTCAATTGGATGTGATTTCACCAAGTACAACGGTCCTGGTTCAACATCTTTGTTGGTCCTGGAACAGCATTCCAATCAACCAATCAGATTTGAGGGACAAGTTAATGGGACAAGGGACAGTCTGTCAAGTTTAAGCTTACAACCAGGGTTAGGTGCTATTAGCTATCATTTCCCTCTGATTTTAGGGATAAGTTATGGGTAGGGTTAGGTTTAGGGGTAGGGATAGGGCAAAATTTTTGGTCAAGAATGTTGTTATAGGATCAACAAAATATGTTGATCCAGGAACATGTCTTACTTGGCAAAATCACGATGATCGTTCATTCCTCTCGTCATCTTTCATTGTATCTGCCTGTTCCAGTAGATACAAAACATTTAAAGGATTAGTTCACTTTCAAATGAAAATTAGCCCAAGCTTTACTCACCCTCAAGCCATCCTAGGTGTATATGACTTTCTTCTTTCTGATGAACACAATCGGAGAAATATTATTAAATATCCTGACGCATCCGAGCTTTATCATGGCAGTGAGCGGTACAAACGAGTATGAAGCTGAAGAAAGTGCCTCCATCCAGTAAAATATCTAGCTTCCACCAGACCGCCTTTTGTATTCAACTTACGGAAAAAACGGAACTGGCATCGCGTCAGTTAAGCTATGTCCGTAAGTTGAATATGGAAGGCGTAGGACGTAGCGTAAGCTTTTTGAACTGCGAGAGTTTTACACTTCCTTTGTTAAGTTGAATACGGAAGGCGGTCTGGTGGAAGCTAGATATTTTATTTCATAATTTGTTAAATACTGATTTTTTTATTATTATATTTTTTTTTACACAAACGCATCACTTCACTTCAGAAGGCCTTTATTAACCCCCCGGAGCCGTGTGGAGTACGTTTATGATGGATGGATGCACTTTCTTGAGATTCATACACGTTGATCCCGCTCACTGCCATTATAAAGCTCGGCTGCATCAGGATATTTATTAAAATATCTCAGATTGTGTTCATCAGAAAGAAGAAAGTCTTATACACCTAGGATGGCTAGTAAACACCTATAGTATACACCTAGTAAAGCTTGGGGTAATTTTCATTTGAAAGTGAACTAATCCTTTAAAAGCAGATCAGTCCACTTGGCGACCATCTTGGCCTCTCTTGGGCATCTTCTTCCAATTATTTGAGTACAGCTCCTGTCAACTTGAATGGGGAAGGACCAAAATCTCCAAAAATGTCAATAATATTACATTGCTTTTTCAAATCGGACCCTCTTTTTTCAGGCTGGTACAGCAAATACTCTACGAAACAAAGAAAAAAAATGTCCCACTGCACACATTTAAAGACCGCAAACATGGCTTGACAAGTGTGGTTTTCTTTCCTGTTTTTTTTTTTTTATAAGAGGGTGTTTTGGGGGGAAAATATTGTAGAGATTTTGTAGGAATCTTTTTTTAAAAGAAAAAAAATAGTCAATTCACATGATTTTTGCTGTTTTTCAGGACGAGAAAGAATTTAAAAATACACTACAAAAGTCTGGGGTCCGTAAGATTTTTAAAAAATTTATTTTTAATCAGCAAGGATGCAACAAATTGATCAAAAATGACAGTAAAGACATTCATAATTTCTATTTCATAAATGCTGTTCTTTCTAATTATCAAAGAATCACAATTTCCAGAAAAATATTAAATACTGTATAACTGTAACTGTATAATAACAAGAAAAGTTTCTTGAACACCAAATCAGCAATGATTCCTAAAGGATCATGTGAGACCAAAAAATGGAGTAATGATGATAAAAATTCAGTTTTGCCATCACAGGAATATATTACATTTTAAATATATTTTCAAATAGAAAACAGTTATTTGAAGTTCCAATTTTACATTACAATTTTTCATCAAATTAGTGCAACATTCTCTTCAAACTGTTACTTCACCATGATGACAGCTGACCTGAAAGAGAAACTGGCAGACGCAGTAGGTATTTCTTGGGGCAATATTGAAAGCACAATGTGTATGTGCATTTCTGTGTTTGAAATCAAGCTTGAATAGAAGCATTTGCATTGACGTATTTTTATAAACGGCAAAATACTCAAGATCCCTGAACAACATTTAACTAGCATTCTCTACACATATTTTATGAAAGAAATGAGATATGGATTTTAGCATTTTGCATGACTCTTATGCATGGTCCGGTCATATAGGGGATAGAGAATACATCACTGGTCAACCAGACACTCTCATCTTTGACCATCAAAACAGACCACAAGTGCTGCTGATAGCCCCCATACATCTATACCACAATAAACTTTCAGAGCACGATGTCCTCATTTACCGCAAAACACGGCTTGTTCGATAGCTCTCTGCGATCAGGCATGCACTTTGATCCACGCCTGTGTCGACTAGCGATAGCAACACAGCGTCTGTGTTTATAATGAGAGCTGATGAGAGGAGCGGCTACGCTCTCAGCTATTACAGCCCATTGTTTTAGCTGATTATACTGGCTGCGTGTCTGCAGCGCTGCCAACACATCATAATCAGACAAAAAAGGCGAGACAAACCTACGCATGGGAAGAAAACGGCGACAACTTGCACTGTACGTCTGGCCCTTAACTATCTGCTGTCATGCAAAAATGGATGGCACAGATAGGATTTCTCCAATGTTAGTTTGCATCACAGTGATGCATGGAGAAGCTTCGGCCTATATGGACGTTAAGAGCACTTTGTCTGGAGGTGAGTCTATCTCTTTGTGCAAGGAGGAAATAGTAGGCAATCATATTGCTGACATGAGACTCTGGCCAAGCTCTTATCCATTACAGGGCTTAAAGGGGAGACAAGGCACTTGTGTGTTGGAGAGGCCATGTCATCCAGGATGCTTTTAATGCGCTGCCATTAAGCTGGTCAATAGGTTCCCATATGTCCACCTCCTCAAGAACGAGATCAGCTGGTCTTTTGGAAAAGTCCAGCGGTTGACTGTAGTCGAACATATAGATGGAATGATGGCGGTTAAAGACTGAGATAGCATCCACTCAATTGAGGAAATGTGCTTGTTAGCATAATCCAAAGAAAAAACATGGGTGGACTCATGGAAAGCCTTCGTAAGCAGCTCTGTCTGAGAAAACGGCATTCAAATGAGAGAAAAATCGATCCATAACACTTTCAGAACACTTTAGCTTCTTATGTTACACAGTGAATTGCATCCATTTAATAAAGTAGGGGCATCTGACGCCTGATACAGACACTCAGTCACATACAGACTCATGGTTTTAATGTAAAAGGCATTTTACCTAGTACATGATAACCGGTTTACCATACAAACATGTCAGTAGTATAGCAATGGTAGCCACTACTGTTTCAGCTCAATACTAGCTAGAAAAACATTCTACGTCTTGGAATGATGCGTTAATTACTGTAAATATTATATTACGTGTTGCCTGTAAGTGAGAGTGAATGAAATCATAAGCGCTGCTAGACGCTTTTAAGAGTCTCCGGTTGGGCTGCACAATTAATCTAAATAAAACCGAAATCGTGATATCAAATCGCAAAGGCTGCAGTTAAATAAATAAATATATGCGCTGTGTTTGTCAGAGTGAAGTGTGGCACTATGTTATTTTATACGCGAGTAGCTCATGATCTGGTGTTTTCTATGGAAGCTTGTTTCTGCCACTAAATTAAAAAATAAAAATGGTAATTGTGACTTTTTATCTCACAATTCTGACTTTTTTATCGCTATTGCGAGTTTGCATCTCACAATTCTGACTTTTTTTCATAGAATTGCGAGATTTAAACTCTTTTTTCCTCACAATGGACATTGTAACACACAATTCAAAGTTTATATCTTGCAATTCTAACTTTATATCACAAAATTCTGATTTTACATCACACAATTCTGACTTTATATCACGCAATTCTGACTTTATATCACAAAATTCTGACTTTATAACTCGCAATTCTGACTTTATATCATGCAATTCTGGCTTTATATAACGCAATTCTGACTTTATATCATGCAATTCTGTCTTTATATCACAAAATTCTGACTTTATATCACAAAATTCTGATTTTACATCACACAATTCTGACTTTATATCACGCAATTCTGACTTTATATCACAAAATTCTGACTTTATATCACACAATTTTGACTTTATATCTCGTAATTCTGTCTTTATATCATGCAATTGTCTTTATATCACAATTCTGACTTTATAACTCGTAATTCTGACTTTATATCACGCAATTCTGACTTTACATCACATAATTTTGACTTTATATCACGCAATTCTGACTTTATATCACGCAATTCTGACTATCTCACGCAATTCTGACTTTATATTACAATTCTGAGAAAAAAGTCAGAATTGTGAGATGTAAAGTCAGAATTAAATTTTTTATTTCATGGCAGAAACAAGCTTCCACAGTTTTCAGTGTCTTAGAGCATAATGAGAAGCACTTATAAACTGTTGTCAACAAAGCTTTAGGGCTCCTTGCAGTTTTCTGCCAAAATGAAAGCTTGATGGTTTAACGTTTGAAAATGCAGAAGTTAAGAGAGCTATAAATATTAGTACTGTAATTTTAGTTGTAATGTGATATTATTAATTTTCTTAAATATTCATATTTTTTTTATTTTTAAAGCTTTAAAACTACTGAGATTTATAAAATTTGTTTATATGAAAGGTTTTAAAAAATAAAATTATGCCACAGTATTTTATTTTGAATTTCTTGCTATTAAAACACCATTTTAAATAGTTTTCTTAGTCTGTTCATTTGTGTGGGTTGAGCCACCTGACATTTTGGGGGTTTAAGATATCAAAACATAAGATAATAGGCCTATTCATTATTTTAATGTACTAAAAATTAATTCAAACTAAATAATAGTTTTATAGAATAAAGTCATGAATTCATTCAATTTTGTCATTGGCCCGCTTGCATTAAAAAAAAGCATCTATAAACTGACTATATGAAACAAACTAACAATGTTATGCATTCAGAGAAAGAGAGGGAAAGCAAGAAAAAAAGAAATGCGCCTATCTATTTATGCCTAGATTAATACGAAGAGTTCTTTTCATGGCATGTGTTTGTGCAGGAACGCTTTCCACTAAATAGGCACGAGTTTGCCGGCCACATGCGCTATTCAGGATCCTCTCTCGTGACACTGTAAAAGCTTTGGACTGCCTCAAAGTGAGAGAAAGGCCTTATTCACTAGCAGAGAAAAGGACAAAGCATTTCAGCATGTCCCACAGGGACGGGCCGAAGCGGCAGTTTGTTAATAACACAGCTTAGTAGTGCAATAAAACCCACTCAGCTAAAGAATCATTAGAAAATAGCCCAAGTCTCTTTAATTGTAAATCACCTTTAAGAAGTGCCGAGAGAGTCATCGCTCAGCACGTCCAATGAATAAAGGAAAAATCCATTAGCTGGCAACTATTTTATAGGAAATAGAAAATTCCTCAACAAAAGCCTGCACAGGGGAGGAGGCGGTCAGGCTGAGCGGGTGAGTGGATGATGAGGGCGTGAGAGCTGTGTGCAGAGAGGGATGGTATTCCCAGCAGGCAGCCTGGCATGTGCCAACCACTCATGTGTCAGCCCTGCATGCATCCTTCTCCCGGTCAGGGGGCCTGATTTGGGACAGGACCTCCAGGGACAGCCCGGCCTGCGTTGAATGGCCGCAGAAAGCTTATTAGAAGTAAACAGACTGTTCTCTAGCATGCCAGCCTGGGGATGTAAACAAACACATATAAATACTCTCACTAAGGCTGGTGTGGAATGAATGCTGTTTATTTAATGATTATGCAAGAGACTGACTATGATTGTGAGGGGAATTATATTTGGTGACTTTGATATACAGCTTTCAAACACGTACATATATATATATATATATATATATATATATATTATATAATTCAATGTGATTTTTATGACTGACAAAATGTGCATATTTAACTATGTTGTCAACAACTAGTCAGTATCTACACTGATTTAAAGGGTTAGTTCACCCAAAAATTAAATTTCTGTCATTAATTACTCACCCTCATGTCTTTCCAAACCCGTAAGACCTTCGTTCATCTTGGGAACACAAATTAAGATATTTTTGATGAAGTCCGTGATTTTTTTGGCCTCCAATAAACTGCAACACAATTACCACTTTCAAGGCCCAGAAAGGTAGTAAACACATCGTTAAAATAGTCCATGTGACTACAGTGGTTCGAACTTAATGTTTTGAAGGGACGAGAATACTTCTTGTGTGGAAAAAAAAAAAACAACAAAAATAATTACTTTATTCAACAACTTCTTCTCTTCCATGTCAGTCTCCTACACTGTTTACGTAGTAAACACAGTGCAGTGCTTCCAGGTTCTACATCAGAACACTGGCTCAGTATTGGCCAACGCTGTTCATGTGAGCAGCACGACGCAAGCATGTAATACTGATGCAGGAGCTGGCCAATAATGAGTTGACGTTCTGACGTAGAACCTGGAAGTGCTGCACTGTGTTTACAACGTCAACTGCGTAGGAGACTGACATGGAAGAGAAGAAATTAAGAGAAAATCAGAGAATTAAGTTGTTATTTTTGTTTGTTTTTTGCGCACAAACAGTATTCTTATCGTTTCATAACATTAAGGTTGAACCACTGTAGTCACATGGACTATTTTAATGATATCTTTACTACCTTTCTGGGCCAAAAAAAATCACGGATTTCATTAAAAATATCTTAATTTATGTTAACGAAGGTCTTAAGGATTTGGAACGACATGAAGGTGAGTAATTAATGACAGAATTTTCATTTTTGGTTGAACTAACCCTTTAAGTCTCACAGTTAGAATCGAATGGACTGGTTATGCTGCATGTGATTAATTAGCTAAAAAGAAGTGGCTCATAAGAATCATGTTTATTCAGCAGTCAGACGCATTTTGTGCTGTATGTTTTTGACTTACTAAAAAGAACTGACTCACAAGATTCATATTCGTTCGGCAGTTAAACTACAAGGGTTTTACTGTATGTTTTAAAAAGAACTGAATCATATGAGTCATTCATACAACGGAGGAACGCACATGTAAACGCCATTCGTTTTTTTTTTTTTTTTAAACAGTAAGGAGGTCTTCATAAATAAATAAATAACTAAATAAGACCTTGCATAGCCTTCATAATAAAAGCAAATTGATTCTTCAGAAGTCACAATTACATAATGTAAAAACAACTGGTGAAGAAAGCACTTTTATGTCATCTGTCTGGTACAAATGTTAGTGCAGCAAGACAAATGTGCGTTTGAAGTCAAGAGGAAGATTGTTTCAGTTTGTGGCTAGGTCATTACTGTTAGATAAAGATGAAAGATTCAGATTAGATTTTTTTTTCTTGTTCTCTCTCATCCTCCTACTTGCCATTGTGTGGCGCAGCTGAAACCGTGCGTAAAAGATCTGTGTATGTAGCAGTCAGCTGCTTTCCTCTGCCAAAATAATGGGCAGCTCAGCGCTGACTGTTTTACCTGCAATTAAGGGAGCTAAAAAGATAATTGTCTTAAAAGCACAAGTCAGTTGCATAAGTTGATATTGCTCCTTTATTGTGGTGCGCCCAAGACGCCACATTCCATTATCTCTTTGATATATGACTCTCTCATCTGACAAAAGGATACAGAGAAAACTGAGCTGTCGGAGAGATGCAGTAAATATCATAAAGCCTGTGGTTTAATATTACATTTACTGTATTGCACCACAGTATTACACCAAATACACAATAAGCAATATCATACCTGCTGTTCCAAATACCCTTGTCTGTTCGTTTTCACTAAATTTGTGTATATAGTGCACATATAAATGCGCTTTTTGGGTTGGGGTTCCCCCTACTCCAAAATGCCAATTTAACCCTTACGTGTACCTATCAACAAAAGCTGTGGCGCTACTAGGATGCCATCTAAGGAATTAAATTTTTATGGCATGAAAAATGGTCAGCAACAACATCGCCACCCATTACATCAACCCCTGTAAAATACATTACCAGTCAAAACTTTGGATTGGAATAATTAAAATTTGTAATGTTTTTGAAGTCTCTCATGCATTCTTTTGTATATATGGTAAAAACAGTAATATAGTAAAATATTATTACAAAAGAACTGTTTTTATATATTTTAAAATGTAATTTATTCCTGTGGTGGCAAAGTTGAATTTTCAACAGCCATTACTTCAGTCTTCAGTGTCACATGATCCTTCAGAAATCATTGTAATATGCTGATTTGGTGCTCAATTCTTCTTCTTTTTGGTTCTCGATTATTAACAATGGTTCTTATTAACGCTGAAAACCGTCATTAATGTTTGTGGAAACTGTGATACATTTTTTTAGGATTCCTTGATGAATAGAAAGTTCAAAAGAACAGTATTTATTTGAAATAGATTTTTTTGTAACATTATAAATGTCCTTACTGTCACTTTTGATTAATTTAATGTGTCCTTGCTGAATAAAAGTATTCATTTCTTTTAAAAACATTGATAATAATAATAAGAAATGTTTCTTGAGCACCAAATCAACATATTACAATGATTTCTGAAGCATCATGTGACTGAAGACTGTGCTCTGAAAATTCAGCTTTGCTATCACAGAAATAAATGACATTTTAAAATATATTAGAAAATTGTAATACTTCACAATATTACTGTTTTTTTCTGTATAAAATAAATTACATGGTGAGCATAAGACGACATTAAAAAATGTTTAATTTATTTAAAACTTTTGACTGATCATGTATAAATTATAATATATAACTAATAATAAATTACATAACCCACTACTAGTAGCCAATACCAAAAGAACAGAAGAGAACTAAAGTAAATTACAAACTTAAAGTCTAACATTTTTGCATTGCCCACCAATAGCCCATCCTTTGTCAATAAAAAAAAGAGTTTTCTTGAAGTGGAAAGAACATGCACTGGTGTGAGAATGTGCACGTACTGTTCCCAAAGGTGCTGGCGCTCTCCACCCCCTCCCTCAGCCAGCTAAGCACTTTCTCATACAGTAATATCCTGCAAGAAGGTCCAGCTGTGCTTTCATCTGCTGATTTCATTAGGCAGAGTAGGTAGATATCAAGGATTGTATTATGCTTTCCTGTAATTCAATTCCCAGTGTTCCCAGCCGACACGTTCTTTGCATTTTCGAAGACACTTCAGCTTCCCCCACCTACGTAACTTACCTATACGGCAGCACATTTAAAGCAATTTCCATCTAGGGGGTGAGGGGGGCTCAAGCCTGATTGGAAAACTATTTATAGCGCTCATGAACAACGATACACTTTGACACCAATGCTCCAGGTGGGCAACTTCCATGTTGTTTGATTGCCAGCATGGGAGCATCATCCTGTATTTAAACTCCTCGGCCACAGGGCTGCGATGACGCTGGTGATCTGCAGGGCTGGGCCTTTGAAATAGGCATTATTCAAAAGGAAGGGGAACATCTAAAGGCAAGGCCCATGAAAAATTAATGCAAAGGTGCCAAGTCATTTCCATGCAGCCATGCTGTAGAAGCCCACTCATGTGACTAGAACATTTTTGACAGGTCAGCCAGGCGGAACAGAGCAGTGCAGGCATGTGGTCCACTAAGGACATGGAGAGTGTGCAGGACATGCTGATTCCTCTGCCTGTCAGACTGTCCAGAGGTGGCCTGCCACTTTCAGAAGACATCCAGGAGTGAAGAACAGAGATCAGCGCAAGAGCAAGAGCAGACAAAATATCACTATTACCCTCATTTAAATGGTTAGCTCACCCAGGAATGAAAATTCTGTCATCATTTACTAAGCCTTATGTCATTCCAGTACGGTTTATATGACTTTCTTTCTACCCTGAAACACAAAAGGAGATGTTAGGCAGAATATTCATGCTGTTTCCCCCCCATTACAAATGAAAGCTCCAAAAATGACAAGGAAGAATAATGAAAATGCTATAAAAGTAGTCCATATGGCTTGTGCCCTGTAGTTCAAGTCTTCAGAAGCCATATAATAGCTTTGTGTGAGAAACAGACCAAAATTTAAAGTCACCATGAAATCGAAATGGACAATTCTTAATACTTTTATGGAATACTGCAGTATTTACTATAAACGACTTATCCGTGCACGTCTTCATTTTTTAAAAAAAGTGACCTATTATGCCCCTTTTGACAAGATGTAAGTCTCAGGTGTCCCCAGAATGTGTCTGTGAAGTTTCAGCTCAAAATACCCCATGGATTTTTTTTATTATACCCTGTTTTAACTGCCTACTTTTGGGTGGGAGAAAAAATGTGCTAATTTGGTGTGTGTACCTTTAAATGCAAATGAGCTTGTGCTCCCCACCCCCAAGCTCGTGATTCCAATACACTGAGGCATAAATAACACAGGAGAAGCTAACACAGCAAATATAACTCTCAAAAATGGATCATTACAAACTGTTTGTGATGTAGCATATCAGATCACGTAGGTATGGCATGCATTTTGTGAATGTTTGCTAACATTCAATTCTGATAGTTTGATAGCGTGCTGCACAGCTAACATGGCTAAAGCTACACACTGTTGGAGAGACTCAATAAGAATGAAGATGCGTTTATGAATTATACAGACTGCAAGGGTTTTCGGGTTAAAATTAAAATAACGACATGGCTCTGGTCTCCATGAATAGAGTAAGAAACAATGGTAACTTTCTGACTTTAAAGAATTCGATTAAAATTGACCCCATCATTTTGTAAATGAATGTTATAGATCTTCTTGTGAATGATTCATATATTTTTTTACCTCATAATGTTTAATCAAAATGTCATAACTCGATCTTCCAGTGAAAACGACAGACTTCTCTGGTGATGTATGCCTTCTCCAATCATTTAGTCTGTTCAAACCCCAATCAACAACCAATGGATAAAACCAAGTCCTTGGCCTACAATTTTTCTTTTTCAGTAATCCATTACACTTAGATTTATGTTACAATATAGAAGAAAAGATCTGTCGCTACCTCCGTTTCAACACAGTTTTAAGTTCTTGGAACTGGTGCGACACATCTTCATGTGTCTACGCTAACATAAGTGCTATGAGCTATATCAATATGTTTCTCGCACAAAGCTATCCTATGGCTTCAAAAGACTCCAGAAGAATTTAGCACATGACATGAGTCATATGGACTACTTTTATGGTGTTCTTGGTCATTTTTTGGAGCTTGACAGCACTTTAATAGAAAAGAAAAGAACAGTGTGAATAATCTGCATAACGTCTCACTTTGCGTTCCATGGAAAACATGAGACTTACAACAGCATTTTTGCATGAACTATTAATTTAACAACCAAATCAAGAACTCAGAGAGGTATTGTCTGCAATAATAATTCCTGCTAAAACGACAGAGCAGAAAGAGCCCTTAACATATAGAATGTGTATGTATACATGTGCGTATGATATAGGGATGTGACGAAAATTTTAAAAGGGAAATCTGAAAACTGCGGAGGAGCAAGAGAGAGAGAGAGAGAGAGAGAGATCCGCATTGGATCAAAAGTAATTATTCACAACAGGAGGCTGCAGAGTTAATTCGACCAATCAGAAGAAGGGTGGGGGGAAGGTTAGAGAGAACATGAACGACATAGACGGTAGAGAATGGAGGAGGTAAAATCAGAAAGAGAAACCGCATCAAATACAAAGCTATATTTACATGGCTAAAGCATTCCTCATACTTCATGTTCAGCTGTGGAATGAAAGTGTTCAGTTCATTCCAGTTCATTTGATATTGTCACCATTGGCAACAGCATGTAGTCAACCACAAACACAAGGACTGCCAAGAGACTATCATTTTGTAAAATGCCCAATACTTAATCACTTCCTTTGTCATGGTGATTAAACAAGGCTGTTTGGAAAGGAATACTAGTGTATTGCTTATATACTGTGTACCACCCACTGTTTAGTAAAACTGGTATGCTACGAAAAACATTGTAAATAGTAGTATGCTAGAATGACGCCACATGACTGTACACTGCATGTTTGAAGTCCCCTATTATATTACCTTTCATACAGTGTGTAATATAGCTGTTTGTGAATGTAAAAGGTCTGCAAAGTTTTAAAGATCAAAGTGCATAACAAACCACTTGCATGCACCACAAAAGCATGAGGACTTGGAATCGATACAGAAAAACCGATGCCATCATTACTTCTCATATCACACAAGAGCTGAGGAAGCCTCCGAAACTGAAATTCAGATATGGTAATAGGCGTTTCGTTTCCGACACGTGCTGTAAGTGTTTGACCAATCAGAACAGATTCGGCTCTCTGGAAGGAGGGGTTTAGAGAGACTGAATCTTCGAATAAGTCGTTTTTAGACTCTTTGTGAAATGAGGTGATGTGCAATGTATATTATGAGAAAATTAAAGTGTTTTTTGACCTTGGATGCATGTAAACCTAGGAGAGCTCCAAAACAAAATTAGGAAACTTTAAAATAGCATAATAGGGGCACTTTAATGCTGCAGTGATGACATATTTTTGTAGGCCAACTCAGAAGTTAGCATCACACTGGTTCTCTTGACAAAAACCCAATAAGATTGTTCCATTGGCTTTTGGATTATTGCAGAAAATAAGCTTTGTGACACATTTTGTTTCTTTACAAATGAGCACAACTTTTATGAATTTTGAAGGCTAAATACTTGAATAAATGGCTATAAACAAATTATACCACAGTTGCCTGACTTCAACATCACCAATATTATGCTTTCAATAACTTTTTCAGTCTTTATATAAAAAAACATTTTCCTTAGAAGTCTTAGTTAGAAGAGTTTTCAAGTAAAAGCTTTAAAAAAAATAAATTAAAAAAAATTCACACTAGGGTATTATTGATGTATTTTATGTTGTAGATTAAAACGTGAAAATACCTTGAGCTTGAGCATATTGAATCTTCAAGACTTTGTAATTTTATACATCTCATAAACACTAATTAATGTTGCATACTGTGCACAATGTACATAGTTTTACATACTACCAAAGTATTAGTAGTGTAGTACTACACAACTTTGAATGCATTACGAATCAGCTCAAGACTGTGTACCGATTCATACTGAATCTTTATGGCTTTATTTTCACATATCTCATCAACACCAATTAATGTTGCATGCTGTGTACATATTTTTACATACTGCAAAAATAATAGTATGGAAGAATGCTATTTAAAACACATCATTATCAATCAGCTTACATCCATGAATGATTCGGTTTGAATCTTTGAATCATAAAGATGCATCTCCTCAACACTAATTGGGTCAGTGTGTTTACAACATTATTACCCTATTTTGTTAAATTACAGAACATTTAGAAGTCCTCCTAAAATAGCAACTCTAGACGCTACTGTGATCAGTGGAACTGACGACTCTCATACTGCAACCCAGGGCATGTGCGACAGACAGGGTTTTACCCTCCTGCTCCTATTCTATCATTATAAAGGAAGACAGGATCACTAATGAGCCGGTAACGGGCAGACGTGTGGCCACAGAGGTGAAGGAGTGAGAGAGATCTCTTTGTGAGTGAAAAAGCTTCCTTCTCCCTTCATCTTGCGATTATGTGTCAACATCAAACATGGCGACTAGCGCTCCACACCTGCCTGTCAGTGCAGTCCTTTGGAGCTAAGATTAAAGGGGGTTTTGCTCACCAGAGGTAAAAACAGCAAAATGAAACGCACTGTAGGACCCAGAACACATCATATCTTTAATTCCTTCAGTTCTTTGTTCAGACAAACAGGTGGACTGTTGCGTCCTTTGAGCAAAGCGAGCAAGTCTTTTCACAACCTGCATTAGAAATCCAAACACATTTTCAGAAAGAATTATTTTGATCTCTTGAAACAACCCTTCAAGCTGTGAGATTTGGAATTTATCATACGCACAGCCACGATGCCAAATCCACCAACTCAACACGGTGATATTCATTTGCCGTCTTCTTGGACTCAACTGTTCTAAGCCATTCCAACTTCCACCATGTTGCAAAATGAAAGATAAATCACAGCTTTAAGAATGAAGAACATGTCACTGAGACTATAAAATACAAATACAAGTTTTGTAAAAATCCCATTCAGTTAGGGAGAAAGAAATTCAAAAAGCCATTTCTTATCCAACAGCACCACCATTTAAAGGGCTAGTTCACTGAAAAATGAAAAAAATCTATAATTTACTCACGCACTCAAAGGTTCGGTTGAGCTTCTGTTTACGTTTGCTGATCAATGTTTATATGTGAATAAAAGCCTAAACTAAATCTTTTCATGATTTAAAGTGATTGCGTCTCTTCAGAAAATTTGGACTAAACCACTTAATTCATATGGATCAGTTTTACGATCTCTTTATGAACTTTTTGAAGCGTCAAAATGTCAGTTGCGTAGCTGTCTTTGGAGGGACAGAAAGCTCTCAGATTTCATCAAAAATATCTTAATTTGTGTTTCGAAGATGAACTAAAGCCTTACGGGTTTGGAATGACATGAGGGTGAGTAATTAATGACAGAATTTTCATTTTTGGGTGAACTAACTCTTTAAAGTAGGCATGAAATAAAAATTAAAGTCACCCAATCTATTTTCCAAATACATGTAATTGGTCTTATGGAATGAGTCTTCCATGCATGTATCATTTATTAAAAATGTTTTGAGCTCACAATTAATCAAAATGGCATAACTTGATCTTCTTCTCCAATCATTTAGTCCACTTAAACCCCACCACTTTCTTACAATCGACCTCAAGCTCGCATTAAGATCTGCCTTCGTTCAGTCAACACCTAATGGACAGAACCAAGGCCTGCCTTTCATTTTTTTCTTTTTCACCAATCCATTTCACTCAGATGCTTGTCACATTAGAGAAGAAAAAGTCTGTTGGTACTTCCATTACATAGCGAAAATGTTTAAAACAAACTAAACTTTGTCAAAAGCATCTGACAGGCTGTCAATTACAAGAGACCATGATTTCGGTTAGTGCAGTTATAATGGACGTCTACTGAACAAAGCATTCTGGTGGGTTTAGAAGCAGATATGTGCTCATTCTTATATATTTTCAAGCATTTATATTAATTATATACTAAAATGAGTATTATTTTAGTTGAAAAGTAGTCTAAATGACCTTTTTAGTAGTATGACTACAGCAGATGAACTTGTATCTCATATAAACAGTCCTTTTCTGGTGTCCTTGCATGATTTAAATTTGATTTCAATTTAAATTTGCAGACAATGTTAGTAAAGTCTCACGTTAACATATATATAGTTCTTAAAGGGATAGATCGCCCAAAAATGAAAATTCTGTCATCATTTATACTCACTCTCATATCATTCCAAACCTGTATGAGTTTTTTTTCCACAAAAGAATACATTTTGAAGCATAGGATCTCATTACTCAAAATTACATGAGGTTTTTAATTTTTGGGGTGTACTATCCCTTGTGGTTATAGTATATTTTAACATTTCTCCTGATGTCTTGTCCCATAGACTTCCATTGTATATGCATATCTGTTTCTACAATTAACCTTTTTTTACTAACTGAGGAACAAGTCAAAATAATTTTCTACCGATAGAGTTTAAGCTTTGAACCCAGAATGCTCCTTTATTCTTTCTCATGCTGATGAAGTGCAAGCCCATTCAAGACCTTGGAATGATTCATATTCCTTATTTAAGTCCAAATCTGTCATAAAACATTGCACAATCATTAAGCCAGTAATAAGCCAACCAATGTCTTTTGTAAATCAGTGACAAGACAGACAGGTCCGACGTCGGCTGAAAGCAATACAAGACCTGTGTGTTGACGTGTTCTTGAGCGGGGCAAAGAGCACTGTGGGAGACAGAGGGAGTGTGTAACAGGCTTTTTAAATGATCTACTTAATCACATCACACTTACAGATCATCCTTTTCTCTACACGTTAGAGGTTCTAAGGTCAGATTACATTTACATCCATGCATTTGGCAGACACATTTATGGAAATTGACTTATAAGATGTACATTTATACAGTATGTGTGTTCACTACAGGAACTACAGGAATTTCAGGAACATTACATGAGTAACAGCACATCAGCAAAGAGAAAGACAATTCCAAATAATACTTTCATATTCAGAAATATAAAGGAGGCTAGATTCTCAAGCCATTGACTGACTTGAAGTGGGTCAACAATAATTCACCAAAAACATCACACTGCTTTTCTGCAACCATTAAAAGGTCTACTTCTGCGATTCAAAAAACTGTATTGCTGAGAAAAGGCATGCAACATATTAGGTTTTCTATTATCTGCCAAGGAAGTTATGAATAATTTACAGCCACTGCTACACATGCATGGTTGGACTCTTTCACTTGTTCACTTAGGCAAGAAAAAAGCTCAAGAGCTCAAAAGACAATCCTCAAGTATACAAGGAACTCAGTTCACACTAATAAAATGCCTGATGTAAAAAGTATGCAAGTTTCAATACATACATACACTACCGAAAATTTTGGGGTAGCAAAGATTTTTAAATGTCTTTGAAATAAAGTCTCTTAGGCTTCCCCAGACTGCATTTATTTGATCAAAAATGCAGGAAAAACTACAATATTGTGAAATATTATTACAGTGTCAAATAGCTGTTTTCTATTCAAATATGATTTTAATTTATTCCTGTGATGGCAAAGCAGAATTTTCAGCATCATTACTCCAGTCATCAGTGTCACATGATCCTTTTAATAAAAATAAATCATTTTAATATGCTGATCTGATGCTCAAGAAGCAGGGTTGCCAGGTTTTCACAACAAAACGTGCCCAATTGCTACTCAAAACTAGTCCAAAAAACTAGCCCAATCGTGTTTCAGGGGGGTCCTCCGGTAAAAATCAGGTTCCGGGGTAAGATCCGCATTTTTGGCAGGGTTCCCTTGGTAAATATTCGCATTCCAGGTGCTGAATATCATGTTATTTGGGGTCGCTTCAACCGACGGACATAAAAAAACAACCGCCAGCAACAGTGTTAAAGTAGCAAAAAAAACACGGGAAAACCGCGGACTTGGCAACACTATTAAGAAGTAAAATCTTACTGACCCCAAACATTAACAGTTGTGTATATACATGTTACATTCTTCACTGTTAAAGAGTTAAAGGTTCTTTGGAGCTTTCAACTTCTGGTCTAATCAATTTTGTTTGGGAAAGATATTTAGACATTGCATCAGATATTACATATGGTTGTGCTTATGGCACACAACGCATCTCATCTTTAAAAAAAGGGGGAAAAAAAAAAAAAATGCAATCATCTAAATAAACAGCTAAATGTGGTATAGAGTCAAGCAGTTTTCCCAAACCAATCTTTGTGAATTCATTTTATTTTCTTTGCAGTAGTAGTGTTTTACTTTAAATTCTTTTAAAAATAATCTACACAGATGAGCTTTAAATGAACATATTCAAAAGCTAGACAATTAGGGTTGTCGATTTAGATCAATCCAGGTGGTATATGAATAATCTTGTTGATAATTAATATTTATTTTTCAAAAAGCAATGGAGAGTTTCCAACTGGCATTTTGCAATTGCCCAAGCAGCTGTTCTGAGATGCTGGTGGCAAAAAAAAAAAGAAAAAAATTCTACTTCATAAAACAAATCAGAAATGGCACACAGAACCGTGAAGAGATATTCAATTTGGATCCATCTTCAAAGGTCAGAAATACTGTCTGGTGATTAAAAATTCAACGTCCACATGTTTAAAATTCTGCTGATGAGAGCTTGGGCCTTTGCTTTTTGAGTATTGATGGAAAACAGAGAGGCCTTTTCAGAAACCATAATATCAAACTATGACGCCAAACATCATAATGCACCTGTTCTATCAGCCATGGACACCTGTCTTGTGATGAGACACATCTGGCAAATTCATCCTGGCACAGAATCAACAAAATCTCTCTCTGTCTCTTCTCTATTCTTGCCCTTTTCACAGTTATTAACTGGAAGCCTGCAGATGCAGCCAGAATCCTAGTGCAATGCCAATGTGTAACTGTGAGAGACAGAAAACCAGTGTATTAGTAAAAAGTTGGTGAGAGGAAGCTATAAAGTAAGTACAGAAGTATGCCATGTACAAAGCAAGGTTGTATGAGAAAAAAGCAGACACAGAATCAGCAGAAAACAATCTCTCTAGAGGAAATCACTCTCACTTTACGCACCTCACATCATGATGAATATAATCAACCAATAATAACCCAACATTCTAACAGTGACTCTTCAGCATCAGTAAAACCAGAGAAAAACACTAACTAGCATGTGATTCTATCTGTATTAATATGAGACAAACTTGCATTATTTGGCTTGAAAGAGAGACGCCACTTACAGATGTTAGGAAATCAATATCCAGGCCTTCTTTATACTCCAGACATTCGCTGTTGACCACAAGCATTTGAGCACCAAAATGGCCGACCAACAATCCATCTTCTTCTTGTAGAGCATTAAATTCCCTAATAGTTAGAAGTCTGTAACAAAAACAGTCTATTTATGCCCTCACTGATCTAAACGCACTGTGATAAACACGTTTAAATGTAAAGAGTTTTGGAATATGGTCTTGGTTTTCTGGAGACACACCTCAAAGAAAGAAGACTGTTGATGAGGACACTTGGAAAGTCACCTAACTTCCTCTTCCAAGACAAAAACATCCATTTCCAACTTAGGAATGCAGTGTTTTGGTTCTGGCTGTTAATTTCTAGAGTTTAAAACTTATGAAAGTAAAAAAAAAAAAACTTTGTAGTCCAATCGTAGAGGCGCAAACTTTTCTTTAGCACATGTCGTTTGTAGTTCCAGACATTCTCTCCAATAGTGAAGCCATTAGTGAGAACATAAACCAGTCAGATGGATCTTCATTTGCGGTTAAGATAACAAAGACCTCTGAAAACACATGGTCATCTCTTGGCGCAAACAACTTCAAAAGTCCAGTCCAAAAAAAAAAAAAAAAGGGCAACGCAAAATTCTTCCAGAATTGTTAAAAACGTCTCACTGATTACAACGTTCGTCACCTTTGCACTAGCTTCCTGCAAAATATAATGTAGTTTTCTTTTTAGATTTAGTTTTTTAGCACTGAAGCTGAGCTCCTGCACTCGGGGTATTTTTGATTTCCTTTGCGCAAAAGCTGAGCAAACAGACAAAGGGAGCTGCTATAGAACCCTGCCAAGTCTCGCCTGGGTTTTTTCTCTTCCATTCCTCTCCCTCTCCGTGCTCCCGCACTCCCGGCGTGGCAACTTTCCCGAGAACCCTGGCGGAGCTCCAGCCTGTGTCTGCTCGTCTGGGCCCCCCTCCTCCCCCCGAAAAAGCGCCAATTTAGGCAAATTGATCAAAACGAATCTCAAATTAATTTCTCTTCCCTGCCATTCCCTGCCACTTCCATCCAGATACGGTCCCCTCCCCTCCTCCCTCGCCAGATGCACAGACGTGAGGACATTGGAATGTCTGTCATCCCAATCTCCCCAGCGTCCCCGCACCTCCAACGTTCCTCCTTTAACCGCCCATCCGCTTCATCCGTTGTTAGCCACTGGCACTCGAGAGTTGCTCCGTGTTTCACCTACTCACTTTCAAATTTATCTTAGAAGAGAAAAGTCCTGCTGCTGTTCCTCTTTTCAGCACGTGCCAAAACAGCACCTCCTGTGCTTATACTGCCATTTTTGGGGACATGGCAGCGATGCTGTGCCAAAACGGGATGGCCCTAAGGACGCCCTCCCTAAAAAACGTCCTCACTTATATGGAAACCAAACCATGTGCTCAAATGCACTGCCACAAAACTGTTGTGTTATTTGTAGCATGGAAAATGAACTAGTGTAGAGAATATGAAAACAGTTGGTCTATATTGCACTGACAATCTAGATTTCCTATGAAATATAATATAGCAAATGATATCTTTGTTGCTTTGGTTAGAATTCATGTTTAAGCAATGTATGAACATGTTCAATAGTACAACATCCTTATTAGAGAAGTTTTTTTTTTTTAATCGACTATTAAACCACTATTCAGATTTCACAATTAATTTTCTTTGCATCTTTTCCTGGCAACAATGATATATACTTTTAAACTGAATCAATATATTTGGCTCTGGTTAAGGTCAAGCATTCCACCGGATGAAAAACATGGAATTTTGTGTGTGTGTGTGTGTTAATTAAAATGTCTAAAAATACAAGCCACTTAAAAGTAAAAAAAAATGGAATATTCATGTATAATCACAAATGTCTGTAATAATTTGCCTGGGTAGAAGTTAAATTCTGTGTAATGTGGGTGACACTTAAAGGGATAGTTCACCCAAAAATTTTACATTCTGTCACCATTTAATCACTCTCATGTCATTTCAAACTCAATTCAATTCACATTTATTTGTATAGCGCTTCAAAGCAGCTTTACAGAAAATGCATGTCAACATTACAATTTAGAGTGATCTGTTATCAGAGGTGACTTTGTGCAAGTTATGTAATTTCAGAAATGTACATATACAAATCACGCAGTTAGCTAACAATTTATTAATTTAAACAATGTATTCATTTAAAGGGTTAGTTCACCCAAAAATGAAAATTCTGTCATTTATTGTTCATCCTCGTGTCATTCCACATCCGTAAGACCTTCGTTCATCTTTGGAACACAAATTAAGATCTTTTTGATGAAGTCTGAGAGGTTTCTGTCTCTCCAAGGGGTCCAACGCAACTACCACTCCAAGGTCCAGAAAGGTACGAAAAACATAAATAAAGTACTCCATGTGACTCCAGTGGCTTAAACTCACTTTTATGAAGCGACGTGAGTACTTTGTTTGCACAAAAAACATAATTTACCACTTTACTTAAAAAATATTGATCTGCAACGTGCATTCATGAGAACTTCACAATGTATGCGTGTCAACTCAGCGAGTGTTCGCGAGAGCATCACGACGCATGCGTGCTGTGCTGTGCTGTGCTGTGCTGTGTTGTGTTGTGTTGTGTTGTGTTGTGTTGTGTTCAGACTCGCGCGTCAACTCAACGCACATGCGCGAGTGTTCACAAGAGCATCACGACACATGCGTGTTGTGTTCAGACTCGCACGTCAACAACACACAGCATCACGACGCGTGTTGTGTTGTGTTCAGACTCGCGCCAACTCAACACACATGCGCGATTGTTCACGAGAGCATCACGACGCATGCGTATTGTGTTCAGACTCGCGCGTCAACTCAACACACAGCATCACGATGCGTGTTGTGTTGTGCTGTGTTCAGACTTGCGCTAACTCAACACACATGCGCGAGTGTTCACAAGAGCATCACGATGCATGCGTGTTGTGTTCAAACTCGCGCGTCAACTCCACGCACATGCGCGAGTGTTCACGAGAGCATCACGACGCATGCGTGTTGTGTTCACGCGAGAGCTGACATTGTTATGTGAACACTTTGGATAATATTATTTTGTAAATAAAGTGGTAAATCATGCTTTTTTTGCACACACTCAACAAAGCACTCATGTCGCTTCATAAAATTGAGTTTAAGCCACTAACGGAATACTTTAAAGATGTTTTTCCCACTTTTCTGGACCTTGGAGTGGTAGTTGCACTAGATCGCTATGGAAGGACAGAAACCTCTTAGACTTCATCAAAAATATCTTAATTTGTGTTCCGAAGATGAACGAAGGTCTTACGGATGTGGAACAACATGAGGGTGAGTAATAAATGGCAGAATTTTCATTTTTGGGTGAAATAACCCTTTAAGGCCTGTCCAATCCTGTGTTTCTTCGAACTGTGGAACTCAAAAGAAGTTATATTCTGGAATGCTGGTGTCCAAATCAACATGATTGGACCCCATTGACTTATATTGCATTGACAAAAAAAAAAAAATCCAAACTATAGTGTTTTGTGTTCCACACAAGAAAGAAAGTCATAGAGATTTGGAATGACAGGAGGGGGAGTAAATGATTATAGAATTTCAATTTTGGGTGAACTATCCTGTTAAGTACAAAGTATTTTTTACCGATACAATAAAGTTGCATGTTAATCAGCATATCTGAATGATTTCTGAAGGATCATGTGACACAGACTGGAGTAATGATGCTGAAAATTCAGCGTTGCCAATGCATCTCACAGGAATAAATTACATTTTAAAATATATTAAAATAAAAAACATTGCAATAATATTGCAAAGTATTACTGTTTTGTTGAGCATAAGTGATTTGTTTAAAAAACATTAAGAAGTCTTAATTTCAAACTCACAAACAAATCACAAAAAAAATTAATTATTCACATACTCACAAACAAATCACTGTTTTTTAGAAATGTTAAAAAGCAATGTCAAGGGAGGGGATATTTGTGCATACTGATAAAAAATAAAATATAAAAAAGTACAATCCCACTCCAAAAGAACACCAACTACATAACTTGTAAGGACTGAAGCAGTTCCCTCAGCACATGAGCTAAGCGCCCACAAAGTTTTTTGCACAAGCTGCTCGTGTTCAAAGAGACATCGCGCTGCCCTAAGCTCTGATCTCATTCTTCCATCTGTTCTGTGGTCTGTAACCTTCAACCAGGTTCATTACATCTTCAAAGCGAGACACGCGTGTGTCAGTGTTGCAGAGTGTTACCTGGCAACCTTCCAGCTCCGCGGTGGAGTCCCGTTGCCAAGGGGAAGCCTTGAGAGGCGAGCGCTGATAATCAGTTCACTGCAGTCTGAAGGGGTGGATCCCTGCACGGGCACGCTTCATGCCATTGCACTGAACGCCAATGTGAGTCGCATGTCAAGCAGCCTGCGGTTGCTCCTGAGAGCCAGGCGTTGCAGACACATGATTATTATTATACGCATTAACTTATAGGCAGAGTTACAACAATAACCTATCATCAGCTACTCTAAAGATTCCTCTACAATATAATAAGTCCAATATAAATGAATGCAAAGCAGTAGCTGCAAAAATTGGTAAGGAAAGGTCCATTTGGACCTGCTGCTGGGAGGACGGGAGAAGGTGTATGGCTATAGCCCAAGGCTGGAAACCAGAAAATTGCTAGTTCAACCTCCAAAAGAAACAAGCCTTGTGTTATCACTATTGTGCCCTTGAGCAAGACAAGTGATGTGCTCCAAAAGGGACAGTTTTCCCAAAAATGAAAATTCTGTTGTTGCTTCTCCTACCCATATGCTGCTATTTTTCAGTGGAACACAAAAGGATAATTGTAAAACAAAGTACATTCTCCAAAAATGCATTTTTCATTTTGTGTTCCAAGCTAAATAAAAAATGCTATAGGTTTGGAATAACGAGAGGGTGTGTAAATAATGGGGGGGTCAATTTTTGTATAAACTAACCTTTTGAACTGTCCCCTTTAATAACTGCACATTTCACTTTGGATAAAAGTGTACTAAATACTATTTCTAACTAGATGTTTTATTTTCCGATTAAATGATGTCACTTAAACGGTGTGATTTAGGATTCGTAGCATGCCTCCTGTTCCCATCAGAGCTCTTCACCCTACTTGAAGCAGCATTTCCATTTTTATGTAAGAGCCTGAGTCAGCTGTTCTGCTCCACTGCAAGTGTGCTTTTTATTGCCCTTTACTACCCCGTACTCTTGCCTCTGAGGAAAAAGATATTGAATATTTAATACCGAGAGTGTTGGAGATATTACTCAGTAAAAAAACGACTTACTTTGAAAACATTTTGCTTCCTAAATGGTACTCTAAAGTGAAAATGGATAAAAATGAAAAAGAGAAAAGGGGCTGAGTAAGATGTATTGATGCTGCTGCTATAGGGTGTCCATAAAACATAAGAGTTGACTATTGAGTAGGCAAATTGGAGTAAATCATGTTTGCTAATAGTATACTCGCTATCTGGGTGTCTAGAATAAACAAAATGACGATTAGATGTTACTGTAGCACTGCGCATGCGCGTTACACAGATCCAGGAAAAACAAAACAAAGCCCCCCGTTTCCTCGATTGCAGAAGACCCATCATAGATTTCTTTTGCACACGTAAGCTTAGACTGCATTTCCGTAACCTATAACATTGTATCACATCGCGACTTAAAGCCTTACGTCGCTGCCTTTGTTTGACAGCTCACAGCCGCGTTAGCACGTGAACTGAGAAAGTCATACAAATTCACAACGCCGTACCTGACACTTTCATGCTCTGCTCCCTTCCAGGTAGCGCTTCCTCCGGAGATGGCATTCGCACTTTGGAGGACATATCTCCCATTCTACTTTGGATAAAATGCCGCCAAACCAACCGCACGGAAGTCCGCACGACCATGAGCACAAACACACCGCACGCGATGCACTTGTGTAACGATTGCACAAGCGCGTGCTCGTTACTTAACTGTTATAAAAGTAAATAAGCATGCTCTTATCAAATGTGTAAATTTCCCTTTTAACCCAGTGCTAAAACTACTCAGAGTCACTGCTGTGTTTGAGGACATTGCTTGGTAATTAAAAACAGCTTATGATCTTAGCTATGTTCTTTTTAATAAAAAGTGGTTGGCTAGAGCTACTCGTTTGTGTTGACTCTTTTTTTTTTTTAAAGATGTTTTTAATATATAATATTTTTGATGGCTCCGTGGTGTGACAAATATGTTTAATAGCCTACTACAAAATGTGAGCTTATAAAATGTTATGATTAGGCTAGATAAAATACAAGTCATAAGCATAGGCATCAAAACGTACCCACATATTGTATATAATATTCAAAATGCAAAATGTCAGTTACTGGAAGTTTATTATCTTTGATTATGTGTAGCAATTGCTTCAAATTACAAGTTATCAGTAGCATCAGTTAGGAATGTCGGCGCATGCACTGTTTTTTGTTGTAAAGTATTTTTCACGTGATCACTTTGTCAATTTAGGATATCTTCATTAATAGAGAAAGGTGTTTAAATTTCAAATAATATTAACTGTAGCCTATATAGCAAAATAATCTAACATCATAGACACAAACAGAACATTGAATAGACATTTCTTTGTTTAATAAGGCCGTTGAAGGTGTTGTCTGTCTGCGAGCACTCAGAGACAGTGTCTTTATCCATGTGTCGTCAGCATAAGGGTGGATTGAAAAGCTTTACCATCTGGAGTTCACTGCGTGTCGAATGTGTTTGTTCGAGACACGCGTGCGGCAGACGACAGTCCTCTAAACTGCAACACAAGAGAGGATCAGGAGACCTCTGCTGACCTCAAAGCAGTTGCAGGGACGGATACAAACCACACAATACATTAGAGACTGCAAAGTGCATGGATAATAGATAGATAGAACCAGCAACAACATCGTTCGAGCGCTTTACGTTCAGATCAGTAGGCTATATCGGACAAAACGTGTCATTATTTTCACGTTTAGGCCCTGGTAAGCGTTTAAAAAACGTCTAGTAGCCGTCCAAACATAGCCCTGACGTCTAGACTAAAACAAGGCAAAATTTGGGCTGTCAGTGAAAATGTAATAGCCCAAGAATAGACTAGTCATCAATTAGAACGTCAAAAGAAATGAAACCACTTTGTAATCACTGTTGAATTTGCTTACATGATGGAATATCATACATCTCGCAAGTTATTTTGGCTAAAACGACATGTAAACAAATTCAGGGTTATTTTGGCTAGAATTGGGTTACTCATAGCCAGACTATATCAGGTCTATAGCTAACCGAGACGGTGAAATGACGGCTATTGCTTGCTAGGAAACGTCTTGCCGCCATTTTAGGTTATTTTAAGTTAACTAACGACAATTCGGACTGCGAGAGACGAATTACCGATCAAATGTCCTTTAAAAGGTTCGACCCCATGAAAGTCTTTGAATAATTCGTACACTGAGTGAAATACAGGCCTGCTTATAAACAAGACAGGCTGTTGTAGTAGGTGACTGGTTTACATCACTAACCAAATGAGAACTATCAGTGATTTGGAGTCGGTGGAAACGTTTTCGTGTACCAATAAAATGAGGAAAGGATGAAGATAAATCAGTGTTCGACAATAAATCAATGCGGCATGAGGGATGAGCGTGTGTGGGGGATGGGACTCAACGCGCAGATGACAGGCCATATGGAGTCGGCCTTCTTTTTTGGACACAATTTGATGAACTAATACTTTCTAAGGGCTTATTGCGGTGTTAACCAAATATTTATTTCACGTGAAATTGTTTACGTCGAAGAATAAACAGTCAATGGTGTCATGGCGCATGTACGATGACCTTATTTCTTCAAGAGACTTGTGGTTTATTTGCAAGTACGCATTCCATAAGAGCATTAACGGTTAGAATAAAAAAAAAATCAAATCAAACCTAAAATAAAAACGTATATTTCGAGTAGTTTGAGTCAAACTCAAACTGCACTTGTGCATCAAGAAATGAATAAAAAGGAAAGTGTGCATTGTTTAGAAATCACGACGATGAAATAAAACCAAACCGTGCATCATGAAAAGTGCAGAAACTATTTTCCAAACGGCTAATGTTTGGTAAGCCGACAGATGCCACCTCTTTCCACCAGAGTATAATCCTCTCTGAAGGGAAGGGAACAGAGGAGCAGGACGGAGAGCTTCAGTGTGTGTGATAAACTGGGCTGCTCTCCTCCTCTCTGTCAGATCGCGCTCTGCATCACACCATTTCACATGATGACCGACTCTGCATACGAGCACCGAAGCCTTCTGCTCTGGCTATTTGCTTCTAACATGCATTTTTCTGCTTTCCTTTTTCGTTTATCTTGAAGAAATCCGAGTGATGCAACACTGTAATCGGAAATGATTTATGTCGCATCCAACAGCATCAAGGTGCGCAAAAGCGTGCGGAACATTTGATGATTTTGGAACGACGCTCTTCTGCACCGACTGCCTTGTGGACATTTCCCCCAAACTGGATATATGGACAATTATTATCTCGAGGGATAAAAACCTATTATTTATATCCTGCTTCGCAAGGTGTATTTGTGTAAGTTTTGATGAAATCGATGTGCACTGTTTTTTTTTTTGTTTTTTGTTTTTAACAAATTGTTAATGTCATGTTTTACTAAAGCATGTTTCTTTTTTCCTTCTTATAGCTCATATGACAGCAGACTGTAAATGCATTGAGGTGCCACTGTATCAAATTATGTCAGGCTATATTAATAGGTTCTTTGATTTTCAGACTGAATGGACGTCACTGAATGGATCGCCTAATTAAAATCCAATTCGCGGGGAATTTTCCTTTCTGTGTATATGGCGCAAGGTCGGCTTTGACAAATGGTCCCCTCCACTTTTTTCCCAATATTTAGTTTACCCCCTTCTGATGCAGGTGCTTTCAACTGCCCCCACCTTCTAACATATACCCCGCCCGACCCCCCACACGAGGCGGCGGTGTCTCTAGTCCCACAGTTTCCCCCTTCTTTCTTACCTCTGCTGCATTTTGCATGAGCTATCTAGGTCATTAGCATTTTAGCGTATGCAAGACTTGACAAAGCTGGTGAGGAGCCAGATGGGCCCTCTACTATTTTTTATATCTCATGGGAGTTGAGCAAGGGACCAACTGCATGCAGCAAGCCACTGAGCGCTTTCTTTTTATTGCCATCACTCGGGCCTTATGTAGCACCAACACATGATGGAGAGATGCGCACCGCGTCCTGTGGAAATAACGCGCTCGTGCCATTCGAAAAATAGGTAATGTAATACCTGGGAACGCTTGTTTGATATATTATGTGTGTGTTGATGCACAGATGCTTTAAGAATGCAATGTTGGATGCTGATGCTACACAAGTCGGAGGAGGAGGACGTAGACATTTTGGTGCAACATCGTTGCTGGCATATAGTACTGTAGCTAGTTGTGCGATTCTCAACATTGTGGTTGAAAACAGGCCTGCTTTTCTTCGTGTTCACAGCGGACCTTGATTTAAATGTCCATACAATTAAGGCACGCGGTGAATGCCAAGAGAGATGGCAAATATCATCGATGACTGTTTTTATAACAGCACAACGCAGATAGTGTCCGTGTTTGCGATGCATGACAGTTCTTATTTTCTTTCGCTCGGTTTTTGTGAGAGAGCGCGCGCGCGCTCGTGTGTGTGTGTGTGGAGGTGAACCGACGCATCAATGCGGCCAAACTAATCTTTAATATTTCATTGCGTTCTTCCATAATTTTGTGTTGCGCATCCGTGCGTATCCTTGAATATTATGAAGAGTCATTATGAGCATAAGAGTTCAAAACACTAACAATTAACCTGGAGGTCTGATGAAACGTCCTTTTGGTATTTGTCTATTATAGAGGACGCTTTTAAAATCTAGAAATGCCACATCTGAAGACATGTAGCACACGATGTCTTCAGGAGAAGATGAAGAATATAATATGGATAGAAAAGTTGTGAGGCCTAGAATGACAACCAATTTAAACAGAACACATCACGAACCGTTCAGGATTTCTTGAATTCATGAACACTTAAAACGACAGCAGTGGGTCCGAGTGACACTTGTCATGTGTCCTCATTCTAAAGACAGAAAATATTACGCATGTACGTTTGTATCGTATCCTTGATACTGTAAATCATTTTAGTTTGTCAATAAAAGCACATATCCACGAAGCAAACATTAATTTCTTATTTTTTTTCACGCAATATTTGCCACTTCATATTTCGATTTATCAGAACACACACTTTTTTTATCTAGCCTACTGTCTCCACTTATATATTATATATATATATATATATATATATATATATATATATATATATATGATATAAGATGCAGGCAATAGAGACAAAGTTAACAGCTTTTTAATTGCAGTTTAAGCGATATTTGACATAAATTCACAATGACGTTCACAATTTCAGAATAAATATTTTATTTGGCGTCGAAAAGATAGAAGATACATGCCTGATTCCATATAGAATAAGTCCACTAAGAACTTTTATCCCTCAGTTCTAGAAAATCTACGGATGCTTTAAAGAACCCATCAAAACATTGATCTGAGGAATATAATGCAACACCAATAACGTTTTAAAGAACCAGCCAAGAACAGCAAACATGTTCCTTGATGAATTTAAGAGGACCATTGAAAAGCCTTTATTTACACGCTTCTAATGGTCTATATTCCGGTTTATAATGGAAACTGAAGCGGGTTTCGATTACATAAACGGTCATTTTACATTATAGTCGCCTTAAACATGCCATTAATTACAGCTCTTGACATAATATTTCATCTTCACTTCATATGAAATGTACATTTTTAGAGATACATCCCAAACATTGTTTCATCATTGTATTCCTATAGCCTACCCTATAACCGCGAACCGCTTTTCAAGGTCATTTAGCTAATGGTTGCTTTTGGAAATATGGGCCTATAGGCTTTTGCCAAATGATTTGGTAACACTTTATTTTAAGGTGACGTAGTTACACGTTACTACATGTACTTACTATAGTAATAACAGTAAATTATGCATAATTACAAGTAGCCTAACTAACCCTAAACCAAACCCTAACCCTAACTCTATAGTATAAGTAGCCTACATGTAGTTAATTAATATTACTCAGTACTTATCTGAGTAATTACAATGTAACTAAGTCACCTTAAAATAAAGTATAACCAATGATTTTTATAATTAAATAGGCAGCTGAAACTGTTCTATTAGGTAAACGCGCATAGCTTCTATTCGCCAATGAACGATATCAAAGAAAACATGCTTTTGTTGCGTCATAATAATTTAAATTTTACTTGTAGGCTACCAGTCGAATTGTAGTTTAATGATTTTCGTCCATGAGGCTACTAATCAGGGTTAACGTTGTGTATCATTTCCGTTAGAGGTTTAAATATTATTTAAGCGCCAATATAAACCACACGTAGCCTACATGAGCCTACTCGTCTGCTTAGGCTGCAGTTTTCATTTCAAAGGTTCAGGAAAAAAAGAAAGAAGCGCACACGGGCAGTTTGCGTGACATAAATGGCTTCATTTTACTGGAGGTGAATGATGTAACCTCGAATTAGTGCACTAAAATAGTCAAAGACATCGCAGAAGAGAAAAATTAGAAATTATGCAGAACACAGAATTTTCCGCCTTTTAGCAACAGCCTTTTCTAAGAAGCGAACGGTGTGTGGCCTTGTCGAAAATGCTATATCCTTTAAAGGGTATTTAAGGACACTGCATAATGTCAGATCAACCTCATTAGGCAGAGGTGTAGCCTACATTAGCATATTTCATCAAAAGAATATTTAGGTCGCAGATTAAATTCAGACAGCTGCCCCTGTGTTTTTAATCAGCGAGTTGGTAATTTTTTTGTAAATGTTGATTCTTGAAGGACGCGGGGACACAGTAGCAGTGTGACACAAAAGGAAGTTATTTCAATGGGATTTGCATGGGTGGATTTAAATGAAAGTTATTGGATGTTATTATGACCAAATACAGAGTTATGTTAATTGGTATTTATTTAATGAGATGAGCAAAACTGTCAGGTAAGACTACACTTGTGGCAAATAAAAACAAAGTTAGTGCCTGTTCTGGGTGCAAATTATAGCCTACAACTATTTTAAATGAACTAGAGTTTTAAAGATTTTTAAACACCTGCTAAATGATTAAAATGTAATCGTCATTTTTCTGTCGAGGTTCGTCTGGCACAACGCAAATAGTCATTTCGCGTCATTATCAGTAAAAAAAAAAATATCATAAATCATAGGCTAACTAAAGCACTACATTTGTGTGATATAAAAAGATGCATAATGACATTAGGCTACGTGTAACGCTTCATCGTCATAACGCGTTTGCAAGTAAAAATTCGCGCCCTTGTAATGTAACCTAAAGAAACATTTGAAAACAACGTAGAAACACACACACACACACACACGCGTACAGAATTATAGAAAATAAGAATATGTTGACTACCCATGTTCAGGCCTTATTTAGGTGGTCTGACCCCCATAAATCGTTCCTAAGTTTGACAGTTCTTTTCTGTCTTTTTATACAAGCGATGCAACTAAGCACCATCAGTGTAATATAATTCCATCCAGTTATATAATTGAAAACAAAACCACCCACAAGTCCCACTAATTTCTTTGATGCTTATTTTTACATATTAAAATATTCGTATAAATATGCCTCGAGGTTTAATGCGTTTTTATGGAACAAAGATCTGGCTCGAAATAAAAAGGAATTCTCCACATTATTACATCATGAGAACTGAAATTGTACCAGGCCACGAGTGTGTGTGTGTGTGTGTGTGTGTGCGCGTGTGTGTGTGTGTGTCCTCTCTCACCCCAACACCTTATGGTGTCCACAAGGTGGCGTTGTTTGACAGTTGACTATAAATTATCATAAACCAGCTGATCATTACACATAAAATGTTAATACACTAGTGAATGCCTCTGGTAAGTTAAATATATTAAAAATATAAAGCACAATAGGCATATAGCCTTCAGAAAGCTTAGAAATGTTATCACACCTAACATTTCAACAATAATTCTGATTCATTAAATATGGACATAATGTTATTTTTATTTCATTTGAATATTAATTTAAAATCTCTTCATACAAACGCCCATGAGAACACTGACAATCTTTATAATATATTTCGTTTTTTATTTAGTCTTTAAATATCAAAATATCCAACTCATATGAACTAATGGAATATGTATAATAGTAACAGATTATATTCAAATGAAGACATTTCAAAGGCTTTCTGTAGTCATGCAAATTTAACACACACATTAAATGACCTTCAGGCACTGACCTTATGATACTTTAGATATAAAAAAAAAAAAAAAAGGCCAGGGAAAGATGACCAAGAAGTGAACATTGCCTTTGGATAAGAGAATGAAAAAGGCTGATTAAATGTTTAAGCAGAACAGCTGGGAGGCGAATGCAAGGAAGTGAAGAACAAGATGACGACAGATAGAGAAATAGATACTGTGCACCTTCCCCAAACTTAGTGGAAGGAATATCCAGCTGACGGGAGACCTCCACACCACTGTGTGATAAATTTCAGCACATCTTGACATTCTGGACTGTGAGTAGTCTAAAGGGTGAAACAAAAACAACCAATCATGATCAAAGCACTGCAGGCGACCCTAGGCAGGATGGATGGGGAAAAAACTGTATAATGCGAAAATTGCAAATGCACCCACAAGGATAAAAAAAAATGATGATGAAATGCATCGAAAGAGAGCATTTACATTTACTTCAACACAACACATGCTAATAAATTCACTCCTGGGAGTTAACTTTTGATCAAGAGAGCATATTAATTATAAATCAAACGATTGCAATGTGATTGAAGACTAATTGTGAAAGCTCAAAGGTAACAAATGACTAACTTGTACCTTTGTAGCCATCAAGAATTTATTCCAGTCATCTTTATTTGCTGCCATCCCTGGTCTTTTGAACTCAATTTTGTTGTGCAGGACAGGGTAACCTGTGTTCCAAAAAAAAGAAGAAAAATTAAGAAATGTTCATGTTAGATTAGTTCACTTCAGAAATAAAAATTCCTGATAATTTACTCACCCCCATGTCATCCAAGATGTTCATGTCTTTCTTTCTTCAGTCGAAAAGAAATTAAGGTTTTTGATGAAAACATTCCAGAAATGTTCTCCATATAGTGGACTTCAATAGTTACCAACAGGTTGAAGGTCCAAACTGCAGTTTCAATGCAGCTTCAAAGGGCTCTACACAATCCCAGTTGAGGAATAAGTGTCTTATGTAGCAAAACGATAGGTCATTTTCTAAAAAAAATAAAAATTATATACTTTAACCACAAATGCTCATCTTGCACTGCTCTGCGATGCGCCACACATTATGTAATTATGTTGGAAAGGTCACGCGTGACGTATTTGGAAGTACTGCAGTAGGGCGAAAAACACCATCTCATTTTCTCCTCCAACTTCAAAATCTTCTGACATTGTTGTTTTACTTTTTTTTTTTTTGTAAAGGCCGTTTGACTTAGTCTTCGCACATTCGGTTTGTGGACACTGGATCGGTACTTCCGCCTGCATCATGCGTGACCTTTCCAACGTGATTATGTAATGCATGGCGCATCGCAGAGCAGTGCAAGATGAGCATTTGTGGTTAAAAAGTATATAATTTTTATTTTTTTTAGAAAATGACCTATCGTTTTGCTACATAAGACACTTATTCCTCAACTGGGATTGTGTAGAGCCCTTTGAAGCTGCATTGAAACTGCAGTTTGGACCTTCAACCCATTGGTCCCTGTTGAAGTCCACTTTATGGAGAAAAATCCTGGAATGTTTTCCTCAAAAATCTTAATTTCTTTTCGACTGAAGAAAGAAAGACATGAACATCTTAGATGATGTGGGGTGAGTAAATTATTAGGAAATTTTAATTCTGAAGTGAACTAATCCTTTAATTCTACTTTTAAAGGGAGCCCATTAAAAGAGCTTGTTTAAAGGGATAGTTCACCCAAAAATGAAAAATCTGTCATCATTTACTTTCATTCTTTTTTAAAGAAAGTTTTTGTCCATACACTGAAAGTTAAAGGAGTCTAAAACAACACTCATTGTATTGGACAAAAAAACACAAAATACATTTCTCAAAATATCTTCTTTTGAGTTCCACAGAAGAAAGAATGAAAGTCATACAGGTTTAGAAGGACAAAAAGGGTGAATAAAAGATGACAAAATGTTCATTTTTTCCATAAGCAATTTAAAGGAAACATTGATCCAAGTCTCCTTGCACACACTGCGACCATCACACTGGACCGTCTTTTGTGCAGACTGCCTCACCTGTGACGACGCAAGGTAAGGACCGGATGCCAGTGCCGGCAGCCACTAGGGAGGCTTCATATGTGCCCCTCTCATCCTTCGGAAGCACCTGCTCCACCCGCTGGTCCATGGACACAGTCAGAACCCATTCCCTAATCTCCTCCCTCTTCTCCACCTGGAACACAGCCAATGGGAAGAGTTTGCTCAAAGAGTAAAAAAAAGAAGAAAAATACACAAGTGGCAGTGCAGTTTTTGTGGCGAAGGCTTACGGTAACATGTAGCTTCGAAGGTATGGGGACCTCAAATGGAATATCTGTATCCTGGAAGTCTGTGTGATCTAAAGCATCCAATGTTCCCTCATCAATGCCCTGGAAATTTATTACAATTACAGAAATGAAATGAGAACACTTAAAGGAGATTTAAAAAAAAATAATAATTAAAAAGATAATTAATTTAAAGTTTGGGGTTAGATTTTTTTAAAGATATTTCTGAAAGAAGGCTCTTATGCTCACCAAGGCTGCATTTATTTAATCAAAAATACAGTAAAAACATAAATATTGTGATATATTATATATATATCACAATATTTTTTTTTTTTTTAAATCAGCATCATTACTCAACTCTTCAGTGTCACATGATCTGTAAGAAATCATTCTAATATGCTGATTTGCTGCTCAAGAAACATTTCTTATTATTAATGTTGAAAAAATTTGCTTATTTTTGTGGAAACTGTGATACATTTTTCCCCAAGATTCTCTGATGAATAGAAATTTCAAAAGAACAGCATTTATTGGAAATATAAATCTTTAATAATGTTATATATGGCTACATTCACACTGTCAGTTTTTGGGATCGACAACTGCATTTACTTACAGGTGTGAGTCTCAAAATGTCAGTTCACACAGCAACTTACAGCAGCGTCTTGAATGCTGTCTGTATGAACGCGAGTCAAGCCCATATTCTCTTACCAGTAACCATAGCGACAGTGACCAAAGTAATATCAAAGGTGGCCACATCCATAAAACTGAAAAGACTTATCACATTTGCCACGACAAGAGTCCAATCAAGCCACGAGTTCATCCGTCAAATCTTAATTAACCGAAAGCACCTTTTATATCTGGGTGAACAGAGGATCAATTGAGTCACGCGTAGAACACAAAATAGACGAGAGCAGAACAGTGACTAGATCTAGAACCTTAAGATGACACACGGCTCAAATCTCTGTCGCTGTAAGTTACCGTAACCACACATGAAAACCTGCAACACATGGCAGACACACATTTGTGCAGCGCAGAGCGTCTCTCTCGCATTGTATGATGTGACAGACAACTAGTTGTCCAGTCCGGTTCAGTTCACGCAGCGCCAGTTTTCCGAGAATGCGGTTGCGAGTCCTGAAAATGTAGGGGTGTGAGTTTGGTTATAGAATCCAGTGTTCACTCTCGTGAATAACTGAACTGTGTGTGAATTTAGCTGTATTGATGACTCAAATACAGAACTGGGAACCGTATTCTTCTGCTGTTTTTACTGTTACTTTTGATCAACTTAAAGGGATAGTTCACCCAAAAATGAAAATTTTGTCATCATTTACTCAACCCCAAGTTGTTCCAAATCTATATGAGTTTCTTTCTTCTGTTGATCACAAAAGAAGATATTTTAAAGAATGTTGGTAATCATAGTTGATGGCACCCATTGACTTTCATAGTGGGAAAAAAAAAAATACTATGGAAGTCAATGGCTACCATCAACTGTCTGGTTACCAACATTCTTTAAAATATCTTCTTTTGTGTTCAACAGAAGAAAGAAACTCATACAGATTTGGAACAACTTGAGGGTGAGTAAATAATTACAGAATTTTCCCTATCCCTTTAATGCATCCTTGCTTAATAAAAGAAATATTTTCTTTCAAAATAAAAATGCCCCTTATTTGCCCCTGAACACATTTCACTGACTAACTGGGGCAGCAAGACAGCTATCTTTGCAAGCGATTTGTAAAGTTTAAATTTGTTTCATACCAACTAAGAGGCTGGTGATACAACTGATGGTTTGCGTTCTCTGTAGCCTACAGTCTCATTTGAAAGATACTCATCAGACTGCACACACAAGCAAAAAAAAAAAAAAAAAAAAGTCTTTTACTTACATCAGCCAAATCCAAGAAGCGGTTGAGGAAGATAAAAGCCATGTTCTCCCATCCCACAGCCTGCATGAGAAATATTCATCAGTGACACGCAGAACTGAAACAGCTCAAATTAAAAATGAAAAGTTTAAGAAATATTTAAAAGGACTCCAGAAAAAGGACACATTGCTGCTTCGTCTTCAGAACACGAGGCAACTAACTGCTTTGTGAATCAAATTATTCACACTTGCTGTGAGCTCTTACTGGAGCAAACAGAGGAGAATTAAGCCAATTTCCCAGGGCTCTTAGCTGCCCTCCTGTCTCACATGAATAGTTGAAGCAGCTATGTGAGTGTGTGTTTGGAGATGGGCTCACTGTGAGTTCACCTTGGCAGCCAGGCCGGCCTCATAAAAGGCCTTGTCAGCTGGAATGAGCTCGGTGTGCCTCAGGAGAGAGACGGACAACTTGGCCGCCACAGAACTCTGTAGACAAGTAAACATGTATGCAAAATTACAGTGACACAGATAACATAAAAGAGAAGTGTTTTGGATGTTAAAATACTATTTTATTCCAAGTTTATTGTGCCTGAGTCAATGACTTTGGGGGGCCAACTGATGGAAGGTATGGGACTGTTCTGGAAACTTTTTTTGAAATCAGTCATTTTTTTTGTTGACATTCAAATTACACACTTGAAAAGCGTTATGAAAAGGCATTCAGAACAGAATGTTTTATATTTTTCTAAAAAAAATAATGCAGGACAGGATTTATTTTATTTTATCCATTGGCATTTGATTGGATGTGAAAAAATAGGCTATGATATTATTGGTTAATATTTTTCCTCTCCCTATAGCCATTTTTACATCAGCACAAAAGTTGATGCTATTTTTTGATGAAAAAAATTTCTAATAAAGCAAATGTCACATTGTCTGTATATACACTACTGTTCAAATTTTTTGATGTTTTTGAAAGAAGTCTCCAATACTCACCAAGGATGCATTTATTGATCAAAAATGCAGTAAAACAGATCTATTCTCATATTATTACAATTTAAAATATTTTCTATTTTCATTTAATTTAAAATGTAATTTATTGCTGTGATGTCAAAGCTGAATTTTCAGCATCATTACTCAAGTCTTCAGTGTCACATGATCCTTCAGAAATCATTCTAATATGCTGATTTGCTGCTCAAGAAACATTTCTTATCATTATCATTGTTGAAAACAGTTGTGCTGCTTAATGTTTTTGTGGAAACAGTGATTTCCAGGATTTTTTGATGAATAGAAAGTTCAAAACACCAGAATTAACTTGAAATAGAAATCTTTTGTAACATTATAAATGTATTTACTGTCAATACCACAATACAATACCATTTTCACATAATAAAGATCAGCTTTAAGTATGTACACACCAGCTGGTCAATGCCTTTGGCTGCAGAGCGGGTGGCGTAATAGTGAGTAACCAGCAGCATCTGCTCAAACTCCTCATGAGCTGGAGAATTAGCTTCTGAAGACTTGGTCAGGTTTTCACACTGCACAGTAAAGTGATACAGTAAGATTCACTATTTCCCACTTGAATATTGAATCAATACTGACTAAATAATCTCCCAAGTGTAAGCTGCCATAGTAACCCAAAGCTCACCAGCAGCAGAAGGACGTCCCTCAGATCTGCCCACATCCGATAAGCTTCCGCACAATCCCGGTCCCTTAGGCTCATCAGCTCCAGGAACATCCGCTTGTAGATGTTGAAGTTCTGCAAGATAGTAAAGAAGATGTTGCTGAGGAAAGATAAAATACTATATGCTTAGCTTGAGGGGACATTTAATGGAAAACACTCTCTTTTTTCTTTCTTTTCTTTTTTTTTTTAAAGATTAATTTACAATGCATAAGTGTATGTACCTGTGAATAAGCTGGCACACCGTGCTGGGCATACAGGTCGAGCACTTTCTCTGCCCCACCCTCTTTGATCAGGTGAGTGGCGTATAGGGCAATGTACTTGTGCAGGATCTTAAAATTCTGTTGGAGAAGGGAAAGGCAGATACTCTGTGAAAATGATGCCATATCTCCACACTAACATGTCTGGGATGGCAGAACAGATGAATTGGTACCTGTTTTGAGGCTGTGTCAATACATTTCTCCCACTGTCCTCTCTCAGCATACATGTCCAGGGCAGCCACCACATCTACTCCAACCAACTGATTGAAAGATAAAGAAAAACTGTTAGGACAAATTAATATTTAATTAAAGCTATTAAGAGATAAATAAAACTATTACTAATAATATTAAAATATAAATAATATGCACAAATATATATTAATATGAATAAAAATACTAACAAAATAATTGTTAATTATAATAATGACTATTATTATTATTATTATTATTATTATTGTTGTTGCTATTATTAATAATAATAATAATAATGACTAGAAAATAAAGGAAAATTATCAGGACAGATTAAGTTTTAAAATAATTATAATTATTACTTATTTTTACTAATCTTAAAAACAATAAGTTTAAAATATTTTATTATTAACCCTCTGGTCCTCTTCGTTTAGGGGTCACATTTGGCTTCTTTGCAGTCAAAAGTGACCAAAGCCTCGAAATGTAACCTTTTTCAGGAAAACTAATGAAATATATTATTGTTCAATAATATTTTTTGATTACTATTTAAAATTGAGGGTATTTTTTGATACTATGCAATATTTATACAATTTTTATTAGTTATTTATCCCCACTAAAAATAATACACAATTTTTTTCTAATATATTTTTAAATTATTTTTCAATTAAAGCAGTATTCCATGTTAAAATAGAGACAAGGCACTTAAAAACAATTTTTGAAGGTAGATTAGTGCCATCTGGTGGGAGTAAAAAAAAGATAAACTTATGTAATGCCATAGTGTAACCACTATATTCCTATATAGTTCAATATAAAATGGCTTATAAATTCTCTAGTGTCTTTTAGACATAAATACTTATTTTTATTAAGTTGTGGGTTTGGATTTATACTTAGACATTCTCAAACACTACTTTTTGTCAAGGTTTAGATTTTTATTAAAATGTTGATTTGAACTGTCAGTTTTTGTATTAATTTTACTACAGTCAAACCTGAACACAGAGGAGGACACATAAAATTCAATAAAAATGTAAAAATCATGCGCATGATTTAGCCTACTACTTTTTCCCTGCATGTCATGTCCGGGGCTCCGTAGATTTCAACCTCTTAGTTGAGTCCTTTTGCTCAATTTTACCATATTGTTACAGCCACACCAGTTCATTTGTGTGTGTATAATAGTGTATGTAAGTGAGCTGGTTGTTTTTGACCAAAGAGGACCATTTAATATAAAAAAATTGTGTTATTTATAATAATGATGTAGTATTATTATTATGATTAATAATAATAATAATAATAATAATAATATCCATTTAAAAAATGCCTCTCATTGCTTATTACTTTAATCTAAAATCAAAAAGGTTCTTCTCATTAACACACAATATATGACATAGCACCTCCTTGACTAGCTACATTTTATTATGTACATGTACATTTAACTAGTTTCCTCATTAACATTCTGCCTTTCTTTTCAATAAAAATCCCTGACCTGCATCATTCAGTGACGGTGAATGTAACTAAACTGCCAGTAAAGCATTGCAATGAGACGCAAGCGCTCACATCAGTTTGATGACTCATATCTGTTATTCTAAATTGAATCAAGCCAATCATCTCCATTTTTCTCCCCTCACAACAATAACTGAAAACAATGAAGTACCAGAGCGGAGGAGCTGCAGTCTGCGGTTTTGTGTTATGCTCATTTAATGCATTCTTTAACCTTAACTTCCATTGCTAGGAAATAGATTTTATTTGTTCGAACTTAAACAGGATTCTGACAGCTAGCAGTTCCCAGACATTTTGAGCCATGCTGCTCATGTGGGCGGCATGAGTTCGATTAACAATACTGTTCCCTCTCGCTTTCCCAAGGAGGTCTGTGATACCTGGAGAAAGCTATCCGGTAGTTTTCTCATTTATCTCAATGGCAAGTAACAAGGTCTTTGGCAAAACAATATAATGATATATTCATATTTATATGCTGCTTGCAATCATTTTTTATTTTATATCAACATTTGATGCTATTTCACATGCTTTTTGCCTCCATTATGGTGTAGTTCCAGGATCTACCAGCAGGCTAACTGGCCCATGCTAAACAGCCAAGCCTTGACCCTTGCTCTCTCCCCATCATTAATATCCTGTCTATAACATATCTATCAATCAAAGTGGCAAAAAGACAGATTAATTTGATAAAGTGAACTTACAGAGTCAACTTTGCCTTGATTCTTCAAGTGTTCTTTGTAGCGTTTGTCCACATATTCCTCTAGCCTGTGAAAAGAAGAAAGGTCATAAAAACTCATTAATGGCAAACTCTTATAGAGAATGACATCACAGTATTTTCAATAAGGCATAAATATTAATTATATACTACCAGTTGATCTTTAAGGGTGCTTTCACACTTAGTTTGATTGCCTGGACCGAACCCGAGTTCGATTGCTCCCCCCTCCCCCTGCCCCCACTGGACTGTGTTCATATTATATTATTTGAGTCCGACCCGCGGTTAGTTTGTGTCATCAAACCAGCAGCTGTTTACTCCGTTGCTTAGTAAAGACGGCGCAGGAGAAGGTGGCAAAATGCATAACGTTGCTCTCCTCACTTTTATATTTTTGTTTTTGAACTGTTGGTTTTGTTCATAACGGCACTTGCGTCTATCTGCCGCGAATGTAGAACGCTGAAGGCGAGCAGAAATGAGACAGGCTACACTACAGCTCTCTGCTTGCAGCACATCAGTCACGCTCGTCAAGAAAATGAGTGAAATATACACACAAACACACATTTTTATCAAATAATACAGCATTAATAGCAGTTCACTTCCGCAATTTGGTACGTTTGCATTCATATCAGCAGCGAACCATACCGGAGTTCACTTGAACCGCACCCCAGACCACCCTTTTTAAGCAGACTCGGGTGCGCACCCGAGTTCAGAAGACAGTGTTCACATCATCCAAATGTACCGAACTCTGACGTCAATCGAACCCGGGTGCGCACCAAAAGTGCTAATGTGAAAGCACCCATAATACACCTTATGCAGCACCAGAAAGCATTTCGACTTGATTCCTAAACCCATTTTTTCCGTTCCTAAATAAAAGACAGTCAGAGATAAACTGCGAAGGCCATCTGCACCTCTTTGGCCTTGTGTTGTCGTGCACTTCATTTGTTGCACTGAGTGATTTTTCTGACAGCGAGAGAGTGATTTCACTGCCTCCCTCTCACATTGTTGGCTGTAGCGTTGTTAGGGGCGACCAGTCTGCTAGGGCTCACCTTGGATCGAGCTCCTTCGCCACTCTTTTGGCTTTGTTCCATTCTTCTCCCTCAATGAATGCGTCTATGGCGTTCTTAATGAGGTCCAGGTTGAGGTAGAGCTCAGCAGCCTGAAAAAAAAACATTTTGTACCTCAATAGGTCCACGGCTCGAGGACGCTGAAGAATAGAGGAAGTCTGTGAGCTTTTTGTGTGGTCACATTGCTTTTGTGTCATATACACTAAATATACACTCGCACACATGGGCACACTAGCACACTGAAAGCACCATTTCCTCTCTCAAAACACAATAATTTGCGAGAATAAAAAAAAAAGGGTAGTATTTTTTGGCTTTTTTTAGTATTTCTGCTTAAAATATGTGAGGAAAATAAAAAACAAATGTCAATGTCGAGTTTCATAAACTGAATGTGCTTCTATGCCTGAAAAATAAATAAAACAAACATACGTCGTTGTACTTTCTGAGCTGAATCAGCCGTGGCCCGACAACCTGACTGACGTCCACAGCCTTGTCATGGGATAAAAATTTAATGGCCAATTCTGCTGCCTGAAGGACATGAAAAGATGAGAAAACCTCTGTAAAACTGAAGATGCCTCTTAAGGAGCATAAAAACATACATACAGCAGGTAAGTGAAATAGCTGACAAACATTTTTATGCAATTAATTTTGTAGGAATGCACTAAATGAACAATTGAGTAAAGCTCTCTAATGGATGGCCACATAGTGTATAACAGTCAGCACAATTTGTAGTTGATCTAGGTTTTGAATCTTTTTTTTATAGTTTTTACTGACATTTTGCAGCCAAAAAAGCTCATTTGTCCATTGTGAATAGTGTAGTGATGTATGAAGCAACGCTCACACAATGTCACTTTCAAACTAAGCTGCTTTCTATTAGTCAACACAGCAAATGTGAATGTGCATCTGAACCCGATTCCTATTGAAATTAAATTTCGCATGCAAAAATTCACAGAACATCTGTAAATGTTACTGCTCCTTTAATCATATCTGCTGACACTTTCATCAAATAATAAGGGATTTTTCTACAGAATGACTGAGAAAATTACAACACAATGAGTATTTAATATAAGTATGAAGTTAGAGGTCTTTATGAAGTTAGAGGATATGGTGACCGCTGCCAGGTGGCTCGGAGTCTGGACTTTACCTTCATCCAACACTTCATCAGCAAGTCCATGTTAGATGAGTCCTTCACTTTCAGATAGCAGTCCACAGCTCTGGCATACTCTCCCGTCTGTTCCCACTCCTGAGCCTGCTCAACCATGCCTTCCACACCCCTGTAAACACATACATACACACACATACAATTATTTCTCATGGACTTGTAAAACATTGTCATTTGTTTGCCATTTCCTGCTTTCCTTCCATCTCTATTAATGTCATAGTACTCATGGAAAGAAAAACCCTCACTGCTTTTTCTTATTCGGCAAAAGTAATAAGTACTACCATTTTATTATTGCTGGCTAAATAGTATGCCAATTATTTTACTATGAGTGTTTTGAATAAAGACTTGAAACCCCTATTTATGGAAGGTCTTCAGACTTCTGAGATGACATGGCAGTTAATGACAGTGAAAGCTACATTAAAAACCTTCAGCTTTAAAAAATCTAGTAGCATGTTTTGTGTGCTTAAATATTTAGAAATTATGGCTTTAAAACTATTTTATGAATTTAATTTCACGGCACTCAACCAGTATCACTTTCTGCCTCGTACTACATAAGGTTCGGCAGAACGGACAACAAACGGACAGCAACATGGCTGAAGGGACACCTTAAGAGACACACGTCCTACACCTCTGCCTTTGGAAAGAGAAAAACACATTTGGCATCATAAAGTGACCAATCATAAAAGACAACATGGCAAGAAAGTTCAGACTCTTGATTGAAAATAGGTTAATGATACAAGAAGCCTATATTACTGCTGAGTGGGCCTTGAACTGACTATGCAAAATGTTTCTCCTGTTCTTCCCAGGGAAGACAGCGAAGAAGCCTTTGATGTTTTCCCACAAGTCATTAAAAATAGGAAAATTATCAGTGGAGACGGATTTGCTGCGTGTCTGCGCGTTAATGAGCTGCTCATTATGGATTTAATTTAGGATAAAAAGCTGCCATGTTCTAATAAAGGAGGGAAGCCAAGCAACAAAAAGAGGATTCGAATGTAGTTCAGAGCTGCTAGCTTTTCCACACAACTGCAGAGCCCTAGTTTCCAAAGAACAACAAACAAGGGAGGATTTTCTGATACAGCGAATGAGACACATATGAAAGTAAGGCAAGAAAAAAAGGAAACAGATAGTAGAGGAGTTAAAAGAGAGTTCTTTTACCAGTTGCCCTCGCTTTCATATTCCTTTTGAAGGATGCTCAGCTTGCTGGGCAAATAGTCTTTACAGATCCGCATTGCATCAGTCCACATCCCAGCATCCTGGAAAGGAAAATATGATGATTTTTCGAAGCCTGAACTTAACATTCATATTTTGCTAATAAGAAGAAATCTTAAATTTGTTGTTTTTTATAATATAAAATATAATATAAAAATATAATTGTGATCAATTTTGTCTTCTGTAATTCTTAAGTTACATTTATTACATTTATTGTTGTTGGCATTATTCCTGTCATGATTTTAAGTTGGAATAATTTTGGTTTAATTTTTCTCTCTCTCTCTCTCTCTCTCTCTATATATATATATATTTTTTTTTACAATTGAACATGTTAATTCAATGCAATTAATTATATAAATTATAAAAAACTAATGTTTTTATCATTCTTGCTGACACACTGCTCATAATATAAGGGATTTTTCTACAGAAATATCATGTACAACTGAAAATAGAGAAGATATCTCACAATTTGATTGTGAAAAGTAAGTCAATAAACTTAGGAGTTTTAAAATTTTACAATCAGATAAAATGTCATTAAAATGAATGATAAAACATCATCTTTTGTGTTTGACAGAAACAAAATCAGGAAGAGTAAATGACATTTTTGGGTCAATTATCCAAGTACAGATTGTGTTTTAAGAATGGAGAACTCTTACTTTGTAGTATTTAATAGCCAGTTCAGGCCTTTGTGCCCTAAGCAGGAAGGCCTCAGCTTTTTGGAATTCCTTCTGGTCAAAACAGAACTTGGCCTGGCTCACTAGAATGTCTGCCACACTTTCCGGATCATGAGCCTCTGCCACTCTCTGGGCATTACTCCAGTCCTTGTTATGGACGTGCCTGCAATAGAAATAGACACAGTCATCCATATTTCAAACCTCCTTTTTAGAAGTTCTATAATATATATTATAGAACTATGGAACTATGGTTCCAAATTTTTATAAATTTTACTGGTAGTCCACTGTATGAAGAATTTTTGGGTATAATATGTCACAGTTTACTTTATTTTGCTATCCTCACTTACATAAATGAACTATAGTGTCCTGCACCCACTAGTAAAAATATATCAAAAATATCAAAAATGTCTGAATAATGTTTGATTTGACTGTATATAATATATTATAATGGTATTACATTATTGTTTTAAGGATGTTTAGATATTTGTATTAGAAAACAACACAAAATATTTATTAACAATATGATTTCTTGCAGTCATCAGATCATCTTTAGTTCACTGCAGTGATTCTTGTGGCACTGTAGCAGTGCCAGCATACCACTCCTGCATGAGATCTACAAATCAAACACTCTCAATCCCAGCACCACCTGCTTCCAGCCACTCTTTGCTTGTAATGTGAGAGAGTGCAGGAAATCAATCAGTAATCTATGCGGACAAAAAGTTCTGAAGCGATGCAATCCACCCTATAGAGTGGTCTGTGTGTGTACTGAGGTAGGAAAGTGTGATATGAAAGCTCACTCACATTAGCACAGCCTCCTTTGGTTTCCCGGCTTTGATGAACTCAGTCTCAGCCTCATTGAATTTGCCCTTAAAAGTTAAAAATTACAATTATACTGTGCAGCATGCCATCATTAATAACTAGAATAATAAACTCTGAGTCTGGATATTAATAATAAAAATAAAAACTCTGTGTGGGCCTGTCTTAGAGTAAGTCTAGAGTAATATGTCATAATAACAAATTTTAATACAACAATATTTTCAATCGATTACATTTTTTTTTTTTTACAGTCAGGTGGGAAATTAACTTTTTCATTTTTTGCCCACTAGCTACAATGGCTGGTGAATGTCAAATTTTTTACCAGACATTTTTTATTTATTTATATTTTTTATTTTATAAAATTATATTGTTATATAAAATATTATTTTATTTACAATTATTATATGTATCTAAATTTTTTAAATTAATTCAAGTAGGCCTGTACAAAATAACTATTATAAAATAGCTATTTTTATTGAGGTTTACATTATAAAGACCAAATCAGACATCTTTATGTTCAAAAACTGAAAAAGATCCCAGTTTAATTTGCATTCACAGTCCCTGACACCGGCATTTCTCCGGGGCCGTGGGCGTTAACAGTGTAGAAAAGAGGAATCATTTCTAGCCAGTCAGTAATACCTGGTCCTCAAGGTGCATGGCATTTTTGAGATGGATATCAGGAATCTTCTGTTTCATGGCGAGTCGGGCCAACTCAAAGGCAAAATCAAATGAGCTAAAGAAGACAAAGAGTGTTTCGTTAAATAGTAAATAAAGGCCAGTTGTACTATTATGCATTGGTTAATTGTTATCTGTATGTACCAATTATACCTGAAGAGAATTAAAGCACAGAAAAACACTATTAAGTCCTAATATTAGGTCTTGACTTAGCAGAGACTTACTTGTTATCAGCTGCAAAGTCAATGGCGGTTTCAAGAAAGCCAAACTTGTTGAGTAGTTTAACTGCTGCCTCTCCTCCAAGACTTTTTGCCCACAGGTAGGCCACTTGCTTATGAGCACTGGCTCCTCCATGGGTCTTCGCTATCTGTGGCAAAGACATGAAAAGGAACTTCAAATACTTGAATCTCTCTACATTCTACATGATATCAACTCAAATTTCATATAAGACCACGTAGTGTGCACACACACCCGATAAGCTTCCTCCCACATATCATTGACTCTGTACATGTTTACGGCAGCTTTCCATTCCTGACCCTCTAGGTAGTGATACTCCGCTTCCTGAAACCTGGATTCAGCCTCTAGCTCCTGTAATAACACAACACAACAACCATGACCATGTGGAGGATTTATTGACCCATGAACAAGACTAAACTGCATCAAAGGAGATTTGGGTCAAATGTGTCTTGTAAGAATGGCCCAAAAGTTCTCTTGAACCTTGGCCAGGTGAATGTGCGTTTCCTGAAGCAGGTCTTTGTGATAAACAGCGACTAAACGGATCATGTCATCATACATCTTGTTCTTCTTGTACATAGTGATGGCCAGGTCTGGTTCATCTACTGTGGTAAAAAGCCTATAGACAGAGAGGTAAACAAAGACTCTCTATCAGTGAACAAATATCAAATATGTAAAAATGCACACTTGAAATGTCACACGACAGTCTCTTAATTCAGAGTCAGAACATAATGCTTTTGTCTATCAAAAATTAATATATTTATGAATTATTATAAATTAGCCCAGCCAAAGATAGTTACCTTTCGGCTTCTTTGTACTTCCCCTCTTTCTCTAACTCTTGTGCTCTGCTGATGTAAAGGGCAGTCACATCCTCTTGTGTCATGCACTTCACAGCAAGCTGTGTTGGTGATGGACAGAGAGAGAACAAGAGAGGGGAACAAAATGATACATAATAATTCAAATGTAAATGGTTCGTGATTAGTAATAATTTAAATGCAAATTGTTCATGATTTGAATTAAGAAAAAAAAACAAATGCAGTTGTGTTCTCAGCTTCCATCCATCAGATTTATAATTACCACTACACTGACTTATTAGCATGTTGCTGTGCAGTTGTTAGAGTGTTCTTGGTGGTTGCTAGGCAGTTTCTTATTGGCCAAAGTCAAAAGAGGCCACCTCAATGTTTATATGTGTTTCGGTTCTCTCATTCAATGTAAATCTATGGGATTTTTTCAGATGTTTAATAGTGGACAAAAATACTGGCACTAAAATATAAAGCTATTTTTAATTAATGCACAATTTGCAGAGGTGCACAATGTGACACTTACCTTATGAGCTTGCTCCCATCGCCCAATCTGAGTGTACATATCTATAGCATCTTTAGTGTGATCACCCTTCACAAACAGACGTTCTGCCACCTGTAGCTCAGAGAAATAAGAGTTGTCAACACAGATTCAATCCAGATCATGTTTTTAGAAAGGTGAGACCATTTGTTACAGGTATGCTTTTTTTGTTTAAAATTAACAAAGTTTAAATAATGAGTCAATACATCAGCAATCCTTCTTCCAAAACATGTTTTGTCTTACCCTGATTCACTATGATAAGCCTATTATTAGTGTTTATATTTTAGACCTGTCAGGTTTTCACGGGCAATTGCATACAAACATCACTCGACCATGCGTGTCTCATTATATCTGTAAATAGAGAAAAGTTGCTCCGGCTACTTTGACGTGTGTATGGTATGTGAGTGGCATTGGCTTGTTGTCACAACGAGCGAGAAAGTTGACATGGAGCACGCTAAATCTCAAACCTCCAGGGAATCACCTGTTTTAAACAAATGCCAAACAGAGAAGAGTCTGCTGGAAAAAAGTGAACGCGACAGAGATCATAATAAAATGAGAATCAACATTGGCTTGGCTTTTCGGAGATAGCGAGAACTCATTGTAAAGAATTATCTATTGTGAAGGATCATTTCATTATGGTTGTTGTAGCGCTGTGCTGGAATTTATTTTCCAGAAAGTACTGTGTCTATTAATGGGTATAGCTACAGTAACATCTTCAGCTAGTCAGCTTGAGATCCTTTCCATCTAAACTGGTTATATCTCTAAAGCCTAGCAGTGAATGTTTTATGAGCAGTAGGATAACCATATTCATCTGCACAGTCACGCAGAGCCGAAGTACAACCAAAGCAATGTTCTTCTGCAAAATACATGCAGTTTTGTTTTTAAACCGCTAGAGGGCCAAAAGTTACATAGTGCACCTTTAATATTTAATAGCTGAAATGTGCTTTTTTTTTTTTTTTTTTTTTTTTACCTCGAACTCCTGTACAGAGGCATAGTACTGGGCAATCTTCAGGTAATATTTGGCAGCAGTTTTGTCCTCCTGTAGCTCCAGTATATGTAATGCTTTCTTCCACTGGCGTGCTGCGATTGCTGCTTCTATGGCCTTGGTGGAACGTCTTTATCATGGGAGGAAACATCAGAGTCAGATAAGGACAAACAAATGGCGCCTGCCATGTTTAGGGGCAGGTAATCCTTATAGGTGACACCACAATAAACCAGATTGGACTGCTAAATTATAATGCGGCCATCTTTGGAAAATGTTGCAAAGGCTACATGAAACAAATTAGAGCAGAGTGAACAATCTGAGGTTCTATAAGAAATAAAAAAATATATAATTAAATAAATAAACAAAATAAATAAAAACATTGTCAAAAACGTTTGGGGTCGGTACGATTTTTTTAAAATGTTTTTGCAAGAAGTCTCTTATGCTCATTAAGGCTGCATTTATTTGACCAAAAATACAGTAAATAATATTACATAAACATTATTACAATTTAAAACATTACATAGACAGTTTTCAGCAGCCATTACTCCAGTCTTCAGTCAGTGTCACATGATCCTAGTTGTGCTTAATATTTTTGTGGAAAGCGTGAAGCATTTTTTTCCGGATTCTTTGATAAATGGAAAACTCAAAAAAACAAAATTTACCTTTTTAATTTTTTTTTTAACATTATAAATATCTTTACTGTCACCTTTGATAAATGCAATGCATCCTTGCTGAATAAATATTAGTTTCTTTCACAAAAAACAACAACAAAAAAAACTTACTGACTCTAAACTTTTAAACTTAATTGTATAAGCATCATTAGAATGAAACTGAAATATAAAATAAAAATATAAAATAAAAAGGAAAAAAAAAACTAATTTTCAAAATATAATAGCCCTGATCTACAGAGGTTTGTTACTCTAGAAACTCACCCAGCTTCTATGTAATGGTTGATAGCAGCATCCATTTGTTTCTGCTGCACTAGGTAGTCACCCCACACTTCCTCCAGCTTTACAACTTCTGCAGGAAAGGCAATACGTGCCAGATCCACCGCTGTGGAAGCACAATGCAATCAGGAGAGGTCAATGAAGGCAATGAATCTATAGCTCTGATGCTTTGCATTACAACCACTGACTTATTGTTCCAACTGTAATGTAATACCCTATTCTGATTGTTTTTACCAGCTATGCTCACCTTTCTTAAAAGCATTTCCCTTGCGGTAGCACTCCAGGGCTCTCTGATTATTTCTTGTCCTTTCAAACAGGTCGCCTGCCTGTTGAGTTCAATAATAATTAGAATTAGAACAATTTCCCTTTGGAACAATACCATGTCAGTTACTTGGGCGAGTGGTCCTGCCACTCAAATGAAAGTTAAGAATGCAAGGATCATAACAGTAGCCATCTTGTCAAGCCACATACCGTCGCAGGTAAAACTCACCCTCTCATAGAACTCTCCTTTGATGAGTGCAGAAGTGATGCGACTGATGATATCTTGGCTTGATAACAGCTCATCTCTGCTCATAACCAGCCAAGCAGCTTTGGCAGGAAGTCCCGCTTTCAGGTAGAGGTTAACAGCACCAATGAAGTCTCCTTCATTCTCCTTCACCTCACCGGCTTTCTCATTCTGATTGGTCTCCATTAGGTAAGAATAGTAACTGCGTCTCAAATTGTCCAACTCTGGGTGGCCCTTTATGGGATAAACACATTTAATATTAGTAAAAAGGTGAATTTTCAGCATCATAGACAGCTGCTAAATCCACATAATAAAAAAATTCAATTCATTATTGTGCATAGCAGCATACAAAGGCTTATCAACTTTTATAAGGGATGAGAAAACTCTTCCCATTTCATGGGAACATGGATAAGTTGTGTGACATGGCTTCATTCTCAAAAACCATGAACAAAACTACACAAGTCAAATGAAAATATGACCCAGACAATGTTAAATATGGGTTCACTCAAAATGAAAATAAACATGGTTTGTGCTGTTTATAATATGTTTTGAGCTGTTAATTATTGACTGCTGATGGCATGAAACCATCAAAGTTTAAGAGACAAGAATCCGGACAATAATTTTATATATTGTTGGCCATGTGCAGTTCATGGTAATATTAATAAATTGCAATGTTTGTTTTTAAGGACATTTTGTTTACCATTATGGTTCTGTGTTGGATTACCACTTGACTTCTAACGCACAGTGTATCTGGGAAAAACCTGTTAAGAACCCCTGATTTAGGCTAAATAAAAGACAAAAACTGTTGACTAGACTTTATGTAAATTATCTTATAAACAGTTATTACCTTTGCCTCTGCCACTGCAATACATTCATCCCACATATGGAGCTCCTGGTACATTTCCATCACTTCATCCACCGCATTCTGAAGGGTTACAGAAATATTACTCAGCAATCGAGAAATAACTCCATTCTGCTGCTCCCACGTATGAACTGTCCAAAACCATTTAACTCAATTGGCAAATAGATAAAGAAAAGTAGTTTAGAAACACTTTTTTTAAACAATGTTTTTACTACTTTTCTGGACCTTGAATATGGAATATGCTTTCAATGGAGGATTAAAAAACCTCTCGGATTTCATTAAAATATATTAATTTGTGTTCTGAAGATGAACAAAGTTCTTATGGGTGTGGAACGGCATGAGGGTGAGTAATTAATGACAGAAATTTCATTTTTGGGTGAATTAACCCTTTAAAGTGTTGAATTTAATACACTGGTAATTGCATTTTTAAGCCACACTCCTAGTTGCAGATATTAGAAACTATTCTCTACCTGTTCCATGTAATACATCTCTGCAAGCTTAAAGTTCTTGTCCAGCATGGCCAGCCGTGCTTTCACCTGGTAGTGGTCTGTACCATCACCACCCTACAGGAGTGTATAGTATATAACACTGAATTTTAAAATGCATAAGCACAAGTACAACAACAGAAATGTACATTCTGTACAAGTGTACAGACATAATAACTAGAGATGCTACAGTTTGGTGCAATACATACATTTTCCTTTGAGACAGCATCTGCAATCTTGTTGGTCTCATTTAGGAATCGGGCTTTGGACACATCCCCAAGGGCTGCAAAACACCTGCAGGAAAACCCAACAGCGTGCACCTCAGATGAGAGCCAATAACAATACAAACATAGCATGACGTATCATTTCACATTCAACAGCCAATGCTGCAATAAGTCAAGGCATTTAAGTTGGACAGCACTTATCGACCATAATCAGATGACCAAAAGTGAGATCAAGCAAACAGGCAGCAGGAAAAGTATCCAGGCAATTCCTTCATTTGTATCCTCTTTGATGGTCAGAGCACTTTTTCTCTGCATGCTTTATGCAGATAAGCCTATTCATAACAAACCAATCCTCTCTAATTTAAATTCCAGCTTTAAACCCACTTAAAAATGCTTATACAGTAAAAGGAAAACTCTAAACATGCTCACTGCCTCCTAAAGCAACTGGAAGCCTTTTTAAGAGGACCTTTGGTGCTTTGAGCTAAAGCTTTTATCCTCCCGCACAAGCTCAGGTGAACAGTTTTTGCCCTTTTGCACAAGATTACACACATTTTTCTTTAGGCAGAACATTATCTCAGACACATTTCAGCATTTAAAGTGCAACACGCAGAGCAGCTGTCCAGAATAGCAGCTTTCTTTAAAGTTGTTTTGACAAATGCTTCTGGCATGTAATGTAACATTTTATTATTTTATTCCCAAGATCAATTTAAAATATACACAGAAAACATGACAACCTTTTCTCTGACCCTTGGAATTCAACAGCCTTTTTTTTTTTTTTGTCTTGAGTCAAATATGGTTTAACTGCCCCAATAAGTAACAGTCTGAACTACCTTGTGACATGTTGTTGACATGGACATGTGGGTGAATTGCTAAAGGTAGTTCTAAACAAAAAGTTTTTACAGGTTAGTTCCAATAAAAGATCCTTTTTTTAACTTATTGGGCAAGATATTTTAAGTACAGTCTGGCTGCAGTAAATACTTTCATTTCAAATGATCAAGTAAAATGATATATTCATGATTTGACCCCTTTAATAATGTATTGCTACTTTGCTGATTCAATGTGTTTATATTTAATTTAGTTCTTCTGTAGTGCCAATTAAATGCTGCATATTAAGACCAAATAAAAATAAAAAATTGAAAGGTGCAAAAATAAATTCAGCAATGCTATAAATAGAACAAGAGAATTGTTAAGAAAGAAAGAACTGTGTTTACATAATCATGTGAAAGATATTTCTGTACTGCCAGTACAAGGGCTGTAATTAATATATGTTCATTCGTACACATTTGCCAGTGCCAATTTCTTCTCTTCCATCTCAGTCTCGGACGCTGTTCACATGAGCAGCACAATGCGTGTTATGCTGACGCAGGAGCCGGCAAATAATGAGTCGGCGTTCTGACATAGAACATGGAAACACTGCACTGTGTTTACAATGTGAAACACATCGGAGACTGACACAGAAGAGAAGAAATTGTTGAATAAAGTCATTATTTTTGTTTTGTTTTTGCACACAAAATGTATTCTCATCTCGTCATAACATTAAGTTCGAACCACTGTAGTCACATGGACTATTTTAACAACGTATTTACTACCTGTCTGGTCCTTGAAAGTGATAATTGCATTACTGTCTATGGGGGATCAGAAACCTCTTGGATTTCATCAAAAATATCTTAATGTGTGTTCTGAAGATGAACAAAGGTCAAGATGTTCATCTTCAGAACAGTGCTTCTGATGCCAAGATGATCTGTAAAAAAAATTTAAACAAGCTACAATATTTTTTTTTTTTATAACTCTGTCATACTGTTTCCTAGTTGTCAAGGTTAGACACATGATTCGGACAGCTATGCTGAAGTCATCGCAGCAGTAGCTGAGTCATAGAGGTGGGTGGACTGTCTTGCTTGTCTAACCTCTCAGCAATGTGGAGCTGTCGTGCCTCCAGGGAGAGTTTACTCAAAGTCTTCCACATGGCCTCTGTCTCTGCCGACATCTCCAGGGTCTCCAGGAATGCTGTTGCTCTGCGCACACACATTTACACATTTTCAGCAATGAATAAGGATACTTACATAATTGAGTTCTAGCTCATGTTTAATTGCAGGTGGCTGTGGTGTTTTGTTTTTACCTGTAATAGTCACCATCATCAATGGCTGTGCCAAATTCAATCAGCCCCTCATCTAGAGTGTAGGAGACAGAGTTAACCCCTTCAGTCACGATGACTTCAGTTTTGCCATTGGATCTCTCCATGTCTACAATATCACCCTGTTGCCAACACAAAGTCACATGGTTAAACTCACAGTCGAGTATTTTTTTCTACTGATTATGGCTGCAATAATTAATCAATTAATGATCGAATGGTAAAAAACAATGTTACACTACCGTTATACCTTCTGGGTTAGTAAGATTTTTTTAAAGAAATTAATACTTTTTCAGTGACGATGCATTAAATTGAACAAACTTGACAGTAAAGAAATTAGTAATGTTAAAAGAAAAAAAATCCTATTCTTTTGAACTTTCTATTTATCAAAGAATCCTGAAATATTCACTGTTTCCACAAAAATATTAAGGAGCCAACTGTTTTCAACAATGATAATAAGAAATGTTTCTTGAGCACCAAACCAGTATATTAGAATGATTTCTGAAGGATCATGTGACACTGAAGACTGGAGAAATTATGCTGAAAATTCAGCTTTGCCATCAGAGGAATAAGTTACATTTTAAAATATATTTCCATAGAAAACAGTTATTTTAAATTGTAATAATATTGCATAATATTATTGAAATTTACATTTTTGATCAAACAAATGGGTGAACATGGGTGAGACTTTTTAAAAAACAACAGAAAATCTTGCCAACTCCAAACTTTTGAATGTAGTGTATATCAAGAAATTTTCTGCATTTTAAACAGCCAATTTGTGTCTGAATTGCAATGGTGGAGCAATTCTGTGCAGTTTGTCTGCATCTTAATAGTTCCTTTAGTTAATCAGGTGCTTAAATAACATAGACAGTGTGTGCAAATAAAATTGCTATTCACTTCTGAGTGAACTGTTGCTTCAGCTCACCTTGAGGGGAAACATTGTGACCCTCTCTGGGCTGTCGATGGTGTACCAAACACACAGGTTTCCTCTGTTCTGTGCCACAACTACATCACTACCCGGTACCCACTGAACATACGGACAGAAACTCAGCATGGTGCTCTTCACGCTACTCCCGATGTCATACAGGTGGAGCTGAACGTGGAGAAAGAGACAGAAGTGACACATTATTCTGATTTTATTAGCGATATTAGAGCTAAAATAATAACGTTCCCCCCTTACCCTGAGTTTCTTGTCCCTAAAAAGCAGTTTACGCCCCGTTTCATTCAGCTCCAGCCAGTCTATCTTGGAGTCGTGGCTTATAGTGCCCAAATTATACCCACCCACCAGGTCCACTGAGAAAAACAGGAAGAGAGAAGGATCATGGGAGATGAATGCACCAAATACCAGATGAAGATACTTTTCTGTTGATCCAAGGTCAGAAATGAAGCATTATAGTTAAAACTTTTAAATAGTAAGAGGCTTTTAGACAATGTTTTAAAAGAATGGATGAAGTATTTTTCCATCCCCAAAAAAAAAAAAAAAAAAAAAAAAATGTAATAAGCAGAATGATACAAATTTGGAGATCCATTTACTGCCATGAATGTCGCCATATACACACACACATATACACAAAGACATGCTGCAAAAATGGCAGCATTGCCTTTCATACAGACCCTGAACATCCGTGCCCTAACAAAAACAAATCAATGAGTCTTTCATGAATCACGTTCTGTGACGCTTCCCTGCATTTCTGGCTCTTTGTTCACAAATAACCATTCTGATGGGAAGCATCACTTATGGAGGGGGGCAGAGTGGGGAGAAAGAGAGGAAAAACACTTTCCAATTTGCACGTTCTGAACAGGTTTTAAGCACATGGATCAGTGAGGGGGAAAAGCACTCTGCTGTCTGTCAGAGAAAAATAAATTGGATGAAAGTTGTTTCTCATTTTCACCACCTGAAGAAGAAACAAGGCAAGCAGGACAGAGGGAGCATGCCAGGACTTAATTAGCACAGGAAGTGGTCAGAGCCGTGGCAGATGGCTGGCGGTAGCCGGTGAAGGAGAGGGATGTGACGATGACACAGCAGGGTAACCTTCTAATTGAAAGGCAACGTCCGAACCAACTCAACTTCAACACACCTTCCTATTGTCCCATAAATTACCTTTCCTCTGCAGAATCAAATAATGTGTCATATGGTGTCCCATTTAGAGTGAAAACAGACAATTACGTAATCAATACCATCGATGACATCATTTCATTAAGCTGTTGATGACAAAAGACTAAGACTGCCCTTTATGAGCTAATGTGACTATAATTCCACATAACCGCGCGCATTTTTGCATTCACTCAATGGGCTAAATGTCTAAATTAATCTTTAATCACAGAAACTGTCTGGAGCTATGAGAGCAGGAAGATGTGATTAGTCAAAGCTTTAAAATAAAATGTCATACCTAACTGCACCTGAAAAGCACTATAGAAATAAATCGGAGTTGCATACAATTCTAAATTATAAAGAGAACACACCCCTGCCAGAAGTAATGGGCAATAACTTACCGATAGCAATAGTTTTGATGTCAATCAGATAGGCCAACTTTTTGTTGTCCTCCACTCCCCTCTGCCTCCTCTCATTCAGACGCACACTGCAAACATAAACACACAAACCAAGGATTGAACACTTCCTGTGGGTGCTGAGGGACCTGTCAGTGCTCCATCAAGAGGAACCAAGCACTGCAATCTGACAGCACCTGACAGGCTTTATACATGAATTCTGATTTGTGATGACTAGGTCGGCTCACTAAGAGCCAGCTGTATGTATCAACGGCAACAGAATGACAGTAGGAGGACAACTGGGAAATCAAAGGTAAATCCCACCATCTAGTGTTCAGTACTAGACATAACTTTTGTAGGCAATGTAACTTTGCCTGTTATCTGTTCAAAAGTTTTGTTTGCTATAAAATTATGTTGTATATTAGATGTTGCAACAGGAAATAACATAGGGTGGGGCTTGTATCCATATTATAATATTATATAATATATTTTTGAATAGGAAATGTCATTACAGAGGCAAAAATTTATGTTTATTTTTTTTACATTTTTTGATAAAAACAAATGTAGTAAAAAAAAAAAAAAAAAGTAAATCATTTTGCTTTCCAAAAGTGTAATAATGGCAGACCTGATGAGGTGTGGGTTCATAAACTCTGTTCGAACAGATCCTAGAATTTCATTGCTTCCGTATTCCACCAGTGCCAGCTCTCCAGCATTGAAAATCATGCATACCTACCAGGAAATATAGCAATTTACAATTAGCCATCAATGACTTTTAATTATATCAGCTAAAGCTCCATGACTCATTAAACCCTGTTGTTTTCCTTTGAACCATGCTCATAAACAACTGAAGCATCTTAAAGGGTTAGTTAACCCAAAAATGAAAATTATCCCATAATTTACTCATCCTCAAGCCATCCTAGGTGTATATGACTTTCTTCTTTCAGCCAAACACAATCGGAGTTATATTAAAAAATATCCTGGCTTTATAATGGTACCATTTTTTTGAAGCCCCCCCAAAAAAAGCACATCCATCCATCATAAAAGTAATCCACACGGCTCCAGGGGGTTAATAAAGGCCTTCTTAAGGGAAGCAATGTGTTTTAGTAAGCAAGTTATCCATATTTATAACGTTATAAACTATAATCACTGGCTTTCGGTAACGGACGTATGCAAGTCGAGTTCTGGCAAAAGAGTGACCTCTGTCTCGACACGTGACATAGGATGTAGTAGTAGCATAAGCTTAGGTGAGAGTAGACACCTCTTGCGGTTCAAACAAATAGGGCTGGGCAACAAACTCAAGCTCCTCCAACATTTCTCTTTATAAATTCTCATTTTAAACTTCTAATTTGTGACCAGTGTTTTGTTTTGCTCTATCGTCCGTGCTTCTGCATTCGTCAGCACGTCACGTGTCGGGTAAGAGTTTATTCTTTCGGCTGAAACTTGACTCGTGTACAGCAGTTACCAAAAGCTAGTGATTATAGTTTATAAAGTTATAAGTATGGATATTTTTCTTACAAAAATGAATCACTTAGCTTCAGGAGGCCTTTATTAACCCCCTGGAGCCGTGTGGATTACTTTTATGACGGATGGATGTGCTTTTTTTGGGGCTTCAAACTAAATGGTACCATCCACTCCCATTATAAAGCTTGGAAGAGCCAGGGTATTTTTTAATATAACTCCGATTGTGTTTGGCTGAAAAAAGAAAGTTATATATACCTAGGATGGCTTGATGGTGAGTAAATTATGGGATAATTTTCATTTTTTAGGTGAACTAACCTTTAATAACACACAATAATAAAATAAAATAAAAAGAATGTACCGTTTCATTTTCAAAGAAAAACTTTTCATTTCCCCCAGAGCCCTGCCACGCCACCTGTAATGGAAGAGTGATGTTGTTTAATGAAGTGCATCATTGTTGTCATCAACTTTTGCTTTCCACTACATTACACAGAAAGAAGCAGACAGACTCCACAGCCACGGCCTTTCACCATTATCCTGTTTGTCACAGTGAACTTTCTTCCAACTCCCATAAGAGCACTTTGGAAACTCAATTAAACATGGATTAACACAGTGAACCATTAAGCCCTTGAACTTTTAATTAGACATTTTAAACTTTTGTCCACCCGATGAAACCGTTGACTCTCGAAAAAAAAAAAAAAAAAAATTGTCCAGAAATATATTAATACAGACAGTTTGATCTAAATAGAAGCATTTTCATTCTGACAAAACTACATAACAGAAATAAAGCAATTGTAAATAATCAAACAGGTCCAAACTAGACATCCTACCTCACTTAGTTTGTTGGACACCAGGTCCCCCAACAGCAGTGTGTCAGAGGTGTGAGCCACAAGATATCGATCCTTCCCCATGACTTTCACCTCATCTATCTCATAACCATACTGAGACTTCAGCACCACTCGTGTGCCAGTGGCCAAATTCTTCACAATCACCTGGGAGGGTTTAAGATACAAAGTTCTTTTGTTTGTAGGATATAAACAAGATTAAAAAACACCAGTCACTACTGAAATGAACGAAAACTGTGCACTTTAAATATCTAAGGGCCTGTTTACAGGTTTTAATCATTTGTCCAAATTATTTTTGGTCGATCAGATCACAAGTGGATGATGCTAAATTCAGGTGTAAACAGGGTCTAAAAAGTTTTGAGCTTGTCCACTTTCGATCACTTCCAGAGGTAGATGAAAACGCATTTGACCGGATTGCTTTTGTAGTGTAGACGCTCATGTGGTCGAAAGTGTTCGAACAGCCACAAAAGAGCGCCTACTCTCCACCTTCTGACCTAATGCGTAAACATTATGGGAGGGCGCTAGCCAGACAGGATTTAAACTTTGTTGGCTGGAGACCCAATTTTGGGTTGAAGACGAAAAACGTACTAAACACAACGTTCTCTCATCATTCCTGATTTCTAACACACACTCACCTCCTTCAACATGGTCTTGAGGCTGTCAGAGCAGAAACAAAAGCTGATGCTCTCTGTATAATTTACATTTACCCACCCATAGACCCTCCCCTCAAAGAAATCAGGACAGAAGTGGTTGAAAGTGGACGGATTAAAATTCCAGGTGTAAACGGGAATGTGTCTCCCTCGTCTACTTGTGATCAGATCGACCAAAACACATCTTAATACCAGGTGTAAACAGGTCCTAAAAGTAATGCTCACCTGACTTAGTCCTACGTATGTCATCTCAAATTTGTTCTTGTAAATACTCCTGCGGAGACAGCAGTCAAACATCTCGACACCTCCACACAATGTGCCCTGCAATTTACAGATGGATATTTAATTACACATCATCTCCACAGTCCCTGTCCCAAGTGGCAAAGCTGGACCTCAACATCACTGAACCAATTTTTGTGATCCTGCTAAAGTCTTACCAAAATACAAACATCGTGCAAACAAATGTATGAGCAGTTTGAGCAGAACTGATTTGGAACATTTTCAGGATTAGTGTCCCTAAAGTTAATACAAGAACATTTTTACCACCTGATTTGTTAAAACTGTTTCATTTACACTTGGCCATGTAAATCTGTCTCCACAAAACAAATATAAATCCGATCTTCAATTTGCATGCTATATGCAAATTCAATGTAGTTCGTGTCACCTAAAGCAACAGATATGTGCAAGAGAAGCGAGAGCTGTGTCAGCACTGATGAGAGAATATAGCGCTCTCCATTCACCATATTTAATAAAAATTACTCTGTGCTGAGCTTTTATGATGTGACCATTAAATTTCATTTGTGGCAGTTGCTTGCTGAAGAAGGATGCTCAACTGTTCATCGCTGTTTGGCCGTATCTGTGACAATGCATGTTGCAGTAATGCTGTCATATTTGGCTACCAGGAGCTGGTTTAACATGCTCTCACACGTTTATTTTTTACCATTTTAGGAGGAGTAAAATGTGCATATGTGGCTTCAACAACCAGATGAATTTATCCTTGTCCAGTTTTGTCTGGATTGCTTCTCAAATCACCTCCTGAAATGGTTTGAGTGATCAGATTTAAATCCATCACGAAAGCGTTTCCGAGGGCATTTACACCTGGTCTTTTCACGATCGGGTAGCTATCCGATTAGAGAAAATGCATGGAGTGACCAGGTGTAAACAGGCCCAAAGATTTTCTAAAAGACTTTGAAGTTCTGAAAATTGGCAATCCAGACTGACCACAGAAAGCCGAGAGCCGTCTTTCTTCCAGGATAGAGCTGTGATGGTATACAGGTTTGGAATTTCTTTAGGAGAAGCTTCATCCCAGGTACCTTTTCGAGGACTCCAATTAAAAACTCGCAATCTAAAGAAAAACAAGAGATATGTCAAGACATTGGCCGAATGTTTTTGTTTTCCATTTAATGTGTTGTCTCACCTGTCATAGCTTCCTACGACTATGGACTGGCCACTGGGGCTAGATGCTGCCACTGTGAATTCCTTTTCAGAGTGATCTCGGCTGTAGTCAAATGTCTGAAGCACATGGCCCTCCCTCCCATAGGCCACGATCTTCTTATCGCATCCAGCCACAATTATGCTGTTGGTGCCCCATGCCAGGGCATATGGTGGGCATGCATGAGTCAACAGTTTTCCCTTTTAACAATCAGAACAAACATATATATGAAATCATCAGTCATTAAACTGCTTGCAGATTAATTAACATCTGTATATACATCTGTATATTATGTTATAAATACATTTAAATATAATATAGCAGCTTTTTACTTGAGATTCTCCAGAGCCTTCATCATCAAAGAAGTACCGAACGACCGTTCCATCCGCATGACCCGAGAGGATTCCCTTCCCTGAGACACTGAGAGAATGGATCAAAAGAGATACACAATGTTGTTGTACTAAGTTAAAGTGCTAAAATTATTAAAAATTAAATAAAAATAAAGCTATATATAAATATTAAAAAAGACACACAACACAATTACTAAAACTTAAACTAAAATTAAAATGAAAACTGAAAATGTAAAGGCTAATTCAAAATATTAATATATACTATAATTGTATACAGTATAAGTAATATTAAATTAACACTGTAAACAAACCAGAAAAGGGTGCTTGGGTAAAGAAGCAAGCTTCACAGGGTTTTAAATAAGTATACCTACTTTGTGGTTAGTGAGACAACATAAGAGTCTGTTCCATAGATCGTGGAGGACTTGCTCGTTTTTGTATTGGCTTGTCGAACCTGCATTTGACATAAAACGTTCACAAAATGAATCCTCACGTACATGTCAAAAAACAAGGTTAAAGCAGCTGTCAGAGGGAATTGAGAGTGTGGAGAGTGTGGAAATGGACAAGGAGATGGGAAGGCCACTGTAATAAGAATTCTCCTCTCACAATGTTTATGTAAAACAGAAAATGGGCCACACTTACTTTTCCCTCTGCAAGTCCAAAAATTATTGCATGCTCTGACGGCCAAACCAGACATGTTACAGCACTCTATAGAACAACAACAAAGTTAATGCACACAATACATGGCACTTCAGTCTAATTATGTATTTTGTTTATCATCAGAATACTTACTGTTTGAATAAATTTGTTGCAAATAACCTTTTTATCTCCCCTGGAATAGAAAGCATTATACTAGAAATTAAAGATAATTCAATAAATCAAATCATGATTGTGGTATTGCACAGCTTTTCACTTGAAAATATGACTAGCAATATTGTTAATGGTGATCAGCTGTTTGTTAAATCTGTCTTAAAACAATGGCTTTAAAAGCGCACAAATACATTTATCCCAAGCCTACGCCCATGCTTTATGAATGACAGCAGATTATTATATTTGAAAACACACTAATTAATTAATTGATTAGTATTATACTGAGATACTTACCACTCCTCTCCAATTTTGTAAACAAATATGATGTTGTCTGTTTGAGCAACTGCTATCTTGGTTGAATCAGGGGAAAATGCCATGGACTTGACCACATAGGTTTTTTTCCCATACTGCAACAAATTACAAAGTCATAACTTTATAAATATGTTTTCCTGACGTACAAACATAGGTAAAACACTGGCAGGATATAAAACTCATTTTCATTGAATATTTAAATTAAATAATTTGCTGATAACTTACTTTGGGGTCTGCAGGCTTTGTGGTAAATCTGTCTCTTTTCTCTCCCTGCTCATCATACAATATAACCACTCTATCAATAGTGCACACTGCAAACTTTGCATTGTTTGGAGCCCAAGCCATACAGGTGACTTTAGCAGCTCCATCCTAAAGAAAAGAAAAGACATTGTAGACACAACACTATTTTCAAAGCAGAGTACTGGAGTCACTGAGATTTAATAATATTCGGTTAACATTCGGAATAGGATTTCTGTTGCTTTTTTGCACATCCTAATGGTTTACTTTGATATCAGGCAAGATACATAATCATCCCTGTGTTGCTAAGCTAAGAAGCGTTATCATGACTATAAATAGCGGACTGTCGAGCGCTAGTTAGCTAGCCTCGCTAAATAACGTGGTAAATGTTTTACCTGAGGTGTAAGAAGAGTCTTCAGGTACTTTAGCTGCATGCTTTACATTTATAAAAGACTCAGCGGAGTTATAAGAACGTATTTCTTGATACAGCCATGTTTTGGGTAATAGTTGTCAAGCTGAAGACATTTTGGTAAACATAGCTTTCTCCCTGGTTACCGTCGCCAAGGAAAGAACGTATGACGTAATTACGTAGAATGATGACGAGACGTGTTTGACTCGTTTAAAGCCGTTCTCAAAAAGGTTATTTTTGATCGATTAAATACTGTTTGATGACAGCGTTTACTAACGTTATATTGAGATAAATAAAATAAAGTAAAAAAAGTTCTGGAGATGCCGGGGATTGAACCCGGGGCCTCATACATGCAAAGCATGCGCTCTACCACTGAGCTACATCCCCTTCCTGTTTCATGCTTGTGTTAGTAGGATATTTAAACATTACTGAAAATAGTAATAAATTATTCTATTTTTTTGTTTATTTATATTTACATACACACGCGTGCATATATAACTGTATAATACAAATAACTTTTCATTAGTTTTAATACATTTATTTATTCACAGAAATAATTCCTCATTATGTGGCCACATGCTGTAATAGCAACATCTAAAATTAACTACACTAATGTACTCTAGGTGACAGGTCAAACAAACACCATTGTGACTGGAAACCAACAGATGGGGACTGACATATAAAGAACCTCTAGAACAAGCTGTACCTGAGAGACCCGAACTTACTGAAGCATGTTCAGAGAAGAACCACCAAAACAGCTATGTGAAAACACAGATCAAAAAGGAAAAATTAGTTGTGCCAAATTAGATCAGAGACATGCATAACCAGGTTATTCAGAGCTTTGAGAGGATACTTCACAATCTCTGGTTCATAAAAGACATTTTTGAGCTCATTCTTGGAGCAGTCTTTTACTTTTTTGAAGCCTTTGTTCGACTCTTTATTCCACGTTGCAAGAAAGATGTTGAGGGAGAGATAGTCTTGGTGACTGGTGCTGCAAATGGGATTGGAAAACTGATTGCCAAAGAACTTGGACACTATGGAGCAACATTAGTCTTATGGGATATCAACTCGGAGGCACTGGACAAAACAGCAAAAGAATTAAAGCGAGTATTGGATGTGAGAGTGTATGCCTATACCTGCGACTGCAGCAGAAGAAGTGAGGTCTACAGAGTAGCTGAATTGGTAAATAATATATTATATTAATTTATATATATATATATATAAATATATATATAATATGGAGAATATTTATATTTTATACCTTTAAAAAACGTTTAAAGCTTTTTATGAGGGGTAAATATGAAAGTGAAACATTTCAACAGGTTAAAAGGGAGGTTGGAGATGTGTCAATCTTGGTGAACAACGCAGGCATGGTAACAGGAAAATACACTTTCATTGAAGCCCCTGACAGTCTGGTGGATAGAACACTAAGGGTCAATGTTGCTGCTCATTTCTGGGTAAAGAAAAATAATTCAGCATTTTCTTCATGGTTTACATTCTTTATACCTCTGTTTTTATGTTATGGGAACAGTGAGCTTACTGTTATCTCAAATATTTGAATTCACAGACTTACAAGGCGTTTCTCCCAGCTATGCTGCAACGGAACCATGGGCACCTGGTCTGCGTGGCATGCCATGGAGCGTTGTTTGCAATGAATGGCCTTGCAGGTACATTTATAGAGGGATTTTAGAGATCATTGTGCAACACTAAATCATGAATGTGCAATGTCTTAAGTTTAGTGTTATATTGAGATATGATTTAAAAATAGAATAGGATTTCCCAACACGTTTTGTCCACAGACTATTGCGCAAGCAAGTCTGCAGCAGTGAGCTTTGCAGAATCTATTGCACTGGAGCTGCTTGTCCTTAAAAAGGAAGGGATCAAAACAACAATAGTGTGTCCCTACCTAATAAATACCAAAATGTTTGGGGGATGTCAAACAAAGTAAGCCAATACAGTTTCCATATATGAAACATTATTAGAGATTTATGTTCTGGTAATGCAGTATAACATTGATATTTTACTTTTGTTAAGGAGACCGTCTTTTCTTCCAGTCTTGGATCAAAGACATGCAGCAAAACAGATTGTGGATGCCATACTACAGGAGAAGATGTACTTGTTGTTACCCTCAAGTCTATATTTCTTGATGGCACTTAAGAGGTATTTTAGGCCTCTAAATACTTGTTATTAAAGATATGAAATCAGCTTATTTTTCAGTTAATTCATGCCTTTAGTCAACATTTAATAATTAAATAAAAATTAATAGTAAACAATTAACAGAAAATAATTGTAGCCTATTCAATATAATAAATGTCTCAAGACTTTCAATTTTGCACAAAATGATCTAATTTAACTATAAATTAACTCAACCTGTTCATGTTCTTGCAGTCTCATGCCTGCCAAACTGGGCATCATCTTTGTGAACTTTTTTGGTGGGATGGATTTGATGGATCACTTCAGAGGGGTCCCTGTACCCATCATCAGCTACAAAAAGCCTCAGCGCCAACGAAATGACAGCGTCAGTGATCCACAAACTCTTATCTATTACAACTAGCAAAAAGTTGCAGAACACAAGTGTAAATCACCAGTGAGTAATATGTCTGCTCAAGTTTACCTGTGAGCTAAGTAAAGAACTGTGAATAAATTCCCTTTTTTTCTCTGTGGTTCATTTGTTTTTCAAATTTATATATCTAAAACTTGAGATTCCCTACTTTGTGAGGACTTTTTGCTGGTCCTCACAAGGAAAATTGATTAAAAAGCATATTGAAAATGTAAAAATGCAGAAAGTTTTGTGTGATGGGTAGGGTTAGTGTAGGGGAAGAGAATATACAGATTGTACAGTATAAAAACCATTACGTCCATGGAGGTCCTCACAAGGATAGCAAAACAAACGTGTGTGAAGATTTACATAGCCTAATATATTAATTTTTGGTCAGCTTAAATGAGAATACCAATAGTTATAGAGGTACATTATATCTATAACATTTTCTGATTTTCACTTGTGTAGTTATAAAAACACAATATAATCTCCTTTTTATTTTGGGGGGTAACCTGGACCCCTCTACGTAAGATTCACATACATACAGGTTAAAATCCACGAGATCCACTTTATTATTTTTTTTTATGATTATTTCCCGACCATGCCCGCAGGTAAAATAAAAATGGGTAAAGTCTCATTGTCATGTTTGTGAATAAAGCCTACAACAATAGGTAAGGCCATCCCCCTCCTTTTGACGTGCTGACGCGTAGTGGTTTTGCACGCTCGTATAAAACCAGCTCAAGTTCACGCGCACGGCTCCACGCTGCTGTGACTGGAGCAGAGCGTGGACTTCTCTCTATTGACTAGACCTCTTTTGGCTTTAACCCACTTAAAACATCGTTATTAGCCAGTGAGCTTCTTCTACATCAGGACAGCATGTACTTTGGCCTAGATAGCCATATCTAAGATCTCATATATTTAATCGGTATCCGGGTAAACATCACCTTCAGCAACGTGGTTTTCACGTGGGAACTTCGGCGGAAAGAGAAAACATACGCACTTCGGTTCACATACTTTTAAGCGCTAGATATTCGCTGTAATTCTTTTTGCTTTTAGAAATACTAACACTTAGCCATGTCGGTGAAAATGGCATCTTTAGTATTGGAGGACGGGACAGCATTTAAAGGCCGTCTGTTCGGTGCCGTGTCCTCAGTGTCTGGTGAAGTTGGTAAGTGAAATAAAAGGAAATGTAATGGAAATTTGTGTCCCTATCAGCCCTATTTTCTGCCACTGCTCCTTATATTACACTTGTCCTGTCCTATAACCGGAAAGTGATTAATAAATATGAGATGAGCAGGAAGTAAGTTACACGTGTCTGATTTCGCGCTAAACGTTTCAAAGTGAACACTCCTCAGTAGCTACTTCCCAGGGCATGTTGGCGCCACATGTATGACGTCCCAGAAATTGTTTCGGGTTCATTCATTCTTGGTTTAGTGTGGCAAATCGTTTGACAAAAGTTTGTGATCTTTTGTCTTAACACAGTATTTTTATGAATGTTTTATTCGTCTACAGTAAGAATTCTGTAGTCACCATTATAAAAAAATAAAAAGAATTCTTCACTACTGTTTAAAAAGCACATTTTTTTTAATCTAAGTCCAAAAGTTTGACTTGTATAAATGTTTTTCTTTGAAGGCTAAGACAAACAACTGAATGCAAACACACATTTGAACGTCAGATGTCTGACTTATGTTTTCAAGCTAATTATTCATTTAGACATGGATATTTGCATAATGCTGTTGATACATGAATGACAAAACCCCTCTTATATCACACTGTCCCAATCAGTAGTTCTACTAGGATAGTCATGATCTTAAAATTTCAATAACAAAAGCTGCAAAATGTCACTGTTCTTGATAAATTTGATACCACAGCAATTGATATTATATTAAGGCCTCTTTATTAAGTTAAATTGTAACAAAATAAATCAAAACAATGGTATGGTACCTTTAAATCAGTAATGTTTTTTCCAAGTGAACCATCAATATTAAAGAACAAAAAATAAAGACTTGGGAAACCTTTTATATAAATATATTATTGATTTTGTACCAATGCACCAGTGCTTTTGACATCCCTAAGTCATACTTTGTGTGTCCTCAGTTTTCCAGACAGGAATGGTGGGTTATCCAGAGGCTCTCACAGATCCCTCTTACAAGTCCCAAATACTTACTCTGACGTACCCGTTGATTGGCAATTATGGTGTTCCTGAAGATGAAGATGGAGAGTTTGGACTCAGCAAGGTTTTTTCCTTTCTTGTATCCACTTAGTCTTCCTAATATTACATAATTCCTCTAAAACAGGATATTCTAACACTACTGGTATGGTTTCTTCTAAATGTTCCTCTTCGTGGTCTAGTGGTTTGAATCTTCCAGAATCCATGCTGCTGCTCTCATTGTTGGGGAGGTCTCAGAGAATCCCAGTCACTGGAGCTCCGCCAAGTCTCTGGATCAGTGGCTGCGAGATCAAGGCATCCCGGGACTCGAAGGTCAGTCAGTGCAAGCTTTGCTTTGATTTATACAAAGTACAGCAAGTAATTTGGTTTAGGTTTTAGCTTTGATCTGAAACACAAAAATTATTCTTCCTGTGAAATCAGGGGTTGACACTCGACGCTTGACCAAAAAGATCAGAGAAAAGGGAACCATGTTGGGGAAACTTGTGGTGGAAGGAACTTCAGCCAACAATATTCCGTTTGACAATCCGGACACCCGAAACCTTGTTAAAGAAGTTTCCATGAAAGTAAGTGGCTAGCTTTGATGATGTTTTCAGATAAATTTTAATGTGATTTAATTTTATTTAATGACATTTCTATGCCATCAGGAACCAAAAGTTTTTAATCCAGAAGGAACAGTGAGAATCACTGCCATAGACTGTGGCATAAAATACAACCAGATACGTTGCCTGTGCCAGAGAGGTGCCCGGGTCACCGTTGTCCCTTGGAATCATCCTCTGGACAGCAATGGTGAGCCATGGTGCTGTTCTCCACATATTGTTGAAGGATGCGTTTTGTTATATTTATATACTTTAAAGATAGTGTTGTCTGCTATTTTAATGGAATGATAATGTTATCACTTTTGTCTTGCTTCTGTTTCTCTCTAGACTTTGATGGATTGTTTATCAGCAATGGCCCTGGCAATCCCGAGTACTGTAAGGAGACTGTAGAGAATATACGGAAGGTGGCATGTGTGGAGAATCCCAAACCTGTCTTTGGGATTTGTCTGGGTCACCAGCTGCTATCTTTGGTCATTGGTGCAAAAACATACAAAATGAAGTAAGCAATCCATTCATCTTTTTCACTTTCAGCTGAGTATTAATTACAAATTTCTTATTAAAGGGATAGTTCACTCAAAAATGAACATTTTGTTATTTACTCGCTCATGTCATTCCAAACCTGCATGAATTGTTATTCTTTAGAACACAATATTTTAAAGAACATTGGGAACCAAACAACATTGGAGCCCATTGACTTCCACTGAATGGACAAAAATAGACTGAGACATTTCTCAAAAAATATCATCTTTTATGTCCCACAGAAGAAAGTCAGTTTTGTAATGACATGAGCGTGAAATAATGACACATTTTTTTGAATGTGGTATCTCTTTAATAGCCCTTTATCCTTACATTGGGTATCGTTTGTATGTTATCAAAATAACATATGGAAATAATCAAAATAATAATTGCATCTACAGGAAAATTTCATAAATTATTTTTAGAAAATTATTCTTTTAATAGTATAATGCCGTTATGTTCAAGATACAGTTTGAAACCAGTCTTAATATCTTGTTCGTTTGTGGATTTTTTTTTTTTTTTTTTTTTTTTGTAATTTAAAAAAAAATGTAAACATCATTACATCAAGATAAAGGTACAGAATAATTATAATAGGATTTTTTGCAATGTAACTTAACCAGACAGCATCACGTTATGGTCAGTGGATTATAGGGTTTTCAGAGAAACAAAAGGCTGGTTCCTTGGCATTTCCCATGCCATTCCAGTTTTCACGAAAAACCAACATGGTGTGAAATCTAGTTTATGCTGAGCTCAGCCGTCTAGACAAGAGCCACTGCGTTACTCCTGGGATAAGCGGCTGTGTTTTTCTAAGAGTCCTGGGATAGTTGCTTTGTTTGCTTGTGCTCAAGGCTGGATGTGATGCCAGTCTACAGCCCTTTCTTCAGAAGCAGATAGTCAGCAGGTTCATTCGGGGATGGTTTATGTCTGTGAAGCAATGTATCTTCTTATTGTGAATCCTAAAAGCTACAACTTCATTCATGGTGTTGGTTAGGTATGGTAATCGTGGCCATAACCAGCCCTGCATCCATAAAGGAACAAATCGCTGTTTCATCACATCTCAGAATCATGGGTTTGCTGTGGATCCTCAAACTCTCCCAAAAGACTGGGATGTGCTCTTCACAAATGCCAATGACCAAACCAGTGAGGGCATTGTTCATAACCACAAACCACTCTTCAGGTTTGCCTTCATTTCTCATTTGTGTGTTTTGTCTATATACATAGATACAGTAAAATTGGTATAATGGTTTTAATGTATTAAGTTGATGAAAATGTATATCTGTATCTTTTTCAGTGTCCAGTTCCATCCTGAACACATGGCTGGTCCCACAGACCTTGTTAGTCTCTTTGATGTGTTTCTGGATACAGTCAAAGATGCAAAAGAGGGCAAAGCTGGAAAATCAGGTGATCTGTTATGACATTGTATGCCTGTAAAGCAAAAGCATAATTCTTGTAGGGTTGTTTATATACTTGTTTCTTAATAATCATGTTTATATGACTAATTATTACTCATAAACTATAATTTTTAACTTTTATACAGTTAAGCAAAGACTAACGGAGCACCTCACTTTCCCTGGGTCTCCTGACCCGGAAGCATTTGTTCGACCTCGTAAAGTTCTGGTTCTAGGTTCAGGAGGGCTTTCCATTGGACAGGCTGGAGAGTTTGACTATTCTGGATCTCAGGTGAGTATCAAAGAAAAACCCTTGAGACTGTTTGGAGTGCAAATTAAGGAGTGCATCTCACAAGCCAGCTGTTTGTTTTCTCAGTTTCCTCCATTAATTTGAAACTTACTTGGTCTCGGAGTGACTATGTAAATGAAGCTTCCGATTGAATCTGGAAAGCCAACATTACAGGAGAATTTGTTGCACTGATGATTGGATTTTTCCAATATCATTAATTAAAATTAACAAACATCTTTTCTCAATCAATTTTTTTTTTTTTTTTTTTTCTTCCCAGGCTATAAAAGCTCTAAAAGAGGAGAACATCCAAACCATTCTTATCAACCCAAACATTGCCACAGTACAAACCTCAAAGGGCCTGGCAGACAAAGTCTACTTCCTCCCGATCACACCAGAGTATGTCACACAGGTAGGAAAAAGCTGTCCATCCCAGAGTAATTTACTAGGCCTTCTTTTCAACACCGATTTTGAAAACTGAAATAATGCTTTTAATGCAAAGTTTAGCTTTTGCAATGTCCCTGAGCTCAAACCTCCATCCTTCCACCCTTCAAATAGGTGATAAAGAACGAGCGTCCAGATGGCGTGTTGCTCACATTCGGAGGTCAGACGGCCTTGAACTGTGGTGTGGAGCTCACTAAGCAAGGAGTACTGGAAAAATACAAAGTGCGTGTGCTTGGAACCCAAGTGGCCGCCATAGAGATGACTGAAGACCGGAAGATCTTTGTGGAGAAGATGGAGGAAATCAATGAGCATGTTGCCCCTAGTGAGGCGGCCATGTCTGTTGAACAGGTTAGCTCATTAATCTACTGTACATTAGGGAATCTCATTATGTTTTTATGTCAAGGACTTCCAGTTTTGATGATTCACTTGCAAGAGACCCTCTTCCTAAAATATAAAGCCCTGTAATATATTTTCATGTATAGAGACCCATTAATGATGTTGTAAATAGTATGGTATTATAAAAGGCAACATGTTTGCCAATACTAAATAATTGTCTTTCTACTAAAGCCAAAACAAATAAAAAAAATTGTCATAAGACAATAAATAATACATTATTATTTTATTTACATTATTATTTAGGCTATATCCAGATTGTGCTGTTATTACTATTAAAATATGTTTAGTAATTTTCCTCAATGTATGCTTGGTCCAACTTTTTGTGTAATTCCTGTAGGCAGTGGCTGCTGCTGAAAGACTCGGCTATCCCGTTCTGGTCCGTTCTGCGTTTGCCCTGGGTGGACTGGGTTCAGGTTTTGCCAATAATAGAGAGGAAATGATCACGTTGGTTACCCAGGCCTTTGCTCACACATCGCAAGTCCTGGTTGACAAATCGCTTAAAGGCTGGAAGGAAATTGAGTATGAAGTGGTGCGGGACGCCTATGACAATTGTGTAACGGTACGAAGCACCTAGAGCTGAGGTTTCCCTTTTATTCTGACGTATACACTTTAATCCAAAATGATTTACAGTGCCTTCACATTTTACCAGTATATGTTTTAGCATGTTCTTTTCTAAATTGACATCTTTTCATTTAGGTTTGTAACATGGAGAATGTCGATCCTTTAGGAATCCACACTGGGGAGTCAATAGTGGTGGCTCCTAGTCAGACACTAAATGACTATGAATACAATATGCTGAGAAACACGGCCATCAAAGTTGTTCGCCATTTGGGCATTGTGGGAGAGTGCAATGTTCAGTATGCCCTAAATCCTGAATCTGAGCAGGTAATTCAGTCACTTATATCATCCAGGAATGATGGGTTTTTGGAAGTAGTGGTCAACCCATAATCTCATGCTTGTGTTTTGGCAGTACTACATCATTGAAGTCAACGCTCGTCTCTCGCGAAGCTCTGCATTGGCCAGTAAGGCCACAGGTTACCCTCTGGCCTATGTGGCCGCCAAGCTCGGCTTGGGAATCCCTCTGCCCGTGCTCAAGTGGGTTCTTTCATTAAAATTAGCTATTATACTGAATGTAATAGTACATTTGAGTATTGTTATTTTCAAAGTTGCTTAAAAGTGACTCTTTTCTAGGAATTCAGTGACTAATTCCACTACAGCCAACTTTGAGCCTAGTCTGGATTACTGTGTGGTGAAGGTTCCTCGTTGGGATTTGAGCAAGTTCCTCAGAGTCAGCACTACAATTGGCAGTTCCATGAAGAGCGTTGGTGAGCATCCTATGTGGAAAAGAAAATGCAGTAGAGATCTGTATATTATAATTCTCAATATAGTGATGTTATTGTTAACTAAAACAATTAAAATTAGGTTTTGTTAACTTAAATAAGGCTGAAATAAAATAAGTATTAGGGGGGAAAAACTTTTTTTTTTTTTTAAATTACATGAAAGTTAGAAATGTTGCCTAGTACTAAAATTACTAAAACTAAAATAAACTAAAAATAAAACTGAAATATAAATTAAGGCCAAATAGGAAAAAACTAATAAAAAATGACAACAGCACATAACACAATTAAAACCTCAACTAAAATTAGATTGAAAACTGAAAATATGAAAATGAATGCTTATTCGAAATATTAATAAATACTATAAGATTATATAAATAATACTAAAATACTAACTCTCAAACACTACACCTGCATTTATGGGAGCGTAGTGCAGCAGGTACAAGTAATAGGATTTACCAATTTTGAGTTTCTGAAATATTTTTGTACGGAGCCCCACACATGACATGCAAGAAAAAAAATTAAATTGTGCGCACGATTTACTAATTCGTTAGCTCGATTTACTAAATCGTGTGCATGATTTATATTTATATTTTTAAATTTATACAATTATTGCTTTTTATATAAGCTTGGCCTACATATAGCATATATTACCATTCAAAGCCTTATTTTGCTCATTTGGTAAACGTGATATTATTTAAATAGTGTACAAATGAAAAAATGGTGACATATTAAAAAAATGGCAAAGTTACATATTAATTAAAGGGGGGAAAAAATATATATTATCCTGTTGATTAGCTTCCCTTTTAAATCCAGAAGGTGCTGTCTGTGCCGAACACAAATATCCAGTATGTTGTGATCTCATTCAGCACTCTATTCCATCTTAGGAGAAGTGATGGCCATCGGCCGTAGCTTTGAAGAGGCCTTCCAGAAAGCTTTGAGAATGGTGGATGAGAACTGCGTTGGTTTCGATCACACCATCAAACCAGTGACCGAAGAGGTTTGTACTGAAGATACAGGTCCTCCATCTCACTCTCAAGTCAGATAAAACGGGCTGAAAAAAATACATGAAAACAAAAATATTTTGTCTCATATCTCAGGAGCTGCAGACACCCACAGACAAACGCATCTTTGTTCTGGCAGCTGCACTGCGTGCTGGCTACACAGTTGAACAGCTCTATGAGCTGACCAAAATAGACCACTGGTTTCTGCATAAAATGAAGAACATTGCAGACCATGAGAAGCTTCTGGAGACGTATAATCAAGATGAGAGTGCAATGCCACCTGAGGTCATGAGGAAAGCCAAGCAGCTGGGCTTCTCTGACAAACAGATTGCCCAAGCTGTGCAAAGGTACCTAGGAAAAGTGCTCTAGCAGAAAGTATTTATATCTGTGATTTATTGCATTTGATGTTTCTTTAGAAAAATCAAACAGTTTAAGCGTCAAGACTTAAAATGGGCTGCAGTAGACAACAAAAACTGTAAGGTTCATGCTCTTTCCCCCATTGCAGCACTGAGCTGGCTGTGAGGAAGTTAAGGCAAGACTGGAAGATTCTTCCGGTGGTCAAACAGATTGACACGGTGGCCGCCGAGTGGCCCGCCTTCACCAACTATCTGTACCTGACCTATCACGGCTCAGAAAGCGATGTGGTCTTCGAGCATCCCCATGTCATGGTGATCGGCTCTGGGGTTTACCGCATAGGAAGCAGCGTGGAGTTTGATTGGTGCGCTGTTGGGTGTATTATGGAGCTGAGAAAGGTGAGCCATCAAGTGTAAAGGGCACCTTTATGAGGCTTGAATTGAAGCAGGAAATATAAAATCATTAATTTGTGAAATTTCAGTGTGTATTTGAATGAACTATATATTTCACAGATGGGCTACAAAACAATTATGGTGAACTACAACCCAGAAACGGTCAGCACAGATTATGATATGTGCGACAGACTGTATTTTGATGAGATCTCCTTTGAGGTAAGGAATTAATGTGGATCTTGTGTGTTGTTGATAACTGAAATATATACTTTGAATCTCCTTAGAATTAGGGATGCACAGTATATTGGTACCCTATCACTTAACAGCTGATATTAGAGATTTTATGCTGGAATTTTAATTCTGCATATTCATTTAGATTGCCATTGTCTAAAGCTGACTTAAAGCTAATCTTTTAAACACTTTACTGTTACTAAATTATTAATGTCATCTTTAGCAAATCTCAAACTGAATATCCATATTTTATACTATACATTTCTATCTAAAGTAGCATTTATCAATTTAAGTTTTATTAATTATATCAGTTTTAGTTATTTACATCTGCTTTTAATCGCAGGTGGTGATGGACATATATGAGATGGAGAACCCAGAGGGAATTATTCTGTCCATGGGTGGGCAGCTGCCCAACAACATCGCCATGTCCCTGCATAGACAGCAGTGCAGGATCCTGGGCACCTCACCTGAGTTCATTGACTCAGCGGAGAACCGCTTCAAATTCTCCAGGATGCTGGACACCATAGGAATCAGTCAGCCCCGATGGAAAGAGCTGTCTGATATTGAGGTAAGAATTCATTCAACTTCAAGGAATACCATGAACACTCTCAAAAGTTCTTCTATAACTGCTTGTAACTTCAAATAACCCCTTGACATTTCTCTTGTTGTAGTCTGCAGTGGGTTTCTGTGAGACAGTGGGTTACCCCTGTTTGGTGAGGCCATCGTATGTTCTCAGCGGGGCTGCTATGAATGTTGCCTACTCAGATACTGACCTGGAAAAATACCTGAGCAGCGCTGTTGCCGTGTCAAAGGAACACCCTGTCGTCATCTCTAAATTCATTCAGGAAGCCAAGGTTAGTCAACAAACATCTCCCTCCTTAAGGCAGTTCCAGTTCTTAGTAAAATAAATGTGTGTGTATATATAGGAGAGACAGGAGTTAATTACTGAGTTATACAGTTAATAGTTGCAAAATGGAACCATTGCTGGTTTTAACATGTTTTTCACCACAACCGTCACCTGAGGTGTAAATGTTGTACAATAACTGTTCATTTCATGCCAAAAGTCTTGCTTTTCCAGTTGTTCAAGTTGGGAATGGAAGAGAAAGATTGCATGAAACTTCTCATATGACTCTGTAATTAGGCATACACAATATATCTGTACCATACTGGTACCACACAACGAGTGTGTGTAGTTATTTATTATGCATCAGATCATATTAGATATTTGCGCATGCATGTGTGCTCATTTCCTCTATTTTTACATTTGGTTTACCATTAGACTCAAAATGAGTATCCATTTTCAATACAGTATATAAATTCTAATGTTGTAATGCCTAAATTCACTTTTTGCTTTTAAAATGATACTTTTTTTTTTTTTTTTTTTTTTTTTTTGACCAAATATTATAGAATTTGAATATCAGCCATTTATGTTATCAGTCAAAAAATAATTGGATTAGCCAGAATTTTTTAATATTGGTGCATTCTTGGTGTTATTCTAGTACTAGTTTGTCATTTTATTTTATTTTTTTATATTTATATTGAGCGTTAATGTAGTTTTATTAGCTTTAGTTTTAAATTTAGGTTTAAATTTGAATTTAAAGGGTTAGTTCACCAAAAAATTAAAATTGTCATTTATTACTTGCCCTCATGTCGCTCCAAACCCGCAAGACCTTTGTTCATCTTCAGAACACAAATTAAGATATTTTTGATGAAATCTGAGAGCTTTCTGACTCCTCCATAGACAGAAATTTAATTACCACTGTCAAGGCGCAGAACGGTACTAAAGACATCGTTAAAATAGTCCATGTGACTACAGTGGTTCAACCTTAATTTTATGAAGCGACGAGTATATTTTTGTACGCAAAAACAAAAATAATGACTTTATTCAACAATCACTTTTCTTCTCTGTCAGTCTCCTACTCTGTTTACGTCCAGTGCTTCTGGGTTCTATGCCGACTCAGAATGAGTAGACAGAACCAGTGATTAATGACAGAATGTTCATTTTTGGGTGAACAAACCCTTTAAGTTTTAATTTTAGTTCAACTTAAATTTGTTTTGATAATATTTTTATTTATTTTTTTCAGCTTTTTCAATTGACAATTGTGTATATATAATTTTAGTTAACAATAACACTGATCCTTATGTGTAATATTAGCTTTAAATTCTGTAGTACTCTTTAGTAGTATCGCTGTGTAAGCTATTGTGGTGGCAAGCTTTGCACTTAATTTTGTAACCTTTATTGATGGCAATATATTGCTGTCAGGAAATAGATGTGGATGCCGTGGCCTGTGATGGAGTGGTCATTGCCATAGCGGTGTCTGAGCATGTGGAGAACGCAGGGGTGCATTCTGGAGATGCCACACTGGTGACTCCCCCTCAGGACATCAACCAGAAAACCATGGAGCGCATTAAGATGATCGTTCATGCTATCGGCCAGGAGCTTCAGGTCACAGGCCCCTTCAACCTGCAGCTCATTGCCAAGGTGAGTTTAATTTATTAAAATATTTTATTTTTATTTTATTTTTTCTAGCTAGGATGTGCGTTTCAAAATATTTGCTGCTGAAACTAAATCGTATGTGTTTGTCAACAGGATGATCAGCTGAAGGTGATAGAATGCAATGTGCGAGTTTCACGCTCCTTCCCTTATGTGTCCAAAACACTTGGTGTCGATCTTGTTGCCCTAGCAACAAGAGTCATATTGGGAGAGGAAGTTGAGGCTGTTGGGCTGATGAAGGGGAATGGCATTGTGGGAGTTAAGGTAATGAGCTTCACAATGTTTGTTCACTCTTTATGATGTCTGTTTTTGATGGGAATACTTGAACTGAACTATCCCAGTGTTTTCCAAAATCTACATAAATACTTGATCTGTGTGTGGCCCTCAGGTTCCTCAATTCTCCTTCTCACGGCTGGCTGGAGCAGATGTGGTTTTAGGTGTTGAAATGACCAGCACTGGAGAAGTGGCCTGTTTTGGGGAGAACCGATACGAGGCCTATCTAAAAGCCATGCTCAGCACTGGCTTCAAAATCCCTAAAGAGAATATTCTCCTCTCTATTGGTAGTTACAAGGTAACGAGTTACTTTACAGCATGACTTACTTGAGTTGGGCTATGGTTTAAGTCCAAAAAAATTACACTAATGACAATAAACAATCAATAAAACTAAGTTTAAGGTAGATACAAATATTATTTAGTTAAACACAATGCTATATTGTAGTGGTGCACGTTTTGCACATTCACTCTCACTTTCTTCAGAGAATGTATAAATCAAGTTTCTGATTGTAATGGAAAGAAATGTATTTGTTTTAAATTCTTTCAGAATAAGAGCGAGCTTCTGCCCACAGTCCAAACTTTGGAGAGTTTGGGTTATAAATTGTATGCCAGTCTAGGCACCGCTGACTTCTACACTGAACATGGAGTTAAGGTACCGTGAAATAACACAACAATAACAAGTGTTTGAGCAGGCAATGTATGCTGTTTCACAATTTCCATTTGATTATCTGTCTCTGATCAGGTGATGGCAGTGGACTGGCCTTTTGAAGAGGAGAGTGACTGCCATAATAAGGACAAACAAAGGAACATCATGGACTATCTAGAGGAGAACCATTTTGACTTGGTCATCAATCTGTCCATGAGGAACTCTGGTGGAAGACGCTTGTCCTCCTTTGTGACCAAAGGTTACCGCACTCGTCGAATGGCCATTGACTACTCCGTACCACTCATTACTGACATCAAATGCACTAAGCTGTTTGTTCAGGTGAGCAGTGACGTTCTCACATTGTTTGTTAGCTTTGAAGTCAACTACATGCTGTTGTACCCCTAAAAGTTGGAAGACTAAAGTGTGTGTGTGTGTGTGTGTGTGTGTGTGTGTGTGTGTGTGTGTGTGGTTGGCAGGCGCTGGGGCAAATTGGTCGGGCTCCTCGTGTAAAGACGCATGTGGACAGCATGACATCACAGAAACTCATCCGCTTACCTGGTGAGTATGGCAGCGCAGTTTCAGATGTTATTTGTTTATTGGCAAAGCAAATATATTAAATTAAGATGGTTAAATGATGGTTGATGCCATTCATACTTTCATGTCGAAAGGTTTGATTGATGTCCATGTGCATCTGCGAGAGCCTGGTGCCACCCATAAAGAGGACTTTGCTTCGGGCACAGCTGCCGCCTTGGCTGGAGGAATCACCATGGTGTGTGCCATGCCCAACACTAACCCTGCAATCATTGACCCCAGCTCCTTCACTATGGCACAGAAGGTAACATCAACAAATGACAGATTTGGTTGGTTATTAACATGAAAGCAAATGGGGAAGTTGTGTTTATAGGCTATTTTTCTGTCATGAATATATCAAGCTTGCCAAGGCCGGGTGCTGCTGTGATTATGCTCTTTTTGTGGGAGCGTCATCAGACAACGCTACACTACTTCCGTCCATTGCAAGCTCTACAGCTGGTCTGAAGATGTACTTGAATGACACATACTCCACTTTAAAAATGGACAATGTTTCACTGTGGATGGAGGTAAGGAGACCCGAGGATGCTGAGGAAACCTGTTTGACAAGTTTTTCACTTTAATTTATTATATTTATTTTAAATGTAGTTTTTATTTTAAATAAAGGTATTTTATTTTAAATAGATTTAAAATATAAATCAGAATTTATTTAAAATAAAAATATATTTAAATAAAAACAAATGTATTTAAAAAATTAAAATTAAAAATGGTTTTAAATGCATCTTTTTTTCATTTTCAATTTATTTTTTTATATTTAATATTTCTTTTTTTTTTTTTTTTGGTGATACAATTTGTCATGTTTTACTGTCATGCCACATCTTGAGTATCATTTTCTTTGCATGCAGCACTTTGAAAAGTGGCCAAAGCACTTGCCCATTGTGGCACATGCTGAGAGGCAGACAGTGGCAGCAATCTTGATGGTAGCGCAACTGTATCAAAGACCCGTTCATATTTGCCATGTAGCCAAGAAAGAAGAGGTACGAATCCTTGTTATTTGTGGTGGTCTAACAACTGCATTTTGTTGTACCTTCATGGTCAAGCCTTGATCCAGTTTCTTTACATGTTCCTGTGGTTTGTAACCAACTAAAATCATACGTTGTTTCTCAGATTCTGATCATTCGAGCTGCTAAACAAAAGGGTATCCAGGTGACGTGTGAAGTGGCACCTCACCATCTCTTCCTGTGTGAAGATAATGTGTCTGCCATTGGAAACGGCAGGGCACAAGTGCGGCCCATGTTGGGTACACGTGAGGACATGGAGGCGTTGTGGGAAAATCTAGACATCATCGACTGTTTCGCAACAGACCACGGTAATAGCTTTAGATTTCTCTGCTATGCCTCACATCTAAAGGGAACTAATTATGTTGGCTTGACAATTTCAAAATCACTGACCTGAGACCAAAATTGCCTTAACTTTAAAATTTGGCTTGAACTTAAAAGCTACATCTAGACCCTGTACAGACCTTTGTCCTGTTCTTTCCTACCGTCTATTTCTTTTCTATTATATTAGACAGACATTCCTGTGGTTGAGTTTTATTAAAAAAAAAAAAAAAAAAAAAGGCTATCAAGCTATGCCCAGTCCTACAAGATATTCTATTATAATAGGCTTTATTATTTATTTGAAACTACACCTTCAGATCTCTTCAAACTATCTTGACATTGATGCTAACTAGACATTCAAACTTTGAGTACAATTGTATTTTAAAAAATTTATAGCATTTTATTACGTAAGGCCTAAATAAACCCTTTTTGTTGTCAGGCTTACTCATACATTTCCATTCAAAATTTTAGGGTTGGTAAGTTTTTTTTTTTTTTTTTTTTTTTTTTTTTTTTTTTGTTAATGTTTATGAAAATTCTCTTATCAAAGTAGATTAAACAAAAAAAACAGTAAAAGTAAAACAGTAATTTTGTGAAATATTATAATTTACAATAACATTTTTCTATTGTGATACACTTTAAAATGTAATTTATTCCTGACAAAGGTGAATTTTCAGCAGTTTTCAGTGTCACATGATCCTTCAGAAATCATTCTAACATGCTGATTTACTGCCAGTTGTGCTGCTTAATATTTTTGTGAAAAACGATACATTTTTCAGGATTCTTTGAAAAGAAAGTCCAAGAGAACAGCATTTATTTGAAACAGAAATGTTTTCTGTTTTAACAATTTAAAAGACCTTTTGATCAATTTAATGCATCCTTGTTGAATAAATGTATTTAAAAAAAAAAAAAAAAAAAAAGAACTTTACTGATCCCAAACTTCAACGGTCGAGTACAGCAATTGATGTTCAAACCTGAGCAGTTCTTGAAAGCTTATATTTAGTGCCTTTTTTTTTTTTTTTTTTTTTTTTTTTTTTTTTTTTTTTCCTTGCAGCCCCTCATTCAGTAGAGGAGAAGAACTCTGAGAAACCGCCTCCAGGTTACCCGGGTCTGGAGACCATGCTTCCTCTGCTGCTCACAGCTGTCAGCGAGGGTCGCCTTACTATCGATGACATCATCAAGAGGCTCTATGAAAATCCCAGCAGAATATTCTCTCTTCCTGCTCAAGAAGACACTTATGTTGAGGTATTTCAAAGTTACAAAGTTCAGATAGTAAATTTCTGCCTGAAAACTTAATGTTTTTGATTTTCAAAGCGATGCTTGAATTTTCCAGGTGGACTTGGAGCAAGAGTGGACTATTCCAAAGCACATGCAGTTCACCAAGTCAAAGTGGACTCCATTCGAGGGCATGAAAGTGAAGGGAAAGGTCATGAGGGTGGTGCTCAGAGGAGAGGTGGCCTATATTGATGGACAGGTAAAGAGCTAATGGTTGTATACACTACTGTTCAAAAGTTTGGGGTTGTAAGAAAAAAGAAGAAAAATACAGAAAAACACAGTAAAAAGTTAAATTGTAATAATAGTATTTCACAATATTAAAGAACTCTTCTATTTTAATATTTTAAAAATGTAATTACTCCGGTCTTCAGTGTCGCATGATCCTTCAAATCATTCTAATACGCTGATTTGGTGCTCAAAAAAAACATGTCATGTTGAAAACAGCTAAGCTGCTATAATTTTTGTGGAAACCATTATTCATTTTTCAGGATTCTTTGAATAGTACAAACAACTTATATTTGAAATGGAAATCTTTTGTAACAATGTAAAAGTCTTTACTGTCACTTTCGATTTAATTTCGATTTCCTTTCAAAAAAATAAAAAAAATAATAATAATTAATAATCTTACTGACCCCAAACTTTTGAACCATAGTGTATGTTACTTGGTATCTTTTCTCACAAATTTAATTAATAGCTGCCCAGCTAAATTTGTCTGGAGCAGATGCTTGTCATCAATTTCTAGGCTTAATTGTTCCTCTTTCTTTTAAGGTGTTGGTACCTCCTGGTTATGGTCAGGATGTGAAGTCATGGTCAGCAGCCCCAGCAGGAACAAACGAGGTGATAAAGGATGCTTCTAAGGTAACGTTCCATAATTTTTCAACACCCTGAACGTGCATTATACAAATTAGAAAGCAAGAGCTGAGCTGTGAACACTGGCTAACAAATAACCCTGCTTGTTAATTACAGCGCGTGAGTGAGGCAATAACTCCTGAGCGCCCTCGTCAGGCAGCACCTGTTGATGTGGTCCGTAGCCGTGCGCCGAGCCCACGCCGTTCAGCTGGGGATGGGCGCTTCATTCTCCCGCCTCGTATCCACCGCGCATCTGATCCTGGTCTGCCTCCAGGTACTATAGGCCTGCAATGTTTTCACTCAGGGCTTGTGAATGAGTTTGTGTGCCAAATGAACCACTGTACTGTCAATAATCGGTTTACAAATTTTACTTTTTTACAAAAAAAAAAAAAAAAAACTTTTAAATTCAGACAGTGCTTCACTTAGACAATGGCAGTTGTTTGCTAGCATCAGTCGTTCGTTTGTTTGTTTGTTTGAGCATGCATGTCCCATGAACTTGTAAATGGTTTAGCTGAACTATTTGCTAGTCTAAAATCACATTTCAAGCAAGACATTTTTTTAAATGCAGGCTTCAAAAGATCTACCGTACAACGCCAAAAAGCATTGGGTAATGTCCATGTGATGTGTATAGTTCCATCAAATCAATATCGAAGTCTCATGATTCTGCATCTGTGTCTATGAATAAATTCATATCTATTTTTTCCATCTTCCTTATTATCAATCGTTCATCATCTTAAAATCAGCTAGGAAATAACCAAATTCACAATTGGATGCATGCAAAATACTACTAAAGCCAGATTTTTGTTATTAATGTGGTGATTCTACATTTACATATTGCCTGTTATGCTGGGATAACGGCATATATTTAAAAGTGTGTGTGTGTGTGTTAGAAATGAAACTATTATAGTGACCAAAATGATCACCGTTATCAATATGATCACGGTTTTGTTAAAATGTGCTGAAAATGTTCAAAAGGTACTGATACACACACACATTGAAGTCTCACAATGAAATCAAATACGGCTTTAATTAAAATCTGAAAGGGTAATACTAACCATCGGGAATTTTATCGTGGTTTATCCTCTTCCCGTGTGTGTGTAATAAAATATATATAATGTGTATTATTCACTTTTCAAGCTTTCAATCCCTTTTTTGGAAAACTAAAATTAAATGCTTTCAGAAATTGCCAATGCACTTTGTAAAAACTTAGTTATAATTATACAGTTATTAATCCATTTCTTCAAACTTTGTGCCTCAATGTTTGAGCAGCTGAAGAGGAGGTGTCATTAAGAGCACCGTATTCAGGTTTGATGTTTGTACTGATGTTTACCAGAGCTTTGCCACCCTTACCTTCTGTTCTCTCTGCCAATCTGTTTGTTCCTAGATTCATTTCATGGGCATATTTTAGCCTTTACACGAGCATAATCAAAACAAGACATGATGGTCTATTTCTCTGTTGACCATGCTTTGCTTGCATGCTGCTCCTTATGATTCAGGTTGATCCCAATGAGCTCTTATGCAGTGTCCTGTTTATTGGTATAAAGTGAGTTGACAGATACACAGCAGTGATATGTTGTGTGCTGATTGTGATGCTCTTTTGCTTCCATTATCAGAATTGGCTCCTCCAGCAGAGCCATACGCACACCCTCCTCCCCTGGCCAGGATCCTGTCACCTCAAGCCGGGCAGCAGCAGATCCTGCCCCACCCACAGACCTCCCCACTGCTGCACCCGCTGGTGGGCCAGCACATCCTGTCCGTGCGCCAGTTCAGCAAGGAACAGGTGACAACATGTTATCTCTCCTGTTGTCGAGTCCAGAAATATTGCTTTTGTGCATATAAAAGGATTGTATTTACAGTGGCTCATTAATCTCTCTGTCTTGGGCTTTCAGATGTCACACTTGTTCAATGTGGCGCATACTCTTCGTCTCATGGTGCAGAAAGAGAGACCCTTGGATATTTTGAAGGTATGCTGACTATTAGTAAAAAAAATTCTTCATGTTTTTATTTTAAAATATCAAGTGATATTTGTAAACAAAAAAAATATGTAGTCAGTTTGTGAGTCTAAATCTGGTTCTTTTCTGTGAATGTCAAAGATTCAGATCAACTCATGAGTTGTTGGTTAGAATCAGTCTAATGACAGAGTGGCTCTTGACTTATTGAATCACAAGTCAATACTTTCGTCAGGTCCATCTTGAATTGAAAACTGAGAACTAATTGCTCATGAGACTTCAGTATAATAACTGACTGCTTATTCATGTACTGGAACCATGTTAAATATACACATTCAGAATTCTGTCATAAGATACTATAACATTTTATGAAGTGACGTGAAAATTCTCTCGCCATGAAAATGGGCAGAAGCTGGCATGGCTTTAAAAACATGAAGTGACACGAGTGCTTTGTTTGTGCAAAAAAAAAAACATAATTTAACATTTTATTTACAAAATATTAATCTGTCGCTTCATAAAATTGAGGTTAAACCACTGAAGTCACATGGATTACTTTTTATGATGTCTTTACTACCTTTCTGGGGCTTGAAAGTGGTAGTTGTTTTGGCTGTCAGTGGAGGGACAGAAAGCTCTGATTTAATCAAAAACCTTAATTTGTGTACCGAAGATGGACAAAAGTCTTTGGAACGACATGAGGGTGAGTAAATGATGACAGAATTTACATTTTTGGGTGAACTAACCCTTTAATAGAATCATAGAGGAACAGAGTGGAACGAGCAGACTGGACCTTGAATAAACCTGTCCTGTAGACCACATTGCCTTTTGATTTGTGATACTGTCATTCTGTCCAGTAGCAGAGTAGATGTCACTGGAGGATTTGTAGTTTATTGCAGCCCATCTTGAACATTACATAAACTTCCCCCAGCAGGAGTATTTAACTGCTCAAGTCAGCAGCAGTCTGGAGTCAGGATGTTGTTCAATCTGGCAGTGACGTGTCACAGTTTGAAGTAGATCTCTTCCTTTAGAAATGGGCATCTGTGGCCCTTGGAAACAGAACATCTTTGCTGAAAGAGATGAAATGAACATAGATGGGAATAATAAGTTAATTTAAACTCTTCATTTAATTCTATTCTGCTCATCTTCTCCCAGGGTAAAGTCATGGCCTCCATGTTCTACGAGGTGAGCACTCGCACCAGCAGTTCGTTCGCAGCAGCCATGCAGCGTCTGGGAGGATCAGTGGTGCATTTCAGCGAGTCCACGTCCTCCACGCAGAAGGGCGAGTCTCTGGCCGACTCCGTTCACACCATGAGCTGCTACGCTGATGTCATTGTTCTGCGCCACCCCATACCTGGAGCTGTAGAAGTGAGTAACAAGTTAATGCATATTTAAAGAAATGTACACTACCTTTCAAAAGTTTTAATGTTTTTGAAAAGTCTCTTATGCTCACCAAGGTGGCATTTATTTGATCAAAAATACTGTTAAAACATTTTAAATTTCACAATATCACTAGCTTTCTGCTAGAAATCATTCTGATATGCTAATTTGATGCTCAAGACACATTTCTTATAATCAATGTTGAAAACAGTTGCGCTGCTTTAAATTTTTGTGGAAACAGTGATTAGTTTTTTTCCAGGATTTGTTGATTAATAGAAAGTAAAAAAAAACCAGCATTTATTTGACATGGAAATCTTTTGTAACATTATAAATGTCTTTACCTTCACTTTTGATCAATTTAATGCATCCTCGATGAATAAAAATATACATTTGTCCAAAAAAATAAAATAAAATAAAAATACTTACCCGGTAGTGCACTTTTTTGATAAGGAAGTTTTGCTTTTAAAGACATGGCATCTAAATTGACTCCATTATTTTCTTCATAAATATTCCTTGCTTGTTTCATGCACATTCTCAGTGCATGTTATTCTAAAAGTTTTTTTTATTATTATTATTATTATTATTATTATTATTATTATTATTATTATTATTATTATTAATTTCATAATTATTAAAATTTTTATTTATTTTAGTGTTTGCTACAAAAATGTATTTATTTTGTACCTCAGTTTAAACAGAAAAATGCTTCTGGTTTGTAGAGTGCAGCAAGGCATTGTCGGCGGCCGGTGATCAACGCTGGTGATGGAGTCGGAGAACATCCCACTCAGGCCCTTCTGGATATCTTTACAATCCGAGAGGAGCTTGGAACAGTCAATGGCATGACTGTGAGTTCCCATGGAGAAAAATATTCTGTCTTCTCAAACTATTAGCTCATTAGCTTGCGATTTTTCACTTGGAGCTGAAGTGTGTAATTTCTGTGCCACTAGCATCACCAAACAGAAACCGACAAACTGAGAATCCTCAAACAGAGCAAAGTTCTGATAATGACTTTAATAACTGCCTCTTTCTAACTTTTGGACCTTTTTTTTTTTTTTTTTTTTTCTTTTTTTTTCTTAAATCTCAGATTACCATGGTTGGCGATCTGAAACATGGCCGTACTGTGCATTCTCTGGCTAGACTACTCACTCAATACAGGATCACTTTGCGCTACGTGGCCCCCAAGAACCTCAGCATGCCCGCTGAGATCATCGACTTTGTGGCCTCCAAAGGCATTAAACAGGTGTGGCACAATCAAAATTATGAATTCAGAAGTGGACTTCTACTTGTGCTTATTATTTGCATTGCTTTATCTCCCTCAAATGTGTCTGAACTATGTCCACAGGAGGAGTTTAACAGCATTGAAGAGGCCCTCCCAGAGACTGACGTCCTGTACATGACGAGAATACAGAAGGAGCGATTCGCCTCTGAAGAAGAATACAAAGCGGTGGGAGAATTTGCTGATGAGATCATTGCATTTTTTGTTTCTTAAATATCATGGAGTTTTTTTTTGTTTTTGTTTTTTTTTAAATATACTTTTTCTGACAGTGTTTCGGGCAGTTCATCCTAACCCCACATATCATGACGGGAGCCAAAAGGAAGATGGTGGTCATGCATCCTCTTCCCAGAGTCAATGAGATCAGGTTTGCTATTCTAAGTTTAAACCGTCATGTTAAAATCAAATTTTCAGTAGGAGTGTCAAGGCAAATATCGGAAGCTACAATGCTGAATACAAAGTTTTGTTTGCAGTCTCTCTTAATCTTTTTTTTTTTTTTTTTTAAATATATAGTGCAGAGGTGGACACAGATCCTCGGGCTGCTTATTTCCGGCAGGCGGAGAATGGAATGTATATTCGGATGGCATTGCTGGCTACTGTGCTGGGTCGGTGAAAGGACCGTCATGGTTTAATCTTGGACATTTGGCAGTAAAGGGAAGCATTTTGTTGGCAACATACTGATTTCATGACTAGTGTTTATTCTGTGTACTCTCTGTATAGCTCTAGTAGGTGTAATATTTGAGGGGGAAGTACCCAGATTTGTTGTTCCTTTCAGTATTGACAATAAAATTCCATATACTGATTATTTCATATAAAACCACGGTGGAGTGTGGTTAACCTAGATTCATCCTGAATATCTGAGATCATTGCATTATTGTAGCACTCTAGAATAGCAGGCTGATCAGTTTTGTTTCGTTCCATTTCAGAATCAGCAAAATCTTGCAAACATAGAAACAATTTTACTACATATCTTACTGTTACAATTGTTAATGCTGTACCTTTTTGTTTTGCATTCAGAACAAGAGACATCATGTTCATTTTGACATTCAATTAGGAGACCAGACTTTTGTAACTCAATCCTCTTAGTGCAAATACAGTATGGTAGAAAAATTATTCTTCATTACAGAGTGTAACTTTTGTAATTGTATTTTTAGAAAATAAAAAAAATGCAATCTCAGACCTTTCTCTGCTTTTTAATCTGTCATTCCACTGCAACATCATACAATCCGCCTGCTCTATAAGCACACAATGTACTTGTACAAATAAAGGGAGACAATATCATAGAACACCTGCATATTTGGTAGAATGTAAGACCAAATAAACTTTTTTTTTTTTTTTTTTTTAATTGGATGTTTTCAATATTATTAATGCTTTGGTGAAGTTGTCCTGTATCAATTAAAATGCATGAGGAAAAAGTGCCATGTACACAAAACTCATTAAAGTGCACAAAAATGACATCCGTTAAATGTTTACATCTTGCCTAAAATTGACACTGAAATCCACTATTTCACCCCAAAATCTATTTTATGGTGTATTGTTTTCATTACTGAATTTTAAATAAATTGGCATAAATTGAGTAAAAATTGTTTTTATCATTTTATTTGTTATTATTTAAAGTTGTGTGTATAAACCGAAACCCGCTAAAAATAACTTAAACTCCTGGCCTACAAATTTACGTCATTACTAAACTGTGCGCTTCAGACTTTTATTTTGAAAGCTGAAATAAACTACATATAAATAGACTACATAAACCCTTGTTATTTTTCACATGATTTACTCCGGATAATTTGGAGTCTTAAATTCAACCTCGCCGCCTTATGTGCAGTGTGTTTAATAACTCTGAAGTCTTTTTTGCTTTGACTGATAAAAAGGTTATATTAACCTGCTACACATGATAGAATCCGTCCTGGAGTCGTTTGAGTAAATCAAAGTCAAAGCATCGATTACGCCCAATGGTATTCTATGGTCATAATCCATAGAACGAGAGTCGACTCCGCTAAAGATTTGACTCCCGTGATTCAATCGTGCGCCTAATTTTTCAAGGGAGCCGAACATGCTGGAGACTCGGTTCAAAGAGTCGACTTCAGTAATCAAGCGCGTCCTCAGAGCGCTCTACGCTTTCAAGGGAGGACGTGCGGCGATAGCAATGAGGAGCTGTACATAGGATATCTAAAGAACCATTCGGCTGAGTCCTCTATGATTCAGCCACAATTGACTATATCACATTACCACCCAGTTCAAGGTGAGTTTTAATCGGCTGTGCGAAAATTTGCCGCTCAAAATCCACAGAAAATTTGCTATCTTGGCTAAACCTGCTAATGCTAACTGCCTAGTCAGCCGTTTGCTTCATCGATAAAAGTAATTGCAAATTCATAATGACCCTATAAACCAGTCAGTATCGTGTATGAATTTCATATTAGATTTGTTATGATGTAAATTTGCTGGAGGTTTTATATTCAAAGTGGTATTGTTGACACTAGGTATGAATTAGATGGTCGAATTTCGTGCTGTCTTCCTAGATCCGTCCAGATTTATCAATAATCCTGAATAAAGATGAATAAACTCCATGTTTACCTGTGTTAACTGAGCTTTAGACATTGTTTCTAGTAGCTGTTGTCCAGGTCAAACCAAACAGGTCATGGTTAAACTGTGAAGAGTGAAGGAAAACACAGGGTCTGAAGGGGATAGTAATCTGTACTGGATTAAGACTGGATTATAGTTTTACAAGGACACTGGCCCGTTACAACAGCCAACAAGTAATGTAAATATGATGACTATGATAATACCTCAGATGCATATCCACGACAGGATAAAAATAAACCTTATCAATGGACACAAGACGTCACAACACTCAACCCAGATGTGGAGAGTTAACACGTTTTTGTTTAGATCTATTGATGTAGAACTGTTGTGAAAGCCAATGAAGTTGAGCAAAGGATATCACTGGTATTTCTAATAAATAGTTTTCTGCTTCATTTTAAACAGTTGTTTTTGTTGTTTTGAGTAGTGTCATATTTTATCCATCGCTTGGTTAATCTACCTAATAGGGACAAAGCACATGTTTACCTGGTTTTTGAGAGATGGAGGTAATGATTTACTACTAAACAGTGTGTTTGAGTTCGACCAAGTCGACCTTTTATCAGAAGCCCCTCAAGAGAGAATCGCAGTAGATTGAACATTGATGTCAGGCCCAGTTGTGTACAAATGAAACTTGCATACATATTTATTATGTTTTTTCATTCATGCTGCAGTGCATATAATAAATCGAGATGGATTACATCACCCACTGTTCATTTTAAAAGACTTTTAAGTCAAATGTTAAAATTAAAGCATTTAAAGTACTAAATATATTTTCTGCTTGTGCATCACCAAAGCTGCATTTATTTGATTAAAAAAAAAAAAAAAAAAAAACATATTGTGAAATATTATTTCAATATAAAATAATTATTTTCTATTTTAATTTATGGTAAAATGTAATTTATTCCTGTGATAGCAAAGCTGAATTTTCAGCATCATTACTCCAGTCTTCAGTGTCACATGATCCTTCAGAAATCATTCTAATAATATGCTGATTTGCTGCTCAAAAATTCTTAATATTATCAATGTTGAGACAGTTGTGCTGCTTCTTTTGTTTCATAAATATCTTTACAGTCACTTTCTTAAATATTTTTGTGGAAACCATCATACTTTTTTTCAGGATTCAATAGAAAGCTCAAAAGAACAGCATTTATTTGAGATAGAAATCTTTAGTAGCATTATAAATCTCTTTACTGGTACTTTTGAGCAATTTGATGCATTTTTGCTGAATGTAGTCAAGTCACCTTTATTTATATAGCGCTTTTTACAATGCAGATTGTGTCAAAGCAGCTTTACAGTGCTGTACTAGGTACTACAACTAGTTAACTAGTAATTAGGACTCCCAAAGTCATCTGTGTCTTCAAATGTTTAGCAGATTTATAAAAAATCATGCTGTTTTTTATTATTAGCTTCCTTGAATTTTAAAGGTTTTGTTGCTCAAGTTTCTAACAATTTTGAACTGCTCTGAGTATTGGCGTATGTTGCATTAGGTTTGAATAGAGTAGTGTCAGTTTCGTCATGTCGGGCTGGTTCATTTAGGAGCATCGAGCCAGTTTTCATCATCTGGAAGAAAGTGACCTGTGTGATTAGTATTCGTTCTCATTAGACATTGGCACAGTTGCTAGATTCATCCGAAATACATTGACTGTAGAGTTAAGCCTGGGATAAGCTTACAGCTTGATGAACAGAGGCTCATCTGAATCTCGCACAGCTGCAGTCTTGATACGAGTGATCGTTTAGCTTTCTTGTGTATGCATCCTTTAATTAATAAGATGTGACTCCGTCTTATGATTGTTTTGCCAGGATTATTATTATATTTCTGGTTGTGTGATCATCTCTTAACTGGCAATGAATGAATGGAATTATTTCAAGCTTTAAAATTCAGTGTGGCTTAGGGGTGGAAAGACTAGAATCCCATTCATTTCTCCAAAAAAAAAAAAAAAAAAATTCAGAGAACGTAACCTTTAAAGGGATAGTTCACTCAAAAATGAAAATTACCCCATGATTTACTCACCCTCAAGCCATCCTAGGTGTATATGACTTTCTTCTTTCAGACAATTTGAGATATATTTAAAAATATCCTTAGTCCTCCAAGGTTTATAATAGTTGTGAATGGGGGCCCAAATGGGGGCCCAAAAAAAAAAATGAATCCATAAGACTCCAGGGGGTTAATAAAGGCCTTCTGAAGTGAATTGATGCGTTTGTGTAAGACAAATATCCTTATTTAAAACTTTATAAAGTAAAATAACAAGCTTCTGGTGCGACAGCCATACGCATTCAACGTACGTCCAAAAAGCGCTAACTTCAGCAACGTAGTACACAATGACATGACGTTCTACACAATGACATGATGTACTACGCGCTGTACGTCATGGCGTAGAAGTATGTTCTATATAGTATCCGGATGTAATCCGGACGTACCACATCGTGGCCTCATGGGATAGTAAAGTGTGCATTAAATGCGCACTCCAGAATCTCGCCGGAAGTAGCAGGTCATCCAGAGACTTTTTGCCTACTTTTTTTTTTTCTTTTTCCGAATACCATGTATTCGAAAATACGTAGTTTTTAAACGTGTTTAAAAGAAGTCTCTTATGCTTACCATGACTGCATTTATTTAATCAAAAATACAATATTCTGCAATAATAGCAATATTCTGAAATATTATTACAACTTTACCAATTTAAAATAACTATTTTTATTTTTGTATTTTAACTGTTTTGTATTTTAATATATTTTGCTGAATTTTCAGCATCATTACTCCAGTCTTCAGTGTCACATGATGCTTCAGAAATCATTCTAAAACTGATTTGGTGCTTGAAGAAACATTTATTCTTATCAATGTTGAAAACCATTGTGCTGCTTTTTTTGTGTGTGGAAACCATGATGCATTATTTTTCAGGATTATTTGACGAATTGAAATTTCCGAAACAGAATTGATTTAAAAAAGAACTCTCTTGTAACATTATAAATTACTAAGAAATGTGTGTTGTTGCCAGAAGCATTCATTTCACAATAGTGGTGTGAGGATGTGGTTCAGAAAGGTGTGTCTCCAAAAGGATCCATGTTTAGTGTTTAAACCACTTAAAATAGTCTTTCATGATCAGGAAAGGTGTTATGTGTATACAAGCGTCTAATTGCCTTTGTCAACATGGGGTTGTAATCTGTGAGATCAGCAAAACATAATCTTCTTTAGCAGGCGTTATGAGAATGGGGAAGCAGTTGCTCTGCCCACCATTGCAAGCTGATACATATCCTATGATTATGAGAGCAAACATCTCATTAATGTTTTCTTAGTAGTGTTTAAGTAATTTCCTGATGGATTACGCATAAACATCCGAAATTCGTCTGTTATTTCAACATGAACACAGAATTCACCTTCGCCACACCTCGTATCCGCATAGTGTGTTGTTAAAATAGAGCCGAGTGCTTTCTGCTTGCTTTGGCTGTGTACATTGTTCCATGTGTCAATAATGTGCTGCTGCAGAAGAGTTTGAAGAGTAGCTCCCATTGGATGCAGTGAATTTTTTAAATGCATAATTCTGTCTGTTTTTGCTGTTCTTTAGCATTGAATCATGGCAGATGCCAAGCCGTCCTCTGACAGGCCTCAGAGGAAGATGTCCACTACAGGGGACAGTTTATACAAGGTGCTGGGACTGGAGAAAGGGGCCACAGCAGAGGACATTAAAAGAGCCTACAGGTACGGTAAACATTGTCATTACATGGATTTTAGCATTATTCATATAAATAAGCATTATTCGTATAAATCTGACATTTACAGACAAATTACACATCATGAAATCATTTACTTGCGGTTTGTGATGCAGCTGCTTTCAGATTCAATACATTCATCTTTCAACAAAAGCTTCTTTGCGAACTCTCCGTTACACTGTGCCTCGTTCACAAAACAAAATTTATATAATTAAATCACTGTATTTGTGGTTTGAAAATCACACTAAGCAATATTGCAATTTCTATTTAATTTTAGTATATTGTGCAGCCCTAGCCTAAACTGTTTTTGGTTTTGTGTCATTCACTGAAATTCAAATTTAGATGCAGCCAAGTGACTTTACGTTGTTGTAACGTATTGGGAAGCCAGAATTCGTATCCATCGGCAGAAACATACATTAGCCAAACTCTGTCTGTCTGTTTTACATGTTATTTTTAACAAGCCATATTATAGATGCATAGTCAGATTTAAGTTGAACTATGGTGCAAGTGGGTGGAGAATGGTTTGTGGAGAATGTATCCAGTGTAGACAGCGTCAGTGATTGTAATGGTTTCTGTTTGCTTTTGATGCAACACACACATCCTATATTAGGCAAATGTCAGCTGTTAAGTGACTGAATGCGATGATGGTGCGATGATTCGTTGATGTCCTGCTCTGGGGGCAGTCATATGCCTGCAATATCCAAATGAGCTGTTTTTGTAGCTTGATATAGCAGATGCTTTGTTTATAATAAGGAGGATGTTTTAAGAAATTTGCAGTATGTTTTAATGGTATAAAGACCTCTTATATGTCAAAAGATCAAGGAAATGTTGATTTCTTATGTCTTTGACCCCTTTAATTTGCAATTTCAGAATTATTTTGAAATGGTTGTAAAAGAATCTCATTAACTTGTTTATAGAGATTCAAGACTACATACACCAGTGCTGCTATTATAGATTGTCTGATTTTTGTCTTATTTTAGTATATCAATATAATTATTTTTTCAACAATATGTTTTACACTATACTCCATTTTATACAAAATTGATATTAAAATTAGTAATAAATGAAAAATCTTTTCATTAACTTTACATTTTAACAATTTAAATTGCAATTCAATTTAGCAAAAAATTATACATGTATAAATATTTTTTAATAATTTTATTAATTTACATTTTAATTTTATGTACTGCATTGTATTATTATTATTATTATTATTATTATTACTATAAATCTAAATAAAAGGGTTTTCTCTTTTTTACTTTAAAGCGATAAGCATTTGTCCTGGGAACCAGTTTGGTGACTATATATACAGTATGGTTACTAGATAAATGCACACTAAACCTTATTATTGAAATAAACACTAATTTTAAGTATTTTGCATTGACCATGATTGCATTGAAGCCATATAAAAATATCTGCTAATATCTGTTAACAATTTAATTTAATTAATCATTTCAATTGAGTTGTTTGTTCTGCAAACAGGGTTTCTACACAAGATTCATGTTAAACAAAATTCTTTGTTTTTAAAGAAAACTAGCTCTGAAATACCATCCAGACAAGAATCCAGACAACCCAGAAGCTGCGGATAAGTTCAAAGAAATCAACAATGCCAATTCAATCCTCACCGATGAGACCAAGCGCAAAATCTACGATGAGTATGGTTCCATGGGGCTCTACGTGTCCGAGCAGTTTGGAGAAGAGAGTGTCAAATACTACTTTCTCATGTCAAAGTGGTGGTTCAAGGTGAGAGCTCATTTCCGTATAAACAGAGGTTTTATTTACAGCTGCATGAAAAAGGTTCACTACTGATCATCTTTACTGTAAACTCAGTGTGTTGACTTCCACTGACATTCTGTGGTGACATTCACTTACTCAGAGATGCAGTTCTGATGAAATAAGGAGTTGCATGATTTTGCCTAGCACGAAAAACTTTTAAAAAAAATGTTTTTTCTAAGATAGAATTTGTGAAATATTATTGAAAAGACAACGATCAAAAATAAACAATGCAGACTGCGTGAACTGGGTTTTTGTCACCAGAAGAGATGAGTGGGCAATAGAAAACCTGGAATCAAAAAAAAAAAGAGCCGAATGATTGCAGAAGGAAATTGGTGTCACTCAAATCCACTACCATAATCTGAGCAGAACAGACGTCACATTACTTAGCAAGCTTTGTTCTCTTTGAGATGCTACATTCTGAATGTACTTTACAGATGATAGTGGCTTTTGATCAACATGCAATCATTTTTTCAAATAGGTTTAATGCAGAAAGCAAGACAGCTGAGCCAGATCAAATTGCATCTTTTTTTTTTTCTTTCTTTTTTTTTTGATCTACAAAGCTATAAATAAATGCTGATGTGCTTTGTTTTTTGCCAATCATTTCCCTTGTATTTCAGCTTAGGAGCTTTCAAAAAGCTCCTCGAACTTTCTAGCATGATAGTGACTGACCAACAAGGTCAGTATAGTGGCTGACCGACTAGGACCGAGTAGTAGCTGGTGGTAGCATCTTGCTAACTTGCCTGTCGTTGTGGCATTAAGCTTCCAACATGTGCCTTTCTAAAAGAGCCATCTATGATCTGAGGTCTGTGTCCTTTCCGCAGGCTACGGTCATGTGCTGTGCTGTTTTCTCCTGTTGCTGCTGCTGTTGCTGCTGCTGTTTCTGCTGTGGAAAGTGCAAACCACCAGAGGAGGATGAGAACTACCAATACGTGGACCCAGAAGACCTGGAGGCACAGATCAAAGCAGAGCAGGATGGAGGAGGTGAGCATTGAGTCTGTTGGAAAGGAAGCATCTTTTGGTCTGACTTTAATAACACTTCTTCTTTTAGATGGATGACTAAAATATTGGGAATCATTCAAAAGAACTCAGGAATTAGCTGTTTGAATCACTCTGATGAATCTTTCAGTGAATGAACTCACTTAATCCATCAGAATGCCCACAGAATCAACATCACTATTGTTGAACTGCAAGTTATTACTTTCAGCAATTTGTGCTTTAAGTATTTCTATATATGTAAATACCATTCAAAAGTTTGGGGTTGGTACAATTTTATATTTTTGAAAGAAATCTCACATGCTCACCAAGGCAGCATTTATTTGATCAAAATACAGTAATATTGTAAAATATTACAATTTTTATTTGAATATGTTAAAATGCATTTTCAGCAGTCATTACTCCAGTCTTCAATGTCACATGATCCTTCAGAAATCATTCTAAGAAATATTTCTTATCAAAGTTGAAAACTTTTTTTACTTCTTAATATTTTTGCATTTTTTTGAAATAGAAATCTTTTGTAACATTACAAATGTTTTTATGGTCACTTTTGATCAATATACAGTAAAGTATCCTTGCTGAATAAAAGCATTAATGTCTTGCAAAAAAAAAAAAAAAAAAAATCTTACTGACCCAAAATGGAGTATAATTTTAAATTTTTTTTAAATATATAAAATTATAGGCAGACATCATTGAAATTAATAACTTGCAGTTATATAGTTATATCCACTTAATTTATTTATTAATATCTAACACTGCTAACTATATAAATCGTTTATTTTACAAGGGGAGACTAGATAGTTTTTGCTAAAGCCTCATCCGCAGTTGAGGAGGTGTCTGACATCTCTGCTGTCTCGGTAGAGACACGTGATGTTGCTCAGGTGGCATGTACAGCAGAAACAAATTTAACAGATGAAGCAAAAAGAATAAACATGCAGCTATTTATAACTCTAATTTTGCATATATAGATGTCAGTTCTTTTGTTGGATTGTCCTCTGAGGGTAGTTTATTATTAATGCTCATACTTAGAGATGATTTCAACATCATAACAAAAATAAGAATAAGTTAGATATTGTCAAGTATAATCAGTTCTGATGGTTGAATTGTGCTTTTCTCATGTCTGGTCCTTTAAATATGGGATAAATGATATCACTGAGGACATGATGGAAGATGGATTGCCACAGATTCATATGAAATTGAATAGTCAGAATCACCCATCATCTTCAAATGTTGCACTACATTTTATATTAATAGTCCAGTCCTATATTCTGGTCTAATCTAGTATTTGAAATGACCTGAAGGTGTGCAGTTTATCTTTTTGTTTAATGCTGAATTTAATGAAGTGTCAAATGAGACCGGACTCATTTCACTTGACTTTGATCATTCAAGATGTGTATGTATCAGTCAACTAGGACATTGGGCGCCTCTTGTCTTCCTGATGCTAATATAGCTTTTATATTATTTATAGAGTGCAAGCACAAGGTGTTTGGTCAATTTTGTTGTGTCTAAATTTAGCACTAGCAAATGTATGACAGTCAAGTTAAGTAGACAAGGCACATTACAGTTTTGATTCTGTAATACTGTGGGAACCTTTCTAGTATTTTTGTGTTTAGGATTTTATATACATTTCCTGTTATTCTTAAAGATAGTATTTGAAAGTGCCATCTTTTATATTTATGAATATTACCAATTTTGTACATAAACCAAAGTACATCATACAGATATTGCCCTTAATGTGCAGTAAGTGAATTTAAATGATGTTTACATGTTTAAAGCTTAAATTTAAAGGTATAAACCACCATTTTTTTGGTCATCCTAACAGCTGTGAGAGTACATTACAATGAAATCTTTTATGTGACCTGTAATGCCAGATAATCGTTTCCCTTTTACTCGACAGGTGAAACTATAATTATTGTCCAGCCTATACCTAGTCCTGGTCAAGAAATCTGCAATGAAACTTTACCGGATTCAAAATGACTTGTAAGATGAATATTTATCGCCAGCATGAGTCACTCCATTGTGAATGTCTACCTACAGAACCCTGTGTTTGTCCATGATTCACATCATCGTCTTTTACTAACATTTGGATTACTGTGCAGCATTTGATGTTTGCGTTTGCTGTTACAAAGGCTTCGAGTTAGTCATTGCATCTGGTTTTCTGACTTTATTAAACATTGTAAGGCCCAACCTTTTGACGACCTCACTGAGGCTTATTAATCGGTGCCAGTACTTTCACAGCTCATTAAGTAGATCAAATGTTTTCCTTTTTAAGGAACTTTATGCAATGAACTGAAACCCAAAGCCAGTGACTTGCATTACAGATCTGGAGATCTTGAGTTGTGTTTGCTTTACTAGGCCCATGCATGAACCTAAAGCTTTGCATGTGCGTGCGTGCTGTGGATGTCCTTGTTTTGCATGTTGTCAGGCCGAGCCTTTTTCTGCCAAGTACTTTGAACCTCCTGTAGATTTTGGAGTTTGGTGAGCAGGAGGTAGAAGGACACCATCTGACCCTTTAGTTTATGATAGTGCCAGACCAAACAGCTGAGAAATTAATAACTTTTTAATATTTAATATATTGATTGATTAGCATTATTAATTGTATTAATATTAACAATTATTATTAATAACAAGAGTTATTAAATATTATTGTAAATATTATATATATATATAATTTAAAGAATCTAAAAAGGATGCATTTAATTGATCAAAATGGCAGTAAAATGTTACAATGTTACAAAATATTTCTATAGTAAATAAAAGCTGTTTTTTTAAACTTCTTTTCAAAGAATATTATTATAATACTGTTTGACAATATTACTGTTTTTACTATATTTTGATAAAAATAAATCCAGCCTTTGTAAGCATAAGAGGATTTTTTTCTAAAGCTTAAATCTTATTGGCCCCAAACTTTTGAACTGTAGTGTATACTATATATATAATAATATAAAATATTACATGTATAATATTGTTATATGAATTATTTAGTATTAGCCATAAAGTGCGGTTTTCAGTATTTTAGAGCAGTCTGATTATAATTTCCTCAGTGCATTCTTTGACCTAATGCGCTTGTTGTAATACTTTGCATTATAATTCCAGAAAATGGAATAATACTGTGTAGTTTCAAGAGCACTGTTATAGTTAAGCCAATGTTTCCCATAGGATTTTGTGAGACTGTGGTCCCTCTAGGGGGGTCCAGGGGCATGACCCCTGGAAGATTAATGTTAAATTTAAAGGGTTAGTTCACCCAAAAATGAAAATTCTGTCATAAATTACTCACCCTCATGTCATTCCACACCCGTAAGACCTTCGTTCATCTTCGGAACACAAATTAAGATATTTTTGATGAAATCCGATGGCTCAGTGAGGCCTCCATTGTCAGCAAGACAGTTAACGCTTTCAGATGCCCAGAAAGCTACTAAAAACATATTAAAAACAGTTCATGTGACTATAGTGGTTCAACCGACGAGCGACGAGAATACTTTTTATGCACAAAAAAAACAAAATAACGACTTTATTCAACAATATCTAGTGATGGGCGATTTTAAAACACTGCTTTATGAAGCTTCGAAGCTTTATGAATCTTTTGCTTCGAATCAGTGGTTCAGAGCATGTATCAAACTGCCAAAGTCACGTGATTTCAGTAAACGAGGCTTCATTACGTCATAAGTGTTCACCACTGGGGGTCGTGACTTTGGCAGTTTGATACACGCTCTGAACCACTGATTCGAAACAATATTCGTAAATCGTCGAAGCTTCCTGAAGCAGTGTTTTGAAATTGCCCATCATAAGATATTGTTGAATAAAGTCGTTATTTATTTTTTTTGGCGCACAAAAAGTATTCTCGTCGCTTCATAACATTAAGGTTGAACCACTGTAGTCACATGAACTGTTTTAAACGTGTGAGCAAAGTGCACACTTCACTTTGAAACGCAGCGCAAACAGATATACTTATTTAATTAAATCAGTCTTTAATTAGTAGTAATAATAATAATAAATTATTATTATCCTGCATTAAAACTACTATGTTAGAGGATCTTAGGATCTGTCAGTGAGTGCGAGGATGAGTCAGCAGGAAATGGGATTTCTGTTGGGAATGTTGCGTCAGCATAAAGCAAAGCTGTCAAAGCAGGTTCATCTCATCGATAGAAACGCAATCAACACGAGCCGTCTCGCACTGAGGCACCGCTGGCCTGTCAGCGCAGCCATCTGTTCAGCAATGTCATCTTCATCTCACCTCACATCTCTATGTATAGCCTTTTTTACCATCCCACCACTGTTTCGTGTCGCACTTCTTTAGCTCTCTGTTATTTAAATAAGGTATACAGAGTGTTTTGTTTTAATTTTTAATGTATTGCTGGGAGTGATTAATTGTAATGAACAAATGCATTAAGAAATTCTCTAATTTCATTCTTTGCTGCACATGGATGCTTGACCGTTTAGTGGGACGGTGATTTGGAAGAGCTGCATCAGGGAAGGGAGGTACGTGTCTTGGAGCAGAGCTGTGACCACCTTTGGACATATTCCCAAGAAACCGCATCTGATGTGCTTCACTATAGAGAACAGTGTAGGCCTAGTGTGCTTATTTCCTGCTAGGAAAACCCACATATCCCTTATACCATAAAACCTACTGGTAATGTGACTCCATAAAACTGTATGTTCTGTACCTCTGGCTGTCTAATCCTCAAAATTGATGGCTTCATGCAAAACGGAAACAAATAGTCTGTCTACATGAATGCATGTCACACATCATCTACTTCAACTTAGTACTGGTGGACCGATATGTCAGCTGAAATTTGGACTATTTTGAGATTATCGGCACCTGGTGATAATTCTGTCGACTTGGAAGATGAACAGAAGTGGTTATTCTCTCGTCTCTTCTCCCGGTAGTATAAAAACAGCATGATGCCAACAATCAATGAATGATGGATACTGCAATGATGGATATCTTTTTATTAATATAATTTAATCTTTTCATATATATATATATATATATATATATATATATATATATATATATATATATATATATATAAACTGTGTTCCTTTTGCTGCTGTAAAACTGATGTTTTACTATGTATTGTTGTCCAAATTAGTGGACTTTTTTGCAAAAAAGATGAATTAAAATGAATTTATTAAAGTGACATTTTTGAAAGTAAGGCATTTCAATAACTAATAGCCTTTTCATTGCCATTAAAGTGAAAAGAGTATTAAATTAATAAAGATTATTAAATTCTTATTTAATTAAATAATGGTAATATAATATCTGTATTTATATTGACTACTCTGCTCTTGACATTGTACAAAACCCATATCGGTTGACCACTGCTTTGTAGTTTTGTAAAGTAATTGAAGTCATGATATTCAGATCCTAATTCTGTCCTTTATTGTCCATTTTATAGGCTCAAATGTCCCCATTTTGATTCAGCCCAGTTCCACCATCAACACCTCAGAGTCCATGCATTTCGCAGCCAGCCAGTCCGTGTACAACACCCAGAAATGAGCCACTTGCCTGGTCCTGGTCCCGGTCATCACAGAGGGGGTCCTGCTGACGGACTCTTAAGGCCCCTGATGTAATATGCTGATCGCAGGGCATCAAGGCACCAGGACTGAACTGTGCCACTGCGTCATACCCTGACTCTGACCCACTGCAAACGAGTGACTGTTTGCCAAAAGACAAGGAAGCCAATCTCACTTAATCTGTGTCTCCATTGGTGTGTATGTCTGTCTGTAACCACATGTTCATTTCCAAAAGCTATGAGACTGGTGCCATTTTGCAGTGCTCCAGGAGGGAAGTGGGTTTTAATTTTAGGGTGTTTCTTTCTGGTTCTGGCTATTTATTTATTATTTTTATTTTGTTTTTTTGTTTTTTTGTGTTAGAAGCATGGATGTGAGTGGAATGACCATGTGAGTGCATGCAAAGCAATAACAGCATGCCTCTACTATACAGCATAGGAACGTGTGCAAAACCCCTCCCACTTCTCTTCATCCAAAAGTGGAGCCATAACATGGCACCTTTTTTTTTTTTTTTTTTAGTTTGCTTCTTTAGATGGGAGTTTTTCATTTTGAAGTTTGCAGTCATCTGGTACATTTTCATTATACTGCATTTCGTTAAAGATCAAATCGGTCAATCTTACGCAAATGGCAAGACATAGCTGCCTAATGACCCTTTTCTGACCAAAGCCAAGGCAGACGCCTCAAATGTCAGCTAACGTGCTGTGCTCGGTATTCCAAGCTGTGTGCAATGGTCGTACATTTCCCTAAAATCAAAACACTTGAATATGCTGGTGAAAAGGTTTTTTTTCTTTTTTTCTATGCACTTTTTTTTTTTCCTACTACATTCATAGGAGGCTTCTAATGCAACTCTAATGGCTTCAGCCCTTATGGCTACTTATCAACTGCGAAAGCAAGAATATCTGTAAATGTGGATTTTTAATTTGTTCATAGGGGCTGAAATGGGATCAACCCTACTTTTGGCGAACGCTATGCCAAATCATGGAGCAAACCTATGCTTTCTTCGTGCTCTTAGGGCATATGTCAACAAAACACAAATATTTTTAATGATCTTATTTATTTTTAATATCAAAATTGAGATTGTGTATGACATGTTCTGATTGAAACGATGCACTGTGTAAACTTCATTTCGAAATTTTGGATCTGCAAGAGACTCGTGAATTTAGCAATAAGGAAATGCCCGTTGTGTTAAATGTGAAGGACTCAACCATAGTCAGGTTACTGTTAGAAACCCTACATTAGATGCCAAATGTTTTCCCTATAAATTGTCATTCTGAATGCCATCGTATATATTTGGATTGTACACCATTTTGTTTCTGTGTGCAAATAGTATTGTGTGTGATAATTTCAAGTAGTGTATGGCCATCTGTCTGTTTTGGTTGTCATTTTGGGGGGGCATTTTCTTATAGCCAAGAAGTTTTCTTTTTTCCCGTAAAAACTGGATATTGATTTCATAGAATAAACTTGCCAAAAGATAAAGAGATGAGGGCAGACATTCATTAGAAAGCATTGCAATATGATCTGCTTCCAAACCAACTGTTACTTTCTTTCAGAATATTTTTCATTCTTCATTTCTTTCCAATGGTACATCATTTCAATGGACAAGGCACATTTCAGCAATCAAATTTTTTTTTTTTTTTTTTTTTTACTTTTTTGGCACTTTGTTTAGGGTGCAAATGATTTTAAAGCATTTGAGAGGTGTTGGCCTCTTCACCAGTGCACATATTAAGTTTTATGATGCTGTGTGTAGTAACCTGTTTGATAATGAGGGGGGAAAAGCCAAGGCTGGTCTGAATTTACCAATGGCCAAAACTTAGCTAAGAACCACGACACTACATTGTTACTTTCCTCCTGTTTTTATTCAACATGGTTCGTAATGCATCGCATATTTAATTGTTTATATTATTGAATCTGAATTCATTAAATAAATGGGGATTTGTAAAAATTTGCATTTGAGTGATTCTCATTGCAATGTTGCCTTTAAAACTAGCCATTCATAAGATCTATATCATGATTACATGGCTTTCAGGTTTTCATTTTTTAATTAGTACTATTAGTCTGGTTGGAAATGAATGGTAGCTTATGTCTGCTATCTGGTTAACTTCACACTGCAGCTTAATGTGCTATAGTTGTACCCATAAGCTTGTAATCAGCTTAGAGTACAACTCCACACGCTCATTAACAGTCCTTTCAACATACTTAACAGAAGTGCGGACTCGAATTTAACCATGGTGAGGGTCATGTGGAAAGGTTTGATTCCGGTGTGTGATGACACAGCAGCGGCAGCTCAGTTTCAATGCCTTTGCTGAGAGTGGGCCAAAAATTATTTGGCAAATTTCCTGGATGTTTGGGGAAGGTCTGCTTCTTTAAGCATTAAGGTATAGCAGCCTGTGCTAAATTGTGAACATGGTCTGTATGCAACCCTGTTAGCAAAGGCTATATTTACAATATAGCATGGCCTGTAGTGTTTTTTTGCTTTTCTAAAAGCCATAATGACAATATTAAAAGGATAGTTCACCCAAAAATGAATCACCTTCATGTCACTTCAAACCTGTATGCATTTCTTCTGTGGAACATGAAAAAATTATATTGACATCCATTATATGAACAAAAAAACAACACTCAAAATATCTTATATGTATCACAGAAGACATAGGGACCAGTTTGGAACGACATGAGAGTGGGTGATTTTTATTTTTGTGTGACCTATCCCTTTAAGGGTACAAATTTTCATTTAAATTTGTATGAAATAAACTTTTAACAAAATATATTTCTGAAGTAGATTTCATTAGAGAAGATGTTATCCAGTGACAGAATTCAGGGTGTGTTTAATGCACTTAGATTTTGTTTTAAGTGTCTTATGTCATCGGCGCCAGCTCAGGCTCATAGGCCCAGTTGTCTCGCTAGCCTTTGAGCCGCATACGCCAGCTGCTCTGTCTCCTCCTGCCAGCCCAGCCCACTCTCTCCTCAAGTTACCAGAGATAACACAGCTCAGAAGAATCTGTCCTCCTACCCCTCTCTCACTTGGCCCCTGGCCCCTATGATAGAGTGCTAAGCGGGTTCTCTTGGTGATATCAGGGGGTGTGCAGTTTGGACAGTAACCCAAGCCAGTACAAACACAGCCCAAATATATCCACAGCCACTTTGCGGTTGGGGATTGAGTGGGCATCTGGATGAAGACTGGCACTAGAGTAGAGTCAAATAGAATAACAGAAGGAAAGAAAGTTTAGGATCTTACTTTTGTTGTCCAAAAAGCAGTCTGCGATGAACTTCACTTTGGACTTCAAAGCAGGGATGGGAGACTCGAGTTCAATGGAGAACTTAGAGAAGCAGCTCATTTGCCCCATCTGTCTGGAGATATTCACTAAGCCTGTGGTCATCTTACCCTGCCAGCACAACCTCTGTAGGAAGTGTGCCAATGATGTTTACCAGGTACTGGTTCATTCCTGTTATAGTGTTCTAGTGTCCTATTTGTCAGGTTGAATCTCTCTGTAGCATCCAGAAACGCCATAAACGTAGAGCTGTTCAGTTTGGAGTCTTAAAACCTGGAAGAGATTTGGCATTTTCAAGCCATTCCCTTTGGAATTCCTTAAGGGATTTTGAAAAAGTGGTTTAGGATTTATGAGTAAAGTCTGTGGTTAAAATGATTTGAAGAGACTTCCACATTTTGTTCTTCTACAGCATAAATTACCTAATTAGCCAACATGAAAGTTGCTTAAAACATATGAACTACAGCTACCATAAAGATGTGAGTGTAAGGTCTTATGAATTGGGCAACTGTTGTAGTCCTCATGTAGAAACATGTCAAATTATTTATTTCCAATTACTTTATCTATTTTTGCTCCGCCATGTAAATAGTTTCAAGTCAAAGCGGAATCAACGGTATCCGAGCAACAGCGGTGTTTGGAATCAGTGAATCACTTGAGTGAATGATTCAATGACTCATGAAGACAGCCGCTTGTGTCGTTTCTGAATAAATCGGTGCTTTTAAACGATTCGTTGAGTGAATGATTTCACTCAGTCGCTTGTCAACACCTAGTGGCAAATTGTGCTGAAAGGGCTACCGAAAATGCCAGACAAGTGGAGTAATTTTGAGGACGGAATCAATTGAAAGTTACATAAAATATAAAACAGACGGTTGATAACAAACAAGTGAAGATTACTTCAAAAATACACATTTAAGATTTAAGAAAGAAAGAAAGAAAGAAAGAAAATTATTGATCCTATTTGGCAATCTGTAGGGGCACAGATAAGCGAAGACTTTTTTAAGACAAGCGGAGTGATACAAACAGCGAAATATGTCCGCCCAGTGACGAAACATCGCCCAGTCATTCAATCAAATTCGAGGACCGGAACAGTGTTGCCAAGTCCGCGGTTTTCCTGCGGAATTGGGCTACTTTTACGTTGTTGCCGCGGGTTGTTTTTAATGTCCGCGGTTTGAAACGACCCCAAATAACATGATATTTAACCACTGGAATGCGAATTTTACCAGGGGAACCCCACCAAAAACGCGGATTTTACCCCCTGGAACGCGATTTTTACTAGGGGACCCCCCTGAAACCAGTTGGGCTAGTTTTGAGTAGCAATTGGGCGGGTTTTGTTGTGAAAACTTGGCAACCCTGGACCAGAACTAACTGTCGTATGTTGACGCCGCCACGACGAGCAGCTGTTGATAATATTCGTTGTGTGCTGTTGTGAATTTGGCATTTAATTTGGACATTTAAAGTGTAAAATATAACATTTTTCCAAGTTATACTGTATTCCTCAACCTCATTTAAAAGTTTTAAAATTTACTTAAAAGTCATTTTTGGAGTTGACTACTGTATTGCGAGAATGAAACAAGACCTCAGAGGCGCACATCAGCTGTCAGATAGAGATTAATGATCCATTTACCCTTTCTGATTTATGCAAAAACTCTTTTACATTGCTCCTTTGAGGTATTAGTCTAGTCATCTCATCATCTAGACGAGTTTCAGCTTTCAGTGGAGCCATTAGTATTCCCTCTCAAAGGAGTGGGTGACGTTGTTAGGCCAGGCTTTAGCATAACTGAGCGCTGCTATCCATCTATATTAATTATCATCTTTTACTTTTAACAAATACCCAAAGACAACTGACAGACAAATTGTACGGTTTGCTGGACAAAGGCATCCATTCATTCACCTAGTAATTTGGCCACACTTAAACAGCAGGTCTGCTCTTTTCTTAGTCATACTTTATTTTGTAGATTAGGCTACATGGAAAATGAAACCGTCTTAAAGGGCTATTTTCACACAAAAATAAAAATTCTGTCATCAGGGGGGGGGGCGAGATCTGCTTGGTTACAAACATTCTTCCAGATATCTTCCTTTGTGTACAGCAGAACAAAGTTATTTTATACAGGTTTGGAACAACATGAGGGTGAGTAAATGATGACAAAATTGTCATTTTTGAGTGAACTAACCCTTTAAAGGAATAATTCATGTGAAATGCTATAAATTTTATCCTGTTGACTCATCCCTTAGCTTAGAGAAATGAGATTGATGTGTGTACAATGGCCGATTAACTAATGTTTAAACTAATATTCTTTTACTGGTTTAGGCCTCTAACTCTTTTTGGCAAAACCGGGGCTCTACCACTGTGTCTACAGGGGGACGTTTCCGCTGCCCATCTTGTCGCCATGAAGTGATATTGGACCGGCATGGTGTATATGGCCTTCAGAGGAACCTGCTAGTGGAGAATATCATTGATATATACAAATCTGAGACTAACAGGTCAGTTTTGACTTGGAGTCATCTCCAAAGCGTTGGCTTTTTCTGGACCTGTTCCACAAACCAAGAACAAGCATATCTGTTGTGGATGCACTGATATGAATGAAGCTATCTGTTGTACATACTTCAAAGCAGTCTTTTCTGTATAGAGATCTAGCAACCCCCCCAAGCTGTTTAGCAAAAATACACTGTATGCCAACAGATTTTAATGGTGTTTCAAAAGCGTAGTGACACGCCACTACTCGACACTTGTTCTGTTTCATCAATGAGGCTTAAACCCTGTGTAGTGACACAAATATGTGATTTACTCGCATGTGGGAGATTTTCTGCCACGTCACGTAAACACAACAGAGACATGGGACCTGAGGCTCTTGTGACTGCTGCAATCCTTTGCCAAAACACTAAATATAACTAGGACGCTTTATCCCTGTGGCAATAAACAATGTGTCATGAGACCTTCTGTGAAAAATATGCGTAATTGGGTATAATAAGACAGATAGACTTTGAGGCCTTTTGTAACAAACGCTGAGGTGCTTATCATGAATGCGTAATGTAACATGGTTAAGAGTGTGTCTTTGATGGAAAGAAGGTGACCTGAATGTAGAGGTTGTTTCAAAAACACAAAAGATAAGTTGTGTGTAAGTATATATATATGAAGTAAATGTGTTGTGTTTTAACATTTTTGAATAGAAAACAAGACCACTTTTCATGAGCTAGTCCATTCACACATCACATTATGGAAGTAAAATGTGTTTATTTATATTTAATTATTTTGGTTATTTTAAGAAAGATATTTTGAAGAATGTTTGTAACCAGGCTGCTTTGGGGCACCATTGACTTCCATAGTAGGAAAAAAAATACTATGGAAGTCAATGGTGCCCCAAAACTGTTCAGTTTCCCACATTCTTCAAAATATCTTCCTTTGTGTTCAACAGAACAAAGAAATTTACACAGGTTTGGAACAACTTGAGGGTGAGTAAATGATGACAGAATTAAAATTTTTGGGTGAACTAACCCTTTAAGGAGATTTCAAGAATGTCTCAATTTTCAGACATAAACTTATAAAATATATCCTGTATTTTGAAAATGTATGCTTTGAGATCACTGGTTACATGAAGACATTACAATGTAAAAGCAAAGTAAGTAGGTATAAATTGATTTATAACCTATATTTGTAATCACTCCATTCACCATAATATCATTTCACATGACTGCCCTATCAGCAGACATCCACTGGATGGCAGTCTTTCATAAACATAGTCTGTTTTGAACAGGCCAGCTGCCAACACACTGCACATACAACAGTCTCTTTCCACTTGACAAGACAGATTAGGACAGATGCTTGTTGAAAAGGTCTATGTGAGTAATGTGCCCATTTTAGGACAGAATATCATATTAGTTGCATCAATCACTTTTAAACGCAGCACCTGCTGTAAATGCCTTTAACGTCAAATTTTCGCATCAGCTCCCATTATAGTGATTCACCTCAGGGGAAGTGATATTGTACCTCCTTTGTCAAAAAGAAAGAATGCTTGTTGTTGTATGTAGTTTATCATATGCACTTTTAGAGGGATATAAGAACCAGTCTCATTCGCTATTCAGAATTCAATTGAGGATCTTTTAAAATTTGAATTTGAATAGAGGTAGCAAACAGAAAGAATTCTAAGGTAGAATTCTAATTCAAATCTGAATTCTTACCTATGAATTCCGCATAATATAACTGTAGTTTTATGTGTAGTTTTATAATTCTAGAATTTCCATCTTCCCTATACAGTACATACTTATTTTTATAAAGTTATGTTAAAATAATGTGCTGGACATTTTATGGTGCTTTATGGCAAAATTAAAATCAGTTTTGATTGCTTTGATAATTGTTTTATGTATTTAACTATTCAAAACTTGTAGGTAATTATACTGTATCGGTCAAGAAAAATGATTTTTTTTTTTTTTTTTTTTTATACTGTATTTGAAAGTCAGTTTCTGTATATACACATGCCTTAAAAATATTGTTTGCCACTGTTATTGCCCAGAAAAAAAGAAATATTAAATATTGAAAAAGTTATTCTCATTATGTAACATGCCCCAATAGCATGTTAGCAGTGTCATTAAATAAAAATTATTACATTAAAATGGAATAGTATATTAATATATTTTCATTTATATTATATGTTTATTATCATAATTACTTTTCCCTCTAGAGCAGCCGAGGGTCAGCACCTTGCTAAAGGGCACAGTGGTGATTTTGCAAATCTTTAACCTTTACACCATACCATAAATCTCTTTCTGTTTGGACTCTACAGGCCACTCCTGCCCAAAACAGAGCAACAGCAGCTGATGTGTGACCAGCATGAGGAGGAGAAGATCAACATCTACTGCCTCACCTGTGAGACACCGACATGCTCCATGTGCAAGGTGTTCGGGGATCACAAGGACTGTGATGTGGCCCCGCTGACAGTCATTTACAAGAGACAGAAGGTAGAGGATTTGCATACAGTATAACTGACTTCATCAACCAGACAATCAGTTTTTTAAGTTTGTTTTACTTGGTTTGTTGTGGTGTGAATGACCTCGGAAAAAAACAGGCTGTTTTATGGCTGGGGTGCCGCGCTGTGAACTAGACAGATGTGTGTGTATAACACGCAGACCAGCAGGTTTCACACATTGCATGGGGCTCAATCTCACCAAACTTCTCTCGCATCAACACCCACCCACATGTGAACACGGCACGCATACAGTACACAGACCACCAGCAGCCTCAAGCTTTCTCTGGACTGTCCCTACTTTTTCAGTTTTTGCTGCCTTTAATTTGTCTAACAAACAAGTTTTTATGCTTTATAAAGAGAATAATCATGAAGTCACATTTAAAAGAGCCAACCCTTCAAGTCTCTATGATATTCTGGTCCCTAGATATGACTCAGATCCCTCCTTCAAATTAAAGGTACACTATGTAACTTTTTTTGTTAAAAATTAACAAAATTTAAATAATAAGCCAATACATCAACTATCCTTCTTCCGAAATGTGTTTTTGTCTTACCCTGATTCACTATGGTAAGCCTATTATAAGTATTTATATTTTAGACCTAGTGGGATGGTTTTCACAGGAAATTGTGTACATACGTCACTTGCCCGTGCGCGTCTCGTCATATCTGTAAATATTAATGTAAATGTGTATATCAAAATGTAAACAGAGTTTAAAATCGTTCTGTTTACTTCATTATGTTTCTCACTCTAGTAAAGAGTTCATACGCATGGTCTAGAGTTTCCGTACGTTGCGCACATATGTGTGCGTGGAAAATTCTGTATGCATATATTTATAGATTATCATGACAGAATATGCTAATCAATGACTTTAAGATATCCCACATCAGCTACATAAATTAAGCAACTAACCATTCAGAAACATCCTGTTGCATTCTACATGTTGTCACTTCTTCTTGAGTCTCTCCATCATTGTCCGACTCCGGTTTGAACATAAAAGTCTTCGTGAGGTGCTAACACTATGTGCTAACACGAGCTCTTGAAACCCCGCCCTCTGCTTAGGAGCAGCTCGTTTACATTTAAAGGGACACACAAAAACGGAGCGTTTTTGCTCACCCTCAAAAAGTGACAAATTTAACATACTATAAAAAATTATCTGTGGGGTATTTTGAGCTAAAACTTCACATACAAAATCTGGGGACATCAGAGACTTATCATACATTATGTGAAAATGCCATTATACCACCCCTTTAATGAACAGATAAATTGCTGTATGTAGCTCTCTGACCGAGTTCATTGTACAGCATTATCTATTGTGAAGGGTCATTTCATTATGGTTGTTGTAGCGCTGTGCTGGAATTCATTTTCAAGTACCGTGTCTATTAATGGGTATAGCTACAGTAACATCTTCAGCTAGTCAGCTTGAGATCCTTTCCATCGAAACTGGTTATATCTCTTAAGCAGTGAATGTTTTATGAGCAGTAGGATAACCATATTCATCAGTGCAGTCACGCAGAGCCAAAGCACAACCAAAACAATGTTCTTCTGCAAAATACATGCAGTTTTTTTTTTTTTAACTGCTAGAGGGCCAAAAGTTACATAATGTACCTTTAAGTCTAGTGATTTTTTTTCCTGTTTTATTGTCCACCAGGCAAAAATCAAAAATCCAATCACTTGGAAAATGAATAACACATTTCTCGTCAACAAACCACATAATTTGAGTCATTCATATCTGTTACACAAAACTCAGGGTTGAGTGTTTGTTCACATCACACCATGTCTGTTCATTTGACCCTCTGACTAAGCCTGGTTTCTCTCATAGTTTTTCTGTCACTCTATGGAGTTTGGGTTCCTTGACTCTGTTGTCTTTGTCTTTTAAACCCCAACTAGGCAAGTCACTTAATATTCAGTAATATTGTCGATTTGACTGCACTGACAGATGAGAAACTCAAACTGAACTGAGCTGGATTTTCACACTGTCTTCTGTAGAGCTGCTTTTCCTCCATAGCTGAATTGAATTTGGTTCATAATTGAGCAATTTTTGCAGCTATTTTTGAACTGAATTCTATCAGAGCTGCTTATATCGCAATTGAACTCTTCATAATTCTGTTATTTTCCTGTTTATTACTGTGGAGCTGCTAAAGACCTTATGTACCAGAGAAACATGCGTGCAGCCATCTTTAGAATTTTGTCTTTGAACTTCCTTTTTTTTCGGTAGCTCTGTATATTAGGCTATAATATGGCATTGATGTTGTAAGAGGAATTAGCTGGTGAAGTGGATTTACTTATTGTAGAGGTAACGAAAGTTATCATGAGCTTTGTAATGTTTGAAGGAGATGTCATAACAAATGTCAGTAGACCGGGAAGATTTTAAAATGAGCGGTTCATTCATAAATCCATAATATCGCTGTGGAAATAAGGGGCTATGTAAGGTCTACATAAATAAAGGTGACTTGTCTTGAATAAGTATAAGCAATTGCAATAGTCTATAGCAAGCACCAATAATTGCACATCACAGAACAGACAATAAGCCTTAAATAGGACCAAGATATCTATAAGATTAAGGTTCTAAAATAACAAACAGAACAAATGTATTTCGTGTCACACAAAACACGTGCAGCATCACAGCAGTTTTGTCACTTTCCAATGCATTCTTGACCTACATGATATTGAGGTCTTGACCTACTGCACCTCTTATAGAATGGCTAGTAATGAAGGTCTTCATAACAGGGTGCAACTGGCCCTGAGAAATGAGTCACTCCTCCCTGTTGTGTTTGAGTCATAGCAGCTTCTTATGGTCTTTACTTTTTTTGTCTCTCAGTTTTGTCCTCTGTAAGTTCTCAGCTCTCTCACTCCCTTCAGCAGCTACCAGATGAACAATGACTAAACGTACCAGCCTTTCCCAATAGAAAAGCCTGTGCATGGTGGACACCATATGTCAATCTGTTATCTGCAGTGTTCCTATGCTGAAGGTCAGTTCTCATTGTAGGAGATAGTTTCGTCTTACAGTATATATACTTCTCTTCCTATATACTCTTGCTTTTGAGGTACTGGAACAGAATGACGTAATGCTGCAGGATCATAAAGGGTGGTCGATCTCCAAACCGGCTCCCAAACAGCTATCATTTTTGCCAGGTGGCTATGATGACATTTTCTCCTTTAGTCATGGCCCACTATAAACAGTGAATCACTCATTTCAAATGCAAATCAGCAAAGTTTGATCAGTCATGACGGGTAACATTCTTACAGTCTCGGCCTTTAGTTCACATGCTGTTCTCTTGTGTGTAAGTGTGGTTATCACAAGTTGCATAGCCAAGTCTGACATGGCTTTCTTGTGAAAGATGACACGTTGAGTGAATTGGTCATGTGCTTTTTTTCCCTTTTTTTTTTTACAAAGACCTGTCACAATTGGTTATATTCTGCTGTTTTGTCTCAGACAGAGCTAAGTGATGCCATAGCCGTCTTGGTGGCAGGAAATGACAGAATACAGGCCCTGATCTCACAGATGGAGAATATTTGTAGGACTGTCAAGGTGAGAAAGAAATGTTACTGTAAACCACAACAATTATGATATTGTGTGAAAGGGCTGGGTGATATATTGAATATTCAAGATATTCATGATGATTTACTTCTTGCATTAAACATTTTGAATCTTCTTGGCTGCAGTGGCTGTTTATTTAAAATGATGGATCCTCTGATTCACCATTTTAAGCCATTTTTTGCTATATTGTACATCTCTAGCCAGTGATGATTTTTAAATATTTAAATATATATGTATATATTTTAGAAACCATTGATGTTTAACTTTTACTTCAAACTAAAACAGTCGCTGGTAATCTTTTGTAGGAAAATGGTCGGCAACAGATGCAGAACATCTCTGATAAGTTTGATGAACTTTTTGCCATCATAGAAGAGCGTAAAAGGGAACTAATAGAGACTGTCGGCCGTGAGCAGGACCGAAAACTGGGCCACGTCCGCTCCCTTATGCGTCGCCACGGAGACTACTTAGAGATGTCCATCAAACTGGTGGAAACAGCCATCCAGTCCATGGAGGAACCTCAGATGGCTGTGTTTCTGCAGGTACAACAGGCACCTCCACCTCAGTTGAACTCACCTTAAATGTTACAGTAAACCACAACAAGTATTATAACATATTGTGTGATAGGGCTGGGTGATATTTATTAAATATTCATGATATATTCATGATGATTTACTTCTTGCATTAAACATTCTTGTTTAATCTTCTTGGCTGAAGTGGCTGTTTAGTTAAAATTATGTATCCTCTGATTCACCATTTTAAGCCAGAGCAAGTACATACTAAATATCAAGATATGTATCAAATATACAGTAGTCAAAACGATAATTATGGCATCAGTAAGATTATTTTTTAAAAGAAATAATACTTTTATTCAGAAAAGATGCATTAAAACTATCTATCTATCTGTCTGTCTTCTGTCTGTCTGTCTATCTATCTGTCTTTCTGTTTATCTATCTATTTGTCTGTCTATCTATCTATATCTATCTGTCTGTCTTCTGTCTGTCTGTCTATCTATCTGCTTATCTATCTATCTGTCTGTGTCTATCTATCTATCTATCTATCTATCTATCTATCTATCTATCTACCTACCTACCTGTCTGTCTGTCTGTCTGTCTGTCTATCTATCTATCTATGTATGTATGTATGTATGTATGAACATTGGATAAAGCCAGGTTCAAATCCTATTTTGTCAACATATTAAGAGTTAAAGATTTTTACCGAGGGGATTTTTGGATGTCTCTTTTTATCACTCCATAAATCATAAAATACAGCCAGAAAAAAATAAATAAATGTTTTTAGGAAAAAATGTTGTATAAAATCAGTTGAATGATATATGAACAAACCTATAAAAGCCTTCAGAATAGAAATAAGAATAAAACTGAAATCTTTAGTGTATATAAGTGCTGCTGAAGTGGAAAACGGCCTTTAAAGATGTGTATTGTACTTGAAATCCACAGATGCAAACAGATGAAGTGTAAAAAAAAAACACCTACATTTTAAATGTTTTCGTTCCACTAGTATAAAACAATGTTATGGAAAGCCAAATAGCTGAAAATCTTAAAATTGACCAGTTCATGAATTATTTATCCTGTAGTATCTCACCTTAAAAGTCTTTAGATCATTAGCCTCAAAGTAGTTTGCAAAGCTACAGACAACATGCTTATCTTAAATTAACTACATCTAACTCACGCAAACCTCTGGCGTCAGTGCTCAATGGCGGTACAGGTGCTTGTGAATATGTGACGTGGACTTATTGAGCTGTGTGGAGCTAATGCTGCAACACCTCACCAGGGATGCTGGCGGCAGAGCTTGTTGCTTTCAGAGCCCCCCGAAAGATGCTTGATGCAAATGATCCAGCCCTTGCGTATGCTGTTTGCTGATTGACACTGTGCCTGTTGCTACATTTCAAGCATCCCTTAATGACAAGGCCCATGGAGGGGGGCTGACATTGATTAGTAAAACCTCCCACAGCTGGGGACGGAAGAACCCAGACCCCTGTCTTTTGACTAGTGGCTCAAACTGTCAATACTTCACCATGGCTGAGAGCTGCACTTAGCAGAAAGAGACTTTAAACGTAGGTGATGGAGAGGTGTAATTGTTTTTTGAAACAGCATTCACTATAAAGTGGAAGCCTCAGGTGCAGCACTGCACTTTTATAACTAGCACTTCTCAGTGCAAACAGAGTGTCAAAAGAGGCTGCCTAACAAGTGTCTCTGATTTAGTATGTACCATTTTTCGTGTGCGCAGTGAAACTAATGAAGAGGACTGGGGGTTTTATGTTTTAATCTGCTGCAGTATCCTCTAGTCCTAAAACAAGTGTTCTTCTTTTCTGTGTTCATAGAGTGCAAAGGAAGTGTTCAAGAAGTAAGTCAGCTATGAGTGATGTGTTTTGAAGTGTCTTAAAGGGATAGTTCACCCAAAAATGAAAATTCCATTCTTATTTACTGATATCATGTATGTTGTCATATGAGCGAATTTTCATTTTACGGTGAACTGTCCTTTTAAACTAAACCATATTCAGCATGATGTGGGCTTCATCAATAACTGATGCCTCCTAAAGACTAAAAATCATGATTAACAACCTCACAGGCAATGACTCAACCAGCCTCCCACCCCTAACAACCCACTGTATTATGCATTGGATCATAACTTTCATCTGCCTCAATATTGTGGAAAAGATTCTGGATTTATTGTAATCCCTCATACATACATATTTATTTATCTTCTGCTGACTTATGCATGTAATTCAGCTCCAAACGCTTACTGTGTAGAGCTCTTTCGAACTTCATTTTCAGCCTTAGGTATGCAATTTATTTTGGCTTTTAGAAACTTTATATTTGTTTGTAAATTTGTTTTTGAAATAAGTCTCTTATGCTTACCAAGGCTGCATTTATTTGATCAATACAGTAAAAATGTAATATTATTACAATTTAAAAGAGCTGTTTTGTATTTTAATGTGTTTTCAAATGTAATTTAGTTCTGTGATGGCAAAGCTGAATTTTCAGCATCATTACTCCGGTCTTCAGTGTCACATGATCCTTCAGAAATCATTCTAATATGCTGATTTTGTAACGTGAATGTCTTTAATGTCACATTTAAAGGGATAGTTCACCCAAAAATGAATGTGTCTGTGAAGTTTCAGCTTAAAAGACCTCACAGACAATTTATAAATCATAAATACCCATTTCTGGCTACAGTAAAGAACAGGCTGTTTTCATGCATGTGCCTTTAAATGCAAATGAGCTGTTTTGCCCCGCCCCCTCTCTACGATCACAGTTAAATCGGATTCTCTGCCAAATATTAACAAGACATCTGCTTGGTTTTGATTATCATCTATATCGCGATCACTCTCACGGATAGCATAGTTCTTCTTTCATCATTAAAGCTTATTATTTCCACGCGTTTTAAAGCTATATCAGTTTAAACATCTAATGGATCTTTTTCTGAGCGCACTTATCTGAAGCACACACACACAGAGCTGGCTGTCAGACGTCAAGTCTTGTGAGTAACTTCTCTTTCACATTTTTTGTTTTGTTTAAACTGTAAAATACGAAATACACACAAGGTTCTGTCAAAAACACACACAGTTCACATAAACACAGTTATGTCTGTGAACGTAAATAGCAGGCAACTTTACAGAAATCATATGCGTAGGTAAATGAAGACTGTTATGTTCACTCTTACATCCAACAACAAAACATCTCAATTACTTACCAGACATTGTTGTCGATACAGCTGCTCGAGCGCGGAGAAAATGGCAGACAGCGTACCGCTCGTAATGCAGGACTGTCAGTGGGCGGGGCCTGTGGCTAATGTGACGTCACATTATCACCATGGCTGAAAACAGGTCGTTGGGAGACACTGCTTATGATTTATGGGGATTAAAAAAAGGAGTGGGTGGATTTTTATCACTAGCCACCTTATTCCTGACTAGCCTACTGCGTTTCGAATTATGGGTTGCACTTCCGGTTTGGGGAACTTCCATTTAAAAAGACTGAAAGGAATCTTTTCAAATCATAAGGTTGCCCTACAAATAAAGCTTATCCGTCAGTTTGACTGAATGAGCTGTCAATTTTTCTTTCATGTTTTCAGACATCGTGAGAAGAATAACATAACGCTTGGTATTTTAACGTAACATGTTATAACAATAATATCTATGGCAAGAGCTCTTTTCAGTCGCTGCTTTCTATCTTCATGATTATTTTCTTTTGTCTCTTTGCATACCATTGCATACCAGACAGGACAACATATGCTGCACATTTGTGGTCTGTTCTCCAGATATAATATACAATTTATCCCATTAATAATTCACTGGAATGCATGAAGAATCTCTCGTTTTTCTCCTCAAAGCCTCGCGTCTCTTTCCAGGTTTGTTTTCACAGGTAAATACAATTTATTATCTGTAAAAATGATGGAAATCACTTTCAAATAGTATAACGCAATGCTGAAGTTCATGAACATTTTTAATTAAGGCAACGTATATTACATAATACAGATATATATCACTATAGTAATATTTAACCCGTCCGTTATTGCTGTGGAAAGAATCGCGCTTTTTCATGGCCTGTTGAAAGTACCTTGTTGATGCTTTTACACTTTTAAATGTCCTTTTAATGTTTGATGGTTGAAGAGTGAGTAGAATAATGTCATCTCATTGTACCCAGTTTAACAAAAAAAAAAAACGTATTATTGCGTTCATAGAGTGAGCCTTTCACTGACTGTTTACAGCTTAAAGGAAGTTACACCCATAATTCGCGCAAAGGTCATGGGGCGTAGGAATAAGGTGGATAGGGTGGTTGTGTACACACACTGCCGACACACATTTATGTCCAAACACCATGCAAAAGTGAATTTTGCATTATAGGTCCCCTTTACAAATATCCTTAGTCCTCCAAGGTTTATAATGGTTGTGAATGGCTGCCCAAATTTTGAAGACAAAAAAAAAAAAAAATGCACACATCCATAAAAAAGATCAATCCATACGACTCCAGGGGATTAATAAAAGCCTTCTGAAGCAAATCGATGCATTTTTGTAAGACAAATATCCTTATTTAAAACTTTATAAAGTAAAATAATGAGCTTCCGGCGCAACAGCCATACGCATTCAAGTACGTCCAAAAAGCGTTAACTTCCACAACGTAGTACGCAATGACGTGGCGTTCTACACTACGCCATGACATACTATGCTATAACGCACCGGAAGCTCGTTATTTTACTTTATAAAGTTTTAAATAAGGATATTTGTCTTACACAAATGCATCGATTCGCTTCAGAAGGCTTTTATTAACCCCCTGGAGTCGTATGAATTCATTTTTTTTTATGGATGGGTGCTTTTTTTGTCTTCAAAATTTGGGCTGCCATTCACAACCATTATAAACCTTGGAGGACTAAGGATATTTTTAAATATGTCTCCGATTGTGTTCGTCTAAAAGAAGATAGTCATATTTACCTAGGATGGCTTGAGGGTGAGTAAATCATGGAATCATTATTGGGTGAACTATCCCTTGAAGCAATTGAATGCATCCTTGCTGAATAAAAGTATAACGTACATTTCTTATCTGCTAACATTCATTTTGATGCTCCCCCAACAGACATTCTACTGACTATAAGTAACTTTTCAAGTATATGTCAACTTATTCTACTCACCCGAACCCTAACATCTAACCCAAACATAACACAGTCTACTAATACTCTACTAAATGGTAGTTGCAGTTACTTATAGTTAGTAGAATGTCTAAAGTGGACCATTAAAATAAAGCGAAACCAAAAAATCTTACTGACGCCAAACTTTTGAACTGTAGTGTATGTTAAAAGAAATGTAAGATTAAAATGTAAAATCCTTCATTGATTTATTAAGTATTTTTTGCCATATCTGACCCGTTTTAGACTAGAACAGAACTATTTTTCTCTTAACGTCTTTATCAGTATTTTATTGTTTAGTTGACGATTACTTTTATCATTTCCTTGACAAGCACAATATTTCAACTCTGTTATGGGAAAAATAAATGCAGATTTTTTTTCGTTACAAAAAGTTGAAAAATATCAACAGAAAATAAGGTAATATGTTGCAATATTTATGTCTAAATAGATATTTTGGCTAAACATTCAACCCTAAAAAATTTGAAATGTAACAGATTGAAAACAAAACAAAAAATCTGAAAGACAAATGTCATGATTTATTAACTTTTTTTATTGTAATGTGCCATTTGTTGAGGCACAGTTATCTGTTCAAATTATATTGATAAATATGTCCACATATTTAGAATTGGCAGTAATATAGTTGAAGAATCGACTATTTAAAAAGCTGAGCACAAATCTGAATATTATGGTGATCCTGATGTCAGTGTGTTTATGGTTACTGAGCATATTTGGGAAAATATGATTTGAAAGTTGAAAAACATGAACGTTCAACTTTGAGGTTTTCACAGGTATTTCCTTCAGTAAATGCAAGTCTTCTATTGATGCTGCTAGCTAGACAAACAAGTTGCCTCCAATAAGCAACTTTTCTGTGCTCTTGTTTGTAAAATGAAACTTTATGCAGCTTGAGCAATAATGTATGAATCAGCATTCATCACATTTTTCCCCAAAACCTCTAACTGTTTAGAAAAATGCTTACGCTTACAACACTGTCTAGCTGTGTCTTATGTTTCATGCTACCCTCCACCTGCGGAGACGACGAGTGGTGCCTCGTGCACCTGCGTCACGAGCAGCCGCGGGGAGACGGAGGAACTGGGACCTAATGCTATCCGTCACTTTTATATTTGTCCGAGCGACTTCACTGCTCTGTCCTTGACAGGATCACAGACACTGCCAAGGCCTCCAACATTGAGCAGACGGAGGCAGGCTTTGAGAGCATGGACCACTTCATCATCAACACGGAGAATGTGGCCGACATGCTGAGAGGCATTGACTTCCAAACAGGTAAAGGCTTCACAGCTATCATCTTTGTCATATGTACATTGATGTCCAGTTATTTGCGTTGGTAATTTGAAGTTGCATTGCAATGTATTTAGTGATTAAACATACTTTTGTTGCAGGTGAAGATAGAGAAGACAGCAGTGAAGAAGCTTCTGAAGACCTGACCAACTCACCTGGTCAGAGTGGTGAATCAGGGAGACTCTAACTTATTTTGAAACCCAAGGTTAGTTTTAAAAATGAAATCATTGGGCCTTAAAGGGATAGTTTACCCGAAAAGGAAGATTTGTCCTCATGTCGTTCCAAACCTGTATGAGTTTCTTTCTTCTGCTGAACACAAAAGAAGAGATTTTGAAGAAAATTGGGAACCAAACCACTTTGGAGCCCATTGGCTTGGATGGGGGAAAAAAAGACATTCTCAAAATAGGTTCTTTTTTTAATGTTCCACAGAAGAAAGCAAGTCAAAAGTCCTTTAAGGGGATTAGCTTTTGTGCTTTTCCCCATGTTATAACTATAAGAATGCATGATGGTCTGAAAACCATTTAACAGTATAAAGCCTGCTGTATCATATTTGATACACAAATTTCTAAAGCCTCTAAACTATAAACATGATCAAAACTTTGCTGAAAAACCTGTTGTACACAATCTACTACATGCCATCTGTCATCTGATTGATAATTTATACTTTTTTAGCAAGTAAATTTGTAGTTTAATTTTATAAATGTCCACCTTGGGATTGTGGTATATGTGTGTTTTTGAATCTTTACTGATTTTTATTAAGGAAACGCAAGAATAACTTTTATATTGTTATTAATATTTCAGGATGAACACTTACTGGGCTGAAGCAACTTATGTTTACTTGATTATCCATACATCATTTAAAAAAAAAAGTTAAAATGTCATATGATACATCAGGCTTTTGAGAAAGGTTCATTTGTACATCTGAATTATATGTTTTGCACCCACAATAAAAACTATGGAGCTTTGAGGGATAGTTCACTCAAAAATGAAAATTTGATGTTTATCTGCTTACCCCCAGGGCATCCAAGATGTAGGTGACTTTGTTTCTTCAGTAGAACACAAATGATGATTTTTAACTCCAACCGTTGCAGTCTGTCAGTCGTATAATGCATGTCAATGGCAACAAAATCTATGAGAGTAAAAACAACATGCACAGACAAATCCAAATTAAACCCTGTGGCTTGTGACGACACATTGATGTCCTAAGACACGAAACGATCGTTTTTTGCGAGAAACCGAACAGTATTTATATAATTTTTTTACCTCTAATACACCACTACGCACCGGATGCCGTGCACACGCTCAAGGCAGTTGGACATAGTGGTGTATTAGAGGTAAAAATGATATAAATACTGTTCGGTTTCACGCAAAAACCGATGGTTTTGTGTCTTAGGACATCAATGTGTCGTCACGAGCCACAGGGTTTAATTTGGATTTGTCTGTGCATGTTTTTTTTACTCTCATAGATTTTGTTCCCATTGACATGCATTATGCATGACAGACTGCAACGGTTGGAGTTAAAAATCATCATTTGTCTTCTACTGAAGAAACAAAGTCACCTACATCTTGGATGCCCTGGGGGTAAGCAGATAAACATCAAATTTTCATTTTTGGGTGAACTATCCCTTTAAAACTAATCATTTAAATATAATCTTACTAAGACGCATTATTGGGAGACAAAGTGACAACTGATATTTATATTTTATGTAAGTAGTCTGCTATACTGTTATAAAGATCTAATTGATTTATAGTACAATCAGAATTTCATCTTACTTTTGGCCATATAAATATCAGCATCAGCACCAAACTGCATATTGCTCAGTTTGGGCCTCTGAATAAAACTTGTTTTTTTCCCTCATTGTGTATGAGCTCCACATTTTGTCTAAAAGCTGTTCCAATTCAATTGCTATTATTCTTATGTCAGACTTTACAGGGTTAAAGTATTTCTCTTCTCTATTAGTGTGAATCTGCCAGATCATGCAGACGTCCCATCCTGTGACGTGATCAGTCTTGGCATCAGTGGCACTCATTGTGTTATTGAGTACACTCGTCATCTCCCACCAAACTCTATTAAATATTCGCTGACTAAAGTCTCTGTAAGGGCACTGTAAACATTTGAATCTGGTGGAATGTTGATGTGATGAACTACACCTGTGTGAACCACATACATCCACTAAAAATCACCTTAACACTAGTTAATAAGAAATTGCAAATTCCTGAGAAAAGATCATTCTAAGAAATTTTTTTGTTTCATTTGTTTGCAGAAGTCACTTGGTTTTAATAATTTTATATCTGATACAAATTGCTTTTAAAGTGCAACTTAAGCATCCTAAATATCCAAATACTTTTTGGCACCATTGAACGTCTTTCCCAGGCAAACCAGCCATGTGCCAGTCACATTTTTACCTCAGTGCTACATTTGAACTCTGCCAAAGATGTGCATCAAAAAACCAGCAACTACAAATATAAAACTATAGTCTTCTTCTTAAAGTTCTTCTATCACAGAATGAAAATTGTCATCATTTACTAATCCTCATGTTGTTCCAAACTAATTCCTCATGTTGTTTCTTTCTTACATACACTCTTAAAAGGTTAGTTCACCCAAAAATGAAAATTCTGTCATTAATTACTCACCCTCATGTTGTTCCACACCTGTGAGACCTTCGTTCATCTTCAGAAAACAAAGAGGTATATGACTCGTCCATAGACAGCAATTTAATCAACACTTTCAAGGTCCAGAAAGCTTCTAAAGACATTGTTAAAACCATTGACGTGACTGCAGTGGTTCAACCTTAATGTTATGAAGTGACGAGAATACTTTTTGTGTGCACAAAAACAAAAATCAGTACTGAAGAAGAAAAAAGAAGAAATTGTTGAATAAAGTAATTTGCTGCGTCCCAATTCGCATACTATTTAGTATTCCAAAGATACCTGGATGGTCTACTTTTTCCGGTTAGAATCCGAGGTGCAGATCCGTGCACACTGTAATATTGCCCATAACACCTTGCGCTGTGAACGAGGATTCGTTTAGAACTACAAATACGAATAAAAAGTGTTAAAAAACTACAAACATGACGGATGTGCGAGACCGACGGTTAAGCAGAGCTGTGGTTTGAGTGATTAATAATCAGTATCTAACCTGACGAAAAGATATTTATTAAATGTTATCCACATTATATTTCATCAGCAACAGCATTGTGAACTTTTGCATTTGGTCATTAACTTTTAAATGCATCATTATGCAAACATGAGGAGAGTTCTTCACATGAAAGACCCATGACTGGCAGATCAACATGCGACTACATTTCTTTCTGAAACGGTAGGAAATTAAATTTGGAGGATTTTAACTGTGACAAGATGATTGACAGGGCAGTTTAAACACTTGACAGGGCACAAAAACAGGGCATAGTATAAGTAGGCGAATTGGGACGCAGCAATTATTTTGTACCCAAAAAGTATTCTTGTCGCTTCATAAAATTAAGGTTGAACCACTGTAGTCACGTTGACTATTTTAACGATACCTTTCTGGCACTTTAAAGTGGTAATTGCGTTGCTGTCTATGAGGGATCAGAGAGCTCTCGGATTTCATCAAAAATATCTTAATTTGTGTTCCGAAGAGGAACGAAAGTCTTATGGGTTTGGAACGAAATGATGGTGAGTAATTAATGACAGAATTTTCATTTTTTGGGTGAACTAACCCTTTAAAAATTATTTTAATATGAAACCCACCACCCACCTTGAAGCAAATAAGACTTAGAAGGTTGTATAAGAAATAAAGAGAGAGAACCCTTTAAAGGTTCTTCATGGAATCATAGATCCAGTAGTGTAGTGTGAGTAAACAGCAAAAACTTACTAACCAAGGTGTCAAAGTTGTTCCTAAGCTTCATACTTTATACAACTTGGAAAATAGTATTTGCACAAACAAAATACATTTCCTGTTCTTCGAGATGGGTATCCTGTCATGCAGGGGCATCCCCACCACTGCAAGCTTTCTTTAAATAACCCTTCCTCTTACTTCAATTTAAAGGTCAGAAACCTCAGTTAATCGGGCAGCGTGGGCCAGGACAGCATGCAGCTTTCTCTCTGGCCCTTTACTGATCTAATAGGACCGTGTGTCCATTGAGTAGGTGCAGCGTTGAGAACAGGGCTAAATCGCAGTGGCAGGCACTCGGAATCCTTCCTCTCGGCTTCTGACGGTCCGTCCGCCCCCACCTGGAGCCGTGAGTCCACTTCCACCCATTACTTAATAACCGCCCGTCTCTGTGCCACAGCTAGGATATATGGCAGTAGAGATATATGACTGGATGCATGTGCTCACAGGCGCTGACCTTGTCACTCGTGCTGTCAGCTCACTGATCAATTCATGGAGGGAAAGAGAGTGAGAGAGTCATTTAGCAAAGTCTGGGTATGTGCAGAACAACTCCACACATGGAGTGCGTCCGCTCGGAATGAGGATGGATCTTATTTTGAGGAGGTGGTGCGTCACAAGCCGACGTACCGGCCTTCGTGTAATTTAAAGCTGTAATTCTTCCTAGAACAAGAGGTTTTTTCGGGTGTCAGAAGCAGAATGGAGAAGCAATCTGCGGGATGAGATGCGACTTGTTTAACAGTTACTTGAGCTTAATATATCATTTAGAGTTTCTTTTCTTTATTTTATGCTTGATTGGCTAAAATACAGTTTATGTAACACTTCAACAATGAGTGTTCAGTCAACATATATTCTTGCCAATGCAAAGCACCTCTCCCACTTGCCCCATTTATGACTAAAATAGACTGAGTGTAAGTGGAAGATTATGGAAGATTTAACTCTTATATTTTATTTTCCATTTCCAGGGTATTTCCTGTGCGGACTTAAGAGAGACTATAAGGAGGAGGTTTTCTTTAATCCTTTCAACATGGCAAGAGCTTCTTTCATCTGGCATTTTGTGGCCCTAGGACTGTGAGCTATAGTTACAAATTTATTCGTAGCTTTTACATTCTGTTTAAAACTATGTTTATGATGCAGTTTTTGGTCTTTTTTGATCACATAACTTTAGCAGAGTTGATACAACTTAAAATTAGAGGAGAACATATGAAACTAGAAAACATTAGTGGGTTGTCCAAATTTATATATATGTGTATATATATATATATATATATATATAATATCACATAATTTTTGCAGAATTGATACCACTTAAAATTAGAGACCGTACAAAATCAGGAGAAAAAAAAAAGCTATATATATATTTTTTTTACTGATTTTGTATGGTCTCTAATTTTAAGTGGTATCAGTTCTGCAATATATATATATATATATATAAAGCCAAATTTTTCATAGTTTTTGTAGGTAATCTGTACATCAATATTTTTAATTTTCAAATAAAGATGCTTTGTGTTTTCATTAAAAGTTGTGAATGATGTGTATAAAATAGGCTGATAATTCTGTATTTATCTACAAATACGCCCAAACTTATTTGAAAATAATAATAATGATTAATATGAATTGAAACTGCAAATGTCACTACCTAGTTCAACCATTAGTGTCACATTTAAAAACACTTTTGGAATTAAGACCATTACAGCCCTTCAATTCATGATACGCATTTAACATTTCAAAAGAAGGTAGGGTAATTTTCATCTCACCTGTTACTCATGTGTTTTTATGTTTTGCGTTATGTTAATATCTGTGTAAATGTTCAACCCGTGTCTGCTGTGATCATTACCACTTTTAATGGGTGATAATGAGGTTTCCATGTTTGCAGTTACTTGTAAAAGGCATGTAGTCTCATTTATTTCTGCAGAGTTCAAAATACAAAGTCATGTTTATGCATTTAGGTGCAATATAATATGTAATTTACATAATGACAAGCAATATACAATGTACAGTATATCTCAAGCACTTTGTAATATTGTCCAACATTATTGTCACAAACGTGGGTTAGCCTCTTGGTTGAAGTGCAAAGATCATTGTTTCCCACCATGTGAGGAGAACATACTTTTGCACTTATACAGTGAGCATCTGGTGGTAAATATAGGCATTATTACCAAAGTATATGGGAACACTCCCGTTGGCAAAATAAGAGGTTGCAACCAAACCAGCCATACAAAAATGACTCTTAACAGTGGCCCATTTACAAGTGGATAGTGAGCATCTGATGAAAACCATGTTGTATATTATAGAATTAGCAATAATAGGATTTGTAATAGTACTTCTTTCATTCATAACACTAATTAGGAGGCCAATAACTTTAAACACTAAAAGGGTACCAGATTGATTGATTTGGTTGTTAAATATGAACCCCCCCGTGCAGCGTTTAGAGGTCCTGAACAGGGCTTTTGCATGTGATTCCCGGTTCTGAAATGGTCCAGAGGTGATGGAGACAGCAGCAGGTCACCAGAAACTCTTCTGGCCACTCTTAAAAATAAAGGTTCCACATAACCCTAATGCCACAGGAGAACCTTTTTGAAGAACGTTTTAGGCTATTCTGTAGTTCTTCAAGTCGGAGTGCTTTAAAGAACCCAGAAACCAATAGCCTGATCTGAAGAAGATTTTTTTTTTAATTTCATCTCCAAAGAACCACAGCCAACTCAAGAACGAGAAGGAGGTTCTTTGCTGAACCAAAGAACCACTGAAGAACCTTTATTTCTAAGAGTGTGGGTCGAGGCATCGGTGAATGACTGTCGTATGCTTTAGCGAGAGTTTGGGGGTGTGAAAGAGTGCATTGAGCTTGTTCTTTACTCGCCGACTGAAAGCATCTTCATTGAACTACAGCTACTTCCCAACCTCATCTAGATATTTGCGGTTCAGTTCCGCCTGTTCCCTTTGATTCTCGTTCCGCGCCATTTCGATCATGTTTCTCAGCAGGTGGAAGGTGAGGTCGATGGAGATCGGAGGATCGTCGTTCCGTTTGGAAAACTCCGTGAGCTCCTCTAAGCTGTTGTCCTCGTGAGGAGAGCGTAGCTGCGCCGTGGGGAAGTGCTGGAGATGCAGGACACCACCTGCTTTCTGCGCTCCGACGTTTCTTTGCAAATACTGAAGGAGTTTTTCGCCCACCAGGTACGACATGGCGTCGTCTCCAGCCCTGGTTAAAAGCACGTCGTCTAGCTGGTTGCTCATGAGGCTCAAATCGCGGGGTCGACAGGTGCTCAGGGGGATGTGGGTGGTCAGTAAGACTGAAGTAATGAGCAGGACCAAAGGGACGGGCTTCATGCTGGACACAGCCGCGCGCTTCCTGAGGAAAACACCCAGGTGTGTTAGCTTCAAATCAATACAAAACTTTAATACACGACTATACAGCATAAAATATTTTTCGCCGGTTTAAGTAGTAGTGTAAATTACAAAAATGAGATTAGTAAATGAGTTTTTTGTAAGTATATAAATAAATTAAAAGTTTGTTTAGTAAATATAAAAATAAGTTAGGCCATAACAAAGTTTTGAAATGTTAGCCTACTTTTATATATATAACTGAGGTAAAAATGTATATATATATATATATATATAAAATCAGTGAGAAAAAAAAATAAAGTTAGTGTTTTATAAATATAAAAGCAGGTTACTAATATCGATTATAAAATAATAGATACAATTATTTTTTCAAATTATTCATATTAATTACAAAAGAGTTAGTTATTTTTAATTAAAGATGAATAAACTAGACTTTTGTATTATGTGATAGAAAAGTATTCATATAAAAATAGCTCGTGCATACAAAAATATTGCAGCTCGTTTATAAAGCAAAAAAGTACATCGCTGGTCCATGGTTTAATAACTTTGATTATCGTCAAAATCACAGTAAATTTAGGCTATATTTGGACATGCGATGGAGTTTTAATTAAAAACGAGTAAAAAAAATCGTCAACTAATATTATTAATACCGAATCTACTTTAAGACCGAGAAACCGAATCTTAACAATCAGCTCAATGAATGAACAATATCGACAGTCCTGTACAATATAAACACTAATATCTCATAGCTTGAATGGCCTCAAGTCAAAAAGTTGAAAGCAAGTCATATAAGGTAACTTACTCGATCGTCTTCTGTTGCTTCAAAAGTACTTGTAAGGAAGAGTGTTTGCAGACAGACTGGAGTGGAGCTCCTGTAGCTCAATGGTTATATACATCACACACCGCTCCATTGACGTCAGTGGAGCTGCATAAACTGCTTGTAAATGAGGCAATTCTGAACTGGAAGGAAGAGTGGAGTAAAGGTGCTGTAGATCCGAAGGACAAGGTGAGGCGTTTCTTTGTCTCTCCAAAGTTTTCATTCAGAAAAGATGATCTTGATGCTGTTGCAAAGTCATGAACTTTGTTCCAACTTCGGATATATTTTCTTTGAAACTGACAGGTGATCAGTGTATGGGGATACTTTGACTGTCAAATGACTTGTTTTTTAAATGCACCTGAGTAAAGTGTGCTGTCGTGATGGATTTCTGCTTGGCTGGTCATTTGTGGTCAGGAGGAGAGCAGAAGCGCGCGACGGGGACACGAGAGGCTCTGACTCTGTCCAAGGTGCTGAAATTCAAGATGCAGCCAGACCTCATTGGTTCATTTATATTACAATAAAAACATTTCTTTCTTTGTGCATATTCCTGTCTATATAGGGTGTTTCTATATATATGTATATATATATTATATATATATATAGCCTATAAAGTTATAAAGATTTAGAAGCACATTGTAAGAACAAGCTGTCTACACTTAGAGTACATGAGCCAAAATCACATAAGTAACCTACATTTGAGAACTTCACCATATAATTCAAGTTAAACTCTGTAAATGATAATACTGACATTAAAAATACACCACATGGTCATGAATTAAAATGCTTTGTGACCATAAAATATAACATTTTAAAGAGTGGCTGAGAAAAATGTGTTTAACAGCCAGATGCAGAGGTTTAGTCACGGTTGAGTATTGTTTCTGGCTAGCCGTCAATTCCCCAGTGACGCAGCATTAACTGGACACAGATATTTATATAAGCCTGACTCTCTAAGGAAATTCCTAAACATGGCTTTACCTTCCTGATCAGTGTGAAGGGACAAATAATTAAGCTATTATATTTCTTAATGTTTTAGGAAGGATGACATTTTGTTACACTAGTTATCCAGTGACAGCTTTGTCCACTCAAAACGCTGATCTCCAGGCTGAAGCTGTGAATTGCAGTCAAGCTGAGGAACAGCCGCCCTACATCCTATTGGCAAGGGCAGCAAAGAACAGGGTCTATTAGTTCAACATTGTGCTAGGAAAACAGTAAATTCAGGCCAAGTTTTCAGTGTCAGCGGTTTACTTTGAAATATGGCCCATCAGTCCCTAAACACGCTAAAGTACATGACGCAAGAATGAGTTAACAAGGTTCAGATACAGAAATTGAAAAAACAACAACACATATTTGATGTCTTAATTTGTCATGCACTTTACCCAGTAAAAAACTCAAAAGAGATTCAGGGTACGAGTGATGCTTTTTATGAAGAATATTCAGGCAATGGTAAAAGATGTATTTTATACACATTAGTGCATTAATATGCTTCTCAATGCCCCAGTAGGAGATGTCACATCCGTAACATCACATGACCACAGAAGACCAAATAATGACTCAAAATGGAGTCACATTTTGTAACATACAGTCCTGCTGTTCTTACTGATTGTACCTTTGATAAAGCATAATTCACCATCAAAACTTTGGTAAAATAGACATATCAACTGCATAGAATCAATATACATTCTTTATATAATCTATAATCACATAATACAATAGCATTAATTTCATGTTAATAAAAAGTCTGAATTACATTGTCTACTTTGACCTTTGTAGTGCAAACTACATCTGTAAGCTTTATGCTGCTATGTAAACTGGATGAGTATATTTGATAAAGATAAACTGTTAAAAAAAAAAAAACTACTACCAAAAACTAAAAAAAATCTGTGTGAGGTAGTGGAAGATCTGGAACATATCGTCACATCTTATTGGCTTTCCAGGAGAGGTAAGAGTTCCAGGCAACAGCCACGATCTGAACCACAGCTAATCTGAAAAACACAAGCATGAACAAATGACTGTAGTAGAAATCATGTGTTATTAATGCAAATATCACATTCATGCCTTAAAAAAAGAATACAAAAAACATAATATAAATCCAGGTGAAACAGACCGGCTGACTCTAGCTGTTAATCCTAGTGGGGAAATTCAGGTGCCAGAAAGAAGTAACATCAAACAACGCACTTTTACAAAATTCCCAACAGTCAAAATAAGAGCCTAATTAAAGTCTCTCAGCTTCCTTCCCTTGAATATCCTTTCATAATTCTATGCTGCACACTGGGTGTCTGAGGCACGTCCTGTACGTTCTTTTCCCAGTGACGCCCTTAAATCTCCAGCACTGTTGGATTAATGCCCTGCTGCAATGGACGAATTACCATTAACAATGATCACTTGACTTTTGAGGCTAAAAAGGGTCGTATTGAAAAACAGAATTTTACCTGTGGTGGAGAGGGATGAAATAAAAATTGGCTATCTGCACTGGAGGCCAAAGCTGGAGAAATGAAGACACGTTGCATTAAATAGAACTGAACTGAATTAATTGAAAAAAAAAAAAAAAAAAAAAAAGAAGAAAACAGTGTCAAGTATGCAACTTACATAGTAATTGGAGATCAAGGCATCCATGTAGTCCTATTGGAATATGGAAAATTCAGAGTAAATATATGATCTGACAAAAATGCTGTTTATTATTATTGCTCATATTTCTGGTTAAGGATGTGAACAAACCCTAAACCTTAAACTTTGGTGGGAAAAATGCTTGTTGAGGAGAGGTGTGCTATTACATTTCTAAACGATCAGACTACACAGATATTAATTGAGAAAACTGGAGAAAAAGCTTAGTTTTAATGAATTATTTTCAGGCGAAGGATCATAACTAGGCTTAGAATTGAATATAATGAAATATATTAAGTGTGTCTGACCCTGCTGCTTGTTCCTATCCAATATTCCCTGCAATGTTTTGAGAAGGAATTTTGACATTTCTTCAAGGATAAGCTAAAGGACTATGTGAGAACCTTAATGCCAATTTAAAATGAATCAAAGACCCAATCAGAACCATGGCAGCTGCTTTTATAGATCTGTCAGTCAAAGGACCCTACTAGAACAGCACTGAATACACAATAACATTTAGATATTATTCTGCTTGCCCCTGATGAGTCAAAACATTATGACCACCTGCTTAATATGCTGTTGGTCCTATGCGTGCTACCAAAACAGCGCAGAGGCATGGACTCTACAAGAACCCTCAAAGTGTCCTGTAGTATTTGGACACCAAGACGTTTGAGGCCGATTCTTCAAGTCTTGTAGGTTGCAAGGTGGAGCCACCATGGATTGAATTTGTTGGTCCAGCACATCCCACAGATGCTCAGTTGGATTAAGTTCTGGGGAAATTGGAGGCCAGGACAACACCTTGAACTCTTCATCATGTTCCTCAAACAATTCCTAAACAATGTGTGGGTACATTATCCTGCTAAAAGAGGACTTTCACCAAAGAACACCATTGTCATGAAGGGGTATACCTGGTCTGCAACCATGTTTTGGTAGGTGGCATGTGTCAGATTTACATCCACATGAATGGCCGGACCCAGGGTTTCCCAGCAGAACATTGCCCAGAGCATCACACTCCCTCCACCAGCTTGACATTGTCCCACAGTGCATTCTGGTGCCATCACTTCCCCAGGTAAACGACACACACGTACATGGCCATCCACATGATGTAAAAGAAAACCGGACTCATAGGACCAGGCGACCTTCTTCCACTTCCCTTAAAGTCCATTTCAGACGCTCATGTGCCCATTGTAGGGGCTTTTGATGGTGGACAGTGGTCATCATGTCTGTATAAGGCACTCTGATTGGTCTGTGGCTTCACAGCCCCATGCGCAGCAGACTGTGATGCACTGTGTGTTGTGATTTCTATGTATTTATTTTATTTATTACTTTATGTAAAGCACTTTAAATTACCATTGTGTATGAAATGTGCTATTTAATAAACTTGCCTTGCCACAATCCTCCCATTACCATCATTCAAATTTTGTGTGATCATCAATATCATCGGCGTATATTAGGGGTGTAACGGTACATGTATTCGAACCGTCACGGTACGGATGTCACGCTTTGTGCATACAGTCAGACGACGAATGCAGTCAGTCACAGGCGATCCACACTCCAATCCAGAAGGGGGCGCGTGTGGTAATGCAATGCTGTTTTTGCTAACCGCCACAACAGGAAAAAGAGCAGAAGAGACAATCTACGCACCAATCCAAAGCAAGATTGGCGAGTTCAGATGGCACACAAGAGCTTGCTAGTAGCCTATACGCTGAGTTTCAATTAATTTTTGTGATGCGCTTCTGCCGCTAAACAAATTTTAAGGAAAGGAAACCAGTACAGCAGGAAGCAGCATCCTGTTTGTTTTCTTTATTTTACAAAAAGCACAGTGTTTTGTTTTTATTGTGAATGCACAAAAATAAAAATCACCTTTACAGCTTACAGTTTTATAAATAACCCTTTACAGTTACGAATGATGTCTTACTCTTATCTGGATGACCATAAATGGCGAAGTATTTTAAGCTGTTTCCACTGTTATAATGAGACAATCATTTGGCATTGTGGCATTTTAAGTTGTTGAAGTCTCATTACTACAGTCCAGTGATGAAATAAGCGTGTTCTGGAAATGAGAAGCCTCAAGTGCCGCTTCACTCGCTGTCTCCTCGTGGAAAGGTGAAGCTAATCTTTCCGTGATTTCTTGAAAAAGCGTAATATTGAACTATGTGTGTCCGCCATTGTTACCGCATGTTAATATACTCTCACGTGCAAAGAAAATGATAGGTATGCTACGCACAACACGTTAATGAAACAAATAAGTATAAAACATTTCATTGTTCTGTTGCATTTTACCATTCAGCATTGATCAATCTAAAGAGGATGTACTGTACCAACTACCTCAGAGTGACTAAATGCTGTTAGTTGGAGCAAACTGTAATTTGCACTAGTGTCTGCTCAAAATAAATTATTATAAACTCATAATTAACTGAAAGGATTGAAGTGTCTGAAGCAGAAATTCACTCTGACTGGTTATAATTCCTTTTCCTTCATTTTTTCCTTGTTACCTGTTCTTTTTTAATGCTTTCATCATGTCATGACTAATGACGCTGGTGCCTAAACCCAGCCTAAGGGTCTCCACTCAGGCAGAGAGTGGTCACGGTTCCCTTAAAGTGCTGTAAAAGCTCCACAACTCCATCTCACCGCATCAACCGCAAGTCAAAACCCTCCTATCCCTGGTGCCATATAAAAATCAAGTCATCTGGAACACGAGGGCCCTTTCCCCTGCTAGTGTCATCTTTTGAAAGGTCATCTTAGTGAGATTGAGTGTGTAAAAGAAGCCTGTATTAGAAACTTGTGCTGTTTCTGTTTGTACTCTTTGCCTTAACAGTTTCTAATTAAGAACAAACAAGGCACCGGCCACCTGGGGTGAAACTACCGCGAGGCCGAGACGTCATTATATTGTTCCCACTGAATTTGACGTCACAGGAATTTAGCCCCTGAGGAACTGAGAGCGCTTTTCATTTTTTTGGACCGTTTTGAATGCACAAAGACAGAGAACACAACAGGGATGCTAATATTCTACATCTTTAGAAGTGAGCAACATCAAAGACCAGCCAAATCCTGAATGCCCAGGAAACTGCCCACAAGCAGAAAGCTGTAGGCAACTGTTAACAATGATCAAACCAGAGGTTCGGAACAACCCTAAAGACTTGAATGTGTTCTTGTCACTTTATTATGACATTGATCTATTATAGCACCAGGTTATAAAGCGTCAAATGCCTCATGATGAGAACAATAATGAGTGGATGAGTTGTTGGTTCTAATCTTTGTTTTTCTGTGAGCTAATGCACACTTAACCTTTCAATATAACGTCAACAGTGCCGCGACTCTCCAGACTCACACACTTGATGATGATTTTGCACTTGGTGTCATTTGGTAAAGATAGAGAAAGTAGCCAGTGGGGAGATGGCATTAAACCTGACTTCACAGACTATGTAGGCAACAATAATTGTTTTAGCAATTGTAGGTCTTTGCCAAAGTTATGTTGATTTACTTCAGATTTGCTGTGCATTATGAAATATAATTATATAAATCAAAAATTAATAAATTTAATTTAATTATTATATTAAAGGACTAATTTTTTATAGCTTGAAAACTTTTTTTGCAGTTCAATTTGGTGCCACTATACACTTTACCTTTAAAAAGGAAATTAAAAGTCATTACATAAAAATATTAATTTGTGATCAACTATTAATTATATTATTAAATATTAATTATTAACAGTGCCTGGTTCGTTCTTAATTATATAGTCAGGACAAATATTTTTAGTCATAATTTCAGTTTTATAGTAAAATGTTTAACTTTTTCCAAGAACCTTGGAAGGAAGGAAAGAAAGAAAGAAAGAAAAAAATAAAGGAAGGAAGGAGTAGAAAGAAAGAGCAAGATAGAAAAAGGAAAAAACAAAAAAAATGAAAGAAGTAAAAAGAAAACAAGAAAAAAGAAAAAGGAAAAAAGGAAAAAAATAAAAAGAAAGAAAGAAAGAAAGAAAGAAGATATAAGGAAAAGAAAAAATAAAAGAAAGAAAGAAAACAGAAAAAGGAAAAAAAGGAAAAAGAAAACAAAACTAAAGAAAGAAAGAAAGAAAGAAAACAGAAATTAAAGAGAAACAAAGAAAAGAAAAAAGAATAAAAGAAATAGAAGAAAGAATAAAAAGAAAGAAAGATATAGATAGATAGATAGATAGATAGATAAAGGAAAAGGAAAAGAAAGAAAAACAAAAGAATTAGAAAGAAAGAAAGAAAGAAAGAAAGAAAGAAGGGAGTACAAGAGAAGAGAAGAAAAAGAAATTAAAAATAAAATAGAAAATGAAAAAGAAAACAAAAAAGAAAGAAAGGAGAAGAAAAAAGAGAAATATAGAAAAAGGAAAGGAAAAAAACAAAAAAAAATGAAAGTAAAAAGAAAAGGAAAAAAGAAAAAGAAAAAAAAGAAAGAAAAAGAAAGGGAACAAGAAAAATAAAGACAAAAAGAAGGGAAAACAAGAGAAGAAAAATAAATAAAAAAATAAATAGAAAGTAAATTAAAGAAAAGAGAAGAGAACAAAAAAGATGACATTATACTGGTCTTTAGAGTTTAGATAACGACATCAGCATCATCCATTGAACAATCCAGATCAGGTTTAGGTTTCTCTTCATTCAGCAGCTGCATTTGATCTAAAGCCACATTCAGTTGACTGACTGAAGCCCAGTTTCCCTGGAGATACCCTCTGGGTTAAGTGCCTTGGACAATCAGAACATGAGTTCACACATGAACTGTCCAATTCACAGGCCAATCCAACCTGAGATCAAACCCATGACCTTTCCATTACTCAACCAGAGCCTTAACCACTAAGCAAGCACCTAATGAGCGTCAAAGAGCTGCCATTGCAGTAGCAGAGTGCCGTTTAGCTCGGTTTTAAAGGGCACTCCTGCGAGCAGCATCCGAACTGCCATCCTGTCACCCTTGTATCACCAAATTGCCTGACCAATAGTCATTATAAACAAAGGTAGACACCGTCCACAACAAGCCATGAATTTAATCAGCATCAGGGGTCCTGTTTAAACCATAAACAGTCCTACTAATAACTAGCAGCTACAAAACGTGTTTTAATGGGTCAGAGTGATATCCTTTAAGTTGAGTCGCACAGTAGTATCACCAAAGTTAGTGATTGGCTTTCAGCTCACATTGGCTGTTTGCGTTAATGAGCGCATTTATCATTAGCTTTCTGTCTTTTCTGACATTTAGGTGACTGACCTTTCAGTCTCATTTTAACTCCGCCACCTTTCCTACATAAATAATTGATGGCCCCACTCAAAGACACTGCTGCGTCAACCGTTGTTCCTACAAGCCCATGAGTCACTCCTCGCTGGTCCAGCCCTCCGTCCCTCCATCAGCGGAAGGAAGTACTCTCTAATTGTACTGTGCCAATACAAGAATCACAGGACAGAGAGTGCACTTTCAGGACCACAGATGGAGTTGGAATATATTTACATTGGCAATGAGAAACTCTGGGATGAGAAACTATATTATGCCTGAAAATATTGGATGTGACTTAAATCACAGTTTGAGAAAAGTTTAGGAGGTATTTAATAGTGATTATAACATTAATTATAGTTATTAATTATTTTACAGTACTGTTCAAACAGTTTGGGTCAGTAGGTTTCTTTTCTTTTTTGAAAGAAATGAACCCTCTGGTCCTCTGTTTAAGCCCAAAATATACTTCACTTTTTACATGTACGTGAGGGTCAGCGTACAGAGAGTATGAGAGCAACCAGAAGAGTATGCGGACCACCGGGTCTTTGTAACCGCGCATACTTTTGTACGTGCAGGTCGCACATTCGCATTTAATTTTTTTTGCAGTAATTAGTTTATCACAAGGCGGCAACCGTGCCCTGGGGGCGTCGATTCACAAGAAAGTCGAAGAAAACCTGCATAAACAGAGCAGACCGGAACGCATGCAAGCTACAGCGACAATGGAGGACGAGATACATAGACGAGAGATTGTGCGAAGAGGTTAGTACCCTCTTCGCACAATCTCTTAGTACCCTCAATTGTACAAGAGATTGCTCAAAACTGTGCATGCTGTGTACAAGTCAAGCGAAGTATACTTTGTGTTCGACTGTGCACGTACACCAGGGCTTTAGGGGTCATACTTGGCTCCTTCGTGGTCAAAAGTGACCGAGGCCTTGAAATGTACTTTGTGTATTTTTTATGTTTGTTTTTTTTTTTCAGGAAAACCATTGTAATATATTTTTGTTTATAAAATGGTTAGTTCCTGTCCTTGATTCTGACTGGTCAATAGCTGTGATTTATTCACGATAAAACATGGCTATGACCGCTTCACCCAACGGTTCTGTGTATCACTACACAACACCTTTAGCAACCAATCTTAGCAACGTAAACAGTTTGTTCTCAATTTATATTGTTCAATGAAGCTTACTGTATTATATAGAAGAGTATTGTGTGAAAGAGATCGAGTGAGCGAGTTTATTACCTGCATTCAGATTTTGCATTTTCCTTCAGGTCAGTCCGATGTTCATAAAAAATCTGTTTAAATGTCCACTGCAATATCTTGTCCTTTTAACAGTTAAGGGGTTTTGACTGACAGTGCTAGTCAAAGCATTGGTCAGTTACGTCTTGTTCCGTGTTCACAACAATTCAGTCTTTTCAATATAAAAGTCTTCGCTACTGACTGACACACTCATAAAGGCAATCTTTGCCGCCATCTAATGGCATAATAATGTAACTTCTGTTGCTATTCATGGTCAGGGACTATTTTCCGGCGGAATGCTTTTAGTGATTTTACTTCATGAAAGTTGCATTGATACATATTTTTTGGCTTTAATATTTGTATTGTGTGGTAACCGTTTTATAAAAGCAATAAGGTACTCAAGGCTAGTGCTGTATCGTGAATAAGTCATGGCACGACTTCGACTTCGCGTCGTGCCTAACAACGCCCTTCAGCCGAGACTTATTCACGATACAGCACAGCCTCTCGTACCTTATTGCTTACTTAATAATATTTTTTGACTCATTGAAAATAATACACTTTTTTTTTCTCTAATATAGTTTTCAATTATTTTTTAATTAAAGCAGTATTCCATGTTAAAATAGAGACAAGGTATTTAAAATCTAATTTTTGAAGGTAGATTAGTGCCATCTGGTGGGAGTAAAAAAAAGATAAACTTATGTAATGCCATGGTGTGACTACTACATTCCTATATAGTTCAATAAAAAATGGCTTATAATAATAATAATAATAATAATAATGTGTTTTTAGATATAAATACTTATTTTTATTAAGCTGTGGATTTGGATTTATACTTAGACATTCTCAAAGACTACATTTTGTCAAGGTTAAGATTTTTTTTTGTTTGAAATGTTGATTTGAAATGTCAGTTTTTGCTTTAATTTTACTACAGTCATACCTGAACACAGAGGAGGACATTTTGTTATTATTGACATTCCAGTGGATCCTTTTTTTTTTTTTTTCACTTTTTGCTGAAAGCGCTCATTTCTTTACGCCACTAGAATAATCCTAGTCATTTGTGTTGTCAGAATGTTTAATCCAGGCTTGTGATGAAAACTGACCCTCTTGAGTTTGGCCACATTCTCCTCCACAGTCAGTCCATTGAGGGCTCCAGATATTCCCAGGAAAGCACCCAAGAAACACGGAGCAAAACACACCTGTGTATATACAGTACAAAGACCTGATTAGATCAGTGAGCACCTACTGTAACATTTATCCCATCTAGTTTATGGAAACCTTCTCATTCATATTTAAATGACATATAAATGTACACGGTTAATCAAATTCAGTGTTCATATTAAATACCATTAGACAGCTAATCCAGCCTAATTGTTAATTTATAGACTACTGCCGCACATTTTCACATCGGATAAAATATGCATGCACATGTTGAAAGCTATCAAGGAGACAATGACAGACTGATGCATCCATTTATTATTAGCTCACTGGATCACTGGAATTCCTTCATGTGTGATTTTCCAAAGGACATCCCAAGTAGATGTTACAGAAATCATCATCAAAAACAGCCCCTTTGCTTTTCCTTTGACTTTTGGTTACAAATTCCACATTGTTTTATATTTTATAATTTGAAACGGTGATTTTATTGCTTTTCATTTTCAAGCGACATGGAAAAAGGTAATTTTTAAAACAAACAAACAATTATTTTCATTTTATTTAGTGCATGTAAAGTGAAATAAGCTGTGGACATGCTGGCAGTACCTGCTACTGACTATTAGAATCTCTATTTTGTAAAATATTATGAATAAAATCTGACTTAATAGCTAATTGAAATATCAAATGACTTCAACATCTGAGGACCTCTTTTACTTAATGCTTATGCAGCTGTTGTAAAACCATCAACAAAACAAAATTTAATATCCACAGATGAAAGCAACCACACACACAACTTCTGGCTGGCCGTATGGGCTTTTAGAAATTTAGAAAGTGGGTCTCTAAAAATAGCTCTAGAATCTCTTTTCTGAATAAATGTGGGAGAGCAGGCTGGCGTTGTAAGCACTGTTGTTTGGGTGTAATCCGGTGATGGGGAGAGGGCCTGTCTTGCGTGCCTTTGTCCGCTTCATCCTGTACATTCATTCCACCAATCATGTAAACAATGACTTATGCAAACACTCATTTGTTTGACTGTCTATCAGGGATGGATTACTTGACATGCATGAAGGGAGAGCTCAGATGGAATACCCAAAAGGGATAAAGCACGTAGCAGCTCTTAAAATAAATCTCAAAATAAATAGCGGCTCCTAAGTACTTTACATGTGTCTGCAGATTCCCAAAAAAACACACGACAGTAAGCTCCAAGGACAACTTTCCATGGGTCTATTTATAACTAAGATAATAAAAAGACATTTTGTAACATACCAAATGTTGAAATCTGATTTTATTTTTGTTCTTTTGTATTACTTCTATTAAAGGTGCAGTATGTAATATTGACAGCTAGTGGTTGAAATGGGTACTGCAGTCCATATTCAAAATATTGGAGAGAGTTGTTTCCCCCCCACCCTCCTCCTCAGACTCGACTCTGGTTGCCAGATTGAGGACACGCAACAAGACCAAGCGCAACTGACAATGACGAGCCTTATTTGAAATTTTCGTATGCATTTTTTTTTCGTATTCATCATCCTAAAAAATTCATCACGCACAGAAACCTTGCACACTGAGTCTGATGAGTATTAATTAATCTGTTGCGAAAAAATTCGCAAAACAATACAAAATGGAGTCTTCAAGCAGTGAGGATGATTTTGTTGTCCTATCTCTTTTTTTAAAAAGAGGAAAACAAAGAGGAAATATTGGGTCCATCCAATCATGAGATTGCGTAGAGAGGAATTATCCCGAGCTTGTACGGTGGCTCTAAATTGTCAAAACACCTCAAAATGCTTGCTATGGATGCGAAACATGCAGAAAATTGAACCCGATCTGAATTTTTTTCAATGACGGACGAAAGTTTCGAAGGCAGTGTGTAAATGTGATTGACACAACATGAAGTCGTATTTATATTTTAACGTGTTTGCAAAAACTCGTTTGCAAAAACCTTTACTCTATAAGTTGATGAGTAGATTTATCCGTGTTTAATATGTCTCTGGACAGATGGATTTTGAGGCTTTTTAGGTTGGGTAGAATCTGCAATCTCTGACAGAGTTTGTTTGCTTGCTTCCATGGCTGCAATACGCTTTTCAGCCAACTGGCAACTCAGGGTGTCGTAATACTATTGGGTAAATTGGCAGTGGGCGGGATCACAAAGATCAAAACAAAAACAGACATTCCGACACAGAACGCGCATTCCGTAATTGTGAAAGAATTGTTGGGAGGGAGCATGAAGAATCATTTTCACACATGAATTGGTACCTCTGAGTCCAGACCTTAAATTCATTGAAAGTCTTTGGGATGTGCTGGAAAAGACTTTACAGAGTGCTCACCTCTTGTACTGTCAATACAAGATCTTGACCAAAAATTGATACACCTCTTGATGGAAATAAATGTTGTGATGTTATTTCCAGCACATCCCAAAGACTTTCAGTTCGTTCATGAATTACAATTAGAAGAACTGCTGCAAACATAAAACATGCTAGAAACATAGCAATCACTCAATCATAGACTCTTAAGCATTTGCCTATTTAAATCCAAACAGCGACTTATTTTGGCCGGACAGTGTGTGTATATATATAACATGTAAAAAAAAAAAAAAAAAACATTACTGCAACACATTACTCACCTGGTCAACCAGCATTTTCTTCAGAGCTGCACTTTTAGTACCACCAGTAACAAGTTTGTCCAGCACCTTGTACCATCCACTGACCACTGGACCCTTCAAAACACAGAAAACATCATTAAATATGTGTAGCACATTAAAAAAAATTCAAACACCTCAGTAAACAATCACGAACACAAGCTCAGAACATTGAGGCCGTGCCAGTGGTTTCATTTGTTTATGACGTGATTATGAAAACAGCGGGCTGTAATTAGCTCCAATCCTCTGTGAATTAATGAGCTTTCTTTTTGTTTCCCAGTGTGGTTTCAGTCTGGGCCTGATTAGCAAACTGATCAATAAATGTGTCAAACAGTGTCTACCGGGGGTGTTTCAGTCAACGATGACAGCTGAATTCTTTGGTAAATCTCTCTTTTAATGCAATTATAATTTGTGGTTCAGCAGCATCGATGTAAAATCACCCACCAATGCTAAATTATGCATATGGGCGTCTTTAACAAACAGCTGTGCACTTGTTTGAGAAGACGTTTGTCATTTTTCTATGCACAGTGAAAATATAACAGCTGTGTGCCATCTTTTTGCATTCTTTTCTGTCCTTTTAGCAAAACAAAGGATGCCATATGACACATAAAATGATTAATACTGAGCTTCTGCTTAATTCGGTTGATTGGGCAATAAGAACACAGCCTATAACCATAAACCGCCAACAGAAAATAAGCACGTCATAAATGCAACATAATTACAGCTCAATGGACAGAAAATCTTTCACAGATTTCATTTCAGGAGATGCAGGACAAATTTTACCTTAAGTTCTGACCTATGGTTCACTCTTCTGTTCTAACAGCAGTTCTTACTGCACTAATAATAATGACTGAAGTCTGATGTTTAAAAGGCTGAATTGAGTGTGCTCAGACTTGTAAAAGCTTTGAATCATACAGGCCATTTGCAGATTAGTCCTCAAGTCATTTGAACAGAACAAGTGCATTAGTGCTTTGTGTGTGTGTGTGTCAGGGAGGAAGGGAAGAGCAGGAGGCTCAATATGTCAATCACTGCGTGCAGCTATGCAACTTCATTACCTGTTCCAACAAATGAAACCCTTCGCATGATCTGTAATGGCCGTAACACAAAAGACATGTAAACATTTGCATGTAGTGACATTTTGCAAAAAAATGCTTAGCTTTTTTTTTTTATCTTTGTGAAACTGTATTATTATTATCTAATGTAAAACAAGGAGCCGAGTGTTTGCTGGTTAACATCAGCAGTTGGTAAAATCTAATCTGATTACATCAGGAAATAAAGTTGTTTCTAATTCCAAGTTGAAACAGCGAGTGCTTTTGAGAATGAAATAATCTCAGGATTTGCCCACGTTTGCAAGGTTTACGTAGCTTTAACAGTCATGCCATCATTTGAAATTTATGGTAAAAATCGATTGTTAATGCGTGGTACACACTACCTTTCAAAAAAAGTTTTTTAAAAGAAATGAATTCTTTTATTCAGCGAGGATGCATTCAATTGATCAAATGTGTGAGTAAAGACATTTATAATGTTTTAAAAGATTTCTATTTCAAATAAATGCTGTTCTTTTAAATTTTCCTGGAAAAAAAAAAAAAAATGTATCATGGTTTATGCAAGAATATTAAGCAGTGCAAAATGAATAATAAGACGATAAATTTTCTTGAGCACCAAATCAACATATTAGAATGATTTCTGAAAATCATGTAGGAGTAATGGCTGCTGAAAATTGTGCTTTACCATCGCAGGAATAAATTGCATTACAGTTACAGTTATTTTAAACTGTAATAATATTTTGCAATATTATTGTTTTTACTACTATTATTGTAATTTCTGATTAAAGAAATGTAGCCTTGGTGAGCATTAGAGACTTAATGAAACATAAGAGACTTAAGACAAAAACAATAAAAAAATCTTACCAACCACAAACTGTATGTCAGATTTCAGCCTCTAAAATGCACGTACACTATATTGCCAAAAGTTTTGGGACGCCTGCCTTTACGTGCACATGAACTTTAATGACATCCCATTCTTAATCTGTAGGGTTTAATATGGAGTTGGCCCACCCTTTGCAGCTATTACAGCTTCAACTCTTGTGGGAAGGCTTTCCACAAGGTTTAGGTGTGTGCTTATGGGAATTTTTGACCATTCTTCTAGAAGCACATTCGTGAGGTCAGGCACTGATGTTGGACGAGAAGGCCTGGCTCGCAGTCTCCACTCTAATTCATCCCAAAGGTGTTCTATCGGGTTGAGGTCAGGACTATGTGCAGGCCAGTCAAGTTCATCCACACCAAACTCACTCATCCATGTCTTTATGGACCTTGCTTTGTGCACTGGTGCGCAATCATGTTGGAACAGGAAGGGGCCATCCCCAAACTGTTCCCACAAAGTTGGGAGCATGAAATTGTCCAAAATGTCTTGGTATGGTGAAGCATTAAGAGTTCCTTTCACTGGAACTAAGGGGCCAAGCCCAACCCCTGAAAACCAACCCCACACCATAATCCCCCCTCCACCAAACCTTACACTTGGCACAATGCAGTCAGGCAAGTACCATTCTCCTGGCAACTGCCAAACCCAGACTCATCCATCGGATTGCCAGACAGAGAAGTGTGATTTGTCGCTCCAGAGAACACATCTCCACTGCTCTAGAGTCCAGTGGCGGCGTGCTTTACACCACTGCATCCAACGCTTTGCATTGCACTTGGTGATGTAATGCTTGTATGCAGCTGCTCGGCCATGGAAACTCATTCCATGAAGCTCTCTATGCACTGTTCTTGAGCTAATCTGAAGGCCACACGAAGTTTGGAGGTCTGTAGCTATTGACTCTACAGAAAGTTGGCGACTTCTGCGCACTGTGCGCCTTAGCATGCGCTGACCCCACTCTGTGATTTTACATGGCCTACCACTTCATGGCTGAGTTGCTGTTGCTTCCACTTTGTTATGATACCACTAACAGTTGACCGTGGAATATTTAGTAGTGAGGAAATTTCACCTGAATTCATTGATTTGGAAGGGTGTCCCAATACTTTTGGCAATATAGTGTATGTACAAAAACTGTGGCCATCCACATGAGATTACCATATGGATTACATCATTCTGGGCCAAAAAGCATCTTTCTCGAAAGCTTGTATTCTAATGAATTTTTGCAAGAGAATAAATTATACAAAACATAAAAATCACAATTATATAACAATAAAGACATTTTTGGTCTGTCTGTCTTGAAAAGCCAAGAAAAGCTTCAGTTTTTTTTAACACTCTTGGTCCAAAATTTAAATTACAAAGTTACAAAGCTGGAGCATCTCAAGAGAAACACATATGAAAATATAACAGAATCACAGGAGACTTACGACAAAGAAGAAGCCAATGCTCATCATCTTTGCGGTGCGTCTCACGCTGTGATTGGCCAGACCACGGCGCTCAATCAGCTGCTGGGAAATGACATCACCCACACCCACCAGAGAGCCTGGAAGAGAGGGAGAAAAAAAATGAGGGAGAGAGGGGGAGAGGGGGTGCCATTCAGGCATCTGTTTGCCCCCACTGCCCAGCATGAAGGCTTGCACTCAGGTAATCATGCCAAAGAGAATTGACAGGAAAGACTCTTTCAGATTTTTGCTGCCCCATTCACCCCATACTGACTGAGAAGAGAGGCTAAAGGGTAACAGAAATAAGTTGTAAAGGATAACAAATCCTGACTTTTTGACCTTTAGACTTTCATTTACACTACCGTTCCAAAGTTTGGGTCAGTATTTTTTAAAATTAAATTAGAACTATTATTCAGGAAAAAAAAATGCATTAATTCAACTGATCAAAATTGACAGTAAAGACATTTATAATGTTACAAAAGATTTTTATCTGAAATAAATGCTGTACTTTTGAACTTTCAAAGAATCCAGAAAAAAAATGTATCGAGGCTTCCACAAAAATTTTAAGCAGCAAAACTGTTTTCAACATTGATAAAAATAAGAAATATTTTTTCAGCACCAAATCAGCATATTAGAATGATTTCTGAAGGATCATGTGACACTGAAGACTGGAATAATGGCTGCTGAAAATACAGCTTTGCCATCACAGGAATAAATTACATTTTAAAGTATATTAAAATAGAAAACAATTATTTTAAATTGTAATTAAACTTCACAATATTACTGCAGCCTTGGTGAGCATACAAGTCTTTTTACAAAAACATTACAGATCGCAAACTTTGTTCAGTACAATCTTTCATAATCTTTAGCTCATTAAATATATATTTTATACATTTTTTTTTAACCAATTCTACCATGTACTAACCTAATTACTCACAATTATTATTCTTCAATGATTCAAAGACTTACTCATTACTAAATGTATAAAAATAACAGTTGAGAACTCAAAATAACTGAGATCATAAATATAGTAAACCTAAGATGCAAAGACTTCAAGAAATCCATCCAGTCACCCCACAATGACCTTTAAATGTCACATTGTAAATCGCACATTGCATCGAGACCCCCTTAGGAACACCACAGGAGGTTGTTTCCTAATAGCAAGGACAGATGTTATTCTGTAAAACACGATTAGTCAGACAAGCCATGCAACATATTTTTGAGAACACTTTGGAAACATTTTAATCCATTGTAGAGTTAGAAAGTAATACAAAACTCTTATTTATTAATCAAAATTTTTCAAAAGTTCCACAATGTCCCCTGATGCAAGGTATATTTGCAAACACTTTTCCCTCACAGACCAACTTGAAAAGCCTTCAGTCTTTAGTACTGTCCATTCGCACTGTTAGTGGATGCATGCATAAATTAATCTCAAAGTGTTTAAACTAAACCAAGAGAGACTTGTTAACACCCTAAAGTTTCAAAGTGTGTGCACGAGTACAGTAGTGACCAAAAGTGATGTCCGACCTAGGATAATTGGCTTCTTCGCACTTTATTCAAACTTATTTTTTAAATATATATTAAATATTTTGTATGCATGTTGTGAAGTTGTGCCTGGAGTGTCTAATTGTATCATCATATTATTAGATGTTATTTTGTGGGTCTTAGACAAAATGGCAGATGGAAGGAGCTATCCTCTGCAACCAAAGAGGATATTGTTAAAATGGCTAAATCTGGTCAATCGGTCTTGGATATTGCTCATGTGCTGGACGTGAATGGTCACAATGTCCACAGAATTATTTCAAAGCACAGTGAGGCCACTACCAAGCAGAATGTAAAGAGCAGTGGCTGGTCAGGGAAGGCTAGTATGCATTTTGAAAGGAGAATGAAAATCTATTGAATGTGGGACCACATCAAAACAGCTTCTAAAGACCTGGATGAGACCTCCAACCTCCTATTTCATCTTGGACTGTACGCCAACGGCTTTAAGAGGCTCGAATGAGAGGTTGTGTACCAGCAAAGAAACCATTTATTAATTTTATCTACTGCAAAAAAATACCTTGCATTTGTCAAAGAAAATAAGGACTGGAGTGTGGAAGATTGGAGCTGTGTTCAGCAGTCCAACAAGTCAAAATTTAACAACCTAGCATTGGATGGTGTCAGGTATGTTCATGGCAGACGAATGGAGTGTTTTAATACCAAATGAATGCGTGGCGCTATGGCAGGGGAAACGTAATGGTATTGGGGATGCATGTCTGCAGCAGGTGTTGGAAGGATCTACAAAGTCGTAGGCACTTTGGAAATGGACCAATACTTGGGAATTCTGCTGAACACAATGTAGCCAAGTATGGAGGATCCGTTTTGAGATCAAATGTGTATTTTTCAATATGACAACGTTCCAAAACACACCGCAAATGCAACAAAGTTGCACAGAATGAAAGTGTTCATGCTTAGCATTTTAAAGTCTTCAAGTGGCCTCCTCAGTACACTGAAAATCTTTGGGGAAACTGTAAACCTAAATTGTGATACGCCATGCAGGTCTTACAATGAAGCTCAACTTTGGGAAGATCTTAAGGAGGATTGGAAAGAAGTTAAGCATGACACATGCACAAATTATAGTGAGTCAATGCCCAGGAGAATGCCATCTGTAATCAAAAACAAGGGAGAACAAACAAAATATTAATAACTGATTACACTGTAGTCAAATGCATGCTTTATTTCCACTGAGATTTTTGTTTTCTATGCCTTTTTTTTTTTTTTTTTTGCATAATACAAAAAAAACTATTTTTAATTATAGGCTGGGAGTTTTTTGCCAAACAATTTTGTCATTTACTCCTCATATTTTGATTGTTTAGTTGAACCTGAAGTATCATTAAAAGCATATATCCTCTCCGGACACCACTTTTGGGCACTACTGTGTGTGTGTGTTTATCCATTCATCCTTGAGGAAACACTGAATGAACAAAAGCTGTTGAATATGAGTGATGGAAAGCTATAGATAGACTGCAGCTCATCACCTTCTCCCCATTTTCACACACACACACACACAGTGTGCCAATCACATTGACAGAGCTGTTTCCTCCTAACTGCTGGAAATGTCACAGGTCTCCTTTCTCTTCACACACACTTCGATCGTCTGCAGTCAAAGCCATGAGGGCAGCAAATAGAGCCATGCATTATGCATGTGCGCATAAACAGAGACCTCACTGGATATTGACATGTTTCGGAAACCCAAAACGAATACAAACCTCAATAAAAGAAACAAAACCAATAGAACCCATTACAAAGGAGATTTCTTTCCTTCTATGTGGACTGTCATGCTGAGACCATTCAATTCAACTGATATAACTGTATATATAAATATATTATATACTTTATTTTATGGTGTCCTTGTTACAGCGTAACAGGGGTGTTTCTCTTCAGTGGGGACTGGGCGATTAGTCAGGATTGAAGGGAAAATGGATGTTGCCAAGTACATCCAAATTCTTGAGGAAAATCTGCATCCCTCTGCTAGACAGCTGAAGATGGGCAGGTCATTCACCTGCCAACACAACAATGATCCTAAACATACCGCCAAAAGAACAACGCAATGGTTTAAGGATAGGAAGGTGAATGTCTTTGAGTGGCCAAGTCTGAGCCCTGACTTAAATCCGATAGAAAGTCTGTGGATGGACTTGAAGAGAGCAGTCCATTGCCGCTCAGCTTGGAATTTGAATGACCTTAAGCAATTCTGCAAGGCAGAATGGGCAAATATTCCCCAATCTAGGTGTGCAAAGCTAGTACAGACATATCCAAAAGATTAATGGCTGTAATTAAAGCAAAAGGTGGCTCTACGAAGTATTAAATCAGGGGACTTATGACTTCTCCAACCCTGTTATTCTAGTTTTTTTCAATTAATTTTCAGAACTGTTGCTTTTTCTTTTATTACTTTGATGTTGTAAGGGCAAAGTTCGTAAATAAGCTGGAAAAGTCTTTTTTTTTTTTTAAATAGGTATTGATTTCAAGCAGTACGACAAATAAAGTAACTATTTCAAAGGGGTATGATGATTTTCTATAGGCACTGTATACGGTATATATAATTTATAACAGTTACTCACATATACATGATTTTATACACACACACACTCACTCACATATATATATGAATAACTGTTATTAAAATATATATACTATATATATACACACTACTCCAATACACAATATAAGATATCTCCAACTATTCTGATGCAAAAAACCTGAATCAGGTGGAACAACTTCTGAGGTCATTGTTCAAAACACATGGCGAGCTGGAGAGAAGCTGCTATTGTACACAGCATGCCATAGTAGGAGGGCGGTGTGAGATGAAATGCCTTGGAGAGGAGGATGCTGGGAACTCTGGTCTCTCTCCAGCAGGTTGTTAACGGGCACAGCGGGGTGATCCACCAACAGAAAGACTGTGTCACGCTCTCACTCAACCCCACACAAACACAGCAGGCGAAGCCTTTTCTGATCTGTGAAAGAAACACACTGGACTCTCCAATCGCATTTTACAAGCACCGGCCGTGTGCTCCACCACAAACACTGACATAGTGACTCAGTGTTATGACATGACTAAGTGTACACAGGCACTGGACTGATGGTACCAGCAGTGGGTTTGAGACACTAACACTGTTCTAGATTTGTTTCTTCAGAAATACCACTGAGTTCACAGAAAGCCCTGAGTAAGCCGCAAGTTCACAAACCTCTGAAGTTAAGATTAACAGGGTTTTAAATGAGTATTATATGTATTTGGTGATTCAGTCCATGGAAGCAGACTTTTTTTTGCCAAAAAAAACAAGGCAAAATAGTATACCTATAATTTTAAACATCATATTGGGTATATGCTGTAACAAAAGTAATTATCTGTGACTATTTGATACAAATAATTGCAAAAATAATATACAACAGCCATTTTAACTTTTAACTTTTTTTTTTTTTTTTTTAAATATTATAGGCATTAGTATTAGACATTGCCACTTATTTTTCTAAATTCAAATAGTATAACAGCAAAAACAGGGAATACATGCAACCTATACCTAAACCCATAGCATTCAAAGGTTTGAGGTTGGTAAGATTTTGCTTTTGAAGATTTTGTTTCTTATGCTCACCAAGACTGCATTTATTTGATCAAAAATAAAGTAAAAATTTTCTGAAATATTAAAATAACTGTTTTCTATTTTAGTACATTTTAAAATGTAATTTATTCCTGTGATGGCAAAACTGAATTTTCAGCAGCCATAATTGCTATTATCAATGGTAAAAACACTTATGCTGCATAATATTTTTATGGAAACCATGATACATTATTTTTTTCGGGATTCTTTGAACAGAAAGTTCAAAAGAACAGCATTTTTTTTTTAAAAAAGTAGAAAACTTTATAAATGTCATTATTGTCACTTTTGATCAATTAGATGCATGCTTGCTGATAAAAAATTAATTTCTTTCAAAAACAAACTTTTGAATGTTAGCATATATGAAATATCCATTATATATAACTCATTATATATAATTTATTGGCTTATCACTTAAATAAGAAGTGATAACAAACCTATAATATCCACCATTATCTCGATTATACGCCATAACATTAATATTGTTATCTTCCAGAATTTCTATATAGGCATATGCATGCCTAATGAAAACACAACTATATAAAGTAAATGACAACAATGCTTCCACATCAATACCCCCTGATCTCTAAACACTCATTACGCATCACCTTGACTGGCTAAATTGCAGGATCCTTAAAAAAAAAAAAAAAATTCTTCTGCAGGCTGCAGCCAAATACAGAACTGCCAGGGAGGAGAAATGGAGCAACACATAAAAAAAAAAAAAAAAAAAAAAAAAAAAACCCACAACTGCCTTTAAATTTAGAGGACAGCTGCTTCCTCACACTTGCCCAAATATCATGGTTTACAAAGGACATTCTGCCTTAACAACAGAGCCCAGCGAGGCAACGTAGCCCCTTTTAAGTGACCTAACCTTTTCATAAAATGTCAAGGAAAGACTAATAATCCAGTATAGCAGACTGAAAAGAGCCAGAAACCTTTGCCATGCTTTTACAGGGTCATCTTATCAAAACAGCACCAGCTTATTGATCGTGGCAGGCAGAACCACGCAGACAGGAGGGCAGAGGCTGAGTGAGAGCTAACAGCATGTTGTGAAGTGATGATAAACACTTATGTTTTCCACTTCTTGGTTCAACTTGACGGTAACAGGTTGAGAAGCACAGAAGAGTAAACTCTTAAAACATCTGTTAAGAACAGACTATTCTGGGAGGGACCTTTTTACATTCATACCATGAAAAACAGGCACTTAAAAGTTATATTCCAGGTCTCTGATTACAAAGAACAAGAAAACATCAATTTCACAGGAAAACAATGTCCATTTATCTATATTAACAAAGACGACCATCCAAACGAAACATAAACATGGTTGTTTGCCATTACGCAGTGCCAAATAAAATGCAATTTACCACACACTCAGGTGCAATCTGCCCCGTACCTCGTGCCAACTGAAGTATGGCACTCATCTATGCTTAATGCATCTCGAAATATGCTGATGTCAGCACAACACTTCCCACCGTCTGTCCTTGAGGAGAGTCTCAGGGGAAGAACAGCCCTGATTGACGCATCTTGTGCTTAGTGAAATTATCTGTGATCAATTTGGCAGGGATCTGCACGTTCTCCGTGGGGACCAGCGGCAGGCTACGGCAACTCTACCCATTTAGCTGATGAGACCAGTGTGACATGGCTTACCTGGGCTACAGTAAACACATTCAAGCCCCATTCGTTCAGATTTGCCCTCTTTGGATGACATTGATTTTTTCGGTTCTACATTTAGCACAGATTATGGGGTTAATGCATCGCTAATGACTTGAAAACGGAAATGTAGCGCCTTCATCCCCTCCATTCATTCATTTATTCATTCGCTCATTAATCTCTTCCTCGTCACATCTGTAGCTGTTATAAATAAATCCATTTATCACTTCAACCAAGTGCATCGTTTAAAGCTGAAGTGTGTAATTTCTGTGCCACGAGTGGCAAATAAACCGAACTGCAAAAACAATGGGTATATTCCCATCAGCCTGTTGTGAGGACTTCACAGGGTGTTTGTTCGGCCATCTTAAAGGGTTAGTTCACCCAAAATGAAATTTCTGTCATTAATTACTCACCCTCATGTCGTTCCACACCCGTAAGACCTTCGTTCATCTTCGGAACACAAATTAAGATATTTTGATGAAATCTGAGAGGTTTTTTTATCCTCCATTGAAAGCAATGAAATTACCACATTCATTGTCCAGAAAAGAAGTAAAATCATCGATAAAATAGTCAAAGTGACTACAGTGGTTCAACCTTAATGTTATGAAGTGATGAGAATATTTTTGTGTGCAAAAACAAAACAAAAATAACGACTTTATTCAACAAATTTGTCTCTCTCCTCTCATTCTGCTATGCTATTTCCGTTGCAGCGCTTCCAAGTCCGAACGCCAGCGCAGTATTGGCCGATGCCTGTTCACGTGAGCAGCATGAGGCATGCGTGTGATGCTGACGCAGGAGCTGGCCAATAATAAGCCAGCGTTCGGATGTAAACACGGAAACACAGCACTGCGCCAACTGAGGAAAGAGGACAAATTGTTGAATAAAGTTGTTATTTTGTTTTGTATTTAGTATTCTCGTCGCTTCATAACATTAAGGTTGAACCATTGTAGTCATGTTGACTATTTTAACAATGTTTTTTTTTCTCAGGAAATTGAATGTGGTAATTTCGTTGCTTTCAATGGAGGATAAAAAAAAAAAAAACTCTTGGATTTCATCAAAATATCTTAATTTGTGTTCCGTAGATGAACGAAGGTCTTACGGGTGTGAAATGACATGAGGGTTAGTAATTAATAATAGAAATTTCATTTTTGGTGAACTAACCCTTTAAGTGAGAATGTCTACGTCTATGTTCAGTCCAAGTGAACATCAATACATCACTTCACAGAAAGTGGAGAGTTTGACTAAGATAAATTTGGTGGAATGTTTTTAATGTGTTTAATTAGTCCCAGTTTGCATGCAGTTATTCAAGGATATAAAGTGTGCAAGATGCAAACATTTTCAATGCAACTATATGATTATGGGTTACATAAGATTATACAATACCATTCGACAGTTTGAAGTCAGTAAAGTGACAGTAAAGACAATTATATATTCAAAATAATTTAAATGTTGCCCTTTTGAACTTGCAAAAATTCACATGTATAAAATGTTTATGTCCATAAAAATATATGACAGCACAAGTGTTAACTGTGACAATAACAAGAAACGTTCCTTGAGCACCAATTAAAGATGCCGAGCTTGAGCGCGGAATCTTGGGAAATGTCGTTTTCACCTCAGAGCCTTTGGAAAAGAATCGGGACGGGACTCGGGCAGAAATCATGTTCATGGATGAGATTATTAACGTTACTGTAGTATGAAGCAGAGCAGGGCAAGTGCTGTTGGAGCGGAACGAGGCCACTGGAGCGACTGCTAATGAGATATGAGTGCGACACACGGCTTGAGAGCAGCGGAACTTTTATTATGGCACTGTCGTCACTTCCGCTTCTTCCGGTCCAGCGTATGTGGGGTAACACAGCGCTGTTTATCATATTAGATACATTTGAGTGTGTTGAAAATGATAATTATGCTATGTTAGCCACTTGATTAAAGATTTAAACATTCTTGGAAACATCTGGGATAAGTCAACAAAACATATAACACTGTTCTAGTGTTTTTTGGATATTTTAATCCAAAAATCTTACATATTGTGCCTTTAAGCATATTAGAATGATTTCTAAAGGAACATGTGACTGCTGACAATTCAAGACTGCTGACAATTTAGCTTTGCCATCACAGAAATATATTACAAAAAACAAAAAACCATTACTTTATAATTTATTATTGTTTTAATATTTCACAGTATTACTATATTTTTGATTAGATAAATGCAGCCTTGGTGCACATAAGAGACTTGTTTCAAAAACATTAAAAAGACTTTTGAACAGTAGTGTACATCCAATGTAACCAAGTCAGATTTATTTTCAGATTATATTCATTAAAAAATTATATAATTAAAATAATGTCTCTTTTCAAACCCTGTCTGCCATTGGTCAGACAAATAGATAGCCTCGCCCTAAACTCATGTCATTGGTTGGGCTGATCGGGATGCTCAAACAACCTACAAATAGTCTACTCTGTATATTAAACTGGTTTATGAAAAAAAAAAAAAAAAAAAACTTAACCTTGAACTTCCAACTCACTCAAGTTTTTCACCTTGCCCGAGAATGCCAAGTTTTATTGCTTTCGATTTATTTGAAGGTAAGTTCGTGTCCCTTGGTCTGTGAATAAGCGCCGTGCCACACGACCATCCAGTTATTTAATTTTGAAATAACCCCGCTTCCCTGTCATTTAAAGCATCTTGCTGTCTAATATTAAACCTACACCCATAGGGCTAAAGTTTCTATAAATATTCAAGCACTCCCTGATGTGGAAAACAAAGGCGATGAATCATAGCCCATGTCTGTAATCTTGATTACATAAACTTGCATCCTCAATCGCTCTGCGACATGAGGCCACTGGTGATTTTAAGCATTTTGGCCAAGTTGTTAATGGCAGTCTAGCCAAGCACTAATTAATCCTAATGTTACAGTTTGAATGACTCATAATACACCCAACAGCTTGTTTAAGCAGGCTCATTGATTAACAATAAAATGTACTCTCATTCACTCATTTTGTTAAACAAGGTGAAAAGATTCCTTTCAAACGTGTCTGATTAATTAATGCACCATAATCACACATGAAATTAAAGCTGAAGTGTGTAATTTCAGTCCTATGGCGTCACCAAATGGAACTGCAAAATTAGTGATCGTTTTCAAATAAACTTTACACACTCCCTACAGTTAATCAGTCTTACCTAAAAAAAAAAACAAAAAAAAAAAACAATGTAAAATCATTCAGAACACTTTCAGAACAAGACATTTCCCCGCAACTGCTTGGTTTCAATAAACTGCCTTTTTGAAATGAACTTATGTTGTGAAAATTTTAGTATGTTTCCATAGTACATTGAACTGTGATCTCAAAAGGTAAAGGAAATTGATTCCTCATCATTTGAATGCTTTAATTTAGACATCAACATCTGTGTTTGGATAAAAAAGAAAGTCTCCAGCAGAACAACTTGACAAGACATTGGACTTCAACCATTCATTAATATGTTGTTCTGTGCTGCCATCTTCTGGTACAATGGCATAATTGCTGCAAAAATAAAATTCTTAATTCGTGACAGTGCTGACTATTATTTTTAAATAAAAACCAAACGTGATAATGTGAGCGTTCCTGTTTCAAAAATTAAAATTTGCATTTAATAGCATTTAAATTCAAAACATCAGTTGAAATAACCTAACAAACATCTTGAAATAGACTTCCCCGCTTAATCTATACTCCCACCCTGTAAAACCCACAGTGACAAAGTTCAAGCAAACAGCCAAGCAGACTGTTGCTAAGAAAGGCTTTCCGTTGTTTATGTGGCTGATCTATTATTGACGCTCAAAAACAATCCTGCTGTTTAGAAGTAATAGTGCTAACAGGAAAGGTAAATATTTAATCAATAGCGTCTGAGATAGAGTTGACCTAAAGGGAATTGGGAACATCAACTACAGGGCTAAAAAAAAAAAAAGTGGTGGGGATGAAGAGAAGAATACAGCTCTTACCAGCAGTTATAATCTGCATTGTCCATGGACGTTTGGCTATCAGCACCTGATAAGACCTCCAAAGACCCGCCATGGGACAAAGTCTAAGATAAACACAAGACCACTGAAATTACTACAATGGAAACTGCAATGAAAATAGCTGACAACTTGAGCAATAGCTAAATTATTATGTGGCTGGCAAGAATAACATCAATGTCAAATCATGGCAAAAAATATCTCTTTTCAATTCATGTAATATGTAATTTTATCAATGACTACAAAAAATTTGTAGTATGCTATATGTATTTGATTCAGTCTTTAGGTTCAGTTATAAGGTGCTTTATTGCCATGAAAAATATTTTTACATTCGAATTGTTAAAGTATTTGCAGCGTCCAGTTAAAACGGTGCAAATTTAGAACAGTGCAAATATAAAAACAGAAGAAAAAGAAAACAGTGTAATTATTAGGAAATGTGAAGCATAAAGCATCAAATAATACACTGACTTCACAAGTAAAGGTAAAGTATAATCATAAAACAACTCTGGCCCTCGAGATCCACTTTCCTGCAGAGTTTATCCCCAACATTGATTAATCTCACCTACTTGCAAATTTCTAGTAATCTTGAAGAGCTTGATTAGCTTGTTCAGATGTGTTTGATTAGGGCTGGAGCTAAACTCTGCAGGAAAGTGGACCTCGAGGGTCAGAGTTGAGAACCCTTGTAATAAAATATGAAAGAACAATATTCTATGACAAAGAACCGGTTCATAAGAGTCATTCGTTTGGAAATCGGACTACTGCGTCGCGTTGTACGTTTTTGATTCACTAAAAAGAATCGGCTCATAAGAGTCATTTATTCGGGAATCGGATTAACTTATACAATTGTGTAATTGTACCGTTTGTTTTGCGCTTTAAATTAAGTGCTGTAGGAAGAATAGTAGGAAACTCTGTCAAAGTATTGTACAGCGGTTAACAAAACCGGTTCCCAACCTTAACAGTCCGTACTGAGCGACCCTGATTTTATAAAGCACCGTTGCATTTGTACAGTGATGAGAGACGCGCGCAATGCGCGTGCCACAAATCATGATACATTTCCAAACTTCAAAACAAAACGAAAATTTATGTTTTACACCGTCGGATAAGTGCAAATCTGTTTATTACTTTAGTGACATACAAAACTAAGAATGTCTCATCCACTGTACATATTTATTTTCCTATGTTTAATTCATTTTCGTCCAACAGTCTCTCCTCAAGTGCCCAGTAACGAATGTTTCGTAATTGTATTTCATTTATTTTACGACTCTTGCACAAACAGTTTAACCGGTACGGTGGCTTATGTTAGACAGAGATGTAGACCTACCTTGTCACGTAAACAGAAGTGGTACAATGAGTGTCAGAGAGATTTTGGCGTTGGTGAAATTAAAACGGTATGACTGCTGCTTTCAAAGACAACAAAGTCAAAAGAGGACAAAAAGTGACTACAGAAGATGCGGCTTAAGTTTAAACTCACACGCTAAATTAAGTCTTGTATCAGGACAACTTGATAGGTGTTTGACAATTCAATTTACTCAAACAAGTCAACAATATAGCGTGATGCTCGAGTGTGCAGTGGGAAGCAAACAAACGGTTCAAAGCGCAATAACATGTTTCAAAATAAAAGTCTAGTGACAGTTTAAAAGTCTTAAATTAGAATAAAAATTAAAATTAAAATTACCAACTAAAAATAACGACGTGCAGCAAAGAGTACTTAAATTTTATTCTGAAAAATAAAGAGCTACCAAAAAAGACGTTTTAAGGACAAGGCACATATTTGTCATGCAAACTTTAAATACTTACATTTTTGCAATAAATAAAGAAAAAGGAACATTAGGCACAAGATTTTTATTGCGCTTTTTATATAGACACAGAAATGTTCAACCTAAGTGGAATGGCTTACAGCACTGGAGGTCAGTTTGAATCTTGTAAACAGATAAACCAGGGTAATCATACATACACAACAAAAAACAGTACGTACAGTACACATCTCTGGAGAGTGAAAAAGGGGGAAAAATTTTTTTTCCTTATAACAATATTGCCCATGTAGTGAAGTCTGAAATCCATTACTGATATTTGGTAATGCTTTCTTTTTTAGAAGAATAACACATAACCAAGCCATAAAATCACTGTATACAAAAAAACAAACAAAAAGGCAGTTCCAATTAGAAAACAAACACACAACGAAAAATAACATATTACATGGAGGGTCCTGAGACAAAGACGTCAATTTCAAGTACATTTTGTCAAGTGGGACCAAATAGACAAATTAATTTTTAATTAAATGTCATTGAAATAATGTGCTACACTCACCAATGGGTGCAAGTGTGACAAATTTAAGTGCACAGGCTGCTGTATGTGCATAATGGCACTATTACTATAATCAGGCTTAAAAAGATGACATGTAACAGTAAAAGTTCAGAAGCACGTTTTGCTCTCTATTTAATTCCTGCTAAAATACCACCAAAATGTTCTTTAATAATTTCTCAACTTTTGTCATTGCAAATCAACGTCACTGCCTCTTATCAATCAGGCATGACAAATAAACTAATGAAAAATAAATATACATTATCTATATTATCTTTCAAATTCAAGTATATAACAGAAAATGGCTGCAAAGTAAACTATAAACCTGATTTTGTTCCCCTCTGTGACACTGTCGTGCTAAATACTAAAACCAATGATGAGATGAAAATTGTTCCTTTGGACTTAAAATTCAATTTCCTATTAACAAAAGTCCTTTCATTAATTTCCCACATTTTTAAATACACGCAAACACCACCAAGCAGACTGATATATTGACTGGCACTTCACAATTTTATCAGTCATCAAGACACCAATCAATTGGAAAAAAAAAATCCAAAACAACAAAGTAAATGTAGATTAAACAATAAATGTATTGTTTATGAGTAGAATTGCAGCATTGTAGTAAACAATGATGTCCGACCAAAATCCTCAAATTTCCTACTTTGCGCATGGGCTACTATTCGAGGTGACGTTTCTGCACAGTTTTAGCAAAGCTGCAATATCAAAGGCAGGTTAAACTGAAGCTGAAAAAAAATTGCAGGCGTATGAAAATACTTCTTTCACTTAGGATAAGATGTCAATTTGGTCAAGCACATCAAATGCACATGTATGCCATACATACAAAGGACCAAGACAACATGAAATCAGCTAACAAATATTGGTGAGTATGAGCTGTGTTTGCAATTAATTATACATACTGTGTTCTACACAGTATATACTGTTTATTTATACTACTGAAAATTAGTACAAGTAGTTTGGTAGTATGCCATTTCAAATACATCCATGAACAAACTGTGGTGTGTCCTCATTATTCCACTCCCATTTCTTATTTCAAGTAGTAATGAAAAATCTTCAAAATGTGATGGCCAAATGGGCACTTTGAGGAAAGCTAATGAGCAGTAATCTCCCATGTTTGGGGGTCCGTTGATGCTTCGACTTGTATTGAGCATGGGCACATGTGTAGCACAGAGTACTGCAAGAACCGGTAGCAAGAACCAGTAAGGCTTAAGCTTAAATAGCGCAGGGCACTGGGTCCACAATCATATGAGATTAAGTGCTTAAATGTTCCCTTCTCCGATGCATGCAGACAGAGTTGCTCACATACACGTCTCGATGAAATTCAGTAGTCCATCCCGTCATCACTTTCATACCAGTCTGAAGTAGCATCAGTCCCAAAGTAACGGTCGCCAAAATTACCTGCAAAGCAATTGTTTTGGATTACGAGATACTGAATTTTCCATTTTTTCCTTTGTTTTTGGCAATCAATCAAAGAGCTCTTACCAATCCCTGGAATGATGTGAAACTCATCGTTGACCTTCTTGTCCACGGCAGTGGTGATGATGCGCACCCTGGGAAAGGCGTAGGCCACTGAGTGAACTCCCATCTCCGCCATGAGCAGAGAGAGCAGGAAGATCTTATCCTCCTGGACATCGTGATCCTGTAACAGATGAGTTTGTAAATAACCCTGATTTAAACTTAACTAATGTACATTTCAAAAAAAAAAAAAAAAATTTTTTTATATATATATATATATATATATATATTTTTTTTTTTTTTTTTTTTTTTTTTCCCCTGCAGAAAAGATTTTCCCAAATACATTTCAGATCCATCCATCCATCTAAAATAAATATGCAACACATCTATATATTTTCAAGTAGCCATGTTGATAACCAAAGTATTGAACAAAGGCCAGACAGACCTTTTTAAACACCCATATCCTATGTGAATTTTACATCCACAAAAAAGAGTAATTTGGCCAGGACTGTTTGTTTTTTATGCAAGAGAGAGGTCAAAGATCATGCAGAAAAGTGACTGTGTGGGGTGTCCATTGAAACAGATCAGTCCAAACAGGGCAAAGTCAGTTTTAGGATTAACATCGCTTATCACAAAACTTACTGATTCAGCATAGTGAGATGTTGACATTTATCTAAAATTCAGGGTTAAAAGGCATAAACTGGCTGTTAAGGCATAAACTACTCTACAATGCACTGAAAAAAAAAAAACAATCAATAGCTATACTAATTTGGGAAATTTTCATAAATAAAAACACACTATGACCTTTGTGTCTGCTAAAGTGACTTACAAGTAAGACTCTGACAGCCATGAGAGCTGCCGCCCCTGTTGACACGGTGCTGTCCATCAAGATGACATAGTCCTCACTGATGTCCTTGGGCAGACGCAGGTAATGGAGCTGAGGAGGAAATTAGGCCATAAGACAGATTTAGACCGCTCAGAGATTTATGTACCATTAGGTAGTACACTAAACATGCAAAACAGATGGAGACGTCAAGGAATTTGTGAGTGGTTTTGCACTGAGACTTCATTCTAAATTTAAAAAGGACATCAGAGGAACTGATGAAAAAAAAAAAAGCAAATGAGATGCTACAGATTTGGAGATGGATAATATAGCTAAAAAGTTACTGGAAAAAAAGAAAAACTGCTACATGTAAATATTGACTGTGTATTCATATTTATCAATGAAAGTCTTGAAATAAGGCATTATTTTTCCAAACTGTTTTTAGCTAAATTATCATAATTATTATACAATCATTTTAAGTTATATTGATTTACAGTGTAAATAAATAGTTAAACATTGCTGTTTCTTACTAAAACATTAAAATGATGGACATCTGGAAAATTGAGTGATGCTGCAAACAATTTTTTTTTCTGAATCGATTCAATGAAACGGGTTCCTATGAATGAAATGAACCAAACTTACCAACTCTCACTTCATTATTGGCTAAATAAAAAGTGCATTAAAACCAACGATATTCTAAATGTGTCATTTTATATCGCCATCAAATGACAACAAATATATCAGGAATATTCAATATATAATATCAAATCATAAGCAGTGCTGTTATTGGTAACTTAAAAATTGTTTTTTGTTATTTGAAATAAAGCTTAACAAAATCAACGAAACGAAAACTACAAATGTTGTATAACTAACTGAAAAGTTTAAGTGCTAAAATTACTAAAACTGAAACTAAAGCTAAATAAAAATATTTTTTACAAAAAGCTAAAACTTGACAAGCACATAAAATTAAAAATAAAATTAAAACTGAAAATCAACTCAAAATATTAATAAATACCTTAATAGTATATAAATCATGCTAAAATATCACATGGTCATAAGTAGTACCCAGTGTACCAAATGCAAAGTGAATGTACATCTAGAGGGAGCTGTACGCCATACATTTATAAAACAATCCATCAGCATCAGCACACAGTTGTTGAGTTTATCATGTATATCACGACACATGTTATACAACAGGCGTCGATATCAAATCTGACAAACCACAGAAGTGAAACAGACCATGACCTGAACAGTAGGCTATGAGCACATCACATGTTCTGTCTTACCAAGGCTGAGAACACAAGGGCACGTGATAACATGGACACTTCTTGATCAGAGCTTGTTTATAGACGTGTGTGTCAGTTAGATGGGTGAAGATACGATACCTCAGGCTCTCCTGTGTCGTGATTGGTCTGGATGAGGATCTTTCCGAGTCGAATGTCCTTACAAACAGCCATCAAGGCCTGTTCCATGGTCTCTCCTGCCCGCAGAATGGACACACCGGTGATCTATCAAACGAATAAACAAGAAAGAACGCAGGTATAAAGTCCTGCCATATAGATAGCGATATTGCTATTTAGGTTTCATTTATTATTTCACTTTTAGTTATATTTATTTATTTGCAGGTAATAATTTTAGTGCTTCAAATTAAACTTATTTTAGTTAATTGCCAAGGCAACATTTCTCATTTTCATTTAGTTTAAGTTTTTCAGCTAATATTAGTTTTAGGGTGTGTTCACACTTGTATTTCGGTTCTCTTGGTTCTTTTGAAAAAGAAAACGAGAAAAACAAACAAACACAAACACAAACGAAGATCTGCTGTGAGGAGACGCAGTTCTGATGCCTGTGCCGAACTGTGATGGGCAACATCGCGACGACGATGAGAAAAAAACATGTATGCTTGAGCATTCTGTCCTTTTTAGGGTCGCATCTTGTGACATCATGTCCTGCTTTTGGTTCGTTTACATGTCTTTGGTCTGTGTTGCATTCTTATTTCATTCAAGTTCGTTTGGAAGTGGACTGAGACTCATAATTTCAGTGGTCTCAGTCCGCTTGTTTGGTGCACACCAGGGTTTGGATGGCAGCATTCAAATTTATTCAAATGAACCTCACTAACAGAGCAATCGCACCAAGGTTCGTTTTAATAGAACCAAACATGCAAAGTGTGAACACACACTTAACAATAATAACCCTGATTAGATCTAGTCTTTTTTTTTTTTTTCTTCTTCACTAAAGCATGTACACATATTAATTTTCAAATAAACAAACCCTTTTCCCGCTCAGCCTCTTCCCTTCATATACAGTTCCTTGAGGAGTTTCAACAGACACCGGCTAGAAAGAAGAGGAAATAAGAATCAGTGTTGGAATTTGGAAGTGATGGAACAAACATGTGCTATAATCTTCAATGAAGACTTGCTTCACTTCACACCATAAAAATTTTATTTGTCTGTGGGGGCGCTGCCTGACACGCGTATGTATCACTGTATTATGACCAATATCAAGAGCTCGTAACATCAGGTTTAAAAGTTGGTAGTTGGTCATTAATGACGGTCCACTCACCTTCAGCGGCAGGAAGGACAGGGCATGTTCTATGAGAAGCCTCATTAATCTCTTTGAATAGAAAATAAATTCATCCCGACTGGTTTCTTTATTCCTGGGGGCACAGTCAATAACACACAACAGAGATGATGTACGGTTTGGAGGAGAGTATGATCTTGTAAACAGGAACCACAGGTCTGAGAGTTCAGATAAAGTCCTTATTTTATTTTAATTACCCAATTACAAAACATCAGTGGTCCAAAACGTACAAATACAACCCAAGCTGCTACCGGCCTGCTCAAGTCCAACTCACAATGATATATTTTGCTCTCTATTTACACTTATACTGGAGTAACTCAGGGTTTACACCTAAAGAGTACAATGGTGATTCTGGCTGGGTTTGAACCTAAAACCTTATATCCACACCAATTTTAATGATTCTACAGTAACGTTTTCTGAATTTACAGCATCACGGTGAAATATATTTCTTTTTATCTGAGCTGCAAGCTATCAGTTTGTTAATGTGATGAGATGCGTACCATGAAGTAATGCCAACAAGTCTTTCTATTATTATGTTGTCTTTGCTAGGTGCATGCAGAAACAAACGTGCAACACAACTAGCACAGTATGATTCACAAACAAATGATTCTTATGAGCCAGTTCTTTTAATGAATCATTCAAAAAGACTCAAAGTTTGAATCAGTCAGATGAATCCTTCACTGAATGAACTGAATCTGAAAGTGGTTACTGAATCAACATCTGACACTCTTACCGTGTGCACATTTTTACTTTTAGTAAAACATGAAAATTTGACATTAAAATTGTGTTTTGTGTAATGTAAATCAGTATTATTTGTGACTAGATGTTCACATAATGTATGAAGACACACATCTTCAACAGTTTTTTTTTTTATATATAATATATTTTTAATAATAAAAAAAAACCATTAAACCATAAATTCAATCTTTAAATCATTCAAATTTATTAATAAGAAACTACACTTTCAAGTTTGGGGTCGATTTTTTAATGTTTTTGAAAGTTTATTTGATCAAAAATAAAATAAAAACAGCAATATTGTGAAATGTAATTACAATTTAAAATGACTTTTATTTTAAAATTGTGATAGTAAAGCTGAATTTTCAGCATCATTACTCCAGTCTTCAGTGTCACATGATCCTTCAGAAATCATTCTAATAAGCTGATTTGGTGCTCAAGAAACATTTCTTATTACAATCAATGATGAAAACAGATTTTTTTGTGGAAATCATGACACATATTTCTCAGAATTCTTTGATGAATAGAAAGTTGTTTGAAAGAGAAATATTTTGTAATATTATTAATGTCTTTACGGTCACTTTTTATCAATTTAATGTGCCCTTGCTAAATAAAATTAAAAGCATTAATTTCTTAAAAAGAAAAAATTACTGACCCCAAACTTTTGGATGGTAGTGTAAATAAACAATACATTACAAAAAAAAAAAAAAAGTACTTCTGTATGTATAAGAACAGTGAGGTCATACCTGATAATAGTGTGCATTCCTCTGACCTGTGGGGTGCTCTCCATGACGCTCAGAGTCTTGGGTAGAGGTTGGCCCTGATGGGCAGATGCCAGGGCTGATCTACATTTCACATGGATATGAGATGTAAACATTCCTTTTTTCCATGTGTTGCAAACAAAAAGTAACACACCACATGTTTCGTTAATGGAAAAGAGACAAATATAATAATATTTGACTTTTTCCCAGGGCAAATACATGGTTTGAAAAGCAAGCTTGAAGTGTTATGGTAGCAGGTCAATGTAGAGTTAAGGCCGATTCACTTTAAGTCAGAATTTCCATTATGAACACATTTTAAAATGAAACAATGGCATCATTTACACAAATTAATCACTCTCATCCAATAAAATATTAACCTGGGTTATGTGTTGGATACATGTTAACACAGCTGGTTTCTAAGTACAAGGAGAAGTGTGATAAGTCTGTGCGACATCTATGTAACAATCAGACTTGGTGTGAATGGGCCTTTAAATTAGAAGTAGACAGGAATGAGGGTATTGCAACCAAAGATCTGATGCACAAGCATTAAAGAAACAGTGCAACTGTGTGCATCATTTACCCACTCTCATTTCAATCCATACATGTATGACTTTCTTTCTTCACAAAGGAGGGAAAATGTTAGGCAGGATTTTTCACACTGCCATTTGTAAATGCCTCCTTTTGTGTTTTGCAGAAAAGAGTCATACTTGAAGGAGAGTAAATGACAGTTTTAATTTTAGGGTACACTACTTGTGAAATAATGAGATTAAATAAATCCAACAAGATGGTTTAGGGCTGAACCTATACTCAATTACTGTGTTCACTTGATTTGTTTAAAATTACAATTTGTAAATGTGGAAAAACTAAGCAAGGACTGAGAAAGCCACCACTGCCCTCTATAGTGCACAACAACCTACAATAATCAAATAATGAAAAATGACTGAGTCATTAATATATTTAGCTGTTAAATTTCCTGCCAGTTTCACCAAATCTCAGCCCACAATCCCATACAGAAAGACACCATGTCCTAACCAGGAGTGATGTGAAATGTGTTCAGTGACAAAAATTTGTCTACACTGAACACAAAACCGCTGAGTAGCATGATACAATGATAACCAATCAGGATTTTAGACCAATGAGATTTCATTGTGGGTGTGGCCAACTAGGCGAAATGTCACAAAAATAGAAAACAAGAGACAGAATGTCTTGTCGCTGATTAGGACATTGTGATAGATTGACAGCGTGAATGTTATTTGCCTATTCTGAAAAGATGAAGTTGAGTTAAACATACACAAGCAAGTTGAAAAAAAAAAAAAAAAAAAACAGTAAAAAAAGCTGATTACTACTAAAGGAGCAAAACATGTCTTTATAAAGTGAGGAAGGATTGCAAAGGATGGATCCAAGAAAATAAAAACTAATAAAATGAAGGAAACAGAAAAAAGAAAGGCGAGAGGATGCAAGAATTTATCCTCACATATCCCAGCGGAGTTTCCTCTGAAGAAGGGAATAAATGATCATTGGGAGACAATGATGACGAGACAGAGAAAAGGGAGGGGGAGAAAAGAACACGACCTGATTAAAGTCTATACGGAACAGATGGGACAGATCACAGCCAAGATGAGCTCAGGTCTGGGGAGTATGTCAGTGGTTTTCAGCTGAAATGCTGCTGCTGGCCTGAATAAAATTATAAAATGTCAGCAGACATCTTAATATTGAGACAATGTATCGATGGGGTTTGCAAGCTGCACAGTACCTGAAGAGAATAACCACTGAAATAGGCCCATCCCTGTGTTAGCAACAGCATCAAAATAACAGTGGAGGTGGAGACAAGAGGTACACCATGAAGCAATGGTGTTTTTGCTCACAAAACTATTTTTTTTTTCTGTCTTCATGTCAATTTTTTGCAATTTATTCAGGTCCTTAACAAACAGTCTCTAATTTTTGTTATCAGGAAGGATGCAACATGGTTTCCACAAAAATATTAAGCAGCCCAACTGTTTTTAACATCGATAATAATAAGAAATGTTTCTTTAGCAGCAAATCAGTATATTCAAATGATTTCCGAAGGATCATGTGACACTGAAAACTTGAGTAATGATGCTGAAAATTCAGCTTTGCCACATTAATCACATTTTAAAATATATTCAAATGGAAAACAGTTATTTTAAATTGTAAGATTTCATAATTTAATTTGTTAGTGTAGTCGTGTGTATCCAACACCATAGCCAGAGCTAGGCTTTACCTTTTGTCTCCATTTGCATCTCTGCAGGTTTGAGGAAAACAAAGGACAGATGAAGCTGAGATTTAAAGAATAAAGGAAAGAGAGATGGAAGGGAATGAGGGGAAAAGCAGCCATACCTCACTGTGATTTCACGCTGGGATGGTTAGAGTAATCGGTTGAGGGTTTAGCAAGTATTTCATTACAAACACACACAAGGAGGAGAAGAATACAAAAAGAAAAGAAAAAAAGACAAACTCATGAAATGAGATATTCACTCAGAAAAAGCCATTCCAAACAGTCAGCCCTCACCCTCTCCATGGTATACCAGAAAATATTTCATGGCACTATCATCTATTCTTGAACCGTACATTGATATAATCACATTCTTGCAGTTTTAATACACATTTATATTTCTCATATTTGGATGGATGGATGGATGGATGGATGGATGGATGGATGGATGGATGGATGGATGGATGGATGGATGGATGGATGGATGGATGGATGGATGGATGGATGGATGGATGGATGGATGGATGGATGGATGGATGGATGGATGGATGGATGGATGGATGGATGGATGGATGGATGGATGGATGGTCAATACCATCATGCACAATATTAAAAACCCACACCATCACATTATACCAAAATAACACAGACCTCAAATCTGACCTCTATTGGATGAGAAACAATGCGGCCCTGTGGCTTTAGAGCATGATATCTTTTGTACAAAAGCACATGGTTCATTAGTCTTTAAGATCATTCCTCACTGTGACTGATCAAGTGAAGAAGAGAAAAGCATTTTCCACCTAAGGATAATTCATGACTTTATTCAGTCTGCCAGACAAGAAAAGGATTACATTTCCAAGAGGCTCTAAACCCATTTTGTGGAAAACATCTGTCATCAATACATGCACATGAATGTCACTCAACAAACGTTCATTAGCTAATAATTACCTTGGTAGACACATAAAGTCAACATAAAACCAAAATAGACTTTACATTTGTTTTCCTAATGCACATCTCCTGGTTTCCCAGAATATTATCTGAACGACTTAACAGACCATGTAAAAAGTGGATAATTTTAACAAACAACCAAGGCACAATTTTAGCAAATTCACAATCGGGCCAGGCTTTATTCTGGTATGTAATGCCCACTTTTCACAACCCAGGCAATTTCCAATGGAAAAAATATAATGTCATAATTTCAACCTTCATTTTTTTCAATGTGTTAGAAATTACATTACAGAATTTTAGAGGTTGCAAATGAATTTAAGTTGATGTTTCGTGGATACTCATTTGAAAGAAAAAAAAAAACTATTCTATATGGTCCAAAACTATGAGAAATTAATCCCTAATTATTCTAGCCGTCCAAAAACTATCATTAAAAGAGACTATAAAGGGGAGGATGGACTGTAAAATGAAGATCAAGATTACTGGCCTGACCTTTTCTTGTTTTAACCAATGCATACATGGCTTAGAGCAATATCACAGGTATAGCATGGCCACCAGAGGGCAAACTATACTTATACCATGAGCACATTATACTTATACCATGGCATGGGCTTCATAGGCACCTGCATGCAACATTTGTGTGTGTGTATTAGGGGCATATGGATCATCTAGCAGGGATAACAACATGCATGTTGACCATTCTCAGCACTTCTATATGCACAGACCAACTAACCATTCTCACTCAGTGTTGAAGAGATGAGAATGAGGACTTGAAGAGCCATTTTTATTACATACCTTTTCCAGCTGACTGTGGACGTGCTGAACAATCAGATCCAAGGCTACAAAGTTTTCTCCACCTGGGGCAACAATAGAAAGGGGTAACACTTTTTTTAATGTTATAATTTAATGATGTATATAATAACATAATGAATTCAAATGCACATTATACTTTAAAAGTTGACTTTATAAACTAGGGATGTTTTTACAGTTAAATCATGTATTAATTAAATTTCTGAATAAAAACATTTCCAAGTAACATTCCACAAAAATATGCTTAATAGTCAATACTGGTGGGTGTTTTGCAGTTTTGACAGTTTACAAATTCACCTACCTCTTGGGACCACAATATCGGCAACCTGCACAGTGGGTTCGATGTACTGTTCAAACGCTGGCTTGACAAATTTGTTGTACTGTTTAATGACGCCTGCAATGTCACGCCCTCGATCCGTGATGTCCCTTTTCAGACGCCTGACCAGCCGGATGTCAGAGTCAGTGTCTACAAACACCTTCATGTCTAGCAGCTGAACGGCACACAGAGAGAGAGAAATAAAATACAAAATGTCAAAAACTGACAACATGCGTGATAGACAACAGAAAAAGTCCAAGTTAGGACTGCAACGAACAAATACTTTTGATAATTACAATGTTAAGTGCAACCAGGCCACAACTATGTGCATTCTGGTGCACTTTGAAGGTTTTAATATAAAGTGTTCCTATGTTTTTGGATAAACAAACATTTTTTCGCATTGGTGGTTTCTGAAGCTTTTTCTTTAGGATTATGGGTAGTGTACAATATTCAAAAGCTTGGGGTAAGATTTTATTTTGAAAGAAATTAATATTTTATTCAGCAAAGATTAATTAAATTGATCAAAAGTGACAGTTGAGTGACAGACATTTATAATGTTACAAAAGATTTCAAAAAAATTGTTTAAAATTTCTATTCATCAAAAAATCCTCTAAACAATATCTTCCTCAAAAAGCACAACTGTTTTCAACAGATAATTCTTGAGCACCAAATCAGCATATTAGAATGATTTCTGAAGGATCATGTGACACTGTAGACTGGAGTAATGATGCTAAAAATTCAGATTTGCTATCACAGAAATAAATTACATTCTACTGAGGCACAACTCAACAAAATTTTAACGATGGTTATGGGAGGATTGTGTCACAGCACACACTGCATCACACTCTGCTGCGTATGGGGCTGCGTAGCCACAGACCAATCAGAGTGCCTATGATGACCACTGTCCACCATCAAAAGCCCCTACAATGGGCAAACAAGCATCTGAACTGGACCTTGAAGCAGTGGAAGAAGGTCACCTGGTCCTATGAGTCCGGTCCGGTCCGACAACAAGCTGGTGGAGGGAGTGTGATGCTCTGGGCAATGTTCTGCTGGGAAACCCTTGGTCCGGCCATTCACATGGACATAAATTTGACACGTGCCACCTACCTAAACATTGTTGCAGATGCAGACCAGGTACACCCCCTCATGACAATGGTGTTCCCTTCGGCAGGATAATGCAGCCTGCCACACTGCACACATTGTTCAGGAATGGTTTGAGGAACATGATGAAGAGTTCAAGGTGTTGTCCTGGCCTCCAAATTCCCCAGATCTCAATCAAACTGAGCATCTGTGGGATGTGCTGGACCAACAAGTTTGATCCACTGCAGCTCGACCTCACAACCTACAGGACTTGAAGGATCTGCCTCAAACGTCTTGCTTCCAGACACCACAGGACAACTTCAGGGGTCTCGTAGAGTCCATGCCTCGTGGGGTAGGCACTGTTTTGGCAGCACATGGAGGACCAACAGCATATTAGGCAGGTGGTCATAATGTTTTGGCTCATCAGGAAAAACCTCAATATCCTCCAGTCCAAAGTAATTAAATTTTGCAAGGCAGGTACAATCTTTCCAGGACCTACTACTGCCTATCGTCCAAGTTTCCTGTTACTGAAAACACACATCAGATCTTTCAACGGAGTGAAGTGATAGGATGTTTTAAAAAGCGGCTCAGCAAAGTAGAAGTCAGGATCAATCAAAGCAATGTAGTGCAGCATAACGCCAACTAGCCAAGACGTACCGCTGGTGCTGACACTGACGCTGAAAATGAATATCATTCAGTGAGCCGACAAGATACGGCAAAGGCATTAAATTTCAGGGTAACGATAAACAATCCAACACCCTTAAACAGCAGTGCCAGCAGCCCTGCCAAAACGGCAAAGTATAACTTATAACCCTTTGTGTGCAGGCGTGCAAGAAACGCATATGAATGGGGTAAAAGGTCAAGTGTATTTCAAGTTGTATAGGACAGGAAGTCATTTCTCATCCTTCCTGAACGAATTTCTCTCAAACGAAATAATGGATGTGAGCTGTCACTGTATTCACAAAGACCTGCCATGAGAAAGAGTTGAAACTGAAAACACTGATCTATACTAGCCGACAGATGCAAAAACGTCTACCGTTTGTTGAGTTTCATTCATTCTGCGGCACGTCTGCAGCACGGTGCTCATAAATCACGTCAGGATGAACTGCTTTGCCAATACGTACACAATAACTCCCATTTTAATTTGTATAGATTTCCGGACACTTCCGCACAGTGAAGAATCGAAACCCGGCAATGGGATCAGTCAATGCTGGTGTAGATAAACGCCACCTATTCACTTCCTGTAGCCAGTCCACACCTTCACCATTAAAGAGAGATAGAATAAGTCATCTTCATTGTGTGAGGAAAAGAACATAAGGAGAGGAAAATGGAGAAGCGAGGACAGTCCCTGTGCAGTTTTAATAGGACCAGGCTTTAAATCTATTCTTCAACCAGAGATGCAGTTGCTCCTCTAAATGATACAAGACAACTAGAATTCATTATCTAACCATTAAACGGTATTCATGTATATGCAGGGCTGCGGAGAGAGACAGAGATGGTATAGCAGAGAGGGAATCTCATCTTCCTGGTCGGGTTGAGGGAATGAGGTCCATTACTCAGAGGCAGAGACACACCAGACTGTGTGAAATTTCCAGGATCATTTCACCCCAGATTCAAAAAGAAAAAATTAAGACATTATAATTTACATAATAATAAAGCCTACTTTTAAGACTATAACAATTTTTGCACAATAAAAAAAAAAAGAATAAATGTTATACTCTACACTACAGAAATCAGTAAAGAAATAACTTATTTAGTAAGGATGCATTAAATTGATCAAAAATGACAGCAAAGACATTTATGTTATAAAAAGATTTCTTTTTCAAATCTTTTGAATGTCACATTCATCAAAGAATCCTGAAAAACTACATTTTTGATCAAATAAATACAGCCTTGGTGATCATGAGACTTCTTTCAAAAAAAAAAAAAAAAATCTTACTGAGTCCAAACTTTTTAATGGCAGTATATATAAAAAAAAAATCTCATTCTCATGACTGTAATACAGTAATAAAACCATCATGCTCAGGCAAATTTTTTTTTTTTAAATCAGCATAAATAAAAGGCAACATCAAATACCATCATGCAGAGTTTCATACTTTTACTTTATAATTTAAATCTTTAATTTTTATATAGCATTATGGTAGGCTACTGAGAAGAACTGGAGAATTTCTTCATGCAAAATATATTTTTAAAATTTTTCTTTTGATTTTGGGGAAAATATAACAGTGAATTCAGCATGGATGCAGAAGAGCACTTTTAAGAAAAAAACTCATTTTATTGTCCTTCAGCATCCATCACTAACCTTTGGGAATATATAATACATAATACTCCCTCTCGTCTCTTCCTACCATTACACACCTCTTTTTTCATTTGACCTTATCTTTTACTACACCTCCATTTTTTCCTCTCTGCTTTATGACTCCCATGATGCTCTTCTATATATCAGGCTATGAAGCTTTCCATTATTTTTCCCTTCTTTCTGTCTTTCACTAAAGTCCCTTTGTGATATCACAAACCACACTTAAAGATGATAGCTGACACTTTGTTATAATGTCCAGTGTGACAAGTTTAATATGAGGCTTACCTTTAAAAGCTCCTTGTTGGCAAAAGCCAAGATTCCCTCAAATATCACAACATTGGCCCCATAGACGGTTTTCTGCACAGAGGAAAATAAACAGAATAATCAATTGACAAGAAATAAAATAAAATTCTTTCTCATGTTTACGTTCAGTTAAGACATAACCAACACTGCTTACATGAATACTCACCAAGACGGGCATTTTGGCATGCTTTGTTTTGTGTATTTACCCGTTCGAGTGCAAGAACAAGCAAAAGAGAACTCAATTCCATAGCCTACTTGAAAGCTGTTTTCTGTATGCGAGTACTGAAATGAGTTCTATTTCGTGTATTTTTGCACTTGAATCTGAATGGTTAAAAATCTCTTGTTTTAATGTTTAAATTGACCAGACTTAAAAACACATGCAAATGATAAACTTTTGCTTCAATGCAGCACTTGCCCGATCGGGCAAATAACAATTCCATTAACTGTCCCGAGCGCTATCGCATAGTCCTTATTGTCGAGCCCTGATATGAGGATATATGATATGATATGATACATGATATATGATATGATATAAACATAACAAATTACAAGGAAAGTAAAAATTAATTGATGAAATATTCAATCAATTATTGTATATAATCAATCCATTATTTTGAGCTTTTTATATAAAACCTGGTTTATTCCCTAACTAATCAAAATATCCAAAAATAATGTACACAAAGCACCCGGAAAAATGCCTTGAAGTGCTTGTTCTGGACTAAAACTATTTTCCACTCAAATATGATGTTAATAAACTGAGGCAGTGCAGGGAGAGACTGTGGAAGTGTGCAGTGATGCATTTCCTCCATGCTCCCCTGCTTCAGAATGAGGGGAACCCTGATGGTGTCATGATCCCATTAAGACAGATGCACTACCGTGAGGCTTCCCGTCAATGGCCACTCGGTCTGTATTGATCAGCAGATGTGGACTGTATATGCCACAGAGATCTCCCTTTATCGCTCATCAACATTACGACCCATTTATGGAGAAATTAAACCTTAAATTTTAGGAAGACAATAAAAGCAGCACTGTCCCTAAATAATTCTACTTGGTGATGTAGAAACGGCACAGCTTTATTTTGTAGGGGAAAACAAGGTAATAAGTAGTATTCATGAGTCTACATAGGCTCATGCATACTAACCAAGGCTATCACACACATGCTTACCCACTCCTTGCGACGATTGTGGGTGGTGAAGTCGTACACTGGCACTTTGATGCTTTTGCCCTTTTTCAGTTTTCTCAACACAGTTACCAGCAGCTCAAAATCAAAGGCATCAGGATGATCAAAGTTGTACTCGTTTCTGGCCGCCAACTCCTGCTCCTCTTTACTCAAAACCTGCAAGTCGGCAAGAAAAGGAAGTTAAAAATATGATAACACAAAAGCCCAAAGTATACTTTGTGCCTTTCCTCAGCGATCCACACGACATAACTTGCGTGAAAAGGAGGGTCCGCGGACATCTGTGCATACTGTCCGCGTGCAGCCCAATTTTTGTGTCCGAGCGGATAGTGCGTGTACAACAGCGCATGTACGAGTGACTTTAGCGCTTGAAAACAAAACCCACTAGATGCACAGATGCCCACTAGATGGAGTGGAACGTGGAAAATGAAGTATACCCAGGCCTTAAAGATTGTTTTTTTACGGTTGCGCAGAAATGTTGTGAGGTTGACAATAACAAAAAAGGGTACTATTCAAGGAAAGTGCCCTGCAGAATTCCCACCATAAAGAGAAACAGATTCACTGACTGAACCACTTAATTAGACCACTAATAGGCTGAAGGATATGCCATTAAATCAAATAAGGATTGATGAGTAGACCTTATAGGGTTTCAGCACATCCAACAGGGGCAGGAGCAAATGATATTAATGCTTCAATAGTTTCAACACATGAAGAAGTTCCATTTGGAGCACTTTCATGGCACAGTGGTCTGCAAATGAAACTAGGAGCAAGAACATCACTGATGAAACGTCATTTAGGGCTGCACAATATATCTAAAGTATCGAAATATCGCAAATGTACATATTTTGCGACATGGATATCGCAATGGCTTGCGATAACTGAATGATTTTAATACTTCAAAAAGTTATCTTAGGTTGATGTAAATAGCAGAGACAGGACAGATGACTGTTACATATGTGTGATATGCATAATGTTAAAAATAAAATAACTCAATGCTGTACTCGCACACACACAAAGCTGCCTCTCGGACAGCACTCGATCCCGAATTAAGTTTTTTTTCTGCAGCTTATATTGCCAAATACACACAAAATTATGTCAAAATTGACTTGGTGAGTTTTCACATAAACAGTCGGTTATGCTGTAATTGAACGTAAACAGTTGAGAAAGAACATTGGGTCAGTGCATTCGCTCTTAAAGTGACAGCGGACTAATAATCCAGCTGCCATCTGCGTCATTAATGTTAATCAAACAACAAAAGACAAAGAGATAATCACTCACTGCTCTTGACTAAACTTTTATAGCTTTAGTAAGAATCAGCGTTTATTTAATTCATACAGTGAAGATTAAGCAGATTTATTTTTATATTTGATACTCAATTTCTGTTTTGTACATTATCGTATTGCATATCGCATTATTTAATGAGTTATAACATATCGTGCAACCCTAATGCCATTGGTGAAAACTGCTCACTTAAAAGGACAGGAAGTCCAAAGCAGATGAATTCTGGGTCTTCTTTAACTCGGTTAAAAAGTACCTTGTAGAAAGAGTCCATAGAAAGCAGAACAACCCAAGGAACATCAAGAGCCTCTATGATCTTATTGGCCACGGTGGTTTTCCCAGAGGCACTCCCTCCACACAGACCTGCAGGACACACCAGAAATGCACACAGAGCAAATGTTTAATGAAAACATTTATTTGACACAATAATCATGGCATAACCATGAATTTTGCTGCTATGTTATCAAGGTAATATCTGAATTCAAAAATGGCTGTCAAGCAAATCCCCTTACCAAGAGCATGTTCGAGAAACTTATACCAATACAAGACACCTTGTATGAATTTGTATTAAGGTTCCCGAAAACAACAACATGGTTTTAGATTCATTGTTTTACAATATTACATAATAATATGATATAAAATAACTTATATAAAGATAATAATGTAATAAATTAGGATCCGTTCAACCAGAAAAGTAAACACCCCAAAAAGGGCTGTACAATTACATTGATAAAATATTCAATGCGCTATTTTTTTTTAAAAAATATATAAAAATTGTATTATTATTAATGTGCCACAATGTAAATAAATATAAATGTGTCATTTATGTTACCCAGCTTTACTTGTACAATTCTTGAAGAAGCAATTGCAAAACCTGATTATTGTCCACCATCCACTATAGTGCAAACATTTATTTGTCACAACGATCATGATATAAATATGAATTTAGCCTCTATTTTATCAGGGTAGCTTTTTTAATGAAAAATGGCTATAAGTAAATCCCAAGAAATATTTAGAAAAAAACAACAACATGGTTTTAAAGTCACTATGCTAATATAATAGTTATTATTTAATAAATTACCATGTCCATCCAACCTTAAAAGTAATATACCTAAAAATAAAAATTCTGCTTGGATTACACAACTCATCTGACTGTACATGATACAAAAGCCAGTCATGTAAGACATTAGTATCTGAAAATGTAGTGGTCAGCATAAAGTTTTAAGTATCAGATAGATCTCTAGAATAAAAGGCCATAAAGAAAACACTACAAAAAAAATGAGATACACTACCAGTGGGAATAACAAAAAGCTGCTTGTTGTTCTCTGGACTAAAGTTACTTAAAACTGCTTCAGTGTTCTTGTGTCCTCTCTTGCCTCCCTGTTTCTCTGACCTTTGTTAAGGGAAGATCATTCCACTTGGGTGGATTTATTAGTTTCTCTGACCGAGCGAGCAGGGATGACAGTCACACCAGACTTTTTTCTTTTTTTTTTTTTTACAGGAATAATTGACTGAAGCACATCCAAGTGTGAAATTGTAACCCGTACGACAGGCTCTTTGAGTAATGGATTGCATACTAATGACCTCAGAGCTCAGTCCTGAGAGAGCTCATGTTCTCAGACCAGATTCGCACGACAAAAGTGTAAACCCTGCAATACTAATGACTTCTGGGAAAGTTTCACGAAATATTTAAACCATGATTTAAGATACATACACTAACAAGTTTGGGGTCACTATGATTTTTTCCCCATGAAATTGCTACTTTTTCTTAGCAAGGATGCATTAAATTAAACAAAAGGGACAGAAAAGGAATTAGTAATGTTACAAAAGATTTTCATTTCAGAAATCAAAGCCTATTCTTTTAAACTGTCTATTCAGCAAAGAATCCTGAAATAAATGTATCACAGCTTCCACAATATTATTAAGCAGCACAATTGTTTTTAACACTGATAATAATAATTCTCCAAACAGGTAAAAATCAAAAACATTAATTCTGTATTAGTCTTAAGAGTTTTTATTCATACTCCATTTTATATTTATGCTTCTTTATTCAATACTTGCTAATCTCTGAGTCTCTTATGAGTTTAATAAAGTATTAATACAATATGAAAACTAAATTACACCCATTTAATTTTCTTAAAAATGTACTTATTGTGCAATGTTTTTATAAGCTTTTATCAAATGTGATAATTCATTGCACTTTACATAATAACACTGATTTGTAGTAATCAAAATGTAGTAAAGGTATGCGTGTTGTACCTATGACAAAGGCTTCTTTAAAGGTGGTCCCGGTAACATTGTACCACGGTGGTCGCCCTGCGGTGTAGATTGTCCTCTTATTTGTCCTTAGAAGTGGAGGCTCTGTTTTGCTTTGGCTGGTGGTCCGTTTTCGTGGCGACAGCGAAGGGGTAAGGGGACATCTGTGTTTCATAAGGCCATCGAGAGAATCCTCGCCACTTCCACAAAATAAGGACGACAAAAAAATGCAAAACATTATGTTTTATAAAGTAACAATGGGATTTGCTTTAGTCAAACATTTTTCATGATATGTCACATAAGTTCACTTAATCATCAATAACTGATCAATTATCATTGAACGGAGCAAAGAAGTAAGTGTGAGTGTCCACGCTGCCATCAGACATGCCTTTATAATCATGAATGGCCCCATCTGACCTGAGCATAGCTATTGAACACTGTTTCATAGAGAGCTTGAGGAAATCTGGGTCTTTATGATGCCCTCAGAAAGAGCTTCTCACATGATAAATTCTGTTAGTGTGGTAGAGGGACTAGGACCTTTCTTCATATCCTGTCCAGGAAACCACACATCTGCTCAGCCAAACCCAGAGCCTCATTTGAGTAAGACTCTCATCACATGGACAGATGCTGGACACTCACTGGCACTAATGAATCATCCATTTTAAGTACAGTCCATTACACAATGGTAGTGCTGAAAATGTCAGGATGTTTGCTTTGATTCACAGACTAGGCTTTAGTGGATTAAGGGTAGTTGGCATGAAATTCTATTGTCTGTGCTGTGACATGTTGTATGCGATTTGCTGATTCTTAGGATTTTTTGGAAGGAATACAAGGAATATGTCACAACAGGCACTGGCCTTTTCAAAGAAGGCCAAAAGGTGTTTAAAAGGGAACAGTAATGTGTATTATAAATGTATAAATATCCATATTTTCTCAATATCAGGTTATATACACCCATAAAACTCTAACGGACATGTTATGCTCAGTTACCCTTAATGTAAACAAACCCCAAATAGAGCAGAGCATTGTTATAGCCTATTTTTGCCTTTCGACAAACAAAAGTGGATAATATCGATTATTAGCATTCAAAATAAATGTAATGCTTATGTTCATATATCTTAATTCTGCATACTGCTTTAAATTTAATACATCTTCATTCGACTCATTTTCCATTAACGTGAACGGCATATCTGCCACGCCAGCAGCTCCAGAAATAGAAGCAGCTCATTCTGTATGCAGATCTTAAACCAGACAACAACAAAAAAAATAAGATAAGAAGCAGATACACTGTGTAACTTGTGTCGCTTGCTGTACTCTCGCCACTGATCAACACAACACTGTCCTTTATTTGTCAACCGAAACAGTTACTGATCACATTAGCACATTAACAGATCTCGACAGGCACCTAATCTACTCACCTGTCTGATCTAGACATCGATTGATCATCCTCCTCTCCTTCTTCTTTCTGTTGCACCTGAACATCGCATTGGCTCATTGTCATCGCCATGTTTTGTGCCGCGAACGCGCGGAAACTCATGTCCGGAAGTGCGTTTGCGTCACGCTTGCGGTGGCGCATAGTAAACGCTTGATCATTTGACTTAATTTTATTTTATTACTCTATATATAATACTATAGGTTACGATCCTATTATTATATTTGCTTATTATTTGAATAATTCAATTATATAATTCATATATGTTTTTTTCAGGGGGAAAAAATAAAACTGAGGGCACGCGCACGTTTATTTATAGGTAGGTCTACAGGAATATATTTTAGCAAAACCAAACTTCTGCTAAAGTAGTTTTAATATGAACACTCTCAATTCCTTTACATTTTATTTTAGCATTATTGCTTAAACAGTATGCCTATGTTTGTTTGTTTTTAAACAGTGCCTATATGAGACGTTTTGTGTGCACTGGTTGAGGCTCTTTCTACATTTTTGTATTCCTATTTAGGCTACAAATCGCCTCGAATTGAAAAGAACTTGTCCATTTTCGTTCAACAATCACATACTCCCATTTGCACTGCAGCCAGAATTGCGTAGCACATGTTTTTTTTCCAAACACAAGGCAAACTCATTCATCCAACAGACGCAGACTTCATTCACGTAAAAGCAAGCGTGCCACCCTTTACGGATCCTACTACAGCAAAGGCTTAGCTCGTAATTACTAATTATGTCCTGGTGACGTTGCTTAGTAGCTTTCCAATGGCGAACGACTGGCTTGTGAATATCACGTTTGTAATGATGACGTTGCTTTTAAAGGGCCCACTTTAGCTCATGAATATTAATAACCCCATGCCTTCGCCATAGTAAGATTCGTAAATTAGTTCACTGGACTGCTGAATCTTCTGCACCACATCCATCCGATGTAACCCACAGTCAAGTTTGCCGGCTCCGCATACAGCATCGGAATTACTGACCGCAATCCTGCTTTCTCCTTTCTGTGGACCTGATGCCATGAGTGCTTTCACTCATTTTTTGAATCCTTCGAAAATGGCTTGGAAGAATTATTATTTTGCCGTCTAATTTAAAACGCATATTTTAATATTCGGTGCAGTTTTTTATTAATTCGTTTTTTTTTTTCACTGGTCACTGAAGCTGCACAGGACCATGGATCTTCCACCGACTTCAGAGAAATCGCATCTTATCAACGAAAGAAATGCCAAAATATACTCCTTAAAACTTAACAGGTAAAATTATGTATTCATCTATTTCAAATCTATTATTAGGGCTATTATTGTAGATATTAGTGTGATTCAAAAAATACATGGTCTGGAAATTTGCACAATTAATGATGCAAAATTGATTAATCAGTATGTTGTGAAGCATTTTATGGCGAATAAAAAAAAATCATAATAATAATAAAAATGCCAATTTAAAATATTTAGGTCTTATTGAGAAATATTTTGATATTTGATAATTATCGAATTCTCAAAATCCCTTACAACATGACCTGTCACAGCGAACAGATGGAGTCTGATATTTCCACATTGTGACATGTAATTCGAAAACCAAATGCGCCAATCTTAGTTTTCTATTCACGTTTATTCTGAACACATCTATTAAGCATGCAGTGCGTGAGATGCCTATAGTTTTATTCAAGAGATTCATTTCTATGCTTGAGTTCATTTTGGACAGTAGCCTTTTTGAGTAATGGCCTCAGGGAACTTTAGTGAACGTTATGACTTTCATATCGAAATTACACACGATATAAGCTTTTCATTATGTTTCTTTGAAGCAATAAATTCAGATAAAACATCAAAAATTTTGCCCTTTTCCCTTCCTCTGCACACCCTACTAAAATGATCATATAAAGCAAGCAGGTGAGAGAAGAGTTTCAGCACCATGGACAGATGCACTTGAGTTGTCAATATGAAAAAGAGCAATAAAATTAAATGTATACTCAGAAATGATAACCCATACATGATACACATATCATTATCAATAATGTTTTTAAATATTGTGTCATTTAAATATTAGGCTACTCCTCCTGATTATAATCAGCTTTCTGGTAGAAATACATTTTCGATTTTCATCAGGCGAAGAAATATGTTAGGCTACTCGGTATATTAGGCCTATAAATAACAGATAAATTAGAGTACTGGTGCGTAACGAAAATTCGTCAGCATTTATCATGAATAATACGAAAACATCACAATTTGCGCCGGACATAAAACTACACGATGCGTTTTAAATAGAAATTGAAAGTATTTTTTAAATATTTAAATAAAAAGGCAGGTGGGTAAAATTAGCTACTTCTGTTAAAACATAACAGACAATTTTCACAAACCGAAGCTGTATAAAGTAGGCTAGCTTAGGCAAAATTTTTGTGACGTTGAGGATGATGTCGAGGAACAATGATATTTTATTGAAACCGCGTATAGCCGAAAACTGTCTACGACAAAATTAGTAAAAGTCCACAACTGATTGTGCAAGTAATAATATTGCCGTGGAAGTCGTTTTTGCATTAGTTGGATTGTGGTCTTGAAGGAGAAAATGAGGAGAGCTCAGGGTGTATTTACAGTAGATGAATGTGGCAGAAGCATTTTCTGAAGCTGCTGAAACAAACAGGCTAAAGGCTCACTTATCTATTTAGCTTGGTGACACATTACATTAACAAAAACGTTATATCAGAGAATAGCCTACATCATGGCACTGGTGGTATCAACAGGTCACCTGAACAAATGTCGAAGGACATGAAAAAAGGCAGCTGAGAAGTAGATGTGTAGAATTGGATGTTGTTACTATACATGGGCAGTATTCTGTTTTTAGTAGTGCTGTATTTTCTCAAATTGAAAATCTGCCCAGCTTGCTCTTTTGTCTTTAAGAGAGAAGAAAAGGGCGATAAAGGTTTGCTATTTTTTAACTGTTATTATTTATCAACCCTCATAGTACAACGTTAAAAACTAATGCATCAATTTAATTTAATTTAATTCAAAGAAAGATTTTGAACGTGTTAATGGTTATTCGAATATCAAAATGCTCGTCATTTGTATCAATTACAGAAAATCACAGCACAACACATTGTGTTATGCTAATGATATTAAAGTGCTCAAACCAGAGCCCTGAAGTCATGCTCTGCTACACTGCCACAGGATCGACAGCATGTCAGCATGCCAAACTGTAAACATCTCCATATGCACCTTACCACAAAAGGGGATATTTTATGAATTTAAAATTTTTACGAACAGATGTGTTCGAGGAGGAATGTGAATTGCCTCATCAAACAGACAAATGCTGTTGAATAAATCGATATGCTACAGTACTGTATAACCGACATTACACAACACAAGTGATCAAATAAAACCACATGATAATGTTAATACTAGGCTAACTGATTACACAAAACACCATACTATGGTAAAATAAACTAAAACAAAGCTTTAAACATTAACCAAACAACATAAAACAAACTAATATAAGAAGAAACGTAACTTAGCCTATAACCAAATGTGATGCTTCTAACAAACCTCTGCACCGTAAATTATGGTGCCTTGCGTTTTTACTTAAAAAACACCAATTATAATATAATAATATATTAATAAAAAAAACAACATTTTATAACAATAGTTTACTGTAAAAGTAAATGATAAGATAATTCATTTTTATTTACATATTCTATATTTTTACATAGCCTATGCTATTTTGTAAAAACGCTATATTAACCAATTTTTTTTAGGCCTTTTCCTTTTCCGAAATTAGAAGCAGAAAAAAAAAAAAACCTTGAAAAATGATTTTGCATGCACATTTGAATAAAAATAAGCCAAACTGTGACACACATCCTGATTTTAGGCCTCTTAAATTACTATTGTATTTTAATAATGCTGCAATGCTGCAAATGAATACTGATAGCCTAAAGTAAATAAGTAGAATGCAGGTCCAATTTCATACCAAGAGATCAGAAAAACAATGTGTTCTCTGTATGCTTGTTGGACTATCTGACCAAAAAAAAAAAAAAAAAAAAAAATCATCCAGTGTATCATGTCTGTGTCCCGGTGGAGTGATTAAACAGACGCCGTGTTCCACTCGAATGCCTCCTTTCAGCAGCAGCGCTCGCGCGCGTGTGTATGTGTGTGCGCGCGTGATGCAGTACTCTGGTTATCTCATGCGCACCGAGATAGCGCTTTCCGCCCCATTAGTCCCATCATAGCGTCTCTCTCATCAGCACATAAGACAGAAGGGCCAAAATTTACCATGTCAGCAGATTTAAACAGCCTGATCTGGGTGCTCATGGCAAGCGCTGTACACAGTATTTCCCCCACACAAAACACTTATACGATTTTTATATAAAACTTATATATGCATACGTATGTAATTTTTTTTTTTAAATATAATATAATATAATACACACACATACATACACACACACACACACACACACATGTAAACTTACTGTAGCCTATATTCCAGTGCCTGAATTGCTGTATTATTATGGTTTTGTTTTAATAGCCATCCATCCATCTCCAAACTGCTTATCCTCTGTAGGGTTGTACAGGGATGCTAGAGCTTATCCCAGTGTCTCAGGCCACAGGCTACTTACATGATATGATGTTGTAAAATTTGCATCCTTTATTCCTTCCATAACTCCCTGATAGGCTAGCAACCAGGAAGGGTTATTACAGTATGTGTGTGAAGGTTTTAAAAGTCATTGAAATGGTGTCTGTACATCATGCTTTGTTCTTATATAGTGAATTCTCAGGCTCCAAAGAAAGTTGTCCAGACCTGCCTTTGGGAAATGGTGAAATGGCTGGTGCCATCGAGCTGAAGAGGCCTGTTGGAACTCATTGCCATGGAAAAAAAACAGCCTGCGATGAGAGCCATGAGAAACTCATAGCAAAGAAGAAACTGTACATCGCCTCCATAGTCTGTCTGGTTTTCATGATTGGAGAAGTTATAGGTAAGAACACTGGGTCTTTTTAGGAAACGTTTGGGGTTTATTAAATAATGAAGCCAGATTTTTTTTTAAGAATTGGCATAAGTGTAACATTATTTTTATATACGCTACAATAAAATCACTTTGTAAGTTGTGCCAATGTCTTACACTGAGTTTAACTTGTGTATATATAAACCAGCCACTTATTTTGCTTTGTCTTTGAGTGCAAAGTGGTTCTGCACAATAAATGCTCTGACTGCATTTCACAACTAAGTAAATGATGGATTAAGCAATTTGTCATTGTAGCATAAAATTACATGACACAACCAATCCTTGACTCATCTATAAAATGTGATAAGCAGGCTTTTCTGTGCTTTGTTCAGCCTGTACAGCACTTTTTTTGTCAGCATTCACAAGTGCAATACTTTAAAATATGTATGACTCATTCTTTCTTTTAAACAACAAAATATTTATGCTGTGTAAGCTTTCTCAAAAAAACTATTTGCACCTTAATCACTTTGCAAAGTGTTCTGTAATGTTTACAGAGTATAATAAAATAAATAAAGAGATGAATAACATTTATAGTGAATGCTCTATGGTGGATTATGAAGAACCTTTAACATCCATGGAAACTTTCCATTGCACAAAAGGTTCTTTATAATGGAAAAAGGTTCTGTAGATTTTAAAATGTTCTTCACACTAAGAAAAAAGGTTCTTTTAGGAACTTCTATGGAGAAACAAAAATGGTTCCTCTATGGCAGGGGTCACCAAACTCAGTCCTGGAGGGCCACTGTCCTGCAGAGTTTAGCTCCAACCCCAATTAAATACACCTGAACCAGCTAATCAAGATTTAACTTGGCATACTATAACTTCCAGGCATGTGTTTTGGAGCTGGTTGGAGCTAAACTCTGCAGGACAGTAGCCCTCCAGGGCTGAGTTTGGTGAACCCTGTTTTATGGCATCGCTGCAAAAAAACAAAACAAAAAAACTTTGGAACCATTAATTAATAGTATGCATCTCTTTCTCAATTCTTATTCTCTGCTGCTCTTTCAGGTGGTTATCTAGCACACAGTCTGGCCATTATGACTGATGCAGCTCACCTTCTGACGGATTTTGGCAGTATGATGGTCAGTCTTTTTTCCTTGTGGATCTCTTCAAGACCACCCACCAAGAGAATGAACTTTGGCTGGCACAGATCAGGTGAGTCCATCCCATCTCAATCCTGTCAAATGAATTTTACATACATTGTTGATGTTGAAAATGTTAAATCTAAATCATGCCTATAAATTAAAGAAACATTTCACCCAAAAATAAAAATTCAGACAATTTTACTCACCTTCATGTTGTTCCAAACCCATGCATGTAACTAAGGAGAAATGTTGAAGAACTTTTTCCATACAACATTAGTTCATAGTGACCACATCTGTCAAGCTCTAAAACCAACAAAAATATCACAAAAGAAATCCATACAATTTATGTGCTATATTCTTCATCTTCTGAAGTTATAAGGTAGCTTTGAATGAGAAGCAGGCTGAAATTTATTTTTGTGTGAACTATTCCTTCAAAGCAGATTTAAGACTTTGCAATATTCATATAATGCCAAATCATATTTGTTTCAAATGAACATCTCACAGAGATTCTGGGAGCCCTGGTATCTGTAATGTCCATCTGGATCGTGACTGGAGTGTTGGTGTACCTTGCCATTGAGAGGATAGTAAAAAATGATTATGAAATTGAAGGCCATGTGATGCTCGTCACCTCAGGTTGTGCAGTCGTGGTCAACATCATGTGAGTAGACAGACATGAATGAGTTAAATTTGGCATGAAACAAAGTTGAGATAGTCTTTTCTTTCCTATTGTGACGTATATCAGAGTGAAACAGTTTCTCGAACAAGAAAAAATGTGGGGCGGGGCTTGATTTTGCCCATCGGGAATTGATTGGATGGTTGTGGTTTGCTATTGCTGTGATGTCATGTGAGTGACAGGTTGTCCCGCTCTCACACCAGTAAACATGTCATCAGAGAAGAGATGTCACTGCAAGAGGGAGGAGAAGTTATTTTTATTAAAGATTACAAGCGCACATGAATTGAAAAAAATGATGTGCACGGATAATAATTTCAAATAAATTCTGCAATATTCAATAAAAATAAGAATTATCAATTTTGATTTCATGGTGACTTTAACATTGGAATAACGAGAAGCTAAAGTAGTAATACTTAGTTTTTCAGGCATAATTTTGATATAAAACCTCAATTATTAGAAATAAAGGCAGAATTCAGAACTTTATTAAGAAACATCTTATTTTCTATTCTGTTGAAGACTATAGGCTACAGCTTTTTTTTTTTTTTTTTTTTTTTTTTTTTTTAAATTAAACAGTAAGGACTAGAATTTCGATAAATTGATATGCTTTTGTTTGCATTATTGTTTATATTCCAGAATGGCCTATATTCTACACCATTCCACGACCTTCCACAGCCACGGTTCAGGCTACCACAAGATTGATGAGAATGGGATTAGCCCCGTGGGCCATGGCCACTCCCACAGCCTCCTGGGTAATCATGGGAACACCAGTGTCAGAGCAGCATTTATTCATGTTTTGGGGGATCTCTTACAGAGCTTTGGAGTGATGGTGGCCGCCATTATCATCTACTTCAGGGTAAATGCACACTAACATAAAGAATCACCTTAAAAATGTCTTACCTTTGTCCAGTCCTTAAAGACACTATAAAATGGCATTTACAGTGCAATTAACTTCCATTTGCTAATTAATCAGAATATTTTGTGTAAATAATGGACTTGAAAGTTGTTCCCTTTAGAGGCATTTATAGAAGCAAAAAGGTTCAATTATATTGTCTTTAAATATTTTGTCTTATTTAATGGCAGAACAAAAGTTTATTGAACGACATGAATATTTATATTTATGCGTTATAATTATTTACAATACCGTTCAAAAGTTTGGGGTCAGAAAGATTTTTTTATGAAAGATATTAATAGGAGACTTTTTATTCAGCAAGGATGCATTAAATTGAACAAATAATATAGATATATTACAAAAGATTTCTATTTAAAATATTTATATGCTGTACATTTAAACTTTTTATTCATCAAAGAATCCTAATAAAAATGTATCATGGTTTCCTCAAAAATATTAAGCAGAACTGTTTTCAACATTGATAATAATAAGAAATGTTCCTTAAGCAGCAAATCAGCATATTAGAATGATTTCTGAAGGGTCATGTGACACTGAAGACTGTAGTAATGATGCTGAAAATCCAGCTTTGACATCAGAGGAATAAATTACATTTAAAATAAATTAAATAGTTATTGTAAATTGTTATAATATTTCACAATATTTTTTTATCATGTAAGATACTTTTTTTCATAAGATACTTTTTTCAAAAACATGGAAAAAATCCAATCACCATGATAAGGAATTGGACACTGATTTCTTTCCCCGACTCTTGAAAGCATTTCAATGGAGAATGTTTCTTCTGACATCTGTAGTCTAATTCAATTTGAAGACTAAGAACCATCTGATTTTGTTCTTTAATGCATCAGTACCTCCTGTTCTCTATCCAACTTCTAACGCAGCCAGAATACAAAATAGCTGATCCCATTTGCACTTTCCTCTTCTCTGTGTTCGTCCTGGGCACCACCATTACCATTCTAAGAGATGTCTTCCGCATTCTCATGGAGGGTAATTTTCAGATTAATTAATTTACTAAATTACAGTACAATTACAGTTGCATTATTCTCAATGACTTAAAATACGCATGCAATGTCAGTGTATTTTTTAGTTGCACAGTGATAGTACACATGGTGTAATATTCTCTATTTAAAGGTGAAGTGTGTAATGTCTACACCCCTAATGACACCAAACTGAATTGCAGAAATAATGACTGTTTCCAAACAAATTTCCCAAACACAATCTAGTCCCACAAAAGTCAAAATAAATAAAAAATGGCACACATCATCTTTAAATGCAAACTATGAATCCACTCTATCGTTGTAAACTCAGTGTCATGTGTCTGTGTTCAGGGACACCCAAAGGAATAGAGTTTAATTCAGTGAAGGAGGTGCTGCTGTCTCTAAAGGCAGTGAAGGCCATGCATAGCCTACACCTGTGGGCTCTCACCATAGGCCAGAGTCTGCTGTCTGTTCACATAGCTATTGGTAAGTTCATTAAATAACACTTGCTTCACAGCTCAATTATATTGTTATTATTTTAATGTTCATTTGTCTTGTTGCTTATGCAAATTATTCATATTGTTTATCTAAATCTATTGAACATGTTATTTGATACATCAACTATTTTATTTTAGTGCGAAATGCAACATTATTTTAAAATAAAATGTTTTTGTTAAAACTCCTCTTTGATCAGCAAAATTATATATTTAAACGTTTTTTCCTGTCAAAAAAAAAATTCTTCATGCCTTAAAATAGCTTGAATGTAATGCTACACCTTTGCTTAATTTAGGCTAGTATAAGCGGATCTATGAATATGCTAATTAGCCCCGCCTCCACTCACTTGCACGAGATCAGAGATCCATTCGGTAAACACTGCACAATGGTATCGCTCTTTACAACGTTGGACACATAACGGTAATTAATATGATTAGCCTTTTGCTTGATTACATTATCAAACAGCTAATATTGTGTTGCTGCTAATGTTACACAAGTCATGTTCCCGTTCGTCATCATCTAGAGTTAGACAGCTGCCTTCTAAAAATGAAGAGTTAAAAAAAATTGAGTTTCCGCCACAATCAGTATTGTATCTGGTCGGTATTGAAAAGTCATTTATTAATTTTGCGCAAAATGCGATATCCGTCGTGTTATTCTGTCATGTTTCCTCCCTTTCTTTCCAAAACGCGACAAAGGCCAGTCTCCCTTCTCTGCAGAATGCGATATATCCGCTCAACCAATCACAGCGCACCATTCCACCCACTGTAAACAGTAATGGCGGCGCTCTGAATATACCCGGCATCCTAGTTTTCCTTATCTACCTTGTACTTTGTGATCAACAAAAACAGAAAAATTAATAATTGTGACGGCATTGATGAACCTGTGGTGGTTTCTGCGGTGGGGAAGAAACGCAAGTTATCGAAATGTAATCATTTACGTGAGGAGATTAAGAAGATAAGGCACTCGGTCACGGTCAAGCCGTTGCTTGTTCCACGACAGCATCAAACTTCTGTCACGGTCCCCAAAACTGAATCATGGACAGTTTTTAAAAGCCGTTTTTAATACCAATGTACTCGGTAAATGTGTTTATTTTAACCGTGCGTTGGCGCCAGATACTCTTTAATCGGTAATGACAAACCGAGACATAATTCATTTATAACATTAACAAGATGACTCGTTGAATTCATTTTGGGAGCGACGGCTGAATGTATTTTTAGTAAAAATGCCTGTATATAAGATTAGTATTGGCAAAGTTCAGAGGCTGTCATATATGTGAATCAACTTACTTTGTTGTGTATTTTCAATATGAAAAATAACTTTTATATTGATGAATTAATTGCATTTTGAAAAAAAAAAAAAAAAAAAACGTGTCATGGATTTATTGCATTTTGGGGGGAAAAAAAAATCTGTTTTTATAATAAACCTTTTAAAATCAAAATGTAGATTTGAATTTTTAATGTTTTTATAACCAAAAGATGCTATGTGAAAGTTTGAAACAGAAAGTAGTGGTTTTCATCTCGCCACTTTTTTGGTAAAGAAAACACCTTTTTACTCAAATTAATCAAAATGGAGTTATAGTGTTTTGGAACCAAACTCTTCAAATAAATCAGTATACTGGATAACCTGACTTCTCTTGAGACTCCCCTGCTAGTTCGCTGTTAATTATATGCTAAAGCCCGCCGTCACGTTGACGTGATTGGTTAAAAGGTAGTTTGTGACGTATGAAACACCAGCGATTTCAAACCGCGTTTTTGAAACTGTCTTTGGATTTTAGGGTACGTTTACATGACAACGATATGCTTAAAACGGATAAGTTTTTCCTGTGAGTTTTTTCGCGTACAGACGACACCATTGTCAAAGCGATCCCCATTCATAAGAATCTGTAAAAATGACTAAAAACGTTGTATTCTGCTGGCAGGCCATTAGATGGCGATGAAACACTATAGACTGAACGTGTAATGCGTATGTGCATGACTTTATCGTTTTCACAGATTCGCGTTTTTGTTGTTTACACGGAGACTTTCAAAAACTTGAAACCCGTTTTCAAAAGTTAGAATTTTCAGACCACCAAAACGCCATTGTGTAAATAAATGGCCAAAACACATAAAAGTTTTCCGTTTGTAGTTGAAAATGGTGTCTTGTAAACAGCCCCTTAAAGAGAATATACTCTGCAATGGTGTTGACTTATGAATTTGCACATGATTTGTCTTTAAGCATATTAAAAACACCACATAGACATATAAACAACATTAAAAACCTGATTTTCACCACAGAGGGACTTTAAATGATATATCAGTCAAATATCAATTTGCATGTAGCCATTTAGCTATCAATTAGAATTTTATCTACATTTTTTGTAAAAGCTTGATGTTATAAAAATATCAAGCTTTTACAGTATAATACAAATTATGAAAAGTCTTTTTGACCATCGGGGACATTAGTTCAAAAACACAGAAATTAGTTGATGTATGTTTCTGAATTCCCAACTTGTCAAAATTTCTAGGCACAAATGGCATCTAAGAATGATAATAAATCCTTCTGCATTTCGTCCTTTAATTCATTTCAAACATGTCAGGTGAACATTTAAGCACAGAATAGTCTATTTAGGCTAAATGAACCTGTTTTTTCTTCATTTTAGAGGAGAATGCTGACCCTCAGAGTGTCTTAAAGGAAGCAACTGAACTCCTTCAGACCAAATTTGGCTTTTACAGCACAACCATTCAAGTGGAGCCTTATTGCGAGGACATGATCCACTGCGCCCAGTGCCAGGACCCTATGGACTAAGTTGTCCAAGTGCACCGGTGAGGGGAGGCTGTCTGTTTAAAATGTATGCACACATATTAAGCTTCATTGAGGGTCCAAGCCAGAAATGGAAACACTGTGCAAATGTATCATCTACATATCATTACGAATATGTACATGCCAAATGCATTTCTATCGACTACCAAGGAAACAAAAAAGAGATTTCACACTGTGCCATCTTAAAAGTGCATCGGTTTATGGGTGGAATAGCTTTAAAATGAAGTGGTGTGGTTTAGCTTCACATACTGTATGCAAAGATAAAGTAAACTGAGCGGCAGAACATAAATATGAGGCCTGGAGGCATCACTGTGAGCCTTTTTATTGTGACTTCGCAAGGCTGTGTACTGTAATTGCCTGTCTGTGGTCTTGGGAGGGTAAAAGATGGGTATTGACCTGACTTTCTTAAAAACAATTAGAATGGGGTTTATTATGCCCCAGCCAGCCTTACGTCCGCTGTCAGCACGGTTCTGTAATCAATGTGAATGTCCGCCAAACTGCGGCATGGTGTTGCAGGGCTTAAAAAGAGATTCTGCTCAAGTGTAATTATGGATTTTTTTCAGAGATCTCTCACTAATGTCTTGTCTCATGGTACAATGCTATTTGCAAAAGCAAGTGGGTGATTAACTCTGTTCTTCCTCACTGGCTGCGGTAGTTAAGGACCAGTTGTGGTTTCTAAGCTTGGCTTCGTGCGACTTTTGAAAGAACAGTGGAAACCAAATGGCAGATGAATGAACGAAGAGTGAAGTGTGTAAATTTAAATACGTTATCCCAATTTCATGAGCAGAGACCAAAACAAGTAAAACATTTAGAGGTTAATATCCCAACATATTCTTTTGAGTGGTCTTCTGAATCAACCAGTGTTGTGACTTTGGGGCGGGACTATCTGTGATAAACTGTTTAGCAGGGATTTGGCTATGTTTGGATTAGCATACTATTACTAATTTGCTACAATTAATGTATTGTGTGCACTACCGTTCAAAGTTTGGGGTTAGTAATTTTTTTCTTTTTCAGCTTTGCCATCGCAGGAATAAATTTCATTTTAAAATATATTCAAACAGATAACAGTTATTTTAAATTGTAATAATATTGCACAATATTTTTACTGTATTTTTGATCAAATAAATGCAGTGTTGGTGAGCATAAAGGCCTGTTCACACCAAGAATGATAATTATAACGATAACTATTTGCGTTCACACCAACAAACGATAACGGTCTGTTTATTGTAAGCTCACGCGCTGCGGTTTCAAAGTGTGTACATGTTTTTGCTGTTCTTGTTGCATTTACATGGCTTTAACCAGCAGATGTCCTCAGCGTGCTATGTTTTGAGTAAATAGCTAGTGTAATCGATCTAATCTAACACTGAATTTACCTGACAAAGTCAATTTAATTGAATAAAAACAACGCCTAGACTTTTTCACTGGAACTTCAAAGGAAGCAAGACAATGTTGTCGAAACTAGCACTGGATACCTGAGGTAATTTTATTTTACACTGTTTACTAGCCTGGCATATTTCGATAATACTTCTCACCATTTATTCAGAGGGTATGACCAATTGTTTTCCATGTATCCATTTTCTTTAAAGTATCCTTGAAAAGGGTGTTTGACTTGTCAAACATTGGTGGCTTTTTCTGGACCTCAGCGATTAACTTCTCCGCAATGTCGTCTGCCATTTATGCGCGAGCCCTTAAATTAGAATGGATTCTGATTGGCTGTCAGTGTTTTATCGTTCAACAGCTGGAAAAAAATAGTTCTGAAAGTGATCCCAACGATATCGTTTCTCTATATCGTTATAGCTGTGGTGTGGACAGTGCCATTCTTTTATATTTAGAAAAATTTTTAGACCTATATCGTTATCTTTATAGTTATCGTTCTTGGTGTGAACAGGCCTTTCAAAAACATTTAAAAAATCCTACCGACCCCAAACTTTGAACGGTAGTGTATGCTATACACAGTATGCAAATATCTGTGTGTACAGTATAATTGACAAAATGTGCGTTATATCACAGAGGAAAGTGTGTTGGGTAGCCTACTGTATATCATTTTCATGACTTATTTGATCAGTCTGTCAAAAGTGATTTAAAATGCAATTTAAAATTGTATTTACATGATAACTGGACGCCACTTGCTGATTTATACATGCAATTTAATTAGTAGTAACATACTAACTATACTAATACATTTATGTATTTATAGAATATAAAATTAAATTTCATTCTTGACTCATTATTTGAACAAACTGATTAAAAAGGAAAAAAGGAAAACCAGTAGTATATTCAGCACACACTGCACAGCATTCAATAAGCTGCTATTCCAAAGATAGCCAGTGACTAATTTGTTTGAACACTGATAGATAAGGAAGGGGAAAGCTGTTGGAAATCAATCATTAATTTTTCACTTGCATTGGGTGGCGACGTGGCGCTAGTAGTGGGACAGAATTTACACACTTCACCTTGCAAGGATGCTGTTGTGGGTCACTCTGGTTTGTCAAAGTCATTCATGCTACGGTCTATACATCCTCCATACGCTCATGTCTTCAGGCTCTGTCCAGCTGTAGTCTGTGCTGAGGTATAGGGAAACAGAATAGCCTCTAGTCTAGATACACACACTTTTTGCACAGGATTTCCATCTCTGATCTCGGTGCCGCCACACTGCCGCAATGACTCTAAGACATTCCAGCAAGTGGTGCAACACGTTTCTCATGTCTCTGCAGTTCAACACGGAGGTCATGGCTGTAACATACAATAACAAAGCACATGGTTTCCATTTTCACTGCAGTTTTCATTTAAATGGTTTTTAAAAATTGTTATTTTGGTAACAATTTTCAGAGCCCCTAAATGTGCACTAATGTTCATTTACATTATATGTGAAGATTTTATATAAATATAACACTGAATATATGATTTGAGACTAATATAAGACACACTTGACAGATAATTATTGTGTTTTAAAGCTTGCGTGTACTGATAAAATGTAGCCATTGTGATCTGTTGTGGTGTTGTGAAAGAGTTTTAAGGGTTTGCTTGCATGGTTGCTTTGTTTGTTTTTTACGTGTCTGCGATTTAGATGGCCAGTAATCATAACTGATCAACCCAAGGACCTCGCAATCTCACTGAAAGACCTTCATTAAATTCTATATTTTGTCTATTTGTTTTGATAAAATGAATATATATTTTAAAATTGAATATCACAGTCATTTATAAGAGAGTGCGAACAAATTATAATATGAAAGGACCAATGCATAAGCAGTATATTTTTGATAATGTTGGTGGGTTGGTGTGCCAAAGTTCTACATTATAAAATTGAACATTTAGAGCAATCACAGTGATCTACAGTGAAGTAAAAGACTATTTACTGTGATTAGAAAGTCGGTTATTCCTGTTATGCGGAGCTATTTCTATTAAAGGGTTTAGCAGGCTTTCAGAAATATGCTCTAGCCACGTTTACCGTAGACATGTAAAGGGATTGTTCACCGAAAAATGAAAATTATCCCATGATTTACTCACCCTTAAGCAATCTTCTTTCAGACAAACACAATCGGAGTTATATTTAAAAATATCCTGGCTCTTCCAAGCTTTATAATGGTAGTGAATGGGGCTCAAGATTTTGAAGCCCAAAAAAGTGCCTCCATCAATCATAAAAGTAATCCATATGGTTTCAGGGGTTGATAAAGGCCTTCTGAAGCAAAGCGATGGGTTTTTGTAAAAAAAATATCCATATTTACAACTTTATAAACTATAATAACTGGCTTCCGGCAACGGCCGTACGTGAGTCTAGTTCCGGCAGAAGAGTGAACTTTGACTCGACGTATTGACGAATGTGGAAGAGCAGAGGATGAAGCAAAACAAAACACCAGTCATGAATTAGAAGTCTAAAATGAGAATTCGTAAACAGAAATGTTGGAGGATTTCAATATAAAAGAAGAGTAGCTTGAGTTTGTTGCCCAGCCCTATTTGCTTCAACCGCAAGAGAGGCGTCTACTCTCACCTAAGCTTACGCTACTACTACATCCTGCGTCATACATCGGGTCAGAGGTCACTCTTCCTCTGGAACTAGACTAGCATGTGGCCATTGCCGGAAGCCAGTTATTATAGTTTATAAAGTTTTAAATATGGATATTATTCTTACAAAAAGCCATTGCTTCGCTTCAGAAGGCCTTTATTAACCCCTTGGAACTGTATGGATTACTTTTATGATGGATGGATGCACTTTTTTGGGCTTCAAAATCTTGAGCTCCATTCACTACCATTATAAAGCTTGGAAGAGCCAGGATATTTTTTAATATAACTCCAATTGTGTTAATCTGAAAGAAGATGGTCATATACACCCAAGATGGCTTGAGGGTGAGTAAATCATGGGATCATTTTCATTTTTGGGTGAACTATCCCTTTAAACTGTATTTAGGCATCTAAAGTTGATGCAACCTCACATCTCTGAGAAACAATCAATGATTAGATACTCTTAAAGTAAAACACATCTTATAGGATGTCATAGCCACATAACAAAGGAGTGGAAAACACCCTCCTGGTATTATTTTCTAGAATTGGGAAAAGTCTAATAGGCTAGTTTGAATATAGCACACATAGCATCACAACTCAAAAGATGAGATGAACATGATGAATCCAAAAATCAATTTCAGATGCAGGTGCACTCAACCTAACGAAAGCTTCGAAATTGATAGCAGAGCATGAGATGGTACATCATTGGTCATGTTTTTGACATGTTCTGCATTTTGTGTCGTGAACTGAAAGACATTAATGTTGTTCTGTGGAAACTGTAAATAATCTACATGATTATTTTCGTCGTGCCTCAGATTTGTGGATGTGTATATAAACTTGCTTCTTGTATAAAGTTATCCGTCTATAGAAGTACTGTGTGTAAATGTTTTACAGTTATCCTGTATGTGACCACATAAAACCACTATATAAACAGAAATTAATGATGGATATTTAATTTTTACATGCTTTTAATTTTATATGTGTCACATAACGTGTATGATTTTTGTAAGCTGTAATAAAATCATGTAAATCAAACAAACTTGCGCTATCTCCCACATTAATAATTACATCACAAGTTGATAATTAGTGGTACTGTAAATATGCAAAGCAATTTTATCTAAAATGATGATGAAACAATAAAATTACACTTTTTGGTAGCTGTAAACAATTCAGTAAACAGAACAAAAGAAATATAAATGTACAAAGTATGAATATTCACAGATAAAACATCCCAAATCTACTAACCATATCCAGAGCCTCACAGTGAGACTGAGATATTTAAATCAACACACTAAATTGAAATCCACTACAGACATAAACAGCACCGTTATAATAAGCTTCCTTATTTAATCTCATCAGAGTGACCACAGCAGCATTAATCTGACTGGCACCTCTCCAGATTCCCATCACTGGAGTCAATTATATTCACTCACACGTAATTAAGGTCATGAATTATGAGGCGGATATCAAGGTGCATCTGATCTTAAATGACTAACGAATGAGTGCTATTGGTTTAGGGACAACATTAACTCACATGCAGACTATCAACAGACTCCATGATGCCCCTTACAACTCTGGCTAGACCTGAGTAAGAAGAATGCACAAGCCAGAAAAGAGGTAATAAAGACTTTAAATGGGGGTGAGGAAATAATAACAACAACAATAACAAAGGACAAGAAAGATCAAGATGCAGCATTAAAGCAATAGTTCTGCCAAAAATGAACATTTCAAACCTGGATGACTTTATTTCTTCTGTGGAACACAAAAGAAGAAATGTTCACTAATGTAATCTTTTCCATATAATGAAAGTGAATGGGGATCTGGGCGGTCAAAAAAAAGTTACAGAAGAAAAAAAAAAAAAAGTCCATACAACTTAAATACTTCAATAGTTTTTCTATAAGAACAAAAGCAGATCCAAATTTAAGTTATTCACATTTAATTTTGTCTTACACTGTAGCTCTAGTCTCATTTACAATGCTGCACTGTGATTGGACAAGTAATCGTCAATGATTGGTCACCTTGCATTGACGTCAGTGCTTTTGTGTCATTTTGGAACTTGGATGCCCTTACATTTTCATTAAATGGAAAAATATGCAGATACATTCTTCAAAATTTCTGTTTTCCTGTTTCATGGAAGAAATAAAGTCATACAGGTTTGGAAGGACATGATTATGCTGTTAAATTTTTGGGTTAACCATTTCTTTAAAATTGAGATTCAGGAAAAGAAATGCCTAAAAGTAAAAACAACAGATTGTGATATGATAGATAAGAGAAGCAAAAAGCAAAGATCCAGTCCAAGGTTTTCGCACTGAATATCAAGACTCTAATGTATGATCACAATATAACACTGAACTGGAACAGGAAGGAAACGGAGCATATAGCTCCTCGTAAACGAAATGGGTATAAGTGCTGACGATTTCATTGTCCACACGTACTTTGAAAAGGACAACACTTTGAGATAATGATACTAACCTAAAAACATTACAAACTTCCTGTCTGAGCTTCAAACCAGTGCAAAGAAGTTCAAAAGTACAGCTTTTATAGCTTTGTACAGCGCTAAAAATGAAACGCACAAAATATAAAAATGGAAATATATACAGTGGCTTGTATCAAAATAGGTTTTGCTTCTTTCATTATAAGTTAAGTAAAAGTGGGCGAATCATCAGTCATTTAAAAATAAAAGTCCCAAAGTCTCAGCCTATTATGACGTCACAATCCATTTTAAGATAGAGCTGAGACTAGTGCACTTGTACTGTATCTGCTGTGCTGTGACGAACAGCTGTGGCAGAGTCATCAGACTCCTGAGACTGGAACATGGCGCTGAACTGGGCTTGAGCCTCACGCAACTGCTTGAACATGACAGAGCAGCTCAGTCCACGTACACAGTGCACACGCACCAAACCTGACTGACCGCCCGACAACATCCAGTTGTATGCATCCATGTTTGGGTTAAAACGGACCTGAGAGAGAGACAGAGAGAGAGAGAGTAAAAACACTAAATTTCTTAAGTAGACAGTTTGCATTGATTTGAATCATTCACATCACTTAAGTGGCGAGTAGCTTGCATTTGGCACTTGGTTAGTGTACATTTTGGCCCCTGTGTATGTATATTTATGGTCTGAATCTCTACTCAGATTAATTAGTAATTACAAAGGTCTGTTTAACCTTCTGTTCCTGCATGTCCTCTGTGGGTCACTGCTCTATACTGCCAGCAATAAAGCATTTTAGCACAGCTCTAATCGCTCTGTGCATGTGGCTCTGCTGAACAATAAACACTTCTCCTGCTGGAAGACAGCCAGTTCTGCCTGTAACTTCCTCCTTGGACAGTTTTTATTTCCAAAAAGGTGTTTGGGATTAAAGGGAGTATATGCAAAATGTATTTTACACTACAGTTCACAACAAAATATCTGTTTGTCTCTTTGTCTGTCTATCTATCTATACATCTATTTATACATCTATCCATCTATCTATTTATACATCTATCCATCTGTCTATTTATACATCTATCTATCCATCAATCTATACATCTATACCCATCAATAAAATTTTGGTAACACTTTAAGGTTCCATTGTTAATATCGAATAACTGCGTTAGTTAACGAATGAAAAATACTTCTAAAGTATTTATTAATCTTAGTTAATGGTCATTTTAACATTTACTAATACATTATTAAAGTCAAAATGTATATATAAATTTATATTAAATATATATTATGTATGTATATATGTATAAAAATGTATTATTCAATTTGTTTATTAAATTTATTAATTTATTTAATATATATTTTATTATATGAAATTTCTTCAACTTTATATTATATGTTTGTTTTTTTCATATTTTACAAATGATAATATCAGTATAATATGAGTGTCTAATCTAATCAAAACTAAATTTCTTAGTAGAATTTTCTTAGAAATTTACACTATATAGAGCAATAAAACGAAATCATTACATCAGTAAAATGCAACTGGGCATTTCTTACAATCTTTTTAACCATAAACGATCAAATGTTTCATTGTGCAGTGTGTTATTCAGAAAAATCCACCATCTCAATCAACACAGGCTGCTTTCCTGCTCTCCTCCCATCATCCACTCTATATCCAGAGTGACATTTTCCTAATTTTACAGGCCATTAGCTTCTGTCCATCTTCTTGCTTAACTCTCAGCAAACCACCCGCTCTCTCTCTTTCACTGGCCAGTGCAAATACTCCAGACAGTAGTGCACTGACACTGCTACATACAACTATAGCTTTCCCAAAGCGCGTAACAATACAGCTAATACAGGTTTATTCTCTACAAGGTGACTGCTGATGGATCACCTTATGGGGAACATATTTAGGGTCACAATGTTATATCACATGGTGAGTATTTAGATATTAGAATGTGTACATAATTTTTTTTTTTTTTTTTTTTTTTTTTTTTTTTTACACAGCTCTCTCAAATACTTGACTTTGATTTGTCTACACCCCACCTGTGGTCTCGTAGCTGGTCAACTACTACTAAAAATTCTGATGGGATTTAGCATGGTTATCCTGGCATAAAACAAGCATCAGGTGCAGCTGGCATCCAGTTTTTCAGGATATTTCACAGCTCTACACTAATAGGTGTCAGCGAGGGCCTCAGCTGGGCTTGTTTGCTGTTGTATAGATAAATGTGATCTCACCTTGTAGAGTGCGCTCAATGGCATCTGGTCTACTTTAGCGACACCTTTGACCTCATTTTGATGCAGGTGCTTCATCATGGGCCGATTTTCACACTTTGCAAAGGTCCCCTGAGAGACAAAAAAAAACAAGGTGTGAACAACTCAAGTTAAGAGACTAAGCACTAGATAGAATGTACAGTTACCACCACTTATTATAACGGGTATCAGCAACTACTTCACATTACAATCCATGTCACGTTCAAAACCTCACAATATCATAATAAGATCGTGACTGAAAATCTAGTTTCAATGATCTGTCTCACAGTTTGAATTACTTGTGTACGGTACAGTGCATCATTGACTATGTTCACACAGCAGCAGAAAAAGGTTGTCACACTCACAAAACACCTTACTTCCACGTCGAAAAATAAGTTGGATACATTTGATCAATTCATGCATTCCCTGGGAAACAAACCTATGACCTTTGTGTTACTAGCATTCTGCTCTACTATTAATGCATTAAAAATGAAATTTCCTTCCCAACTACTGCAGTTGATCTTTGTTTTTTTGCTGCCTGAATGTGTATGTACGTGCAAGGATGACTGAGGAGAGTTCAATTATCCCAATTCAAACAGCTCTTGCCTGCTCCAGAACGTGGCCTGAAAGCGGACATGTGCAGCGCGCCATGGATGGACGGACGGATGGGGGTGGAGCGCTGGAGCGTGAGACGGCAGAACAGATGGAGCATCTCTGTGATGGGGGTAGGCCTCCAGGCGGCTATGACTTTAAATTAATGAAGGGTGCAGAACTTAATCAACATATAACCCATAAGATGCGGGTTAAGTCTCAGAGGGATACGAGAGAAAGGGGTGCCACTACGCTAACACGCAGACAGCACTCCTGGGCTCTCGACTGTGTCTCCTGCACTTGCTCAGGTGTGCTGGGAAAATAAATAAGCCAATAAATCCAGTCCGGCCACGGCCCCTGCACAGTCCGCATGTAATGATCTGTGGAATAGGCTGCAGTACACAGTAGCACACACAGATCATACACACACTGCCACTATCATATACACACACATTAGTGAGGCCACTAATGGATTTTTACATGGTCTTGCAAACCAATACTTACTAGTCAACTTCGTTCATACACAGAAAAACATACAGAAAATTAGGTGCATATCTATTATTAAAACCGGGATTGGGACAATAAATCGATTCATCTCGATTCGTGGATCGATTCTGAGATTTTCAGATTGCATCGCGATTCTCTCTCGAATAAATTCTGAGCTTAGTTTTTAACAGCAGATGGCGCTCTAGGCTAGTTTTTAACCGCATGCTCAAATGCTCATGAAGAAGAGCGCTCGTGCATTTGGCCAAGTCTGAGAATGTAATTGCATATCGGAATGCTTTTATGACGCGAGATTAATGTAAACAGCCCATTGCAAACACCCTTGTAATTTGCTTCAATATTTTCAAACTTTATTAATGATTTTTTTATAGAAGGTTCAAGTGGTTTGTGTGAAGAATTGGAAGCAAGAAGAGTACGGCTGTTTCTAAAGCACACAGTGCCATCTGCTTAGTTTATAAGCTTAGAATCGATTCGAGAGAATCATGATGAATTCGGAAAATCTCAGAATCGATCTAGAATCATTTATTGATTCACGATGCATCGATTTATTGTTCCAGCCCTAATTAAAACTGGGGTGGACATGTCCCTCCCACTTCCAGGAATTTACCAAACTTTTTTGGGCAAATATTACTAAATTTTAAGAGCTTCATTTTGTTTGGTTGAAATGCAAAGACAAAAATGTAGCCACCCAATAAGACGACAGCATCAGCCAACCCTAATATGGCTATGACCACCTGCTTTTCAGCAAATCAGTTATGGGTATTAACAATACATCACTAAATTAATATTCATGAGGCAAGACAATAAGGTTTACAGTGCACCCCTTTACTTTTCCCAAAAAATATTTTGTGGGTGCAGAGCTCTGGTGAAAGTGAAATAAAATAGCTTATGTGGCAACAAAAGATCAATACTCTCAAAATCTGATTTCCTACATCATTTCCCAAGCACAGAGATGTGTCATGAAGAAAACTGCTCAGTGATGATGAAATGAAACAATGACTGCACAAAAAAATAAACTTTTTGAGTTTCTCACCAGGTCCAAGTCGTGAAAATGGAGATAGTACTTTTTGACTGCTCCTTCGTAGGTCAATGGCTCCTTCCCAGGATTATTTGTAGCGTTTTCCATTTCCTCCTCCTCCTCCTGTTCTTCATCTTCAGGCCTCTGACCGGGTTCAAACTGGACCATGTCAGTCCTGTACACTGACTTTGGGGATTAAGCAAAATGGTCAATGTTAATTAAAGGCTTTAATATGTGGGAATTCAATTAATGATAAAGAAACATACAAATCTCCGTCGTCTGATATTGTTGGGGTCAATATCCATTCGAGGAAGCATAGTAAATAAACAATCCCCTCCATTGTCCGCAATGGCAAAAGTATTTATCCAATCAGACATAGAAAGGCTCTGAAAGAGAGAGTTGTTTTGTCATTATTAGACCATTTTGACTATATTAAACCATGTAGAGACACTCTCGTGTAACTTTCACCTACCCAAATAGTGGCTTTTCTAGGACACACAAAGTAAGGCTTGATTCCAATGTAACCTGAATCAAAATAATGGACTCCATGTTGCCCAAACCTACACAAAGCAAAAGAAAAAGATGATTTAATAAAATTATAAATACTATGCCTGACTTAAAACTTAATATCATGTATTCAGAAGAGCAAAATGCTGTGGACCCACGTGGCAAAGCAACACTCTTGAGCCATAAGGATGCCGCTCCAAAAGAGGGGCCAGTACACTTCAGGGGTAAGGCAGCGCTTTACTGCCAAAAGAGGCACGTAGGTTTTCCTCACGTCCCACATTTTAGCCATGCGATCATCTCCGACCGTCACCAACAAGTTACTGCCCAAGAACAGTAGATAAAAAATGTATGTAATTCTTCATCACTGTTACAAACAGATCAATATTTTTAACAATATTCACAGAAATCTTGCTACCGACATGTTCTACAGGTACACCACCATTCAAAAGTAAAGTAAATATTGTGAAATATTTTTACAAATTAAAATAAGAGTTTTCTATTTTAAATATATGTTAAAATATAATTTATTCCAGTGATGGCAAAGCTGAATTTTCAGCATCATTACTCCAGTCTTTAGTGTCACATGATCCTTCAGAAATCATTCTAATATGTCGATTTGGTGCTAAAGAAGTATTTCTTATTATTATCAATGTTGAAAACAGTTGTGCTGCTTCATATTTTTGTGGAAAGTGTGTTACATTTGTTTCAGGATTCTTTGATGAATAGAAAGTTTTTTTAAAAAAAATATGCATTTATTTGAAATAGACATCTTTTGTAACATTATAAAAGTCTTTACTGTCAAATCCTAAATCCTACTGACCCCAGATGCTCTCCTCGGAGCATCTGGACAGTAAAAGGGCAGAAGAGACAGCTGATCCCCCCCTCAAACCCTCTTGCTTGAATGCATGCTAAGGCTGCTTGATTGTGGCAAAAAAAAAAATCATAATCAAGATTATTTTTGGTCAATATTGAAATTTCACTATATGAAAAAAAGGTCCTCAAAATAATTACATAAGACAAGTAAACAATCAGCAATACAGTAAGAACAAAGAAACTAACTGCAAACAAAACGGCCAAGATACAACAGAACAAAGACACAAATGAAATATAAATGTACAGTGTTATTCAGATAAGTAATAGCCCTCAACAAAAAACTGAATAATTAAATGTAAAATAACACTGCATAGTCTTACTGTACACATTATTTATACATTAATCCTACTACTTAAGTTATTCAGTCAAGATCAGTGAGTGATTTTCCTGTCATTTATTGTTTAATGACAGACTGCAGCAGGTATATTATGCTGCTGTCACTTTAAGAGCTAATGCATGGATCCAAGAATTTTCTGAGGTTTAGGTATATCTGAATTCTACATGAGCAGTCAAGAGCCTAAAGCACAAGAAAAAAAAAAAAAAAAATATATATATATATATATATATATATATATATCTCAACACACAAGAAATCTCCACTTGATTTCACTAGCCCCCTGTGGGGCAGTGGGATAGGGTGTCATTTTCCAAATTGACTTCTCTAATGCCGCTTACAGCAGTCTCTTATAAAGGTCACAGTGCTTTAAATCTAAATGCTAAGAACAGACTGTTGAAACTACTGATGGTGAAACTGTGTGATGCTGAAATATATTTGACCTAGACTGTTTCTCTGTTGCTAAATGAGAAAACTCCATGGGTGGGCTGTTTTATAGCATGAATACCATACAACTAATGGCATACATAAATATTTAAATACACCACGAATACCAATGAAATGGATGATATTAGATGTCATATATGAGGCACTGGGTTAGCAAAACAAAAAAATTTCACAGTTTATAGTCTGGTAAGGTCAAAAATCTCCTTTTTTAAACAGACACTACAGTTCAAAAGTTTGGGGTCTGTATGTAATGTAATGTAATGTCATGTCTCACCTAGAGGCTTTACACCAGCTCAGGGTTCGGATGTTCTCGTCATGGGCGTGAAAACAGTGGTAAGGGTAGAGAGACACAACTCCATCTGGAGACCTGACTCTCAGTAGCGTAGACTTACTAGCAAGATCCCACAAACCAACCAGACCTGGAAAAGAGAAAGTGAAGTGAAACATCACAAACGTAAAATATTGCAACATACCAAGATATTTACATTTTGCAATTCTCTCTAGAAGAACAAATAGACCTAAAGACAAAACAAATGAAATCACCATCATAGAAGCCAGCTGCCAAGAGGTTATGTGGTTTGACATGGAGCCAATCCATAGCAAAGCACAGGCCACTTCGACCTTCATGATCTGCCTGGTTGGAGCCCATCTTCAAAGAAAGAACCTTCTTCACCTGCAAACACACAACCATAAAACAGGTCATATAACACTGATCTAACACTTTTAATTCAAAATTAATGGTATACATAATTCAAGGTTCCTACAGCTTTTGACCAATGAATTTCCATGACTTTTCCATGATTACCACATATGAATTCCCTACATTTTTTTTTAATAAAGACTGCTCTACTCTGTTTTTGAACCATTTTAGAGTCGAGCACACCCTAAAAATGTATATGCACTATTTAAATTTCAATGTTTTATGACAATGCAAAATATTAGAGCAAATATTGCTAGAAATTATGTATTTTTTATAAAGAATTTATTTCTAAAGACTAATATTTTAGAGCACAGTTTAAAAACATACTATAGAAATTTCCATTTACATAAAATATTTAAAAAAATGTATAGAAACAACCCACTATAGAAATTATAAAACCATATTTATGAAAATATTATTATTTAATATTTACATAATATACAGTATATTTTATTACATCACATTTTTAAATTCCTTGGTTTACCTGTTAATCACAACAGTTTAAAATTTGCTCAATAGTCAATATTTCTATAAAGCTATTTCCTTCTGCAATTATCCAAAAAAGTCTGGATTAATGCTCTATTTTGTTTGAGGAGGTCTTTCTACCATGACAGCTAATTTCCAGAGGATCATCTCTTGGATGCTTGAAAATGTTACGTAGACAGCCCATAAAATGGCCCAGAGGAGCCATACCCAGAACAGTTTTAGTGAAAAGCCACTTCAACTGTGAAATTGAGCTACAGCGAAATGACACGTCAGATTCAAGCAAACATTCCAATGATCTCTTGCCATTCGACCATTATGTTAGTTGCAATGAATGTGTAATATGTCACTTAATGTGTGAAATGAAACAAAGACTGAGGTCTTATCTGTAAAAATAAGAAGCATGCTGGCAGAGTGGATATTGACCTACCCGGCATATCAGCGGTGCTTGGCTGGTTTCTCCTATTGGAAAACACATAAATGTGTTCAGTGCTGTGCACTTATAGATAGGAGCATTACTATTCAACACATGACTGCATTTATCAAGAAAAACAATCAAAGGAACAAGGATCAAATGACATGTGCTTAACTGAATAATGTAAAGAATAAACAAGCAGCAATTTAACAATGTCATCATTTAAAGGGGTCAAATACAGTGCATTTTATCTTATACCTGAAGTAAGACCTTTGTTCATCTTCGGAACACAAATTAAGATATTTTTAATGAAATCCAAGAGGTTTTTTTTATCCCCCATTGAAAGCAACATGATTACCGTCATTCAAGGTCCAGAAAAGTAGTAAAGACATCATTAAAATAGTCAACATGACTACAGTGGTTCAACCTTAATGTTATGAAGCGACGAGAATACTTTTTGTGCGCAAAAACAAAACAAAAATAACGACTTTATTCAACAATTTCTTCTCTCTCATAACATTAAGGTTAAACCACTCTAGTCACATGAACTCTTTTAACAATGTCTTTAATACCTTTCTGGACCTCAAAAGGTGCAATGTCGTTGCTGCCTATGTGTGGTTCAGAAACCCTTGGATTACATCAAAAATATCTTGTGTTTCGAAGATGAACAAACATCTTACGGGTTTGGGACAACATGAGGGTGAGTATTTAATGACAGAAATTTCATTTTTTGGGTGAACGAACCCTTTAAAAACAGTCATAATTTAGTTTATCATCACCATTTTCCACTTGCTCTCTTGGACCATTAGAATCAAATGGGCTGTTTTTGCTACTATACCTTTAAGACTCCCGCATAAAATGCTCTCAAATTGGTTGTCATTGTATGACTGAAAATAAACCAAAACCAATTTAACACAATCAGCACTACAAACAAACACTGAAAAAACTGAAAATTTGAATCAGATGTCTGTCTATATCTGTATTAATGTAGTGGTTGTGCTTTTAAGGGGATGAATTTACATAAATACATTTTAAAATATCCCTTAGGAGAGGATTTTACAGTGAAACTGCTTGCAGCACACTGCAACGTAAAGCAACACCCCTAAAATAAATAAATAAATAAATAAATAAATAATAATAATTAAAATACTTAAATACAAACAGACCCATCTCTACTCTGCAAACTAGCCAGTGGTAAAAATCTACTAAATCTACTAGCAAATTTACTAATCTAAAAACTTGGTGCAATCAGTGTTTCTTTAAAAAAAAAAAAAAAAAAAAAAATTAAACAGTCATTCATATTCTCATTAAGCAGAGAATATAAAACAAAAGAGAAGTGCTAGAGGTGCTGAATGGAGTCACATGTATGAAACTGTGTGTCTACGGACAGACTCTGTGTACATGGAGACAGTGTGTGTGTGTATGGGAGTAGAGTGCAGAAGTGATATACAGCCACATGACTTCAGGTCGGAACCGTACAGAGCGGTAACGGGTCGATCAGGTCGATAAAGCATCGCACCTCTGACCCACTCATTCTGGCAGCATGGCAGACAGCCCTGACCAGGGGCCCTTTTTCCAGGCTGACTAAGGTCTTTTTGATTGACAGACCAGGAGGATATGGGTGTCAGGTATTGGGCTGAAATTCATGGCCTCAAACACTAACAACTGTGTAGCGATGCATCTTTTTTGTCATTTCAATTATAGATCCTTGTCTGATGAAAACAAGCCAGTAAATTATCTCCATTGAGAAGGGAGGAGTCAGCGTCTCTCTCGTCACCTTTTACGGGACACCCTTTCACTCTAGAGAAAACCTATTTATAATTATCTACCATAAACCTTCCGAACCCGAGGACATAATGGAAAGTGGGAATGTGGATAACTGTTTTATCACTAGCTTTTTGAAACGTCTATAATTGCTACTGTGAGTCCTTCTCAAATCAATAGACAGTGCAATAATCAATCTACAGTACGAAAATGGTCAAATGAATGTTCATGTGATCTATATAATAAAATGAACTGCATGAAATTAGAACAAAATGTTTAATAAACAAAAAACGAAGGAAAAAAAAAAAATACAAAAACAAATGAAAAGCAATAAAAAAACAAAATTAATATAAAATATAAAAATAATATTAACGTTTAGTGTGTTTTTTAAGCCATTTGGTTTACGAGGACATGGGAAGTATCCTCAGAAACCATGTTTACTTTGTAATACCCATGTTATTATACACATTTGTGTCCTCATAAACCATATATACAAGAACACACACACACACACACACACACACACACACACTAAAAGCCAAAGAGCAGGTCTGAGGTCTTGGATTGTACGTTCAGTAATGAAGGTTAATTCCCCGAGGGTGCAAAGAGTTCTTGTCCAGAGCTGCCGGGTCACTGACCAAAGACTCCTGGAGAGTGAATCCAGTAAGAACCACAAACAGAGCCATGAACAGAAAACCAAACCCATCCCAAAACCAGTCTGGAGATGTTAAACTGGTGGAGTGTGAGAAGCAATTTCTGTAGTAATATCCATAAAAAACAAAGAGCGGCGAGAAAAGGAATAGCTTTGTAAAGGTCATACAGCACTTTTTTAGTCTAACAATATCCAGCCATTCCTTCAGAATTCACAACACAGATAGATAGATAGATAGATAGATAGATAGATGAATAGATAGATGGATAGATAGATGGATAGATAGATAGATAGATGGATAGATAGATGGATAGATAGATGGATGGATAGATAGATGAAGAAGAAATAAAATGCGAGCGGTACAGTCTTTGCCCATTTCAGTCCAGAGATATTCTCAGTGAATATCTTATCATTTAAAAACAAATACACATTCAACCAGGATTTCTTTTTCTCAAATTCCCTTTTAAATTCAAGAATTGATGCTCACTAACAGCTTCAGTCCTTTGAGAGAAAGAGGTCTTTAAAGAAAGCATTTGTTACATCCAAACAGTTCTTCTGGCCTCAGGAAAGTATAATTAAGAAAGCATTAAAACTTAGAGTAGGATCAATGAATTAGAAGTTTGCAAACAGGGAGAATAAGACACTGGCAACACTGAAGAAACAGAGACGGTTCATTAATAAACGTGGGCAGTTGGCTTCTTATCTCTACTGGAGCAGGGCCCGAGTCTACCACACAGAGGGCCCCTGAGGGACCAGAAGAATGGACCATATCACTACTCAATAACTAGAGAAACCTAGTACAAAAGCTAAATGTCTGAATGATAAATAGTGAGGATGGCCATGAAATGGCCCCTGTTTACTAGTGTATTAAAGTAAGTGGACAGTTTATTACTCATTCTGTGGTATAAGAATGAGGATGTGCATAACATCTATTTAAGAGTATTTTAATTGCCCAGATCTGGAAACACACAAACACACAAACACACACACACACATTAAAATTCCATTATATTTCCAGGATTTCAATGGCCATGAGAAACCTATATGAATATTGTTTTTCTTGATAAAAACATTAAATAAGATTATTTTTATGATTCAATTTTATTCAAAATATTCATTTTTATTTTTTAAAATTATATACAATACTTTTCAAAATTTGGGGGTCTGCAAATTTTTTTGAAATTAGTCTCTTACCTCTCCAAGGCTGTATTTATTTGATAAAAAAAATACAGTAAAAATGGCAATATTATAAAATATTATTACAATTTAAAATTTTCTATTTTAATATATTTCAAAATGTAATTTATTCCTGTGATGGCTAAGCTGAATTTTCAGCATCATTACTCCAGTCTTCAGTGTCAAATGATCCTTCAGAAATAAATACATTAAAAAAATTCTCATTATCAGTGTTAAAAACAGTTGTGCTGCTTAATATTTTTGTGGAAACTGTGATACATTTTTTTCTGGATTCTTTTATGAATAGAAAGTTCAAAAGAACACCATTTATTTAAAATATATATAAATTTGGAACATTATATTTTACTCTTACTGTTAATCAATTTAATGTGTCCTTGCTGAAAATAATTAATTTCATACTGAAAAAAAAAAATCATAATGACTCAACCTTTTGAATGATAGTGTATATTAAATAATATAATTTTTTATTAAATTACATGTCATTCAATAATTATTCAATGCTATTCAAATGTACTTTTTATTTTATTTAAAATTTCTAATTTTATATATTTAAATTAATATTTATTCATATATTAATTAGAGTATAACATTATTAACAAATAAATAAAGATCATAGCAAACAATTTTGTGTTACTGTATCGTAAAATGGTGCAAGTCAGAACAATAAGCTGCAAGAGAAAGATTTCACTGCCGGTAAAGGGTGCTGTCAGGCACACCACAAAGCAGAAATGTTTCCATGATGTCAATCAAGACTGCTACAGAACTCTGCCATGTTAAGTTACAAATTAAATCTCAGTGGTATGGAAACAGTTAATGCTTTGCATCTTACTGGGTTAAACCTGCAACCTTTCAATTAGCAGCCTTGATCTTTAACAAGTACACTGCATAACTCAGTATAAATATATTATCTGCTCTTGAGATATGATGGATTGTTGGCTGTATGCACAATCAATTAAAATATGATATGCATTCATCATGTTAACCCATGGCTGGCATCTGGATACAGTGAGTAAACACAGTACCAGCAGATCAGTGCTAGAGGGAGATCACACACACACACACACACACACACACACACACACACACACACACACACACTGTTTCTTGTTATTCGTTGGGATCATTCATGATTTTTATAATTCAACCAAGGCTGTATATAATACCTGTAGAAAGCTATCCGTTAGCAATCCCATTCAGTGTACGCAATTTGAATTCTGTGACATAAAACACAGCATTATATAATAACATGCTTGCTATACATGTTTCTTGCAAAGAATTTCATTTAGTCAGAAACACTGATATGCTTGAATGGTATAACCGTAGATAAGCAACATTTCACTGCTGTGTAAAGGGGGGCCTCTAATCAAACGGCTGAAGGCAGTGAAACTCATATAGGCACTAGACCCTCCCTCCTTTTTTCTAGCTCTCTCACTGTGACTGTGATGAATGAGAAGCCCTGGGAGGGTAATCTTTTGCAAACACACACAAACAGTACAGATAATGTGTGTTTAAGAGAATAAAAGAAAAGAGGAAAATAGGGAATGATGCAGTTGATGGCAGGTCATCAGTCTGTTCCGAGCACTCCCTGAGGAAAGGGCATTATGAGCTCCCATGGGACAACCAGCCTATGCTGGCCATTTTATCAGTGCATGTGCCCTTAAGATGTGCAATGAAATATAATAAAATCCCTTGATCCACATTTAAGAGCCTGAATAGCTTTAAAAAACATTAGTTTGAAAGCCTGTTGTAAAATACACTTTGGCTAAAATTGTAATTAGACTTACAGGGTAAAATGATAATAATAAAAATTATTATTATTATTATTATTATTATTATTATTATTAAATGAATTAATGGATGGATGAATGAAATTATACAATTATAACAACAATCAATCAATCCATCCATCCATCAATAAATCAATCAATCAATCAATTAATAAATCAATTAAATTCACCTTCCAAACAATTTCAGGAAATTCAGTTTGTTCTGTCTTAAACTATGTTTGTAAAAAAGTAAGCAAACACATCATGTGAGATAGATTAGTGTTTGTTTAGTGCTAATGAGAAAAATGCATTATAACACTTGGCTTGGGACTGTTCTGTCATGTGCTGCCCTCTTCTGGAAGGAACAACACATTGCACATGTTTCTAAATCATGAGAGTCCAATCAGGAGTGGCCACCTTCCATAAGAGTCTAGCCTCAACCCGAATTAAACATCTGAACAAGCTAATCAAAGTCTTTAGGATCACTAAAACCTTTGAGGCAGGTGTGCTGGATCTAAACGCTGCAGGAAGTTGGCCCTCCAGGAGAAGGATTGGACACCCCTGTTCTAAAAAAACAGCTAAGTGTCACGCAGAGAGAGTTCAAATAGTCATGACAAACTAGACTTTGATTGTCCTTGGCACAAGTATTTTAAGCGGAACTGATATGACCCCATTAAAGAAATCAGAAGAACAAGCAAATGAATGCATTTCACCATTCTCTCACCTTTACTTTGATGGTGTGCTGCAAGGGCTTCTGGGTGTGGAAGACTGTAGACACTGATGGTTCCATTAGAGAAAGCTGCTGCTAGAAGACCTAATCTAGGCATTTGTGGAGACTGACAAAAATGAAAACACAGTCATTTACATTTATGTACACCACAATCACAACTTAAAGATCGGAAAAAGTATTAAGAAAAATGTTTTCACAAACAATTAATTTGATAGCATAATTTAAAAACATTTTTGTTCAATACAAATGTACCATTTTTTTTCTTTTTTTAAAAGGTACACTATGTAACTTTTGGCCCTCTAGTGGTTTAAAAACAAAACTTAATGCATTTTGTGGAAGAACATTGTTTTGGTTGTGCTTTGGCTCTGTGTGACTGTGCGGATGAATATGACCCTTCACAATAGATAATGAACTCTACAATGATGAACTCTGTTAGAGAGCAACATATGGCAATTTATCTGTTCAACTTCAATAAAATACCTTACTTGTGTAATTAAAAACGCCATCTCTGTGTCACTTTTACAATATTTAAAATCCCTCAGTTCTCGTCATCTCCAAAAAGCCAAGCCAATGGTGATTCTCATTTTATTACAAGCTCTGTGGCGTTCTCTTTTTGCCAGCAGATTCTCCTCTGTTTGCTGTTTGTTTAAAACGGTTAACTCCCTGGAGGTTCAGGATTTAGCATGCTCCATGTCAACCTTTCTCGCTTATTGTGACAACTAACCTATGCCACTCCCACACCATACACATGTCAAAATAGCCGGAGTGTCTTTTCTCTATTTACGGATATGACGAGACACTCACAGGGCGAGTGATGTATGTATGCAATTTCCCATAAAAACCATCCCGACATGTCTAAATTATAAACAATAATATGCTTACCATAGTGAATCAGGGTAAGACAAAAACACATTTTGGTTACATAATGTACCTTTAAATTTTCTGAAGACTTTTTGGGTCTAATGTCATTTCTTACCTTTCTGCTGGTGGTGGGCAGCTCCCACACTCCTGCAGGACACCACCTTATATTCCAGATGCATCCGTCATCTATTGCCAGAGCGTACGCTAGATGAGGAGAAGTTGAGGGCCTGAAGTGGAGGAAAAAAAAATAATAATCAGAAATTGCTATTTTATTCTAAAGCTCAACACAGAGTACATATTGTCTCTTAAAACCAATCTGTAAGTGTCTTATCTTGGTCACCTGCTTTTACACTGAAGGTCTCCGATGTCCCACAGCTGCAGTAAGACAGGACCTGAGTACAGCTGGTTGATTTTGTGTTTGTCGTCCATGCCTTTGTGGCAGTAAATGGCGGCATACTGTCTTACTGCTGCCCCGTCAGGACATGGGCACCACTCCATGGACCGCACAGGACCACCAACAAAGAACATAGCGTCCCAGCGCTCAGAATGATGTGGCAATGATTCAAACCTGCAGATCAGCAGACATTTTACATGAGAGTAGATATAGACTACCGTTCAAACTTTCTTTTCAACGAACACTGAAAAATCACAGTTTCCACATAAAAACAGCATGACTGTTTCAAACATTTATGATAAGAAATGTTACTTGAGCACCAAATCAGCATGTTAGAATGATTTCTGAAGGAATCATGTGACATTGAAGAATGGAGTAATGATGCTGAAAATTCAGCTTTGCCACACAGGACTAACATTTTTACTGTATTTCTTTTTAAATAATTGCAACCTTGGTGAGCATAAGCGAGTTCTTTTTAAAAAACATTACAAACCTTGCCGACCCCAAAATTTTGAACGGTAGTGTACTAATAATTAAAATTAAAATAATTTAAAAATAAAAAGAATCAAAAATAAAACACTTACTAAAAAATATTAAATATTTGATTTGTTTACCAACATCAGAGAAACGTGAACATGTGAATGTATAGTTATTTAAATGTTAACTCTCAACAGATACTTCAATACATATTTTAGGTCAAAGGGGATTTACCAACAACAAAAAGATTGGGAATTCCTGTACTAGATGAAATTAATTGTAACATATCTCATATATTAATAATGTCAACAATCACATAATGTAAAAAATGTTTGTATGGAAGAGACAATGACAGCAATTGTCAGAGTCATTCATTTGGGATGATTTAATCACTGTCAGTAACTATGTTTCCATCCAAAGTTGCAAATTTTACTTATGCACAAAATAGGAATATTGCATAAAACATTTGACAATAATGCACCATTTTCATCCCATGTGTTCAAGAAAACAAAATCGTCACTTCCTGGGAAATTGCATTATCAAATCATTTTGATGACAGACTTTTGGCTCAGACATTTCAGAATGATCAAACCAACAGTGAAATTAAGTTATCCAATCACATCCTCTGTTGAGGCAAAGTCACATGAGTTTTTTGTTACCCATCAAGGGATTTATTCAGGATTTATTAACAAATGTATACGCCTCAACTGAGTGCACAAGTTTGGCTGAGAAAAAGTCTCTCTGACAGCACGCGCACATAGCGAATTGAGTTGTCTTTTGCTGCTTACTGCGCTTCAACGATTTAAAATGACTTGTTTTTAAACCACAATTCTTAAAAACGTATGCAAACGATAAGCTTTCAAGACTGCGTAGCACAGCAATGTCACGTGAGCTTAACAATAGAGACAATAGACCAAAATCTCTACCAAATTTTTACCGGTTAATTGTGTCTACCGGTATATAGCCCACCCCTAATGGAAAAATAACTACTGTGAATGCCATTTTAATGAACCAAAGTGAATTAGTGAAAACTTACAAATGATCTCTTACCTTCTCACTGTTTGCAGTTTGATCTCTCCCTTGATTTTTTCCCGCGTAAAGGTAAAAGAGGCAGATTCTTTCTCTTGGGGTAAATATTTTTCAGCCTCACTGTTAATCAAAACAAACACCTGTTAAAATAACAATTTCTTTGTTTATATGGATATTATGTGGTATTTAGCTACACTAATACCTGTTAGACAGGAAATGCCAATCTTTGGCAGAAGGAATCCACTCAGGAAATACCCAGGGGGAGAAGTTTTCATCCCGGCTAGCATTTAGCGAAAGAAAGACAAGTAATATCAAGATACAAGAGATACAGATAATATGAATTGCTAAGATAATCTTGTAGAAAGTGAATAGCTTACAAAGTTTTGGTCCTACTAAAACAGTTCCAGATAGGCTCCATGACATTGTTAGCCAAGCCATTTGGAAGCAGACAATGCTGTTGAGCAGAGCACAAATCAAAAATTAGACCACAGAGATGTGGAAATCAATGTCAGGAAAAAGCGCAAAAAAGGTTATTAAGTATTTGACTATAAACTCACATAATTTCGTCTGGATGGTCTGCTTCTGCGCTCCACCTTCAAGCTAAAGTCTGGCTCTGAATCTTCTTCATCTTCACTCTCTGCCTCTTCATCCTTTCCTGGGGAAAAATCCTCATCATCTTCCAAGTCGCTGTTATAATCTGGAGTTTTCCTTTTCGTCCCCCTTCCCTTTGCTGCATTCTTTTTCTGGGAAGTGCTGTCCAATTCACTAGATTTGGGCCTATCTTTTGTAGATGGAGTACCGAGATCCTTGGTCAGGTTGTGAAGATAATCTAAAGCACTAATCAAGATGAAAAAAAATGAGATGAATTAACAAGACCACTATTACAAAATTAGGAGCTGATCAGAACATATCAGATCCTAAAGAAAATATATCAAGGAAAATGACAACATAATTTAAAATATTAAAGGCACAATATTTTCACACAATAATGAGTGTCAGGTTTAACTGGACTGCGGATAGTTAGCAAGCAAGAAGCAGGTTTTTGTGCTGAAAAACTGTGCGGATTTGAGTTTTGTACTTTGCCACATTTCCTTCAATCTATTTCCATCTGTGTTTTTGCATCGGCAAAATGTAAGACACTTTGTGAGTAGCTCAATGTTGGTTTTCCAATGTGGAATAACCAAGTTCAAGTCCTGATCAGAATAGCATTGATTTTTCTAGAGCAAGATATATTTAATCCTGCAATATATACTATACTATACTATACATTTATATAATCTATACATGCTGTATAAATTTGGGGAAACTGCATAAAAATGTAGAGCATACACTTTAGCAGCTCTCCTCTTGGGCCGACCACTAGAAGTGAGTTCAGAAGTATCGGAGACTGCTGAATTGTCATGTTGTTGTGGAGTCTGTGGAATGGTCTCCTTTCTCCTCCTTTTGGCAGGGGTCTTAGATCCTTGTTTCTTTTGGGTTCCCTCGGCATTAACTTGGCTTTCCTGGTCCACAGCTGGGGGAACCTGGGAGGCAGGTGTCTGTCCTAGGAAAGACAGTCACAATAAAAGATTCATGAACGCAGTGGAAATGAGATCCATTATCTCATCATTTGTCCATTTATAAGGCATAAAGAAGAAAAGCAATTTAAATCACATCATGAAGGTCAAACATGCCTTTTGGCAGTACTTGGCTCTTGTCTAATGACAAACTATTTATATAAAAGCATAAAAAAATTGTATCTTGAAATAAAATAAACATTGAACACTGAAATAAAATATTAAAAACATATTTGATGAAACTAAAATAAAACTACCTGAGTTGTTCTTCGGCCACTTACCAGACATTTGCATCTCTGACTCCATCTTTTGCGGCTCTGAATCCTGAGTCGCTCCTTTACTCTCATGGTTTATCTGGTCATCTGTGTTTTTTTCACATGGCAGACCCATTTTTTCGCCTTTCTGCTTGGCCGACTTCAGGGCAGCTGCTGCCATTAATACCTGTTCTTTTACAGAACTGCTCCCACCACAGTCTAGAAGTAAAGAAATGTGTTAATTTTATATTCAATGGATTAAAATCAAATGTGTACAAAATATAATAACAATAAAAGCATGTTCAAGCAACAATTAATCAATTACCCTGATATTACAAAAAATATGTATCCAAAAATCCTTGGTATTGTCATGACATACACTTTTCTGGTACTTTTTTGTTAGTGTGACACTAAAATTGTTCAGTTATAATAATCCACGCATGCGCAAAATCAAGATAAAGCGCTACTTGCCTACACTACATTGAGCTTACTCAGTTATGCCAAACAATAATCACTCAAGTAATTTAAATCTCATACAGCAAAATAAATAAATATATACATTTGATAATACGTTGTAAAAAGCTCAAAACGGCTTTTAAAATAAGTGTATATACTGCCTTGAGTTGATAGATGTTGCTTCTCCTTCAGAAGTCCATTATCTTCTAAAAAAATAACTTTATAATAAGAAACGCTGAAAGACTTGCGCCCATAAAGCTCAGGAAAGACATGGGCTTTTTCTCTAGACTGACGGCTTTTAACAGTGGCTCAGGCTGATCGTCCACTCTTTCCTTCAACCAGCAAGGTCTTCGATTCACGCGGGTTCGAATCCAACTCACTTGACACAATGAAAGACTCACCGCCGTCAGACGCCCGCTGGGTACAATGTGCCCGATCCCGATTTAAATTAAAACACTATTATTCAGTTGTGTTGTACAGAAATAAGCTGCATTTCTATGAAACTCATGGGCTAAAGCATTTTTGACACATCAGCTTGCCGTCGCCGCCATGTTTTAAGGGTCGCCCATGACCTCGTTTGCTCATTACCGCCCCCTATCCAACACTGACACCAGAGAGATTTTAAATATGTGCGTGATCCCGCCTGACCACGAGGTGGTATCAATGTGGTCAAGCAGAGTAGAGTATTTTATTTCCATATGTACAAGTGCACTCATTTACAAAAACAATATACACCTATTTGCAAGAATTAATTGGTGAGTTTCTTCAAATCTTAAAATGTATGCATAACAAAAAAAGCTGTGTACTCTTTTGGAGGTGTATTTAGATAATTCCTTAGTGTTTTAGTTGTATTTATTTTACATTTTATAGTAGGTTTTGTTGGATATGTTGGAAGTGTTTAAAAAAACTGTATGTTTTTTTTTTTAAACCATTTGGTTTACGAGGACACAGGAAGAGGAAACCATGTTTATGTTATAATATCCATGTCATTATACACATTTGTGTCCTCAAAAACCATATACAAACACACACACACACACACACACACACACACACACACAAAACTGTTAATTTAATATCATTAATAGTACATTTAATATTCAGTATTAATATGACATTGCTGAACACAGAAAAAAAAGTCACAAGTTAACATATAAACATTTTTTGACTTGATTGTTGAAATGTTAAATACATTTACACCTAAGGAGGACTACCTATTTTACATTTGTAAGCCATTTTTTTGCTTTGTGCATATGTGTGCTTGTACAATATCTCACAGAAGTGAGTACACCCCTCACATTTTTGTAAATATTTTATTATATCTTTTCATGTGACAACACTGAAGAAATGACACTTTGCTACAATGTAAAGTAGTGAGTGTACAGCTTGTTTAACAGTGTAAATTTGCTGTCCCCTCAAAATAACTCAACACACAGCCATTAATGTCTAAACCGCTGGCCACAAAAGTGAGTACTCCCCTAAGTAAAAATGTCCAAATTGGGCCCAATTAGCAGTTTTCTCTTCCCAGTGTCATGTGACTCGTTAGTATTACAAGGTCTCAGGTGTAAATGGGGAGCAGGTGTGTTAAATTTGGTGTTATCGCTCTCACTCTCTCATACTGGTCACTGGAAGTTCAACATGGCACCTCATGGCAAAGAACTCTCTGAGGATCTGAAAAAAGAATTGTTGCTCTACATAAAGATGGCGTAGGCTATAAGAAGATTGCCAAGACCCTGAAACTGAGCTGCAGCACGGTGGCCAAGACCATACAGCGGTTTAACAGGACAGGTTCCACTCAGAACAGGCCTCGCCATGGTCGACCAAAGAAGTTGAGTGCACGTGCTCAGCGTCATATCCAGAGGTTGTGTTTGCGAAATAGACATATGAGTGCTGCCAGCATTGCTGCAGAGGTTGAAGGGGTGGGGGGTCAGCCTGTCAGTGCTCAGACCATACGCTGCACACTGCATCAAATTGGTCTGCATGGCTGTCATCCCAGAAGGAAGCCTCTTCTAAAGATGATGCACAAGAAAGCCTGCAAACAGTTTGCTGAAGCAGACTACGGTCATGGATTACTGGAACCATGTCCTGTCGTCTGATGAGACCAAGATAAACTTACTTGAATCAGATGGTGTCAAGCGTGTGTGGCGGCAACCAGGTGAGGAGTACAAAGACAAGCATGTCAAGCATGGTGGTGGGAGTGTCATGGTCTGGGGCTGCATGAGTGCTGCCGGCATTGGGGAGCTACAGTTCATTGAGGGAACCATGAATGCCAACATGTACTGTGACATCCTCAAACGGAAGGTGGAGGAGCACAAGGTCTCTAACATCCACCAGCTCCGTGATGTCGTCATGGTGGAGTGGAAGAGGACTCTAGTGGCAGCCTGTGAAGCTCTGATGAACTCCATGCCCAAGAGGGTTAAGGCAGTGCTGGAAAATAATGGTGGCCACACAAAATATTGACACTTTGGGCCCAATTTGGACATTTTCACTTAGGGGTGTACTCACTTTTGTGGCCAGCGGTTTAGACATTAATGGCTGTGTGTTGAGTTATTTCGAGGGGACAGCAAATGTACATTGTTATACAAGCTGTACACTCACTACTTTACATTGTAGCAAAGTGTCATTTCTTCAGTGTTGTCACATGAAAAGATATAATAAAATATTTACAAAAATGTGAGGGGTGTACTCACTTCTGTGAGATACTGTATATTTAAAAGTACCTGTTTTCATAAAGACAGATGTGAAGTTTTCTAAAACTTTAAAGAGATTTGTGTCTTACAATGATGCATCTCAGTAGACAAACTTATTTTGTGTCATTTTAATCAACACAACAGCTTTTGTTTTGAATGTTTTCAACAAACTCATTTTCTTCCCCTTGCAATTATCATGTCAGTGGTGACAGAATATCACTTAATATATCACAAAAAACAGCAGCATTCATGAACATTGTAACATGCAACTGTTTCAATAAGTCGGTCACTGGTCTACTGTAAAACGTATTAGAGGTGCAGCGCATGAGGCAGAGCTTACAGACAAATAAACATAATGGTCTACTACATTCAATATACATAGATATACTTGTTAAAATATAAAATATTTCATTCCAAAAATTAAATAAATAGTAAGGTCAAATTGTGATATTACTTTCAGAGAAGTTTTAAAATATTTGGTGTGGCCTTTTTTAATATATGCAGCTCTTCCTGTCAATAAAAAGGGAAACGCAATTCTACATCCTACATATATAAACACTACTGTTTGTATTTGATGGAGTTAGTAAGTTTAAAAAGAAAAGAATACTTTTATTCAGCAAGGATGCATTAAAGGATTAGTTCACTTTCAAATAAAAAATTCCTGATAATTTACTCACCCCCATGTCATCCAAGATGTCCATGACCTTCTTTCTTCGGTTGAAAAGAAATTAAGGTTTTTGATGAAAACATTCCAGGATTTTTCTCCTTATAGACTTCAATTGGCCCCAAACGGTTGAAGGTCAAAATTACAGTTTCAGTGCAGCTTCAGCCTTTGACCTGTGGAGGGCAATAATACACTTAGAATTCCAGCAGTGTAGACGCTGCTAATAGAGAAGAAGAAGAGAGCTAGTTTAAGATGAGCATTTATGGTTAAAACGTATATAATTTTTAATTTTTTTTTTATAAAATGAGTGATGGTTTCTCTAGATTAGACCCTTATTCCTCGTCTGGGATCGTTTAAAGCCCTTTGAAGCTGCAATGAAACTGTAATTTTGACCTTCAACCATTTGGGGCCAATTGAAGTCTACTATAAGGAGAAAAATCCTGGAAAGTTTTTATCAAAAACCTTAATTTCTTTTCGACTGAAGAAAGAAGGACATGGATATCCTGGATGACATGGGGGTGAGTAAATTATCAGGAAATTTTTATTTGAAAGTGAATTAATCCTTTAAATTGATCAAAAGTGACAGTAAAGGCATTTACAATGTGCTGATCTTTTGAGCTTTCCATTCATCAAAGAATCCAAAAAAAAAAAAAAAAAGCATGCTTTCCACAAAATTATTGAGCAGTACAACTGTTTTCAAAGTTGATAATAATAAGAAATATTTCTTAAGCAGCAAATCAGCGTTATTAGAATGACTTCAGAAGAATCAAATGGAGTAATGATGCTGATTTCAGATTTGCCATCAAATTACATTTTAAAATACAAAACAGTTATTTAAAATGTAATTATATTTCACAATATCATTTTTTAAAATGTATTTTTGATGAAATAAATACAGGCTTGGTGAGCAAATTCATAATAAAATCTCACCAACCCCAAACTTTTGAACAGTAGTTTTATCTTTTTAAATCTTTAGATGTAAACAAGAAAAATTCCATTTTGGAAAAGGAGCAGGAATGATTTATGAATGACTTCCAGGTTGCTGGCTGGACACAGGCTTTTTGAGGGGCCTTCTGAGGGCCCATTCGTCCTCTGCCTCTGACTCGCTGCTGGAGCTGGAGCTACTGCTGCTACTGCTCGGACTGTCACTGCCGCTGAACTCATAGCAGTCTTTCTCCTGTCTGCTTTCTTTCTCTTTCCGTCTGTTTCGCCCCTCCTTCCTCTTTATTTCCACTTTTCCAGGTGGTGCTGTTCCACTTGACATGGGCGCCATTGACGTCTGTCTATTCTTCCAGGTGCTGGATACTTGGGGAAAACTGAGGGCTGGATTTGGTGAGGGAAGGTCTGGAGGCTTCAAGGAATCTTCCTTTGGCTGAGTCTTATGCAGTTTATCTAACTTTGAACTCTTAGACTTGGACCGAACAACAAACCAGTCCTGTGTAAAATAATAACAGTGAAAATATTTGGTATAAAATGTACATTTTTATGATATAAAGGAGCATAAAATACAAAGCATTCTGTTTATTTACTATTAGAGTTTTTATTTCATATTTTGAATTGGCTTTTATTTTTTTTATTTTCAGTTTTTTGTGTAATTTTTTAGCAATTTTGTTACCTGAGAATGAATGGAATTGATGTGGTACTTGACTCCGCTTTCAGAGTTGAATTCTTTCTTACATATCAAGCATTTATACTTCCCAGTCTCAAATTCACCCTGCAGAGAAAAAAAAAAGTTTCACCATCTCTTCATAAATGAATCCTGTTCCAGAAAAAAATCCAATTATGAACAAGAAAAATAATTATAAGAGAACCACAGAAACTTATTGATTCAGGAAATAAATAAAAAGGCAATCGTTATATAGTTTCAGTTAAAAAAAAAGTATAATGAATACCTATAATTATATAAGTATCCATGTAATGATAATGATACTAATATTTTATCTAGCTATCTATCTATCTATCTATCTAACTAAATCAGCATATTAGAATGATTTCTGAAGGATCATGTGACACTGAAGACTGGAGTAATGATGCTGAAAATTCAGCTTTGCCATCACAGGAATAAATTGCATTTTAAAACATATTAAAAAAAAAAGTTATTTCAATTTGTAATAATATTTCACAATATTACTGTTTTTACTGTATTTGTGATCAAATAAAAACAGGCTTGGTGAGCCTTAAAAACAACAACAAAAAATTATTGACACCAAATTTTTGAACAGCGGTGTATAGTATTGCGGCAGTATATAAGAATATATTCCATCTAATATACCAAATATCCTGTGATGTAAGCATTATGTATAATGTATTAAAAAGAATAGCAAGTCATTCCTTACCAAGGTACATAACCCGAGATGAGCCTTTAGACCAGATACGCTGGTATAGAAGCAATCACATCCCTAATATGATGAAAACACAGATGATCATTTCACATTTGGTTCAGCAAACCATTCATTCACTGAAAATCTTTCCTTTTACATAATCCTACATTCATGCCGCAAATGCAAAACTTTAATAAGTGCACCTTTAAGTTTAAACATAATGGTGAAATAACAGTTTATACATGATGTTCACACCTTGTTGGGACACTGCACTTTTTTATGCAGTTTGACTTCATTCTTCCACTTCCGCAGAGTCTCCTGGCTGAAGGCCGGCAACCCTGGACGAGAATACTTCAGCTACATGAACACAAAAATACCATAAATGCCTTTAAAAATGAATGAAATGTCAATTCTTCATTCACAATTGTTATTCATTCTGTGACAGAGAAACTAAAACCTTTTAGTATGCGAAAGGTGATGCAGCCTTACCAAAAAGAGCTTCACACAGGTTCTGACTTCTTCACAGCCCTGCAATTACAACATGTTTGACATATATAGGTTTAGCAGCACCTTCCTGTCGTCTGGTACCAGGTCACGCTGGACTTTCCTTTTGGGCCATTCCTTCAGCAGCTCCTCACTGGCAATCTCCCTCAGGTGGAACACGGCCACCTGCGCCGACAAGCGTTTGGCCCGTCCGCTCGGTGTACGCTCTGGGATGGGCTCTTTCTGTGTCTTTACCTCCTCTGCTTCAATTTCTTGTGCCATCTGCAACGGATAATTGTGTCAGTTTATTTGCAGGAACTTCAACAGCCTGAATGAGAATCAATCATGTCAGAACAGTTTATTTATACATGGAACTGAATAATAGTTAGGAGGACTCACCGGACTGTGTTCGTTCTTGAGGTGGTACTCCAGACCCGCTCTAGAACGATACGCTTTTCCACAGTGTTTACAGTTCATTAAGAGTTTCTCTAGTTCTGACGCCTCTTTGCCACATTTCTTCATATGGTACACGTAACCCATTATACTAGTAAAACTTCCTGTGCAACCCTAAAAAAAAAACAAAAAAAACATTCAGTTTCTTTTAAGGTATTTAAGGGTAAGAAAGGTACAACAGCAATAAATCTAAACATCCACAATGCTATATAGTCATTATTTAAAATTTGATTATTACTATTTATTTTTTTCTCATATTATCTTCCTTTTTTTATATTTTTCATTTTTACACTACTGTTCAAAAGTTTGGAGTCGACAAGATTTTGAATGTTTTTGTAAGAATTCTCTTGTGCTTAGCAAGGCTGCATTTATTTAATCAAAAATACAGTAAAAAGAGTAATATTGTGAATGTTATTACAAATTAAAATAGCTCTATTTTAATATATTTTAAAAAGTAATTTATTCCTGTGATGGCAAAGCTGAATTTTCAGCATCATTACTCCAGTCTTCAGTGTCACATGCAGGGTTGCCAGGTTTTCACAACAAAACCCGCCCAATTTCTACTCAAAACCAGCCCACAACTAGCCCAATCGTGTTTCAGGGGGGTAAAATCGTTTTTGGCAGGGTTCCCTTGGTAAAAGTCGCATTCCAGGGGCTAAATATCATGTTATTTGGGGTTGCTTCAACCCACGGACATATAAAACAACCCGCGGCAACAGTGTTAAAGTAGCGGGAAAACCGCGGACTTGGCAACACTGGTCACATGATCCTTTAGAAATCACTCTAATATGCTGATTTGGTGCTCAAGAAACATTTCTTATTATTATCAATGTTGAAAACAGTTTTGCTGCTTAATATTTTTGTGGAAACCATTTTTTCAGGATTATTAGATGAATAGAATGAATCAAAAGAAATAGAATCAAAAGAACAGCATTTATTTGAAATAGACATGCTTTGTAACATTATAAATGTCTTTACTGTCACTTTTGATTAATTTAATGCGTTCTTGTTGAATAAAAGTATTAATTTTTTATTTTTAAAAAATCTTACTGACTCCACTTTTGAACAGTAGTGTACTTTATTTTCATTTCTTGTTTATTACTAATACCTTTCCATTTTTTATATGCTGACCTGTGACGTACTTTAAACTGTAATAATAATAATAATAATAATATTTATTTATTTATAAAGTGCCTTTCCCAAGCTCAAGGTCGCTGTCCAGGTATTATTTTACGCTGTATATATACTATACAAATAAAAATTGATTTTACTAATGCTATCGCACAATTAAATCTCCACAAAAGTTTCATGCAGCACTGTATCAGTAACAATTTATTTTATAACATAAACTAAATAATTAATCATTTTTTGTAAAGTAATTTTAATTGTAAAATATGACCACACCTCTTTTGAACATTTTAATTTTCCCATCCTCTTTAGTACTTTCCGTAGTTTCTCCTTCACTGCTTGGTCAACTAGGTCATTCCCAGTATCTGGAATAGGCTGAAAAACCAACAAGAAAATAATCTTTGAGTCAACAACATCACCTCTTCATTGTCAATGTTGCGATATATTGAAAAAAACAAAACAAAACAAAACAAAACTAACTAACCAAGTTGTTGTGGTCAGCCATGAGGTGGTACTTCATTCCAGTTGAAGTTTTCAGTTGTTTCCCACAGTGTGGACATGTAAAAGGATTCTAAAAAATCATGTTCAGAGCTCAAACAAGTGCTAAAAAATTATTTCAGTAATGATATTTTTATAAACATTGTTACAATATACACACATACCAGTTTGCAGGTTTCCAGGTGTTTTTTTAACCCATCCACTGTCTTTCTTCCAACACTTTTGCATTTTGGGCAGGTCACTCTACCCTTTGCCAAAATCTGTAGCTGCCATTTCTCCTCCTGACTTCCTGTAAACAAAGGTGTTTAAAGAAACAGGTTTGTGCCATTTTCATTTAGCCTGAACAACTGCCTCATTTACCTGGTGGATAAACAGGTGACTCTTTTTTTGTGCACTGAGATGATTTCAGCTCCTGCGTGTTGTCAGTTATCTGATTCTTGTGAGTGAACTGAGCAACAGGAACTATAACAGGTACTGTTAAAGAAAAAAGATACAGTCTGCATTTTACACAGTTTATCATGCGGATTATTGAGGAAAAATAGAGAAGAATGTCATACCTGTTTGCTTTACTTCCTCAATGTACTTTTTTAAAGAGGGCTGGTGAGCTTCTTCCATCTTCTGCTTCTTCGATTTAAAATCTGTGGTATAAATACTACTTGTACAACTTTCGGACATTATCTAGACCTTCATATATCTGTTTGTTCTACTTAAATATGCGAGAGTCTGTACAAACCTGTATCTATTAAAGTATCTGAACTGGATCCATCAGTTTCCCCCATCATTCTGCTGGTGTGGTCAGTGTGCACAGGTTGGCTTTCCAAACTGTTGATCAGACTGGATGTAATAACTGAACTGCAAGATGACTCATGGCCTGAATCCTCTGTAGGTCTCATAATCACAGGCTGGAGATCATGATACCTTAGGGCATGAAGTTTTGACACCATTATTAATCCATATCCATGTATTATACATGAAATTTACTACTGCAATGTAGGAAATTTACTACTAAATTTCATGCATGAACACACAAATGAACAGAAGAAACTCACTTTTTTCTGGAGTAAGTTCTCTTTATTTTCTGAGAGCTTGTTTCCTCATTCTGAAATGCAATAATAAAATTAGTTATTATGGTCTCATGTTTTATTTTATTAATTCCCTAACGTTATGAATCAGTTGTTTGTGATTCTGTTTTTTTTTTCTCCCTCTTTTTTGTAGATCTGACTAGGGTGTGCGTGAACCTTGTCATAGCGCCTTATTTAAACGATGTGCGGTTGCTAGTCGGAGCTGCTGCTAAGCTAGTTTACCAGACCCGCAGTCCAGTTTTGGGGCTGTTGTTTCTGTTTCGCATCCATGCATTTGTCCTGACAACTTTCTATAGTTATCCACTCATTTATTTGCAGCTATGATTCTCTTAACATTACAAATTACTGATATTTTGATTATGCTGTATTATTAATTTTCTGACGTAATAATTATGCATATGCCACACCTGGCACAAAGATGTGACGTTAAAGGAACACTCCACTTTTTTTGAAAATAGGCTAATTTTCCAACTCCCCTGGAGTTAAACAGTTGAGTTTTACCGTTTTCGAATCCATTCAGCCAATCTCCAGGTCTGGCGGTACCACTTTTAGCATAGCTTAGCATAGTTCATTGAATCTGATTAGAACGTTAGCATCTCGCTCAAAAATGACCGGCATAATGGTTATTACGCCGGAATGAGAGTATATTTCCTAGCCATATCGGCCTAGAAAATCGCAACTTTTCATTTTCCGTCGGTCTTAGTACACGATGTAACTACAGAAGAGTCAAGTTTTAAATAGGAAAAATATTGAAACTCTCTGGTCATTTTTGTGCGAGATGCTAACGGTCTAATCAGATTCAATGAACTATGCTAAGCTATGCTAAAAGTGGTACCGCCAGACCCGGAGATCAGCTGAATGGATTCGAAAACGGTAAAACTCAACTGTTTAACTCTAGGGGAGTTGGAAAATGAGCCTATTTTCAAAAAAAGTGGAGTGTTCCTTTAAGGGGAGACAACACAGCAGAATTTAATACATCAGAAAATTTAGTTTACTGCCCCAATTACACCTATATAAATACAATAATAAATGGAGCAATTCCAATAGGGTAACCTAACAAATACTATATATACATTGGCATATTGATGCATAACTCAAGGTGAGGATGCTTGGTCTTACTTTGGATGGTTTCATTCCACTACCTTCAGCCTCTTTTCCCAAATCCTTTATGACATCTGTTGAAAGCACAACCAATTGTGTTGAATTGATTCAGTGTCAGGTAAGTTACTCTAAAAAAGTAATAATTACTAGCTACTGATTTCATCTTCAACAGTGTAATTAGATTACTGTACTATTTACTCTCTCTAAAAAGTATTGCATTACATAATACTAATTACTTTCTAAATCTCATATCAACCTTGACCTGTTGAACAATACATGGATTCACATGAAACGCTCATTTAATTCTTTTAAATGCATAATATAAAATTGCATAAATTATTCTTGAACTGACAAAAACATACATTTAAACATCAGATGTTAAATTTTGATGTTAAATCCACAATTGTTTTATATAGAATTGTTCTATATAGTCTATACAGGTAGGGTAGGCCATTTCAGGGGTGACACGGTGGCTCAGTGGGTAGCACTCGGTCCAAATGCAGTGATGGGCCAAAAATTTTTTGTCCAGAGACTTCCACAGATGATACGTGAACATTTTTTAATATTTAGACCACTTTTATTATTGATTGCTATCAGGATGTGAAGAGAGTTTTAACAAGTATAACAAAAAATGTTTATGAAAAAGATTGCCTACCCTACCTTTATTGCAATTACATGAGAAATAACTAATTAAATTATAGAAAAATTCCCAGGAAAAGCAAGAACTGATTAAAAGGTGTACTTTGAATGCAATGTAAGTCACTTTGGATAAAAGTGTCTACCAAAAGCATAAATGTAAATGTATCTAATTAGAACAGACTTCGCAATAATTCACATAATTATGATCTGGGAATGCAATCACTTCAGAATAAGCCATATAGGGTTTACAAAGTTTAGTATTTAATAAATTAATGGAGAATTACCTGGTGTTTGGGGGTTTAGTTTTGGTCTTGGCATTTTCCTCTTGCTGGGTACACATATGGCAGACATGTCACCTTGGGTCTGATCCATCCTATTACACACAAACCAGTGACAGATACAGAGGCATGGATAGGGATCTACTACTATCTAGATTACATGATTATTTTATCATTATCATAAACAAATAAGTAAGTCACACATAGGTAAGCTCCTGTGTGGAATTTCATTATTTCAGTAATCCAATGTCCCCCAAAAAGGCAAGCATATACTGGTTGTACTGAGTATCTGAAAATAAAACACATTTGAATGCATGAACTAAGCCTGCATTTGAACACAGTTGCTGCATGCTCCCTATGCACCTTTATTGCAGAGCATAACTGTAGTCTTCAAGACCAATGCCACCATCACTGCCCATAAATATTTCCAGCCAAAAAAGGACGCATGACGGCACTGCGTCAGATAAACCCTCTACTGATGCATCCGACCGTCAAACAATTCATATGACATCGATATACAATAAACTTTACATTGAAAAGGACATATCCTACACTCAATGTTCAGAAAACAACCAAGAGTAGCTATAGCATTACCGTCCTCGCGGCGAGATAGCTTCATGCACGACACGCCCCCTATTCTCACCAGCCAATGAGAACGCGCCCTTCCCAAAACACACACCAAAAGAGGCGGGTCTCACGCCAAAACAACCTATCGCTAGAGACTACAGGTCCCAGATCAGATTTTGACACGCCTGTGTTGTAACACTTTGCTGCGGCTGATACGGCTTGACTGAATCGGTGTCAGTCTGTATACAGAATTTATGCAAGTTAGTTTTATCAACATCAACTTTCGGTTTCAATACAGCAGAAATGAGCAGCGCAGGGTCTTCTTGGCTTCCCGCTGGATTAACGTGGATTAATCCAAACACATTCTTTGGGTTCACCAAAGAAAAGGTAGGCTACAACAAACAAACAATTAAAATCTTTCTAATCCAAAATACACTATTGTTGCTTTAAAGGTGATATCAATGATGTGTATATAATAGGGTGCTTGGGTCAGGGTTTAACTATAGGCTAATCTTTATTTCCATATTAAGAAGGGCAGAGATCTCCGAGAACAAATTAAGGCAATATCTGGGTCTTCTGTCCTAGATGGTATGTGTCTCACCTGATAATGTTTCTAATAAATGACATTTATTTTATCACTCTCCCAAGAAAAATATAAAAATAAATGTATTAAACCGAAGTTCCTGCAGTGTGACATGCTACATTATCTCCACCTGTTTCTAGAAGCAGGCATTGATGATGCTCAAGTCCTTACTTTGACAAGAGAGGATCTGAATGAGCTTTTTCCAGGTATCAGCAACTTTCAGCTCCGAAGGACGATTATGTCGCTTATCACAGACACAGTGAAGGTAATGTCTTCGATAAAGAAGCTGGTATTGAGCTTCAGTGGCCCCCAAATATATTTGGACAGTCCTAAGTGTAGGAACTATATCAAACTTAGAGACATATGCAAACAAATTATGCTAGACCTTTTCTCAGAACAATCTTTTTCACAATGACTTTTAACCAACCACTACCAAAGTTTATTATGGATGGATGTTTGAGGCCACTTGCTCTAAACTGAAGTTCACACAGGCATCTTTGCAGAGTAACCACAGGTGCGGTTCATTATATTAATTAGGAACATGTTTGACAACCTGCATAGCATAAATAGCGTTGAAACTGTAAACTGCACAAAGATAATAAAATATAGATCTAATATATATATACTCCATATATACCGATCAGGCATAACATGACCACCTTCCTAATATTTTGTCGGTCCTACTTTTGCTGCCAAAACAGCCCTGACCCGTCGAGGCATGGACTCCACTAGACCCCTGAAGGTGTGCTGTGGTATCTGGCACCAAGATGTTAGCAGCAGATCCTTTAAGTCCTGTGAGTTGTGAGGTGGGGCCTCCATGTTTGTTCAGCACATCCCACAGATTCTCGATTGGATTGAGATCTGGGGAATTTGGAGGCCAAGTCACCACCTCAAACTCATTGTTGTGCTCCTCAAACCATTCTATTTCACAGCAGAACATTGCCCAAATCATCACACTACCTCCGCTGGCTTGCCTTCTTACCTTGCATCCTGTGCAAGTGCATCCTGGTGCCATGTGTTCCCCAGGTAAGCGACGCACCCGGCCATCCACGTGATGTAAAATAAAACGTGATTCATCAGACCAGGCCACCTTCTTCCATTGCTCCGTGGTCCAGTTCTGATGCTCACATGCCCACTGTTGGTGCTTTCGGCGGTGGACAGGGGTCAGCATGGGCACCCTGACTGGTCTGCGGCTATGCAGCCCCATACGCATCAAACTGCGATGCACTGTGTATTCTGACACCTTTCTGTCAGAACCAGCATTAACTTCTTGAGCAATTTGAGCTCTAGTAGCTCATCTGATGGATCGGACCACATGGGCCAGCCTTCGCTCCCCACGAGCATCAATGAGCCTTGGCCGCCCATGACCCTGTCACCGGTTCTCCACTGTTCTTTCCTTGGAACACTTTTGATAGATACTGACCACTGCAGACCGGGAACACTCCACAAGAGCTGCAGTTTTGGAGATGCCCTGACCCAGTCGTCTAGCCATCACAATTTGGCCCTTGTCAAACTCACTCAAATCCTTACGCTTGCCCATTTTTCCTGCTTCTAAAGGTGCGTTCACGCCATATCATAATTACAGTAACTACGAGATTCTGGCTCGTAAAAAGCTTTCACATCCTCATAGAGTTCGTAATTACAGTTTGTATGCTGGGAGTTTTCTGAAAGCTCCCACATGGCTGCTATACCACCTGACAGCTGTAGATTCATTTGGGCGTTGATAGTGGTGCCACAGAAACGCATAATTCCCAGTCCGAGGACGTGAACAGCTCTGAATATAACATCACGTGTTGTCATCTCAATATTACGGTAATTACGTGGTAGTGTGAATGCAGCATAACAGACCAACTTTGAGGACAAAATGTTCACTTGTTGCCTATTATGTCCCACCCGCTAACAGGTGCCGTGATGAAGAGATAAATGTTATTAATTTCACTTGTCAGTGGTCATAATGTTATGCCTGATCGGTGTATTTTAGCCATGCTAAATCAGTGGTCTTATGTCAAATAGTTCAGCAAGATCACTGTATTTGTTCATATAATAGTATTCATCTGTAATTATTGATTTTTTTTTTTTTTTATTCCTCCAAGGATTCACTCCGATCTGGCCCAGAAACATTTGCTGGAGCGCTGAAGCATTTAATGCACAAAAACAACAGCAGTAAGTAACACAATTTTTTTTTAAGTTGTAGCAGAGAACCATTGGACTTTTCTTTGTAAAAGAGTTGTTTCATAGTGGTCTTACAACTTTGTCCCAGATGATGCTGCTGTTCAGGATGTTTTGAAGGAGTCTCTTCGAGCTTTTAGAGAAATGGAGGAGCAGCTAAAAGCAACACTGGCATCTTTGAAACCATACATTGAGGTCTTGAACAGTCTCACTGAGGCATCAGCTAGAAAAGAGCACTGGGATACAGAAGGAACTTCAAACAGGGGGAAACTTCCATGCCCATCCCAAACAGATTTGAAATCTTCAACCATAAGGACTCCTTTTGGTGAGTAACGGTAAAAATTCAGTCTCTTGGAAGAGTTGTTGTAGTAGAGTGTTGTTGCCATGCCGTCATTTTATGCTGGACTGCTTCACACACGAGGGTCGATTCAACGCTAGATTTGTACAAAAAGGTTAACGATGCCACATGCTAGTCGATGAGTTGGATCAACTACAGCAACTACATAAATTTATCCACTAACCGTTCAGAAATGTCCAGTTGCATTCTAAAAGTTAACAATCTAAGGCTGAACAATCGTCATTTTGGCTGCGTGAGATTCTCCAGCTTTGTTGTTGAGCAACCGAAGCATGAGCTGTTAAAGCTCCGCCCTCTTTTGGAAAGTGGCTGGGAGCAGCAGTTCATTTGCATTTAAAGGGACACAAAAATGGTGGGTTTTTTTTGTTTTTTTGCCTCACACTCAAATAGAAGCAAATTTGACAATCTATAAGAAATGTTCTGTGGGGTATTTTGAGCTGAAACTTCAGACACATTCCAGGGACACCAGAGACTTATATTACATCTTGTGAAAAGAGGCATAATATGTCCTCTTTAAGATTCTGCACTTTGAATTTACATCATACTTACTAATTTTATATTAATCAAAATTATATATATATATATAAAAATCCAGGTCAAATTAAAAATTTAAAAAACTTCTGGAGCGCACTTTTTATACCACCCTCCTAATGTATTTCTTTCTCTTTTGCAGAGCCTTCAGTCAGAGTGCATTCATTTCCGTGTGGCCGAACCTTGGGAGTTGACGTGCAAATTCTAAAACAGCTCAAGGGAGTTACAGAGAGTGAATTGTGGGATTGTCAGTTGATACTGGTCTTCTGTCCCGTAGTATCACGATCTGGAACTGACATTGAAGAAGCACTGAGGAAAATTCCAGGTAATTATTCATTACAATGTTTAACTAGTTTTCACATCACATCTGTATTAAAGCTTGTTTCCACCACAGAATAAAAAAAGTAAAAAAAAAAAAAAATGTAATTGCAACATTTTATGTCACAATTCTGACTTTTTTTTCCCCACAATTGCAAGTTTATATCTCACAATTGAAAGTTATAAACTAATAATTTCAATTCTGACTTTGGTTTGTTGGATGTATAATGTACAGTACAGTTTACCTTGAAAGCACTGCATTTTAATGGTTAGAGAACTAGTCTATAAACGCTAATATCATAGTGTCAGTCCTTCATAGACATTTTGTTAAGTCTTCTTGCATCATCTTGCTCAATTTAAAATACAATTCTAATGTTAAATCATTCTCATTTTATCTTCACAGGCGATAAACCAGCAGTCCTGGTGACGATGTACCATACCTTCAGCCCTAACTATGTGTGTCCCAGCTATAATATAACATCTTGTCAAGCGAATATTGTGGAACATGTTAACGTGCTCTTCCATGACTCACAACAGGGTCTTCTGAGGTGTGCAGCAAATGAACATGCAATTACCAAACTTCAGTCTGTCTTATACCGGTACAAGTAAACGATCACGCCTCGCAACACTTAAGCTGCTAATCGTTACAAATTTTGATTCAATACATGTCTGTTATATGGTCATATGAATGGACAAAAACAAGAAGTCTGCTAATAAACATTTATGACTGGTTTGTTGATTCAAAAAATTTAATATATTCAGACAATTTCATGACAATTTTTTAGTAAGAACGCCAATAGCAGGAAGATTAGAAAAAAAGCCTTTTCCACCAATGCTCTGATATCATGCCATAACGCTTTCTTCTAGTTCTCACCTTCTTGTAGGCACATTTAAATTCATGTACATCTCACACATCAAAGAAGTGATACCTCATACCATCATGATTAATATCCTGGCTTTTTAAAATGCATTATGAGAAGTTGCATGTTTTTACAGGCTAAAACAAGCAAGCTTGTAGCCAAACTACATAGATAACAAATATGTGACTGTAAGCAGGCGCATCAAAACCTGCACTTATTTCTGATCCTTTTCTTTCAGGAACTTCCCTTTATCATACTTTGGCCTATATTGTGCGCATCATTCACATCACAAACCAAAAAAAGCAAAACATTGTAATGCTTTCTCAAACAATATATGCATTGGAGTTAATATACTGATTTAGGGAGACGGTCCTCACAAACTTAGTCCAGCAACCCGGAAAAAACTGTTGGCTTGGTTATGAAATGTTCTACAGCCATGCCTGATGATTAACGAACTTTTCCAGGTTATAGGAATTTCCGTAGGCACATAGATACATCCATCTGAATAGCAATCTTTGTACCACATGACCATGATTAATCATGGATATTATCTCCCATTAACACACTCAGAAGGAAAAACAAAATCCAAAAACAAACATGTATGATGGTATGGTTGGGTCAGTCGAGACAAAAGTGCCATTTGTTTACATTCGAGTGATTGGCCAGAGCATTTTGTGCTTGTCAAAGTTTCTTTTGTTTGCCCTGTCACTGGCTTGGTCCTTTCTTTTTATTACTCCAGTAGTTGTTGTAGGTCTTGTCGAACATGTTCTTGCAGCAGAGCTTCGCATTCAGGCGGGAGCAGATGAGGAAGGAGCCGCCCATTTTGCGGTGCAGGGAATAGGTTTCTTCTGGTGGAGGGATGAGCCGCTGTTTCAGCATGACGGGGATGAGGTTGTGGATGCGCTCCGTGGTGCTCTGCGCCCCGAAGTCAAAGGGCTCCACAGAGGCAAAAGCCTCGCCCAGGATCATCACCGCATCCACGTGGGCGTTCACCATGACCTGGATGAGGAGAAGGGGTTGTGTTGACACGACTGTCGTATGTGAAGCCCCAAACAAAAAATATCAGGGTTGTATTTTCCTACCTTAGTCTCATAACCAGTCAAGAACTTCATTTCTATGGATTGCTTCAGCACTCCTTCTCGATCACCATCTGCTGCAGCTTTGATGATCTGTTTTAAAGAGCAAGATACAGCTAGTGTAAGAAAGGAAATATTCATTATACAATTGTTTACTTTCACTTTTAAACTGTATGTTTACCTCGATATAAAGATCAGTGAAACTCTCATCAAACCCTCTGGTCGCACCAAAGTCCAGCAAAGCAACCTGTGGATTAAAGAACAGCTTGATTATTCAAAAATAATTATTAAGAAAAAAAAAAAGAAAAGAAGTCAAAACAACTTACATAGTTTTGATTTACTGAACAAAATGCTTAGTTAAAATAAATATAATACATATATAATACACTAATATAAAATACACTAATAATATAATTATTAATATATATTAATAAGAATGCATTAAATGGATCAAAAGAGGCAGTAAATCCTTACAAATTATTTTTTATTATTTAAAAAAAAATAGCATTTCAAATTAGGGATGTCAAGCGATTAAAATTTTTAAATCTAATTAATTACATGATGTGGCGATTAATTAATCTAATTAATAGCAATTTTGGTTGAGAAATTAACCCCAAAAGATCATATGCCCCCAGTTTCACAAACAAGGCTTAAGCTAGTCTTATACTAAAATGCATGTTTGAGTTGTTTTAACTGAAAGTAACTTGCACTGATATATCTTAAAATAAGTCAGTGCCATTGTTTGTCTCAAGATGCACACCAGGAATGTTTTTTTTCTAGTGAACGTTTATAAAAGCTACTTAAATATCCTGGCTTAGGCTAAGCCCTGTCTGTGAAACCGGGCCTTTAAGTCATTATTGTGTAAAGAATCAAGAAGACATTATAAAAAGTAGCTTCAGAAAGAAATTTTTTATTTGATTCAACATAGAATTTATTACACACAAACTTTTGGACCATGCGGTTGAGTAAATGATGACTGACATTTCATTTTTGAGTGAACTATACCTTTAAATTTAAGTTAATATGGAAATAGTAACTTAAAAATAAAATTAATAAGATACTAAAACTGCGTAGAAAATAGGAATATAGTATATAAAATAGTACAGTCATAAAACCTATGAAATAACAAATGAAAGTATAGGAATAACATAGTAAACAAAACAAATGTTTAATAAATCTAAACTCTTATATTTCAGTTTCCAGTATACGAAGTGTGTCTACACTTTTGACTGGTTGCAACTAGGAAAGATCAATGAATGATCATGACACTCTTACTTACCCTGTGGGTTTGTGGATCATAAAAGAAATTGGACCAGTTGGGATCCGTCTGCATGTATCTGAACTCGAAGAGCTCCCTCAGACACAGGGTCAGGATATTCTCGCAGATCTGAGCATCAATAAAAAGTGTTATGACACCTGCACTGAACTGCTTTAAATTTACAGTATTAATGCATTAAAGCATATGCAGTACTTAGTATAAAGTAATAGATCAGTTCTAACTCAAAACAAATTTCCCACTGTTTACAAACTACATAACAGATGCAGGCTTAAATCATACTTATATGGTCTGTTTAAAAATTTCAATCACATTTATTGCCTTCATTTATGTTAAAGTGCACCATTTTCTCTATTCAGGGTTTGGTCAACACATTTTATTTATTTCAAACTTCATTCCTTAAATTTTTTGGTATGGACATGACCTTGTTTCAACTTTGCCCTACTAATGCAACAAAACACTTCCACCACCAGGTGGTGATAATGCCACTGGCTTTCATACTAGGCACATTTTGAGACCATGTGACTCACACGTCATAGAATATAATGTGGCCTGATACCACACCAAATTGCAATGTGGCTTCACTTATATAACTTACTGAACAGTATGATATATGCAAGTTACTGTAGATCACAGAAGGAGAACTGAAAGTATTAGAAATTAAAATGAAAATATGTTTTCCAGTCCAATAGGGTAACAGCCATTTCATAATCTGATATTGTTAGTACTATTTTTTTATTTTATAATATAACACTTACTGGACTGAAGCAACTTAGGTTTACTTGATTATCCATTCATTTTTTTTATTTTTAGAAAAATCATTTAAAAAAAAAAAAAGTAACATATGACACATCAGGCTTTTGAGGAAGGTTCATTTGTACATCTCTCAATCATAATTGTTGAACTGAATTATATGTTTTGCCCGCACAATAAAAACTGCAGAGATTTGATCATAAAACTAACCATTTAAATAATATTATATGGATATAAATATTATTATATATTATTTATATGGAAATATGATTTTTATATGAAGTGATACTCTTAAAAATAATCTAAAACTGCCAGTAGGTGGCGGTAAATGTCTTAATGAGTGAGTCATTAAGTCATTCATTCATTCGATTCGTTCAAACGGCTGATTCATTCAGGAATCAAGTAAATGACGCTCTTTATCAATGGGCCAATGAATCACTGATTCTCCCGATTGATTCGCTCAAAACGCGAAACCGCTGTGTTTTGCTCGGAGACGCACGGCACAACCGTTCTTCTCTGGCTTTATTAGGTAATATTTTCATTGACAAAATTGAGCAAAAGCAGACAATATTATGTCTAAAATATAACACAATTTTAACTTCTGATTTATTGAATATCACATTTGCACTCGTGCTATTCGGGACAAAAAACAGCACTCGTTTGATATTGCGCTCGTTACTGGTGTGATATTGCTTAACTATATATGACATAAATATGAGACCACAACTCACAGGGGCATTTTTGACCAAATATCTTGAATTTTAGGTTTACCTGCTTCATATTCGTTATCAGTCAACTGTAAACGTCAGATGACTTACGTAGGTCAGGGGCGGGCGCGTTAATTATAATTAATCATTTTAACGCGCTATTTTTCCACTGTAACTAATTAATCTAATTAACGCCTTAAATCGACAGCCCTAATATAGATTTTGTCTAAAGGTTCAAAAGAACTTTTTTTTTTTTTTTTTTTTTTTAAATGTGATTTTCTGGCTATTATTTCATATGTCAGTCTTTACAGGGTTACTGGTTTAACAGCACCAGCAAATACCTCATTTTTCAACTCTTGTGACAGTCCTTCAGCCTGATCCAAAGGAAACCCAGGCACCAGTTCGGTGGTGAGGACGTGCTGGCCGCTGAGTTCGTCGATTACCTCAGGCACATAGAAGAAGGGGTGATCTTTCAGAAGCTCCCTGCCAAAAAACACAAAGCTTCTGAGTCACTGAGCAGAAGCAAGCCACCCCGTAAAAGCATGCCACCCCGCACGTGCACCACAGACAGGACGTGATGATGAGCACACGCACACGTCTGGTTCTGAGGGATGTGGGAAAAGCTGTGATGCTATTCTCTGGGCGTGAGGAGTTCCCAAATGGAGCACGTCAGCTTGAAATTACAGCTTGCTAAGCAATAATGGGTACGTCAGCTTTGAATTAAAGTTTATAGCACTAGATGAGTCAAGCTAGCAATTTGAAAACGTATCTAGCTTTCTAACATTACAAAGGTAATGTTAGAAATAGCTATACTAACTATACTGAGGCTTTTTAACAAGGTAATATATAAATATCAGATGATATTTAGCATATTTAGCTGCAAATAAACTGTTGTTGTAAATTAACAGATTCTTTGAAAACATGCAAATGAATCAAAAGGAAGTAAATAAAAAAAAAAAAAAAAAAAAAATGCTGCCACATAGACACTTATGCACTTCAAAAAGTAATTTTCTTCCTCAGTATTTTTTCATTGTTTTCCAGAACATTCTTAAATCAATAGTATATCTACTTGAGATGTAAAATGACATATAAAGTTTTTTCAAAAAAAAAAAAAAAAAAAAAGGATAGGAAAACTTAATTCAAAGGGGGAAAAAGTTTTTTTTACTCTACTGGCAGGTATTTTTTCTTGTTTTAAAGGGTAAGTTCACCCAAAAATGAAATTTCTGTAATTAATTACTCACCCTCATGTCATCCCAAACCCGTAAGACCTTCGTTTGTCTGCGAAACACAAATTAAGGTATTTTTGATGAAATCCGAGCCCGAGGGTATCTGATCCACACATAGGCAGCAATGACATTGCACCTTTTGAGGTCCAGAAAGGTATTAAAGACATTGTTAAAACCGTCGACGTGACTACAGTGGTTCAACCTTAATATTATGAAGCAACGAGAATACTTTTTGTGCGCAAAAACAAAAATAACGGCTTTATTCAACAAATTCGTCTGTCCCCTGTCATACTGCTACACTATTGTCGTTGCAGAGCTTCAGTGTTCAATGCGGGCTCACGCATGTGTCGTGCTGCTCACGTGACCACAGCCGGCCAATACGGAGTCGCCGTTCAGACATAAACACTAAAGCTCTGCAATGAAAATAGTGTAGCAGTATGACAGGGGACAGACGAATTTGTTGAATAAAGTTATTTATTTATTTTTTATTTTTTGCACAAAAAGTGTTCTCGTCGGTTGAACCACTGTAGTCACGTCGACGGTTTTAACGATGTCTTTAGTACCTTTCTGGACCTCAAAAGGTGCAATGTCGTTGCTGCCTATGTGTGGATCAGAGACCCTCGGATTTCACCAAAAATATCTTAATTTGTGTTCCGAAGATGAACAAAGGTCTTAAGGGTTTGGGACGACAAGAGGGTGAGTATTTAATGACAGTTAATTTTGCAGTGTGTACTGAGTGATGACTGAAAATTAATCTGTGAATCGAACCGGTTCAACTAAGTCCAGAGTTATTTTTACTGTTTATATTATTCCAATATATTCATATTTTCTGTAAAGCTACACTGTTTTAATAAAGCTTTACTAACCTAAAACATACTGACCAATAAGCAACTGTTGTAAGAGAAGCTTTTGCTCTTTTCTAATGTAAATCTATGGAGGACTTGTGAGTTGTATAGATTTAAACGCAATAATTATTCAAACACATGAGAAATATATATTCTGTAAAATTAGCAACAGTGACAACAGAGGTGAAAAGGTTAATTGTCCAAATGAACCAATTCAATAAAATCAATTAGACTACCTGACAAAGAGAAGATATCTAGAAGAACGTGTTAGATTATTTCCTCAGCTCTTTCGGATGTAAGGCTGTGTGTGCAATGTTTGTTTACACTACGTTAATACTTGCAGGAAGCAAACATGTTACATTATTTTAAAATGAGCTAATCTACTGAACACTGATACTCTCATTGATTTGCTCAAAGGTAAAAGACACACATCCCATCCTGAAAGCATGTACGTAACTATACGTACGTAACTATCTCTCTCTTGGAATGTTTCATTCTTCACCCTCTCTGTGAAGTCAGGGTCCCCAGAAGAGGACAGGACGCCGAGTATGGGCTTATTATCAATGGTTATTATTACATTTGTGCTATATTTAAAATATGTTACTGTGCAAACTGTTCCTTAAAATCAAATCATTCAAACCCTGGCCTACAAGCTAGTCTGAAAATGACAAACGATTATTTTTAGCCCGGTGTTGAGGCCACAACGCTCCAGAGAAGCTGTTATATGAGGATACAGAAGTGCACAATCATTCTGAGCAGTTGTAATGTTTATTTTTGTGTGCGTAAACCTTCCTCTCAAAGGGTGTTATGGCACAGGATAGATTTAGCTCAAATATCAGTTACATAGCTGCCTGAAATGTCTTGTAAGAGCCAGCAGGCCGCCTGTGAGCCCTCAGACCGCCCGTGATTTTATAGAGGGGTAGATTAACGGATACAATGATGGGATGCTCTGAATTAGCAGTGAGAAAAACGTCTCCTGCTTGTTTTTGTTCACTCACTTGAATTTCCGAGCACACTTGGCTTCCCTTATGTAATCACACTCCAGCGCCAGCTCACGTCGCATCACATCTATCAAATGCTCTGGAAACAGACCTACATGTTCGGAGACACAGTCAGAGATGAGTCAGTAGGTGAGTGTTTATTTGGAAAAAAATTCACCAAGAGGTTGCAGTCACAATTCTTGAAATTTGGGTGTGTATACTTTCGTTGTGAAAAAAGTGCACTTAATTGTATTGAGTGTGCACTTGTAGTGTACTTCAAATCTTAAATATATATTTAAAAAAAAAAAAAAAAAAAAAAAAAAAAAAAAAAAAAAACTGTACTACTTTAAATCATTTGTTGTACTTTAAAGAAGCTAATTACAAGTATTTTCAAATACATGACATGCGTTTCAATAGAAATAACATTAAAGTATAGTAGTACATTAAATAATTATATATTTTAAAGCATATTTTAGTTTACAATAAATGCTTGTCAGTATATGTGGCAGTATGCTTTAACCAAATTTCAAAGACAATACAAGTAATTATGAAATTATAAATAAAGATATACTTAAAGGGACAGTTCATCCAAAAATATCCCATGATTTACCCACCTTCAAGGCATCCTAGGTGTATATGATGACTTATGATATATGACGATCTTTCAGACGAACACAATTGGAGTTATATTAAAAAATATTCTGGCTTTTAAAAGCTTTATAATGGTAGTGAATGGGGGCGCTGTATTTTGAAGCCCAAAAAAGTGCATCCATCCATCATAAAAATAATCCACATGACTCCAAGAGGTTAATAAAGGCCTTCTGAAGTGAAGCGATGGATTTTTGTAAGAAAAATATCCATATTTAAAACTCTTTAAACTACTGTAGCTTCCGGCAAAACAGCAGTACACATTCTATGCAAGACGAGTTAGGATGGAAGAGTAAACTTTGACCCGACGCATGACGCATTGACAAATGCGGAAGCACAGAGGACAAAACACTGGTCAAAAATTAGAAGTCTAAAATGAAAAAAAAAAGAGAAATGTTGGAGGATTTTGATATAAGAGAAGAGGAGCTTTAATTTGTTGGTTACCCAGCGCAACTATTGGAGAGAACCCAAATATTGGAGAGAGTTGTTTCCCCATCCCTCCTCCTCAGACTTGACGCTCACGCGGGTTGCCAGATTGCGGACATGCAACAGGAACGAAGCAACAGGAAAGCGACAAGCCGTACACTGCAAGTTGATGAGTTCATTTATCTGTGTTTTAATATGCCTCTACTCACAAAGCTTTTTAGATGGACAACAAGGCTTTTTAGGTCGGGCAGAATCTGCGACCTCCGACCCAGTTTGTTTGCTGGCTTCCATGGCTGCAATAGGCCATATTTTTCCACCAACTGGCAACCCGGGGTGTCGAAATACCATTGGATAAATTGGCAGCAGGCGGGATCACACAGACCAAAACAAAAACAGACATTCCGACACGGAACGCACATTTCAAAGTAGAATAAACTGGCTGTAGCATTAATTTTCGAAGAAACAAGTAGGTGAACTTCTTAAATATCTGCAAACATAGTATGGCATTATGCTTCAGTACAGTCCAAAAAAAAGAATTCACATACAGCACCTTTAAGTATATTATTTCCATAATAAGTACTCTTCTTAAAAGTATGCTAAAGTGTACTTCTTTTTCACAATGGTTGGCATGACATGAAACATATTTTGGGTGTCTGCTTTGTGTCATGTCTTTCTTCTGGCAAAAAGAAGGACCGGCAATGCTATGGTGGTATTTACGAGCTTAAATGAAAGTTCAGACTATATTTGGAGGATTAGGCTTCTCTGACAGCTGAATATTTAACTGGCATTGATCATGCAGCAGTGGACGCTGTTGTAATGATGATGCAGCTCATGGACTCTCATTGGTCAGTCATGCAGTCTGAGATCTATCAGCCCACTAAGACCCAACAGGCCTTGAGCTCTCAGTTCTCAGTTTGAAACACACTAAATATAGATCTGAGTGCACTGACACCAAGTTCTTGGAAAGAATGGGGTCAATGAATGAGTTTCAAAATCAGTACAATTTCATCAGTTTATTATTTCAGCTTAAAATATACCTAGCCAAAATATTTTAGAACTAGGGGTCAATATATATATATATATATATATATATATATATATATATATATATATATATATTTTCAACACTGAAGATAATAAGAAATGTTTTTTGCGCACCAACTCAACATTAGAATGATTTCTAAAGGATCAACTGACAATTTATTAAATTTATTTTATAAAGAAAATACTGAAAAATAAAAGAAATTAAATTAAATTATTATTTCACAATATTGCTGTTTTTGCTGTATTTCTGATCAAATAAATGCAGCCTTGATGAGAGCAAGAGACATCTTTCACAAAAAAATAAATAAATAAATTATTATAATAATTTCTTACCGACCACTAACTTTTATGTTTTTAGTTATAGGCAGGTTTAGGGAGTAACGGAATACATGTAACGGCGTTATGTAATCAGGATACAAAAATCCAGTAACTCTAATTCGTTACAGTTACGTCAAAAAAAACGTAGTAATCAGATTACAGTTACATTTTGAAAAAAGTGGGGATACTATCAGGATTACAATCGTTTAATTTAACACTAAATAAATCATTATTTTGCCATAATAACACATATTAAGCGCTGCTTGTTTATACAGTATTTCCTGGTTCTGTTGCCAGTGATGACTCACATGACCCACCCACTGGTGCATGTGCAAATAACACCCGTCTACAATCTCCTCAGACGCAGACTGAATCACTGCTGCTAACTGTAACGATGCTGCCGGCGGGGAAAAACACTTTCAATTCATGGAAATTTCGCTGCTATTTTGTTTTCAAAGTGCAAACAACATGGTTGTACAGTGCAAGCTCTGCCTTCCAGCTACGAAAACACTTTCTATATTATATATATATATATATATATATATATATATATATATATATATATATATATATATATATATATATATATATATATATATATATATATATATATATATATATTCAGGGCTATGTATTCCCAAGTTGTGGAAATGAGACATGATTGCTTAGTTTTAATAGGTTTTAAAAGTAACCAAAATGCTAAACATTAAAATTAAAGCAGAACAAACATAAACAAATGTCTGATCCGAGCTTGTTCAGTTTGGTTATGATCTGATGTGACTTATATTTTTAAGCTCTAAACAACAACAACGATAATATTGCAATAGATAATTTATCAGATTTGTAAAATATTTTTGTTGTTGAGACCCATTCAAAAATATGGAAAGTGTAACATTTAAAAACTTGCAGAAATTGAGAAGAAATAATTAAAATTAAATTTAAAAATCAAGTGTATTTATAGTAAAGGATATATATATATATATATATATATATATATATATATATATATATATATATATATATATATATATATATATATATATATATATATATGTGACCTTGAAGTAATCCAAAAGTAATCAGATTACATTTACAACTTTCATATTGTGGTACTTGGATTATGTTACTGAATACTTTTTTTATCAAGTAATTTGTAACTGTAACAGAATACATTTTTAAAGTAACCCTCCCAAGCTTGGTTATAGGACATAGCAGACAGGAAGTGTTTGCTCTCAGATTTGGGATTGGTAAACGACCCGAGCTGACCGCGTCAACTCATGTGCACAAACCGCCAGGATACATCTCCAGCAATTTATTTACCTAAAATTCTAAAAATCAAATGTATGTGTATTAAAGTTATAAAACATGAGTGACGAGGTCATCACCTTCAGGAAGGGCGTTGCTCATGCTCAGGACCGTCATCAGGTTATTCACGTCGCTGTTGATGCTCTGTGCGACTCCGGGGTACTGCAGAAACCAAAAGTATGTTACACGGGGCTCAGAAAACATTACGCAGAGACAGTTCATTTCGTAAACCAAAACATGTTAAAACCATAAAAGCATCCAGGGGAAAGAACACATGTGCTGGTGAAAACACAAGTGGCCTCCAGCAAAACAAGCCCTGACCTTGTTGCAAACATTTTTTTGGCAGCTAGCTTATTTTGTAACATTTCAAAACTGTTTGTTTTACTAAAAAAAGTTGAGAGACGACACATTCAGATTTAGGTTATCTAAACATAAACATTCAGGTCGCAATTGTTTGCAAAAGCAGGCAGTGGTAATTGCTCTTTGGACTTCAAGCAGTTGTTGCTCCAAATGAACCTGTTTGGAGACTTTTATTGCACCATTAAAGGGTAAAAAGCTTTGTTTGTGATTTTGGTGTGGAATGCACTAATGCAAGCGCAATAATATCCTACTACTGCTTCAGCTTAATGCTAACAAAGAAAACATCTAAATGATTCTATTAATATAAATATTTGTATGTTGCTTTTAAGTGATAGCTACTAAAATGAACAAATCTAATTAAAACAATGTCCTTTATTTCGGGTAACACTTTAGTATAGGGAACACATATAAACTATTAACTATGACTTTTCCCCTCAATAAACTCCTAATTTACTGCTTATTAATAGTTAGTAAGGTAGTTATTAAGTTTAGGTATTGGTAGGATTAAGAATGTAGAATAAGGTATAAGGCATTAATGTGTGCTTAATAAGTACTAATAAATAGCCAATATTCTATTAATATGCATGCTAATAAGCAACTAGTTAAAAAACCCTAAAATAAAGTGTTACCAAAAATGGATATAAAACAAACCTACAAATGGGTTGTTAATAGAAAAATCAACTCTGATTGGTCACTGACTAACAGCAGCTGCAAAAAGATTAAATCTTTTTATCTTGTGTGGTGTCCCATTGAAAATGAACTGTAAACACACCTTTAACGACCTTAAAGCATTATTGATCGGCAACAAGTTTAAAATAGTATTTGATGTCTACAACCAACCTGGATTTTCATGGCGACCTCTCGACCGTCTTTCATCTTGGCCAGATGGACCTGACCAATGGAAGCAGCAGCAAAGGGTCTGTCCTCAAACAAATCCAGTTTATCCCTCCAGTTGGGGCCCAGGTCATTGCTCAGGGCTTTCTGCACAGATCAACCAGCAACAGACGAGCAGTTTTTTTAATACTTAATTTTTCTGATGTGAAACATTCAAATATTTTGTAGTTTAAGTAGATGGTACCGTCATCTGTTTGATGGGCATGAAGTCAGCACTCTGACGCACACGTTCGAAGATTTTGGCCAGCTGTGGGTTGATGAATGCATCATCTGAAACATTATTAAACACGCATACAATGTTAGTATAGTATAAATGCTATTCTTCAACAAATGTCAAATGAAATCAATAGTCCTGTTTATAGCTGGTATTAACATCCTTGCTGGGTGATCCGATCAAAAATGCTCAGCAGAGACAAGAGTGCCACTTACATGTATTACTAATATCAAATGTGTTTCCTGTGACTAAATGCTAATTACTAATAAATGATTGTCAACTGTAAACAGCGTACAGATGTATTAGGGTACTATCCTTCAAAGGTTTTTGAAAGAAGTTTATAGAAGTTATAGTGGTGAACATAAATTATCTATTTTAATATATTTTAAAAAAGTAATTTATTCCTGTGATGCAAAGCTGAATTTTCAGCATCATTACTCCAGTCTTCAGTGTCACATGATCCTTCAGAAATAATTTTAATATGGTGATTTAGTACATTTCTTCTTATTATTATCAATTTTGAAAACATAGTCCTGCGTAACATTTTTGTCAAAACCGTGATATTGTTTTACAGGATTAAAACTTATATATAAATATATTCTAGATTTATTAGACAAAGTAAAATATTTCCAGACTTTTTTGTTTTCATTTTGATGATTACAGCTTGCTGCTCATCAAAATAAAAAATAAAAAATCACTATCTCAAATTATTAGAATATTTAATTTCAAGTTCTATTAAATTACCATTCTCAGGGTATAAATACTGGGTTTAGGTCAGTAATCCCAACAGCAGTCATGGGGAAGTCTGCTGCTGTCCAGAAGACGATCATCAAGACCCTCTACAATGAGGGTAAGCCACAGAGGGTCATTGCTGAAAGAGCTGGCTGTTCGCAGAGTGCTGTGCCAAAGCATATTCATGGAAAGTTGACTGGAAGGAAAAAAGTGTTGTAGGAAAAGGTGTACAAGTGAAAGGAATGACCGCAGGCTTGAGAAGATTGTCAGGCGAAGCCGATTTAAGAACTTAGGAGAGCTCCAAACGAGTGGACTGAAGCTGGAGTCAGTGCATCAAGAGCCACCGCACACAGACGTCTTCAGGAAATGGGCTACAACTGTCACATTCCACGTACCAATCCACTTCTGAACCAAAGACAACGTCAGAAGCGTCTTACCTGGGCTAAGGAGAAAAAGAACTGAACTGTTGCTCAGTGGTCCAAATTCCTCTTTTCAGATGAAAGTAAATTTTACATTTCATTTGGAAATCAGGGTCCCAGAGTCTGGAGGAAGAGTGGAGAGGCACAGAAACCATGTTGCTTGAAGTCCAGTGTGGTTTCCACAGTCAGTGATGATTTGGGCTGCCATGTCATCTGCTGGTGTTGGTCCACTGTGTTTTCTGAAGTCCACAGTCGACGCAGCCATCTACCAGGAAATTTTAGAGCACTTCATGCTTCCTTCTGCTGACAAGCTTTATGGAGATGATGATTATATTTTCCAGCAGGATTTGGCACCTGCCCACACTGCCAAAGGTACCAAAAGCTGGTTCAATGACCATGGTGTTACTGTGCTTGATTGGCCAGCAAACTCGCCTGACCTGAACCCCATAGAGAATCTATGGGGTATTGTCAAGAGGAAGATGAGAGACACCAGACCCAACAATGCAGATGACCTGAGGGCCGCTATCAAAGCAACCTGGGCTTCCATTACACCTGAGCAGTGCCACAGGCTGATTGCCTCCATGCTACGCTTATAATGGCTTATTTTATCCAGTTGACACTGTAGGACACATTAATGTTTACACAACAAATGTGATATGGTCATGATTGGATCAGTCTGTATTTAGTGCTGCCCACTTATGATTGGATCACTTGAGGCAGATGTCAATACCAGGTATAAACAGCACCTGTGTTTTCAACTTCAACTTCAAATTCATATTCATATAAAAATGGAGTTGCAAATACTGTATAATACAAAACAGTCTCACATTTCATGTTTCTTAATCTTTATTAAATCTGTTGTCATGTTATAGGTTTACTCAGTTGCAGTGCACAGTCAATCTATACATGTAAACAGGATTTTAGAGATGGTTTCACGAAGAGGAACTGTATGACAGATGTACACCACTGTAAACAAGTCTTAAGGAGCCAGAGAGAGAGAGAGAGAGAGAGAGAGAGAGTGTACGAGAGCTAAATAACCCGCTCAATCCGACCCAGTGAGAGCTTCTCTCCTTCAGAAAATCAGGACTGCGAGAGAGTTGAAAGATTTTCCATCACAGCCTATGTGTACATCATAACGAACTACAAAAAAGAAAAGCTTTACAGTTTCCATGGTTTTTATCCTGGTTCACTTGTTTGACCCAGATTAGTCTGATGACCTTACATTTTCTGAGCTGATACTGTGGCTGAGGAATGCAGGCTACATAGCGTCAGTAATGCCCATCTGTTCAATAACCAACATTAGAAAAACTTCAAATGACTTTGCGGCATTCGTATTTTTGTATGCCCACTATATTTGCACAATTGACCTTTGTCTCAAGCAAGCAAATTCCTGCATAGTCGTGTGTATGCCTCTCGTAATACAGCTTTGTCTACAAGATAAAATAATTTCACCTCAAATCAATACCTCATGCACATTTGTTCATTTATTTGATATTTATAATAAGCAGTATAAATGTACAATCCAGTGGTCATTATTGCACAAATAAACAGTTTGATGGTCAACCTGTCTGGGTTTATATTCCAGTAACATCCATTACTTTTTTTGAGTAATAAAAACATTAGAGGTCTCTCTCCACTCCAGCTTTAGAAACAGATCCTGTACACAATATTGTGACATATTATTGATTATTAAATAACTACTTCACATTATATTTCAAAATGTAATTTATTGCTGTGATATCAAAGCTGAATTTTCAGCATCATTACTCCAGTCTTCAGTGTCACATGATCCTTCAGAAATCATTCTAATATGCTGATTTGCTGCTTGAGAAACATTTCTTACTATTATCAATGTTAAAAACAGTTTTATCATTTAATATTTCTGTGGAAACCGTGATCCATTTTTTGTTTCCAGGATTCTTTAAAGAAATAGAAAGTTCAAGCTTTGTCTCCAAACTTTTTGAATGGTTTTAGAATAATAGTGAAGTCAGCAAAACTATGTAGTATGGGAATTTTTAATAAGTAATAAAAACATTAGAGGTCTCTCTCCAGATCCTGTACATAGCAGTTTAGCCATGTCTTGATGGGAAATTGTGTGTGCCAGTCCTTTCAGAACTTCCTGAGGTGTAGTGTGAAAGGTCACGTTTCTGGCATAGCTGCAGGCTTATTTTGAGCTTCGCCGATGCCAGCGCTGTCGCTGTCCTTCACTGCCAGTCGTGCGATCTGCAGCTTCCAAAATCCTGCCTATCTTGATGAGAATGGCACGGTGCAGAAGGCTAGTGCATGAGCAGCGGACGAGGTTTGGAAATGTCATGCAAAGAGGCCGTGCTGCACTGATCTATGCGCAGCATTCTTGAGTGGGTGACACAAATGCTTTCGTTCTGGCTTTCAAATACACGTTAATGCACACAGAGCGGGGGAGAGTGACCTCACATGCCTACCAGAAATAATCAACATATTTGCACAGAAAAGAGGGGCATTTGTGTCACAGAAGAAGTTAGAAAATGTTTGAGCTGCTGGTCAATACAGACAGAAGTAGATTCAAGGGTGCGAGGAAATGACAGTCAACTTTTCAAGAGTTATGAAATAGAAAGCAAATTGTCTTTTATCTGTTATATACAGTATCAGTTCCTACCAACCATACTGTTCAAAAGTTTTGAATCAATAATAATTTTATGTTTTTGAAAGATATTTTTGATGAAATCCGAGGATATCTGATCCACACATAGGCAGCAATGTCATTGCACCTTTTGACGTCCAGAAAGGTAGTTGAAAACATGGTTAAAATAGTAAATGTGACTACAGTGGTTCAACCTTAAATGTTATGAAGCGACGAGAATACTTTTTGTGCGCAAAAACGAAACAAAAATAAAGATTTTATTCAACAATTTGAACCGTTGTCATACGTAGTGAACTCAATGCAGGCTTCCTTGTTTACATCCGAATGCCGATATGTGCATCGGATTTCATCAAAAATATCTTAATTTGTGTTCCGAAGATGAATGAAGGTCTTATGGTGTGGAATGACATGAGGGTGAGTAATTAATGACAGAAATTTCATTTTTGGGTGAACTAACCCTTTAAGAAACATTCACTAAAAATAAAAAATAATATCATTTTCACGTTCATGTGTGGACAAATTACTTGTGTCGCTGTCATCTTGTTGCGTCTCAACTGGTTAGAAGATAGTGTAAGCCTTTAGATGAAAAGATCTTTAAGATCAAATATAAACTCTTAAGTATGTCTAAACTGGTACTGTACAAGGACCCTGTACTGTCAGCACGCAGAAAAGTTAGCATCCATTTTCCATCACCGTGTGGAAAATAACGCAGGAAGTTTATTTGCGGTTATTTTATCTTTAGACATTTGCATATCAGAGAGGAAATAAATCGCATCTCCAATTTCTCTGCACCTTTCTGTAAGCGGTTCACAGTCACTCACATCACCAGGCTGTAAAACAGAGACAAGCCTCGATCACATACCAGCCTAACTTGAGAGTGGCCATGACTTAAAACCACTCCGACACAGGAAGCAGATGCGGGTTATGAGCTCTTGTCAGTCAAGGAGGACATCTTAATGGACCTAACAAATCTTTGAGGAGTGACCTAGCCTAACATGGTGGCTTGTTATACAAACAGCATTCTCTTACCCTGGATACTGAGCATCTGACCGAGCTTGAGGGCCGCCCCACGAACTTTACACAGTGTCCTGACGATACGCTCCGCGTTGGCCTCCGAAAGGAAGGGGCTATGGTCCAGAACGGCCTTCTTATCACCTATGTGAAATTACAAGTCTGTTAACATTTTGGACTGAAAATACAACTTAAAAAACAAGTACACTGAGTACAGTAATGCCTAATGGGACAAACGGATACATGTTTTTATACAGAGAGGTCCAAAAGTCTCAGACAACCCCTGTATGTGCATTTTGAAACATCAAAGGTAATCTGTGCTGCTGAGAACCATTTGTCCATGTAAACAAAAACCCACAAACTGTTAGATAAGGGTCTTCATTATCTCTGTGAGGACATTAGAGCTATTCCTGGATGTGATGATGAGGTCAAAGGTAATCATTATCCAGCATGGCTGGTGTCTACATAGATAAGATCTAGTGGCAGGCTGCTGTCCTTAGAACACATTTGCACATTCTCTCAGTTCCCATATGGTGTTGATCCCACCCAGGCATTAGGCAATAATAAGTCTCATGTAAAATACATATTTACATTTATACAGTTGTATATACAGTACTTAACATGTACATTTGCATATAGGCCTTCTACTTACCATCTAAATGTATATTCCTTTTTGTCCTACATATATTATTTTTTTCTAGATGTATATTACATTGTTTTTTTCTTGAATTCTACATATTTAATTCCTTCTCTGTGTTCTATTGTGTAATACAGTATATGTATGCAAGTACCTAGAGCTCCTGGAAACCATTCCAAATTCCTTGTGTGCTTGTGCACACTTGGCGAATAAAGTGCATTCTGATTTTGATTCTGATTCTGATATGCAGCCAGACTGACATAATGCAACTCTGTAGACAGCTAAACCATAAAATATCTGCAAATAACTTCTGTAACAATCTATTCTCTTGACGTAATGAACAAAGCTTTGAGCCTTTAATAGTTGCAAGCAGGATTTATTATTATTATTTTTTTGTTGTTGCATTTTTCGATGACACTTTGAGCTGTTAAGGCCTATGGAGTCAAAAGATGAGGGATGAGGGTGTAGTTCCAAATACCAAACTAAATAAACTGGTCAAAAAAAAATTGAAAAGTTTGTAACCCAAAATTCAAGATTATAGGGGACGACTAAAGGAATCAAACTTGCACTGATCTACTAACCTGAAAACTGATTATAAAATATTAAAAACTCAGTATCGATGGTGGTTACTGTGCAAAAGTCAAAGATATTTAAAAAAAAAACAAAAAAAAACAAAAAAAACATGAGACATAACCACAAAGTAAACAGTGGTTCATTCAGAACATAAGAAATGTACTGCATTTAAAGACAAAATAAAATCTAAAATGACCCTTATTATTACTAAAATAATTTAAGCATTAAAATAAAAAAATAAAAAATACAATAAAATAAAAACACAGAGCAATGTTGAGATCATAATTTTTTGATTCATGAACGGTTGATTTATTATGTTCAATGGGGCTCATTCATGAAACACGAGCAAAACGGATGTGTGTGTAAATCGTTCGTAAAGCCGTTCTGATGTAAATTTTAGGATTCATGAAAATGTTGACATTTTCAGAATGTTAGCTGGTAAGACAGAAATTTACACCTGCTCCCTACCACATGTAAATGGTGCATAAAACATTAGAAGTTTCTATGTTCTTTTAGGCAAACTGATGACAGTGCATTTTGATGCAGTATGTACCATAATATTTCACGAGTTTGTTTGCTTTTCTTTTTTGTAGCTGAGAGTTAAAAACTGTTCAACTTTGGGTGAAACACAGCGCTCGTCACTGTCACTTTTTACCCAGCCGTCCAATCACAGTGGAGGAGGGGCGGGACAAGTACTACACCGACCAATAATCCTAATTGTACAACGACTCAACAACAAAGGATTTAAAAATATTAAAGTTAATATTGCTGGTTACTGCATTTTTATATTCAGTAATATTCTTCAAAATTAGATATTAGTAACTAGTTATTGCTGTGGATATTCCAAAACATAGCAACTTAAGCATCTCAGCTTTAACACTGCACCTACAAAGTGCTCTCAAGTGCCACTGGCTGTCCATTTTAAGAAGAGCACCAGGCATTTTTTCAGCTGGCTGAAAACGCTTTGGTGGACACATGTTAATTGAATATTTATTGTTAGGCATATGGCCTATTAGTCTCTTTTGCATTTATGCAATAAACTCCAGAAGATTCCACGGCGTTCCTGGACACGTAATTTGCGTAGTTGTAACTCATACACGGGGATTATGCAAATTGTGAATGAGCGTGCACGCACACCCTATTTACAAATGATTGGAATTCAATAACATACACACCTTTAAATCTGATGTTTACGAAGTGTTTGTGAATCCAAAGGAGAGTTTTCGGGAAGGTCCGTTGTATGCCCAAATTACTCAGAATTTACTCATATATTTACTAAAATTTCATGAATCAGGCCCAATGCAAGAATGTAATAAAATATGTATCTTGAAATCAATGAAAGTTGCTCACAAGATGCATAAATGTATAATAAAATAAAATAAAAATTTGCATTCATAATCTTTCATTAAAACCTAATAACTCTCTACACATTCACAAATCACAATGTTGACGTGTTGCGAATTCTGTTTCACGTTGCCTTTAAACATGGCAAAACAACAGTGGCAGTGTGTATGCCTGACTAAATCTTCTTCTGTGGCGTAAGAAGATTTGAAGTTGAGCTGAGAGATCCTGGATGATGGGAGGGGTGCACATATTTACATGCACAAGTGGTGAAAAAAGTTAAACATTTCAATAATGAGGGACAAACTTACTTTTGTATACATTTCAATAATATACTGGCATTTTTTTTCATAAAAATTACACAGATGCATATAAATATTTTATGGTCTGTGCTACAAAATCGACTTGTCCCTACATTAAAACTGCCTCTCAGACTAATTTAGGAGCACTTTAGAACAGGCAACTCTAAATGTTATTATGTGTATATTATTATACATGCAGTCTAGCTAAAGCAAACACAGACAGTCAAAAGGAGCAATTAATAGCGCTCGCCTGTCTAAGAGTAAATAATTCCATACGCATATTAGATTTTAAGTACTGCTTGTACTAAAAGAAAGGACAAAAGGAAGAAAAGATCTTTTCATTGCTACAAATGATGCACATTGGTTATGATCTAGGCTGTTGTGGGTTTTGGTGAGTAGCGCACGTGTGTTTATATGTGGGTGACTTGAGTTTAAATACCCACAATCTCCTTCCCATTCTTTCCGGTCTCCTCACTCACTATCTCTCTGTTAATGAAATGGTTTAAAGTCCAAAAATTCTGATTGGATAAGTTTTTTCACTTGTAATCATGCTATACCTTATTAGTAAGTCACTTTCAATAAAATGGACTAATGATGGATAATTAGAAATACATTGTACGGACCCAAAACATATCTGTAAAGTTCAATTCTAGTAGATAATACAATTGTCTTACCATTCTTCTCCTCTGATCTTAGGCTTTTCTTTGCCACTTCTGCCAAAGCTCCAATTCCCAAACCTACAGCAAGACCTGTAAGAGATTATCAAAGTCACCATTAAATCAAAATTGACGATTCTTGTTTTTTTTTGGTATATTGCAGTATTATAAATTATCTGTGCACATCTTTTTTTTTTTCTTGTTGTAATCTTTAAATCAAAATAACTTCCCCTCCCTCTTGCAGTAACGTGTTTAGTGGTGTGAGTGCGGGACAACCTGTCACTCACATGACATCACAGCAATAGCAAACCACAACCATCCAATCAATTCCTGAAGGACAAAAATCAAGTCCCCCCCCCTACATTTGTTCTTGATCAAGAAGCCGTTTCACTCAGATATACGTCACAATAGGGAAGAGACTCACAATTTCCGTTTAATGCCGACTTTAAGCAATTATTCTCAAAGATAAAAAAAAGGAAATAAGGAAATGGTCCATAAATGAACAGAAGTTAAACATACTGAAACAGTCATTATCTCACACCTCAAAACAGCACTTCCACCCTGAAAACAAAAAAAGAGCTGTATTTACGTCTGTCTTTCGGATTGCTTTCTGAAAAAATACCTACAACAACACTGATGCTGTATAATGTGAATCTGACAAAAGGAAACACCAAAAATAGCATTTCCGAACCACTGTGGTCAGCACATTTTCTGTGGTAGAGCTGAGAATCAATAACGAGTTTTGCTGCAATCTTCTTCAATAGTTATGTAATATTCTGATTATGTAACCCTCCCGCTTTTGAGAAATTTAGGAGGGGTCTCAAGTCAGTTGTAAATCAAGCAGTGAAAGTAAACACCTCAGAGTAACCTGGCAAGAAATGGTGCCAACATGTTTTCATTCTGGTGTTTGTTTGTTTTGTTTTTTTCCACGAGTCTTAAAGGGATAGCTCACCCAAAAATGAAAATTCTGTCATTTACTTGCCCTCAGGTTGTTCCAAACCTCTATGAATTTCTTTATTGTGCTTAACACAAAAGATGATATTTTGAAAAATATGGGTAACCAAACAGACTTCAATAGTGTGGAGGAAAAAATAAATAAATACTATGGAAGTCAACTATTTGGTTACCAACATTCTTCAAAATATCTTCTTTTGTGTTCAGCTGAAGAAAGACATTCATACTGGTTTGGAACAACCTGAGGGTGAGTAAATGATGACAAAGTTTTCATTTTGAGGTGATCTATCCCTTTAACATACCTTATAGAAACACGTGTAGTTTTGATGGCAACTCTTATCCTGGTAAAGTTTTTCATCAAGCCTGCTGGGGAAGTTCTAGGTTGATGATTAAACAGGTTCCTGTTTTTATGTCTCTTCATGCCTGCAGGAGTTTAAGACTTGAGGAAAACACAAGGGGCCATGCCAGGGTACTCAAAAACTGCAACTTCTGATGCACTGTACTGCATTTGCCTTTTTTTAAAGACACCTAAAGGGTTAGTTCACCCAAAAATGAAAATTCTGTCATTAATTACTCACCCTCATGTCATTCCAAACACATAAGACCTTCGTTCATCAACTAACCCTTTAACTTTGCGTTCCACTGTGCACATACAGACTAATCCATATGTCTACACACAATTCAGAAAAAAAACAAAAAAACAATCAAAAACAAGAACAAGGTAAAAATATAGAAAAGTTTGGGGACAGTAAGTTGTGTTTAAATTAATGCTTTTATTTAGAAAAGTGAAAGAAAAGACTTGTATTAGTATTAGTGTTACATACACTGAATTTTTGTGATCAAATAAATGCAGCCTCGGTGAGCATAAGAGACTTCTATCAAAAACATTAATCTTACCCACCTCAAACTTTTGAATGGTAGTGTTTTTATAACTACTTAACTGAAACTCATAAACATCAGAATAATATTGGCACATATTGTCAAAGCACTTTCTTTTGCACAATGGCACAGAGTGGTTTAGATCTCTCTCAGATTGCCTGGCTAGCATGACCAAGGACACTACGGGCCCAAGTCTCACGTTACAAAAACAGAGAGGTATGCTTCTGAACATAAACACAAGGTAAACAACATGAACATGGTGTTTAAAAACAGTTGTTAGAGCACTGATTTAAGGGCCATCTACAGTCACTAAAATTGAGATGAAGAACGCAACCACACGAAAGCCTGCCAAAGTGACGGATACTATTCTTGGATGCAATTAATCACCATCTTTAACTATCCAACGAGAGCTAAAGGAATGGAGCCAGAGAACCGTTGAACTGGATAGCTCATGTCCAGGAGTGAGGTCAAGGTGAGGACAGAGGTCAGACGCACATCACATAAAACTAGTTCAACTGTGACAACTATAACTATAACTAATCACAACAGTCAAACACAAACAATGTTTCCTCTAAGTGATTTACTGTCAGTAAGGGTAACAAAATAACTTTAATTTTCATATATGACACGCTTTTAGGTGAAACAAAATATCTATTAAGAACCAAATAAGTGGTCATTTTATTCCAGGTTAGTTTTGTTCATTTTCTTTTTATTATTTAGAACAACGTGCACCAATATTTTATTCACAATAAGACTCAATTCAAATAAATAAATAAATACTGTTAATAAAAATAATAATAAAATCATACAAAAATGTAAAAGTATAAATGATTAATAATGGAAAATATTTGGTTTAATATTGACTAATTATTCAGAATGTAGTAGTGTTTATGGCTATTGAATTTGCTTATACACTATATAATATTAACACACCCATGCAGCATATTGCCTGCACATTTGTGCTACATAAATCTTAAAACATCTTGAACAGACTCGGTAGCTTTGATCCCTATAGAGGACAAAAAAAACTTGTCAACACATTCCCCTTATAAGTTCACACAATCCCATGATGCTTTGGTCGTTCAGAGAATGTTGATGTACCCTATAGGTCACTTCAAGTATATACAGATAGGCTTGTAGTAAACAGGTGTCAGAAGATGTTGTTTTCTTGTAACGGTGGTGGATAAGAGTTCAATCTGATAACAGACACTCCAACATATCACCCAGCATGCACACACACCAACAGCAGATGATAGTAGATGTTTTAACGTCTCAATTAGTGTACGTCAGTGGAAAACTAGCATGCTGCGAACCTGTCACAGAAAGCTACTGTGACTGCTAGTGTTTAAATTTCCCATGTGACAGCACTTTTCGGTCCAAACACTCGTCTAGGGTTCATATCCAGCCATTCATTCCCTGTAACTGTATTCAGCACTAGTCCTCTGAGAAATAACCAATACACTGTCATTTAAAGAACAAAAGCGGGTAAAGTTACACACTGCCAGAGCAGAATGGGAAGCTCTATCTTAGCTCTAAACAGGTGATTCACATTCCCAGACCGGTTAAGCTCTGTCCCATAATCCAAAGCAGCAGCAGCCGCAGTCTACGATATTACTGGTCAAAATGCAGATTAACCTTGAGCCCTCAATCTGGCTCTGACATGTTGTATGAGGATATAGAAGCGGCTAATTTGAACAGGCCTTTGAATAACAATGCCAGAAAGGACAGCAACCTGAAAAGCCAAATATACCAATCCAAAAAATGGCCTTCAGAATCCATAAATAACTAAAGTAATGACGCATTAGACAATATATACTAAATATATTCAATATATTTGGTGGCAACACAGTCTCTGTGCAAAACAGTACAGTTGAAGTGGTCTTTGCTCTCTGGTTTGGATGCACCAGGCAAAAGCAAAGGTTTTCAGTTACCATGGGCATTGTAGATATGCCTAATTACTGTCATCCATGCTTCATTTACTCCTCCAAGGAAAGAGTCCAGTAACAGGAGAATTACCAAGTGTAAAATAATCAGCTGGCCATAATTTGTCTGCCTACATGAGGCAACCATGTATAATAAAACAGCCTTTTTATAGGCTACTTCAATCTCAAGAGAATTTACAGAATTTTAAACATTTTTCAAGAGTATTGAAAAATTTTGAAAGGTAGTGAACATACATATATATACATAATTATAAATATCCTTACCTCCAAAATTCGCTAGTCTCCCCAGCCGTGTGACCGGTACCTTCCGCTCTCTCGCTCTTTCACTAAGCTACAGCAGAAAAGAACAGGCATTTAGAGTGCATCATTGTGTTATGTGCTTCCAATTACAAAAAAATTCAGGGGTCAACAACACTAAGGATTTTTTTCTACTGGCCTGATTGGGACAGTGGTTCAATTTTTTACTTGCCTTGAGAAAATTTTCACTAGCCCCACCACATAAAAGTAATAAATTAATAAAATAAAATAGGCCTAGTTATTGTTTTTGTTTTTTTTAACCCCTGATACCTTAATAAATAAGGTTATGACACCAAAAACGACTTGCCTAACGCATATAAATTTCACATACTGTTAAAGTGTAAACAGTCAATACTAAAATAAAGGACAAATCATCAAATTACGAGCTATAGCACAGATGAATACAATAGAATAAACATACAAAATAAATAAACAGTGCTTTTCCGGTTTTTCAGGTTGACCTTACAGTAGTTTTCTGGTACAGAAATTGAATAAAGTAATCAAATGTAAAAACACTGCATAGTCTTCACTGTATAAATTAAATATAGAATAATCCTTACTAAAGTTACAAAAGTTTAGGCCTGCAACTAAGGATTATTTTGATAATCGATTAGTTGGCAGATTATTTCTTCGATTAATCTGATAAAAAGGCCCAATTTTCTTTATTTTATTGACAAAACACATTATTTCACATCCTGCCCAATGATATCCTTCAAATAAACGTGCCAACTGCTATGAAAACATCTATAGTGAATATATCTATGCTATGTGCAAAAGAGCTATAAAGAAAAAGGACAGTTTAAATCCCTACATTAAAAATGAAGATAATAATAAAGATAAGAGAGTCCTGCAGGGACAGTAACCTATGTTACCGTCTTTTCTTTATCCTGGAAACGTCTTACATTTATATTCAATTAGGCCTAAGTTACACGCTGTTATCCCTTTACAGATACCACTCTCATAAAATACTTGAATTACATGTTGACTTTTAAACCTAAATTTAATGTCCAACAACAGATATTTCAGCCTTCTGTCCAAAGAAATGTGTTGTTCAGTGCTGTAATTTAACGCGACTGGCGGAAGTTTATCGTGCACGGTGGACAGACGCGACTAATTGATAATGACATTCATTTCGTTGATTTTCATTATCGATTTTTATCGATTTTATTGATTTGTTGTTGCAGCCCTACAAAATTTCTTAAGTCAAGAGCAGTGAGAGATTTTTTCTTTGTCCTTTGTTGTTTGATTAACATTAAAAACACAGACAGCAGCAGTTTTATTAGGCTGCTGTCACTTTAACAGCGAATACCCGGATCCAACATGGTGTTTCACATGCATTTTATTTCTGTTTTATTTAACTGTTTACATTCACTCAAGACATAACCTAACTCAAGACTTTGTTTACGAGGATACTTGCCAATATGGGCATTTTGGCGTAATTCTGTGAGAATATGTCCATTCAATCACAAGAAGACATAAAAAAAGAGAACTTCTTTGTGCGCTGTCTGAGACGCGGCTTACTGTGTGCACACTTTGAGTACTGAGTTCACTTTCGCGTCTTCTTGGACTTAAATATTTAGATTGGCAAGGCTTAAAAACGTGCAAATGGCAAACCTTCGGGCAAGTGACAGTTCCGTCTACTGTCCCGAGCGTTGTTCACGCTGGCCCCCGGGCCATCGGGCAGTCCTTATTGTCGAGCCCTGATTTTTAATGTTCTTCATTTAATTTTTTTTTTTTAAAAATGGTGTTTTGTGGATTTATTAGCTTTCTTTCCAAATCAAGCAATTGATAGCAAGATTTAATGTAGGAATGAAAAAAATTGATGAGCCCACTGATATGTCCAGCCAAATTGTTTTGTACTTTCTGCAGCAAACTGCACTAATCAATACATTTCATGGGGTCTTCAACAAAATCCAATGAAGTTATTTATTTTTTGGCCTAGGTGTCTATACCTGCAACCAACTACTAACTTTAGGGGAACAAGCAAGTTGCATAGCAACTATTATTATCCTCTGTAATGCATGACATATATAGGTGGAACAAGTGGCTAGTACTCATGGGTGATGAGGGATTGGAAAAGGTCGCCTGTACCATTTGTTTATGTGGTTTGGAGCCGTCTCTTTTTGCCTGCCTGGCTTTCTCAATGTCCTCAGCCGTGATGCCTCCCACAGAAGAGTGATCCTGGTGATATGACCGTGTCTGTCCAGTAAACTGGCTGGTAGGGTCCTTGTAACCTTCAAACAGCTTTGACTTCCCTGAGGCCTGGCTGCGTGTGTGCGCAGCACCTGTGTTAGCGTCCCTGAAAACTGAATCACTGTCCAAACCTTCATGTGCTGCACTCTCAAAGTTCTCCTCTGAAGCTGTGAAGTCATACTTGGAGTCCACGTCTGCGCTGAAATCAGAAACGCTCTGCTGGCCGCCTGTGAACTCCTAAAAATAAAGTAGATGATCATTAGGTTATTTCATGTTCTTTCCCACAGCTGAAATAAATTAATTCTATAATTAATGCTATATTGTGAATATAGTCATGGTGCTGTTAGACACAATGTAATACATTTTATAATAAGTGATGAGATATGCATTTCTGATAAGGAACTTTCAAAGCACTCTGAAATGCACAATCAGTTCCAGAGGCTTTGACAGCACAAATAGCTTGGCAGCACACACTGCGCTCCTATGCTCTGGAAACCCAGGCAGTAATCCAATCTCCAGGTAGGCCTAAATTTCATTTGCATAATCGTATTGTTGAAGTTGTTATACCCTACATGTGCTGTGGAGAATATAAACCTGAGAACAACAGAGGTGCAACCAAACACCATTATCGAGAGCTTTGAATTACACAAAAGCCATACTGCGATTAATTAAGAAATAACAGATGCATGCATCTCTATTACCCTGAGTCACGAAAAGCCTGGGTAAAAACAAAATAAAACAGTTTTGGGTGGCTTACTGCTGCTTCTGCTATTTTCTAAAAACAATATGGTAAAGGCTACCAATGTTAAATAAATAAATAATAATAATAAAATTATTATTATTATTATATATATTGTTGATATTAATGCAAAAATCAGTGTAATTACTGTTGTTGTTATAATAAATTATATATGCTACCATTCAACATTTTGGGGTCGGTAAGACGTTTATGCTCACCGAGGCTGCATTTACAGCAAAATCCAGTAAAAACACTTGTGAAATGTTATTACAATTTAAAATTTTCAGCATCATTACTCCAGTCTTCAGTGTCAGTGAACCTTCAGAAACCATTCTAATATGCAGATTTTGTGCTCAAGGAACATTTCTTATTATTATTAAATGATGAAAACAGTTGTGCTGATTAATATTTTGTGGAAACTTTGATACATGCTTTTCTGGATAATTTGATACATAGAAAAGCTCAAAAGAGGAGCATTTATATGAAATAGATTTTTGTAACACTTTAAATGTGTTACATTTGATCAATTTAATGGGGAACACTTTACAATAAGGTTCATTAGTTAACATTAGTTAACTACATTAGTAAACGAACTAATAATGAACTGCACTTATACAGCATTTATTAATCTTTGTTAATCTGATTTTTTTTAACATTTACTAATACATTATTAAAATCTTGTTACCATTTAATGCATCCTTGCTGAATAAAATTACTTTCTTTAAAAAATCTTGACCCCTAACTTTTGAATGGTAGTGCATATAACTTATATCACTATGATTATTATGGTTCAAACATTTAACATAAGCAGTAGACTGTTTACATTGGAATGGTCTGGAGCAACTCGCAACTTTCTAGCCTCAACTGCATAATAATTAATATAGAACGCAACTGATGCATGGTCACAGGTGCAAGTACATTGCCTATTTTACAAAGGCTCATCCAATCTAAATTCATAGCTAGGACTATCCATTTTATAATGGCAACTAATATTTTTTTATAGTGGAAACCCACCTGGATCTTCTGCATGGCCACGCTCATGCCCTGTTCAGCCGTCATTTGCATGCTGTGGCTCACAGCTTGGACCCCTCCAATGCGAAGAGAGCTGGCCTGGGTCTCGATCACGGCCTGGCTTAGCTTGGCTAAACCCCTCATCAGCAACAACATGTCGCCTGCCATGATGGTTCCTCTTTACACCTACCATACCAGAGAAAAGGAAGTGATTCAATAGCCTCAACCTCAGTCTCAACCGTTTTTAAGCCAACAATCACTGTGGAAATCTGTCACACTAATTTGGTTTATGTAGTTGAAAATAAAATAAAAAAGGAATGAAAAATAAAAAACTCACACAAATATAATGGTAACACTTTACAATAAGGTTCATTAGTTAAACATTAGTTAATGTATTAACTAACATGAACTAACCATGAGCAATACGTGTTACTGTATTTATTAATCTTCGTTAACGTTAGTTAATGAAAATACAGTTGTTCATTGTTTGTTCACAGTGCATTAACTAATGTTAACAAGATTTTAATAATGTATTAGTAAATGTTGAAATTAACATTAACAAAGATTAATAAATGCTGTATAAGTGCAGTTCATTATTAGTTCATGTTAACTAATGTAGTTAACTAATGAACCTTATTGTAAAGTGTTACCAATATAATAACAAGGGTTAGTTCACCCAAAAATGAAAATTCTGTCATTAATTACTCACCCTCATGTCGTTCCACACCCGTAAGACCTTTGTTCATCTTCGGAACACAAATTAAGATATTTTTGATAAAATCCGATGGCTCAGTGAGGCCTCCATTGCCAGCAAGATAATTAACACTTTCAAATGCCCAGAAAGCTACTAAAGATATATTTAAAACAGTTAATGTGACTACAGTGGTTCAACCTTAATGTTACGAAGTGATGAGAATACTTTTTGTGCGCCAAAAAAACAAAATAACGACTTTATTCAACAAAATCTACTGATGGGCGATTTCAAAACACTGCTTCGTGAAGCTTCGAAGCTTTATGAATCTTTTGTTTCGAATCAGTGGTTCGGAGCACGTATCAAACTGCCAAAGTCACGTGATTTCAGTAAACGAGGCTTCGTTACGTCATAAGTATTTTGAAACGTTTCGAAGTTTCAATGGTTAATGTGACTTTTGCAGTTTGATACACGCTCCGTACCACTGACTCGAAACAAAAGATTCGTAAAGCTTTGAAACTTCATGAAGCAGTGTTTTGAAATCGCCCATCACTAGATACTGTTAAATAAAGACGTTATTTTTTTTTTTTTTTTTTGGCGCACAAAAAGTATTCTCGTCGCTTCATAACATTAAGGTTGAACCACTGTAGTCACATGAACTTTTAAATATGTCTTTAGTAGCTTTCTGGGCATTTGAAAGTGTTAATTATCTTGCTGTCAATGGAGGCCTCACTGAGCCATCGGATTTTATCAAAAATCATCTTAATTTGTGTTTCGAAAACAAACGAAGGTCTTACGGGTGTGGAACGACATGTGGGGGAGTAATTAATGACAGAATTTTCATTTTTGGCTGAACTAACCCTTTAATTCATATAATACATTAATTAATTGATTAACAAACATTATATAAACATTGATAATAAGAAATGTTTCTTGAGATCCAAATCAGCATATTAGAATATAGAAAATAAGAGTAATGATGCTGAAAATTCAGCTTTGACATCACAGGAATAAATTACATTTTATATTAATATACAACATATTAATATAGAAAACAACTATTTTAACTTATTTCACAATATTACTATTTTTATTATTTACAATATGCTATTTTATTTTATTTATTTATTTATTTATTTTCAAATAAATGCAGCCTTGGTAAGCATAAGATAACTCTTTCCAAAACAAACACACACACTAAAAAAAAAAATCTTACCAACCCCAAACTTTTGAATGGAAGTGTATTTATATTTATTGTTAGTGCAGAGACACCAAAGTAACACAGGTGGTTGACAGAAGATACTTTTACTGTGTGGGGAGTGTAATATGTAAACAAACTGTCTTTAAATCAACACTGGAGTGTCATGGGGCATCAAGAAAACAGCTGTTATCACCATTCTCGGCAGCTCTAACAAAGGTTAAACGTTTTCACGATGACACAAGTCTCAAAGCCTTTAGCCAATGACTTACTGTCTTACAAAGTGGCTGCAGACACTGAGTCAATCACAAGAAGCATATGAGCAGCTATGAATGTGCGATTCAGCCCAAGCACTATTGTAAAACTTCATGATGAACGGGTTATTTTACATTCTGCCAGCTCGCCACAATAAAACACTCTTTACTTACACAGCAAGGTGGAAAACAAGTGGTTTTGCACCCGTAAACTCTTCAGAGCGCAGACACAAATAAGCTTAACTGAGGGGAGGGGTTGGATGAAAGCCTGACTATCCTGTAAATAAAAGGGCTTAAACTTGGCTTCTTTCCTGAGGTAAAGGTTTGCCTACAAGGAAAACGCTCTCAAAAAGTCCTTGAACAACCAGTCAGCAAATAAACACACCTCATGTGTGAAAATAGGTCAAAATTCAGTTTTAGTCGCATACTTAATTCTACAACGTGATCATCCCTCGATAGCAAAACAGGAAGATATGACACTAGGAAACAAGGAAGGAATTATTCTGTTTTTATTTCATAGACAGTCTGGATATCTTCACTGCACATGATTTCAGGCTCTTAACCCTACAAACACGTGGATAACTCAATCGTGAGACGGCTTGCAGTGCCACACCAACTAACCAGATGTTTGCTTTAGCCTTTCTGCAGCGTTTATGATTAACAATAGCAGCATACAGCAACAGTCATATTAAACAATGCATTCCAAGTGACTGACATTTTCACTGAGTTACAAACAAGCTCAATGATTTTGGCCCTGGGCATAAATTAACACTTTAAATATGTGGTAATCCTAATCCTAGTGAACTAGGTGTGGTCCGGCAGTACACCACTATTCTAACTGGAGTCTGTACTGTTACACCTGAGTGAGGTTGCACATGCCTGGACATATCTGCATATTTTCAGCTGAAACATTTTGCATGTCAAACTGACAATGCTTATTGCAAACAATAAATGCTCAGTTGGTTAACGGAGGAACATGTTGCTTAAGCTACAAAAACCCACAGTGGCACAACTGCAACACAATTCAGTATGCAGCAAAATATAGTAATGATCAAAAGTTTTTATTTTAATTAAAATCTCTTATGCTCACCAAAGATGCATTTATTTGATTAAAAATACAGTATAAAATATTGCAAAATATTTTTACATTTTAAAATAGTCATTTTCTATTTTAATATTTTTAAAAGTGGATTTTTTTGATGAATAGAAAGTTCTAAAGAACAGCATTATTTGAAACAAACCTTTTGTAACATTATAAATGTTTTTACTGCCACTTTGGTTTGATCAATTTAATGCATTCTTGCTGATTAAATGTAATAATTCCTTTCAAAAGTGTACATATAACAGCAGATAATTCTAAAAAAATTATTATACATAGTCATTCATTTTTTGTAGGAGTCCCAAAAACATGGTTGAAATGTATCATACTGATACAATTTTGTAGTAAAAAATAAAATGCAGGAATACTAAAAAAAAATAAGACTTGTACAAGCATAGATTACTATGCATAAAGTTCTTCAAAGAAAGTGTCAGACAATCATAGCCCATTTCATATCTCTTTCAACACACTTTCATTTCCTTTACAGCTAAAACAATGGCTACTCCTCCCCGAAACAGGACAGACCTCTTAATACATCACACACACTGAGGTGTCAGACAGATAACAATGACAAGCAACAAATGTCAGCCATTTTAGGACACCCTTTCTTAAGGCACTGTGCATTGCAAGGCGATCGCAGCTGATATGTCATATAGAAAGGGAACTTGAGTGATGACAGTCTGTGAAATATGTTATGAGACACAGGCCTTGTGGCAGGAAATCACCAAGAGGCCACGCTAGAAAGCAAACCCAAACAAAATATAACAATCACAGCCAATCAGAGAGTTAGTCAGGGGAAACACCCTTTTCTTTCTGTTTACATGAGGTCAGGTTGTGAGTTACTGAAACAAAAACTGTGACACATGGTTCTTGGTTAATAATATGCGAAAAAGGATTGTTGACACAATCATGGCTGGTAACTATACAAACATACATGTTTAAATGCATTATTACATCTATAAATATATCAATAATCATATTAAAAATGTAATAATGCATTAATATATGTGTCATTAATATATGGGGAAAGTTTTATTAAGTGTTAACAATGAGATTATGTGGTTTTTATAATCAATTAACACTGCTTTTGTCATTTTTACAAGATGGACAAAATGTGTCACCAACAAAGTCATTTGGTTTAACCAAAATTTCGGTTTTACCGAACGGCGACATTTTCAAACAATGCTAACAGGCCGATATCTAGCTATCTAGCTAGTTAGCTTGCTAAATCCTAGCAAAAGGACAATCAATTTTTTTTTAAGTTTTTAAAATATTACAAAATTTTCCATGTTTTATAGCGGTTGTACCGAATGACCTGATGTTTCGGGACATGCGTATGATTAAGTGAAAACAAGATTTTTTTCAAATAGTTAAAAGAGAGTTACTTTGGTTCACGACCATGTGGTCTTTTGCAGGTGTCTGAATGATGTCACACCCTGTCACATGATATTGACCGCATGACTTGATCCAAAATGGTCCCTTTATATTGGTTACTCCGAATGACATCAATGAAATTCATTTTTCCGGACATTTTCTTATTACAAAGCAACGACTTCTACACATAATTTTAATACCATTTTGCACTATGTTGATATATGATGTTATAAAATCATGCCAGAAAAAAAAAAATATATATACACATTTATTACATTTTAAGATATTTTATTCACAAATGATGGTTAAACCAAATGACCTTTTGACACTTCAAAATCTTTAAAAAACCTTTATATGTAGCAAAATATAATTAAAACCTTTTGGATTCAATAAAAGAGATCTAGTTGTACTACCGTACAAACTTCAGATGTCATATCTTTGTTTTTTATTATTATTAAGGCCTTTGGACAAAAAAAAAATGACCCGTCATGTCATTGACCCATATACTAAAATGCATCAATAAGCATATATAAAATACTGCATTAATACATTCAAATATATGAACAAACATAAATAAAGCACTTGAATTTCTAAAAATGGTATTTTATGATTTAACTGGCAAATGACGGATGCATCAGTTGCAATGAACCAATATAATGCAAAATCAAAACAAGCCATATTAATTGTGCCCTTCAGTCGGGTCACCTACGTTAAAGTCTAGGCCAATGCTGACATTTAGTATCCAAGCAGCTCTGCAAAAAAAGATTATAAACGAAGATTTGGCTTAAAGCTTACAGGTTTTACAAAGAGGTGATCTTCACAACAGCTGCCTTTATTTCACTCACTTAACACATTAACACATCTCTAAGTTTGCTGTGTGTAACTGCACAAAATGGCCTGCAAAAACTCATTTATTGTAGTCAGTATTGTGGTCTTATTTACCTTAAAAACATCTAAACATTCTTAAAATTAGATTACATGTACTTGAGAAGCAAAATTGTGTAAAACTTTAAAACTTTTCATAAATCTATATATGTAAATAAACATACATAAGGCACTCGATTTTCCCAAAAAACCCTGTTTTTCAGTTGCATTTGCAGTGAAGCGATAACGCAAAATCAAAACAAGGCACATTAATTGTGCCCTTTAGACAAGTCATTCATGTTAAAGTATTTATTAGGTTTACTGCATATAGTTTATTTTGTACCACAATGGAAAAGTGTTTTTAATGCATCTTATTTTTACTGTACAAGTTCATAAACGGGGTAAGAAAAATAAACATATACGCTGTTGCTTTTGAATTAAATGTATCTTGTTTTAAAGATGACTTCACTGGAAAACAAGCCAAACCTGATTAAGATTCTTTTTTTCTTTTTTTTAGTAGTGCGTTTTCCAAACAAAAAATATCATGCATTCCATATCTCTAGTCTACCTGTGTATGCCAGCCCTTACTGTTTTGCAAGATTTCTGGCACATAATACCACCAGCAATCCTAGAGGAGTTAAAGTGTAGTGTAAACAGGCCTTGTGCTTTGACAGAGTTTTGCACACATACAGTATGAACCGCGTAATGAAATAGATTATAGAATATTACGTGGAGTTCTTTGGTTAAGGGGATATTAAAATAGCACTATATGTTCCCTGGACCACGTGGACAGAATCAAAACACATGCACAATGCACGTGTAACCTTCCCAATCTATATGCAGAAATATTGCATTATACAAGAATTAAACACTATTCGAATTCAGATCAAAGTATGGTACCACGACACGTGTGCTTTGCACGTCTGTTAGACAGCAATCTAAAGTACACGTTTCTTAAAAAACAATCTGCGCTCTTTACATTCTAGATTTTTATTCAAAGACTTAAATGCATTAATATAAGTTTACTCAGTCTAAGAAAAAGGATGTATTGTTACTTACCCCCAGAATTGGCAAATACGTCGCTATTTTCACTATCCAGCTCTCTGTGTACGCTGGAACTGCGTCCATGAGGTGAGAGCTGTTTACCCTTCTCAATTGTGTTTGTCAGAGCTGTTTGGCCCCTCCTCCAGTCGGCTGCTATTGGTTACTCAGTAGACGCGACGCAGTGAGAGAACATTGCGTGGAAACTTTATCTGCGATTTTATTGGTTCTTTTCTTCTTCAGTCAACGGAAGTTGACCCTTTATATGCTGACGAAGGACAAACATTTGATAGGAAACTCATTGGAAAAAATAACGTTTTTTATTCTTTTTCATCGTTTTTCAATATTATGCAGTACTAAAATAGTGCGTGATGCGCTTCAGTAGCAATAATTTAGGAATAGAATTAATTAATTTTGTCTGACTTATTATTTATTCATGAGCAGTTGCATCACAAGGATTAAACCGATTCCTACTGCAGTTTTTAACAAACACTAATACTGAAATTACGCATAATTCGATTTCAAAACAACATCATGCCAATGCTTGATCCTTTATTGCCCTCTAGTGGTTCAAAATCCCCATCCACTGGAGGAATCTCCTATTGGCCCAAAACCAGCAAGAACAGAGGTGATTATTGCCCCAAAAACAATTCACAGTAACTATAAAGCATGCGTTTGAATAGAACAAAAGTATACGAATCATTAAATACATAGGCTATATTTTTATACTGCCTGACAGAGGATTAGGGTGACCAGACGCGGTTTTTGGTGGTCCGTCCCCGACTGGAGCTGTCCCCGGAAATGTCCCCGTTTTACAGCTCAAAATAACCCGCAAATATAATGCAAAAAAAAAGCCCGACCAACATACAGCAGCCTGTTGGTTATCGGAGCAACCGTGTAGCGATTATTTTCACCAACAGAGGGGGCTGTGCAGCTACACTGCTACACTTGGTCGCGCGCCATTATCATCAATTACCAAAAGAAACATCGGTTTCAACTTTCAAGGTAGTAACATACTAACTATTCATGTTAAATTAAAGTAATACGGTTATGTGTTTTATAACAGGGCTTCAACAGGGTGCGGGATTGTTTTGGACCATTTTAAACGTCCAAAGTCACAACTATATCACGTGGTGAAGGTGCACTCAGATATTAATAAATAAAAAATTAGAACAAAATACTAATAATACACTTGCAACTTAGTGTTTAGCTTGTGAAACTGAAAATATTAAATTCAATAATAAATGTTTAAAAAAAATTGTTAAATGCTGTTTTATTTATCTTATATTTATGTTGTTTTATTTTTGTAATGTGATTTTGTAAAGTTGTACTTTTGTTATAACATAATAGGCATATTGTTTTGAACTGCTTTTATAATGGTTACTATTAATAGTGTAGTAGCCTAGTTGTTTTGGTGAATTGTATTAAAACCAGACCAAAAATCCTAATAATAAATTAAATCATAAATATTAATGTAGGCTAATAATAGGGAACCCAGAACAATTAAAAAACAAAAACATTCAAAAATATATTGTCCCCGTTTTTTAATTAATAGATAATAACAAATTAGATTTCGGCGATATTTTGACTACTCAAATGTCCACGGTTTCCATTTCAGAAATATGGTCACCTATATAACCTACTATATTTGTGAAGACATTTTAAAAAAAAGTCCTCTCTCAAGTATAACTAATTATATAATATAATATAATATTGTATCATATTATATTCAAAGAAATTGTAAAATGTTAGTGCAGTTCCTGTGTTGTACCACTAGGTGGAATACATGTCTTATATATTGTGATTCTGTGACGAGTAGGCTAGTGACCTCGAATATTAGATGATAATCATGAACTTTAATTTGTTTATTTCCTTATTTAATTGAATGAAGACAATTTGATCTGTAAACAATAACATGTTAACACTCATCTGAGTTATATCTGTAGTTTAGTCTACTGTTCCCTGTTGCTTATATTGTGGCTGTCTGGCCTGCTTGTCAAAGAAGCCTTGCTTTATTGGATAAAGCTGGACTCTAACATAGACGTAATCAAACATGCTGTACATGATGTTGACATACAGTAAGCTATAACTTGACACATTTAATAAGAATACAAATTATGAAAAACAAAAACAGAGAAACAGAATAAGCATTTGCATTGGTGCAACAACATTCATAATAAGCATGTGAAGTTTTATAGAGAATTTCTCAACTTCTGCTTCTGCGAGGTTGAATCATCAACAACCAATGCAATACTAACAGATTCTAAGTAATTTTAACAAACATGTTTTAATGCAAGATCATCATAGTGCAACTTCTCAAATTCATCTTAATGGTTATTAAGTTTAATGTGGGTAGTTGATTTCTTCCTAACTCATTTGAAATTCATATATATGAGCTCTACGATTGCACGGGCATGACTTTATAGTCGCTGCAGTTGATAGGGAAATGTTGGTGGAAATGAAGTAGGCTGGCTTGAGGGCTCACATATCCTGAAACTTCGAAAGATCTCAGAGACAGCTCTACGCTTTGAAGTAAAGAATCTTATTTCTGAACATGATCATGCTCTCCATCATAGAGGATGGAAAATGAATTTTCATACCACCTATCAGCAAGCCCGTCTCATTCAAATCAGAGTGGCCACTGAAGCATTATATTTTCCATCCATTTTACTCGTGCATATGACACACTTTTCTTTGTTTGGTGGGGCTGGTCATCAGTGCATAAGAGAGAAAGAAAGAAAATCAGAACAATGTTATCATATTGTACACTGGGAGCAGTAACAGGAATTGTTGTGGTAGGTCAGTCTGGTTGATGAACTTACTTCACATCTTCCTTTTTGACCTTTGACAGAGTCTAGGCCTGTTTTTATGGTTTTCATAACCATACATCAGAGAAGGAACTCCCACTGAGCTACTAAGACCCTTTCTACTTGTTGGTGAGTCATTCAAACTGTCTGCTTGTCAAAAGAATTAATGAGTAACACTTAATAAAACTTAATAATATCAGCACATATAAATACAATATAATACTTAACAGCAAGGATGCAAATATATGAAATTCATATATGACTAAATGCAATAAATTAAGAGTCAAATATTGCAAAAACCGTTATGCTCAACTATTATTCTGAATACTTGATTGGTTACATTGTGAGATTATTAGGTTTTTTTTTTTTTGCATAAACTTATAAATGTCATTGAGCAAGCATGTGTGTGTATATATATATATATATATATATATATATATATATATACACACACACACTAAAGCTTAAGCCTCAAGTTAAAAACATACATTCAGTCAAGTGGTTCAAAACTATTGACTGGCATATTTGTAAAATATGTGTAAACAAAGCAAGAAACCAAACAAACACACGTACATCCATATGTTCAGAAGCCTAATAAATAAAGCAATAAATCAAATAGAGCTCTTCTCCTCTGAGCTGAAGTCTTAGACATCAAGCCTTGTTCTTCCCCTTGTGCTCAATGTGTGAAAAAGCTCAGGGAGGCTCTGCCTGTTCCGTTGAGTTCAGACTCACTGTCATTTTAACTTCCTTCCTGCCTTTTGTACATTAAACAAACATACGGCTCTGACGCGAGGTGTCGAACAGCTCGTGCGATACACAGTAACATAGTTACATTGATTTAAATTGGCGAAAGAACTCCTGGAATGTAGCAGCAGCAGCAGCAGCGGAGGAGCTTAAGTTATTATTCTGCTACGTGTCCCGAATTCGCGAATACGCGCTTCTCGGACAATTTAAACAACAGCGTCTGCAACAAGGAGACTTGTAGGTAAGCATCCGACTTTGGTGTGGCATGCTGAAAAAGTTCACTTTTTAGAAATGTCTACATGAAGGAGACTTAGACTTAACTATTTGACTTCATAAAGTGTATAGAGAGAGCAGCAGATATCTGTTTAGTTCAGTTTATGGCACTGTAATAATGTAAGCATTTTCTTTTCGGAGTTCATATGGGTTTGCTGAGAGAGCTCCAGTAGTGATGACAATAGAAAGTTTATGCTGTCGGCACCGCTGTTCTGAAAACATTAAAAAAAACTATATAGAAAAACTGTAAAGAATACACTCAATGTATACTAATGTGTTCCACCTCTGCAAGAACTGTGATTATTTGTATCCCAGAGATACTTCACTACCCATTAATGTTCCTATTATTCATGTGCTTCTTATAAATTAGTTGAAAATCCCAATGGAATATAATTTTTCTTGGAATAAGAATGCGACAAATGCTTTTACTGAGTTCATAAGAGTCACCACGTGTTTTCCAGCTCATTCAAATTCAGTGAATGCCAAAGAGTGGGCTGTTCAGTGAAGGGCTTTTATTGAGACGCTTTAAAGCCTCACGAGAGTAATTTTTTTTGAGTCATTTTAGTTCATATTAGCCCTCTTCTGCTTTATGATCCTCTGTGATGATGGACAGATTTTAGACATCACACTTGCTTTGAAACACAGTGTGGTAGTGTTTCACCAGTGACGTGGGATGCCTCAAGATGCATTTGAATTGTCAGAGCAATAATGGACCGTTAAAATCACTTAAAAGGGTGGTGGTTGGGTTCAGAGAGAGAAGGTGCATTCCAACTTTGACCTCTCCCCTGGAGTTAAAATGCAGAGCACAATCTGTCCATCCTACCTGACTTCTTAGTCAAAGCATGTGATGATAATCTTGACTCTGTGAAAGACATAACTATTTAATCGAACAACCGAATTCATACTGAAGAAGTGGATGATTTAATTCGCATGTAGTTGTTGGAAGGTGAGTATTTTGACAGAGTGTTTAGGAAAATTACATATTTGCAACCAAACAGTTTCTCTACAAGTATATTTTGCTTCTTTCTTGGGTGTGTTGATCATCGGATCATTTGCCTCAACTGCAAAAATAATTAGTCCCACTTGGAAAACTTGCAGGAAATTGTTCTGGTTCATTATGAAATAATTTGTCTCAGCCGTTGAGTTAATTAAATTTCAATGCACTAGTTAAACAAAACTTTTTTCCCATGTCGTAGCTTTTGCTATAAATGGAAGCAGCTAATTTATACCTCAGACTGTTTTTCCTTAAGATCCTCAGATGTTTAGCATCAGCGGGGTTGAGGCCTCACAACCATCGCTGTTAGTACAGTAAAAAGGCACAGGTACTTTTTTGGTATTTCAGAATTAATGTGCACCATTATCTTTTCGTTTATAGACTGGCAAGACAAACTAAATGTGATATGAAGGTTATGGTATGTGGAATATTATTTTTGCATGAAGCTGTATTGTATTACACCCTCAGTCATTATTTTTTCCAGCCGAGGACATAAAAGGTTATGTTGACCGTCTCTTTTAGTAGTAAACGTTTCCAGTATTTGATCAGCTTTGTTTATATTTCTACAAATGGAAAGAAGTATTTTATAGGACACACTTAGAACTGTGGGTTCATATTCATAATATGTAGACTCCCCTAACTGAATAAGCAGTGTGATATAGTAAAGATTACTCAGACAAGCAAAACTTGCTAAAAAAAAAGTTTTTAATATGGCAGCATCTCGCCACAGAGGCCAACGGAAACATCTTGATAGCAATCAAAACCAACATAATTATAAAAATCTTTTGTAAATAACAGAAAGCATTTACATGAGACATTTTTTATCTGTATTTCAGAAGAAGTGTTTAATGCAAATTAATATGAAGAAGGTGACCACAAAAATGAGCACTTTTGCATTTCTGAAAAGCTTACATACTTATTGTAATTATTCAGGGCAGTCTTGCTTGTTAAATCAGTTGACACGTTCAGTATTTTTGCACAGTGTTACACTAACCATTACCACTTGATATTTTCTATTTAAAAATCTCCTCTGCTTCTTTTCAGCACTCTGCTAAGGATGAACCAGTAGTGGACATAATATATGAATGAGGAAAGGAGTCAGGGATTGTTTTTATTCTACGTGTCCGCTTTCCTTCGGTCCCTCCTAAAGATGGTTGGCTCCAAAGGCCAGTGGACCTTGGATGAATAGACCTAAATGGGAGCAAAAACGGACAGAGTCAGCCTGCCATTATGGCAGCTTATGCTCTGAACAGCCTGATAATGATGAACCCCAACAACCTGACCAATAAGAGCAGCCCTCGGACAGGAAGGCCTGTGCTCCCAGTGCCCAGAGGTCCCTATAGCCCAGGCAGCCTGAGCCCTGGGTCTGCAGGCAATTCCTTTGTCTTCCCAACAGGTACCAGTTCCAGCTGTCAAAGGGCATGTTCACCATGTCGACGGCCAGAATCACTGGGCGTGCATGTGGGAAGTCGAGTGCGCAGACTCAGTGGGTCTGGCCTAGAGGAAGAACAGGAGAACGAAGAGCGGCGTGCCGCTCAGCAACTTGAGCGCCACAAGGAACTGCAGAACGTGGAGGTGAACAAGAAGGTGGACCTGTTTGAGGCCCAAATATCAGCTCAGGCTCACAGCCGAGAGGTTCAACGAAGCCCTCGGATTTCCAGGAAAACTCCCCCGAACTTTGGCCCTGTCCAAATTGGCAACCTCTGCTTGAATGCAGAGGAAACACTTGCGACACAAAACAAGGATCACTCAACAGGGATCCCCAATGAACTGCAAAATGGAAAGCGCTTCTCCTGCATGGAGGAGGGGCTGCAGGTCAGCAGTGAAGAGAAGGACAGGGCTGACCCAAATACAGAAGAGGGCGGCCCACTTGAGAGCACATCAGCAGGAATTAAGAGCGAAGCTGACAGCCCTACAGACAATCACTCTAGGACTTCACCAGAGTGCTCAGCATCTTGGACCGAGACATGTTTGACAAAGCCGGGAGCTGAGCCAACAGAAACCCAGGCAGAGTCTGACGGAGTCAGTCCAGAGCTGGGCTCCATCCCTGCTGTCATTATTACGGACCACGGCATGGAGGTCAGTGGGGAGGGCAAGGAGCCCCAAGTTAGTCCTCAACCTGGCAGAGCCGTGAGAAAGCTGTCCTCTTCTTCTGCCTCCTCAACGGGATTCTCCTCATCCTGGGAGGAATCAGAGGACGACATCTCCAGCGACCCAGAGCGGTCCCCAGCTTTCCTGCAGACACAACAGAAAGCGGTAAGTAAACCTGTTATGTCTTACTTTTATTTATTTTGTTGGCTTTTGCAGACAGGATAGTGGATAATTGACAGGAAAGTACACTGTCAAACAAAATTGCAAAAATTGAACCTTTTAGGGCTCAACAAACCCAGTACCCTTGAAGAGAGAACTTTGTACCTGATCTACCCATAAAAGGTGCAGATTAGTGTCTTAGAGTAGTAATACAGTATGTACCCTTAAAGTACTACTATAGTCCTTTTAGGGGTAAATAAGGTACATTCACTTTAAGAGTACTTCCCCAGTGACAAGCTGTTTGCAGGTTTTTTTTTTCCTGGGAGAGTACAGGAAGTCAGAAAAGAAGTCAGACAGGACCAGGACTTAAACCCAGTTCCACATGATCACAACAGCTCTTTATATGTCTCGAGCAACACACTAACTGATCCTGTAAGACAGTGGTATGATGGGTTTTCAGTTTGGGGAAGCAAATATAGCTCACATTTATGCATTTAACAGACACTGTAATTCAAAGCGACTTTGAATATGCATTTTATCAGTTCAAGCGTTCCCTGGGAATCAGACCCATGACCTTGGTGTTGCTAGTGCCATGCTTTACTGTTTGAGCTACGGGAACGCTTATGAAATGCGACATTATTGATATGGTCAGATTCAAACAGAAATGCTTCTTAGATCTCTGCAATTTCTGTGTTTGGCAGAACTGATTTCAGGGGCATAGGTTTTACCTTGAAGAGATACACGTGCTGGTCAGTCCCACAATTCATCTTGTGTATTCTCGACTTCCTCCAGTGCATTTACACTGTCCTTGCACTTTCCTTCTCAGTGCTCGTCTGTATTCACCCAGAGTAACTGTTGACATTCTCACATACAAAGGTACTTCTGTGTCCTGCTGTCAGATGGACTTTTTTCTCTGACTTTAGTTGGCCGCCCTTTTAACAACGTACAAAAACAGAGCGAGGAACAAACAGTGGTGTATAAAGTTAGCACGGTTTCATACTCTCAGATTTATTCATGATTTGTCATTAAATGAAGTGGTTATAAGGGAATAGATACTTTACCAGTATGTTAAGTATTTTTAGTAGCTTTTCAAGCAAAAACATTCATTATAAGTAAATGAAACACGGAGACCTGATAATCAACTGCATTAGCAGATATAGAAAACTCATTATCTTATACAATCATGTCTTGTAGAAGTGACATGTGACGCATTCTCTAGGGGGACATGCGACATGCTTGCCCTCATGAGAATGTGTGGGCCCGCCTATTTAGGCATGTCGCGTTTGCAGGCGCATCAAGAGACCCTGCAGCTAGCATGCTATTACAGAGGAGCTCATTGTTTAGACATGGATGTCACACAGTCCTCCAGCCTCACACTAAGTTGTAGAATAATGTGGCTCCGCTTGCCACACAGGATCTATGCCGTAGGTCCCTTTTATGTGACGTCCATTTCTTGTAAACACACATTTGAGGAAAGCAAACATCCTATTGTACCATCTGGAGGAATGATAGCACTCATAAAAGATTGTTTAACTATTCACAGTGATCACAAGGGCGAGATTACTTGATAACCTTGAACTTCTGCGATGGAATCTTTGCTGTTCCCGGACATGTGCATTTACAATGGAATTGCTTTGGTTTTGGAGGGCAGACATACTATAAGAGCCGCATGTGGTTGAGATTCAGGGAACAGTCAATTAAAATGAGCTTTTTATTGCTCACTTTACAAGTCGGATTTGGCCACCCTATTGTGTAAATAATGTACTCCAGACTAGCACAAGTTTATGGCCTTTAATATGGAGCATGATAAGGGTTTGTGCTTTATATTTAGCTTACATTAGGGATGGGTCACAGTTGTTGACTAATTGACCAGTCGATTAGCATTCTGTCAGAATGCTAATTAAAGCACTGCTGCTAAAAAGTGTTAAAGTCTAGTTGAATAATGATGTTAACTATTATTTTTAGATTATTTTATGGGACTATAGAGATAGACAGGAAACAATTGGAGAGGAGAGAAAGGAACAGGACCAGGAAAGGACCACAAGCCAGGATTCGAAACTCGGGTTGCCTGAGGTACAGCTGCGCTATATGTTGGAGTGCTGCCCACAAGCTTATGGCTCCGACAATGTTGAGTTTTCAAAATGGTTTGTCAGGTTAAAATTTTATTTTTTATTTTTAAAAAGAAATCTTGAGATTCTTCTCTCACTCTATTCCATTATGTTTTGCTCTGTCTAGCCGTTTTAGAGCGCAAGAACGTGTTTTATGTGAACTCCCCCCTGTGTCTGATTGGGGATGGGTGAACTTGAAACCAGGATAATAATACAGGAGGTTTCCTTACAACAGAATAGTCAATGGTGCTGTGACACAGAGGGATCCGGGTTCACCTCGGTCCAAGGTCATGTCCCTGTCCTGTTCTCCTCTGCTCTTTCCCTGTACTTTCATGTACCTTCTTCATTGTCCTGAAATAAAGGCAAAACTGTCAGTGAACAAAATAAATATGTAGTTTCTTAGCAGATCCCTGGTGTTACTCTATTTCAGTTAGCATGTGTTGCTCTAAAATTACACTTTTAAGGGCTTATCACACTGCACTTAGCCCCGGGTTATCGACATTCTAAACACCGCTTTTAACCCCGGGTATTAGGGAATTGGACTGCTGCTACTACGATGCGGTGTTAGAATGTTACAACTAGATGCTTAACAACCGACAACCAATCGCGTGCCTTATATTCACGCACTTTGGGCAGTCATGGAAACATCACAATATGTATATAAACAGCCGTTTCTGCGTATGATAGGAAAAATGTCAAACGGCGATGGAAAACACGACCATTGGAGTGAAGAAGAGACTGTCATTCTTACCTTTATAGTTTGAAAAGTTCTTTAAGAAAAAAGAATAATATGAAGACGCGCAATGCTAGAGCCTTTATGTAAACAGGTCACATGCTGCATTTGGCCAGTCAGTAACAATGACACTACAAATATGCAAATAAGGACTTTAACCCAGGGTTTAGGAATGTGCAGTGTGAAACGGCAGCTTATGAATACCCAGGATTAACTGTTAACCCCGGGTACAGTATGAGCAGTGTGAAATGTGAGTAAAGATAACCCAGGATTCCATTTACCCGGGGTAGAATGACCCAGGGTTAACTATTTCAAGTGTGAAAAGCCCTTTAGATGACTTAAGTTCAAGTTAAGTTTCTTGTATATATACAGAAAAAAATTGGCTTGGCTCGGACCAGTGTGTTCATCACTTTAGAGGATCATTTCTTTTCTTTAGACAGCCTTGTAGGAAAGCCCTTTGGCTCACACCGTGTTCTTAGACTGTTGAAATATTCTGTGGTTGTTTGAGTTTTTATTCACTCGGTTGTTTCCAAGCTCTGAGGGATCATAAGTGTATCACAAGGAAATTTTCCAAAGGGTTATCACTCTAAAAATGGCAAGACAGATGCTTTCAATGATCTCATTCTTTCTTCCAAAACAGGTTTATCTCACATTTCATGGTTCTGCTTAGCCTCTCACCGCTCACAGTAACACGGTCTGGGGTGAAATTCATGAGCACTAAACATATCTGTATTCATTTTACTCTACAAACATTTGCAGCATGGTTTCTGTTTTGTGGGCTGCACTGGGCCTTCGGAAAAATTGAAGAGTGATAAAAACCACAAACTTGTTATCAGTGCTTTTAGTCAAACAAGCGACCCAGAAAAGTTTCCAGTGGGCTTGCCTTTTAAGCGCTAATGGCGGTGTGTTGTGGTTTAGTGCTGCTAATTACGTCCCATGTGCTCAGCAGAGGGGATCCCTCAAGCACGGTTCCTTTGACAGCTGTTGCAAATTTCACTTCAGCGAGACTGCAAACTCATACATTTTTTGGATCACCAAATGTTTTCGAATAGCACAGAAAGTGAAACTATACCACAGATGAGTTTGACAAGATGAAATTTTCTGTGCACTTCCTCCTTGCAACCAGGTTAAAGGTGTATCGCCAGGATGCGCTTTGGGGAATGCACCTCGACTGGTTGTTTAAGTGCGTAAAAATGCACCATTTGCTATGCTTAAGTTTGACCCACTATTAAGAATAATTATTACTTCCTGCTGCTTTAACTCACAATTGCAATGCACTGCACACATTGTTGTTTATGCGGCAAGTTCTATTAATAAGGAAGATCAGATACACAAGATAACACTATCCCGGTGCAAGTCAGAGGTGTGGTTCACTTTTCTGCATGCTCAGTAACTCCCCTGATATGGTGTCTCCTTTTCCTGTGTCAATCAGATGAGGGAAGAACCCTTGTGCATGTGTGTGTTTGTCTGTCTGTCTCTGCACAGAGGCTTGTGGTTACTTGCTCTAGCAAACCCAACAGCAAGTGTAGCCTAACCAAGCCTGCTGTGAGCAAAGCTGTGAGCATTTACATTGCAAGTCTTTGCCACTTTTTGTTTACTTACCATAGTGTGGAGCTGCATTATATTGCATGATTCAGGTTAGTTTACATCTCTGCAGTGGTTCTCATTTGGTGTGTTGCAGCAGGTCTGTTCTAATAGGGACAGAAGGTGAAAAAACAATGTTAAATGCAAATAATAAAATGCAACTACAATGTATATTTAGGATAGCAAAATAAATAAGATTAATCAACTTCTAAAAGGAAAAAAAAAATACAATAATATATGATTTATTGTAAAAACAGGAATATTTTTAGACTATTAGGCACTACACATCTCTGGTATGTAAAGCTCAAAAATAGTGCTCTATTTGTTCTGCTTATGTAGGCCTTGATGTTGACTGTATTAGGTCAATATTGGAATGATGTTACGTTACATTAAAATGATTGGCAGTTTAATAAGCTCTGGCATATTAATGGATGTTTTAACCCTAATGTAAGCCCAACAGGTTTTAAAGTTTATGTGCAAATTTGCATAAGGTATGATGAAACATGTCTAGGCCCGTGGATCGCTGTAGGCGGCAGGCAACAGAAAGTGGGCGGACAGCTTTCTAGAGATAGTGTGTGTGGCACACATGTTCATGTCATACATGCTGTGCTAACTGAATGAACACACTCACACGAGTGCACCTTTGTTGGGAAATGATGTTCTTAAAGCAGTATCATAGATGGCATTAAATTATATAATTAGTCATAAGTCACCATTTGAGAGATCATGAATTGACTGGATAGTGAAAAGTGAGCGTTATAAACTGAAAGGGAGTCTGAACGAATGTGAGGTTGCTAAAACTTTTACTCAGTAGGTATTTAGTTATTGGTTTTAGAGCTGCAATGAATGATCATTTTGATTCAACCAATTAATCTGGCAATTATTTCTTTGATCGATTAATTGAATGGAAAAAAAAAAATTACAAATGATTTAAAAAAAAAAAAAAAAAAAAAAAAAAAAAATAGTAATTTAACCCTCTGGTGCTGTTCGGTAATTATTGACACAAAAATTTTTGTTTTACTACATCGGAATTGTAAGGAACTTGGTAAATGTTTTGGCACTTGCTATGTGAACAAACACAAAATTTGAAAATGTTAAATGGTCTTGAAAAAAAAAAAGTCACATTTGTACTGTTCGCACTAAAATATGACCACATTTGAAATGAATGGGAGACGAATTTCATCTAGTGGAAATGTTTGGTACTTTGCCCAAACTAAATCTTACTGAGAGCTCATTTTTTCAGATATCAACCTCAAATTTGGAGCACAACTTGTTTAGATTTATGGCTTTAATTTTCTCACAGTTTTAGAGTAAAACATGTTTTGGAAAATATATATTTCATGTAAAATTTAAAATTTGTGCATTTTTCATAATAATAAAACCTTTTTTTTTTGTTTCATTTTTTAAACTTTTTTTTCACTTGAGCAATAATCTGCCAAGTGTCTTAGAGACCAAACTTAAGTCTGTGCTTTAAAAAGCATTCAAGATTTACAACAGTTTAAGTTGGGGAATTCATTTTCAGGTAATATAAATGGATCATAACTATTCCATAAATATAATTTAGCACCAAAAATTCCCTAAAAATACAAAATGTTAAATAAAAAACATTGAACTAAAATATAGTATAGTACATTCATTTCATTACGAGCAGCATCAGAGGGTTAAATAAAAAAAAATAAAAATAATAATAATCTGAATCCAATCTTCCATTAATCAAACTAACAGGTAGCCCCACCCCCAAACTCACACCACTGGTTGAGCCAGAAGCTGACATGTTGAAACAATAAAACAAGGACAGGAGAAGTGTTTTAAGTGCAAAAAAAAAACGTTTATAGCCAAAAACTAAATGTACTAAATGTGTTGTTCGAATAAAGTATAAATGTTCAGCAACCAGATACAGACTGACAAAACAAGCTCCGAGTATTTGTTCAGTCTTAGCATGGCTTTGCTCTGAACTCTTACACTCCTGCAGCGCCGTGTGAGCCAACCCAGCACAAACAGTTTTTGTGTGAGGTTGATTCTATCGCCCCAACTGTGAGCATACAAGTGCTGTAGCATGATACACTGGAGGATCTGAAGGCTACAAGCAATGGAAAATGTAACACCCCTGTGGTTGACGGTTGCCTGGCGACCAGCTGACGTCAAGGCATGCCTGGTTCAAACAGCTGGGGTTCTTTGCTGCAGCAGTGCTGCTGGAGGGAGCCGTTTCATATGCAACAGACAGGAAGTGCACCGGCCTTTTTTTTTTGCTCTGGCCACTTTTTTTAACATAGTAGGCTTCACTTGTATGCACCGTAGAACACTATATGGGGAAACCACCCTACTACTGCTAATGTGTGGTAGATTACGCTTAATATGGTGGGAAAGAGCTGTAGTTTTTTTTTTTTTTTTTTTTTTTTTTTTTTTTTTGGTTAATTTTTTTGTTTTGTTTTGCATGGTTGGTAAACCTCTACTAATTTTGCACAAAGAAGAAGAGACAGAATGACATGAGCCATTCTTAGCACAGCTGGCTGAGATAAGGAATGTTATTGTGACTGCCTTTCTGAGAAACAGATGAGTGTAATGGTTTACTCCTGGAAATGAGCAGTGAGCTACTTCTTTGATGCCCCCTGCACTTCGCTAGACTCTCTTGAAGTGGTGACTTTGATGCACAGGCGTAACCCACGGCCTGCAACTCCTTCCCCCTGTTAAAACCTGCGTGCCTATCCTTATTGCGTGGCTCAGTGCAATAATTCCAATTGGTCAGTCATGGCATGCGTGCCACTAAACTGAATAACTGACCGCCGACTCAGGCTGTATTTACACTGCAAGTCTTAATGCACAGATCTGATCTTTTGACCATATCCGTTTTTTGTCCCGCCAGCTTACTTTCACTTTAGACACGATTGGTATCCAGTATCTGATTCTGTTGATCTCTTTACTATGCAACATGGTTGACCCTTGGGTTTTGAATGGCCGTGCTGTTAAAATTATTCATATAATTCACATTGGGTGGTACCATGATTTGCCAGCATGGATAAGTTAAAAGCGTTCATGGATGCTTGTGGTGCAAAAGTTGACTGATATATAAAATTTGACGGTTATATACACCAGTAAATAATGGTAATTTTCATTTGTTATTTTATGTACGGTTCGTTTAGCTCTAGAATTCTAAACTGAAATTTATAGCGCGGTAAGATTACATTTATTTAAAAAAATTCGAATAAATTAACGAGAGAGAGAGAGTTACCTACGTCTTAACAGCATCGCTATGTAATTTAATGACAAATATAATATAGCTGTCAGTATCGAAGGTGTTTTATTTATACAATTCACGGGGCAAATGTTGAAAACACGTTTCTATGCTCCTGAACAGGGTTGCCAGGTTTTCACAACAAAACCCACCCAATTGCTCCTCAAAACTAGCCCAGTGGCATTTCAGGGGGGTCCCACGGTAAAAATTGCATTCTGGGGGGTAAAATCCATGTTTTTGGCGGGGCTCCCTTGGTAAAATTCGCATTCCAGGGACTAAATATCACATTATTTTGGGTCGATTCAACCTGCGGACATTAAAAACAACCCGTGGCAACAGTGTAAAAGTAGCCCAATTCCGCGGGTAAACCCACGGAATTCATATAATTCACGTCGGGTGGTACCATGACTAGCCTATATATATATATATATATATATATATATATATATATATATATATATATATTATACACACACACACACATATATATAGTGTACTGTATATTACAAATTTACAATATTAAATATTTTATTATATTTTTGCAATATAAAAATGAATTTTAATCAAATTATGTGTGTTTTTATGATTCTCAGAAAATCACAATATTAGCTTAGCAACATTTACGCCTCTTGTGCTGCTATTTATGTGGATGCTGCATATGTAGAATGTTTCAGACCGGTCACATGAGCTTCTATGACAATTACAACGCAGCCTATTTAGGTAGCTTCCTATGTAAGCAGGCTCACTTTTTTTGGAGCAGAGCTATTATGTTGTGTACATTTTCCCTTACATAGCAGACCCACCCCTACTCCATTTTACGTCATCTTCAAACAAGGAAATATGTAAAGAAGAGGGTGTATTTTATTTCAATGAATCCCACAAGGAGCAAATGATACAACTTTCTGCTTAGCGTCTTACAGCAGCTTTACACCTTTGTGTACATTAGGGTGCAGTAAAACGGCAGTTTAATGGGAGGTCTCGCTTCTGTGAAATAGCTCTCCTGTCATTGATGGAAAAAGACCGGTTTCAAGACAAGCAGGAACAGCTATGACATACTTTGAAAGGGCAGAGTGTGAAGGAACGTGACAGTCTTGTTCTCAACTGTCAAAGAGGAATTCATGCTAAATAATACTATCTTACAAGTGTTGAGCTGTATATCCTTCTAATATCCTCTAACAGTATTAAAGAGTCGCTGTACTTAATTTTTTGACCCATTTTTTCATGCATGTTTTTCTGAACAGACATGGTCTGATGGAATTTAGACATGTACCTGACTTGCCAATAGAAACTTGCAGCTCAGGATTTTCAAGATATGGATGCTGATCTTAAATGTCTTACGTTTTCCCGTATGAAAGCACTACGCTTTAGCATGTTACAGAATTTAAAGTGCCATTTACTCTAGCTGACATTTGACACTTAAAAATGAATGTGTGAATATATACAAATTCACACTTGAAGATCATTTGTCTAGCCTGAAGCAAAACAACCAACCTCATGTCTTTGTCAGACTCAAGATCACAATATTTGTATCCTGATCGACACCACTCTGATATTGTTTTTGAGTATTGATTAAAAATGTAAATGGAATGAAACAATATGCAATATAAAACACTCAAAAAGATTTTTTTGCAGTTCAATTTAGTTCAAATGAGCTAATGATACCACTCTTTAACATCTTGTCACAACTTAAATTTCATTTCATTTTAACTTGTAATATGAAATTATACTTTACTCATTTACATTATATATGAATCATTTTTGGTAGCCATAACCAGATATGCTGATATTTAGATAACAGGAGGACAAAGTCTTTCTGGACATTTTTTTTTTTTTTTTCTTTTAAATATTATTATATACATAATTTAATGATTATTTGCCTGATTTTGGTCTTACCACACAGAAAACATGACAAAGCTTGTGGTAAGGCTGGCTACATTGATCATGGATGCTTTTAGGTACTTGAGGGGCTAATGGTGGCCGTCTAACCTCCAGAAAATAACACCTAGTCTTTGGCCATGTTGCTGAGTATTGCTTGCAGATGTGGAAAATACTGTCTCAGAGCCCTCTGCACTTTCCTGTCTCGTAGAGAGGTTCCTCTCGAGGGGTTAAAAGCCACTTCCTCCCTCAGTGCTCAGTGGAAACTTTAACAACACCCGTGAGGTCAAGGAGACGCTGTAAAGAGCGGCATCCCTTTCCTTGCACTCGATATAGCTCACCCTGCCCTTATCAGAACAATGGCACGACCCAGCTCCATGGAGTGCTCCCCTCGCGATACGGCGCTGCCGCTTCCGCTGCCCAAATTAACAAAACCCTGAGCTATTGATAGTGGCTTTATACAATAGCAAAAGGGAGAAGAGTTTAAGATGGGAGGGGGGGCTAAATGAGTAATGGAGAGCTGCGGTCGCATTTACATCCTCTACTACAGGACAGTTTATTTTTCTGTCATTCCAAAGGCAAGACTGCAAAACTCTTAAGTCTTGTTATTAGGCTCACTGTAAGATTACGTAGTATTATGTCTCCTTCGCTTTGATTGTTATTGCGGGTTGATGTTTACAGAGTAACAATTTGTGGTCTTCAGCAAAATAAGCAAGACTTGATAGTCTTCTAGTGCTGCAGTGCATGCAAACATCTACTTGAACTCATAGGTGTTTTGGTGTTTCCCAGGGTGCATTGCCTTCGGAAACTTTTGTGGTTTTGAGATGATGTTGCATTTATCATCAGAGAGGAGGTCGCTCACCTTTAGTTCTCCTTTTGACCCTGTTGTGCATGCCATCAAATACTATTAAAGATGTCAATTCTCACCACACAAACTTAAGAGTATTCTTTTAAACTGATGTTTTAAATATTCAGGGTTTTGTTTTACATGCTTATGATAAAATGAGCAAAGCCAATCTAGGTAATGAACTGCAATACATTCAGAATGTAGTTGAATTTGAATGTGCTTCAAAAACTGTTCACTGCAAATTGATATAAAATCGCAAACAACTGTTTGTTTACTTGCAGCAAATACTTTTCATTGGAAAAAAAAAATTGTAATAAGTAATGCTCTAAATAATGTGTGAGTGAGTAGTACACCTGAATTTTAACCTCATTTCTTTTCTCATAGTGCTATAAATTTCACATCATTTCATTACATCTGGAGTTGATTTTAACATTCTTACTGAAACAAAAACAGTTCACCCAAAACTCATGACTTTTTTTCTTCTCTGGAATAAAAAAGGAGATTTGAAGAACGATAAAAAGCACCATAAAAATATAAATGTGAAGCATATTCCAAATCTTCTGAAGCCATATGATAGTATTGTATGGTAGCTTTATGTGAAATGTAATTAGTTATTCACTGAAAATCTTCACATCTAGCTTTCCACAGTCATGAGAATTCATGTGAGAAGCACCAATGTCCAATTTGTGATTAAATCATTCTTTTGAATCTGATTGAATCTGAATCAGGTTATATAGTTCACAAAACAGGTCTGAAAGATTCTTTCAGATTTCAAACTGATTCATTTGATTCAAGGGAAAGATTAATAATTTATTTATTTAATACTATCACATTACTCAAAAAATATTTGAATGTAACACACATATGAACCACTTTTACGATACTTTCATAATGCTTGCCATGCTTTTGCATACTTTTTCACGTTCGAAAGTTTCAGTCATCATTTATTGTAATGACATAGAAAAGGATCAGTAAATGACAGATTTTTTTTGGGTGAACTAACCCTTTAAGTATTTCTCCAACCACAAACTAAGCCATGCAAATGTGTTTTTGCATGCAAATATCAGACCCTGACTACGCAAGCTACCCTGGCTAGAAAGGCGTTGTTTACCAGATTCGTAGATTAATATTTGGCATCAAACCTTAACACTATTCATGACTTCAAAACAAATTTACCTACTAGAAGTAAAATTAAGCTCCTAAAACACATTGTGATTGATGTAATCTCTTATGTATGATGAAATCTTAAGTTGCAGAGTTATAAATGACTTTCAAAACTGTTTAAAGCATATTATATGAAAATTTAAAGGAATAGTTCACCTAAAATTGAAAAACGGTCTTCATTTACTCACCCATTCCAAATATGTAGGCTGTTGTTTGTTCTGTGGAACACAAAAAAAATAAATAAAAAAAAATAAAATAAAAATATATAATTTATTTTTAGAGTTTTTGTTCCACCATAGATTGAAAGTTATACAAGTTTTAAAATGACACGGAGGTGAGTAAATGATGACAATGTTTAGGGGAACTGTTCCTTTAAAATTATGAATAGATTTCGGTTGTTTCCAGTAAAACTTGTATACCTGTAATGAAAGACACACTCTGAAAATCTTTCTCGTCTTTGGGTCTGCAACAGTCACAAAAATATTTCATTCATCATCACGTTTCGGGAAAAGGAAGTCAGTTTCTCACAAATCACCTTGGTGATGTCAAAACAAGGTGCTGACCTCATCTCAGTCTGAAAACACTGGTGAAACTGTCCTTTAGTTATTTAAAGATTATTTAAACATTCAGATGGCTGACCCTCTTGACTAATGCACCACAGACCCATTAGACACCTACGCATGAAACCGATTTAGTCACAGAAAGAGCAAAAGCATCAACAAAACACTGACTTAAAATAATTAAACTTGTTTCAAGTACTAAAAATTTTGAAGTTTTTACAGCACAAATGTGATAGTGCAATACATTTCATCTTCAAGGGTTTCATATACAATCTTTGGACCAAAATCATGGGCAGGTGTTATAAAAGCTGTTCCTCTGCTATTCCAAACTCTTAGAATTACAGGTGAGTTTGAAGAACACTAAACATTTGCATTGCTCGTGGCCCTCACCGGCATGACATAGAGTTTTAATGTGGTCTCTGCACGTTGAGCTTGGCCTACCAGCATATTTGCATGGGCCAATTGTGCTTTTGAATGCTTTGTATGGAAACAAATGAGAAATTCACATTGCCCTGCACTTTCCTTCACTCAAATTCCAGCTTACGTTGTGATTGCACGCAGCACACTAGTGCGTGATTTTACAGATTTTTACCATGTCATCTTTCATCACGCACATCTGGAATTTTATCATCCCCGTGCTGGGTTTTTTTGCCACGTCAATCATCCTGGTGGTCAAAGCGTTGCAGGTAATAGATTCTAATTTCTCCATAGTTGGACTGTAAAATCACATTCTGGCCCTTTGCATGTTCAGTTATTAAATATGTTATTAAATATTTTTGACTAATGATTATGCTTTCATCTATCAATAAGAGTGCAGTACGCTTAGCTCAGTTTAACACTTTTTTCTTTTTTTCTTTTTTTCCCCCCAAACATCACAGCAGAAAATGCTTTAAAAAAAAAAAAAAAAAAAAAAACCCTGCTTATTGGCTTAAAGACATGAGAACCAGCTGATTGGTTGGGTGTTATTACAACCAGAAATCTCACAATTTTTCATGGAAACAAAGCTGTGAATGTAAACAACTGTGTCAGACACATTTAGAAGTATGCATGATCTAAAGCTGTTGATTTATACAGTGGGCATTTTGACCTGACCGTGGCTCTCTGATTAAGTCTGCAACTCCCATCTCTTCCTGCGAATTTTCCACTTGTTTTGTTTTCCCACATCCTGAATATTTCCCTCACTATAGAAATTTCTCTCAGATCCACTTTGTTTTTCCACTGAATTTTAATTTGTGTAGTCATCGGGAGGTAGGACCCTGTGGTCTTCTGATCTTAATGTCTGGCAAACACTACCTGTCCATCAATCCTTATGTTTTTAAGTGCTTTCTGCAGTGGCCCAAACCACAGCACACCGACAGCGTCTGTTTCACGTCAAATGCTTCAATACTAACCAGAACCTCTGCATACTGTAGCGATTTTGTTTTATTTAACAGATCAGACCTCTCTTCTCATCACATACAGTAATCTTCACTAATCTGCTGAAAAAAGGTGTTTTAAGTAATTTTCGTAAATTGCTTAATTGTTTTTTTTTTTTTTTTTTTTTTTTCACACTATGATAGAATAATAATAAAAAATAATAATAATAATTATTATTATTAAATTAATCTCATACACAAAAGCTCATTTTGAAAAATAATTTTTAAGGTGTCCTTTTTAGGCATGTTGTCTGAATGCAAAAAATAAATGACCAAAAGACATGAGAATACTGAAAACAATAAATTACGGAATTGTCTCCTTGCTTAACTTTTTATTAAATGTTTACTTAAACCTAAAAGTAGCAAATACTAAAACATTTAATTATGGATACAAATTTTTTTTAAAAATTTTTTATATCAAAGCACTATATTCAGCATGTCATTTCTTGTTTTCACTTTTTGGCCATTTATAAAAAGGCTCAAAGGGAACCTTCACACACTTACAATCTTATTAACATCAGCCCTCTACTTTCTCAAGCAACGGTGGCGACCCCTGGATCACAGAGTTTCCATAATTGTCTCTAGGGGTGACTCTAGTAGAGGGAGGGTAGGGGACATGGAGGGGACACACGAAACAGACCAGCCCTTATAGACATGCCACTGCTCCCGACCCCTCTCTAACAGCATCTTATGGGCGGGAGGAACGGTTTTCCTCCACTGGAGCAGAACAGGACAACCTTCATGTGACAGATAAAACTCTTGCTGCTCTCAGATGATGGTTCATACCTTTTATGGGCCTCTTTCTAGACTAAATTAAATCAGACCTTTTCGGCATAGACGCTACAGGGAGAAATGTCCAGCTTACAGAAATAGTTCATGCAAAAATGAAAATTCTGTCTTCATTTACTCACCCTCATGTTGTTTCAAACTGGCTATTTTCTTATGCTATCTATATACATGTAAGTGAATGTGGACTAAGGTATCAATCTCCAAAAAGACAAAAAAGCACCATTAAAGTATCATAAAAGGGGTCCAATATTACTCATGCACCATCTTCTGAAGCCATGTGATCCAGTTCTTAAAGGGTTAGTTCACCCAAAAATGAAAATAATGTAATTTATTACTCAACCTCATGTCGTTCCACACCCGCAAGACCTTCGTTCATCTTCGGAACACAAATTAAGATATTTTTGATGAAATTCAATGGCTCAGTGAGGCAGCTATTCCCAGCAAGTTAATTTACACTTTCAGATGCCCAGAAAGGAACTAAAAACATATTTAAAACAGTTCATGTGACTACAGTGGTTCAACCTTATTGTTATAAAGCGACGAGAATACATTTTGTGTGTTTCGAATCAGCGGTTCGGAGTGCCAAAGTCACGTGATTTCAGCAGTTTGGCAGTTTGGCATGCGATCCGAACCGCTGATTCGAAACAAAAGATTTGAAGCAGTGTTTTGAAATCGGACATCACTAGATATTGTTGAAAAGTTGTTATTTTGTGTTTGCCACACAAAAAGTATTCTCGTCGCTTTATAATATTAAGGTAGAGCCACTGTACTCACAATATTTACTAGAGGAAGATTTTCAGTGAAAAAATGGCTTAAATTTTAGTCAAAACTATCATGTAGCTTCAGAAAACTTAAAATATAATGCAGAAGTCACATGGACTATTTCTAGGATAACTTTGATTTCAAAGATAAGTGTTTTTTTTGTAACCTCTACATTCACTTTCATTATATGAAGAAAAAGGCCAGAATATAAGAATATTGTGTTCTGCGTCATAAAGGTTTGAAACCACATGTAGCTGAATAAATAATTACAGAATTATATTGCTTTAATGATGTCATAGCAATTCAGGAAAAAAAAAAGCACAGCTCTCAACTGCCAAATCACTGTAATTTAATTCTGACTTTTATGTGTTTTATTAACAGTAAGGGTTCTTTCATGTTTGAATCTATTGACAGTTCCTTTTTTTTAATCAAAATGCATGACAAAGTGCCTCTCAACAGATTTTGAATGCACTTTGTGGCTTGTGTTTGTTGGCCGGACAGGTTCTCTAGATTTGGAAGGAGGCTGATTTGTGGTCATAGCATGCCCAGCAATGAACTGCTCTTCCTGGGAGAGCTGGCTCAAATTGTGTTGGGGGGGAGAGAGGCTTCCCTGGTCACCCGAGGAAACCCCACATCTATCACTGAGAGTGGAATAAAGAATGTGTTTACCATGCCAACATGGAGAGTTAAAGAGTTCTCGCTCAAGGACATTTAGTGAAGTGGAATAACAGTGTAATGGCTCAACAGAGCAGCTCCTCTCGAACTAGAAAACAGAGCCATTTTTCTGTAGGGAGTGACTATTTCCAAATAGAGCAAGAACATTTTGAGATGGTTCCAGGTGAAATCGTTCAATGGTTCAAAACAAGCTTGAAAAAAAATGCAACCGCAATATTCCTCATTCGTTTATGTGTGATATCTGAATGTATTTTGTATATAAATTCTTCACATAAAGCAATTTACTAAGCTGTGTAAACACTGAAATCAGCACTGACCACTATAGGAGTGCCAGCAAACATATGTAAATACATGCAAAAGACCTGTTTGTTTATTCTCCTGCATGTTGTGCTAGTCTGGATTTTGTTGTAGGAAAATTAACCCCACCTGCCAAATCTCATTATATAAGTAATCTTCTAACAGGCATGTATAATGTATTTCAAAATAACATGGATATATTATATTATATATATATATATATATATATATATATATATATATATATTATATATATATATATATATATATATATATATATATATATATATATATATATATATATATATTATTTATATATATATATGAATGATCAAAAGCAGTACTATTTTAGATATTATTACAATTTAAGAAATTATTACTATTTTAAAATGTTATTTATTTCTGTGATGGCAACGCTAAATTTTCAGCATCATTACGCCAGTCTTCAGTGTCACATGATCCTTCAGAAATCATTCTAACTTGCGGATTTGCTGCTCGAGAAACATTTCTTATTATTATCAGTGTTGAAACAGTTGTGCTGTTTACTGTTTTTGTATAAATACCATGATACAATTATATTTTCCTTCTGTAGTCACAAATGACTTTTTTAAAAGTATAAACATTCCATGTACACTCTCAAATAAAACACAATGCCATAAAACTGCATGCAAAATAATAATAAAAGAGCTTGAAAATGTTGTGTAAAATACCCTGCTATCGCTGTTTTAGTTTTATAACATAGCTGACATAAAAAGGAAGTTGCAATAGTCTTTTCTTCGCTATTTTGAGGTATATCCGAGTGAAACAGCTTCTCGAATAAGAAAAAAAACGTAGGATGGAAACTTGATTTTGTCCATCTTGAACTGTTTGGATGGTTGTGGTTTGCTGTTGGTGTGATCTCATGTGAGTGACAGGTTGTCCCATCCTTGCGCCAGTAAACATGTCATCAGAAATGAGATGTCTTTGCAAGAGGGAGGGGAAGTTTTGATTTTGATTAAAGATTAAGAGGGCACGTTATTTAAAAATAATGATGTGCACGGATTAATAATTTGGAATAAATACTGAAAAAAAAAAAACAAGGACTGCCAATTTTGATTTCATGGTAACTTTAAACAGGGATTCATCTTGCTCTCTTTTTGTCATTGAACAGCATAAATCATGGAAGAAGATCAAGAACATGGTGCACTGGTCACCATTTGTGATGTCCTTCAAGAAGAAGTACCCTTGGATCCAGCTGGCTGGCCATGCAGGTAGGCCTCAAAAAGGAGGCGCAGATGACCACTTCATGAATCAAAACCAGTTAATACATTCAAAACAGTGCACTTTGCTTTGAATTTGAAAGAAAAAAAAACAGAATCATAGAAAAACAGTTTATGCTAATCCTCGCAAATATATCCCTTGTGGTAATGCTGAGAATGCAATGCTATGCCGTTTGTCTCTCTCTGCTCTCTTCAGGCAATTTCAAGGCTGGAGCTAACGGTCGCATCCTGAAGAAACACTGTGAGTGTGAGCAGCAATGTCTCGATAGGCTAATGAGAGACGTGCTAAAGCCCTACGTTCCTGCCTACCACGGAGATGTAGAGAAGGATGGAGAGAGGTACAATCAGATGGAGGACTTGCTCGCAGACTTTGACCTACCGTGTGTCATGGACTGCAAGATGGGCATCAGGTCAGTTTCTGAGATTTGACCAGGATGCTGCTACACTGCCTCACTTTACAAAAATCTACAACCCTAGAAAAGACCCAGAACAACCTAAAACTGACCCAGAATACCCTAGCAACAACATAGCACTCTAAAACACTCTACAAACACAAAACATCACTGCAAACATTTAACACCCAAGAAACCACTCACAATACCTTTAGCACCACCCAGAATACTTCATTAACCGCCTAGCAACAACCTAGGACACCTTAGCAACCACTGAGTAATGCTCTATGACTGTCTAACCTTAAAAATTCAGTTTCAAAAATTTTTATTTTAAAATTAATTAATACTTTTTCTAGATTAGATACAGTATATTGTATAAGAACTAAAACTATTATAAATAATTTTTGTTAATTGAAATAAAGCTGAAATAAAACAAAATATGAATTAGATTAAAAAAAACAATATTTAAATTTAACTTTAAAAATGTATAAAACTAATAATTAATGAAACTGAACATTACAAAAACTAATTCAAAATATGAATAAATACTATAATAGTGTGTAAACACTATAATAGTACATAAATAACACTTTAATGTGCTTAGAAGCTAATCTAGATCGTTTTCTATCCTGTTTTGAAAGAGTTCAAATTAAAAACAATTTCTAATCTCTTGTGTAAAATATAAGAAATAGAAAAAGAGAGAATTAATCTATGATTCACTAATAAAAATTAAGTACACCAAAAATTTCCCTCCCTGCAAAAACCGAATCTTCATCTTTTCTCATCTTCCACTTTTGCAATAGCACGTCCGCTGCTGAAAATCTTGTATGTTATTTTAAAATTAATAGTTCCATTGACCTATTATTTGTACAGATGTTATACATTCAAAGCGCCAAAGAACTTGAACAAGGACCTCACTCCCTAGAGATTTAGCAAAGGAGCAGCTCTGTGTCATCTAATCTGGTGAAAGATAGCTGTGCTTGTTTGCGGCTGGTGCAGGGAGACCTTGATACACATCGGCCATCGCTCATCACTTTTTCCCCCTACTCTCACGTCTCAACTTTCTCATCTCTGTTGTTCCTGGGACTGCTTTGTTTGCTGTTGCAAGCCTGACTGAATCACGGCAGCGGCCATGGACAAATATAGAGATAACCAGATGGTCAGGATATTAACAGAACCCTTGCTGGCCTGTCCAAACAAAACAATGCAATGCTTTCAGATTCACACAAATTCAGTGCACTTCGCAGTTTCTACAGCAGTGTTTTCCAAGAAAAGTCAAGTTGGAGAATAAAGGAAGAATAAATATTTAGTTATCATGCCTTTAGCTAATAAGATAAACTACACTTTAGTATGCACTGCAAATTTCAACAGAATATGACTGATGATGCATCACAAGCAACAAGCTAAATGACAGAAACTGAGCCAGTGGATAATTTTTTCTCCCTTCTTGCAGGACATATCTGGAAGAGGAGTTGACGAAAGCCAGGAAGAAGCCTAGCTTGAGAGCTGACATGTACCAGAAGATGATCGAGGTGGATCCCGAAGCCCCTACGGCAAAGGAAAACGAACAGAAAGCAGTCACTAAGCCGCGCTACATGCAGTGGAGGGAAACCATCAGCTCCACCGCCACTCTAGGCTTCCGTATCGAGGGCATCAAGGTGAGACGTTCGGTCACAAAAGCTTTGAGGAACTTTGACATATGACACATCCTCTGGAAACGTGTGCAGAGAAATTAGGTGAAATTATAAAAAAAAAATCGTCAACATCCTCATTTGAAGGTTGTTGTTCGACTGAATTTCGAAACTACACTGTGTTTTCATCTTCACACATTCAATTAAAAGGTTGAAATGAAGTTGTTTCTCAGTGGGTACTAGGGGTGTGAGAAAAAATATCGATAGGGCAATATATCGTTGTCCTTCACCGTGCGATACAACAATCGATAAGCTGGCACCAAATATTGATATTTTAATTAATAAAATAAGGCACACTTAATAGATTTCCCTGCTCCCAGCGTTCGAGGTGGCACATGAATGAGGGAAACGTGAACATAGCCGTTAACTAGTTATAGTTAACTAGCCTAAGAAAAAGAGGTTTTTAACAGGATGACGGACAGCAGTGCGAGTAAAATAATAGATGCCCTAGCCACATTTAAGTCCAAAGTCTGGAAAACCTTTCACAGGCATTTTGTTTTCATAGTTAGACAGATATTGTGATGTATCATTATAGGATTGTCTAGCAATATATTGATTATCGCAGAATTGCTGTATCGTGATATTATTGGTATCGTGAGCCATGTATCGTGTATCGTATCGTATTATAAGGTACCCTGTGGGTTCTAGGCAAACTATCATCTATGGGTCATGCTGGGGGTATTAATTTCCTGATAATCAGCAGATGCATTTACATGGACCCTAATAACCCGATTGTTATTGGACTAGTAGCACAGTCGGAATAAAATGTCACATGTAACCACGTCAATCGGAATGAATTGGCCGAATCTGATTAATTTCATTCGGATTGTAAGGGGTGGTTTAAAACTTTTCTAATCCGATCGATAGGACATGTAAACACTTCATCGGATTAAAAACCGAAACTGGAAAGTACTGCGCATGTGCAATGATGTAGAGATGGCGTAATGTTGTAGCTGGCAAGCTATTGTTGTTGAATGAAGTGTCATAAATGACTGGCGTGTCATTCTAAAATTCTCCTTCCACTCGTCCGTAAAGTGGAGCAGGACAACGTCCCACCAGTTCTTTGTTTGGCTTATCATCCACAGATGCCTTGTTTTAGACGTGGGAAGGGGCGTTTTTACTGCACGGCACAACAGTTCATGTGCTCTTCGTCTCCTAATTAGGACCTGAAATAGATAAAAATTAAGTTTGTTCTTCAAAATAAAGAAGCAATGTAGGAGAATGGTTATTTTGTGCAAACAGCGGGAAACTCCGTATATTTATGCAGTGTGCGCATGTCAAAAATTCCGATTTGAAGCTTGTGACAAACCTCGAATATCAACCCGATCACTTTATTTAGCGTTCATGTAAACACTATGTTCAAATTCATCAATCGGAATGAATTAATTCTGATTGAAACAAAAGGTGTCCATGTAAATGTAGCTATTGTTTAACACGTGTGTCAAATATTGCCTTATTAATTTTAAGTATTTGGGTTAAAGGGAATATTTCAGTTTCAAAACAAGTTGAGATCTCTTTCTTAAAAAAAAAAAAAAAGCAAAAAATCTGGGTTACAATAAGGCAATTGCAATGGAAGTAAATGAGTCCAACTTTTTAACGTTAAAATACTCACTGTTTTACAAGTATAGCCACGGGACATAATATGCATGTTAACAAGATATAAATTTTACTCATTTGCCATGACAAAACATCATAATCCCAAAAATGACTGTACACTTATGATTAAAACAACTTTACAGCTCAAATAATACACAAGCTTTCACACATGAATATGGCTTACTAAACTTTTCTTTGTAATGTTATGTTCAATTTTACTTCATTGCCATGACAAGAAACATTATAATCCCTTTACAGCTCAAATAATACACATGCTTTTACACAAGAATTACTGTAATATAAGTCCTTTTATAAAATTATAAGCTTTCCATTGCTGCTTTTAAATCCTTCAAAATTAGCCCCATTCATTTGCATTGTAAGTGCCTCACTGTAACCTTGATTTTTACTTTTTTAAAGAAAATTAGGGTCGAGACAATTATTTTTTTTTGAGAACGAACATTATGCCACAACAATGTTGTCGATTAAGCTTAACTTCAATCGTGAGTTAATAAAAGGGATTTTGGAAGCGCAGTGCTGTTTTTATCTAGGAAATCAGGGTAACCTTGAACCCACACGTTTTAATGAGATCCCGAACTTCATACTCCGATGAGGGGGCAGGATTGGCCTTTTTCAAGAGGTTGATTGCGACTGAATGTTTCTGTCACACACACAGCCTGTTCGTGGCACGTTCTTTGAGCTCAACATCAGTCAGTGACAGGCTGCAGCTCTCACAACATGATTTCAGTTCTGTAATTCCGGCCTACAGCACACGGTCCTAATAATGTAAATGCACCCTCATGGAAAATGTCAAGAAGACATAATACAAGTTTGAAAACCTTCTGCTAATTAAGCCAAACCAGGCGGCCGTGATTCCATTAAGACAAGCAAGAGGAGATTAGAAAGCTTATATTTGGTCTCTGTCATGATTTTCCAAAATATATCTTCGTTAAAGAGAGCTCTGCAGATGTCCTGCATGAATGGGGAAGGATAGGTTCTCTTTTGGCACTTTCCATTAGCACAAAGGGCAGGTTCTCCCCCTCTTTCACTCTTTTCGTGGATGGGGGATGCCCTGGGCGGCTCTACATAAAAGTCTTTTCTAGGGTGCGCGATATGATCAAAGTCTTATATCGTGATAATATATAATCACAATATAGTTATTTTTGCTTTAAATAAGTATTTTATTATATCAAAATTACGAATACTAGCATAGTCAAAAAACGAACGCTAGCATAAGTTGAAAAAAAAAAAAACTTACAGAAGCTTACAGATGATACATATAGCAAAATTAATTCTCTTTAACTGCTTATTGCACTTCAGCAGTTTAAAAAACACTTGTTTTTAAACCACAATGCTTAAAAATACATGTAAACGATAAGCTTTCATGACCACGCAGAACAGCAACAACACGTGAGCATAAACACGATAGAGATGATAGTCCAAAAAAAAAAAAAAAACTCTCTGCCGGTTGAAATAGAAATTTGTCACAATTGTACATGACGAAAACATGACTTATGAAAACCTCATGATTTAGAAAAAGCAAAATATTGTTCTGCAACAAAAAAGTTTGCGTTAGGGTTGTAAGGATATACCGGTCCTCGAGGGTAGATATCTAGTTTGCAAAAAAAATAAAAATAAAAATGTGGACGCAAAGTAGCTGCAAAAGGAGGAAACATGTTGAAACATGTTCGCCTATCCCTATTCGAGAACATAAGAAGATGCAGGTATGTTCCGTTTATAACTCAAGGCCATATGATTTCCGTAATGCAGAGGGAATCCCGGTTTCCAGTCATGAAAATGGAATTTACAGTATAACGCAGATATCACATAAAATGCGCAATTTAATGGATTGATGAATAAAACGAAAGCAGAGCTGTCTATGAATATTAAAGCGCAAAAAGACTGTTGTATAAATATATCTGTCTGTTTTGCGTGTCTCTGTGCGAATGAGCAGCGCCATTTCGTGTACTAGATACATAAAGGTTCAGTGTGTAAATTTTAGCAACATCTAGTGGTGAGGTTGCAAATTGCAACCAACGACTCAGTCCACCGCTCACCACTCCCTTTCGAAGCACATAGAGAAGCTACGGTGGCCGACACAGGACAAAGATGTCATTGACAGCAGAGAGTAGCCAGTCAAGCAAATGCGCTCTGTGGAGTAGTTTGTCCGTTTAGGGTTACTGTAGAAACATGGCGGCGCAAAATGGCGACTTCCATGTAAGGGGACCCGTGGTGTATGTAGATAGAAATGGCTCATTCTAAGGTATAACGGTTCATTATGTAAGGTCTTTATACACCACTGAAAACATAGTTATGCATAATATATTGCACTTTTGTCAATAGATCCTCCTAAATATTACACACTGGACCTTTAAGTACGCGCAACACTCAAATTGTTTTCAGTGTTTGCCGTCTCACTATCTGAGGACATGAACACAAGCATTTCCAGAGCTACTCTGAGAGAACACTTAATGAGCATTTCATCATTTTATTTGAGAAAAACCATTGTCAAATACACTCTGAAACTCAAAGCTCTTCACTACAACCGGTCAAAATAAAAGTCTGTTTTTTAAAATACAAATTGTTAATCTAATCCATAAGAAGTTATTAAATTTAATTGATTATGCTTTTGATTATGGAAATTTGAATAAACAAAGCAAACAATTGCTTTCATTTTTGTTATAATAAAGCATTTGTTCAACCAAAAAAAAAAAATAAATAAATAAAAAGTTCTCAGTTATTGGTCATTTTAACTGATCATAATAATAATAATTATAATAATAATAATAATAATAATTGATTGTTTAATAACGTATACTGTGATACCGTGAAACCGTTATATTTTCTGAGACTGTTATCATACCGTGAAAATCTCATACCGTTACAACCCTACTTTGTGGGGTTTTTTTTTTTTTTTGACCGGCACAATGAACTAATCTTCCCTTTCCCTTCTACAGAATGAGGACGGAACAGTAAACAGGGACTTTAAAAAGACTAAGACGCGGGAACAAGTGACTGAGGCCTTCCAAGACTTTGTCAAAGGAAACAAGAACATCCTGGTAAGTCTTTGCTCATGTGTTTATGTGCTTTAGAGCCTTCTGCCAATTTTAAAGTCTCCTGTGGCACACAAAGAGGAAGCGAGTGACAGGTGGAGCTAAACTCTCTCATTTACCCCCCAGGGTGGTTTGTAAACCTAAGGGTTTCCTTTGTGTGGTGCAGCCCCTTCAGAGTTATAGATGTTTGAAAGCAGCGAAAGCTCACCTGCTGTCAGGGAAAACCACTCTTTATGATGCACACAAACTTGATTATATTACAGAGAAATACACACATGCAAATACACAGCGCTTTGCATAATGCAGCTGTTGACACACAACATATTCTTGTGACATTAAAGTACTGTAAATGCAATCTTACTGGTTTAAACATTAATAGAATGTTTGCACTTAGCACAAAGAAATTATATTGCATGGCAGGATTCCCATGTTGTAACAGGGGTGTTTCCTTAAAGTTTAGCCTTATAGACAAACAGTTCCAAAGAACTCGTCCTTGGCTTCCTGTGGAGCATTTATTTAACCACGTTTGTCCACAGCGTGTCCTGAAACTTGATGTGCATCCTGATTCACTTACATGCTCTGTGATTCATCTGATAAATGTGCTTTAGATTTTACAGATAAACTTGCTTTTATTTCCACAATTAACAACCTCTGATTTAAATGCTTATATATATATATATATATATATATATATATATATATATATCTTATAAGTTATATATATTAAATAATAAATATATATAATTTATATATATTAAATAATATAACCATATCTTGATATAGTCTCAAATTCATTTTTTTTTTTTAACAAAATAAACTATACTTGTACATAATAAAATGATGAAAATTATATGCAGATTTAAATAAAAAAGGCTTATTTTCGCATTACATTATAGTTTTTTTATATATGCATCCAATATTATACTGAATAAGTATTTGTGACACTACATTTGTGGGTATTTTTATAGTTTTATAGTTGCTTATACTTTGTCTCTTTTCCCAAAGCATTCCTATCTGAACCGTCTGAAAGAGATCAGGGACACGTTGGAAGTTTCACCGTTTTTCAAAACGCACGAGGTAAACAGTCACTCTTTTGTTTATCATCTTAAGACACATTAGCTACACTAACAACCATGGAGGAATTAATAAATGCAACCTTTTACACACCCATGTGATAAGAGCATGTGAAAATGTATAATAGACAATAGCATCTATGCAAAGATCTGATTATACTGGATGCTTGAAGCTAGAAGAGCAGCTTGTTTGTATGCCTTGCATTACACAACCTCTTCTAATGGACTTTGAAGACAAATACACTAGATACACTTCATGCATTGGCAGTGTCAGAACTTTGTTTTAATATAAGGAGGTAGAACAGGCTATGCAAACACCGAGCCTTGTTTATTCACATTAAAAGATAACAAAAACAAACTGTAAGCTGGAAAACAGGGCACAGTTATGCACAACTATCTGTTTAATAAGTGAGTGTATGTTTGCTGCACAAATATAATGGAAACAGGATCTTTGTGTCTGTTGTGTCACGTTTACAAGTGTATTTGTGACGAAACATTTAAAGATGCGACACACAATGAACAGACTCTGACATTTAAGGCATTTCCGTGTCGTGCATGTGTAACTCTTCCCCTCTTTCGTGCTCAGGTGATTGGCAGTTCTCTTTTATTCGTCCATGACAAACGGGAGCAGGCAAAAGTGTGGATGATAGACTTTGGGAAGACCACACCATTGCCGGAGGGGCAGGAGCTGAGCCACAGGGCCACCTGGGTGGAGGGTAACAGGGAAGACGGCTACCTCTACGGCCTAGACCACCTCATAGACATTATTTCCCATATGCTAGCTCCTAAACCCCACTAGAGTAGGAGGATTCGATCTTCTCTCCCTGCCCTTGGGCGGGCCGCCCGCACTACAGTTCAAGACCTCGCTGGGTTCCCCCTAAAGCTATCCTAACCGATCGCCCCGTCTCACCAAAAAAGAAAACTGTAAAACTTAAAACAGAATGCCAGCCGCAATGGCCTTTTAAATGAGTGTGTATGTTTGTAAACTTGTAGATGCTGTACATATAGTGTAAATGCCAGTGTTTTAGTTCAGAACATGTGTGAATAGGATCTTTGCAGCTAGCGCTTTAACAAACAGGTGAATCTTAAAGCCACACTCCCTTTATGTGCATTCTTTTCAACATGCTTGTGTTATGGAAAAGTGTAAAGCACTTGCAGATATGTTTTACTCATGATCGTCTTAATATTTTGTTTTTAGATGCTGCAGAAAAATTTTAAGAATTTAATTCTCATCTAGGCACCACTTCTTATGTGAAACAAAAATCTAAATATTATATATATATATATATATATATATATATATATATATATATATAATGTTAAAGCCTTACAATCACATCATCTAGTTTATTGAGATATATTTATATTTGTAGGATTCTAACAATATTCATTTGTTTTATAGTTTTTTTTACCCTGTTAAGATAATATAAGTAGTGTTAAAATATGTCATTTATACTGAGTGCCTATAGTAGAACAAATTAATTTATCCCATTTGGTGGATGGTCTTACGCTGTGCTTTTATACTTAAATTCTTCATATTGACATTCCTTAAAAATTCAATCGCCATTTTGTGCCCAAGTAGGGCTGGGTATCGATACAGATTTTCCAGTTCCGGTTACAATTTTCACGGTTACAAGTTCTCAACTTAAATCCTAATTAATACGATACTTATGAATTTGGGTATGCATTTCAGTTATATTGTCTAGTCTCTCTATGTTTTTGTTTCATTATAATGAATCCACTCGAGTCATTTTGGGAATGAGGCTAGAGGTCTGCGCAGGATCAGTTTTCCTGCTCACAAATTTTAAATTTTGTCCCCCGCATAGAGATCAGTCCCATTCCAGTACGATTCTGTCCCTCTTCGGTGTCATAGGCCATTTTTTTCTAATCTAACACACGTATATGACGCTTCAGACCTCACCTTGTTGCCTTTGTCGCTATAGAGCAGGGGTGCCCAACCCTGTTCCTGGAGATCTACCTACCTGCAAAGTTTAGCTCCAACCCTGATAAAACACACCTAAATTCAGATCTCCAGGAGCACTTGATAATTACAGACAGGTGTGGTGAGCAGGGCTGGAGCTGAACTCTGCAGGAAGGTAGATCTCCAGGAACAGGGTTGGGCACACCTGCTATAGAGGGTATGCACTGACGTCACTTTCCCGCCGGAACACACCCCCTCAGCCAGACTGAGTGGCAAAAGAGCCTGCTGCATGACTGGATTTAATAGGGGAAACTGCGAAAACGCAAGTAAAACAAATGATTATCAGTTTAAACTAAAGGTTGGACTCAATATAATGTTCCTTACAACTTACCAAAGATGCAGTGATCCATGGATATTGACAGGCAGCCAGGAATCATGTTTTCCTGACATGCCTGATTTCGACGCCAGGGAAATACATAAAGCAAATTTGCCTGTGAACGCTTTATATAAATACAATATAGGTAGGTCTAAATCCGGGGGATCACTTGTATCAATGTTATATACATCATCATATTGCCCAGCCCTAAAACGTGTATTGTTTTTGTCAGTGTTTATTTAAAAACATCCAATTATGCTGAATATAAGATGCTTAATATTTAATTGATGAGTTGTTAATACAATATATAACAATACAATATACAGGGTATGGTTTTACCTCAAAATTCAACATATTGACACAAAATGATAACTGCAAATGCCTGGAGTCCAGTTTCTGTGAATTGCAGCGATCCATTTGCTTCTCTTTTCTGTAGCTTTTGGCAGTCTGTGAAAATATAGCTCAGATTTCTCGTCAAATCTATATGAAAAGTCAAACACACAGCTCTTTCCCGTTTTAGATGTGTTTTGTGTTGTTTTTGCAGCATTCACACTGAAAACCAAACCTTTTTTCCACTCAGTGGGCATAACCGCAGTTACTCCGGCCGACTGTGGCATCACATGCATACCCTCTATAGTCAAAAGGAAGATGCCTAGCTGTCATAAAATACCCCCCCCCCCAAAAAATATTGAGAGTTTCCAACTCCCTGAAAACTTTATTTTGCGCAGTAGATAAATAACATTCTGTACCTTCAAACAAAACTAAATTTGAGTAACTTTTATTTTATTTTTTAGATATTTATATTTTCCTGGAGTCCCATAAGTCAGGTGCCAGGTGCTATGGGAATTCAGACCTTACGGGTCGCACTATATGTTTTTGGTTCACTAAAAGAAAGAATATTTTCTTTGCGATTCGCCCACTGGTCGCATTTTTGGTACAACCCCACAACTTAATAGAAACATTTCTTGCCATCATTTGTATTGCATCACATTCAAAACTGGAAACAAAACAGACTACAAACTTTTCATATATTGCTAACTATCATATTAAAAATATGATTTTTTTTTTTTTTTTTCCTTTTCTTTTTTTTTGCTGTGTCAAGCAGCAGGGAGTTGATTTGGAGTGAGTCATTTTATCAGAACACAGTGCCATCTGTAGGACAGGAAGCACAGTACAAATATTTTATCACACAGCCACAAATGTAAAAGAGTAAAAGATTAATCGTTATCTTGGGATATTAAGAATCTACATCATAACTGTTCAAATGAAGATCACAATTAATTGGAAAATCAATATTTTTACCCAGCCCTATGCCCAAGTGCCCAAAATAATTGAGTGTCAAAGTTTTTTCTCAGGAAGTGGCTCCAGTTTAAAAAGATGTCAGTACCCGCTTGTGGTATGTTTTCAAGTTCTGCACTTCTATTGTATTTGAAAAAAAAAAAAAATCTGTAAGGGCTGCAAACACCAACTGCCCTTAGAGACACTATAATAAGGTTAAAATAAGAGCTTTTGTAAGAGCTATATTTTTTTTTATTAATACAGACTGTGATCTTAATCTACACATCTGTTAACCAAAAATGTCAAGCATTCCACGCAAGTTCAAACATAGCAGATTGTCACAAGAGCCTTAAGAAATGTTGTTCTTCCTTTGAAAAGTGCCTGAGGGCGCTGTTTGATGCAGCGCCTCTGAATGTTGACTCGCTACTCTTCGGAGCGCATCATGTTTGAGAGAGGTGATTGTTGTTTGCATGACTATTTGCCATGCAAATTAACCATCCCTGCATACCCCCAAACAATGAGATAATGCTCAAAGCAAAATATCGCTGGAGATAAAAACTAATTTGTTGGTCAGTATGGAAACCATGTGCTGACACCAGCATAAACGCAATCAGTGATTAGTCGTTGTTGATTTAGCCCGAGGCGAGGAACACCTAGGGCAGACCTACAGGTCAGGACGTCAACGCCACGCACTCCAGTCACACAGTAAAGGCAGAAGGGTTATTGAGAGGTCTCAAACCAAATGTCACCACACTGTTTTTTTTACCCATCATATATTTGTGACGAGATTTTGCTGTTGTTAAATGACCTTTTATGAATGCATAAGGAACAGAGAGGACAAAAGGTGGATTGGAAACTTTTCTCAAATCCTGCAGCCACAGTTCCCTAAACATGATTAAAAATGGGTCGGAAAAATGAAATGAGTCAAATTATAGCTGCTGTAAGTGATTTTTTTTAAATAGGCCTACCACATATAAACTTCACAACCTGACAGTTGGATATCACTAAAATATATATATATTTATAAAAAATATATATATTTATTAAAAAAAAAATTTATATATATATATATATATATATATATATATATACATACATATACACATACACACATATATATGATATAATAAAACACTTGCTATGAAAAATAGATTGTAATACATGGCTACTTTAAAAAAGCTGACAGGAAACATTCTTCTTGCCATCATAATGGTGTTGTTACGGCGTGTACCACAAGATGTGTGACACTAAACTGAAACCTAACCTGAAAAATTAAAGAAAAAGGTGACTTTTTGGAAACTAAAGTGATTTTTGCATTTGATGGCATTAAAAAAAATGCTTATAGCAGCTTTAATGAGGTCTATTCACCTCAAATTGCATTTTTCTGAACTAAATCTTATAAGGCCAGATGTACTTTCTCCCTACACAAGCTAAAACATGGAAGTAGGGCTTCCCCTGCTGTTTACGGTGCTGAATTACAGAGAACAAACAAAACTGACCAAGTCCTCCTTCTTGCCCTTGATGTTCATGCCATATTTGTGAGGTGTCAAAAATTGTGGGAATTTCTAGTGGTGTCATACGCATACTCATATTTATATTTTATGTTTTGTTACATTTTGCACAAGAACACTAAATGTAGCTGCATTGTTTGTTTTTTTTTCCCTCTTGTTTGTTTGGCTTTACCTCTCATATCTTGGTGATGTAGTGGTTCACTGTAATATAAGCTAAGCTCATTGCTGTGTAAAAAAATGTGCAAACGTCTTCAGAGTGTGCTCTGTCTCTTTAAGAAAATAAATCTCTGCAACCAGTGACATTTGACCCTGTTGCATTTATGTTGGTCAAGGCCTTGCTGCAGCCTGTTTAACACAAGGAACATTTACACAACATCAAAATTCTCCTGTGACCTCTGGTCCAGAACCTTTATCTATGTTTTAAGAAACTTAAGATCTTGCATCTCTATCTTGCTGTATGTTTGCCATATCCATGCAGCAATTACATAATTATGCTTGGTTGTAAAGTTTTACTGGAGAAAATGAACAACTTGTAAAAAAAAAAAAAAAAAAAAAAAAAAATATATAAATATATATATATATATATATATAATTATATGGTTTGGCTTTTCTTTATCTGCTGATAGAGATTTTAAAAAGTTTTATAAATAACTGAATAACATAGTTAAACATAATCTTGACTTCCATAGTATTTCCATACTATGGAAGTCAATGGGGTCCAACAACTGTTTGGTAACCCATATTCTTCAAAATATCTTTGTTTGTGTTAAGCAGAAGAAAGAAATTCATACAGGTTTGGAACAACTTGAGGGTGAGTAAATGATGACAATTTTCCTTTTTGGGTGAACTATCCCTTTAAAATCTGTTTTTCATATTGTACATTGTTATTCTATGATTCTAAAATTCACTTGTAGAATTTAAAATGACAGATTTTAGCATTTAATGATTTATTTTTAGACAAGATAAAGAAAAGCGTTATGCCTTTGCAGGAAATAAATACCGATGTAGTCTGATGAGGTCATATTCAATGTAAGTAATCATTCCTGGATTGTCAAACGGAAATCTAAATTTCTAGCGCCAATATTGATATGAATAAAAAAGATAAACACCAAAAAGTAAGTTATATGATGATTTACAAACACCTCAAAGGTCTTCTTAAAGGGGACCTATTATGCCCTTTTTCAAAGTCTTGTTTTTGGGGACTTCTAGAATAGGTTTTCATGCTTGAATATTCAAAAAACATCTTTTTTCCCCACATCTTTTTTATCGTTGCAGCACCTCTCCTTCCACTCTGTCAGTAACGATCTGTTTAGTTTCTGTGTCTATGAAGCCCCTCCTTCTGAAAAGCACAATGTGCTCTGATTGGTCGGCTGGACCAGTGTGCTGTGATTGGTCAACTGCTTTGAGCGTGTTTCGGAAATGTCACATTTCTTACCTTATCTACACAATGTCACATCTCTTACCTTTCAACACACTACTAAAGCAACTCAACCAGGCCTTGAACCATTTTCGCGTATGCCTTGGGCAATAATTATTTAAATGAGGAATACTGTGACATGTACGTTCCTGGAAGAAAACTAAAGGTGATGATACACAGGGCAACTTTTTGAGCAATGCTGCTGGGCAAGGTTGCCATCAACGGGCAACCAGGTGAGACACAGGGCCCACGGCCGGTCTAAAGTATCTAGATAGAAATCTGTTGCCCATTCTCAATGGGAAAGTACCCAAGCAGCATTGCCCGGTGATATTGCCCAAAAAAAGTTGCCCCGTGTATAACTAAAGAAAGTTGGAAATGTAAAAAAGCATAATAGGACCCCTTTTAAACAAACTGATATGTTGGAAATAACTCTAAATGATTAAAGCAAATAGTGAATAGTTGCCACCTAGTGTCTCTCTAGTTTAACGTACTGATGTGTTCTAAAGCCTATTCAAAATGATGCATACTTTTTTCCCCTTTTCCTCTTGATGACACTCACTGTCTTTTGCAGTACATATTTCTGGCATCCATCTATCCAGATGTAGGCTATTAGTCTATGGTGCAGCAGAGGGTGCACAAATAAAACTATTTTTATCTGATGGCATAAATAGTGGAGGTTAAGCAGCTTATTTTGCATTTTCTTCTCTTGAATAAACTGGACTACCTTATTTAGTCATACTTGGACTGATTCACACCGCTGGCAGTGAGCCTCAGAAATATTAGCCTGGGGAGCAGGGAGCTTGGAGTGAGGCCACGTTCAAGAGTCAGGAAGCCAACCGCCCACCAGCCTCACGCACACAACTATACTAATAAAAGGACCATACAGCAAAAACATTCAAGTATGAAGCCCTTGACCCATGGCGGTACTCATCCCACAAAGCACTGACATCAGAAAGCACAGTGCTAAAAAATAAATGTAGTCATACAAGTCAAACTTCAGAGCAGCAGCTCAGAGGAATAGGCAGAACTCAGGAGAGAAAAAGATTAGAAGACACTAGAAGTTTGGCAAATCTTTAGTCATAATTCATAGAGAGTATCGACTATTCTCTGCACTGAAGAAGTGAATACTGTTTTACTGACAAGGCCTTTAGGTTTAACTTAGGAGGCAAATAATTTATTGAAATACAGCGTTATATCTATAAATCAAATGTGCATTTACCTGTTGCATTGAATCATGATTGATACACAGAACATGAGGCAAATCAATGAAGAGCTTTAATTAGTTCTACACACTGAACTAATTAATAGAATGTGACACAAACACACAAGTAGACATTACGTACGAACGGACAGATAGTCTGGTAATAAATAAATATTTAAATAATTAAATATTGTCTACTTTACTGATTGTATGGCAGCTAAGAAAAAACAGCCCCTTAGAAAGTAGAAAACAATTTGCCTGACGATAAGACCAACGCTGCAACAACAACATCACAATAGTAATGTATTATTCATAGTCAGCAATAACTTCTCTCTCATCCAGCACTGTGTCTTACCTGTACCTTGTTCTTTCGATGTTTTCGGTGTCTTGGGGACTCTTGGTGATCAACCAAAAGGATCACGTTCTTCATAACAATCCAAAGAAATTTTTAATCCAATCAGTTACCGTTTGAGCCCATAGATGGCGCCATACTTCCGTTAATATGAAAAGACAGCGCGCAGTGACATGAGAAAGATGAACCTAGTACTGGTGAGATTGGCGGTCATTTATAAAGCATTTGCCCGAATGAGCACCGTGATTTTTCATCTTCGTCACACTCCAGCACAGTAGGTGGCGGTATGCACCTTTCCAGTTGGTTTACAACCCGCCAATAAATCCACAGAAGAAGAAGAAGAAGAAGAGCACTGTTATTATTCAGAACATTTGACAGCTGAAAACGACGATTAAAGGGTTAGTTCACCCCAAAATGAAAATTCTGTCATTAATTACTAACCCTCATGTTGTTCCAAACCTACGAGAATACTTTTTGTGCGCAAAAAAAAAAAAAAAAAAAAACCGGATGCAGTGTACTGCTCACGTGTACAGCGTCAGCCAATACTGAGCCGGCATTTGGACGTTAACACGGAAGCGCTACACTGTGCAGGGAAGATATTTTATTATTGTTTTATAGTTATTTATCGCTATTTTTGTTTTGTTTTTGCGCATAAAAAGTATTCTCGTTGCTACATAAAATTAAGGTTGAACCACTGTAGTCACGTGGACTATTTTAACGATGTCTTATACCTTTCTGGGCCTTGACAGTGGTCAAGTGGACATTGCTGTCTATGGAGAGCTCTCGGATTTCATCAAAAATATATTAATTTGTGTTCTGAAGATGAATTCTTACGGGTGTGGAATGACATGAGGGTGAGTAATTAATGACAGAATTTTCATTTTTGGGTAAACTAAGTTTAACCCATCACAAGTGAGTATTCCAGCGGGCCGTAATACAATAAGTATATAAATATGTACGATCATTCTAATTTATTATAGATATTGTAGTATATTGGTTCAATTTGTTACATTTGGATGTTTTACTATACCTTCAATGTATTTTTATTTTGGGTAGTTGTGGCCTAATGGTTAAAGAGTCCTTTAATGGTTAATGGTTAAAGGCCACGGGTTCGAGTCTCAGGCAGGAAATGTAGGTGGGGCAGTAAATGAACCTTTGAATCCTTTGTGTGGAAAAGTTGCAATATAATGTTTAGTTTAGTTCCCTATGGACTTCAGTGGAATGTTCTGAAGAAAAGGTACCATTTGTTTATGTTTGTGATGTCATAGTTACAGTGGGAATTGCATCTCCTGCATTCCTCGGCAGCCAGCTAAGACAGTCTGGGAATGAGAGGTTTCAGTAGTTGGGATGTTAGTTTCTGTCAACATACATCCAGATCATGATGTCTCCATGATGTCATTTGTTATTTCAGAAGACTAATATTGAAAAAGATACGAAAATATGAAATACATAAACAACCGTTTATAAATGTTGGCACTGAAATGTTTGTTTGGCTGACTTTGTGGTACTCAGTGGACATGAGTGATTGAAAGTATTACTGGTATATTTGTGTGGGTGTATCCTGTGGATACAAAGAAACTGAAAGGACTGATCACTATTATACTTAGGCTTTAATAGCCTACATTATTATACATCAAATATTATTACAGCTGTTTTGAGTTTTTTCATTTTTGTTCATGTAGTGAGCAGCTGGAGAATGAGTGCTAATCTAAGAGCGCCATCTGCTGGGCCTTCAAATAATAAAAGTCTTTTCTTTCAACAACTCGGAAGATATTGTATACAACAATTAAAAGAAAAAAAAAAAAAAAGGTTTATTAAACATGTCCAACATTTTTTAAATTTTGTGCAAATATGAATATAAATCCGCAAACAGTACATTAACAAAATCATATTAGTGGCTTTCAGACAAATAGTGATAGGCTAGTAATAAAAGCCTAAATTCAATCTGTTTATCATATGTGACAAAATGAGTCGCAATGAGCAAATTTTGAGTTATTTTGAGTAGTTTTCTGAAGGTTCCAAAACAAAATCACCTAGCAATCATACCTTAAAATCCCTGTTAATAAAACCTAATTTGGCACACATCTCGTCAAAACCAAATATCTATAGGAACATATATATATATATATTAAACTTTATTTTCAATATTTTGAAGTACTGTAATTCTGTTTATGTGTAGGCCTATATCAGGATCATGCGCTGTCTTTAAGCGAGCGCTTCGGATCTGTTAGTCCGTGCGAGTAAGATTGTTTTGTTTACATCAGCATTAGTTTGAAAATCACATTTCATTGGTTCGGACTCATGCCATCAAAAATTCGCTATGAATATTCACAAAGTTGGAATGCTGCGCTTTAAAACGATACCAGACTTGGACTAATGAGGAAGTTGCTGAGAGGAAGCGCGAGTGGTGAAGTCGCAGAAAACTCGTTTTTGTGAAAACCTCAAATTTGACCAAAATCAACATTTTTTTCTGATGTTGTATTACTTCTGCTCGGCCCTAGGAGTGGAAAGCAGTTTATGCTATTGACTTTCATTTTTATTATGGTCTTGTTTTTTTGAAAATGAGAAGTGTTAACAAATTGAGCATTGTGATATTCAATCCCATTTGTTTGGGTAGAAGTATTCCTCCTGCTGACTATAACTACCCACTCTTGTCTACTACATGAGGCGGTGGACATCTAAAATGAGCCTTGTCTTAGTGCAACTGGTTGCTCATTTCGGCTTGACACCTTTTTTTGGAGGGCACAGTGGCACCGTAGTGGTTTTCTCGGAACGGAGGATATGGACAGGGAGTGATTAAAGATGTCTGTGTAAATAGGGGCCAGTTGTGCAGCGCATGTTCTTGGTGTACACTAGTTTAAACCTCAGAATCTCTTTATTTACCCATCTCTCCTCAGCTGTAAACCAGCCCAGTATGGTTCATAAGAGTCTTCATGGTACAGAACAGTTTGTTTGGCATGTAGATCATGAAAGTGTTTGGTTTTACAAGCACGGCTGTACACATAACATTAAATTGTTTACTGAAACTATTCACGGTGCCTTTGGTTGGTTTTATCACGAGAGACGAGAAGAAACAGCAAGAGTAGAGGAATGCAGGGAAAAGGCCTGCGATGATAGAATACATGCCCAACTGCACGAGGAACAGCCTTATTTGGAAAAGGAGGCAAATGATTATGCTTTGGGAACAGTCTGAGATAACCCTAGACCCAGAAACACTATAAGAGGATATTTTTGGCATAGACAGTACTTTACCTCACAAATGCAATTTTGTAAATATTATGCATTTTGTTAATATCCAAATAATGTCTTTTATGCTGTGAAAAAGGAGAATGTTTTTACCTTTTCAGTTATATACAGTACTTGTCGAAATTTTAAAAATATTACAAATTTTTAATGTTTTTGAAAGAAGGCTGCATTAATTTGATCAAAAAAATACAGTAAAAACCGTAATATTGTGAAATATTATTACAATATAAAATAACTGTTTTCTATTTGAGTACATTTTTAAAATGTAATTTATTCCTGTGATGCAAAGCTGAATTTTTCGCATCAATACTCTAGTCTTCAGTGTCACATGATCCTTCAGAAATCATTCTAATATGCTGATTTGCTGCTCAAGAAACATTATTATCAATGTAGAAAACGGTTGTGCTGCTTAAAATTTTTGTGGTAACCGTGATACATTTTTTCAGGATTCTTGAATAGAAAGTTCAGTGAACAGTATTTATTTACATTTATTAAAGTAAAATGCAGTAGTCTGATGTCCAGATGGGTTAAGCTCAACTACAATGCAACAGTGTGAAAATTGATGTCAAGTCAATCCCAGTTCATTCAAAAAAGTTTTATGACGCCATCTTCTCATTTTCAGTGTACTGTTTTGCCTATAGTAAAACCGTATTGACATTTGCTGAAATCATAAAAGTAATAAAAACACCATGCTATTTACTGTATTGAAGAGCAACCTTTAAGGTAAGACCATTTGGCATTTGGAAAGCCAGACAGGATTCGTTTTCTTTCCTCTATACGAAATTGTTGAGGTTTGTGGATTTTTGGGCAGCTTGTAGACAACTAAAATAGCAGCTCACCTGATGGCATTTAAAGCATTTCTGACAGACATACTAAATCCCAGTCTTTCACAGCTATTATTAAAACCATCCCTTAAGCTAGGAAGTAATTGTGCGAGCACTCAGTCATATGCACTTCCAATACAAAGCAGGAATTAAACAAATATTGGAGGAAAGCATTGCAGTCTGTTCTGATGGTTATCATGCCTCATGCTTTTCAGTAGCAAAACCATTATGCATAAATAATTTCAAGTCCCACCAGTTTACAATCATGTAAGACATAACCAACATCTGTTTACATTACCTTGCCAAGATGAGCATTTTCACCAAGTGTGAATGCACTCCTAACAAACCAAGCACAGAAATACAAAGCCATCTGTCAGTTTTGTCCACACTAATACGTTTTCGTTTGAAAACGCATCTTTTTCTCTCCGTTTTGGCCTTCCGTCCACACTGAGGCAGCATCTTTATTACTTTTTTTGGTTAAAAATGATCCAAAATCAATTTTTGAGCAAGTACATAACCAGCCAGTGTTCAAAACTATCTCCTTACCTTAGCCCGATTCACAAAGGTAAGCTTGTAATAATGTTTTATAATAAAATCGGTACTTGTGGGTTTCCGCTGGAAATTTGAGCATGCAGGCGTTGGTCTTTGCTTCATTACGTCACGTCTGTTTACATAAAGAAGGAGTCCCAGCTAGTAACTATATGGCATGTGGAGGATGCTGCGGGTAGCGGATAATTTATAGACTTTTCTCACAGCAGCTGGAATAATTAAACTTATATTGATGGCAGATTGTAATCCAGAAAGTTCCAAAAGACAATCATCAGCGACAACTGGACATTCACCCGCAGTCAAAAGCAAAAGACTTCGGACTGCGGAGTGGCTACAGAAATTGAAATAAATGTTAAGTCAGAAAAGTCAGAACAAAAGTGGCAGACATGTTACTTACTCCTTCAGATGACATTTTCCGGTGAAAATTCTTATTTTGGTGATACTTCCAAGACGTAGAATCTGTAATTCCAAAGTACAGTATCCACACCGGTGTGGTGACTGACAGCAAACATTAGATTCATCCGCGCTGAGGAGCCATGCCGATGCACAACCCATGTAAAGATGATAATTCCGCAAATAACTGCAATTGCAGGTTTCAAACAGAGATGGCGACAAAGAGGCAAAACTTACGGACTGCAGCTTTAACGAAAATGAAGCTTTTTGAAAACGCTCTCCAAAATGGATAAATTTTCGCGTTGTAGTGTGGACTGTGAAAACTTATCGCTTGTTTAGCCATGTGATGCATATTGAACCAATAGATATTCATGTTTATACCAGTATTGTGTGGCACAATAGCTACTGGTATAAACATGAATATCTATCAGTTTGTACTTGTTATGTGCTATTCACTTTCACACAGTTGCTAAAATGTTACTTTGCCTACTCTTCATATTACAGTCCTTCAAAGATGACAGAAAATTTACTCGCATTTGCTGTCCTGCGGCAAACCATGAGAGCAGTTGCGTTTTAAACCAGACATATAATGAATTAAGTGCGACCTGGATGCATCAGCGAATGGTGAGATTTTTTTGCTAAATAAAATGATTCTGCGAGAAGAATTGCTTGATAACTTTGTGTCTTTCTGTCTGTCACTAATACAGTAGAAAGACTAATATAATTGTTTTTTTCTGTTTAAGTATCTATTTGGTACCAAAGTACATATTTGTTTGTGAAACATCCTCATCTTTCCCCAAGAGAGGAAATCTCTCATCTCCTTTTAATTCTGTTAATTTCAGTAAGTTGGATAAATGCCTTTAAGTCATGTCTCTATACTGATTTGTGAGCCGTTGTGACCAAGGGACATCTTCAGTTCCTGTTATCATTAGATGATAGCCTGGCTAATTTCATTAATGTTTTTTTATGGGCTTTCTGTTTCTCATGCTGGCAGGCCAGAAGTAGTTAAAAACATCATGGCTATGATATAAAAAACCTCACATTAAATAGATTAAATATCCACACACCTAACTGAGCTCAAATTAGCAGGATTTTGAGTAGCACCATTGCAGAAAAAGAAACATTGCTTCAAGTTTTGATCATGCCACCAGATTAGTTACTTTTGGATGCATTTCTTAGTAGTTTGTAATTAGAAAATGAAACAAGACACCAAAATGTCACTTTTTAAAGGCAGAATTTATTAGATATGGTACCTCTGACATATCTAGAGATGTGATAATGTCATTTTGTAAGTCTGCTGAGTAACATATGTTTGGCTGTAATATATTTAGGCCTTTGGACTTAGCATTGGAATATAATGTTTGTATTTAAAAAGGCCGCACTAAACACAACAGCACACAACTTTACAGAACTAATACACTTTCTGTCCATATTTACAACAAACCCTCAAATACATTCACAACACACATTCACACCAGAGACCAGCTTATATATATTTATAATATCCAAAAAAAGAGACTCAATAAAATGTGAGACTCTTCAGTGTGAGTAACACAATGAACCAGTTCAGAATAATTAATATTTAGGGCTTGAATTTTCCGAATGTATCGCACACTCAGCAAAGCACAAATTCTCCTTGCTCAGTTGCTGCAGCCATTTGAAATTGGTGGTTAATTTTGAATGTCAGTCTTAAATCATAATGTTTTGCCTATTTCAATTTGCGCCATGCCTTTCTCCTATGTCGGTCACATAAAAATAACTCACACTTAATTACGTTATTTCATACCCTACGCATGGGTTGATTAAAGTGGCCAGTCACTATGGAAACTGGCATACAGTGATTCACCAATACTTGGCTGTTTTACTTAACAACAGATAATTACTGGAGAAAAAGGTTACATTTCTGGCTGGTGGTCTCCAGGTATTAGGACTAATAGAGATTAACAATAACAGGTGATGTATTCGTGTAGAATACAAGTTATATTTTATAAAACAAATTGATAAATACACACTTCCTGCGTTATAAGGCTTAATTTAAGTAATAAAAACACAGCACACTATAAAGAAATACTGTAGACACTGTAATGCACATGACATAAAAATATTCAGTGTAGTTATGTATTCATAGTGCTCTGTGAGAAGCATAATTTTAAAGGGATAGTTCACCCAAAATGTATTTTATTTTTATTTTGCACGAACAAACATGAGGGTGAGTAATTTTGGGTGAACTGTTCCTTTAAGATTCCTTCAGCTGCTTCATTGGACACCTCAAAGCTCTTTAACAAATAGATTTTTTTTTTACAAACTGAAAATGTTCATAGTGTATATTGGTCAATTTAACACATACATTACGACTACAGGGTTAAGTACGCTTAAGATCGGTTTTCCCTGACAGGAATAGGACGTGTTCGGCACATAGACGTTTTGCACGTTTGCACAATTTTTAGAGATATTCACAGAATGTTCATGCTTTCTGCTGTCCTTCAACAGTCAGGTCCCCTTAATGCAGTACCTGACAGGACAGGAAGTAGCAGGGAGTTGGGCTGAAAATCTACATGTGATCAACCCCTGGATCTCCCAGGCCTCGTGGGGGCCGCCTCAAAGCTCCCATACATGTTGGCCAGACAGCACAGGAGAAAGGTGCACATTCAAGATTAGGTTTGGAGGACAGCAATCAGAGCTGCTGAGGGGCGGCCTGCTCCCTGTAGCCTGTAAGTAAAAGAATATCAGAAATCACAAGACAGCTGGTACTGTACGTATGCACTACAATTCAAAAGTATGGGGTCGGTAAGATTTTTTATGTTTTTTTTTGTTTTGTTTTGTTTTTAAATTTCCTTATGGCCATGACACACCAAGCCAACGTAAAAGAACTAGCGACCAATGGCGCCAACAGATGCAGATACAACATGCTCATTTGGCCATAAAGCCTCCAATGGGGTCTGACTACACAGCAAAATCCCCAGAGTTAAATCAACTCTGCTCAGAGAACATATGGTCCCTCTCTACATAGAGTTAAAATAACACTGAAGCAGAGTTAAAGTTAATGAGATAATGTACTTTTTGTGGAGTTGTTTATTCAGACCTTGAGATATTTAATGTCTTTTATCTTCAGTTGATTTCATTTAAGGCTGTGGCTAGAAGTCATTTGTAGTTATTGTGTTTCTCTTCAGTGATTCTGCTTGTTAACAGCAGGTGTTCATCACTAATGCTCAATCATAACTTAATTAATCACTTAATTATCTCATTAACTTTAACTCTGCTTCAGTGTTACTTTAACACTATATAGAGAGGGACCATATGTAATCTGATCAGAGTTGATTTAACTCTGGGGATTTTGCTGTGTAGTGCCGATGGTGCGCACCGCAAAAACTAGGCTGGCTGATGCTCAATGACGGCCTGACGTTGCTCTTGGTGTGTCTTAGCTGCATTTATTTGATCAAAAATACAGTAATATTGTGAAGTATTACAATTTAAAATAACTTTAATATTTTAATATATATATATATATATAAAAAATGTAATTTATTAATGTTATGAAAAGCTGAATTTTTAGAAGTCTTCCGTGTCACATGATCCTTCAGAAATCATTCTAATATGCTGATTTGGTGCTCAAGAAGCATTTCTTATTATCAATGTTGAAAACAGTTGTGCTACTTAATATTTTTGTGGAAACAGTGATGCATTTTTTTCAGGATTATTTGATGAATAGAAAGTTAAAAAGAACAGCATTTATTTAATATATAAATCTTTTAAAACAGTATACATATCTTTACCATCACTTTTGATCAATTTAATGTGTTCTTGCTGAATAAATGTATTGATTTCTCTTCAAAAAAAAAAAAAAAAAGATTTGTACTGACCCCAAACTTTTGAATAGTAGAATATATGGGAGAACTGAATAGTTAATGAATAACTGTGGATTGTGTAGCCTAATGGTTAAATATCTGGTCTTGTAACTGGAAGGTTGTAGGTTCTAATTTCCTGAAAGCCTGATCCATAAAGTCAAATATGAAATATATCCATAAAGCCATGTTTTACTCAGCCTCATGTCACTCCAAACTCACTGATTTTCAGTGACTAATAACTGAAATTTTGGTTTGTTCCTCATTATATTTTTGTGCGAGCTATTATTTTAGCATAATTATTTACCAATGTTGATATTGTTAACTGAAAAAAATTTGTTAATTGACATAAAGCTGAAATAAAGATAAATATTAGATGAAAAACTTAAACATAAAAACAAAGAAGGCAAAATTGTAAATGCCTTGGCTACTAACTGAAACATTGAAGTGCTAAAATTATTCCAATTAAAACAAAAAAATAAAGCTAAGTAAAAAAAAAAAAAAACAATTAAAGCACAACAAAATTACTAAAAGTATAAAAATAAAAGCTAATTAAAATATTTATAAGTACTATAGTAGTATATAAATAATACTAAACACCTGGTAACACCTGTAATAATACACCTGTTATTTATTTGAATAATTATTTTATTACATTGAATCCATTTTGTGATGTCAAATGAGGTAGATATTTAAACTGAATGACCAAACAACAGTTTTATTTCTTACAGAAAGCCTACAAAAGGTTTGAAACCATCCTCAGCATTCCTCAAAATTAAAAAACAGCTCCTCGCCAACAATCCTCAATGCTACCACCTGATACGAGTGGCACTTGACACATCAATCGGAGAGATCTGGAGGGGTGACTCAGTTCAGTTTTCTTACATATCTCCTCTAAAGTGCCTCACTGGGGTTTGCATTTTACAGCAGTTCAGCTCAAGCAGTAGTCTTATCTGTGCATTTACATATCACAGGTTTTGGCTTTATCCTTAAGTATTTATAATGAGATTTAGAATGGGAATAGATTAATGACTCATGACCTTCTTAAAGCATTGCATTATAACAGGTTTAAACGCAGATGACTCAATGCATTAAAGCTTTCAAAAGATCAAGACCCAAGCTTCAAATAACAAGCCAATTTTTTTTTGCATGCAAGCCATTTAGTAATCTGTGATGCAAACCTTAAGGCAAATGTATTAGTTAAAGGGATAGTACACACACAAAAAAACGAACAACTGTAATTATTTGTTAATATTCATGGCATTCTAAACCTGTATGCCTTTCTTTCTTAAAGAATATCCTGCCCACTTTTTTCATTGTAATGAAGATGAATGAGGATTGGGGCTGTCAAGCTGACAAATGACCAAAAATCACCATAAAAGTATCATGAAAGTGGTCCTCTTTTCATTCAGAACTCTTCAATTATTCAGTCGATCCATTCCACAAAACTAGTCTGAATGATTCGTTCACAAAAAAGACTGATCTGGTTCTCACTGACTCAATGAAACAATACTGTATGAGTTCAGATTATATAAAATATGGTATACTAGTCATATGGACTACTTTTAATATATTTTTATGGTGCTTCTGCATCCTTTTTGAAGCTTGACAGCCCTATTTCTCATTCAGTTTTATTATATTTGCCCCATTCCTTATCCTTTCACCACAATATTGTTCAAAAATTCACCTTTTGTGTTTCATGAAAGAAAGAAAATCATGCAGGTTTGGAAATAAATGACAGGATTTTGATGTTTGAGGTGAACAATTACTTTAAACTGTCTTCCGAGTCTGCTGTGCCACAAAGGCAAGGCTGCTGAAAGATCTTGTCAAAGGCCTCAGCGTGCGACTGAATGAGTTATAGTGCTGCCTCGTAGCAGTCGCTGTATGAAGTCTCACTTTTGCAAAGCTTCTTTTCTAATGAGCGCTATGGTTCTACTGGCATTTAATGGACAAAAAGTGGATCAAACAGACTGAGAGGAGACTGGCAGATGGCAGGTAGTGGGAGGCACATTATCCGAGATGGATCAGAATAAACAGAATGGGAGAAGCCGAGCTTGCAGCATGTGTAGTGATAATGGGCTGAAATGAGTGACCAAACTGTGAGGACAGCAGACCTGTATCAAATATATTATTATGTTTTGGTGTTTAGAATATTGCCATGGTTTTTTTTTTTTTATTGCTTTTATAATGGTTTTCATTAGTGTACTATTTCATAATGCTCACATACACACTGCAGTGTTTTGACATTCGCATTTAAATGCAAGAGTGAATCCTCTAAATTACCATTCCGTTAAAAAATTGGAATAACTGACATAGTGATAACCATAGAGAGATTTGGCATATCATGTCTCTGCATATATAACATACAAAATAACAAGTAATTTACTAGAGGTTTGGACAAAATTTAATTGCTTCAGTCTATTTAAAAATATCTAATTCATTTGAATGATTTTTTTTTTTTTTTATTGGTTTGAATTAATGATTCAATGACTCACTCATAAAGACTTCACTTGTTTCAGGATGAATCAGCATTTCTGAACAAATCTCTTAAATTAATGATTCAACTTCATGCGGCACTGCGCAGACCGATCAGCGAAATTTGCCGCTTGGAGTCTTGCATTAGCCGAACTGAACTGAACTCATTGTTGCCAATAGTGAAAAAACAGTGTTGTCATCAGTACTTTGATGCAATCACTCTTACAGTACTTTGATGCAATACGTAAAGTCGGACAGAATTTCTAACCGGCATGCACTGCTTCAAGTCAGATGCTGATTGGTCTGCGCAGCGCTCCATGAAGTCAAACACACCTGAACACTTCACTTGTTTCATTACTAGATGAATCAGTGTTTTTGAACGAATCTCTTGAATGAATGATTTAATGACAAATACATTTTAACAGTCACTTGTCGCCACCTACTGGTGTAATGATGTAATTGATACAATCTTTATTTGAGATGCCACGTTACTTTTAAAAATGTGATTTACTCTATTTTGATCGCTACCATAGACATCAGTGTTTATTTCTGAACTATAAACTTTTATACTAGTGCTTCTGTGATCATTTGAATTAAAGGATTAGTTCACTTTGAAATGAAAATTAGCCCAACCTTTACTCACCCTCAAGCCATCCTAGGTGTGTATGACTTTCTTGTTTCTGACGAAGACAATCGGAAAAATATTAATAAATATCCTGACGCATCCGAGCTTTATAATGGCAGTCATAGGGTTCAATGAGTATGAGCTGAACAAAGTGCTTCCATCCACATCCATCCATCATAAATATGTGTTCCACATGGCTCCGGATTGTTAATAAAGGCCTTCTGAAGCGAAACGATGCGTTTGTGTAAAATAAATATCCATATTTAACAAGTTATGAAGTCAAATATCGAGCTTCCACCAGACCACCTTCTGTATACAAGTTACGAAGAAAGTGTAAACTGGCGTCGTGTCAATTACACTTTTTCCGTAAGTTTCCGTAAGGCGCATGACGTAGCGTAAGCTTTGTGAACTGCAAGAGGTTTACACTTTCTGCATACGTTGAATACGGAAGGCGGTCTGGCAGAAGCTCGATATTTGACTTCATGACTTGTTTAAATATGGATATTTATTTTACACAAACGATACTTAAATGATTAATCGTACAGTTCTAAAAACTTTTTTTTTGAGCTGCATCTCACATGCTTAAGCATTTGTTGCCTGCTCTTGTAGCCTTATACTCTCCTGGACAATCTTGAGGTTACAAAGGTCGCAACAAAGAAACACTGCCTTTACAACAAAACACTTATTTTTTTTGCATGTGTAGCTGCAGTATGTATGTGGCCATTGCGTGCAGACTATGTTTTATAATATTCAAGGTGTTCTATCTGAGACAGGTCTGAGTATATGAGTTGTGACAAGACAAATATTAGGTTCACCTACCTTCAGAGACTTTCAATCCAAAAGGTTGTGAAGTAGTAAAATAAATAAATAACAGATTAGAAATTTTAAATAAATCCATAAAAAGATAAAAGCAGAACAAAAGCAAGTCAAAAGAAATCCTGGATCATATTCAACAAAGGCACAATAAAATCAAACCTGTGTTTAAATGTTCAATAACAGTAAAATTGTTCCACAGGAAAAACGTGACATGTGAGAAACAAAGTTCTGCGAGTCGCTTCGTCCGCCTACACAGAACAATTACTGCAGAGCTTTCAATCCACTCCTACCAACAGACCGCTCTAATAGTCATTGTTCAAAGGATTCTGGCACCTTCTACTGCCCTGGAAGGCGGGGATGGTATTATAAGGAGCGAAAAACGTGAGGTTGAACATGAACGGAGTTGACTGTATGGCCCACAGCAGGATGACTGCTGAAATCCTGTCATCTTTTCTTACACTTACTACGCATGTTAAAAATCCGTCAGCATTTACTCACCCTCATGTCGTTCCAAACCTGTATTACTTTCTTTGTTCTGCAGAACACAAAAGAAGATATTTTGAAGGAACTGTTTTTGTCCATTTAATGAAAGTTCAAGACAACACTTGATGGCATTGACTTTAAATGTATGGACAAAAAAGAGAGACCTTTTTAAAAAAAATATCTTCTTTTGTGTTCGACAGAAGAAAGAAAGTCATACTGGGTTTGGAACGACATGAGGGTGCGTAAATGATGACAGAATTTTTTATTTTTGGGTGAATTATTCCTTTAAATGTATGTTCTAGTTTCGTTGGAGATCATCAAAATGACCATCGACTTCCTAAAGTACATATAGTGTGATTAAAATGAATATATAATTTTAGAAAATATATTTTTTAGACATTATTTACTAGAACACAAATCCGACCAAAATAAATAAATACATAAACCAAATAAATACCATAAAAAGTATCAAAGTGGTCAATACTCTTGTGTTCCACATAAAAAATAAAATAGGGGAACAGTTGGAACAAAAGTAAAGTGAATAAATAATTGTAAATTTGGGAGGAACAATTCTTTTAAAAACAACCTAAAGTATTAAATAAATCAAGAAAAAAATAACCCTGCTTCTGGTATTACTGAAGCATACTCACTTGCGAGAATGACCATGTCCATTCCCCAAAATATGCTCATGATCCAGCCCACCATGACAATGGCAGTGACGATCTGAATGAAGGCGGCAGCGATGTTCAGCCAGAACACGCAGCACATGTGTCTGTCAGGCAGGTCTGTCCTCGCTCCGCACAGAACTGTGAAGGCTGAGATGAATGTACCTGTCACAAAAATACAGTGAGATGCTGTCAACATAGGATGATATGAACCTCTTCTGTGGTTAAAATGGTTAACGCCAGCAGTATGATCTCAGTCTTAATATCAGCCTAAAACCGCACACTGTAATGATATCATTCATCATGCTGTGAATTATATCGTACATTATGTACGGAGACATAATTATGGCATGAAATATTAACAACGGAGCTTGAATATAAATTAACATGGTGATTTTAATAGCAGTCACTGTCAGACATGCCTGTAGGTTTCGTACATCTGTGGTCTGGGTTGAAATGAATGTTTGTTCAGTGGTTAAAAGATTATCGTTGAATAACAACTTATATTTTGGTCTGTATTCACACTTCTGATTATTTGCAATATAGCACACAAATCATATGGACTACTTCTTTTTGGTCTTTTTGTTTTTAACTGTTGTTGTGAGTAAATTGAGTAAACTGAATATTAAATTTATATTTTTTACAAAAAAAAAATATTGACAGTGAGTAAATAATGACAGAATTTTCATTTTTAACATAAACAGGCATTCGCAACCTTATTTACTTCCATAATCTGAAGTATTTACAAGTAAAACAGGAAATTTAACAAGAAAAAGTGTAGAATAGTACTTGATTTTAATTGATTGAATGGTTACATAGCTGGATGGAGCAAGACAATAATAATGAAACACAAGTAAGATATAACAAGTTTATTTTTCATAAGTACATTGCTTCAAATTCAAACTTTGTGTATGTGTCTTTTTAACATGCTGCTCTAATAGGGTCTTTCCATTGATCTGCAGGACCATTCTGAAGAGGAGTCTCACTTGGGAACTGTAGGAAACTTTGGATTAAAGGTGCAGTATGCAATATTGACAGCTAGCGGTTGAAATTGGTACTGCAGTCCAAATTCAAAATATTGGAAAGAGTTGTTTCCCCCATCCCCTCCTCCTCAGACTTGACGCTCATGCGGGTTGCCAGATTGAGGACACGCAACAGGAACGAACGCAGTTGACAATGGAAGCTGACTAGCCTTACACTTTTTGATTTATCCGTGATTTAATATGCCTCTGGTCACAGAGCTTTTTAGATGGACGTCGTCAAGGCTTTTAGGTTGGCTAGAATCTGCAATCTCAATCTCTGACCCAGTTCGTTTGATGGCTTCCATGGCTTTCCAGCAACTAGCAACTTGGGGTGTCAAAATAGTATTTGGTAAATTGGCAGCGGGTGGAATCACACAGACCAAAACAAATGCAGACACGGAAAACACATTTCAAAGTAGAATAACTGGCTGTAGCATTGTTTTTCGCAGAAATGTAGCATGTTTCCTAAATGAAAACATATTATGGTATTTTTATGCTTTAGTACAGTCAAAAAAAATTACATACAGCACTTTTAACCATCATGTAACTTGCCAAGACATCTCTTGTCATAGATTTCTTCTATCCACTTCAATCCAGAGCAATTAGGTTATGAAGAGCTTTCCATATTTGTAAGGCCGATAAGCATGATTTACACTGATAGAGTTTGAGCGAGAAGGCTGCACTGTGCTGTCATGCGCAGTTCAGCATCTCATTAGTGTTATCACAATAATAGATTTTAATGGAAGGACAGTGGTTGAACATTAGCATAACCCACAAAACTGATTGTGAGAAATGTACTTTATTCACCCCGGATACAGCCTGTCCTTTAGCCAACAGTATGGTCTGGAGCTATGAAATGTTTGGCTATTATAGAGAGTGACTGGGACAGAACCTCTTAAGTTAAACTTTTGGAAGGGGCTTTCCAAGTTTAGGTTGGAGAAGAAAAAAAAAACCTTTTACAATGTTCTTATTCCCACGGCCGTTATACAAACAACACTTACTGTCCCAAAAAGCAGATAGCTTACAGTAGACACCAAAGAACGAATGTAGGAAATGGAAAATAACATTCTCTCTTTCTCTCTCCATCCCTTTGACTCAAGGAGGAGATATGAGCCAACATTCTCAATCATCTCAAAGGCAATAGCTGGACTGGTGTATGCAGCCCTGGAAGTACAGTACATGAAAGGTTTTTTGAGCCAGCCATAAATGCCATGTAAAAGATATTGTTATATTAGAAGACACTGAAAAAAGTTGTTAAGAGTCCTCTAAAAACAGACATTGGTGAAACATATACTAATATATTATTAGAAATTTCTGTTCTTAATTTGTTTAAAAATACTACTACTAATATTCTAATATTTTATGTGTATACATATATATATATATATATATATGTGTGTGTGTGAATTTTCAGCATCATTACTCCAGTCTTCAGTGTCACATGATCCTTCAGAAATCATTCTAATATGTTGATTTGGTGCTCAAGAAGCATTTCTTATTATTATCAATGTTGAAAACAGTTGTGCTGCTTAATATTTTTGTGAAAACCATGATACGTGATCATGAACCATGATTTTTTTCCTAATTAAAGTGAATGACATGAGGACCCCCACTCCACCATATTATCAGACACGCACACTCGCACTGCAGATCAGCTGTGTGATCTTGCATCAGGCTGTCAACAATGCTTCTGCTTGTCAAACTGCATTAGGCAGGCAAATGTCTGCTTGCATATGCCACACATGTAATTTAGACATGCACACATTCAAACTCGTTTTCTCTATGAAGAAGGGATTCAAGAAGATAAGATACAGTAGGGGTCCTAGTCCCCGCACATTAGGCTCACAATTACTATAATTTTCCCTAGCCTTCCTCACATGTGCCCCATTGCCAGTGTGGGAGGTTAATTATCCCGTTGAGTTCCTTTTCTTCTGAAAGAGACAATGTTGCTAGGAGAGCGTGTGAGGACTCCTTCTGAAGGTTTTTAGGTGGCGTTGTCATTTTTTTTTTTTTTAGCACTCTAGGATGTTTTAAACATCTCTGTTATGTAAGCACTTTTGGTATAAATAGTCATTGTGACCTTTGGTTTAGCTACAAGGAATGAAAATCACTTATCTTCTCTCCCCATCGCTGACCCTAGAGTCTCTTCAGAATGGAGGCTTGTGGATGCATCATTCAATAAGGATTTTTCAGGAACTCATCACTTGTTGACTGCACACATTGATTGAGTTTCTTCAATGGCCTTCAGTTTAACAAAAGATACATTTCAACATGCTCTCCCCCTCTTCAAATGTAAAGGAAGCACAATAGTAGGGTCATAGAGGTACACCTGCTATTCAAAATCTATAGTATAGAAACTGATTTTTAGCAATAAGGAATAACCATTTCATGAAAGACCTACTATTAACGCCAAGCATGTTAAACGATGGTATATGCTTTGGCAGGGTGATTTTAAATTACTTTTATTTAAAAAAAAAAAAAAATCATAGAATAGAGCTGCATTTGTACTTTTTTATTTATCAAAAATCTTACAATAAAATAATCACATTTTCCAAAAAAATATTAAGCAGCAACTGTTTTCAATATTGATAATAAAAATTGTTTCTTGAGCATCAAATCAGCATATTAGAATGATTTCTGAAGAATCATGTGACACTGAAAACTGGAGTAATGATGCTGAAAATTCAGCTTTGCCACCACAGAAATAAATTACATTTTAGAATATATTAAAATAGAAAACATTTAATCTAATAAATGTAATTAATTTATTTAACATAAATGTAATACAATTTTAAAATAAAAATGTAATATATCTAAGTAAGCAATAAGGTACGAGAGAGGCTGTGCTGTATCGTGAATAAGTCACGGCTGAAGAGCGTTGTTAAGCACGACGCAAAGCGGAAACTGAAATGTTGTGAACATGGAACAATACGCAACTGACAAATGCTTTGACTAGCGCTGTCAGTCACGGAAAACCCTTTAACTGTTAAAAGGACAAGATAATGCATCGGACATTTAAACAGATTTTTTTATTATGAACATAGGACTGACCTGAAAGAAAAATGCTAAATCTGAATCCAGGTGTGACGCCCCTGTTGGCCGTTCCTTGTTTTGTGTGTGTGTTGTGTCTGTATTGTCTGCAGGTGACTGGCTGATTGCGGCGTGATTGGGAGCACCGGCTTGTAGGTGTTTGTTGCTCCCTACAAAAACAGCTTATTCCTGTCAGTGGGAGTTCTGCTCTGGATTTGGTGGCTCACTCGATTTCTTTCTTACAATACTCTTCTACATAATACAGTAAGCTTCAATAAAAAATATCAATTGAGAACATACAGTTTACGTTGCTATGAGTGGTTGATAAGGGTGTTGTGTAGTGATATAAACAGAACCGTTGGGTGAAGCGGTCATAGCCGTGTTTTATCGTGAATAAAAATCAGAATCAAGGACAGCAACTAACCGTTTTATAATTTAAAATTTTTTTATCAAATAAATTTTTGGAGGCTAATTAGCATAAGCTAATGTCATATTTTTTTCAGATAGATATGGAAAAAATTAAACATTCATTAGCCCTAAGTTTACTGACCCTCTAAAATACAACATTGCACACTGTGTTTGGTCCACAGGTGGCAACTAAAACCCGGGAGCTTGATGTATAACAGGCATTTCGGAAGCGAGGTGAAGGATTAGCCTCAAGGTAGGCCTAGAAAACATGCACACGGGCCGTACCGGAAATTGAAAATTCCACAACAGCTCTGCGGCCTCTATTTATAACAGCTCAAGGATGAGAGCCAAGACAGCTTGCGAGGAGACGCGACAAAGTCAGTCTGACTGCCTGCAGTCATCACAGTTTTCAGCCATTCTGTGAGAAGCTGATTACTCATCAGTCATTTACTGGCTGTTCAATCCTTTCCAAAGAGAGAGTCATTTGGGTTAACACTGTCTTTTATGAGGCTCACAGCACCAATACTGCTCATTTAAAGGGATAGTTCACCCAAAAATGAAAATTATCCCATGATTTACTCACCCTCAAGCCATCATAGGTGTATATATCTTCTTTCAGACGAACACAATCAGAGTTGTATTAAAAAATATCCTGGCTCTTTCGAGCTTTATAATGTTAGTGAATGCGGCTCGAGATTTTGAAGCCCAAAAAAGCACATCCATCCGAATGGCCGAACGCAAGTCGAGTTCCGGCGGAAGAGTGACCTCTGACCCAACACATGACATACTGACAAACATGGAAGAGCAGAGAAGAGAGAAAAACAAAACACCAGTCAAGAAATAGAAGTCTAAAACGATATAAGTCGATATAAGAGAGGAGGAGCTTGAGTTTGTTACCCAGCCTTATATGTTTGAACCATGAGAGGAGTCTAAGCTTACGCCACTCCTACATCCTACGTCATACGTTGGGTCAGAGGTCACTCTTCCACCGGAACTCAACTTGCATACGGCCGTCACCGGAATCCAGTTATTATAGTTTATAAAGTTATAAATATGGATATTTTTCTTACAAAAACCCATCACTTCGCTTCAGAAGGCCTTTATTAACCCCCTGGAGCCATATGGATTACTTTTATGATGGATGGATGCACTTTTTTGGGTGTCAAAATCTCAAGCTCCATTCACTACCATTATAAAGCTTGGAAGAGCCAGGATATTTTTTAATATAACTCCAATTTTGTTCGTCTGAAAGAAGATAGTCATATACACCTAGGATGGCTTGAGGGTGAGTAAATCATGGTATAATTTTCATTTTTGGGTGAACTATCACTTTAATACAGAATTTTAAGGGACAATTTCACTTGGAGTGACTGGTCCTTAAGAAGATCAAGTGATTAGAAATTGTGCTAGAACATTTTGCTATATGAAAAAACCCATAAGGGGAACAACTCTAGTCATTTTCATTACCCCAAAAGTTAAACTTCGGGATGAGCGTGCTTTATTGCCAAATATTACAATATGATTTTTCAGTCCACAGAGTTTGGAGCTCTGTTTATTGGTAATATAGACTCGTTCATTAATCATACTGCAAATCTTATGTAATCTGAAGCAAGAGCATCAGTGTAATTTGTTATCGGGTGTCTCTGCTGATTGCCACAGTGCAGCTGTATTAAAAATGAGACCAGAGCAATAACAGTCTCTGGATGATGTTATTCCATTCATCTCATTTTTTGAGTGAAGAGGCCGTCTGTATAAAATTAGGAAGTTACAGTGCTCAGTGCTCCTCTATCTGCTGCCAAAAATGCTGCGCTGAAAGCCATTTTTCTGCTCTCAAAGCAAACTATTGTCACAAAAACACCAAATGAGCCCTCATTCCAGTAATCATGTATAATGTTGTAACTGAACTGTGCGGAAAAAATAAAAAAATCTCTAAGCTCCAGAAAAAAAAAAGAAAATCTCATATTTTGGTCTGAGATCCTCTGTGGTTTCTCTCAATGCACTTTTCAGAGACACTGGTGCACTGGTTTCCTGTTTGTTTTTCTTACTTTTTCTTTTTGGTTGGGTCTCAGCCGTATAAGTCACGTCCACCGCCCACCTACTGTACAGTCCGTTCACTGACTGTCTGATGCGTATTTTACACAAACCTGGGAAGCGTTTTTTTTTTTCTTACAGACCTCATGTTTTTTGAACAGTACGCATTGGTATAGCAAGAAACTTGTTACCTGTGGTTAAATAAAACACTTCAGTAAATTATTTCCACAGTTCTATGTACGTCCGTTAAAAAAATATACAGGTCAAAGTACTTAAATTTGCATTGCAAAGCTGTTAAAATAATGAAAAGAGTAACATAAAAACAATAAATTACAGCACCACTATATTGTTGACCTCTGCAGTCAGTCTATTTTTACCTTGAATCCACAAGAGAGTTGAGTTAAGGTCAAACACAAGAGTCCTCTACCTGACAGTCACAAGGTTCTCTGCATGTCTAGAATTTTGTTTGCTTTGAAAAATGCTGACAAGAAGCTTTTAACATTTTATTAAAGGTCTAAAAGAAGTAATGTAATCTAAAATGATAACCAGGCTTAATTTTTCCCCCCTGTTTAAGTGCACTTTGAAGGACCCCCTTGGAATGAATTCATGTGCTGGCTTATCTACCTCTTTCAATCTTAGCGGAGACAGGCAGGGAAGCTTCTGCTAGCATCTGCTGTCATGGAAACTAGAAGAGCAGGGATAGAGCAATAGGTTCAATTCAAAGAGTGTTGGGATAGCATCAGCATGAGCAACACAAATCTCTTAAATTGCCCTGCGGAAAAAATAGTTTAAACCAGCATAAGCTGGTCTGCACCTAAACCAGCTGGCCAAAATGATTTATGCTGTTCTGTTATCACTGTAAATCTCTGGTCACTGTGATGTACTCTTAAAATATCTTGTGGAAATGAGAAAATTAAAGCAGAAAACATTTCATTATAAAATAAATTATTCAGGACATTTAGCTCAGTTTTAGCATTTTCATAAAACTGTGCTTCTGAGCATTGATTTTTAAGCTAAATGCATCTGAAGTGGTCAACCTTTGTCTTTTCTGTGCTTTTCAACCCTCACATTTTAAACGTTACTCTAACTTTAGGATTACAGCCAGTTTCTAACAAAGGGTTTTGTATGATATTCACTATATTTCTCTCTATTACTGAACTTGTGTTAAATTGGATAGCTTATTAGAATATTTTAATACTTGATTATTCTTCCTTTGGATGTATTAAATGCCTAAAATCAGCATGTTTACCGCAAAATTTCATTTTTCCCATGTGAAATGACATTCCATTTAGATTCAGATCAGTTTTCCACTGTTAGACCTTGAGAACTTTCTTCAGATGAAATTCCATCCATATCTGATTACATCTAAATCAAATACATTTTTGAAAAGGCCATGTTCTTGGTCTACACAAAGCCTGAATTCAAACAAGATATTTATTTTTCTAGCATGCCATCTAATCTTATATTATCTTATCTACAAACTCTCCAGATTTAAAGTTCCACTATGTAACTTTTTTGTTCAAAATTAACAATTTAAATAACGAGTTAATACATCATCAATCCTTCTTCCAAAATGTGATTTTGTTTTACCTCGCCTGTGCGTGTCTCGTCATATCCGTAAATAGAGAAAACTCGCTCCGGCTACTTTGACGTGTATATGGTATGGGAGTGGCATTGGCTTGTTGTCACAACGAGCGACAAATGTTAACATGGAGCATGCTAAATCTCGAACCTCCAGGGAATCACCTGTTTTAAACAAACACCTAACAAAGAGAACACGACAGAGATTATAATAAAACGAGAATCAACATTGGCTTGGCTTTTCGGAGATGGCGAGAACTGAGGGATTTGAAATGTAAAAGTGATGCAGAGATGGCGTTTTTATTACTCAACAGGTGAGTAAGGTATTATATTGAACAGATAAATTGCCATATGTAGCTCTCTAAAAGAGTTCATTGTACAGCATTATCTATTGTGAAGTGTCATTTCATTATGGTTGTTGTAGCACTGTGCTGGAATTTATTTTCAAGTACCGTGTCTATTAATGGGTAAAGCTACAGTAACGTCTTCAGCTAGTCATCTTGAGATCCTTTCCATCTAAACTGGTTATATCCTACTTAAGCCTAGTAGTGAATGTTTTATGAGCAGTAGGATAACCATATTCATCCGCACAGTCACGCAGAGCCAAAGCACAACCAAAACAGTGTTCTTCTACAAAATACATGCAGTTTTGTTTTTTAACCGCCAGGGGGCCAAAAGTTACATAGTGTACCTTTTAATTTCTAGTTAAAAATCTTGAATTTCACATTTATTTTAATTTCACTTCATTTAAATTAAAATTGCAATTCTGCATCCATCTTGTTTTTGCTACCTCAATTCAAATTCAGGAACCGAATTGAAATTTAAAAGGCATTTTCAATTCTCTGTATTATGCTCAAGTCAAAGTTTTTTAGCTTAGTGTAGTCACAGCTTTCACAGCAACTCTTTCTTCGCCATTGAAGAGATTTTCCATCATTTAAGACACAACACTTCCCCGCCATTGACTTTTTGTTTTTGGCAATTCATGTTTTCACTGTTATATGATAGTGGGTGCTGTTATGGATCTTCTGAAATAGTACAGCATCTCCAGATCCAAAAACAAGCAAAGAAGATCTGTGTAAACTAGACGGAGCGGATAGAAGTTGCTTACGTGCAAGTAAGCTAACATGATCATCAAACATTCAACAGCATATAAATTAACTGCCTAAAATGTTGAACCCACAAAGAGGTGCAAGCTTTGCTGATGGACTCAATCTACTCTATCTATGTTTTGATCATCACTCCGAATCCGACAAAGTCTTTGACAAAAACGTGATTTTCTCAGCTTTTTGTTCAATTTTTTTTTTTTAAATTAAACTTACCCACATTCAAGTGTTGATAAAAAAGAATGAATAAAGCTAGAATAAGATGAAAGTTTTATGAGTGATCAAAAATGCTGGTGCTGGCAACCTTTTTAGTAAACGCTGGTGGGGAAAGAGTTAAAAATCTGCTTATTAGTGTCAAACATCCATTTCATGCAACATCCCTGCATAAGCAAGCACCCAGGTACCCAGCTCTTTGTCATTTTATTTGAAATGAAATCTACTAATAAGACCCTCAATTGGTGCACATGCAAATTAGCATGATTTGATTAGATCTGGCACCCAACACATGCCCTGCAAAGTATCTGCAATTAAAGGTGAGGAGAGCAGGTTGTCAGGCATGACTCACTAACTAGAGTGGTAATGGTCTCTGACAACCTGAGCGCAGACTGTGTGCTCAAGAGAGCCCCATTTGGCTCTTGGCATTTTCCCTTGTATTATCGTTATCCAAACATGGGCTCTCTTGTCATAATATTCTGCTCTAGTTTATGTATGAGCAACTGTGCAGCAGACAGGAGCTCGAGAAACCATGCCCATGTGCAGAGATGATACGAGACAGGCACATTACTGCCTGTAGAATGCATCTTCGTTCTGTAAGTATTTATGCAGTGTTACGCACTGATTCATGCTGAATGCATGCGGACCCGTGAGTTGCGTCCTCCAAAAGCACTCCGTGTCCTCCAGACTCCAGAGGGACTGGCTGAAACTTGAGGAGGAAATGCTAAAGTGGACTGCAAGATTAGATGACTTGAGGCACGAGTCCAGTGGGGGTATCCTGATGGATGAAACCAATATTGACATAAACACCAGAGGGCCACAAGTGGCTGAGTGATACGGTCACAGGGTTGATTACTGTATTTTCAATCTAACTGCAACTGTCAGAGATGGATTCCAAGCTCTGCTCTGTCCAAGAACCAAAAGTAAGATGCCTTTGAGGAACAGCATATTCCTGGTGCTGTAGTATCATTACACCCACCAGCACACAAAAAAGGAGTAAATATCCATGGCTGTGGGGTAAAAAAGGAGAGATATCTCATGCACCGCATGATCCATAAAAGACGAGGGAGCCAAAATGTATCAGCTCACCTAGATATGGCACACATTAGAAGCGTTCAAGGTAAAGTTTCAGCATAATGCTTTCATACTGAAAGACTTGGTAACACATTACAATAAGGTCTCATTTATAACATTGGTTAATGCATTAGTTATAGTCACTATGAAATCAAACTTAACATTTCTTATTTATTTATAGAATATTGTAGTATTTATTTATTATAAAGTGAGGCTGATCACTGCAGAGCCAGCGAGTGGAGCTTGACAACCATATAATGGGTGGAGCTAGATGGTCTAACCACACCCTAACCCTACCCATAACCCTATCGCTAAACATAGCTCCACCCATTAGGTCCGCAGAGGTGGAGCTAAACTAGGTCAACAGTAATCTCAGCCTCAGATATCATGCCCACGGACCGCTGGCTGAACATCTAATGCATCTAAGGCTCACAAAATGGGAAAAACTTCAGGAGTTTCAAAGGTGTCATCTGATTGGTTGAATTCTACAGAACTTCCAGGAGACGTGGGGTGAATTCAGAGTGATTGCGAAACTTTTTGCCATTTAGATGACTTGGAAAAAGTGTCCCAATCAACCTGAATTCACCCTATGTGTTGCGTTCTTCAACGGTTCTCCTGGAAACAAAGCCATCGTGATGCCAAACCCCCTCATGGAAAAAGAAAGCCGTTGTGTTTACAACTGAGGTCTGTTATTGTAGGAACTTTGACTTTACATTTTCAAGCCCCTAAACATGACGCGGAACAAAACAAACTTTGCTTTACATGTTGGTCAGACGTCCTCTTGGGCGGTCCTTGGCCAATGAAAGCTGAGATAGAGTCCAGACCTTCTGCCGACAGTTTGAGTTTCTGGCTACGTGAGACTAGGTCAACAGAGGTGGAGCTAGAGTAGGTCAGTGTAGAAATTGTTGAGCGTTAGTTCGTGTTTACTAATGTTAACAAATGAAATCTTATTGAAAAGTTACCAAAGATATTGCTGCAGAGTATGATTATTTTGTTACTATTTCTAGCATATTTCAAAGAAACTGTGTGCCTTCTCCCTGAGGTCATGCTTCCCAGCCTTATTAGACATAAAGGAGATCAATATTCTTCTGCTATGTGTGCTTTTATGCTTTGCAAAGTATCCTACAAAACAGCTGATGATTTTAATGTGTCTAATGCGGTGCTGCTAGAATCCTTCAAAAGAAATAAGACAATCCATTTGCTCTTTGAAGACGGCATCACATCACAGCACAATCTGTAGGCAATTAAGAAAACAGGATAAAAGGAGATGGTCGCAAGCAGATCATACACATGGCCAAATACCAAAGATTAACAATTACTTAGACCAAACGAACATGACTGAGAATCAAGGTGGAAATGACAATATCGAGATGGATGAATGGACCAGCTAGGAAGGAGAAAAGGTCAAGTTATCAATCAGGGTAATGGAGTGGATGCAATTATTTATGATCGTCTTGATTATTTATTCTGGTATGCTCGCAGATGCACATGATGGATCTGTTACCGCACACTAAAAATTATACATGAGCTGAAATAAAAACAGCTCCCGTTGAATTTTGACCTAAATGTCAGCGAGAAACTTGATCTGATCAGTGTCCAGATCCTCCAAATGCACTTTGGTGCTTTATGGCTCAATGAGAAATTAAGATTGTCTATGATGATGAAAAATGAAAATATCGTTAAATAATCTAGTTTAAAAACATGTGCCAGGCTGTTAGAAATATAATCTTTTAATTCATATTGATTTTGTGCATTTTTGAAAAAAGTTTACCATTTTCCAAACAAAATGACTATAAAATGGCCAACAAGTAACAATATATTTCTCTCACACTTTGACTACAGTGTAAAACCTTAATCATTATTTCCACATCAAGCTTATTTTGCAAATATTTTGAATTACAAGCCTAAATATTATAGCATTTTCTTTGGCTTTTACCATTTTACAACTTTAACCATGATATCATTTCCTGTTTATGTTTTTCTTGTCAACAAAATGGCTTTCTGCATGATGCTTATACCACTTTTATACAAACAAAACTGGTTCACCATTTATTTTCCTAAGAATTAGTAGCACAAGGTTAGCCAACCTACTCAAGGGTGATCTTTTTGAGAATTTCAGCTTTTTGATGAGACTTTTTTCTTCATTGTACCACCCACGTTTGACTTCATGCCCCATAAAAAGATAAAAAATAGCTTTTAATTCAGAAATTGAAAACATGTTCATTGTAGGTGTATCCATTGTGCATTGTCTGTGTGAACTGCATTTTTAATGTTTTGTAGTGCGAAGTAATAGATCCGAACAAAAATATAAAAATAAACGTGTCGTCACTGACCCATAAACAAAATATTTGGTGAAATATACTTTCACCAAAACCATAATGAAAAACAAAACAAAAAAACATTAGGGAATACATAGATGAATTAGAAACAAATAAGCGTTGCTCAAAGTATTTAGACATTCCAATTACAATTGTTTTGAAGTATAAACAATGCAATATACCCTATTTAGTAGGCTATATCTAGGTGTATATGTATGTAAGATGAAAAGCAAATTTAAATGACTTAAAGTGCACATTGAAGGAACTTGTTGATGGAATGGATAGTTTATTTCGTGTGTAAATACAGAATACACACTGTGTTATTTCAAGCAGGTGGTTGTGCGAGAAATGAGCGAATCGTCCACTCGTACTCACCCAGTCCGGGCACAAATGTGTTGAGAAACAAGCAGATGACAGCTACTGGGAAAGGCATATATGGGATGGCAGCGCGTAAAGCTCCTTTCTTCTCCCTGACTTGAACAACAACTCCGCTGGTAGAAGAAGAAACTCCTTTTTCGTTCATTTCTGTGTCTTTCTGGTCCATTTCCCAATTTTTTAATTAATTACAAAAATTGAAATCCTTGTTTTGGTGTGTACTGGGCAGTAACAGGCGCAGCTCCAGAACGAGCGTAAGCTTTCTCTTGAAATGAGTGCGCGCAGTGAACGGTAGGCGTCACACTTACTACTGTGTCAGTCAGCCATAGTAGATGAGAAGATCGTTACACAATAGATTTAAAGTCACAGTGGTGACTTTAACGAAGCCAAACGACCGATTATTAATGGGTTATCCCGATTGTTTCTAATATTATAGATATCCCTACTTGTTTATGCTCTGTCTTCAAAGGCGGTAAAAGCTGTAGTTTTGTTGTCAGAATTTAATAAGCAATTTTAAAGCAGTTTTGTTCACCCAAAAATTTAAATTCAATTATTATTTATTCAACCTAGTTGGTAAGTTTTAAAACTTTCCATTTTCCATGAAAAAAAACAAAACAATGAAAAGAGCCTTAAAATGACGCAACAGTACTAAATAAAATAGAGCACAAGTCTATACCTTTAGCCTATATACTTTAATTTGTCATGCCTTTTTGAACATTTTCATATTTTTTGAAAAAATAAGTAGTTAACTATAAATACAGTATATAGTCACCTTTTTTTTTTTTTTTTTGGATCCTTAGTCATCAAATCTCACATTTATGCAATGCTTAAAGGGTTAGTTCACCCAAAAATGAAAATTCTGTAATTCTCATGTCATTCCAAACCTGTAAGAATTTCATTCATCTTTGAAACACAAATGAAGACATTATTTTAATAAAATCTGAGCCAGGTCTGTACTCTCCATTGACAACTACACAACTACTGCTTTGGCACTTCAAAAAGTTCATAAAGAGATAGTAAAACTAATCCATATAATTCGAGAATCCAGATTTTCTGAAGAGACATGATCACTTTATGTGATGAACAGATTGAATTTAGGCTTTTATTCACATATAAACATTGATCAGTGAACATAAACAGAAGCTCAACTGAACCTGCTTGACACGCGAGAACAAATCTTATTGATTCTTGCTGAAGCTCAAATGTGCTGCATAAAACACAAGAAGAGCCTCATTGGTTCTCACACGTTGAACAAACATGCTTCAGCTTCCGTTTACCACAACTGATGTGTGAGCTGATGAATGTTTATATGTTAATGAAAGCCTAAATTAAGATGTATAAAGTGATCATGTCTCTTCAGAAAATTCGGACTAAACCGCTCGATTCATATGGATTAGTTTTACGATCTCTTTATGAACTTTTTGAAGTGTCAAAGTGGTAGTTGCATGAACTGTCAATGGAGCGACAGAAATCTCTCATATTTTAGTAAAAAGATCTTTATTTGTGTTCTGAAGATGAACAAAAATTTTACGGGTTTGGAATGACATGAGGGTGAGTAATTAATGACAGAATTTTTTATTTTTGGGTGAATTAACCCTTTAAGAGACCAATGAGAACATAATAAGCTCAAAGAAGGCAAATAGACCATCTGAAACTTTATCTGGTGTTACTCTTGAACAGTATTACTGTAAAAAAAAAAAGTATACATTATTATATAATATATTTCAAAATATTGTTTAATTTTTGTGCATTTGATTTTATTTTCCTTTTCCATTTGTTTAACCTCTAGGAAAATGCACCTGCTAGGATACTCTGAGGTGAGCCATGGCCTGTCACTGACAGTCTTTGAAAATGCTGATGTGTTGCAACTTGACTGAAAAGGCCATCCAAAGCCAGAGCTGTCACAATGACCCAAGCAGCAAATCAAAACCATCTGGGCCTGTTGTGTCAACAGCTGTGGGTCTGAAGCAGTGGCATATACTTAGAACACTCGCCATTTCCCAGACTGCAGACGGCAACAGTCTGCATAATATACATCCTTTCAGTGTGCCATTATTTGAACATGCACACAACTTGGCTTGAAAAAAGTGAGTACATTATCAAACGATATAATTGATCTAATGAAGATATTTTGATTCATTTAAATATAATTTCATGCAGTATTCATATAACCATTAGTAAGTCTTTGCGTACTATTCCAGAGCAGCTCGCTCTCTATCAAAAAATCTTAAAAATAAAGGATCTTTGTTGGCATTGATGGGTCCTTGAAGAACCTTTAACATTCATGGAAACTTTCCATTGTAAAAAAAAAAAAGGTTCATTAGTTTATTAAAATGATCTTTACAGTAAGAAAAAATGTTCTTTTAAGAACTTCTATGACATCAGTGCAAAATCCCCCTTTTGGAATCTTTATTTCTAAGACTGTATTACATCATCATATTCTCTAGATTTCATCTCCAAATCAAATCATTCCATAGACCCCAGGAATTAGGCTTGTGATGCTTTTGTACTTATTTTTCCCCTGAAGGAAGCTATTTAAAATGTGCTGCTAAGACTCTTTTGTTTGCAGTATAATTTTTTCAAGGTGGTCATGACAACCCAACCGCTGAAGTATAAAGAGGTCTGAGGGTTGTGAGGTGCATGAGCTAATGTATAGCCTGCACTGTGGATATGTGTTCCTGCTTTATTTCTTTCCCCCGAGGGGAAAAAAACAGCCAAATGACAACAGCCAATCGATTTCAGTTCAGGCTGTTTTGACATTTTAAGTAGCCTACACATGCACTCTCTGTGTAATGATATCGTTTCAGTCTTTGGAGGGAGGCTGAAGCAATTTCACCAGTGAGATTTAGATGCTCCATTTTTAAGCTTAAACAGGAACCAGTTGTTGGACATTTCGCTATAAATATTCATAAGGGTGACCCCCCCCCCCATCCCAAAGTCAGTCAGGTCACCTAGCAACAGGGTATTCTAGCCGAATGGGGTTAATATAAAATCTTTCTCTTATGATGTCAGCTGTAAAAGTGTAACACGAAATGGTAAAAAGTCATGCATGTCTGTTGAAGTGCATTTTGTATTCCACGTGGTTTTAGAAATCAGGACACCAAAAAAATATCAAATGCATTGTAATAATAGGACAACATGTTATAGTCTTCCATCTGGAGGGACAGGAGTGGCTGTGGGCTAAATATTAATGACTACTTCATATCTCATTTTTAATATTTCTCTGGCCCTTCTGGCAGAAGGGAAGGGGGAAGTGGAGATGCATGCACAAAATATATTGAGGCTAGCTTTTGTCCACCAAAAGGAACAAAGAACTGTTTATGCATTTAGATGTCATTTTGTCAAAATGTCTGTTTTTAAAGCCACCTTAATGCTTGTTTTATTATGATAATGGTCCAGCCATTCTGAATTAGGAGATATGCTGGATGAAGAATAAGCTGGACAATTAATCCGGGAATTTATTTGGTGTCATTTTTTTTTTTTTTTTCTCCATTTTGACTGTCAAGTCTGAATACAACACATTTCAAATCTATTTGTCCACAATCGGCAATAGAAAAAAGACACAGGCTGGCATCAGTGTTTGTGACCACCTGTCTGGTCTCATGTCTTATCTGCTACATCAAAGCTGTCTCGTTCAGTTGGACGCTTACTTGCAGTCTTTTGCTCATCTCAGCTCTTGGCTGCTGATTTTTTTGGAACGAAATATTCAATTTGCAGCTCTGTGACAGACAAATAAAAAAGCACATGTCTCCTTTCAGTTGCTTTGAGTCTGTAAGAAAACAGTATGGAAGCTTATAGGCTAAAATTGCATTAAACTGCTAAAGCAACCTCAACAAATATAATATAATATAATAATGGTTGATTATTTTCCTTATGTCCCTTATTTAATAATAATATTAATATTAATTATTATTATTACTATTATAAGGGATATCAAGACAATATAGTTGTTTTGCCTTTCACATCAATGAATTGCATTAGAATTGTCATGTAATGGCGGCCACTAGTGGTCAGAGAGGTACTGACTGGCTCCAATGAGATTTTGAGGACCTGAAGACAGGCTAAATGAGCAGAGCATGGCATTGCCTTACCTAATGCAGCAAAAAGTTTTCTTCAAATTCTGAATGTATTATATATCGCCTAGAAAGCGCGCTAAGAGCTTTATAATCACTAAAAAGCTGTCACTCATCTCAATTCATCGCAATCTCACAAAGTTCCGCTAATCAATTAAGCTGACTGCACAATGAATCTCTTATTTAGCCTACATAAGGTCTATACTTTGTTAAGTTAAAGCTGCCGTCCGTAAGTTTTGCCTCTTTGTCGCCATCTCTGTTTGAACCTGCAATTGCAGTTATTTGCAGAATTATCATCTTTACGTAGGTTGTGCATCGGCATGGCTCCTCAGCGCGGATGAATCTAATGTTTGCTGTCAGTCACCACACTGGTGTGGATACTGTACTTCGGAATCACAGATTCTACGTCTTGGAAGTATGACCAAAATAAGAATTTTCACCGGAAAATGTCATCTAAAATAGAAAGTAACATGTCTGCCACTTTTGTTCTGACCAACTGAGAAAAAAGCATAAATCGTGCTGCCAATGGTGATTAAATCTAACGATCGCTTAGCTCAGATCATGTCAAACCTTGCAAATTATTATTGTTGTTATACTTTGTTCTCAAATTGTTAATGTTAACAACATCAGCAATACGTGACTTTGTATTTAGTGTGTATTAGCGTTACCTGTAGATTTCAATTTCAATTTGACTGCGGGTGAATCTCCAGTTGTCACTGATGATTGTCATTTGGACCTTTCTGGATTACAATCCGCCATCAAAAATATAAGTTTAATTATTCCATCTGCTGTGAGAAAAGGTTATAAATGATCCGCTACCAGCGGCATCCTCACATGCTATATAGCCTACTAGCTGGGACTCCTTCTTTATGTAAACAGCCGTGACATAATGACGCAAAGACGAACAGCTGCATGCTCGAATTTCCCACGGAAACCCACCAGTAGTGATTTTTATTATAAAACATTATTACAAGCTTACCTTTGTGAATCGGGCTAAGGTAAGGAGATAGTTTTGAATACTGGCTGGTTATGTACTTACTCAAAAATTGATTTTGGATCATTTTTAACCAAAATAAATAAATAAATAAATAAATAAATAAATAAATAATTACAGACTGCAGCTTATAACGAGAGGATTTGTGACTATGCAGAACTCAGCACTTGACAAAAACTCTGAAGTTTTGAGTGGTGAGGGGATTCCAACTTAAACACCTCTGATTGGCCATTGTGTTCAAGAACACAACAGAGATGTGATTGTGATTGGCTACATTGCTCAACACTGCAAAAATAGAAACATTTCACGCTCTCAAGAGCGCAATCAATCACCAAATCTGTTTCACCAATGTGCTATTACTACTGAGAAAACTGATCATAGTCCAGCAGTTATGCATTTTTCCCTCTAAAAGCAATCAGAAGCAGCAGCAGTCAGTGGTTTGAGTGAGAAAATTACACACTAGTCTCAAGTCCATGGCCAGGGGAAGACCCAGCCTTACACACACTCGCCTATGCATGGCATAGTGATGAGAGAGGAATGATCTGTCTGGAAGCTCTGGAAGAATTTCTATGAGAGAAATCCAAGAGCTTCAACTATACAATGAAGAATCAAAAGGAGCAGATTTAGAGATTGACTCACTTTGAAGGATGACAATGACTTATATATCCTTTATTGAAAAGACTGAAATTATTGAAAAAAACTGTAAAGAAACATCTAATTCAATTAATTAATGAATTCAATTGGATTTCACACATTTAGGAGACCTCCCAAAAATGTAGGTACTGGTAAAACATCTACTATAAAATAATTAATTATTCACAATTTGTTTGTTTGCAAAAAAGAAAGAAAAGAAGAAAAAAAAAAAAAGAGAATAGGCTACATGTCTGATTTTGAATGAACAGGCTGTCAAAAGAGAAAGGTGTTTTTTTTTGGGTCCAGATGGTGCAGTTCCAGCATCTAACAGCAGGGGCAAACAAGACCATGCTAACCTGCCAAACCCTTTGGTATGAAATATGAAATTCAAGCTGGCCTGAAGAAAACTGAAAAAGAAATCTAAAATAAAAAATCTTGGAAGAAATTAAAAGAGAGAAACTAAGAGTGATATGAGAGAACAAGCTAGCATTAAGAGAAAACAAAGGCAAAGAACAAAAATATGATGTGGTTCCTTACTCCTTTAAAGAAAAATTGTTCAAATTAAATGAACAATTATTCTAGTCCATGTGGCTATAGAGAGTGAAGAATAAAATTTGATTGAATAGAAGTCAAGTAGGAGAGTATGAGAGAGAAAAAAAAATCTAACTATTTCTTGAGCATGCCTGAAGAAAAGATTAAATAAAAGGGGAGGCTTAACATGTCAGACAACCACAGTTTCACACAGTAGTAACAATCAAACTCACAAATGTTGCTGACAGCCTCAGTGTGCTACTGAATTAGCTATCATTAGTGAATCAAAAGACCCGTTTAGTAACGTATCTTTGCTTTGTTTGATGCACAGTGCTGGATATAGTTTGTAGCTTTTATTAAATAATACACATACATAGAATATGTTACATTGAGATGGCTTGCAAAGGCTGAAAACCCTGAAAAAGAAGAAGAAGAAAAAAAAAAAAAGCATTTCAGAAATATATATGCAAGACAAACCACAGAAGGAAAAAGAACAGTTTCGTCCTCTAACCAGTGACGTTATTATAAACCAACCAACATGCCTGAATTAGACATGCATACACTTTGACATGTTGGCCTCTACACTTGTACATTTATTTTACATACATACATTTATTTATTATTTAACTACATTTTTTCCCTCTACTCACCAAGTTTGTATTTTTTAAAAACTAGTAGCATTATATGTATATGGTACTGTATTTCATTCTGCATTTTGTTGTACACTAACATTCCATTTTATATGGTGCTGCACTGTATATTCTGTTAACACAAAAATAAATTCCTTATAAGTAATCTTATATGCCTATAAACATCAATGTATTATAGTAGTCAGTGATTTAAAGGTGCAGTAAGCGATTTCTGAGAAACACTGTTGAAAGTGGATCAAACTGAGCGCCACAACATACTTGAAGCCAATCAGCAGTAGGGGGCGTATACACTCATGATGGGGGAGGAGAGAGAGTGAGCAAGAGGGAGATTTGAAGACTGTAGAAAGGGAGATGGCTGAGAGACATTACAAAAGAGAAAAGGTCAGAGGAATATCATTGGAAAAAGAAGAGTTATGATCAGGCAAGAGCTTTAAAACCCACATTAATATTAGAAAAGCTTTCCAGCGCTGGAGAGACCTAAGCGGGAAGGCCTGAAAACGGATGCCAAGGTTGCGTTTTTTTCTGCTCCATATGTGAGTAACATTGGTTTTGCTATGTTTCACAGAACCAAGATATGGTGTTGTTGTAATGTTATAATAACAGGACGGTTTTGAGTGTCTTTGTTTGTCTGGAGCTGGTGTGCTGCTAGCGACTAACAATCAACTCTTGCTTGTATATACTCTTGTGCACTGTACATTCATTTTTTATTCTTCCTTGTCATCATCTTCGCTTTATTTTTTGCGAAGCGTTATTTTGCTTTGCTTCAGCTATGATAAAGAGACATCCACTCTTGCATTGCATGTTCATGCATTTTAGGGGTGGAGCAGAGAAGGGAGGGGTGTGTTTGTTTGGGTTGATTTCAAATATCGACAGTGATTCTCAGAAATTACTTACTGCACCTTTAAATCCTAATTTGCAATACTTCAGTGTCCTACTAGAGGGCACATGTTTCAGTTTTGGAAATTTCCTACAGTCTAAGCAATTATGATAACATCAGTATATGTCATAAAATAGCATTCAGGTCCCATGCAAAAACTATATAATTATATATTTACATAATAGAATTTATCCATGGAAATTGTTCACTCTTTTACCAGCTGAAACAGGTTGAAGTATTACTTGGTGGTCTTTTATGTCTCATTATACTGTAGATACTGTATGAAGTTCACTAGTTATTCTTCTGGCTGCATGCAGAAGTAAGCAGACCTATAAGGAACAGAAGAAAGAAAGCTCATTGATAGTATATAATGAAGATAGGGATTTATTTTTGTATTCAGTTGGGAAGCCCTTGTTCTCTAAGTACCCCAAAAATATTGGCTAATGTGATTTGAAAGTCTTTTAGTTTTCATTTTATTCAAATTTAAAAACGTCCCAACTTTTCCAGAATTCGGGTTGTGCTTTTCAAATGTCGCAAACGTCAAAGATGCTATTACTCTTTGAGGTGGACTACAGCTGATTCATCTGCTTTCTGGAGTGTTGTTGTTCCTCTTGTGCCAATTGACTCTGATGCCATTCTTTAGGAAGGGAAGAGAAATGTCATTTTAACCACGATCACTAAGGCTTTGGATAATTTTGAGGTGCTCAGCCAACATTGCTTGAATATGCTGTTAATACCCAGGTGAAAAAAAATACACTTCCATAATGTACTTAAAGTGCTCTACTTTTGCACACTAAATTTGTGCTTAATATACTAAAAATTCTTAAGAACATCTAAGTGTACTCAACTGTGCTATTTTGAGACACTATGGGTTCAAGTGTACTAAGTGGTAACTAAATACATTTTTTAAATACAGAGATAGTATGTTAAAAGCACATTTTAGTTCATATTCATGGCTTGAGACTATGGGACAAGAAAATGTTATTTGGTTAATTTATTTAGGTTTTTACTTACTTAGTATTTGGATTTGCTTGTGTTGTGTCAAAATCTAACCAGTCATTTGACTCTATGAGGTAGACTAGAGTTGTTTCCTCTGGTCGCTGATGTGGTGCAGTTTCTGTCATTCTGATTGACTCTGCTTTCCTTTCAGAATAGAAAAGAGATGTCATTTTTACAATGCCTGCTGAGGCTTTGGGTAATTTCAGTGCCTTCTTTTAATATTTGCAACTAACAATGTTTTATATGATCACAAGTTCTGCTCAGTCAGTTAAAAACATTCACAAAAAGTACAAAAGTATTTTTTTGTATGAAAAAAATTAAAAGCATTTGATAACAAGCAATTTACTTTGCCACTCTGTCCACTTTAGAATTGGCGAGTGCCATCTCAGGTATGGCCCATATTTCAATTCGGCGAGCAGTCGTTTTCAGTTTCTGAACCCATTTCTCGGTTGGGTCAGCACAGATCAGCCTTTGAGCTTTTGTGATGAAACTGAATTTTTAAAGAGAGGATTGTTCACAATTTCATATAACTGATTCACAATTGCGGTTCATTTTAATTAGGACATTACAAAAGTTACTTACATGATTCCACTCCTATGGCACTCAGCATGTGTCATATAATAACTCTCAACCTGCTTTACTGGGATCTTTACTTTGGAAAAAGAAAAGCAGCACTTATCGGGACCTTCGCTGACTGCAGAAATAATACAAATGAAAAATACAAAGTAACATTGTGTTCAAAATGTTCAATATAAAACAGTATATGAATGAGATACATTTAATGTTCAAGAAAATGCCTCATAATGTTAAATTGTTAGCAGTTGATTATCTAGACATCCTAAAGAAAAATCAAGAGATAAAGAAAAAGACGTACATTCACTTCGAGCCAGTGGGCAGAAACTGAAGAGCACAAGACAGGTGAAGCAACAGCGTGGCCTCATGTTTGGGTCTGTGGTCGCTCGATGATCAGATTTTGATGATCGGTCAATGATCAGATCTTGATGTGCAGCTGCTGTATCAGTGGCTGATCGTCTTGTGTATGATCACCTCACTACAAATATGTTGTGTCTAGAACAAGTCACATGCACAGGGGAAAACCATGATGTGGTCTGCAGAGGTACTTCCTGTTGTAGACCTTCCCAATTCAGTGAATGTTCAAAATGTCTTTTATGAGGAACCATTATAAGGACCCCATTATTTGTCTTACTGTGTGCATGGTGGAAAATGAATATGTGGCTCAATGCAGAAAATGATGAGCTCTACTGGTCAAAAGTGATTGGTATGAAAGTGTTTAGTTGCCCAGCTTCTCTGTACTTAAACAATCTTTTATTACGCTATTATAGGTTGCCATTCCTTGTAAGTTTTGTATTTTGAATAGTTTGAATAGGGCCACATTTTACTTATTTAGGTTTAGAAGAATTGGGTTAAATAAGAGCTGGATGCCACATTTTGTTAGAGTGGGTTTATATTTAGAGTAGGGATAGTGAAAGCCTCATGAAGCGCTTCACTCTTTGTTCCAGTTTAAAGATGAACTGAAAATATTGCCAAACAGGGGAACTTTTTCTTGCAGTTGCCTTTTAGATTTTGTAAAAATGACCACTTGATCACCAAACTCCAAATCACAAAAAAGTCCAAAAATTTGCCCCAAAAAAGTGTTTATTGTTTATTGCAAGAAACATTTTCTCTAAACTCCTCACAATCCAAACAACTAGAATGTGCCAACTAAGAGCCATAAAACTAATACCATTAAACTAACCATAAAATTAAAAGGCCGTACTGTAATTTAATTGTAAAATAACATAAAAGAGTTAACATGATTTGGCTTATTTTCCTTGGATCAAATTCAAGGAAAAATATTCTCATCAGGTTAAACATTTGCTCTGGTGATTTCTTTATGATTTTTTTTTAGCTAAATATGATTTGAATATACAATTTATACAAATATAACATTTGCACAATCAATTCATCAGGTCCATGCATCAGTTTTTATGAAATAAAATAAAAATATTTATGCTAATCCTTAAACATGCTGACTATTTCACTTGTGTATTACATTTTACTTTATCCTATAAACTTCAAATTAATACTCCTATGTTCTAGAGTGCACATGTTGAACTTCTGGAAATTCTTTTTAGTCTGTATTCATAAGAATAAAGATAAAAAAGACACATAGAGGCAGTCAGAGAACAGATAGTGAAGAGCAGTAGACAGCTGATAAAGATGCAGTAAAGCTTCATGTTTAAGTCTGTGGTCTTGCTGTGTTTTCGGTAGCAAGTTCTCATGCACATGATCATCTCACTGAGGTGGTACATGCATGTGTCTATATGTGGGCCTGTTTTTCTATTACACATGCCATTGTGGGTTGTAGAAACCATAATGTGGTTTAAAAACGTAATAGGCTAATGTTCTCTGCATTACTTTAAAAAGTGTCCTCGGCTCTAAAGCATATCCTTGCTAAACTTTATGCAAGATGAGGATTAGTGGGAGTAAAATTGTAATACAGGTACATTGAAAATGGTATGTAAAAGATACCAAGATGTACTATTCTATTTCCTGCTAAAAAAAAAAAAAAAATGTATTTGTGGGCTAATACTGCCCACAAACTACTGCACTACAGAAGAGACATCTGTTTTCTTTTAACCAAATTAACCTTGTTGAATTCATGCCATGATAAATGTAGTGTTATGCAAAGTATTATAAAATTAATACAGTACACACTGCGTGTTTCTCACAGTACACATTCTGTTCCTGTTTTTCAAGATTTATATTACTGTAATTTATTTTTCATAATGGCTCTTATTATTATCAATGTTGAAAAGAGTTTTTAGTGCTTAAAGGCAGGGTAGGTGATTTGGTTCCAGTTGCCTCAGATAGCAACATGCCAACAATGCGCCTGAACACACCTCGTTTTCAGACCAGCACGCCCATGGGCGATCAGATGGGCGTGAGTGCATTTGCTTTAAACAACGTGGGTGTTAGACGTGAAAATGATAAGTGCGTTGGGCTGAAACTAGCAAAAAACACTTGCGTCGTGCCTGCCGTCGCATTGCTACATATGGCCCCATATGTCATTTGCGTGTTCCCGCCATAGGTTCCGCTATGCAGACCAAGTGAGAAGGAGAGAATTGAATGCAAACAGTTTACTCCCTGCTGTGTGCGTTCATGTGTTTTGAAGGAGGCGTGGCTTTGGAGATGCTCTAAAGGGAGAGTGCGAATCGTGTGATCTTATGCTTTCAAAGCTCACTAGCCTCGTCGAAAATGACTTACCCTACCTTTACTATTTTGTGGACACCATAATAAATAAATTTAAAAAAACTGCATTTATTTGAAACAAAAATCTTTTGTCATATTATAAATGTCTTTATTTTCATTTCTGATTAATTTAATACGTTCTTGCTGAATAAATGTATTAATGTTTTTTTTTTTTAAACCGTACTTACCACAAATTTTTGAAAGGTGGTATATCATTGTTTCTACAAAAACTGTTAATGTATAATAACAAGAAAATGTACTTTCTAAAGGATCACTGTACTTTCTAAAGTGACACTGAAGACTGGAGTAATGGCTGCTGAAAATTCAGCTTCACCATCACAGGAATATATTAAATGTTAAAATATATTCAAATAGAAATCAGTTATTTTAAATATTATTAATATTTCAAAATATAATACTGTTTTACATCAAATAAATTCAGCCTTGGTGAGCATAAGAAAATTCTTTAAAAACATTTTAAAAATCTTAATAATTCCAAACTATTGACCTGCAGTGTACGTCAATGTGCTTTATAAGAACTGTGATGGCGGCCTCTAGTGGAGACTGGCCAGCAGGCCTAGTGTCTGGGCTCCAAACGAAGAGGAGAAAGAGGAGAAATGAAGGCAAACTGAATGAGCAGCACAGCATACTGGTGAGTGAAGACAGGTCTCTCTGATGAAAGGAAAGGAAGTGAACATTCTCTGTGAACGGAAAATGAGAAAGAAAAAAAAAAACAGAAATGATCTTGTCCATATGAGGTTGCACTTGAAAAAAGAAGAAGAGAAAATGCAACTAAATGAATGAAATAATGAAGTGCAGGGAAGAGAGATTAAGAGTTTGCAAGAGATTAAAAGAAAATGATTTCGTTGAAACTGCCAAATGCAAAGAGCAGCATAAAGAAAAATACAAAAAGAAAAAACAGGAAATTTTAAAAATGGAATTTGGTAACCAGGCAAAACGAAATAAAGAATGTTTGTTTAAAAGGCAGAAAAACAAAAGCTGAGAGAAATAAAGAGAGAGAGGAAAAAAGAAAAACAAGCACAGCAAATCAGGAAAGAACACATGATGATTGATGAAGAAGAGGATATGAGAAAAAGGATATGATGTCAAAGACAATTGCGATGAGTAAGTGATTATTACGGATTAAGTTTTAAATACAAAAAATGACAGTATACATAAACTACATATTAAAGAACAGTAACAGGATTGATAATGAATCTGTAAGGAGAGGAGTTCATGTTTGGGCAACAATGTCAAAAGCCCGGATAAGGTGGAAAAAAATATCAGACACCCACAGTTTCACACAGTGGTAACAACCAACCACATGAATGCTGCCGACAGCCTCAGCGTGCTCATGAAATGGTGATGATCAGTGGATCAAAAGAGTCAATGGGAAACTTATTATGTTTTTTTGGTACAGATTTCTTGCTTTATATTATTTATTTTACATGAAGTAGTATCCACATCAAACACACACCCTCACATACACTCTCTCAAACACATGTCCACACAAAACACACACACATTTGTATTTGTGTCTATAATATAAAGCCCTTTATAATATAATATAATATAATATAATATAATATAATATAATATAATATAAACTGAAATCGCTCCTTATTGCTATGTTTCTTAAAAATATAGAGGTTTAGGTTAACAAAAAGTTTATAGTAAGCCTTAGAACTAATAATAATAATTAGTATTATTAATAATAACAACAACAACTACTACAACAATTAATGCACTGTCCACTGCAGTGCACAGATGTATTTTAAATAAACTACAACACATGTGGATAAATGTGCTTTAGCTGTTACATGTTTAATCTGTTTAAAGGTAATGCAACAATATCAAAACAAAACATTTGGAACTAGGAGCTAGAATAATACAAAAATGTCATAAACTAATTCTGGCATTGACATTTCCATTAGCAGAGAGAGGTAAATTTAATAGGTGTTATTAAGGCATATATCAGATAATTTTAGGGCCCTTGGCAAGATTTGCCTGCAAAAGACTTGTAATTGTACGGTAACATGATTTTTTTGAAGTCTGACAGTGGCACTGTTCTCCACAACAGCAGTTAATAGAAGGTAAAGGGAACGCACTCTCGCATCTTATTTGTGTTTTCATACAGAACATAGTAAAGAGTCATTTTAATGCCTTGGAATGATACATGAACTGATCATCAAAGAAAAAAAAAAAGGTAATAATAATATATAAAAATAATATATGAAATAACGAAATATTGTAATACTGTTAAAAGTGGTCAAATACACTCGTTGTCAGGAAAAAAATGTTCATCATGCATCATTTGTAGCACAAAAATATAATTCAAAATTAGACTTAAATTTATAATATAAATATATTTATTAAATATAATTGAAAATTAGACTTAAATTGATACCACCATGTTATACGGCAAAAAAGGTGGTACAGATCGACTTATGTCTAATTTTCAATTATATTTTTGTGTTATATAAATGATGCAGGTAACAAAAAAATGTGGATCATTAAAATAACACAAAAAATATAATTCATAATTTGACTCAAATTTATCCATACCACCTTCGGTGCTGTTTTTTTTTTTTTTTTTTTTTTTGAAGTACTCTCTTCAGAAAGGCTAATAGGTCTTAATTGGATCTGTAAAACTGGTTACGTAAATGACCAGTAAATAAGTGAAAATAATTATACCAAAATACTTTTTTGCACTATTATTCAAAATGACTGGAAACAAGTAATTTTTAAGGATTAGATCAGGTAGAAAAGAAAGTGGATGCTGCACATTGCTGGTGGTTGAGGAGATTCCCCCTTCCATATGTAAAGTATCCAGAAAAGCGCTATATAAATTTAAGGAATTATTATTATTATTAAAGTAAATATTACAATACAGACTATTACACATTATCACTACTATCAGTATTCACATTACTGGTATTATTATTGATACTGTTAAACTATTGTTTAATTTAATATTTTTATCAGTATAATATTTGTACAAATATATTTGTTTGTTTTTTTCTTCATTTTTAAAATAAATAAATAAATAAATAAATAAAAAATGAACAAAATCCAGTGTTTCTCAGTATTCTTTATTTGTATAGTAATGTTAAAATTCAAACAGATTCATATTAAAATTTTAGCTTAAATATGCTTTGAATATATATCACAATCTTCATAATTGATTAACAGTTTTAAAATGTGAAAACAGTTTAGAAACTGTTCAATGCAATAGTTTGAAAAGAGAAGCGCATTCACATCTTAGAAGCTGTCCCCAGAGCTGCTCTCTGACGCGTTGTCTTTCATGCTGCGAGCGTCCACCAAATTCTTCAGTCTCTGAACCCATCTCTCTGTCAGGTCAGCACAGATCTCCTTCTGAGCTTTTGTGATGAAACTGGATATTTAAAGAGAACATGGTTAATGATTTCACAACGTATTTACAATATTAATTTTCATTAAATTAAGACATTACTAAAATACTTACATGATTCCACTCCTGTGGCACTCAAGATGTGTGATATGATAACTCTCAACCTGCTTTACTGGGATTTTTACATTGGAAAAAGAAAAGCAGCACTTATCGGGACCTTGGCTGACTGCAGGAAGAAATAGAGATAAAAAATTAAAATTGCATTAAAAATACTTTAAATAAATCAATATATGAATGGGGTACATTTAAAAAAAATCTAGATAATTCTTCACAAATATGCATAAAAAAGAGATAATTAAAGAAAAAGACGCACATTCACTCTGAGCCAGTGAGCAGAAAGCGAAGAGCACAAGACAGGCGATGAAGATGCAGTGTGGCCTCATGTTTGGGTCTGTGGTCGGTCGATGATCAGATCTTGATTTGCTGGTTGCTTTATCAGTGGCTGATCGTCTCGAAGATAATAATCTCACTGATGTTATCTGCTTTATATAGGGTTGAGCTTGTACTTTCCACTATACAAACCTATAGGTTCTGGCCGACAAGGAACAAGTGACATCACAAGCACGGGGGGGGGGAAAACCGTGATGTGGTCTGCAGAGGTAGTACTTCCTTTTGTACCCTTCCTCAATTCTGTGAATCTAGTCTAAATTGCTGACAAAGGTAACCTATGAAATTAAGTCGTTTTGCGTTTGCCATATTTCATTTTTTTCCTTCTTTTCCATCGAAAGCATAGAAAATGTCTTTACATTTATGAAGGACCCTTATAAGGACCCCCATGTATAGATAACCTGTCTTACATATGCAATTTCAGGTTGCATCTTCTCAAGAAGATACCCCGTGCTCTTAAGTGCAGAGCAATGCAAGAAAAGTCCCTTTCTGCAAATGCACGGTGGAAAATGAGTCTGGGGCTCAATGCAGGAAATAGTGAGCTCTACTTATCGGTGAAGGTGGAAAGGTGGTTGGGCTGAAAGTGTTTCGTGTGGTTAACAGATCTGCACACAGTGTGATCTAAACACAGTTCATATCTGCAGTTACTCACTGGTTCATACCACATAAATTATGCTTTATCACCATTTGTTATCTTGTTTGTAATCAATTTAACCATAGACATATGAAACCACATACTGACATTTTTCTTTTCGAATATTGTTACAAATTGTTTGTTTCATACCTTTTTGTTTTTTCACACATCCTATTCTGGGCAGTATGTGTCCTCTTTATTACTCCTCTTTCATTGGGTGAACATTACATTACCTCCTTGAATACTATTGCACTTTTTCTTTATAAAATAAACCATGCATAACCATGAAGTGAGATATTCCATCAAAGAATGACAGATGTCTGTATTTCCATTAAGCTTTCACAATTAAGTATTTCTCTGCATGAAATCTAAGATGGAAGTCTAAAGAAATACATATGAATAATAATTAGAGTGATTCAAACCACAGCATCAACACAAAAACGTAAACAATACACTCTAAAAAGTAATTCAGGGGACCCGTTACCACAACTTAAATAACTGCATGGTTGCAAGTTAAAAATTCTAATTTATTGTTTTAATTAAACCTTTTAAGTTGCAAACATTATTTTGTAGAGTTCTGTTGACATAATAATGTTGATCATTACATCAGCTTAATGTCTTCTGTAATTTAAACTCAAATTTCTGCTTTAATTGGTTCTTTTTAAAAAAAAACAAAAAAAACAAATAGGTTGTAGTAACTTAATGAAATCGTCTTAATTAGGCAGTGGATTTCTAGTTCCCAACATGCTTTGCACAGGACTGGACAGTGTTGTGTACAGGTGTGTGTGTGTATAGGGGTGGGTGGGGGTGGGGGGTGGGCTTGAGCCCTAACCCTTTGATCGTGAAAGTGAAAGTGCCCTTTGCGGTCACATCGCACCCTCCTCTTGCCCCCCTCTAACTCAATGTATGTTGGTTGAACGTAAATTCCCTCAAAGTTGTCATAACTCAAAAAAAATTTGTGCAAACTGTTGCATTAATTTTTTTTTTGTTGTTGTTGAGCCAACACATTATTTTTTGGAGTGTAGACAGTTTTGAAGGATATTTACTGACTCATATTGCTAGAAACAAGTCATATTGATCATATAACTAATTATGTCAGCATTATTCGGAATCATTGTTACCTCTTGTTCTTAGTGTTCTTGGTGTTTAATGCATACACTTTGGAGTTCATTTGATGACCTGTTTCTGTAAAGGCCTACTCAAAGATGCATGCTTCTTTTTAAAGTAACAGTTCACCCCAAAATGAAAATTAAAGGACCCCACTGACTATCACTGTATGGAAAACAGTGTTATTTTACTTTTCATTTTAGTTTTACTATAGTTTTATTAATATTTAGAATTAACTTTTATTTTTATAATTTTAGCTTTCATGTTAATTTTTTTTCTTTCCTTTTTTTTTAACACCATGCCAGCTTCTATGGCTTCCAGGTTTAGTTATTCAAAAATAAAACTAAAGTAAAATGTTAAAGTTTTTTTTTTTTTTTTTTTTTTTTTGAATTTGGATTTGGATTTACTTGGTTAAAAAATTAATATACAGTGGATTCTGACAAGATGAACTTGTGTTAATTTTAGTTTAATTAGTTTAGTTTTAGTTTAATAATACTAATTTTTATTTATTTCCAGTAAATAATTTTAGTGCTTCTACTTAAAACATATTTCAGTTTATTGCCAAGGCAACATTTTCATTTAGTTTAAGTTTTTCAACTAATATATATTTTATTTTATATTTATTGTATATTTTATTTTATTTCAGCTTTATTTTAAAGAACAGAAACGTTTTAATAGTTTTAGTTAACGATAATAGTTCTTTTAGATTACCAGTTCTTTAAAGTATCTTTTTTCATGTTCCACTGAAAGTTATCATCATATTGTTCCAGGTTTGGAACGACATGAGAGTGAGTAATTTTTTTTTTTTTTTTCCGGGTGAAGTATCCCTTTAAGTGAAAATGGAAACTAAACCTCTGCAAAGAACATGACTCTAAATATAATGTAAATCAAAATAAAGCAGAATACACTAAAATAACAACAACAACATCATACTATTTCAAAAAAACTCAAATTTCCTGTCTAGCAGGAAATAATAGTTACAAGTAAAGGTGTTGGAGATGGAGCCGTATTTACAGCGTTTATTTGTTTTCCTTATAACCAGTTTCTAAATGGGCCATGCAGCATTTTCTGTAGTACAAAGACGTAGTTTACAATATAACATTACAGGTCGCCTGACAAAATATACATGCAAAAATCTCAAGTATCTACCTACACTGATACATTGATACATGGATAGATGTACATGCTTCAAGTCGAAGTTTCAGCCTCCCTGACTCATGCAATAAGCAGGTGTGGGTTTTTGCAAAAGCAAGATATGAAACCACAGAGCTTCAAATAGAACCACAGAGGGTGGTCAGGTCGATGAGAACTGACATTGTATTTTTCCCTTCAACCCCACGTTTACCTGGTACTCAAATGCCATTTAATTCCCATCTCTATATAAATACAATATAAATTTACAGTATACATATGCACATGTAGTAATATTCACATACATACCAATATTTATTACTTCTACTAATAACAGTAGTTATTATATATACATACTGTAAAACATGCACCTTAAGGATCTATTTCTACCTGATCTAACCCTTCAAAATTACTTTGATTTTTATTGAATAATTGAATGATACTAAATTTTTTATGAATTAATAAAAATATTTTTTTGCCATAAAATAACATTTCTGAAAAATATTTCCCACGTGTTAAGAAGCTACCACATGAAGTTTATTTTAAAAATCCCTGACAAAACATTTTACTGCAAGGATAATCTATTCGACTTTTAAAGGGTTAGTTCACTCAAGAATTGAAAATTCTGTCATTTATTACTCACCCTCATGTCGTTCCACACCTGTAAGACCTTCGTTCATCTTTAGAACACAAATTAAGATATTTTTGATGAAATCTGTGAGCTTTCTGACCTCCGATAGACTGCAATGTTATTACCACTTTCAAGGCCTAGAATAATAAAGACATCATTAAAATAGTCCATGTAACTACAGTGGTTCAACCTTAAATTTATGAAGCAATGAGAATACTTTTTGTGCGCAAAAACAAAACAATTTCTTCTCTTCCATGTCAGTCTCCTATGCTGTTCATGTAGTAAACACAGTGCAGTGCTTCCTGGTTCTACGTCTGAACGCTGACTCAGTATTGGCCGACGCTGTTCACGTGAGCACCATGACGCATGTGTGTGATGCTGGCCAATAATGAGCTATATAGTATATATAATACAATTATAAAATATAGCTGCAAGCAGCGATAAGGGGCCCAGCCCTGGCACCACCGCCACTATGGTGGCTTAAAGGGTTAGTTCACCCAAAAATGAAATTTCTATCATTAATTACTCACCCTCATGTCGTTACAAACCTGTAAGACCTTTGTTCATCTTCAGAACACAAATTAAGATATTTTGATGAAATCTGAGAGGTTTTTTTATCGTCCATTGAAAGCAACAAAATTACCACATTCGAGGTCCAGAAAAGTAGTAGAAATAGTCAACATGACTACAGTGGTTCAACCTTAATATTATGAAGCGACGAGAACAAAACAAAAATAATGACTATTCAACAAATTCGTCTCTCTTGTCATTCTGCTACACTATTTATGTTACAGCGCTTCCAATTTCTACGTCAGACGTAACGTTCGGACGTAAACACGGAAGCTCTGCAACGTAAATAGCATAGCAATATAAACAGTATCAACAATATAAAAACAATCTTTTTTTTTTTTTTTGCCTTGAATAGAACCAGTTGGATTTAAATAATGATCAATCATATTAAACTACTTTCCATCCTGGTCCTATACAACTTTACGCTTACATTTTTCAGTGACTCCTTGGACGCACTATTAGCTTTGATCTTTGGAGAGTTGGTGTACTGTGTGTCACCAGAAACAGATTTGACTTTTGTGTCAAAACCTCTCCGATAGTACTTTTTGCAAACCTTGTAAAAATAAACCAAGAGTTGTCAGCCTTTTGATCTTACTCACAAATGAGCAGCCTGTAACATCGAAACCAGATGTCTGGATATCTTACAGCAATAAAATAAGAAGCTTTACTGGCTTAAATCAGTTCAGTAGATGAGCCACTAAGTAGCGCTATTGCAAGTGAAATCATTTAGTGCCCTCAAACCTCTTGTTATGAGAGCAACTATGTTTCTTCACAAAAACAGATACAGCACATTACAAAAGGTCTTAACACTCCCAAGAGGCTAGAAGTCACCAGTATGGTGTACTGATTTATTTGACTGTTTATAATTTATTTGCAAAACAAGTAAAGACTGATTGTGATTTTTCCAAAAAAATCAATCCAACTATTATTATTCTGGAGTCCCTAGTGTCAAACATAGTCATAGCCACTGAATCAGTCACTTTTGTTTTGATGAAACGGCTCTGTCTAAAAACAAAACAAAACTACATATCCTGTCATGCTTAAAGGCCATTTTTCTCTTTACAAAGGATACAAGAAGCTGATAAAAGGTCTAGGAAAACAGGAATATGTACCTTTCTAAAGAGTACTGTCTGTATTTTTGACTTTCCTCAACCCCTTTCCTTATCTACTTGCATAATATCTGCTATCAGAAACACTGTGCTGTCTTAGGAATGTCATTTTTCATTAATGTTATACATAATTGTTATCAATTTAGCATGAACCACATATGAGAAACAGACCAGTCTCTTTCTTATCAAACCCCTGTGAACCTAAACTTATCATCCATTGTAAAAAGGCAACTCAATCTAGATGGCATTCCAGAAAAGACAACGATATCTCGAATCTTTAAATAAACCATGTGCATTGTTGCGTAAGTTTAGCTGATAAGTACTATGATAGAAATGTGATCACTCTGACAAATATCTTTTGCAGCATTTTCATTGACTCCAAATACATTGATATGAAAGAAAGGAAACCTTTACAGTGTTATTTTAGTATTATTTATTTACTATTATAGTAGGTATTAATATTCTGAATTAGCTTTTATTTTTGATATTATTTTTCATTTTTTTTAATATTTCTATTTTCAGTATTTCAACTATTTCTTTGAGTCAGTTGGCAACATTTAAAGTTTTTCATCTGATATATTTTATTTCAGAATTATTACAGTTACAAAAATACTTTTAGTTTTAATTAACAATAACAACACTGATGGCAAGTGTGAATATCTAATATTACGGCATGTTTGCTGATCAACTGAGGCAAATGATGTGGTTGTGGTTTTGACTATCTGTAAGAAACATCATCACATCCTCAACACAAATGAAATTTGCAAAAAGTTACCCTGCAAAAAAAATAACCACAAAAAAAAAAAAAAAAAAAAAAAAAAAAATCCCTTCTGCCCTCATTTTGTTTCATCAGAGTGTGGGAAATCACTAAACAAAGACAAATGTTCAAGAAACATGCCATGCCAAGAGGAGAGGAGACTGGTAAACAACTCCATAAGAGGTGTTTTGTTGGCAAATGCCAATGTTGACAGAGTCACTGGCCAACTGTGCACTGAATTTAGTGTTTTATCACACTGACAAACCATAGACCAGGGTTCCTCAAATCCAGCCCTGGAGGGCCACCGTCCCGCAGAGTTTCAAATACACTGTTTGGAAGTTAGTCGGGCCGATACCAACAACAAACGTGTAACCAATCAGCATTAGGGGGCGTATAACGGTCGAGGAGAGAAAACGAGCAAGAGGGAGATTTGAAAATAAAAAACCCCTGCAGAACACGAGATGGGACACAATACAAAAGAGCTCAAAAGAATATCACTGGAATGGAGGTTTATGACTGGGCAAGCACTTTAGAACCCGCGTTTATATTAGAAAAGCTTTCCAGCGCTGGAGAGAGCGAAGTGGAAAGGCCTGAAAACAGACGCGGAGGCTGCTTTGATTCCTTCTCATGTAAGTAACACTGGGTTTTGATTGTCTGGAGCTGCTGCGCTGTGTGCGACTAACAACGAACACTTTGTATTTACTCTTGTGTACTGTTCGTTCATTTTTTGTGCTTCCTTGTCATTCGTTCATCAACTGCGCTTTAGTTTTCGGGAAGCATTTTGTTGCGCGTCAGCTGTGATAAACAGACATCCACTCGCATTGTGTGTGTAACAGTGGCCAGATAGTGAGAGTTGTGCAGTTAAACTACTGTACACTGACAACCACTAGAGAATGAGGTGTTTATCGTCATTGGTAGTGCATTCGCCTCACATGCCAGCAGTGATTGGGCTGGGGTTCGAGACTGACTCGGAGCAGGGTGGTTAGTATTGGAGTTTTGGAGGCGGAGCAATGAAGAGAGGGGTGGGTTTGTTTGGGTTGATTTCAAATATCAACAGTGTTCAACAACGAATTTGAGAAATCGCATACAGCACCTTTAATGAAAATTCTGTCATCATTTATTCACCCTCATGTCATTCCAATCCTGTAAGAGTTTCGTTCATCTTCGGAACACAAATAAAGATATTTTTAATAAAATCTGATCGATTTCTGTCTCTCTATTGTCAACTGCCTCTTTGACGCTTCAAATAGTTTGTAAAGCGATTGTAATCCATATAAATTGAGTGGTTCAGTCCAAATTTTCTGAAGAAACAATCACTTTATATGATGAAAAGATTTAATTCAGGCTTTTGTTCACATAGGCCAGGGGTGTCCAATCCTGCTCCTGGAGAGCCACTGTCCTGGAGAGTTTAGCTCCAACCCCAATTAAACACTCCTAAGCCAGCTAATCAAGGTTTTTAGGCATACAGGAAACATCCAGGCAGGTGTGTTGTCCCTCCAGGACCAAGTTTGGAAACCCCTGACATAGGCTTTTCACATAGGCTTTTATTTACATATTCATCAGCTAACACATCAGTTGTGGTAAATGGAAGCTCAAGCTTGCTTGATATGCGAGAACCAATAGGGTTCATTCTTGTGTTATGCAGCACTTTTGAGCTTCCGCAAGAACCACTGAGGTTTGAGAATAAAAGCCTAAATTCAATCTGTTCCTCATATCAAGCAATCGAGTCTCTTCAGAAAATTTTGACGAAACCGTTCGATTCATACACTCTCAGAAAAACAGGTACAGTGGAGGTACAATTTTGTTCCTTGGGGAACAAAATGCATAATGCAAAATGCAACTGTACCTTTAAAGGTACACAATTGGCCCTTAGGGTACTTTAAAAGGTACAATTTTGAGAGTGTATGGATTAGTTTTACAATCTTTTTATTAACTTTTTAAAGCGTCAAATTGGTAGTTGCGTAGACTGTTAATGGAGGGACAGAATTCACTCAGAATTTATTAAAAATGTCTTAATTTGTGTTCCGAAGATAAACGAAAGTCTTACAGGTTTGTAACAACATGAGGGTGAGTAAATGATGACAGAATTTTCATTTTTGGGTGAACTATCCCTTTAATGCACTGTACAGCTTTTGGTCTTCATTTCCCTGAGAACATGGGACAGATAATACAGCCACTCTATGGGATAGGATGAAAATTTTACAACCTCATCTCACAGGTAACTATGTTACGAGGTAAGAATTCGTCCAATGTGAATTGTACAATAACCTATAATTTAAAAAAAAAGAAGTAATCATGAAAGTCCTCCCCTAAACGTACTCGTCACTGGGTCATAAGCAGATTGTATGAAAAATGTACGAATGAAATCGTACAAAATTCATACGAATTAGCCACTAATTCGCCAAACATAAAACAGTTACGAATTGCCATGAGACTGTGCTGAATTTTTACAAGGAATAGTTCAACCAAAAATGAAAATTATGTCATTTTTGTACTCAATTGTTTAATGTTCCACAGATCAAATCAGCATGGTTGTTTGGAATGACATGAGGATGAGTAAATAATGAAATAATTTAAATTTGTTGGTGAAAAGTTCTCATTTAGCTTCATATATTTTACATATATCTTCTACAACATGTCCAAACACACAAATCATTGAGTCTTGAAACTCTCCTGATATAGGGGCAGGGGCTCTGACCCAGGAGAGCACAGCTGGAACTCCTTTCAGCGGAGTTTGGGAAAATTCCTCATGAGATGAGACTCTCAAAAAGATGTAAACAAACCCTGACAAGAGCAAAAGATGTTTCAACCTCATTTTGGAACAAGATTATGACCAATGCAACCCAATTGTATTCTTTTGCTTTAGATAAAGTATTGTTGATATAGAAAGACAAAGCCCAGAGGAATTTCGACCTGTGTTTTTCTGACTAAACAACACTACACGTCAACAGTCATGTATCTATTGATGCTGTTACAATGACTCTGGAGAATTGAGAAGTACTCAGAGCACAGCAGCAATGGTTTATAATTCTTTCCATCTCTCTCAGACATATCAGATTACTCCTTCTTCTCCAAAAACATATTTTCAATATTTTTCTTGATTTATCCCTCCTGCGTTTATCACCTCATTGGTTTTCTCAAGCTGTAAACCTGCCAAATGAAAAATCATGTGATGAGCTTTGCCCATATACGCGGGACTTTTGCGATCATTCCTATACATCCTCCACACATGCCCTCACCTCAAAGGTCAAAGGTCAGTCTTTCAGTGCATTACATCTCTGTGTGAGCTCAGCTATAAAATTGCACATCTAGTAGAAATTCCTCTTTGACATTTCATGGAAGAAGGGCTTTGAACATCATGCGTCACCAATGTTTTGGTTGGCTGTAGAGGGAAGAAGACATCTCCTAAAACAGATATTCACTCAAACTGACATGCGTAGTAGTGATGGGTAAGACAGTGCCAGGTACAGTTCCATAGCTTTAAAAAGATCAAATATGACTTGTACTCAGTACATACTTTTCTAAGTGATCAGACCATTTTTGGTTGGCAAATAAACAAAAAAATTCCCCAAAGACTTACATTTGAGGAGGGAACTGAGCCATATCTAAAGACGAACGATATCATAAACAACTGACTTGGGCTAGTATGTAACCACTTTCAGCTATTCAGAACACCCTAGCAACCACAGTAATACCCTAGCAACCAAAGCGATACCCTAGCAACTACTCAGAACAACAGCAATACCCTACACTCTAAAAAATGCAGGGTTAAAAACAACCCAATCGCTGAGTTTGTCCATTTTCAACCCAACTTGGGTTGTTTTTAACCTAGCATTTTTTAGTGTAATGTCATGGGAGTGGGTCAATCAAATGTTTTTTTATTGTACGTTTAGGAAGACAGTGAATAACATTTTCAATAAAAATAAATATGTATATTATTTAAAATTAAAAATAAATATTTAATTTTATTAATTATACATGAGAGAAATGTCCAGGCTAAAAGACATTATGTAAAGGTTAAAACACCACTGTGTAGGCTTTACAAACAACAGAGCCAAGCGATTCCCATGAGGCCACAAGCTATCATCAGTTACAAACAGGAAACGTGAAGAAATGTAAAAAACCCAGCAGCAACAACAACAAAACTGGACCTCAGTAATGTGAGGGTGGTGATATATATGAATGGACCATTGTGACTATCTAGGCATGAGGGGGTTTAGTCGTACGTTTAGCCAAGATGAACAGGACACTGCTCTAGTGTGTCCTTCACCCATGCTGAGGAGATAAGTTCAGGATGCAGCCATGGCCAGCAAGGTTCACCCACTCTTCCCACAGGGATATTGCTCCCGGCTCACTCACAGAGATAGATTTTCATTGCATCCTGTTTTCCCTTCTAAACACTTGGAAGAGAGAACAACTACATATGTAACCACAGATATCACAATGTCAGACTGCACGTACAAACGTAACTGTATATGGAAAGGAGCTATTTTGGGTTGCTTAAAACTGTGTGCTCTAACAAGCTTCTTGTGTCGAAGTCTGTTCCCACTGTTCCCCTTATGGGTCAATGACATGATGTGCATATTTTTGTGTCCAAGTGCATTATTTCCTTGAAAATAATAGGATAACTACATATAACTATATTCAAATCATAAATATTATTTTATGTTTTGGTATCTTAAACCCCTAAAATGTCAGGTAGTGCAACCATCCGCACAAATGAACAGACTAAGAAAACTGCTTACAATGGTGTTTTAATAATAAGAACACTATGGCATAATTTTATGTTTGAAACCACAAAGACAAACAAAAACTTTTGAGATAACTGAAAATCTTTTGTCTGGAAATTTGTATATTCTCAAATGTCAGGGTGGCACAACTGCAAATATAAGTCTTTTATTGTGAATTGACAAGGTAATAACAGTAAGCATGCTGATGAAGCATCCAGAGGACCCCAGTTACTTCTTGTGGCAGAGTGAAAAGCTCTCTCAAATACTGGTAAAAATAGCTACTTTCAAGTATGCATAGGTTGGTATACGTTCCATGTCAGGTGGTACAACCAATGTAAAAATAGGAAAATGCTATTTTATCATAAACTTCTTTATTGTATTTAAAAATTCTATGTGTGAACTTCCTAACATAGGCAACAGCTGATTCAGGCGTCCAAGTAGAAGCCTGTTTAATGTAAAATTATTTGCAAAAGTCAGGTGGTGCAACTGCAATGAATGTCCCTATATGAAAAAAACAAAACAAAAACAACAACAACATTATTTAAGCTAAATAAATAATGATTTTTAAGCTAAGATTGTCTAATATTATTATGCTTTTTCTTATTTTTTTAGTATTTCTTTCACTGTACTTTGATGTCACACTGATCAGTCAGTCGAACACACCTAGTTTCTCTTTAAAACCCCGCCCCCTAAAGACATGTCAGTCAACCTGACTTCAGCAAATCCAAACATGTAAAAGACAGATGCTGAATTTGAAATCACATACTATTATACTGCTTTTACTCTTACCATATCTTTCTGTGACTGATATAGGTAGAGTAGTATGCTAGAATGCTGTTCTGAATCTCTGAATGACTAGTTTCTGATTGGCTAAAATAAAAAGCAGTCTACTCTCCCGACAATTTCAGAGCCAGCTGTCACCGAGACAGGTGTGATTTCCAAAGACACCTTTGTTAGTTATATGTCAAGTATTAGCAGGAACATTTTATGTGTGGTAAAGAAAAAAAACCCTTAAAGCATCATTAATCTCTTGTAATCAAAGCTTTATATGTGCTGCTCATTTTTATGCATTAGGGGGAGACAAATACTCACAAAACTCCAATTATGAGTCACACCGTAGGTGTTTGAGTGACACCATTTTTGTAAAGTATGACGCAGATCTCTTTTCTTCAAAATCATCTTCACTGACATCAACAGGAAGATGCTATACACACTCTGGAAATATCAGTGCCCATAGCAGCAAATAGACATTTCTTGAGACCAGAATGAATTTCGGCAGACACACCAAATACTATACAAATTTTCCAGAGATTGTTTAACTCAGCATGGAGATGTTAATCAGGTTTGTTTCATACTAAGAGACATTCTCCTCACATACTTGAGAGTGTCTTCGGGTCTAAGTGCCGAGTAACATACTCGTGAGGCCTCATGCCCTGGGTTCAGCACTTCTCTGCATTGCTGTCAGCCAGCTCATCTTCAGCTCTGTCAACCTCCGTCTTCATGTCTGAAACAATTAGCAACTTGATGTGAGCTTTCATGAGTACAACAGTCTAACCTTGACACTCGTGACACAGCCTTTCAGTTCAGCAAAGGGGAATGTGAACAGCACTCTCCACAGATAGGGAATACTTTTCTTCTTTTTTTTTTTTTAATGGAAATATAAGTTTATTGAGCTATGAACCAACATTTGGTGCCAAACTGGCTGGCTGCTATTGTGTAACAACTTATTTTAGAATAAATCTGCAAAACTTGTTACTTGTAACACTTACTTGTTACCCATTCTGAAATAGAATTTCTTTTTATTTTACTTTTTAATTTGGTAAATCTTATTTAATGTTGATGTTTGTTTGATTTTCATTGATAGAAAATGAAAAAAATGACACAAAACAAGGTTTTATCTGCATTTAAAACAACCCAAATTTCAGTAAATGGTTGCAAAATGATAACTTTGTATTAAAAAAATAGTTCAGAACACATTTTGTACTCACTGAAATGTCAGTCTCTATATATTATTTATTCAAATTAAATGCCATGTGACTTTTTTTCTCCACAAACTTTGAAAAGGACTTATTTTTTCACCAATAGAAAATAGCCTGACCTGCAACATTTCCTTCAATAACTGAACTGATTCATACCTTTACAGACTCAAAAGAGGATTCTAGTTTTAAACCTGATGACCCTAAAAACATGCACAAGAATGTTTTCTCTCGCTCTACTCATTTTTCTCTCTGTCTCCTTTTCTCTGGTGTAAAACACACTTTAGAATGTGGTAATTTGATTTGACAGATCAAAATTTGTTGTTTGGTTGCCAAAAAGATTACATGGAACTAGTTGCATAATGTGGAATAATTGAGAACAGAAGTGAGAGCTGTAGTATCTCATTTTTACTATATCTTCCACTATCTGTGTTCAGACAATCTTTACAGCTACATTCCTTTTAGCCATGGATGATCTTATCAGCATCATTAATAAAGCATGTATTTGATAACAAGCGCTCACATTTTTGTACAGACAGTATATCCTCCTCTCTGATTTCCTTATCTTGAAAACCATATACAGTTCTGTCAAAATGAAAATGATTGAATTCCTGCTGCTATTTTCACTGTCCTGTATCTCCCTGAGAACACTGAATATTGTATCATACTGCTTTCGCTTTCAGTCTGGAAATTTCATTCTATTAAACGCTATTTTAATGTACCCAGTGTTGGAAAGTGTTTTTTTTTTAAAGAATGTTATCTAGTCACTTGTAAAATCTTATGCATAAATGTCACAACCTCACACATCCCACTCACTGTTTCACATGCACATATATCATATACATATACAGTACGCAGGGATACACGTGGTGTCCCTATAACCAGCTGTGATGTAGTGCTCCTCTTCCTGAGGGATTCATCTAGAGCGCCAGACGTTTGAGAGCTTTCGAATCATGATAATCTTCCTCTTCCTTTAATGGTTCAACATGGAAAGGATTCAAGGTCAGGGGATATTTACAGTATTTATCTATTAAATAACATTTTATTTTATTGTTATTTTTTGAGTGACACTTAAAGGTACACTATGTAACTTTTTTATATCTAGCGATTATGCCTTTTTTAAGGTTCCTAATATTGCTTTTGGAGTCTCCTACAACAGGTTTACATGCACGCAAGGTCAAAAAAGACTTTCGTTTTCTTATAATATATTTAATTTCACCTCAGTTCTCAATGTTTTGTAAACGATTTGTTAGAAGCAGTTCAAAGAATCAGTCTCTCTAACCCCTCCTTTCCGCGAGCCTACACTTCTCTGATTGGTCAGATGGCCCAATCCTTTGTGATTGATCTACTGCATGCACCGCGTGCCCATTGCCATATTGATAATTGATAATATAACACATAGAAATAAAACATCGAAATAGCACGGCCAGGAACGCAGTACTCGTTCCGTGTCTAAGGGAACCGAGGTTACGTTCCCTTTCGATACTACACTCGTACTGCGTCTATGTTTAGCTAGACTCTATGGAGAACCAGTACAATCACGCCATGCTATGGTAAAGGAATGACTGATAAGAAACCTAATCTTAAGCACTTAAGGGCCAAGGACCAAGTACAGAAGTAAGGCCAAGCCAGCGACCCGACCTATGTCGGGGGTCTTATAGATGGCTGAACAATCGTTCTATAACTTTGCACAGTCTAGGTACTCCAAGGAGGACCGAGAGCATGCAGGAGATATGGCAATGCCTAAAATCGACGACCCGGACATAATCAGAGTCGTGCAAAATTCAAACTATGGTCGAACTCAACTAAGAAAAAGTCTTGCCATAAGGCAGGAACGAAGTTCCCAGTGAACTGAGCACTGAGGGGTAATTAAGCAGAAAGAACCTGCGCCTGAAGAGCAGGAACGTCCAGGTTATAGAACCTGGCGAAAGTGGACGGCGAGGCCCAGCTGGCCACCGCACAGGTTTCTGCAATAGACTTTCTTTACAAGATCTCAGTGATTGCCCGTTTTGTTTTGTTACGAGATTTCAATGACAGTCGGTTTTATTCCTTTAGGCTCGCCACACACTTGAAGATTTTAAGCCCGAATTTAAACCCGATTTGCACCCCCAGGGGCATTCAAGGCTTTTCGCAAATGATTTTTTACCCAAAAAATCCTCTATTGTGTGGTGTCATTATTATTATTTAACTGTTCCCGATCGAGATGGAGAGTCTCCGATCTCAAATCGTAAATATCAAACATGTATGATATTTGCGACTCTTGATCGGGCTGCCTCGGACGTTATACCCGCGATAGCCAATCAGAGTGAGCAAGCGTCACCTACCGGATGTTGCATGGTTCTTTAGCTGAAACAGCCACAAACATGCCATGAACGTGGAGTATTGAGAAAGAAGATATATATATATATATATTTTGCTTTTCGTTGTAAAGCAGCACACATGGCAGGAGAGCCTAATGGCAATGTCGATAGTCCTTTATTTGTTTTGCTTTTCAAGTCATGTTTGATTTCGTGAGTCTCTGTGAGATCTTGGGCCCGTTTCAATAAGGAGGTTTAACTCTGAGATGAGTTTTCTGTTCCAGAACAGTCAAATTGAGTTAGTTCAATTGACTCTGAGTTAAGTGCATGCACCACGACTATGAAAAGCCATGATCAATGGAGCTACGATATTACGATTCACCATGGCATCAGCACCAGACAAAAAGACATCTGCATACTTTTGAGTCAATACAGGTTTAATTCTTATCACAGTTATAATATCAGAGGTGAAAACTGGCAGAATGTAAGTTATTGAACTAATATTCATTTTCATGGTATGCATTTTTTTATTTTGCAAATTATCTGCCAATGGGGTTAGAAAAAGAAACAAGCGGCTATTTACACTGTGGAAATAGCATATTTTTTTAGCGATAGATGCTATTTAAGGTAAGTGCAAATAGCTGTAGATGCTAAAAAATAGAAAATAATATGTTCATGTAAAAGTAGCAGTTCTTTGCAATAAGTGTAAATAGTAATTAGATGCTATTTTATACCGGCAGATACATATTTGCACCTCAGTATTGTACATTAACATAATTCAGTAATAATATAGAGTGTAAATGATTATATTTATTACAATTATAAATAATTTTATCATTATTAAACACTCGTTTGGAACTTTACTTCCACTTCTTCATTTTTATTGAAAATAAATGCCTTTCTGATGTGATATGTGATGGAAAAATGAAGAAGAGCGAGATCGGCAAAAGGCAGACGCGAACCCGTGTCAAACGTGTCATAAGCCAATTCAACATGCTTTGCGCGTTACTGTCTACACTACCGAAGACATTAGTTGATGCTTGTTTTTTTAACATTGTGTGACATTGGTGGGCGGAGTTAGTGTAAATTTGCACTCAATAATAGACTCTCTGAATAATCTTGTTTTCCGTTTACATTAAGACTTAAAGTAAAATTATCTGACAGTGTGATAATAAAAATAACATCACTTAGATTCCCCCCCAGAAAACAAGACTAAATATCTTATATCATTTTCTTATAGAAAATGCATCCTGATTCCAACAAATAAACCAAACATTAGAGTTAGTAGATTGACGTTGGTGGACTTGTAACTGAGACCAGCTAGTGAGAACTGGGCAGATAAACTTGCGCTAGAGACTGCAGTCTTTGGTTTTCTTGTTAGTTGGCCCGCCTCCCATGCCAGTTACGCGGGTTCGTGTCCCGCTTGGAGCGGTTCAGACTGCACAGGTTACAGACATATTTAAAAAATGGTGTGTAATTGGAATATTTGTGCTGTTAGAAATATTTTGTAACAATATATAATCTTTCCAAAATAGAAACATTTTGTAACAATATACACTACTGTTATACAATATACAAACTGTAAGTTTGGGGTCAAGTATATTAAAATAGAAAACCATTATTTGAAATTGTAACAATATTTCACACTATTACTGTTTTTTTCTGTATTTTTGATCAAATAAATGCAGGCTTGATGAGCACATGAGACTTCTTTCAAAAACATTAAAAAAAGTAAGAAAAAAATAATAATAGGGTGCTTCCATGTAAGTTGTAAGAACTAAATAAAGTATATAATTTGTGATGATGTGAAACTAACTAACTACCTGCAAGGATTTTTTTTTTTTTTTTTTTTTTTTTTTGCCCCAGGGTTACACCCCTTATTTCTGAGGTTTATTCTAACCCTTTATTCAGTACAGTTTATTGTGACTGTACTGGGGCGTTGTAGGGACTAGATTTCACCAGGGTTACACCCCTTATATTCTGGGGTTTATTTTAACCCTTTATACAGTACAGCTTATTGCGACTGTACTGGGGCGTTAGGACCCACTCAGGCCACAGGCTGATCAGACCTGGCCTCTCTAGCACCTCTTCCTGCAGCTACCCAGTCTCCCAGGAGGTCTCTCATCCAAATGAAAACTGGGCTCAACCCTGCTTAGCTTCAGTGGGTGTGCAGGTGAAAGCTTCAGGTTGACCGCTGCAGGCCAGAGCTTTTCAAGCATCTTTCCAACTATAGACACTCTTACGTAGCAAGAATATATGGGAATATACTGCAAAGTATAATGTGATATATTACATTATGTGATGTTTCTTTTTTAAGTTGTGTACATTTTGGGACTTTTTTTTAGAAAACAAAAAGGTTCTATCTACAAAGTCGAACTCTAACTTGGTTCTATAAGGTTCTATCTGTGAGCCAATCAGCACTTTGAATGCACACACGAGGACCAATCAGGATCAGCTTTCTTTGTCATGTCGCCGGACTGCTCTGTGACAGCAGAAAGAAGCACAGAAAACGCTAAATTAGTGGACTAAACAATGCAACGCAATGTTTATTAGAAACCTCATGATCGAGTCTATGACAGTTATTTCATGTGTTTTGCTCAATATTAATATAGGGGGAGATCTGTTAGTGTTTAATGTTCTATTATTTTGGAATTTAAAATGGTTTCTGGTATGTCTGAGTTTTTGGGGTTACCGTTGTGCTGAAGAGTAGAGCCTGTGGTTATGCTGAAGACATGAAAGATTATGTTTGTTTTTGTTGAATGGCTTAGTACATGCAAGTGTGCTTGTGCTAAGTATGTAAAAAATTATTTAGTGTTAAAGTTCTCATGATAGTACTTTGTAGATTGTTGTGTGTATTTATTGCTTATATCACTGTTTTCAAACTTAACTTTTGGAGAGCCACAGTTTTGTTCCAACACTCCTGATCCAGGTTTTCAGGATTACTAGAATCTTCCAAGAAGGTGTGAGTTGGAGCTAAACTCTGTAGGGATTTGGCCCTCCAGGAACTGAGTTTGGCTTATATGTTCAATACATTTATTAATATGCAGTACCAAGTCTTATCACATGAAATAAATCTTTAAAGATCTCAGCAGAGGAAGATTAAACAACTCCACAAACAGCATTACCAGCTTCACTTTTGACTAAACAGATTGACTTCATTTCAGTCACCATTGTGGTGGTCAGTATTTGCTTTAGTTGTGAAGTTTGACACTTTGAGTAGTTTGATTTTGACTGCTGTGACTGTTTGTTGTGGACAGAAAAGCTGATGATGTTGTCTACATCAGTAGTTTTCATACCTGTCCTGAAAGCACCCCAGCCCAGCACATTTTGTATATCTTCTTTATCAGACACACCCAATTTAGTTCTTGCAGTCTCTACAAGTGAGCTGATGAGTTGGATCAGGTGTGATAAATGGGGGAGACACACAAAATGTGCAGGGCTGGGGTGCCTCCAGGACAGGCTTGCAAACCACTGGTCTACATGATAGAAATACAATCATATAGCTGGCTGATGTCATCTATGATTCATTCAAATTATATAATTATTAATTATAGCCACATTGTAATTCTAAACTCAAACTCAACTTTAAACCAAAATATAAATCTCAACAACGGTGACATGCTTCATGTCACAATAACAAACTATTATTAAGTTAAAATTAACTGCATTACATCTACATCAGGGGTGGGGAATGTTGATCCTGGAGGGCCATTGTCCTGCAGAGTTTAGCTCCAACCCTAATTAAACACACCTGAAGCTAATCAAGGTCTTCAGGATTACTAAAGTTACAGGCAGGTGAGTGAATTCCTGAATGTTCCCTGAAGGTCCACCAAATAACGTCCCCCAACCCTTAAAAGAACTCCACATCGTGACCATCTCTGAATGTTTTGGGAGCGTTACAAGGTGACAGTTTAGATGTTGATGTTTTATAGAAAATAATAAAGTTTGAAGTCACCGTTATGGAGGTGAGTGTTTGCTTTAGATGGGCTCTTGATTCTTGATGTTTTAAGATTAGATTTTCTTTGGCTGCTTTAAAGAGTTCGTTCACCCAAAAATGAAAATTCTGTCATTTATTACTCGCACTCATGGCGTTCCAGATGATTCGACACGCTGATTCATTATGCTCCAAATCTTCCTGAAGCCGTGTTTTGAGACTGTTAACTTGTTTCTAAAACATGCTTATTACAGCAAAAAAAAAAAAAAAAAATGCAAGGGATATAAGATGAATTCACTGATTTTCTCCAGAGTCTGAGCTTTGAGTGCGTTGTTAATTTTTTCATTTTTATTGAGTTTTTTTTTTTAAAAATTCATTAAACATACAGAGTTTGATCAGTCTCTTTTAGACTCACACAGACATCATGAATCAGCGTATGAACCTCAACAATGGTGACAATAAACAAAAATCTTTTTTGTGATTTTAGTAGCTTGTTTTGTGATGCTCAGAGTTAATCTGTTTATCTGAAAATTTTGTCACCATTGTTGAGGTTCATACACTGAATCTTGATGTCTGTGTGTGTCTATCTGATCCTGTCTGAATAGTTTCTGCATAATATAAATTTTCAAAATATCAAAGCAGGACAGGATTTAATGCAGTATTATAGGGATACAATAACATGATATGTTATTCAAAGATCAGTGAATAAGGCTGCTGTATGACAATGATGAAATCATCAAAAAATCAATGAATTGATTATCAATGATGAAATCATTCATTTGATCAGACATTTTTTTTCTCGCAAATGTTTTTGTAACAAATGTGCTTTAGAAACACACAGTTACAAGGTTACAGATTACCATTGTGCTGAAGAGTAGAGCCTGTGCTTCAGTCAGTGATGAGCCAGAAACCCTGATGTCATGCTGTATGTTGCTTTATTTAAAGACAGTACCTGTGTAGCTGCTGATGCAGTGGTTATATTAGCTCATGCATGTGCTGTTGTCAGCTAATGACTTACTGCAAGAGATTTGCATTTTACAGAAAATGTTTCATAATAATAATCCAAGAATTACCTTTAAAGTGCTTTTTTTTTAAAGACATTTAAGAAAAATTTGTTTTTGTTTGAACAGATGACGTTATCAAAACTATCCCCATTCACACGGATCTGCACAAATTACTAAAAACACTGTATTACGCATGCCAGACAAGCACTCGCCTCGTGCATGCCTATCTACCTTATTTTTACAGTTTACTACACTTTGTAATTCTTTTCGTTATTTCCCTATAACGACTAATAAATCGGAAGTCTTGCACACACAGAAAACACATTTCTGCGTTAAAAAATAAGGTGGATAGACTAAACACGTAATGCGCACTGTTTTCACAAATTTGTATTTTTGTAGTTTACACAGAGATGATAACAGTAACGTTTTCAAAAACTTTTACTTTGAACCCGTTTTCAAAAGTTTGCATTTTCAGGCCACTAAAACACCGTTCAACGTTCATGGATCAACATTCCCCACGCCTGGTGTAAATGAATAGCCAAAATACTTAAAAAGTTTTCTGTTTTTAGTTGAAAACGGTGTTGTGTAAACAGCCCCTTAGTCAAGAGTCAAACTGCACAACTAAAACAAACACGGATCACAATGATGGTGACTTCAACCTGGAGCTGCACGATTAATCGTAAAAAGATCGCGATCTCGATTCAAGCACCCACGCGATCCTACTTTATTAATGACAATGATTCTCCCACGTCTATTAAACCTTTGACAAAATCATACCGGAACATTCAAATCTGTGTTCGTGCTGCCAGATCCAGAGAGAGCCGTTTTGAATCACACATTAGTTAATTCCGTGTCACAAATATTCACATTATCACAGAAGTACTGAGATATAAGTTTTAAGTTAGTATTTAAACACCGATGTCTACGATAGCGATCAAAATAGAGCAAACTACCTTTTGAAACGAACTTTGCACGTCAAATAACGGTTGTATCAATTACATCTAATTCCACTAGGTGGCGACAACTGACTGTATTTGTCATTGAATCGTTCATTCAAAAGATTCGTTCAAAAACACTGATTCATCCAGCAATGAAACAAGTATTTATTAATGAGTCATTGAATTAATTCAAAACCATTTTTAAAATAATTCATTCAAACATTTACCAGCAATTAGAGTCAGCAATTTATATTTTGTCAGAACCTCTAGTAAATTACATGTTATTTTGTTTGGTTGTATATTCAGAATCGTGGGAAAATCGTGATCTCTATTTGAAACCAAAAAATCGTGATTCTCATTTTATCCAGAATCGTGCAGCTCTACTTCAACCTAAACACTTTCAACAGAACATTATCATCTAAACCCCTCTTAATTCTCAATAAAAACTTCTGTAGATATCTGTAGATATATTAACAGAAACTAAATACTGGTTAGTAATTAATTTCTTCTTTTATATTCAGATGATTTCATCTAAGGCTGTGGCTGAAGTCAGTTGTAATGTCTTCAATCGTTAGTTCCATTAATGGTAAACTTTTGCCACCCTGTACTGCCATGGATTTCACAGTTTTTCCTTTTTCTTTTTTTCTTTCTTTATGGTGTTTATTCCAACCAAAATTCAACATCTGCCTAATGTTGGACCTTGATATCAAACAAACGTTGAGTTAAGACATCAACCAAAAAAATTTCATTTTCAACCAAAATCCAATGTCTAATCGATGTTGGAGTCTACATCCTGTACTGGGTGGAGATGGAGTGATGCTGGAAAAATATTCTCACTGAAGTGACGTAAGCATTTATGATTACATAAGGTGATAAACATGCACAACTCAACTTCTGCTTACATCTAAATTTGTTAAAATTTATAACTTTTTTTATTTATTTATATCTAAAATATATTTATTATCTAAAGGAAGCTTTCAGAGAATCTCTTTATATTTGTTGTATGAGTGTCTGTTGTTGAGTGTATGTTATAGTGTTTGAGCAGCTGCAGTATCTGTCAGTGTAACCCCAGATATCAACTTTGACAAACAGAAACACAAGAGCTACAACTGACTTCTGGCCACAGCCTTAGATGAAATGAACTGAAGATAGAAGACATTAAATCTCTCAAGATCTGATTAAACAACTCCACAAACAGAATTACCAGCTTAACTTATTACTAACCACTGACTTCATTTCTATTAGAAATCAACAGAAGTTCTTATTGAGAATGAACAGGTGTTAAACTGGATTGTCCTATTATTTTCTATAATTCTAACTTTTTGCTTTTATTTTTTGCTGTGTTTTTTGTTCTCTTCTAGTAGCTTTTTGTGATGTCCAGAATTGATCTGATTGTCTGAATATTTTGTTGTCACCATTGTTGAGATTCATACGCTGATTGCTCATATCTGTGTTTGTTATTATGCAGTTCATTGTTTTCTGCTCATGTTTTTCTTTTTTTATTCATTCATTTTTCTAACTGTTTTCTGCAATGCAGTGTGATCTCATTTTATAGTAAAACAGGGTTTATAATTTAATGTGTAAGTGACACAACACAATTGTTGCGAAGAAATGATATTGATGATACAAGTGGTTTTACAATGATTATAAAACCACCAATATCTAAGGTCTGGAACACACTATGGCATTCAAATCTTAACCAATTTTAAAACTGTGGAAGACCACAGACATAATGACAGTTTCCACTGATTTTTGCAATATAATCCTCTGAACGCACACACTACATGAATCGACCAGACTGCGAGACCAAATACCAGAGTCGTAAATATCTAACATCTGATATTTACGATTTGAGATCAGGGACACGCTGCCTCAATCGGGAGCAGTTAAATAATCGTAATGACACCACACAATAGAGGATTTTTTGGAGAAAAAAATAATTGGCGACAAGCCTCGAATCCACTTCGAGATTTCAATGACGGTCGGTTTTGTTCCTTTATGAGACTTCAAGGATGGTCGGTTTTGTTCGATCTTGCAAAGGAACGAAACCAAGCATCACTGAAATCTCATAATGAAACAAAACTGACAGTCATTGAGATCTCGTAAAGGAATAAAACTGACTTCACGAGATTTCAGTGACGGTCTGTTTTGTTCCATTACGACATTTCAATAATGAAATGTCGTAATAGGTTCTTCTGCCACATGTTCTGCTTTACAGTGAAAAACAAAATAGAAAAAAAAGAATATGGGTGATCTCTCTCAATACTCCATTTTATTGGCATGTTTGTGGCTGTTTCAGCTAAAGAAGCATGCAACATCCCGCTTGCTCATTCTCCTTGGCTATCGCGGGTATCACGTCAGAAGCAGCCTGACCAAGAGTCATAAATATCAAACATATCCGCCACTATGTACACTCCGTCTCGATCGGGAGCTATTAAATAACCAAAGACGTCATACAATAAAGGATTTTTTTTAAAACAAAAAATCATTTGCCACATTGTCACGGCAGCTAAAGAAAACAAACTTATTATAAGAGCCCAACTTGGAAACACCAGTCACCATTAAGGTGACTTCGAAAATGAAACCGATCGTCACACTGTGTGGCAGATGTGGGCCGGATCTGGGCCGGCACAAAGTTGCTGTCTGGGAAACTTCTGCTGTAGAACGAAGTAAGCCATGACTTGATAATTCCATAACCGTTCATTTCTTCTTTTTGAACTGTTCATTTGTGGTTTTCTTGAGTGTTTCAGGTCATTGTCTTGTTATTGCAATGTCCACTTGTGGTTCAGCCCCAGCTTTTAGACAGATGGTCTCACTTTCCCCTCAAGTACTCTCTGGTTCAGTGTGGAATTCATGGTTGACTGAGATGCGAGCTGGCCAGACCCTGAGTCACAACAGCAGCCCAAAACCATAATGCTTCAATCACCAAGCATCACAGATGGTCTGAGGTGCTTTTAGCCAAAGGCAATCATTGTTTTTTGCCAAACATGTCAGGTTTTGCTGCCACTCAGCTCTAACTTTGTCTCATCTGTCCACACTGTTCCAACACTCCTTAGATGTTACCTGGCAAACATGCCTGATGAATCTGCAGATTGTTTATGAGAACATAAATTCTCAAATCTCATAGGTTTCCTGGTCACTTCCTGCTGCTGTTATTATTCAGCTCTTGTGGTGGAATCACCTGGCCTGGATAGATAACTTTGGGGTCGGTAAGATTATTATTATTATTTTTTAAATAAATTATTACTTTTATTCAGGAAGCACACATCAAATTGATCAAAATGACAATAATGTTACCAAATGGTTTTATTTCAAATAAATGCTGTTCTTTTGAACTTTATATTAATCAAAAAATGTATCCGTTTCCCCAAAAATATTTAAAAAAGCACAACAGTTTTCAAGAATGATTATAAAAATAAGTGTTTCTTGAGCAAATCGGCATATTAGAATGATTTGTGAAGGATCATGTAACACTGGCTGCTGAAAATTCAGTAATAAATTATTACTTTGTAATAAATTACATTTTAAAGTATATTAAAATAGAAAACAGTTATTTTGAATTGTAATAAAACTTCACAATTTTACTGTTTTGACAATATTTTTGATGAATGCAGCAAAAGAGACTTCTCTCAAAAACATTAAAAAATATTACTCACCCCAAACTTTTGAACAGTAGTGGATATAATTTTCAGTGTTGTGGTTTGAACAATAAAATGCAAAGTTTTATTATCTTGTACATACTTTCACACCCCTGTAGTTTGTCCTTAAGTGAGCAATTTTCGTGACTTGTAGAGAATATTCCATGACCGGTAGTGAGGAAGGGTCAGGTGTTCCCTGCTTATCATATCCTGCTGTCAGGAACATGACCAGATGAGAATCCACCCTGTGCTTGCGTTTCCTAGGACATACAGTACATGATGCAACAAACAGGAAGCCATCACTCATGCAGACGGCCCTGTTAATGCAGATCTGCAGAAAACATTATGTGCTGTCTCCATCAGGAGTTCCTGTGTTTAGCATGATTACCAATATGTCTTTCACATTTCTAGACAGAGACAGACTTGAAATGTTTTGGGAAAACTGAAGGAATATTATTACTGCAGGTATTTTAGTGTAATTTTGTTTAGTGAATTAACACTGAATTCAAAATAAAATAAAAAAATTAAAAATATAAAATTAAATATAAATAAAATACCTTTCATGTTTGTGAAGGTAAAATGTCTGCAAAGTTATTGTCTCCTAAAAGAAAGAATCAATTCTGTCTCACTTCCTGTTACGTACATAAAAATGTAGATTTGCATAATGCCAGCCTACAGTCTTCATTGGCTGCTCGCAAACAACGGCTATCTGAGGCCTGGAAGACTTTGGTTCTTGTTGTCGACATGTCGAGAAGATGCTATTTTCAGCGCTGCAAACCCACTTTGCGTGAATTTTAAAAAGATGAGGACTTGGCTTGCACTGGAATTGATACAGAAAAACTGACGCCAATGTTACTGTTCGTATCACTGTTTATCAAAAGCTGAGGAATCCTCTGGAGGTGAAATTCAGATATGGTATGCATTTTGTTTCCAAAACAAGCTGTAAGCAGTAGACCAATCACAACAGACTGGGCCATCTGGCCAATCAGAGCAGAGCAGGCGCACAGAAAGGAGGGGTTTAGACAGGCTGAATCTCTGAACGAACCATTTAGAGAGTGTTTTGAAAAATTAGGTAATGTGCAATATATATTATGAAAAAAATGGTAACACTTTAGTATAGGGAACACATATAAACTATTAACTACGACTTTTCCCTCAATAAACTCCTAATTTACTGCTTATTAATAGTAAGGTAGTTGTTAAGTTTAGGTATTGGGTAGGATTAAGAATGTAGAATAAGGTCATGTAGAATAAGGCATTAATATGTGCTTAATAAGTACTAATAAATAGCCAATATTCTATTAATATGCATGCTAATAAGCAACTAGTTAAAAGACCCTAAAATAAAGTGTTACCGAAAAAATTAATGTTTTTTGACGTTAGATGCATGTAAACCTATTGTAGGAGACCTCCAAAACAAAATTAGGAAACTTTAAAGAAGGGGCATTTTAAAATCACCAACCATGAAGCCAGAAGACAAAAATACATTCATTTTTTCCATATGAATCAGACAAGGAAGTAAAGAGTAAGTTAATTGTTTTAATCTGGAATAAGTTTGACTCAAAAAAACTGAACACAAAAGACCTTTAAATTAGTTATATCTTTATTTAGTTGAATAATGTCCACCTCCCTGAACAGTAGTGTCTCACATAGTTTGTCCGCACTGGTTAAAACACAATGAGCAACAGAGCATCTGTGCTTCGCATAAGCACACATACACAAACTACTTCACAATACATTTGCAAACCATATTGCACCCATATACATGTACATACTTGGTCAAACACACAAATACACAACCCTACATTATGGCCCAAAAAAATCTGATGTGCAAAACTTCTGGAATTTTTTCATTTGAGACTCACATCAAACTGTAAATGGAGCATTAATGAAAGTCTTTGAAGAATGTCAGTTTATTTTATTAGCGTGTAATGGTATTGTAGAATACGACAATGTGCTTTATACATCTCTAGTGTCACAAATCTGATTGAGGCGGGTGTGTCTCAAGGCACCAAGGCAGATTATAGGTTTAATTCATCAAACTAAACGGACTTTAGAGGTTTAGTTTGGATCAGTGGAAATAATTGTGGAAATCAGATTAGATTTAAAGGAACAGTACACAAAATAAAAATCCTGTCATTATTGAGTCACGTACATCAAAAAGTGTGTGATTTTAGTCTTCAATTAAAAAGGTAGAGTCCACCAGAAAAAGCAAAAATTCTGTAATTTACAACCTGTATGCATTTCTTTCTTCTGCTGAACCCAAAAGACTATATTTTGAAGAATGTTGATAACCAAACAGTTTTGGTTCCTATTGACTTGCATTGTATTTTCATCCATATACAATGGAAGACAACAAAGCATCTGTTGGTAAATAAACCAAAACTCTTTATTTACCAACATTTTTCAAAATATCTTCTTCTATGTTCCACAGAAGAAAGTAAGTCATACGGGTGTGAAACGACATGAGGGTGAGTAAATGATGACAGAATTTTTGGGAGGACCATCCCTTTAATGTCAGCGATGCCAAACGTCAGTGTGTCTCATAATGCCAAATTATATTACGTACATAATATGGCAATTTTCAGTAAATAATCACTTCAATTTGACTCAAATTGTGGTTTAAGAAGACATGGAATATAGTGTATAAGTTTCATCAAACTACTTTTATGACTCTTTATGGTTCTTTTTTGAGCAGTGTGACTATTCTGCAAAATATTGCCTTTTGTTGTCATCCGCAGTAGTAAATTGTCATTTTCTGGGTGAACTATCCCTTTGAAGACCATTTAGTTCAGTGCATAAAACCCTATCAATTCATCTTCAGATCCTAAAAATCTGCATGAGAAAATGTGACAGCTCTAGATAAACTGCTTCCAAGGGGTGGATAGATAGGTAAAGAGTTCATTAAATCATTAAATGCTGATATAATTAAGTAATAAGACTCGATACATATTTAGATCCAAAGCCGCTGCTCTTTCAATGAGCATATGAACGTAGAAACGCTCAGCAAGAGAAGTTTCACATCATTTGAATAAAGTGTAACAGCTGTTTTGCAGCGTCATTTTTTTTTTTTTTTCTTTGGAAATCAGACCGGAATTATATAAACACTCCTATAACCCAAGTTAGTTTAGATATGTTAAGCATTAACATATACAGTATACTATTGACAAGGATACTAGCTCTACGGGTCCATCAAAACACTAAACATTGAGTCTTCTGACATGACGACTATACAGTTTTAACAGTCTCTTGGTCAGGCTAGAAAGGACTCGCATTCATTAAGATGCCGCCTTAACAGGAAGAGAATAACAATTACACCTAGTTATAAAAGGAATTTTGCTTTTCTCGTTAGATTTTACCAGTTGTGCACGCAAAACAACAACTGATACAAAGATTCAGAATAAAATTCACATTTTTCTGCAGTAATTGATGTCTCACACCCCACCTGAGACACAGATCAGTCTGATCTACACCTAAAGTTCAAAAATTTGAGGTCAGTTTTTAAAGAAATTACTTTTATTCAGCAAGAACGCTTTAAATTGATTAAAAGTGACAGTAAATTCTTCTGAACTTTGTTTTTCAAAAAGAAACCTGAAACCCTGTATTTCGCTTTCCCCAAAAATATTATGCAGTTCAGCTGTTTTCAAAATTGATAATAATAAGAAATGTTTCTTGAGCAGCAAATCAGCATATTAGAATGATTTCTGAAGGATCATGTGACACTAAAGACTGGAGTAATGATGCTGAAAATTCAGCTTAGCCATCACAGGAATAAGTGACATATTAAAATATATTCAAATAGAAAATAATTATTTTAAACTGTAATAATATTTCACAGTATTTTTTTTACTATATTTATGGTGAGCAGACCTCAAACTTTTGAACAATAGTGTAAATTGAATGTGAAAGTGAAATATACTGATAAAGCATCTTAGCACATCCTAACCAGGCACAATGCGACTGAACGCAAAACAGCTATGCAACATGACACAATGACAGCCAATCAGAAGAATGTAGTTACGTGAAGTGGGACCAATGAGATTTCACTGTGGGTGAAGCTAGCAAGCACTGTAGCAGAAATGGAACCAAGTGATCGGCAAAATGTGCTGTTTTACATATATTTATCTTTTATCGCAACACGTCTGGCTAGGACACAGTGTTAGAGTCATGATAGCTGAACAGACGACATTGAAATTATGGCATAAAAATATGACTGTAAAATCTGAAAGCACACATAAAGCGATTTTAAACACTGCAGACAGTATGACTTGTTCATAAAAAACTAAACTAAAAAAAAAAACATACACAGGTCAAAAAAAGGTGGATCATTTTCGAATCCATTCTTGCTAGTGAAGCATAAACCACACATTTCAAAGGAGTCTGTTTTTTTCTATAATATAATAGTTGTCCAGCCATCGATAATTCAACTGCAACCTAAATTCACACTATTCGCTTTTCCAAAATCCATCCCGATTCCATCAATCTTACTCTGTAACTTTTCTCTTAGATGGCGGCAAAAGATGAGCAGGCAGTTCGCTTGGAAGCTCGTGACCTTCTAGTTTGACCTTGATCAAATGGTTAGCCAAGGCAAACTCCTCATCATCGAGCATCCCATCTTTATCAATGTCAGCCAGCTTCCAGATCTTACCCAGCACAGTGTTTGGCAGCTTGGACTTCACCATCTCCCTCTTGGCATTGGCCCCAGTCACTTTGCCATTGACGGGCGAGAGAGTGTAGAAGATTTCATCATACATGGGTTTGTCACGTGCTACCACCCATTCGACTTCATCAATGCCCTCGCCGGCTCCCTCGCCATATCCGTGTCCGAACGGCCCGTTCATGGTGCCCTCGAAGGCACCGCCCTTGACCACCTGATTGGGCCGCTGCGTCTCCTCTTGGCGCACCAGAACCATAAGCTGGGCGATGTCGTGGGCCAGCATGTCATCCACGGCATCCAATAGCTTCATTTTCAGAGGCTGGAACTTGTTTAGATCATGTGCCTGAAGCTGTTCCTATTCAGCGGGAAAAAAGCAAGAAAAAACACTTGTAGGATGTAACAAAAGATCCTGTCAAAATCTGTTGATATTTCTAGGGTAAAACAGCTCCACTCCCCTCACATACTCATTGCCAAGCAGCAACAGCCTGTCTGAAATAATAAAAATCTTGATGCTTTGGCTTCTTTTAGAAATAGTTTTGTGTTGGTGGAGAAGAAACATGCAAACCAACTGGCCAAATTTTGTCTGAAACATGCATTACTCAATATTCATTTGTTTGTAGAGCTGTTTCATAAAGGCAGCAATTATATAAACAGCATTCTTACTCAAGTGATAATTTTTTTTTTAACTATAATAGAGACAAATAATCAGGTATGCGGTCCACCCAAAGCTGAAGTATTTCTACAGCTTTTGTTGATTAAAAAAGGTCATATGGACTTGAATGAAATAATGAGGAAAAATAAATGCTGCTTTTCAGTGTGCACTGAAAAGTGCCCACTAATACTAGAGAAAAACCTTTTAAAAGTTCCAGTGAAGCATTCTTGAATCTGTCTCTGTTGTTTAAATTGACCTTACCTGCATTTTCTTAAGATTAGGGAAGTCTCCCGGGGAAATCTGGTGTTCCCTCTCAATGCGGCTGTAGATCTCACCCAAGCTGTTAATCAGCTCCTTCTTTTTGTTGTCCTTCCCAAAGACCGAAGGCATTTCTTTCTTCAAGGAGCTAATTATGTATGCATGGACCTGTGAAAGCACAAAAACAAAGCTCCTTCTAAGTTTATAAAGCAAGCATCAGTAGACTACAGTTACAAAGAGCATGTCTGATCTGTATTTCACACTAATAAAAATAAATAAATAAATAAATAAAAATCTCTGACAAACTTTTGAGTCGCTCAAAATAACCTACTGTATAATAAAAAAAAATCTTATTTCATAAATAAATAAATAGCAGTAGGAAACTGAAACCTGTTTTAAGACTATTAAGGTTTTTTATTGTGACATTTTCATGGTGATTAACATTTTTACACAATAATACTTGCTCCCTGGAATACATGATTCAATTGGATTTGCATTCTGTAATTATTTTGTATGTGTAGGGGGAATGTGGTTAAAAATCTTAATATTAAAACATTAATTATTATGAATAAATTTTTTTCTTTATCTTTTACAGTAACAAAAACAGCCCTTAAATACAGCTGAATCAAGCTCGGATTCAAAATGAATGTAAATTTTCAATCCAATTTGCATTCTGTAATTTATTATTTTTGTATGGGCAGGGGGGGAATAAGGTTAATTATCACGAAAAAAAAAAAATTGACTATAACAGGCTTAAAATTTCTTCTTGATTTGGGTCTAAAATATGTTCTTAACATGCTTTATTAGATTGTATAGCCTTTATAGATTAACAAAAGATGTAGCTTTTCCACATTGTATTCAGCTCAAACATGTGTTAAAACATTCATTATGAAGCTGAATAGTAGCAAGAACACACAAGCTACTAAATAAATCGTCATGTGCAGCAGAGAGTGGCCTGGCCCCTGCGTGGAAGGAAGGTGACTGTATAAATGATGACAGGAGGGGAAGCACATCTGTATGATCTGGGTGAGGGACAGGGAGAGAACTTAAATGTTCTTTTTTAATGCATCCAGCTGGACATGGAGATCTAAATTGAGTTTGATAAGTGACCAGTGCCGAGAGTCCCCAACATTTCCTCTTCCAGAGCGGGTCTCTTTGGCCCAGCCCTTGTGTTTTGAGCAACATTTGTACTGATGGGGATAATAAAGGATTTCAGACGTAAATGAACCGACATATGAGAGTTTTAGTGTCCTTTTAAATGACAGCTTTATGTTTGACTACCCGAGCTGCAGTTCTTTTATATATCTAGGAGGTGGATTGCTGTTGAAAAACATTATTTTAGTGTGGAATCTGGCCATTACAGCAGGATACTTTTTTATTTAATTTAATCATCATAAATTATAATTATAATTATAATTCGAAAGCTTAAACACTCAAAATTCATCTTGTGAAAGCCATTGCTTTACCATGAAAACGGTACTTTGAAACCATTTAGCAGGCTACATTTTTGTGATATCAAAATCAAAGCTGGATCACAACCACTTTGATACCATTTTAGAACTGGTTCCAAATTTCCAAGAACTGGTGATTCGATAAGAAACGTGCATTTTGATTCTGCTTATAGGTTCCTGTGTGCGCATTTGAATGTGATTTTAAACCATTCAAGCGCAAAGAAGACTTGCGCTTTCTGCTTTCTGTGCTGTGCACACATCCAAAACGAGCACCTCTCATACTGAAGAGTGCACAATACTAAACTGACTTCTCTTCCGTGTCTTTTTGCACTTGAATGGAACAATACACAAAAATATGTCAAAATATTCTCGTAAACACAGTTGGTGATGTCTTAAGTGAACGTAAACAGTTGGCAAAGAAAATGCATAACAGTATATTGGATCCACGCAGCTCTTAAAGTGACAGCAGCCTAATATTCCTGCTGCCGTCTCTATAAATAACATTAATAAATGAAACAAAAGACAGAGAAAATTCACTCGCTGTTCTTGAATAACTCTGAATAACTTTTGTAACTATATTTGTAATGTAGCCTATATTTTATTCATAAAGTGCAGTGTTATTTTACATTTGATTACAGTTTCTGTACCTAAATACCTGAAAATCTTAAGAAAACTGCTTATTTCAATTGTATTTTTTATCAGTTGTATTTATTTGTGCTTTCACTTCTGCAACAAACTACTAACTGTCTTCTTAAAAAAAAGAGACCAACCTTAAGTCCGTATTCCAAAGCATTAATTTAAGTTCAGATCTATGTTCAAAAAGGGGGGTGACAGTTGACAAGTTAAGTCTATCTTTTGTGTTCCTATGAGGTTTGGAACAACATGACGGTGAATAAATGATTACAGAACTGTAATTTTTGAGTGAACTTCCTTTAAATGAATGTGCTACTTTATAATTTGTAATTAAAGCAAGGAAGAGTATTAGCTCACTCAAGGGCATTTTTAATTATGTCTTTATGGGGAATGACTTTTTAACTCATGATCCCTCAGCATCTTTCAGCACATCTAACAATCCCCACTAATCACTGACCCCTGAGTCAAAGTCAAGGACTTTCTTTGCATGTTCTGGTCTAGTTTTTCAGATGTAGCTTATTTCCTGCACAACCAGTATCTTCTATGACTCTGAGTTCAGTCTTGACAAAAAATGTAGCCAAACATCAAGGAGACACATCAGCAGACTGTACAGTTTGGAAAATGGTCTCATTACTCTGCAAAGTCTGCAAGATCAGACAGACAAAATACCCGTAAACACACAAAGTGCATGTATACACTGCTATTACTTTTACACTAGAGCTATATGCTTGACCACATCAAAAACATGTTGGAACAGCAACAACATGTCAACTCAATAAATGGAGAAACAGAGACCTTTTATTCTGAATCACACACACCAAATATTTTCCCTTTGAACATCAACATATAAAAGCATATGCACTAAAACTGTTTTTGTTCAGACAAAATTTGCTTGCCAGACTTGCAGTGTGTTAGCCATATCCAGTTTTTGGTTTCGTCAAGACTTTGAACTTAAAGGAATAGTTCACCCAAAAATGTTTAATTGCAAATACTTAGATAAAACCTCAGGTGGGTCATTTGTTTGCTGGATTACATGACAAACTTAATAGGTTAAAGTAATAGAAGTTTACCTTAGCAAGACGAGCTCTCTTGATCAGATCGTTGAGCTTGCGAAGAGCAGCGTTGCGGGGCAGCGATTGGATATCCTTGAACAGGTCTTGCTCTTCCGCCTCAAACAGCTTGCGATTGTCTGGAATCAGCAACGGATGTGACCAAAAGGAGCCTATGTAGACACGAATCACCTCAGGTGTGTTGACGATCTTCCCCAGCGACCACATGAGGGCACCATAGACGCGCATCAACTGCTGCGTCTCGATCTGGTCGGCCTTGTTGAGCACCACACGGATCTTGTCCTCGTGGTTCTTGAGGGCCTTGATGACCTCCGAGAACTCGTCTGAGATGTCCAGCTTGTGGGCGTCGAACAGGAGGATGATGCGGTCCACGCGCTCGGCGAACCACTCCAACACCGCAGCGAAGTCATAGCCTGAAGGAGAGATTGGAAAAGAGATTGATATCCTGTCCAGTATTTACGGTTCACAAAGCTTTCGCACCGCATGAATGCTCGCTCAAGAGCGGAGTGGCAGCCGGCCAATCAGAACGGGCAAAATGACCTTGTTAGACCTTGCGCTCAATAGCACTGAAGCTGCTGACTCTTTTCCAAGTATCGTTAAAATGTTCAGGCCTGTTGTGGTTTTTATGATCTAATGTCTGCCAGTTAATGGCTTCTGCAGCTCAACTTCACCCCCCTCTTCAGGGATGCAGTGAGTCAAACAGCAAGTCCACCATTCAAGAGGACAGCATGATGATTCATTTTAAACCAAAGCAACATTATGTGGAATATTTTAGAAATATTTTAAGCAAATTATGTAATTAGATGCATTAAACAAATGCCTTTCATATTAAAAGTCAGTTTAAATAACAATAATATCCACATTATTATATACAGTCTGCATTAAGTACTGTACTTTTGTTTTGGGTAAAAGTGATTTTTTAAGTCCCGCTCTCATTTTAAGGAGCTGAAGACTCTTATGGAAGAGTGTAAAACTAGCTTTTACATTATCTGGGTGACTGCACGTTCAACTTTTTGAAAGGGGTCAGAATCCTTCAAATGAAACCTCATGCTACGGCCTAATTAGTCTTGCACTGCACGATACGATATCTTCAAATCAATTTGCATTGCTGCAATGCAACAGTGGATAAAAGAAGACTTAATTTTAGGGTGATTTGATGACTAAAAAGAGGTTATGCCAATGCAATACAGTTAAAATGAATCAGAAACCACGCCATTGTGTCCTAATCAGCCTCAACAGGAGATCGTTATTGCGCAGTTTTTGATTTAAGTCATGACAGATAAATTACTAACCCATTGGAACCAGTTAGGACACTGTGTGCTAGTGACAAGAAAATCATTGCTAAGGAAAACAAAGTTTACACTGACAGAAGAAAAACCTTGAAAAAGATAGTACTCATAAACTGAAAAACATTGTATTTTTGTTCCCTCGCTCCACCTCTATGTTACATGCTAACATTTGCTCTATTCATTGCTGTTATTGTTTACGAAAACTAAAACTATTAAAATTGATTTCAGCAACTAAAATAAAGCTGAAATAAAAAAATATATATATATTAGATGAAAAACTATGCTGCCTTAGCAACTAACTGAATTAACTTTAAGTTGAAGTACTAAAATTACTAAAACTGAAATAAAAAAAATTAAAGCTATGTAGAAATAATTAAAAAAAAACAAACTAATAAAAAAGATGAAAACACACTAAAAAACTACACTAAAATTAAAACGAAAACTTAAAATATAAAATAAAAACTTATTCAAAATCTTAATACATACTATAATATTATATAAATAACTTCAATATTATTAATAATAGTAAATATAGTATTAATAAACTATTATAGTATTTATAATTAATATTTTGAGTTAGCTTTTATTTTTATATTTTAAGTTTTTGGCTTTACTGTTTCAATAATTACCAGTTAGGACACACCTGTTGGAAAAAAATATAAATATTTATGAATAACTGTAATATATTCCACCCTGGAACATTAAGTTAAAAGGCATCTGAAAGAAAAGTTGATGATTCAGACCAAGCTCTGTTGTTGAGCTAGGTCAGACTGTCATTGTTTTTGTTCTGACATATATATTCTGTAACCTCATCCTGCTTAGCACGAGTTACACTGTCAGTGCACTACCTTTATACCCAAAGGGTTTTGGCATGACCTTGACAGAAAAGGAGTATATTTAGTGTGTTAATAATTCAAATCAGTGACATGGAATATGGCCGACATAGCCATTTCTTCCACAGGAAGATCCCATGCCTACAGGAATGGGGTGGACCATCCCTTCCGATTTGGCAGTTTCACATGGAGAAGCTTTATTGTCAACTGCAATTGTGTGGTTTGTCTTTTCAACAACTTATAGATCTCTATCCAGTATTGTTGTAACTTCAGACTGAGACTAGCAAACTCAAAGATCTAAGAAAGACAACATCTACAGTAACAGACACATGAGACAGTGTCATTGAGAGCAGGACAATAACAGCAGTGAAACTGGGCTTGGCATTACAGCTGTGATTATGTTGTTGGAGAGGGACAGATCTGAGTGTTAATATCAGGAGGCGCTGTGATTTCACAGCACGTCTGGAGTCGAGCGGTGCTGGAACTTCATTGGCGTAATAAGCTGCAGGTGTTAACAGTAGTTTGGCAATATCTACAATACCTCCATACAGACATTTATGCAGGCAGCTATAACCAAAGCCATCTTCTTTAGCAACTGTTCATGGGAAGAAAAAGATACAAAGATGTCAAATTACAGTAACACAGGGGGGAAATTTCTCAAATTCTTTCTTGAATGACAAAAGTGAAAGTTTAGGTAGTTCTTGGCACTAGAAAGAGAAATACGGTCTTGAATGAACAGATAAAAATAAATAAATAAATGAAAAACATGGGGGGAAAAGTGAAATGGTTTTGGTTGATGCTGTGCTGCATTTCTACACTGGAACATACTAAAAATGCTTAAAAAAAAAAAAAAAAATTGTTGATACAACATACATAATCAAAACAATCATACAAAACAATTTCAATGGACAATGCTCAATACGGACATAACTAAAACTAATGATTTCTTTCAGTTCTTTCAGTTCAGTTAAGATGTTGATTCAGTAACCCTCTTAATGGATTCAGTTCAGTAAAAGATTTTTCAGACTGATTCAAACTGGTAACCCAACTTTTGAGCTACTGTATACATTAAGAGATCCAACTGATTTGAGATATAAGAGATCACACCAGTCGTGCCGGATGTTAGTGATTCACTAAAAAGAACCACCTTATAAGAATCATTTGTTTATGAATCAGACTACACCATGTCTGACGTGACTAAATGACAAACATATTCACAGCAAGTTTAAAGGGTTAGTTCACCTGAAAATGAAATTTCTGTCAGTAAGTACTCACCCTCATGTCGTCCCAAACCTGTAAGACCTTCGTTTGTCTTCGGAACACAAATTAAGATATTTTTGATAAAATCCGAGGGTATCTGATCCACACATAGGCAGCAACGACATAGCACCTTTTGAGGTCCAGAAAGGCACTAAAGTCATCATTAAAACCGTCAAGGTGACGTTGCAGAGCTTCAGTGTTTACATCCGAATGGCAGCTCAGTATTGGCCGCAATACTGCAGCAGCCGGCCAATACTGAGCCCGTGTAAAAATGAAAAGCGTAGCAGTATGACAGGGGACAGACGAATTTGTTGAATATAGTCATTACTTTTGTTTTGCTTTTGCGAACAAAAAGTATTCTCTTCGCTTCATAATATTAAGGTTGAACCACTGTAGTCATGTCAACGGTTTTAACAATGTCTTTACTACCTTTCTGGACCACAAAAGGTGCAATGTCATTGCTGCCCATGTGTGGATCAGATACCCTCGGATTTCACCAAAAACATCTTAATTTGCGTTCCGAAGACAAATGAAGTTCTTACAGGTTTGGGGCGACATGAGGGTGAGTAATTAATGACAGAAATTTCATTTTTGGGCAAACTAACCATTTAATGCAGAATTTTCATCATTCAAAAATTAAGTCAAAAGGATTTAAAAATGCTCATTAATTTCAATGTAGGCTACAAATTGTTTCACATATTGTTGCAATCTGAGCCCCTAACCTTTTTCTAATTAAAGACAAACAGCATCAGGTGTGTTGTTTTGAGCTCTGTGTGGTTCAGAGCCAAGGCATTCTACAACAACACTAATGCCATTAAATGAACCTTAACCACAAACAGAGCAATTTAAGTGATCACTGCGTATCTACAAACCTACACCGGAGCCACTCTCATCTGTTACACAGTCAGCTGAACATATAATACAACAGAACCAGTCCAGTGAATGGATTTGGCAGGAAGTATTTCCTGAAGGAAATAAGATCTATTTCACAGCACCTGACTGTGGTGGAGGTAGAGGAGGGCTGGGAATGATAAAGCTGCTCTTGGGAACAGTGCTGGCATGCAGTCAATAGAGCCTTACAGCTGCAAGCTCAGAAACACGCGTGCACTGCCAAACACTTGAAAATAGAGTAGAAGAGAGGGAGAAAGGGATAAGGGGTCCTACAGTATTACAGCGATGATAAGATGAATGATGATGAAGCTAGTGGCCATTCTCTACTAATGACTCTCTATGCAGTGGAGTAACTAGGATCATATAGGCCCAATTGCAAAAACAAACAAACAAAAAAACAAAACAAAACTAAATGATAGAAGCCTAAAAGCTTAAAGTATATATATAGTATATATAAAATACATACAATATCTAATAAAATACCAATTTAAAGATTATTAAATATTTTAATACTAGTATGCAAAAAAAGCAATAAAGCTCTCAAGGCTAGACAATATAGCAAATATATGCTGTGTCGATGTTTGTCAGATAAAGTTTATAATGCTTTCTGTGAGATGCCATTCTTGTAATGGATGCATGAAAAAGTGCTGATGGCTGTCAGAACTGTACAGACGTTATTAATGGAGTGATCTGGTTGAGGAAGCATCTTTTAGTGCTGGTGCTCTACAGCTTTAGATCGGTCAGCTTACTCTGACAGTGATACCGCAGGTACTGTCAGGCAAAGGCGTTAATCTCACCTAGCCAAATTATGATTATATATATTGGGGTCATTAAGATTTTTTATTCAGCAAGGTGCATTAAAATGATCAAAAGGGGCAGCAGGCTTACATTGTTACAACAATTTCTGTTTCAAAGAAATGCTGTTCTCTATTCAAAGAATCCTGAAAAAAATGTATCACTGTTTTTAACACTGATAATAATAAGAAATGTTTCTTGAGCAGCAAATCAGAATATTAGAATGATTTCTGGAGGATCATGTGACACTGAAGACTGGAGTAATGATGCTGAAAATTCAGCTTTATAAGAATTATAAATTGCCCATTTTCTTTATTAGTGTTGAATCTTTCTTATTTAATTTTTATATCAACATTTTGTTTATGTCATCATGTTTTAAATATTTCAAAATCCTAAAACTTTATTTTCAGGTTTCAATTAGATTTTTAATCCCAGATTTTAAATGTGGTCTCAGACTCTTGGGACACACTGTATGTCTTCTGTAAAGCTCTTTATAAACACTACAGAATTGAGCACAAGAATGAATCCGACCGGACAGTTTCAGTCAGTTTTTATGTCGTGTATGTTTGAAATAAGCATCAAATGATGGCCATGAAAGGCTTGTGGGTGTGCCGTCTGGGGCGAAGGCTGAGTAGAAAGACAATAAGAGCAGCTAATTACAGACACAAACAGTCAGTATAAACATAAACACATGCACCTGGCTGAACACACCTGGCCGAATCCTCCTTTCAAACAGATCTCACAGAGCCCACTGGCTATGCAGGAACAACAGACGTCTTGGCTTACTGATTTAATTTAGTGCATATGAACCACTGTCTACATGAAGCGAAATAAGCTGCCTGTAGTCATGAATATGAGAAAAAAACGTTCCTCCCTGTCATCTCATGTGACTGCTGGAGAAATTCCACAGTCATGCTTGACATAATCAAAGAACAGAGGGCACATGTCAGACATTTTCTCATTACGTCCTGCTAAATACAACCATCACACTCACATGTGAATGAGACTTCTGGAGAGAAAAAAAAAGACAGTAGGGATGATAATTTAACAAATCTGGTTCTGATTCTTTAAAGGGTTAGCTCCAATAATGAAAAAATTGTCATCATTTACTCATCCTCATGTCGTTCCAAACCCTTAAAGGATTAGTTCACCCAAAAATGAAAATAATTTCATTTATTACTCATCCTCATGGCATTCCACACCCATAAGACCTTCGTTAATCTTTGGAACACAAATTAAGATATTTCTGTTGAAATCCGATGGCTCGGTGAGGCCTGCATAGCCAGCAATGACATTTCCTCTCTCAAGATCCATTAATGTACTAAAAACATATTTAAATCAGTTCATGTGAGTACAGTGGTTCAATATTAATATTATAAAGCGACGAGAATAGTTTTGGTGCACCAGAAAAACAAAATAACGACTTATATAGTGATGGCCGATTTCAAAACACTGCTTCATGAAGCTTCGGATCGTATGAATCTTTTGTGTCGAATCAGCGGTTCGGAGCGCCAAAGTCACGTGATTTCAGCAGTTTGGCGGTTTGACACACGATCCGAATCACAAAAGATTCATAACGATCCGAAGCTTCATGAAGCAGTGTTTTGAAATTGGCCATCACTATATAAGTCGTTATTTTGTTTTTTTGGCACACCAAAAATATTCTCGTTGCTTTATAATATTAATATTGAACCACTGTACTCACATGAACTGATTTAAATATGTTTTTAGTAATGGATCTTGAGAGAGAAAATGTCATTGCTTGCTATGCAGGCCTCACTGAGCCATCGGATTTCAACAAAAATGTCTTAATTTGTGTTCCGAAGATGAATGAAGGTCTTACGGGTGTGGAACCGCATGAGGGTGAGTAATAAATGACTATTTTCATTTTTGGGTGAACTAACCCTTTAAGACTTTCATATGTCTTGAAAAACAAATGAAGATATTTTTAATGAAATCTGAGAGATTTCTGTCCCTCCATTGACAGTCTACGCAACTACCACTTTGATGCTTCAAAAAGTTCATAAAGAGATCGTAAAACTAATCCATATGGATTAGGCCAATCTATATTTTACCTGATTTAAAAAAGTTATGAACACTCTTAAAGAAAAAAAATTAAGTCTAACTTGTAAGACTAGTCTTAAGGCCCGTTCACACCAAAAAGGATAACTATAAAGATAAAGATATAGTTCTAAATATAAAAGAATAGCACTGTCCACATCACAACTATAACGGCACCAAGAAACGATATCATTGGAATCACTTTCAAAAAGATTTTTTTCCAGCTGATAAACAATAAAAACATTGACAGCCAATCAGAATCCATCCTGCTTTAAAGAGCTTGAACATTTAAAGCAGCAGATGACAAAACTGCAGCGCGTTTAGAATAAACAGAACAATACCATCCGCTGGTGTGTGGATGCTAATATAGTTATCATTACAGTTATCATTCTTTGTGAGAACAGGCCTTCAGCGGTTTATGCGACCAGCCCCTCAGTTCTTAATTCCCAATCCTAAAAAAAAAAGAGACAGACGGTGAGAGAAAGTGAAAGAGATAGCCGTTCTAGCAGCACATGCTTAGGTGCAATGTTCAAGCAGGAAGAAAGATCGCTAAACACTGCTATGAATGTAGCAGAATGCAGTTCGGTGTGAAGGTGCCATTAGTTGTCAAGAAACTGCTTGCTCTATCACATGCACTCATGTGTGAGAACCCTCCAAATGACTCCATCCACAATTTAATGGCAACTTTAAAAGCTCACAAACAACGAGTTCACTGCAATCAATAGCTTTTCAAAGCCAGAGCTACACAGACACAGACTAGTGCACACCAAAATCATTATCAGTCAATTTAAAACACTTTTAGCACAAAGTGTCTACTCTAGTGCTGTAATTTTTTAAACAACAACAAAAATATAATTATTTTGATGTTAAAATACTCTTCCCTGTTTCCCTGAAAAACACTGCAAGAACAGCATTTGTCAACTGAGTGTAAACACTTTGGATACACTAAGAATAGCATACTACACTACCAGTCCAAAGTTTCGTTAGTGTTCAGAGTTTGGTACGAGAGTTCGGTAACATTTTGTAAATATTTTTCAAAGAAGTCTGCATGCTCATCAAAAACACAGTAAAACAGTAATACTGTAAAATATTATTAATTTAAAATTACTGTTTTCTATTTTAATATATTTTAAAATGTAATCTATTCCTGTGATGGCAAATCTGAATGTTCAGCATCATTACTCCAGTCTTCAGTGTCACATGATCCTTCAGAAACCATTCTAATATGCTGATTTGATGCTCAAGAAATATTACTTATTATTATCAATGTTGAAAACAGTGGAAACCATGATACTTTTTTTTTTTTAGGATTCTTTGATGAATAAAAAGTTCAAAAGAATGCCATTTATTTGAAATAGAAATAGTATAAATGTCTTTACTGTCACTTTTGATCAATTTAAAGCATTTTTATTGAATAAAATGATTAAATTCTTAAAAAAAAATAAAAAAATCTTACTGACCCCAAACTTTTGAATGGTAGTGTATACTGTGTATGTACACATGAAAATGTTTGTGTATAGATGAGATATCTGGAGTATATTTGCTGAAATGTGCACTATTCAACCAAAGCACACTTACATGGGATACTGTATCCCACAATGCAATGTGCTTGAACTACCTTTTCCAGTAAACTATTAACATCACAAATTTTAGGGACTCATTATTCAATTGACTAAAAGTTAAGACATTTTTTACACAAACACAGATGCAAAGTAATGTTTTAATTTGTGAGATGATAGCTGTATGTCACATGCAATGACATTGTAGCATACTTCTGTTTAAAATGATTATTGCATAATGCAAACCACTTCACATCAAAAAAAAAAAAAAGAAAAAAATAGTAGGCAGTATTAAATGTTTACACTAGTGTGCATCTATTTGGTGCCTCTAACAGCACAGAAATGACATACTTCTGCTTGAACTTCTGTTTTGCTGTAGTACAGCAGGGAAGGCTCAAGTATCAGATGAGGACTAATTTCACTGTCAAATTAAAGTGCCTACCTTTAAACCTACAACTACTACTTTCTGCGCAAATGTGAGCTACTAAATCTATGAAATCACATCTGAAATGACCTTGGGGAGCCCGGCTCTTGGCTCTGGCCTCAGAAACATGAGTGTATGTAATCCTCTGGCTGTATCAGTTGGGTCTGTGAGGCTCAGTGTGGTGGAAGGGGAGTGACTGGGTAAAATGAAAAGTGCTGATGCCAGGGAGCCCAGTGGTAATACTACGGCCACTCAGCTGCAATGGAGTTTTCTGAATGAGCGATGAAGTAACCATGTGTTAAACACTGTTGTTACAAGGCCATCTGTACAGTAATTCAACTAGAAGTTATTAAACTTTCATATCACTGAAATGTCACAACATTTATATATGAAAGTAGAGATGCACCGAAATGAAAATCACTTCTATCAGTTATATCTACTTTAACAGCATTGTTTCTACTTTAGTTTATTGGTGAAATACAAACACATAAACTGTAATAACTTGTTTTCATGACTAATTTATTCAAACATACATTAAATAACAGGTTAAGTAAAAATATAATGAATATGTAATACAGTGCATATATTTAGCAAAATGCTCTTCTCTAGAGTTATTTTTTCTAACTAACTAATGAGTTTATGGATACTGAATAGCTTGCTTAAGGTAAATGTTAAGTGATATTGTACAGCCTACAAGCTATTTTATTGGCGTTTTTCCCTGGTTGAAACACTGATTGAGTAATTACATGAGACAGGATTCATTTCGGTATGTTGTAATATATCTTTCAACATTCCTTCTGCTGTTCAACCATGTTTATTTCTATCTGTAACTAGTAGTAAAGAGGAAGAGATGATCGGTTAATGTCCACTAAGATGGCTACAGTGATCTGTCACACCATATTAAAGAGTGCTAAAACAACCATTTACTGTTTGTATTTTATAATAAAATCGACAAAATCTTATATTATATATATATATAATGTTAAATAACTGCATAATATTCTCTGGAATATTGGAATATAACAAACAAAACACTGTATTTTATTGCATTTCTCAACTGGTATGTTATATTAGATTTATTAATAATGTTTTTGTTTCTAGATTATGAAATATCTGCTGACAAAGCGCTGTTTATCTATGCATTTACACAGAACTATACTCAAAACTGCAATCGCTCGCAGAGATAATAAATAATTAATTTCCATAGAGTTGTGTTTACTTGGATGTTTATTAGCGAATCAATGGTTATATTTTAAATGTTTATATAATTACGGTGTTTTAAACAAGTAAATCTTGTTAAAAGTTGCGGTGGCCGTGCTGGAGCATTTCCTGAGCATCAACCCGCTGAGTGAACAGCAAAATGCAGACGACTTCACGAGAGACTAATGATGAGCATAAACAACAGAGAGAGAATTAAATTCCGCGCTTTTATTTACAACATGTGCTCATTCATGGCTGTATTATTTAATTCATGCAAAGTTACATCTTTATTGCGACAGGACTTGACAGATTATCTTACGTGACCGTGAGCTTGTCTCTATTTCTTAGAGACAAGCTGCATAAACTAGCTACATTTCAGGCATTTATGTAACACATCTAATTTGTGCATTAATGGCTGTTATGTTAAATAAAGTTTACTAATTACAGCAAAGCAGGTAAGTATACTTTACCTGTGCACGTCGTTGTCTCGTCTCCCCTCAGATGCGCTGTAATGGCGATCCTGAGCGCAATTCTCAAAACACCCACAAGATGGCGGCGTTTATTGGTAAATCCGATATTACGAAACCGATATCCGATTATAGTAAAATGCTTAAACATCGGGGAAAATATCAGTAAATCGATATATCGGTCGATCTCTAATCAGTATCAAAATATCTGCCAAACTTGACATCCATCACTAGTAGCAAACCAGAGAACAAAAAAGCACAACCATTCCGTGATACAAATACAGCTGTGGATACAGCAAAAATTTTCAATTTGGTGCAAACTCAAACTATTGTTTGTTTGTCTTTTATGTTTTATGCATTATTTTTTTCACGATAAGGCCTGTTATGAGGCCATTAACTTTTGTATCTAGTTTACAAGCCAAAACAACACCCTTCATCTTGATAAAGCCTCGCCTCACCATGTTCTAAGACTTCAAAACATCACAATTAAAAACAGATTGAAACTTCAGTTACACAATAAATCATCACATGCTGGTGTATTTCATGAGGAAATCACGAAGACAAATACTGAAAAAATTATAATCACTTATTTTCAGATCAAGTCTTGTGGTTCGAATTTCCTAAGGAAAATCTTTTTCAGTTGACGCCACAGGGAACAAGAACTAGCATTCAAATTTGAAATCACATGATCTTGATATGCTTTTGTACTTTGAAAATTTTCTAGGACTGGTATAACCAACCAAAACAATACTAAACCATTAAACTTACTAATGTATAAAATAAGAAACTTGAAACATCTAACCCTTAATATTTCATTATTTTCTGCAAAATATTACAAATTTAAATGCAAAAACCAAAACAGAACAAACGTATAGTGAAATAAAGGTTTGGCAAATCCCACTTAATTACATTTTGGGGAAGCCAAGGAGAAACTGCATATGCATCTTATATCACGTACACTGTGATTCAAAGGTTTGGAGTCAGTAAGATTTTTTTTTAAATATTTTCATTCAGCAAGGACGCATTAAAAATTAAGCAATTAGCTTTCAACATTGATAATAATGAGAAATGTTTCTTGAGCACCAAATCAACATATTAGAATGATTTCTCAAGGATCATGTGACACTAAAGACTAGAGTAATGATGCTGAAAATTCAGCTTTGCCATCACAATATTTTTGCTATACTGTATTTTTGACCAATTAAATGTAGCCCTGGTGACTATAAGAGAATTCTTTTGAAAACATTTAAAAATAGTACCGACCCCAAACATTTTAAAAGTTGTGTATATACAATAGCAGCTGGTTCAGTCAAAATTTTTCCTCTGTGCACAAGCATGTTTATGCATTTTGGCAGTCGGTTACCTCTGCTGATCCTTTGTTTCTCTCCGCTCAGGATTCCTGGAGTGTCAATCACACTGATGCTCTCCAGAACAGGATTGGGAAGCTGGGCACACACAAACCTGAAGGCCAACCCAAACAAACAGAGGAGTCACACTCAAGGACACCGCAATCTTACTCTTATGCTTGTTCTCTCTTTAAAGTGAAAATATACATTTGTGTCACTAGAGTAAAACAAGCTCTTTACTAAAAAGTCCTAAATATCCAAACCTGTGAGTGTGAAGTTGCAATAACTTGGCAAAGATACATGGAGCAGAGTGCCATAAATCATTATTTTGTTACCATCTAAGCATGTAGTTTGACCAAGCTGGGCATGGGGAAGCATAAAAAGCAAGTAAGACGTTACATTTTTATAGCCTGGAAAAAGCCAGAAAGTTGTGTGCATGGCTTTTGTGGCTTAGTGTGTGAACTAGGCCCAGAAAAAGTGTGTCATGTTTTGAAATGAATCGCTAGGGACCTCAGGCTGTGGAAAAAATTTTCCTAACATTATTTACTTTTCTTTTGACAGTTCCTATTAGAACATGTTGGACACAAACAACTTGAAAGAAGAGAAGCATGTACATTTACTGAAGATGCGGCACCAGACCACACGCTAGTACAAAATATCTAGCGGTTCAGGCCAAATATGAAAGTTTTAAGCAGGAGAGTTATTTAATATTAGAAACTACTCAAAATCAAACATTAATCCAATGACAAAATAACTATATTTGTAGCTGTCTTGCTTGTATTGTCAAATAGTTTGATGTCTAATTATATGCAGTAGTTTACACCGTGTACACCGAGCTGCTGCTATTTGTGCATTCACAAATGATATACATATCTAAAAATATATCTGAAAACCAGGGCAGTTGTCTCAAGCATTTCAAATTACATAAACCCACAGCCAAACAGGGTGCATGACAAGTAATATCCCATGAGCATGTTTACTACCTCCTTGTATAAAACTGTGAAGAGAAAATAGCATTTCTTTGCAGAAAGACCTCAGATGTTAAAGAGGAATTTCACACAAAAATGAAAATTCTGTGGAACACAAAAGAAGATATTTTTTATCCCAATATATTTTCATATGGACATTCTTCAAAATATCCTTTTACAGATGAAAGTCAGTCATACAGGTTTGGACTGACATGAGGGTGAGTAAATGATTACAGTACTTTCATTTATGGGTGAACTATCCCTTAAAGGAACACTCTCTCTAGGGGAGTTGGAAAATGAGCTTAACAGTTGAGTTTTACCGTTTTCGAATCCATTCAGCTGATCTCCGGGTCTGGCGGTACCACTTTTAGCATAGCTTAGCATAGTTCATTGAATCTGATTAGAACGTTAGCATCTCGCACAAAAATGACCAAAGAGTTTCGACGTAAGAATCAAGGAATTATCAAGAAATTATCGTAATATCATTGCGCCTGCTGCACCCATGGTACGGCAGTAAAGTTCCTTGATTATTACGCTGGAATGAGAGTATAGTTCCTAGATATATCGGCCTAGAAAATCGCAACTTTTCATTTTCCGTCGGTCTTGGTACACAGAAGAGTCAAGTTTTAAATAGGAAAATATCGAAACTCTTTGGTCGTTTTTGAGCAAGAAGCTAACGGTCTAATCAGATTCAATGAACTATGCTAAGCTATGCTAAAAGTGGTACCGCCAGACCCGGAGATCAGCTGAATGGATTCGAAAACGGTAAAACTCAACTGTTTAACTCTAGGGGAGTTGGAAAATGAGCCTATGTTCAAAAAAAGTGGAGTGTTCCTTTAAAAAGTGTGTGTTGCTGGTTTTCTGACAAAATTGCAAAAAAAGAAAAAATTTCAAAAACACGCAAGCTTTGCAATTGCAAAAGGCAAAGAGGCAGTTTTCTCAAGAGTTTTTCTGCTGATTTGCACAACAAGCAGAGCAGCCTGCCAAACCCTCAGAGTACTATGTGCAGCACAGACCACCTGCACAAATAATCACATGCATGCGACTGCATCCTTAGGGATGTTTCATAAAGGACTGTCACTCTATCACGCACACTTTTACTGTTGAGTAATTTTCAGACTGTGAATGACAGCCTGTTTAATATGCTTGGTGAGCTTGATGGTATGATGTTCTCTTATCTGTCAGTGGCTTAATCATGTGACGGGAGGTCAGTGGATTGGACAGCATGAGGAAACTCAATCATGAGAAGGAATGTTGCCTAGTGCCTGCCCCCCTCTGTGATGTCATCATGATTTAGGAAGACCATGTTATTTCTGCCAATCTCAGCCCAGGCTAAAGCTCTAAAGGCCCTGATATACAGTACTTCAAGCAAAATCGAAGAGCGAACTGATGTGACGTCATTCCGAACAAAATCATGCCAAAACGAAGTTCGTTAGGGAACATCCCGACATTAGTCTAAGCAGTGTAGGATGTTCACTAACAGAAATTCGCTGCTCACGTATTTCGAACTTCTTCAAAAAAAACCTTGGCCATGAGTGTATCAGGGCCTTAAATGTTTTGCTCTAAAGTTTGGCTGAACCATGTTTATTTCAATAAACATGAGAACTAAAGTAAAACATTTTTGTTTTAATTCCACCTGTTAAGGAAGGCATTGCCAAAGGCGTTGAGTTTCCGAAAGGGTTTTTTGGGATCCACAACCAGTGCGTTTCCTGGTATTAGTCCCTCCATGTTGCCATGCATCACTGCTATGAAGGAGTCAGTTGTGGGTTCTGGACCAATCCGCATACCAGGGAAGTCCTGCTCCAGGAGATATCTATAAAAAGAGATTCATTTAGATTAAAGCACTTCAACATTTTATGTCATAACTTTTCTTTCTTTTAAATTTGGCAAAATTATTATAATTCAAAATTTAAATAAAAAATAAAATTCCAATGTGTTCTCAGACTTTGGGATCTATTCCTGTAATGGACACCTCATGTAAGACCATGTTCACATGATTTCTGCTGCTGTTAAAGGAACACTGCTAAGATCACACTCTAATAGAGAATGTGAGATTTCTAAGATAATGTTTACTCTTCTCAGCACAGAGCCATTCAAACAAACCCTGCTGTGGACATGTGATGGCACTGAGACTGTTTGGAATACAGTGCAGGTCAAAAAGAGCTTGAGTAACAACAGGACACTTGGCCTCAGCTGAGAACTTATTAGCTGCAGTTTATACCAGTAACACAAGAGTGTAAACGGAACACTGGCGTCATTTGGATGTTTTGCCAAGGCCAGTGCATCTAATACAGAGGAAGTTATCTATTGCTTTTCTGTAACCCTGTGAAATCACAAAACAAAATTAAAACAAATGTGTCCCCGACTCACAATATGCACCACCGTTCAAAAGTTTGGAGTTAGTAAGATTTTTTTAAAGAAATTAATACTTTTATTCAGCAAGGATGCATTAAATTGATAAAAAAAATATATTAAGGTGCACAACTGATAATAATAAATGTTTCTTGAGCACCAAATTAGCATATTAGAATAATTTCTGAATTTGATCATGTGACACAAGACTGGAGTAATGATGCTGAGAATTCAGCTTTGCAGCTACAGGAATAAATTACATTTTAAAACATTAAAACACAAAACAGTTATTTTAAATTTGAATAATATTTGACAATATTAGTGTTTTTACTGTGTTTTTGAGCATAAGATCGCTTAAACTTTTGGTAGTGTACACACACTGATCTACACCTGTAATTTTACATTATATATAAAGAAACTTCCTACATTAGGGTGAATTAGAATCTGGATACCCTGGTGCTCAAAGCAAAAAACTGTTACCACTGGACGAAGTTATACCAGTTCATTGATTACTTGCTAATCTATGCATTTGTCCACTGACCTACACATTCAGTGTTAAGCATGAAACTTCCCATGACATTATAATGAAGTGTTTCATGGGCTCTCTCACATTCAGGAAACATACAGAGAAAGTTGAGCTTATTTTCTTTCATAGTTATGTGTTCAGTCAGCAGAACAGACACTGTGTCCACTGAGGCTCTCACGACCCTTATGAATAATGCACAGGAGGAAAGAGAGCCAGAGCGAAAATGAGAAGGCACATTTGTTACTGCTAGTGCAGGACAATACTCTCACATTTAAGACTCACCTCAAGTACAAACATGGACTAGTTATTCAAAAAAAATCCCAGATAATGTGATTAAATTAACTACAGCCAATGACATTACATTTTATGATGGTTATGAATCAGAAAATAACATTCAGAAGTTTTTTTTATGTTTTTGAAAGAAGTTTATGGTTAACATAACAAGGCTGCATTTATTTAATAAAAATTACAATAAAAACAGTAATATTTTAGATATTATTACAATTTATAATAATCTCTTTCTATTTTAACACATGTAATTTATTCCTGTGATGCAAAGCTGAACTTTCAGCACAGTCTTCAATGTCACATGATCCTTCATAAATCATTCTAATATGCTGATTTGCTACTCAAGAAAAATGTATTATTATTATCAGTTGTGCACCTGAATATATACATATATATAGATATATATACATATATATACATATGTTAATATATAATTTTGTTGAAACGTTTTTTTTTTCATGATTTATTTGAAAAAGATTTTTTTGTAACATTGCAAAAGTCTATACTGTCACTTTGAATAAATTGAATAAGTTTGAATAAATAAACTTTAAATTTTTGCTGAATAAAAGTATTAATTTCTTTCAAAAAAATGTTTTTACTGACCTCAGAATTTTGAACAGTTGTGTAATTTATGGTTAAAAAAGGTTGACAAATCAAATTTTAGCATTATAAAATTGATTTTAAAAAAAATCTACAACTTGTTAATGAATTCAGAACGTTTGCATATAGACCTAGAAAAACGTTCAAATAACTTGCTTACAAAGTACTAATTTTAAGCTATTTTTTAACTTCTCAGTCTGAATAATCTTCAGGTTAGTCTTAACAGTGTTGGAATGACCACATGATTTCTTTTAAAATGGATAATCCATATGTCTCCATCCACATTCTGGGACCTATTAGTGACAAGTTACTAAGGCAATGCTGGAGTCAATGTTAGTGTCTCTTGTTGCCTGGGGATCTTTAGTAGTTTGCTGCCTTTCATTTTGGACCCAAAAGCCTTAAATAACCCTGTAGACAAGCATCACACCACAGCAGCGACACTGTGTCATACAGATACATCTTAGAGCTGGAGCCAGGCCTGTCCTGTTTACAAGTTAACCATCTATGTCTCAGCTAAAATTAGAGTACTATGTTAAACTTTGTTTAGCATGTACTATCAAGATCTGTATTCAATGAACACAGAAATTCTCATGTAAACAGATGAATGATAAATCTGTACCACTGAAGCCATCAAATATTGTGGTTTATATGATAGTGAGGAATCTCGCATGGAACTTGAAAAACCGCCTTTGGATGTTACAAATAAGATTGCGACAGTTATTCAAATACATACAAAATATGGAAAAGAGGTGGTGTTTGAGATGACTATTTTAATCAAATCAAATGGCGGAATATGGTCTAAAGCTTCTCACAGTATAAATGTTTCACAAAAATTCTACTTAAAACAGCATTATTCACTGTACATGAAAACAGAAATGGCAAAAAAACAGGCTATATAAAAATATATTCATACACATTCATTACATCTTACTCATGTACTCACAGTATAATGTTTATGCATGTATGACTTATTCTTCATTAAATATTTTATGAAGTGCTTGATTTTAAAGTTTCCTGACTAATGTCCTTACAGTGCTCAGGACACCAGCACCTGTTTAACAGGAGCCAAAACACACATCATACCTTATAAAGCTGGTTTTGCCAGTGGAATACTGTCCCACCAGGAGAACCATGGGTTTATTGTCAAAATCTGCATCCTCCAAAGCGGGTGAGTGAAACTCATGGAATTTGTAGTGCTCCTCCAGTGGAAGCAGTTTGGTTTTGTAGAGCTTCTTCAGTCCTTCACTGACAGTCTGGAAGACTTCTGGATCTTTCTTCCTCCTGTCGTCGGTTCCCAACCAGCTGAACATGATGCAACTCGAGTATAGGCAACCTTACACGATTATTTCTGTTTTTCTTGGATAATTATTTATGCACCAACGAGCCGTATTCAAATGAATGGATTTTTCTTCTGACGTAGATGTATTTAAGAGTCCATTGAAAATGTTCCCTTGTCTCTAGGCCACTCACGACACAAAATGCTCACAAGACTAAACCATAATTACAAAATATAATGCATTACATAATATTCTGCGCATATGTCATGGTCAAAAACATGGCCAAACAGGCAGATTTTCATTCAGGCTTTGTTGGAATACAAGCGCGCGCCGCTAGACGCAACAATTCAGCGAACGCAAGAGATACAGTGTTGGAAATTTGAAAGAGAAAAGAAAACGAGCGCGAAATTCTCCAGCAGAGCAGATTCACTCACGATGACAGACGTCCAAAGGTTTCCCACTGCCGCAGATTTAAATGCCAGTGCGCTGGAGAAACCCGACACTGGAGGAAATGCCCCCACTGCTGGCAAAGCCCCACCCAGAGCACAAGAGCTCAGTCAGGGATGCAGCGCCATGGTTGCGGATGGTGATGGTTGGTACTGCCGCTTTTCTCTAGAGAGATTTTTATTTACATCATGATTGTTGAATAAAAATACCCTTTAAGGATGAATATAATATAATACAATATAATATAATATAATATAATAACATTAAAATATAATATATTAAACAGTGGCATGTATCTCTAGTAATGAAAAAAAAAACTATAAGAAAAAAATGCATTATTTATCAGCATTTAAATGTAATCACAACATCCTATATACATACTGTACTATATTATCATATCCAATGTATAAATGTAAACCAAGTGTGGTTGGAAATGTCCATCTAGTGGTAAGTCTTTGTAGAGCAACAAACTTGATAATGAAGCATGTAAAATTTCAAACAGGTTATAGTTGAAATTGTTGTGCTCCAAATAGGTAAACAACCTTTTGCTTCAGATGTGTAGAGCCAAAAAAGTCAATGCAGACAAACAAAGAAATTGCTAACCGCACACTGAATTAGATCCAGACCGGAGAAAGTCTGGCAGAAACATTTTATTTTATACACTGCGAAGTGGAAAAAGTGCAAAGTGAAAGTGAATTAAAAGCTAGACAAGCATGAGCAAAAGTTTCAGCACATTGCTTTCTTCAGTGCTCACCTATAATAAAACAGGTTATTGTATTATCTGGTCTATATACTGTATTATATTATATAATATAGTCTATATTATATTATTGTCAGGGTTATGTTTGATTTAATTGTTTTCATGTGTTTCTTGTGTTCTATGTTTCTTGTGTTTCCTTGCAGTTTAGCCTTGATAACCCCCTTGTTAGTTTTGCTCTATTTTGCTTATTTTATGGTCGCGTGAGAAAGTTACAAAGAGGACATTTGGGAAGTTAACAGAATGTCCTATAGTAATAGTAACATTCCTGAATGTTCCCTGAAGGTCCACCAAATAACGTCCCCCAAACCTTAAAAGAACTCCACATCGTGACCGTCTCTGAACGTTCTGGGAACGTTACCAGGTGACAGGTTAGATGTTGATGTTTTATAGAAAATAATAAAGTTTGAAGTCACCGTTATGGAGGTGAGCGTTTGCTTTAGATAGGTTCTTGATTCTTGATATTTTAACATTAGATTTTCTCTGGCTGTTTTAGCTGTGTTTCTAATACATGTTTGTTATAGTTAATAACAGTGATTCAATCATCATGGAGTTTCCTTATTCACTGATCCTCTCCAGAGTTTAAGCTCTGAGTGTGTTAACTGTTAGTTTTTTTTTTTTGTTTTTTTTTAATTAAATTCAATATACATACAGAGTTTGATTAGGACAGACTTTTTTTTTTTTTTTACAGTATTATAGGGCTACAATAATGTGAAAGTAATACAATATTCAGTGAATAAGGCCACTATATGACAATGATGAAATCATCAACAATGAGCAAACAAATTCATCTGATCAGACTTTTTTTTTTTTTGTAAAAAATGTGCTTTAGAAACATAATTAGAACAAGTGGAGAAAAAATAAAGACGTCAAGGGCCAGGAGCCCAACTAAAGCAAGTGCTTACCTCCACAACGGTGACTTCAAACTTTATTATTTTCAATAAAACATCAACACCTCATTAAGAAGTTTTGAATGAAAGAAATAAAGTCAGAGTGGTTTGTAATAAGTGAAGATGCTGAGATCTAGAGAGATCTGTTAGTGTTTAATGTTCTGTTTCTGTTATGAGTTTTGTGAGGTTACCATTGTGCTGAAGAGTAGAGCCTGTGCTTCAGTCAGTGATGAGCCAGAAATGCTGATGTCATGCTGTATGTTGCTTTATTTAAAGACAGTACCTGTGTAGCTGCTGATGCAGTGGTTATATTAGCTCATGCATGTGCTGTTGTCAGCTAATGATTTACTGCAAGAGATATGCATTTTACAGAAAAGGTTTTGTAATAATAATCCAGGAATTACCTGTAAAGTGCATTTTTTGTAAGACATTTAAGAAAAATTAGTTTTTGTTTGAACAGCCACTTTTGTAAGTCAATTTAGCTCTAATTTTCAATTAAATCTTTTGACAAGGGCAGCAGGGACGTTCTGAGAACATCACAAATAAAATATTGTACCCTAAACGTTCAGAGAACGTCCTGAATGTTCTGTGAAGGTCCGCCAAATAATGTCCCCCAACCCTTAAAAGAACTCCACATCGTGACCGTCTCGGAACGTACTGGGAAAGTTACTAGGCAACGTTCTTAACACCAGTGTTGAAGTTCTGAGAATGTTCTGGGAACGTACAATTTCTGTGTCTTATTTACACCCCCTTGTTTGCCTCTGTGTATTTATCCTGTTTTATTCAGTTCACTGTCAGTTGTTTATGCTATTTTGTGTATTCTCCTGTGACCTCTTGCATTCTGGTTTGATAATTAAAGACTTTTGAATTAGTACTTCTCTGTGCGTGTTGAACACACCAAGAACGTGACAGAATAACCGACCCTCAAGCAAGTAAAAATATGGACTGTTACTCACAAAACAGTCACATGCTGGAGGAATTTGTAGAGGACATTCTGGAGCTCTACAATGAGGTGCTTGGATGATGAAACCCTTAAACAGCTATTCTGGAGTGGAATGGATGACATTCTAGGACAGATGCTGCTGGTGAGTGAGGATCACCTTGCCTTCGTTGAGTTTGTGGAGTATGTCTTGTGGGTTTGTGGATCCTCTCTCACAGTGGGAGTCATGGAAGACAATACCATCAGCTTCAACTCCCCAGGACCTACCTTCAGTAGCTATCTCTCTGCCCGCTCTAGATAAGTCACATCGTCCCAGCCCATAGGGCCCCGGACGACCAGAGAGATTCTCTGCCATGGACCAAATGACAACGCCCATGTCCTCCACAGATCCTGAGCCAGCACCCACCGTGGACCACAAGCTAGCTACATCCTTGGACCACGAGCTCCATCCCCGTAACACACCAAGCCAACGCAGACGAATTAGTGGCGACAAAAGCAGACTGCAGGGGTTGGTTCACGTCCAAAGTTGCCCTGACGCACCAAACCGACGCTCGACACCTGACGGCCAAGTAGCACATCCGTTCTGCACCTGTGTATGAAGAAATGCTTTTCCGTACCAGCAGGTGGCACTAGCTGAACAGCCAATGATCAGATGGCCCGACTGACCAATGAGCTCCGACGCGGATTCAACATGAATCGGCTGAAAAAAAGCCGACGAGGACCAACTTCAGCTAACAGTGCGGAACACACTGAGAAAGCTTAGTCGGCCGACGAACAAAAACTGCCCGACGGCCGACCGTTGGCTTGGTGTGTTCTGGGCTTTAGGCCCCAATGTGTCAGCCCTTCTGCTCCGCCATGGTCTGCCATCACTCAGGCTCCCTCCGGCTCGACCTTGGTCCATCGTCACCCTGGTTCCACCATGGACTTAATTAATTATACCGGTCTCATTTAATCCACTTTGGCCTGTTGCACAAAGCTGGTTTCAGTTTCTACCCAGGTAAGTTCAAGATTAGTTTGAGTAAACTTCGTTTTTTCAGGCTTATGAAGGTGGATTGGTTTTTAGCGAAGTTCATTGCTATGGTAACTAACACTACAGGGCTAACCTGCTCCGGAGCAGGTTTTTTTCTGGGTTAGAGATCGCAAACCAAAACTCGACCAATCAGCTGTGAGTAAAGTGACATATATCTGATGCAATAAAGCCACTCCCCCTGTATCTCTCGCTCCAAATTAAATCAGTTTATAGTGAAAACACTTTAGAGACAAAATTGCTCATCTTTTGCTGCTTAATTATTTATTATATTTATATTATATGAATTATGTATAATTCATATAATAGTATATTCATATAATTATATTACTTGACAATTAATATTTAACTTTGCTTTTAAATTGATATAAATATAATACATGCATCGATATATACAGCTTTTAAACAAATTAAGCTTATGTGTATTCATTTGAGCTCTTTGTGAATCTAATTATTAATAAATTATTAGGCATATTTCTTTGATTCACATGCATTGATATAGTCAGATATTTTCTTTCAGCTGCCTTCTCAAACTTTCACTGCAGCAGTGTTTATTCCTGCCTTGTAAATACATTTAATTTCATGATATTTTTCATAACGATCTCTTACCCTGCGTCTCAATCAGCTCCCTAGCTCCCTAGGTCGTGAATCAGTATATCATGGAAATGAATGTGGCTGATTCCCTGATCAGTGCCCTGACTACTGAAAGAGGGAGCTGATTGAGACGCACCATTAATCTTCAGAAGAAAAGTGAATTGCGCGGCTCTCTCGCGAGAAGTGAATCAAAAGGATGCTCTGCATGTTCCGTGTGATTGGCTGTTTGCCGCACGTGTCACACTTTCAGGTGCATGCGCTTCAGAGTTAATCGCGAAACTGGATTAAACCTGAGTTGACAGAGAGAGTTTATACCGAGCGTTGTGCAACATCTGATCCTGATCTTAACCAGTTTGGATTTATCTGGATTTGTCAACTCTAAACCTACTCTGAAACTCAGAGTTTGTTCAACTTGCTTCATGCAACAGGCCACTTGTCTGCTTCTGTGTATAAATACTTCCTGTTTTGTTCAGTTCACTGTTGGTTATTGTCTTTACTTTGAATGTGTTCATGCTATTATGTATTCCTGTATTCTCCTGTGACCTTCTGCATTCTGGTTTGAATATTAAAGAATTATTACTTCTTCTTACGTGTTGACTAGAACACACCAAGAATGTGACAATTATATATGCCTAATGCCTATAGATAGCCTATATAATGGCGTGTTTAGTGCCGATTGTAATATCTTCAAGACTATGAGGTGGGCTCAAAGACTGTAGTGAGGCATGACAGAACAAATTAAATATTCTAAAAGAAGATAAGCCTGCAGGCAATATTCAGCATAGTGAAGGTACCACGTACTTCAGAGGAAATGAGAGGATTCAGTAAATATTTTATACTAATGATATTTCCACAATGAAGAAAGCCTACGGAAATTTATTTTGGTCACTATAAAAAACATAAACTCCTTAAATCAACAGGAAATTGATTCGATTTCATCGAATCATATTTTTAAATGCTAGTATGCATATTTTGAACGAGTACAAAGAGTGTAAACAGAACATACCACCACTAGATGGGGCAATAAGACAACGAAACACTAACCTGGAAATCCGTGACTGATGTTAATAAATAGTTTTCTAATTTTTTATGTTGTTTATTTATCTATAAATGTTTGTACACAAATAAACATTGTAATAATAGAAATTTGTACAACACTCGTGGACACTCACTGTCCAGCTCATAGAGCTGTGGAAGAATATGCTGATATAATGTAACAGCAAAGGTAAGCGAAAATATATTACTTGCCTCAAACCTCATAGACTGGAAATTTTAATACGCAAACACTTACAAAGTACATAAAAGGGTGGAAACTGTGACTATGCTTTTACCGCTAGATGTCTCTCTCAGTCACACAAACGGTTTTGATCTTTCCTTTCAAAGTTTAATTCAAGTCGAGGACTAAAACAGACAGGATTACTGGAGAAACAAATGAAAACAAACTGCTGCTGAAATTAGATCATATTATTATTACATTCTTGTGAGGTAAAAGACAGAGTCTGATAATAGATGTAATATGCTGTGAAGCAGTTTTGTTATGTAATAAGAGAGCAGAAACAAGTTCCTCTCCTTTGTATTTTTGATGAAAGGAACATGGAAGCAAACAACCATGACACGTTTTCCTAGATGAGGGGCTGAATTTTTATAATTGAAAAAGGAAGATAATTGAAACTGGGCTATTTAATATTCAGAACCTGTATTGTATCCCACTGTTGTCCTTGTTAGTGGGTGATGAAGCACAACAGATACGAAGACGCACTTCTGCTGAGCTGTTTCATGTGCATGAAGGCCCGAGGCTGTTCATATTGCTCTCTGAATCCCCATTACAACAGCCAACTGTTGTTCAGTAGTACTGTGACACAACAGTAGTTTGCCTAATGGACGATCAAAGCAAAATAAGTAACTTGTTACATATGATAAGAAGACTTTTGTCCCTCTAAACTCTAAATTCAGCAGGAATATGCACTGTATCGAAGCTATACAAGTAGCCTATCAAAGACTATTAAAGGGTAGTTCACATCAAAATAAAAAATTTGACTTTATTTACTCACCTATAACCTGTATGATTTTCTTTCTTCTGCGAAACACAAAAGAAAGTATTTTGAAGAATGTTGGTAATTATACAGCTTAGGTGACCATTGACTTTCATTATATGGCCAAATTACCCCACACATTTTTCAAAATATTTTCTTTTATGTTCCAAAGAAGAAAGAAAGTGATACAGTTTTGGAATGAGATTAGGGTGAGTAAATGATAAAATAATTTTCATTTTTGGGTGAACTATAACTTTAATATGAAAAACATCCACAGTGCGCTTTTAAAGGGATAGTTCACCCAAAAATGAAAATAATGTCATTTATTACTCAACCTTATGTCGTTCTACAGCTGTAAGACCTTCGTTCATCTTCAGAACACAAATTAAGATATTGTTGATTAAATCCGATGGCTCAGTGAGGCCTCTATTGAGAGCAAAGCCATTGAAACTCTCAAGGTCCATAAAGGTACTAAAAATATTTGATACAGTTCATGTGAGTTCAGTGGTTCTATCTTAATATTACAAAGCGACAAGAATACTTTTTGTGCGCCAAAAAAAAAAAAAAAGAAGAGTTTTCAACAATATCTATATGGGCCGATTTTAAAACACTGCTTCAGAGCTTTACGAATCGAATCAGTAAATCGGAGCGCCAAAGTCACGTGATTTCAGCAGTTTAGCCGTTTGATAGGAGATCCGAATCACTAATTCGAAACAAAAGATTCATAAAGCTCAGAAGCTTCATGAAGCTTTCATATAGATATTGTTGAAAAGTCGTTATTTTGTTTTTTTGGGTGCACAAAAGTATTCTTGTCGCTTTATAATAAATTATGATGAAAACTGATTGTTGTGAAAATGACGCTAGATGGAGCTGCATTTGTATGAAAAAAAGAAAGTGCGAGTTTGCGGTGTGATTTGAGGGAAAGTAGTACCAGTTTACGTTACCCAGGTGATGTACAGTCCAATCTTGCCATGGACAACTTAAAAAATTAGGAAATTGTGGAATGCCGCAATTGACCAATCAGAATCATGAATTCTAGAGAGCTGTGTAATAATGAGGATGAGATAACGTAATTGTAATTTTTGGGTGAACTATTCGTTTAAGCCGATGGAATGCAATCTCAACTGAAACCGCAGAAGGTGTTTGAGTAAATTTTGAGGGAACAATGAAAGGAGACAGTCTCATAAAGTGGCAGAGAGAGGTGGATACCTAGGGAGTGCAAAGCTCCATCTGTTTTATCATATTTAAGGACTAAATCTCAGGGGCAGCTCGTGCAGACTTGATTTATAATGTGTCATACATCTTGATGAGTTCGCCAGGCATAGTATCTAGCATGTGTTTGTGTGATTCTGTCATTTTGGTGGAGCTCACAAGGCTATGCAGACCTGCTACCTGTTTGTGCCAATTCACTCTTGAATTATCTGGGCAGATCTGTATATAGTGGTATCACAAATTCAAGAATCTGCCACCCATTTATCTTCTTGTAATTTTGTTACACGTCCAATTTCCTAACAGTTCATGGTTGTGTAGCATTACTGTACTGAAAAAACATCTTTTTCTCCCTCTCTCTCTCCTCTTGAGCTGAGATGTGGGCTGGCAGCTTTTAACAGTTTGAGTGGCTCCACAAGGATCCAATTATATACACATATTAAGCCATACAGCAGAGTGTTTAATAGCATAAACGGTAAGGCATATTTTTCAGTCCTGTTAAAATTGTCTTATTTACCATATTGGATGTTGGGGGTTTTGCGGCTAGCTCTGGATAATCCAGTTTAAAAGAATTATCACAAATGAGATCTCTTTACAGTAGTATCTCAATTGTTGCTTCCAGACAGCATTCATAGACAGCAGATGACAGTAAATAAGACTTGAAACACCCCAGTCATTGTTTCAGATGAGACCTCATCAGTGTCTCAAACTGTGCACAGATTTGCAAGATATTGCAGTATGCAATGAAAAATCAGCAAGCTCAACATGAACTCAAACGTTTTGTAATCAAATTATTTTTAAAACCAAATTATCTCAGTCACACACTATCCACTTTTAGCAAGTATGGACTTGCTTCTGCTAATAGATACACAGAGACGCTGCTGTGAGCATGTACGATATGCTGCTGCTGCATAGATATACATAAATCCTGTAGCAGATCTAGGCAGGTGGAGCTGGGGAAGGTGGAGGGTTTCAGAGGAACTCTGGACTAGCTTACATCAAACAACCAGACCATTTAAATGTTGAGCAAGCAATCTCATTGGCTCCAGTCAGCTTGTGCCATGTGGTAATGCTGTGATTGCTTGCAGATTGCATGTCACGGACCCATCAGCCTGCACCCTCTAAAATTTCACGACTAAACTAGATATGTCAACAACTATCCCATTTTTTTCTTCTAAAGGGATTTTAGAAGAAATATCAGACAAAACTAATATACTTTACTTGATTAATTGTTTTCTTTGATATACACTATATTGCCAAAAGTTTTGGGACGCCTGCCTTTACGTGCACATGAACTTTAACGACATCCCATTCTTAATCCGTGGGGTTTAATATGGAGTTGGCCCACCCTTTGCAGCTATAACAGCTTTAACTCTTCTGGGAAGGCTTTCCACAAGGTTTAGGAGTGTGTTTATGGGAATTTTTGACCATTCTTCAAGAAGCACATTTGTGAGGTCAGGCACTGATGTTGGACGAGAAGGCCTGGCTCGCAGTCTCCGCTCTAATTCATCCCAAAGGTGTTCTATCGGGTTGAGGTCAGGACTATGTGCAGGCCAGTCAAGTTCCTCCACACCAAACTCACTCCTCCATGTCTTTATGGACCTTGCTTTGTGCACTGGTGCGCAGTCATGTTGAAACAGGAAGGGGCCATCCCCAAACTGTTCCCACAAAGTTGGGAGCATGAAATTGTCCAAAATGTCTTGGTATGTTGAAGCATTAAGAGTTCCTTTCACTGACAACTAAGGGGCCAAGCCCAACCCCTGAAAAACAACCCCACACCATAATCCCCCCTCCACCAAACTTTACACTTGGCACAATGCAGTCAGGCAAGTACCGCTCTCCTGGCAACTGCCAAACCCAGACTCGTCCATCGGATTGCCAGACAGAGAAGCGTGATTCATCACTCCAGAGAATACGTCTCCACTGCTCTAGAGTCCAATGGCGGTGTGCTTTACACCACTGCATACGACACTTTGCATTGCACTTGGTGATGTGGATGCAGGTGCTTGGCCATGGAAACCCATTCCATGAAGCTCTCTACGCACTGTTCTTGAGCTAATCTGAAGACCACATGAAGTTTGGAGGTCTGTAGCTATTGACTCTGCAGAAAGTTGGCGACTTCTGCGCACTGTGCGCCTCAGCATGCACTGACCCCGCTCTGTGACTTTACGTGGCCTACCACTTCGTGGCTGAGTTGCTGTTGTTCCCAATTGCTTCCACTTTGTTATGATACCACTAACAGTTGACCGTGGAATATTTAGTAGTGAGGAAATTTCACGAATGGACTTATTGCACAGGTGGCAACCTATCACGGTACCACGCTTGAATTCACTGAGCTCCTGAGAGCGACCCATTCTTCCACAAATGTTTGTAGAAGCAGTCTGCATGCCTAGGTGCTTGATTTTATACACCTGTGGCCATGGAAGTGATTGGAACACCTGAATTCAATGATTTGGAGGGGTGTCTCAATACTTTTGGCAATATAGTGTATGATCCTGACCTTTTTGTGAATGAACCATTTGTAAAATTCCAAAAGAAAAAATGTTTGTCTTCATAATTTTTAATCACAATATAACTCTGCCTCTGACACAACGCTCTTATTATTTTCATTATTCAATCAATTTCTAGTGGATAAAATCAAGTCCCACCCTACATTTTTTAACATTTAAAATCCAGTTAGACAGAAATATATCACATTATGGAATTAAAATGGTTGTGAATGCTGTTTCATGTTGATTTCGAATAAAACATCTTTTAAGCAATACAAACAACATTTAAGCAATAACATTTCCTCTGGGAGGATTGCTAGTTTTTCATTCACACTCATTATCAAAAGTTAGACAAAATCAAAATGAATGCACAGTGAATAGTGTTCAAAGAGATAAAATAAGATAAAAAGACATACTATGCATGCAAATGTATGGTGGTGGGAGTGATGGAGGATTTGAAAGGAGGACAGAGTGAGATGTGAAAATCACCGAGCCTGATCACTAATGGTGAGGAATCTAATGGACTGATGGACTAAACTGCAGGTGGGTCAGAACCACGGGCAGATTAGTGGGTCAATCATAGCACTGCCGTCCACTGCACAGCAGGATTGAACAGCACTGTAAATGTGTGGCCTGTATCAAATATTACTGCCCTACGCTAATAGCTGAACATTATTATGGCCATTAAGGCAATTCAGTGTTCCCACAATGTCCAGAATCACTTCCTGTGGCGGCCTGCTGCTGCATGATGTGTGGCTCCGATTTTCCTTGACTTTCAGCAAAAGATCAATGTTAGAAATAACACTGATTTTATTATGCTAAATTCTCTATTGCCTTTTAGATGGTTATATTATGATCTTATTGTGCTTCTTTAGTGGTTGATGAGATTTCAGTTTTTATGAAGGCATTTTCACTCTGCCATCAGTCTAATAACTGCAGAAATGATTTATTCTGGTGGTAGATTCACATCCTAATGCATGAAGACACGACTCATTTTTAAAGGCTTTCCCCGCTAACAAAAATATGGGTAACACTTTATTTCGATGGTCCACTTAAGACATTCTACTAACTATAAGTAAATTTGCAACTATGTCAACTACCAGACATTAGAGTATTAGTAGACTGTCTGCTTAATATCTGCTAACACTTTATTTTGATGGTCCCTCAACAGATGTTCCACTGACTATAAGTAACTTTGCAACAATGTGTCAACTTATTCCACTAACCGGAACCCCTAACAGGCTACTAACAGTCTACTACACTCTAATGAGAGTTAGTTGACATGTAGTTGACAAGTTACTTATAGTTAGTAAAATGTCTAAAGTGGACCATCGAAATAAAGTCTAACCAAAATGTTAATGTTATTTCTTCATGTTCTTGTTCAAAATGTTTTAAAATGCTTTAAAAATGTATTTTCTTGGTTATGCGAATGTTAAGAGAACATTCCAATTCATCTTACAGGTTTGGAACAACATGAGGGTGAATAAATGATGACAAAATTGTCATTTTTGGGTGAACTATCCCTTTAAGGCTGTAAGGGTTAACATTCATGGCTATTTAAAAGTTTGATGTTTTTGGTCGATGTTACTAATGTCTGCAATATCGCTGCTTTCAAGAACATGTGAAATGTGTGAGTGAATGATGCTTGAATAACACATTAATTCATCTGACACAGAACAAGACAGCTTCAACTGAGAGAGATGAAACACTTGTAAATAATTAAGGACCTACATCAATGCAAGCAATCTTACAGAAGAATGCAGTTTTTATATAAACAATTTTTACTCTTAATATCAACACATCTGTTTAAAAAACCCACACACATTCTGTATGTGATGTAGGCTGATGCAAATGAGCTGTTGTTCAAGAGCTCAAGGAGTTCTGTCAGTAAAGAGATTGAGGGTGACGTCCTGCCAGTCAGGTGCACTCATGTGGAGTGATTCCCTCTGTCAGACACTCGCAGGCACTCTTCCCACAGTTCAGCTCTTTGTCACCTCTCTGACTGGAGTGGGAATTTGGTGCTACAGCCATGATGGATGACATTCTAATTGAGGATAGAGAAGGTGATGTTCTGAATGATCAGTGGGCCACATGAGGTGACCAGATAAAAAAATCAGGATAGGCCAGAAATGTGGGTAGTGTGCAATGAAATGATGTGATGTAATGAAATGATATGCTGGCGACCTGAGTTTGAATCTGGCCTGGTGTGTTTTGAGTGAATGATTTTGTTAAAAGCATAACCGAAGCATAACCGAAGTTGCGATAGCCTTTTTTTCCCCCAATAGTGACATATATCAGAGTGAAACGGCTCCTAGAACAAGAAAAAATGTGGGACGGGACTTGACCAGTTTAAGCTTCACAAATCATTTTTTTCAAATTAGTGGTTCAGAGCGTGTATCAAACTGCCAAAGTGACGTGATTTCAGTAAACGAGGATTCGTTACTATACTCTTTGGTTACATCATAAGTGTTTCGAAATTGCAATGGTTAACCACTGGGGGGCATGACTTTGGCAGTTTGATACACGCTCCGAACCACTGATTCGAAACAAATGATTCGTTAAGCTTCGAAGCTTCAGTGTGTTGAAATCGCCCGTCACTAGATATTGTTGAATTAGGTCATTATTTGTTTTTTTGGTGCACAAAAAGCATTCTCTGCGCTTCATAACATTAAGGTTGAATCACTGTAGTCACATGAACTGTTTTAAATATGTCTTTAATAGCTTTTCTGGGCATTGAAAGTGTTAATTTGTCTTGCTTGCAATGCAGGCCTCACTGAGCCATCGGATTTTATGAAAAATATCTTAATTTGTGTTCCGAAGATGAACGAAGGTCTTATGGGTGTGGAATGACATGAGAGTGAGTAATTAATGACAGAATTTTCATTTTTGGGTGAACTAACCCTTTAAACATATGTTACAGATAGACAGTCTTTTCTTTTACTCTCTCCCCTGTTAATGCGTCTACAATAAACGAGAGATTTTCTTCCAATTCAGTATTGAGAGCATGAATGTCACTCTTTCCTATTATTGCCAGCAGTAACTGCTTTTCCACCATGATAGGCTTGCAAATCTGAATTTAAAACTGCAGTAGTGCTATAGGATGTAAAATAGGCCTAACACACATCCTAATAACTCACTTTGACAGAGTTGCTATACAGCAGCTTTCTTTAAAAGTTTCTCAGCATGGGCTTCATAGGATAATGATTCAGAATTCATGCATAGATTTATCGAAGTACAGCTTGATAATGTCTTTAGCTGTGAATCGGTCCATTGTGAGCTTAGGAGAACGCATGCATGTGTTTGAGGCTATACTTTTAGAGGTATAATAAGGCAATCAAAGCCAGTAATTTGGCCTGCATTAGGAGAATTATGAACATCTACATCCAAAAAGGACAAATCCATTTGCACACTTTGCTTCTGTACCGCATCAGTCCCAAAACACATTAAAAAGTCAGATGAAGTGTATGGCTTCATACTGATGCATTAAAGCACAGTCAAAATGTGAAAATAGGTACAATGCACCAGTTTCACACAATAATGTTTCTGCTGCAGTCAGCAGCTGAGAAGCTCAGCGGATCAATGAAGCTCTATTGACACCACATCTTTTTCATGTCATGAGCTATAGCTGCATGAATAATTAAACTGATCAATCTAAGCTAGGCAGGACCTATTATCCTTATTGACTGTGACATTTCTTTATGAGCACTGTTTGAGCTTAATAGATGGTGAGATCGTCTCTTTCAGACGGTATGAAGTGCAGGATTTTTGAGACATGCGTTTGTATTAAATGTGCCAAGGAAGACTGCTCCACAACAAGATATTGGAGAAGAAAGTAATTGAATTGATCTAATTGTACATTTTTATGTGTGTTATTACTTTGTTGTATATTTTTGCTTATATTATACTGTTTTATATTTATAAAATAAAAAAGTATCATATGATTTAAAATAAATAAATAAATAAATGCTATTCTTGCCAGTTAGTTTATCGAGTTACTGTTACACTGTAAAAAAAAAAAAATACAACAAATTGGTCTTAATTAAGCATTTCCTTTGGAATCATAACTCAAATGCATTCCTTGCATTTTTGGGCTTCAAAATAATTTAAATTTTAAGTATTAATAATTTAACGTAGGGTATACTCATAAGTCCTTGCACTTGAATAATTTAATTAAGCGTGGGAACATATGGGGACATGCAATAGTTGTTATGAAAAATTAATATATGCTTGGACTGTTTTAACTGGTGTTGTTGTGGCTTTTTCAAGTAATTTATCTCCACAGAAAAGAAAAAAAAAATGTAACAAAAACAAAGTTCCTTCATTTCTCCTTGATTAGAAAGTAGCCTGCAAACAGTATTGCATTGTAGTTGTTCTAAGCCCAACTTTGTGTAGCTCAACACAAGCACTTAAGATTGTTGCTGTATTTAATTGCACCTAATTGAGAAGAAGCGATATGGGTCATTGCATCAAATCTGTCTCACATGACCTTGCAGTGACTCTGAACTCAGACTGTAACCTTGGTTATTATGGGCTGGTCAGACTGCACCAGGTCTGTTCAGCTTGATTTCACAACTAAAGAGTAGAAAATCAATGAACGCTAGGATGATTCGCATGGGTCAACAAGACGAGCATAGGCCTGTGTACTTTATAGATCTCATTCATTGTTTTTGATGTCTCTCTCTATATACCCCTTATGTCTCTCACATTAACACATCAATTCAAATGAATACACAAACATGTGCTTGATATAGCCCAGTCTAAAATCATAAAGTGGGAAATTTACTTAGGCTACTTTTACTTTCCTTTGCATATTGCATATAGCCAGTCAATAGACTGCAGTGTGGATTAGTGCTGGGGACTTTTCAGTGACTTGTTCTGCTGGTTACATAGTTAAACTGGTAAGTGGCAACAAGAAACCATCTTCATGAGTGAATCTTTGGTTAATTCATTCATTCGATGCATTCAAAACACTGAATCATACAGGAATGAAACAAGCGACTGTCTTTGTGAGTGAGTCATTGAATCATTCATTCAACCGATTCATTCAAAAACACTGATTCATTTAGGAGCCAAACAGATGACTGTCTTTATAAGTGAGTCGTTGAATTATTTACTCATTCTTTTTGTCCAAAACACTGATTAATTCATGGAGACACGTAAGCAGTTAATTCGCGATGGCTTTGTTTTAAATTATTTTAAGTGGCGGAGCAAAAATACCAAGTAACTAGGAATATTGTATCAAAAATGTAGGTCACTTGGTATTATCTTATTGTTTATTTAACTGTTGAATTAAAGCACAAAAGTTGTATAACATTTCCAATCGTGCTGTCTGATATCACTTGATTGTGTGATATTGCTGCAGCAGCGGGTAGTTTAATCACTAAAATATTACTTGTAAATTCATGTCTATCAATAGAGATTACCGTAGAATCATTTTCCATTGCAGTATTTTATAAACCATGTCTTGTGTTTTGCTATCAGCTGTTAAGAATCAGACAATGCCAGGTTTGCGAATGAATCACGATTGTTCTAATAGGTCAAACGAACAGTTCACTCATGCACATTGGTTCTCACATCGAAATAGTAACAGGACATTATAAGACAGAAAACATAAAGAGCACAGAATGAGGTGGATATTTACCTACAACCACTGGTACAGACAATATATATATCCATCTCATGTCATTTTAGGCAGACTATCCTTGTAGCTACTGTATGTCACTGTGGTTGAAAGTGTTGGCAAAATCACAAATTAGTAATTAGTAAAAATGGACCTTTCAGTTCATAAATGGGGAGTGGCATCTTGATAACTGCAATATAAAGGTATTTTACCCTATAAAAGCCTTTAATGGCTGAAGGACGTACGTTTGGGCTGAGCAGTCACATCAACAGGGCTTGACTGAGGACGCAGTGTCATTGTGAAAGTGCACAACCATTGTTAAAGTTCCACATGGCACTTTTGACTCCAGCTAATTAAAATTCCCATTTCACCCTCAATAACACTTTATTATTTGGTTGGATGACTTCCCCTTCCCCTGCACACTCTGACTTTGTGTAGCAGTACATGCTGTGCTGTATCAGATGGGGTTTAAGAGGTCTAATCTGGCCAGACAGAGCCGGTAGCAGACTGATCCTCCTACTATGAGGTAACACAACAAAATAGCACAAATTACTGTGTTACGTGCCCATTAACTGCCACTCATCACAACCGCTAATTTGCTTAGCAGTGCCAGACACACTTTGAAGCATCCAGCATTTTTCTTTTCAGAGTGAAGTTGCTGAAACCAAGTTGAACACAAGAGTACCATAATGTTATAATGTTGTGTGGACAAAATATAAAACAAGTGAATTTATTTCCCATGATTAAATCCCACAATTTTTAATAAATTATTATCTAGATCTCAGAGGCCTGGAATTTCTGTACTGAATAGCAACCCAAACTATACAGCATCATATTTTTTTAACTAATATTTAATTTTTGTAAAATCTATTTTTAGTTATTGCTAACATATTAATTGCAAATAAAATGTCAAATTCCATTTACACAGTTACATTTTTTAACCTTAAATGCATGAATTTTTTTCCAATCATTATTACATATTCGGGTCTTTATATATATCTAATATATCTAACACAGATGGATCTCTAACTGCCACAATAGTATAAAACTCTCTTGATATTTTAATAACAATTACAAAAGAATAAAATAAAGCATATTTCATTACCTTTTGGAACTTGGAAGTGTTCAATTTGTGCATGCTTTTTACCATCATCACTGTAATCGTCAGAGCTCATTTTCACATTCAGCATCTGGCTCATATTCACAATCTCAACCATATTCTCAAAACTATAATTTTCAGCATTTTCAAAATCAATACTTTGATCTCTGACAGCATCTTCACCAGATCCACCATCAAGTGACAGTGACACTAATATTTGATTGTGTACAATACTTGCTCAGCCATTTTAGTACTTGCGTATTCTTTTGTTTTATGCCTGCAGTAATTATGAGTGAAACATCACGTCATCATTGTGTATCAGACATTGCCAACTTGAAGAGGGTGAATTGCAATTAATGAGTCAGAGATTCAATTATTTTTGTGCAGAAAAAATATACTCACACAGTTACATACCTCAGGTCGCTTGCGACCCTATACACTTTTTACAAAAAAAAAATTAGAAGAGAGACATTTTTTGTTTTTCTTGTTATATTGTTTATAATGAATAGATTGAGGAATACTAAGAAGGCTGAACTTTAAAAAATGAATGAGGGAGAGAATAATAAATTATGTCCCAGGTCGATAAAGACCTGAGGTTCGTTTAAGGGTTAAAAGAAAAAAACAAGATCAACAGGTTATTGTCTTTATTTTAAGGGAAATATGAGTATATAAATAACTACAAAGCAACATTTTTGTTTATTCAATTTTGTTTCATTTCTTATTTTGTTATATAGGCTAATAATAAAAATTGCTGCTAGAAAATTACAAAAAACACAGTTTTAAGGCCCATTTACACCAAGAACGACAACTATAAAGATAACGATAAAGATATAGTTCTAAAAATTCTAAATATAAAAGAATAGCACTGTCCACACCACAGCTATAACGATAACGATATATACAAACGACATCGCTGGGATCACTTTCAGAATGATTTTTTTCCTGCTGCTGAACGATGAAACACTGACAGCCAATCAGAATCCATTCAAATTCAAGGGCTCGCGCATTTAAAATGGCAGACGACATTGCAGAGAAGTTACTCGCCGAGGTCCAGAAAAAGCCACCACTGTTTGACAAGTCAAACCCCCATTTCAAGGATACTTTAAAGAAAATGGATATATGGAAAACAATCTGTCATACCCTCAGAATAAATGGTGAGAAGTATTAACGGTGAGATCATTATGACAGGCTAGCAAACAGTGTAAAATAAAATTACCTCAGGGATCCAGCGCTAGTTTCGACAACATGTCTTGCTTCCTTTAAAGTTGCAGTAAAAAAGACTGGTGCTGTGTTCGAAATCGCCCCCTATACCCTCATTAACTATTCCCTACATTAGTCCACTAATATAGTCCACTTAAAGGAGTGAATGAAACGAGTGAGTGAATTCGGACACTGAGCGCGCCGGAAGGGCTGCCGATTTCGCATAGTTTGTGCTTGCTGTTTAATAATCATTTAAAATGTAGCAAACTGGCAGCTCCAGTAGTAATGAATATTCATGTTAAACTCTGCCATGAAAGCTAGCATGTACAAACCTTAATTAAACGATTTAATGATTAATTAAAAAGGAAATTATACCTGTATGATATTATACTGGACCAGCGCGGTTTGGAAAATGAATGGATAATTGATTCAGCCGCGGGCGCCATCTCCTGGCGAGACGCGGGAATTCATTCAGCACGCGACTCTCACAATGCATTATGGGTATTCTCTAGCCGTTGAGCGTGCATCGGTTGTACACTCGTTATTGCAGTGCATTGTGGGATTGAATGAGTGCACTCAACATCGTCCACTATGGTTTCGGACACCACTACAAATGGCTGTCCCCTCAAATAGTGCCCTATTTAAGGGTATAGGGGGCGATTTCGGACACAGCCTAGGTGGTTTTTTTTTTTTTATTCCACTATATGGACTTCCTCAGGTAAATTCTGTTAGATTAGATCGATTGCACTAGCTATTCGCTGGAAACATAGCACGCTGAGGACATCTGCTGGTTAAAGCCGTGTAAATGCAACAAGAACAGCAAAAACATGTACACACTTTGAAACCGCAGCGCATGAGCTTACAATAAACAAACCGTTTTGTTCCTTATTTTTGGTAGAATCACTGTGATGCTCAGAAACAGTGTATCTATTCAGAATGATTTCATATTTTAATATAAATAATTATTTATGATCTCTAGAAATTATACATATTTTGAATGCCTCTAATAGCTTGAAGAAGAACATCATGAATACATTCCTAACGAACTAATAAAATTAGTCATAGGAACTTCCCCAAACTCGCTTTAATGAAAGTATGTACTGCCTAAACTGTTAGGGCACAATGCAATGTTACACTCTCTTTCCTTTCTCAGCAATGCAGAAGGTTGTGTGAAGTTCATCTGATTAATTCTGCTGGTGAGCTCTCTGCAGGAAACTTCAAAGACTTTTTATGGACACCTCTACATACAGCAATCTACATACTCATTAAGACCTAATTCTGCTGGATTGCACAGGAGGCAGACACTATCACCAGAGACAGCTGACTCCACTTTTAATGAGATCTTCCGATTCTTTTACTGACCGTTTAATAAAAACAAGTTTTTATGAAGGTTTTCTTAGCGATACTGGATAAATATTTGTTGCAGACAGACAAAAGCCATCACAACACAAGAGAGTAAACAGCCATTTCTACACAGCAAATTAAACAAAGTCCATCCTCTGAAACACTGCACTGTTCTTCTGTCTTCTGACTTGTTGTGAGTACACTGGACTGACAGCATCTACTGCCAACACACCGCAGTCATCTCCACAGACTGTTGTTATCTATCCAAAACAAAATCCAACCTGCTGTTAGATCACTTCACAAGCTAGCAGCTGCTTGGGAGAACCATAACAAAATTACAACAAGGCGTACTGCCAGGTTGGAAATGCTAGAAGCCACAGATTGCATATTTCATTTGAGCTACATGGTCATGAATAAGAACATTCTTTCTCGAGAATGTAAGGGTATTATTAGATTATTTTTATGTCCTGGAAGCCATTAATCTTTTCAAGCTGTGACCACAGACCATGCAGATTGCATTTTCTTTCCTCTCTGTTGTAGATTTAATTAAATTAATGGAAAAATCTCAGTGGTCCTCCAGTACAGCAGAATAACCATGTTTGAAATTGACAATGACTCAGTGTTTTAATATGAAAGATGGAGTGAGGTAAAACAAAGCAAGCAATGCATGGGTCATTCTTGTCATATATCTTGACAAAACATATATCGTTGAAAAGGTCTGAGACTCAAGGTTCCATATTTGGCTACTGTTTTGTGATAGAAGTGATATTGTGACAGAAATGTATTAATTTGTTAAAGGAGAGCGCATCAAAAAAAAATCCAATGGAATGTGGGTGTCACCCGGTGGCTATTTTTGGTATAGCACCTAAACAATCTCATAGGAACTTCAATTTTTGTGATATCAACTTCAAATTTGGAACACATCTTGGTTAGACATATGGCTTTGATTCAATAGCAATTTTAGACTAAAAATTATTTTGTAAATATATATATATATATATATTGTATAAAATAAAAAATGTTTAGTACAGAACAGTTGTTTTACAGTAAAAATAAACTTCTATAACTTTAATTTTTTGAAGTGCTCAATCTACTGAGTGTTATCTTTAAAAAGAGACCAACCTTAGGTCTGTATTCCACAGCATTTATGAATTACAACCATTTAAGTTTGGAAGTTTCACGCCTATCAAAATGTTAACAGTTAAGGGGTTAAAAAAAAAAAAGAAAAATAAAGGAAAATAACTAAAAAGAAAGTATTTTATATATATTAAAAACATTTCTTAATTATGAAATATAGAACATAGAATGTTGCCATGGGTGACAATGAGTATTTCAAAATATCAGTTCGCTGGCGCAACTGACCAATCAGAATCCAGTATTCCAGAGTGCTGCGTAATAAGCCTAATAGTCAGACAGCTTGCAGCACAATTAGAGTGGGTGGAAACATAATGTCTCCAAACCTCTCTGAAGCACTCAGCTGAAAAATTTCATTTTTTTGCAGCTCACTTTGCCAACTGGATGTCATTTTAGCCCATTTTTTTTATTTTTCACACACAACAGAAAACAAGAAAAATGACCCTAGCCTTAAAGACGATAAAGATAGCAAAAGATAAAACAATTAGTCTTTTTGCTTTCTTTAAAATGTGGGTGTAAACAGTTTGACTCATAGTACTTTTTACACATTCATTAAAGGGATAGTTCAACCAAAAATGAAAATTTGATGTTTATCTGCTTACCCCCAGGGCATCCAAGATGTAGGTGACTTTGTTTCTTCAGTAGAACACAAATGATGATTTTTAACTCCAACCGTTGCAGTCTGTCAGTTGTATAATGCATGTCAATGGGAACTCAATCTATAAGAGTCAAAAAAACATGCACAGACAAATCCAAATTAAACCCTGCGGCTCGTGACGACACATTTATGTCCTAAGACACGAAACGATCAGTTTGTGCGAGAAACCAAACAGTATTTATATAATTTTTTACCTCTAAAACACCACTATGTCCAACTGCCTTGAGCGCACGCACGGCATCCGGTGCATGAGGTGTGTACGCGCTCTGGCGTAGTCCACTCTCAAATAAAATTTTCCTGATAATTTACTCACCCCCATGTCATCCAAGATGTTCATGTCTTTCTTTCTTCGGTCGAAAAGAAATTAAGGTTTTTGATGAAAACATTCCAGGATTATTCTCCTTATAGTATACTTTCTGTATTCTTCAAAAAGCTTACGCTGTATGTCCTACGCCTTCCTTATTCAACTTACGGAACGAATGCAGCGCCAGTTCCGTTTTTTCCATAAGTAGAATAGGGAAGGCGTAGGACATACAGCGTAAGCTTTTTGAAGAATACGGAAAGCGGAAGCACGTGCAAGGCGATCATTTGTGTTTATAAAGCATATACAGTTGTATTTTTTTTTTAGAAAATGACCGATCGTTTCGCTAGATAAGATCCTTATTCCTCGTCTGGTACCGTTTAAAGCCCTTTGAAGCTGCACTGAAACTGTAATTTTGACCTTCAACCGTTTGGAGAGACCATTGAAGTCCACTATAAGGAGAATAATCCTGGAATGTTTTCATCAAAAACCTTAATTTCTTTTCGACCGAAGAAAGAAAGACATGAACATCTTGGATGACATGGGGGTGAGTAAATTATCAGGAAAATTTTATTTGAAAGTGGACTACGCCAGAGCGCGTACACACCTCACGCACCGAATGCGGTGCGCGCACTCAAGGCAGTTGGACATAGTGGTGTATTAGAGGTAAAAAATGATAGAAATACTGTTCAGTTACTCGCACAAACCGATCGTTTCGTGTCTTAGGACATCAATGTGTCGTCACGAGCCGCAAGGTTTAATTTGGATTTGTCTGTGCATGTTTTTTTGACTCTTATAGATGGTGTTCCCATTGACATGCATTATACAACTGACCGACTGCAACGGTTGGAGTTAAAAATCATCATTTGTGTTCTACTGAAGAAACAAAGTCACCTACATCTTGGATGCCCTGGGGGTAAGCAGATAAACTTAAAATTTTCATTTTTGTTTGAACTATCCCTTTAAACAGGGAAAGATGAGAACAGAATTTGATGATTAAAGTCACCATCAAATCAAACTTGACAATTCTTGTTTTGTTTGTTTGTTTGTTATTTTTTTAAATTCATGTGCCCTCATAATCTTTAATCAGAATAACTTCCCCTCCCTCTTGCAACAGCATCTCTTCTATGACGACATGTTTACTGGTGTGAGGGCGGGACAACCTGTCACTCACATGACATCACGGCAATAGCAAACCACAACCATCCAATCAATTCCTGATGGGCAAAATCAAGTCCCGCCCTACATTTTTCCTTGTTCGAAAAGCCGTCACAATAGGGAAGAAAAGATTATAACAACTTCTGTTTCATGCAGACTTTTAGGAACCAAAGTCGAACCACAATAGGCTCACCTGTGCAAATGAATATTAATCTAGTGTTCTCTTTATTAGCATGCAAAAGCCATTTTTTCATGTTGAGCCCAATTTTTTCTGGCTGAATAGATTTGAATGGCCCAAGAATATGATGCTGATCAAAACCCAGACGCAACTGTTTATTGTATTCACCAGCTTTGTTCTTCAAACCAGGAATAAAATTGCCTTTCAATTTCCACTTTCAATTAACCTCACCTTCCCACCCCTCTCCTTGTCCTCTGCCTTGATCTGTAGCCAGCAGCAGTTTGAAGCCGACAGAAAGTATGTACTGACACTCCTGGAATGTTCCCTTGCACCTCTTAGCTGTGTAGTAATAGCTACTGTCAAGACCTACACCTATCAAACAGCCTGCTCTTCAAATCCACTCTCCGTCCAATTTAAGGTGCACTGTTTTTGAATGTGTTCACAGTTACTGGAGAACTCAGGTTGAGATATGCTGTCATGGTGGGAAAACTTTGGACCTTCGATGTTGAGATGGTGGCCAAGACAGCTAGACAACCTTATTAATGTTCTAGTTCTCTGCAAGCTGCTGTCAACATGTTTTAGATGTTGTGTACGCTCATATTCTCAAAAACAACAGCTCCACTGGCAGTTGAGTTGAGGCAGTTTTTAATTAAAATCCAGTTGCATGCAGGCAGTCATGAATCACCTGCCAAAAGGTGCAAAACAGACGGAAATTTGTTACACAGACATATGTTGAAAAAAGATTATTTATTTTATTTTTGGCAAGGAATGGAACTAGTACAAAATGTCAGTCATTTGAATAGACGGCACAGAGGAGATGATGTTCACTATCTAAGAAAAAGACTTTAGTTGTGTCCCGAATGACACACTATACACAATATGCACTTATGTACTTACAGTATGCACTATGTGTATACATTTAATGTGGTTATTTTGTCATTCAACACTGGAGTATGATAAGAACCCCCTAGCTATGTAATTAAAGCTGTGACAGTTGAGTGCCTAAAGTGTCCAGCATCCCACACTTCATTTTTTTTCAGTTAATTAAGAGCATCATCCGAGTATTTAAAGTGTACTTTTTCTATGTGGAATTTTCAATGTGAACACACTACTCTAGACTATTTATACTACAAAACGGCATAGAATAGTGGGATGAATTGGGATGCATATTTTGACTAATCTCTAATATGTTGGGGAGTTAAATAGCTCACTACAATGTGGAAAGTAAAACACTAAATCCCTCATGTAACCTGCAGTACCTTGTTCTATTCAGTGGATGCCTCCAATGTGCTTATAAGAAGCAATCTTCAGCATGCACGTGCTGCCACTATGAGCTGTATTATTAGGAAGGAGCTTTATACACAATTTCAGTACAGATAACACTTCAGAGACTATATGGAATATTTGTACTTTAAAAATTCATTCGTCACACTGCAGGACATTTTCACATGAATTAGTGAAGGCAAAAATAGTACAGTTATTGGACACATTCCCTTGTTCATGCCAGAATTTCATTTCCATTAAAATTAGGTATATGTTCTTCCAGTATGTATTGCATTATATGTATACTGCATATGTATAGGCTTACTCCTTTAACATAATAGCAGCAACAAGGTCATGGTTCGATTTCCAGCGAACACATATACAGATATAAGTAAAAGTGTCTGCCAAATGAATAAATGTAAAGGTTCCTATGCTATCAAACATATATATATATATATTTATATAGTCAAACCAAAAATTATTCAGACACTAGATGTAATTTTTTTATATATTTTTACTAGTGGGTGCAGGACACTATTGTTCATTTATGTAAGTGAGGATAGCAAAATAAACTGTGCCATATTATACCCAAAAATTCTTCATACAGTGGACTACCAGTAAAATTGATAAAAATTTGGAAGCAAACATTATTCATAAACTTTGACCTGACTATGTTTTGCTTAAGTGTTATCTGACATAATTAAGATTATTTTTTTCTGACAGTTTAACTCTGAGATCTTGCCATATTTTATTAAACTATAGTGAATAAACTGTAATGAATGAAATGTTCAAGGTGTCTGAATACATTTTGGTTTGATTGTATATATATATATATATATATATATATATATTAGACTGATGATGCTGAGATTATACTGTATTATTTTAGCATCAACTTACACAAAAAACAAGAAAAAGATCACGTTTCAAATGTGAACCATCACCTGAGATGCAATTAGTGCCAAAGCAAAGGTATAGTGCTCTCATTCCCTCAACATATGTTGCAAATGATCATAATCTCATGAATAATAAAGAGCTATATTTATTTTTATTCCCAATCTGAATGTACCTCTAGATGATGATATTTTTTTCCCCCCTTTAAAATGTTGACATTTTTGACAACTTCACAATTACCATAATTTTCTCATCAGAGGCACATTTAAAAGAATCTCCTAACTATATTTTTGTGCGTTCAGGTTTCCTGATGAAGAGAATCGGATTTTTATGAAAGACTATGAGGTCATCTGAATGCGTTAGATATGATAAATACAATGGATGGATGCATTGAGATAAAATTATTGTAGATTTTATATCGTCATTCGCTATAACCAAAAGTGTCATTCAGTAAAACCGAAATTTTCCAGCTTGTAAAAGATGACAAAAGCTATGTTAATTGACTATAAAAACCACATAATCTCATTAACACTTAATAAACTTCAAAATTAATTATATCTCCATTGTTTGTTTGTTTTTTACACTTTTAAAAACCTTATTTGTCAATGACCCATATATATATATATCTTCTATTTTTTTTTTTTTTTCTCAGTTTTGATATGTGGACTTTTATTTTGAAGTGTATTTTTCTGTTCCCCTTGTTCCAGTGTTTCACTTCCTGTGTGTAGTTCCTACTTGCTTTTGTTTCCATAGCCAGAGATCGTATTATTAAAGGGAGATAAGAGGGTCTGTATCTCTTACCATTGGAGAAAGCATAACGGCTAACTTAATCACGTGCTCACCTCTCAGCCTATCGTGTCGCCGTTTAAAACTCCTCCCTGCATACCGTCAATGCGTACCGCCAGTTAGCATTAGCCGTTACACTTTTTTGTCTAAAGGTTGCAGGGCTTGCCTTCCAGTGGCTTTGCCATAGCTGTCTTGTTTGTTACCCTCATTTACCCTCACACAGTTTCCATAGTGATTCATTGTTCTCACCTGTTCCTCGTTAGCTCCTTGTTTCCCTGTGTATTTATACCCCTTTGGAGTCAGAGGTGTCCAAAATCAGTCCTGAAGGGCCACTGTTCTGCGGAGTTTAGCTCCATCTTGCTTCAACACACCTGTCTGGAAGTTTCTAGTATAGTAAGACCTTGATTAGCTGGTTCAAGTTTGTTTAATTGGGGTTGGAGCTGAACTCTGCAGGACAGTGGCTCTGCAGGAGCACCACTAGTATAAGTAAATCTTTTTTTATATGCTAAATTACTGAGTTTGCACCCAATGTGAGCAGGAAGCCTATAAACATTTAGAAGACGCAAAAGGTAACAGCAGCTGTCTTGCACATCAATCCAGCAGATTTACTGAAGGCAAGCAGCAAAGTGCACCAAGATGATGTCAGATCCTGGCATATAAGAGAGAAAACCCTGGAGACACTACAGACAACAGTGTAGTGGTGCCACTGGTGGGCTCTTTTGAGAAACATGCGTCCTAGTTTCCAAATGGGTGGAGTGAAAGAACACATCCTCTGTTCTACTGATCTGACAGCGCGCTCTTTCCACACACACAGCTGGGGGTCGCTTGAGATTTCCCACAAACCCATGGGAGCGACATCAGATGAGGTGCTCCACACCGAGAATGGCTCTCAAATCTTTTCGGATTCCGTACATGGCTCACATCCTTTCATGCATTACTTTAAGCTCAAGCTATTAAAAGATCACAGGTGAGTACTGACTTAGAAATTCAGGTCACAAAATCTCAGTGGAGACGCTTAAAGCTAAAAGTATTCATAATGGAATCATGACATCTCATTAAAATCTGAAGCTCTGAATACCATATTCATGTGAAATAAACAAGTAGCAAGTAATGAAAAAGAGAGATTATAGTACATTTACTACACACTACATTTAAAGACTGTCCTTATATACAGTATATACTGTGTGTGTGTGTGTGTGTGTGTATATATATATACCAAGCATTACCAAGTGCGCCCCCTTCTGGATTGGAGTGTGAATTGCCTGTGACTGACTGTATTCGTCGTCTGACTGCATGAAGTGAACCGTGACGTCCGTACCGTACGGTTCGGGACGAATACATGTACCGTTAACCATTTCAGTCATATCCGACTTTCTATGGACCATCTCTGTCCATGAATTTTCTTGGCGATGTTTTTTCCGGGGTAGTTCACCAGGTCTTTCCCCAACCCATTACACGACTTAGGACTCACACACACCTATGAACAATTTAGCATCTCCAGTTCACCTATACTGGATGTTTTTGGATTGTGGGGGAAACTGGAGCACCCAAAGGAAACCCATGCAGACACAGGAAGAACATGCAAACTCCACACAGAAATTATATAGAGACCGATTCGCCAGTCAGCACTCATAGAGCAGATCTAAATAATGCAGGAGTGAAGCAGCGGCTGATGTGATGGACCTGACAGACTGGGGTAAATGACAGTACAGTCCTCAATGTCAAGCAGACAGTAGTTAGGCAGACGGTATTTATTCACCCATTGTGCCTCTGCCCATTGTGCGCCGTGAGAGGTGACAAACGTTATTAAGATTGCCTAGTTTAATTTGAACACAACTCAGGTCTTATTGTTAGTGGGATCTTAAAGGAAGAGGCAGTGTATAGATTTCAAATGCAAGACTTTAAAAGAGCCGTAAAGGACATTTGGATGTCATTAAATGGATGAGTTATAATTTATAGCCTAATTAAATCGGAGAACATTTTTACCAACAGCAGAGAACAGAATCAGCATTCATGAAGAAGGTGACGACCTGCAGTTAATGATGCTTACCATTTTAAATAACTTACATAACAATAGAAACACTGATATATATATATATATATATATATATATATATATATACACACACACATATTGTATGTATGTTTCATTATAATATGCTTATATAGAGAGAAAGATTTTATAACTGCTGTTTTTTAAAATCTATATTCTTCTATTTTTTTCCTTGACAGCTCTTGCTCATCAGGTCCAGTGGGATGTGCAGCAGCCACCACACAGAACAGAAGGTGGACGTGTAGTTTGACACATAGTGCTGAAGAGCAACTGTGATCTGTAGGTGCTTGTACACGTTGCATGTTTGTTCGGAAGACAGAGCGCCAAAGAAGAAAAAAGCTTTCATGTCTGACAGGTCGGTGTCTTGTTTTCTGGCAAGCATACAGAGGTTCATGCTGTACATGCTCATATTGTCTACTAGTGGTATTAGGAAAGAACAGTTCCTGTTACAGAACATTCTTCTGCGGATTATTCTGGAGTCTCTTTTGTTGGAATTGTCCACTTTTTCAATACTGAAAAAAAGGTTCATGCAACCAGTTGGCAGAGGCTTCGGCTAGATCCTTAAGGGAATAGTTCACTCAAAAATAGTTCACTCAATCTCATGTCGTTCCAATGATTTTCTTTTCTTTTGCAGAATAAAAAAGAAGATATTTGGAAGAATTATAGTAACTAAAGATTCTCAAAATATCTACTTTTAAGCCCGGAACACACCAAGCCGACGGTCAGGCCGTCGGGCAGTTTTTGTTCGTCGGTCGACTAAGTTTTCTCAGTGTGTTCCGCACCGTTGGCTGAAGTTGGTCCTCGTCGGCTTTTTTTCGGCCGATTCGACATGTTCAATAGGTGTCGGAGCTCGTCGGTCAGTCGGGCCATCTGATCATTCTGATTGGTTGTTCAGCTACTGCCACCTGCTGGTACGGAAAGGCATTTCTTCTTACGCAGGTGCAGAACGGATGTGCTACTTGGCCGTCGGATGTCGAGCGTCAGTTTGGTGTGTCAGGGCAACTTTGGACCCAGACGCTGCCGACGTGAGCCAACCGCGCAGTCTGCTTTCGTCGCCACTAGTTTGTCAGCGTCGGTTTAGTGTGTTCATAGCTTTATGTTCCACAGAAGAAAGTCAAACAGGAACAATTTTTAAAAATAAGCTCTTAAAATATTATTATTGCCCCAAAACTTTATTCCAACTGGACATGTCTTGTAATCTTATGAGACAGTAAAAAGTCAAAAAACACACTCTTCGAATGTGTGTTCCTCTACTGGGCAATGTGTAGGTGGATGATAAATTAACTTATCATATAATACAATTATGAAATTATTTCTTTGTTTGACTTGGTTCCTAAGCAGTTAAACATCAGGCCGCATGAAAACTGCATTAGTCGGAGGGACCCAGGAGGCATCAAAGCGCAATCAACTCATTTAGTGCCCCTGTGCTTGCTGTGTAATTACTAAACCACAGCAGCCAAATGGAGATCGATGGCTGACCGAGAGGCAGAGCGATGAAAACACAGAGCGAGAGAGAAAAGGCTTACGCTCAGCTGCACATTTGAAATACCATGTCTGCGCAATAAAATGTCACAACACAGCGTGTCTGCCGCAAAACAAGATTACCTGATGTCAAAAGCGCAAGATACATGTATAGCCAGCCATGCAAGGGAAAAAGCTTCAAGCATGGAAGATTCACTGTGGCTCAGACATCAAGCAAAGTCAAATTTGGTGGTGAGAGCTACAAAAGAGGGAAAACGAGAGAGAGGTAATGCAAGGGGGAATCAAGACAGTATTAATTTCACTCTAGAAGGAGCACTGATGGGGAATGAAGAGGGTTTTTTTCTCCAGAGTTTGGGGTCTTGTGCAGTTAACTAATTTAATTTGGGCAGCTACAGAAAAAGCTGGTGCAAATCAGTGAAATGCGTCTTTTATATATATATTTGTACATTAATATTATATATATATATATTAGTTCTGTCAAAATTAGACTGTCAAACTGTCATTAATGTTAATCAAGGAACAAAGGTAACAGAGAAAATTGTAGCTTTAATAAGGATTAACCTATATTTAATTTATAATTTATGCAGAGAAGACTGTAAAGTGATAACTATTCAATTTCTGTATATTTCCTACCTGTTAGACAGGTAGGAAGGCCACAGGTAAATATGACATTTATTATAATGGGTTTATGTGAATTTTTTTTAAGTTCACTTAAATTAAAAGTTATTTTTTAAAGCCTAATAAATGTTAAAATGAATAGCTTTCAGTTATACTGTAATGTTGAATGTCTATAATTAATGTTCTGCATTCATTTGTGATTAATTTCTTTAAAAATGTGCGATTATTTAGTTTTTTTTATCGATTAACAGCACTAATATATATATATATATATATATATATATATATATATATATATATATATATATAATTTGAAAAATATCAAATCTTTTAAAAATATCTCATTTTGGTTCTAATGTGACATGTGGGTTTGGAACAACATAGCAGTTAAAAAATTGCAGAATATAATTTTTTTGGTTGAACTATCTCTTTAAAGAAGATAATCGTCAACCTCTCTGGAGTGATTGACAGTTTGAGGCGGAATCAATGAGGGGAAAATGTACTCGCTTACAAGCAGAGTGATCAGCAAGAAGGGGCGAAGAACAAAGGCGGAGAAATTACTGCCAAATCCTCAATTCTTCATTTCATGACAGCAATTCATCCTCGCTCATCTTAGTCTTTTTGGCAGGATCTCACATTTTCTTGCAGCGGTAATTTCCTTGACCTTTGTCTCTGGCAGAGCAATTTCATCGTCCTCCCTCCAATATCAGAGAAATATCAGCGGGGTTATGCAGTTGACAAAAGAGCCAGCACATAACAAGCACTGCCAAACTCCTAGACATGAACTCAGCAATAACAGAGAAAATCGATAATGGCCCCACTGTTCCTGATCTTTTAAACGATGTGGACTGATGGGAGATGTGGGTGCTGGCAGTGCTGAACATAGCAGAAGCAAAAGTGGAACCGTGGATCTTCCATTGTTGACCTTATGAGCGACTAGCATTTTGGAGTCAGTGGGGTTATGCTAACACACAAACCCAGTAGAGAAGCTTTTGTGTCCTCCCCCTCAAGTGCACAGAGACCCGCACTGACGGTGTTGGCAGGGGAGACTTCACAACAGAAACTGTTCACTAGCAAAAACAAAGAACTCTGTGATACTGCTGAGGATCCTGGAAAGACAAATCGAGCGTTTAACCCTATAAAACCTACTGTATCATATTTTATATACCAATTTCTAAGGCCTTTTTTGCCCCCCACAATAAAAACTACAGAGCTTTGATCATAAAACTAAACATTTAAATATCATCTTACTAAGACACATTATTGGGAGACATAAAGTGACAACTGATATTTATAAGTGTTTTATTTAAGTAGTCTGCTATACTGTTATAAAGATCTCATTGATTTATAATACAAGCTATCAGAATTTCATCTTACTTTTTGAGGTGTTTTTTCCTCCTTGAGTATGAGCTCAATATTCTCGTATATCATACGAGATATACGATAAATGAGAGTTTCGAAATACTTGATTCTGATTGGTCAATCGCACTATCCAGTCATCCAAAGCAATGTTGTATATCAGAATCTCTCAAGCTGGCTCTACTTTTCTGTATCTTGTATCACACCGCCGATTTGCTCTCATTTTATGACCTTTGAGGTCTTTAGTATTAATAATATTACTGTAATGTTTCAGTGTTTGTCTTGTTGCGATTTTTTTTTCTACAATATAATGGACTTTTTTTTTCTTAGCAGAGGCACATAATATACAGATAAAATTATAAAATAATCTTCTCTTAAATCAATATTTAATATGACTGCCCCTTCTATGGAGATGCTATTTCAAATCTTGTAAATGGTTTTCAAATTGTATTTACTTAAGAAGCACAGTTGTGATAATTTTGCAAATAGCCAGCAATTACTTTAGTGGAATTTGAAATGGCAATGTGGCCAGAGGCTGTAAACTCTTCAGTGGAGTGTTTAAATGCTCTATTGCTGGGGATCCTTTCACTCTCTCTATCTCTCTATGACTGACGGAGGGCATACAAACTGTAGGGGTCTTGGCCCGGCTTCCATTTGTGAGTGACAAGCTATGTTTTTCTTTACAGTCTGCCAAGGGATCATTTCAGTGTTTACTCCTAAATACAGATGACTTTGGAAATGATTTTCCTTTTATCAGCATTGAACTATTAGTCCCAGAACAGCTACCTATGGCATACCTCATTTCTTTGTGTCTGTTTTGATTTTGAATATGGCTATTGTGAAATGCTAGCATGAATCTGAATGTGTTGGAAGTCGGCATGACAGGATTTACAGCCCATTTTACTTCCTTAAATGTAACTGAGTGAAACAGAATATTTATGTACACACACACACACACACACACACACACACACACAAAGGACTTAATTTTATCTGTCACAAGCTGATTGGCTCTGATTGGAACATCATGAAAAGTGGGCGTTATACAGTAGGACTATAGGTTAAGATGGCTTGGTGAAAAAAAAAGAAGGTTGCTTATGAGGCAGAGCAAGTTTCCTACACTATAATGAAATATTACAAAGATTGTAAATGCTAGAGATATACTCTTATGTTGACCCAGGATTCATACATTTTAATTAGAAGCACTAACTGTTTTATGTAGCTTATCTGATATTAGACAAGCAATTTTTACGTTGTACGCTCATTATTGGCCGGCTCCTGCATCACATGTGGTGCTCACATGTACAGCATCAGCCAATAATGAGTTGGCATTCTGACGTAGAACCCGGAAGTGCTGCACTGCGTTTACAATGTAAACAGCGTAGGAGACTGGCAGGAGAGAAAAGAAATTGTTGAATAAAGTCGTTATTTTTGTTTTGTTTTTGCGCACAAAAAGTATTCTTATCGCTTCATAACACTAAGGCTGAACCATTGTAGTCACATGGACTATTTTAATGTCTTTACTACCTTTCTGGCCCTTGAAATTGGTTATGACGTTGCTGTGTATAGGGAGGTCAGAAAGCTCTTGGATTTCCTCAAAAATATCTTAATTTGTGTTCTGAAGATGAACAAAGGTCTTACAGGTTTGGAACGACATGAGGGTGAGTAATTAATGACAGAAATTTCATTTTTGGGTGAACTAACCCTTTAAATGAACCTTAAAAAAATACTAAAATCATGTTTACTTAGTAAAAAGTATAAATAATCAATGTTTTAAACTTATTCTATTCTTATGTTCCTTTCTATTTTGATCATTCATTATTCCTCAGGGTTGTATGTTCTTTACATTGTGTAATGTCCAAATGTGAAGCACTCGGCAGTGTAAGGGCTGTAGGTCTGAATTATTTGGTCACTGGCTGTGATAACCCACTGTGGCAGCTTGCTAGTGGCCCCCTGATAACCATTCTGAGAGCTGGATAATGATGACCCCGCACACCATGTGTCTTGAAGACAGGAAAATCTCTCTGAGACAGAGAGACAGAGGGATGCACACGGAGACAAAAGCCTTTCTGTCGATTGCAAGAACTTGCAAGAGGAATGAAACACCTGCTGCTGTTATTCAGTGATTACATTTCATTTTCATGCAATGCCAAGGATGGAGTAATTGTTGTCCACTGAGACCCAATAAAGCTGGTTAATATGTTTCTCTGTCTGGACTCTAGCCCCTTCGATACAGTGGAAGTTAATCCACCTTGTTTGAATGATGCTCAAGGTTGTGGCAGGGGCTGCTCTCTATTTAGCATCAGAGAAACACTGAATTTGTCTTTATCAGACTAATACAGAGCCGCAGCTTCCAGCCCTCCGGTGGTGCAGTGTTTCCTCTCTCTGTCATGAAATGTTTAGAATCTTTAAAACTTAACACATTGGACATTTTGAAACATGACGTGTGTACAAAGCAATTGGCCTGGCAACAAGACGAACAATGCAACTATATTACAGTAATATTAATACTGAAGTATTTTGAGGTTATTTGTGTTACAGTCAATAACTGAGACAAAAGGTGGTGGCAATTGTGTGTGTATGAAATGAGAGAGAGTGAGTCTGCGGTGTGATGCAATAGACATGAAGTAGCACCAGCAAATATTAAGGTGCGGTCACATTTGCAATCCAGTCATTTCAATAGAAATCCACATGATCTTGAATTTTGAAAACAAATTTCGTAATAGGCTCAAGTTGGTCATGCATAATAAACCATTCCATTTAATAAACAATTTCCCAAACTCTTTTTCTGTCTGCCATTGGATGAAAAACTGAGAGCCCGCCCCCAACTCACACCCTTAGAGTGCATCTGTGCCCGCCCACTTTTTCAGTGTCTGGTATTTTTCCACATTCATTTTTCCCATAGGGATTTTTAAAGTCTTCGTTATAGAGTGATAAACCATGAACCAAACCAACCAGATACAAGGTAAATCACAACATTACAAACTTTGATTTGAAGCCAAAAAAGTATTTGAAATTTGTGTACTTTGCTAATTTTTTATAAGACTAAGACTAAGACCATTTAAAAAAAAAAAGTTGAAACATACAGCATATATTGATTAACAACCTCCTAGCGGACAGTAGGTCTGTCTTTAACAATTTAGAAATTATCATTAAAGGGGACATATCATGAAAATCGGACTTTTTCCATGTTTAAGTGCTATAATTGGGTCCCCGCAAGCGAAAACGGTGTACCAGTTCTAACGCCATGGCAAAAGTTTGAGTAAAACATGCTAACTGTTCTGTTATTGGCTGCACAGACATGCACAAAACACTTGTTAGCTTAGATAGCCTGCAAGTTGACCCTCGCAAGCTCAATTGTTAAAAAAGGAGCGTTTCTGTCCGAGCGATATTTTGGAAAAAATATTACACCATTAACAGCATTTGACAGCAATCATAGACGTTAGCCTGGCTCTGTTTGGCAAACAGGCCCGCTATGTATAGTGCAGCAACTACATAAATGTATCCACTAACCGTTCAGAAATGTCCAGATGCATTCTATAAGTTGTAACTTCTTCCCGAGTCTCTCCATCAGTGTCCGATTCCAGTTTGAACAATGTAAGGCTGAACACCGTTACTGACAATCATCATTTTTGGCTGCATGAGATTCTCCAGCTTTGTTGTTGTTGAGCAACTGAAGTGTGAGCTGTTAAAGCTCCGCCCTCGTTTGGAAAGCGGGCAGGGAGCAGCAGCTCATTTGCATTTAAAGGGACACACACAAAAACGGCATGTTTTGCCTCACACCCAAATAAGAGCAAATTTGACAAGCTATAATAAATGATCTGTGGGGTATTTTTAGCTGAAACTTCACAGACACATTCTGGGGACACCAGAGACTTCTTATGAAAAGGGGCATAATAGGTCCCCTTTAAAAATCAATTCCCCTATGGAGAAAGTGAATGGGATTTTTACTTCTGGAACCCGACTGTTGGACTCTATTGGTTGAGCCAATGTGGCTGTACTGGGCTGGTTGTAATGGCCAAAAAAACACTTTGATAGCACTACCATAGAGCCACAGCAATTACACATTTCAGAGAAATCAACACATAAGTCTTATAATTGTCTCTGCACATTAAGCTGTGATAAAAAATGTTTTATCATCGAGAAAATGACATGCTTCAGCTTTAAAATGCCAGTTACAGTGCAGCTGATGCAATTTGTAGGTGAAAGAAAGATCTCTATGATATAACGATCTAAATCATAAAGAAGCTCTTCTGTTGCGACATATTCTTAACCACCAGGATTCCGAGATTCCCTAAAAATAGCCTCCTCTGCATTGTATTGACTAGTGCAGCTCTCCTACACAAACCATTAGATAACATGTCTGAGACAAATCTCTCTGCTCTCACCCCTCTCATCTCGATCTTCCCTCATAATGACTCATTCTTACTGAAATAAAGTAGGCATGTGGAGACTTGGGCATACTGTACAATTCAGTGCACACTTTTAGCATGTCAGGAATCACGAAACGACTCAATGGTTAATTCTTTAAAGCTTTTAAGTTCAAACTCTGCATAGATGGTATTGAAAAACCTGTGGTGAAATCAGTGCAGCATCAGGAAGTTGTAGGTATGAAACAGCAGAATCTAATTGGATGTAATTGCCGGGTTAGACTAGACTACAGCAAGTGATGAGGGCATTTGAGCTGTACCACGTCTGAGTCTCAGTATTCTCCCAGCTCCTGCAGAGCACAGCCTTCTAATGAGAAGAGGAGGACAGACTGAGGAAGTGGTAATTGGATCCTCCCTGTCCTGTCGCCTGGGCATGTGTGGCAATGTGGCTGTGCTTTATTTAGATCCTCTAGGCAAACAGTCTCAGTTCTCCACTTGCCAGCAGCAAACGCAGAGCTTGTGAGAACAAACCACTCCTGCCCATCTTGAGCTCATTTGCTTGCAGAACAGAAGTTTGCTCTCTGCAACTGCACGCAGCAGCTATGCCATTACATTATGGACTAATGAGGCTGTGCTGACATGCTAATTGAAGCAGGCTGCCTGTGCAATCCTTTTGGGATTCGTCTATTTTTGATGATCATGTTAGCAACTACCTTAAATACACTTGGATCACTGTTTACTTACACAATCAAACAACCAGGAATAAATGCAAGCAGCAGGCCATTAATAAAAAATAGGGTATTTATTGTATATCGATGTGCTAGCAGATGTATCTCACAAGTGCTTTGTATTGGGGTAAATTCAAGCGAAACAGAAAAAAAGGTTGTGCGTTGTTCTCCAGTGTGAGTGTGTATCACACTCAGTGTGTGTCCCACAAGTTTGTGTGTGTCCAGCTGCCAAACTCTGTTTTGGAGAGCATCAGTATGATTGACACTCTGGGGAACCTTGAAAGAAAGACAGAAGAGAAGATCAGCCAAGGTACAGCCACAGGAACCTGGGTAGGCTAGCCTGGTTACTATGTATGAATGTCAAACTTTAATATGAGGTTCATCAATTTTTTAAATTGAGGCTGTGTCCAAAATATTCTGATTAGGTAGTATCCGAAGGTAGGAAAGTATCAAGTCTGAACTGAATGTTGCATTTTTGAAGGCAACCTTAATGTATCTTGTGCTGACTTGTTTTAAATTCTAAATTAACTTATAATTTAAATACATTTTAATTTATAAGCTACAAATTTTATAAATTAATTTATAAATGTATTTTTTATAACATAAGATTGTATTTGTACCAAAAAATAATTGGGGATAACATATTACAAATAACACGTTACATATCAAGATTATGTTTTGGATGAAATGAGTAAAGTTACGTGATAATTCATGAATGTATATTATAACAATACCTGAACTACCTTCCCCAAAATGCATCCAAGTAGGCTTGCCCATTGCATGCAAAAAAGAGTCTACACTGGCATGACACAAAGCAGCAAAACTAGCCCATTATAATCAACAAAGCTATCTACACTGCAAGACTGTCAAGAGGACAAACACAGCAAAAAAACCCCACTACTTTAAATTAAAAAAACCCTGTAAGCAAAGCACAACGCTGAAGTTTTGGAAGAAGAGGAGTCTCAGCCAACTGATTGTTATGTTAGAGCTCAAAGCTAGATAGTAACTAATACTTTATTTCCATAAAAAGTAAAAAAAATGTAACAATTAGCCTACTTTCTATTAGAAGTATATTTTTAAAATATACTTTTAAAAAGTATTGTTCCCCCAACATAGATTACATAATGAAAGGTGAAATGTGTAATTTCTTTGCCACTAACATAGTTACACTGTAAGTGTTTTGGCATGGTAATGTGTATGACAATGTTGATATATTTGGTCTAGGCGGAATAGGTTTGCTACGCTGCTGCTGCTGCTGTTAGTTATCGCTGCTGCTGATGCAGAGCAAGTACGGGACTTGCTACTGCCTATACATACACGACACGCTGCTGTGAGCAAGTAAGACATGCTGCTGCTGTACAATATAGCAATATGCAGATCTATACAGGTGGAGCTGGGAAAGGTGGAGGGTTTCTGTAAGCTTGCTACAGCAAATGCAAACCAAGTATTTGAAGGTTGAGCACGCAAGCTCACTGGCTACTGATACAGCAGGAACCAATCAGCTGTGCCCTATAGAGAATGATGTGACTGCAAGCAGGTTGAGTTAAGGACCTATCAGTCTGCGCCATCTAGAGTTTCATGACAGAACTTTGTATTTAACCAAGAATTCTGAAAACACTGCACTTATTGGTTGGAAAAAAATGATGGTCCTGCCCCAATCTCACGCCATTGGTTGAGCGACTGTTGCTATGGCCACATACACAGTGTAAGTTTTGGGAGTGACAACCGCATTTAAATCCCCTAAATTATCGTTACATGTGTGTACGGAACACGACTCGCTCTCGAATCTCCGATGATTGACAGCTTGGAAACCATAGCGACGTTCTGGCATCTATTGTGTTTGGTATCCGTTATTGTGACCATAGTAATATTACAGTGACAAAACACTCTTTTGTCACTTTTGTTTATGCTTGTACAGCCTGTTTCACACAGAGCACGCTCTTTCTGTGTTGACATGATCACTCATTATAAGCGTTTTTGGGCTTGTTTTTTAAGCTCGTCTCATAAAGTGAACAGGTTTATGGAGTTATTAAAGTGAGCAGACATGAAACGCGATATTTTGGTTTTATTTTCAGCATAAAGCATTTGGATTTATTTCGGTTTATTATGGGCTTGTTCTTATTTGCTGATTTTTTTTTTAGCAAGGTCTGGTAACATGAATGAGTCAAGACTCGTGCTTTCCCTGTGATTCACTGCACATTAACGTCATTAACAACTGGTTGTTCAGTTCGGTTCCGTACACACTGCATAGAATTTTTTGTAAATGCGGTTGTCACCAATGTTCCCACTAAGCTGCGCGTGTTCTGCTTCAGAAGTGCGCGGCCACGCAGAAAGAATAATTGCCGCACAGAGGACAGACTCAGACATGAAATCATGTGTGGGGAAATCCATTTGATTGTAGTTTAAATGAGAAATAATTGCAGTGCTCTGGACAACCGCTATGGAGTTATTGTCGCTATAGAGTTATAACCGGTGAATGCGGTTTACAGGTTTCATAGAAAGAGAACGATTAAGCACGTGTGAGCGGGCCTGAGCCAAATCAGTTGCGGTAAGAATACTGTCATGTTTGCGGACTAAATACCTCAATTCGAGAGGCAACGCGAAACGAAAAGAAATGTGAAATAAAACGTCATGTTTTAATGAAAAGTGGCGGAAATAACAGATGATGGGCACAGAATGTTAACAAAACTCTGAGACATTTACAGTTACACACCCACCACAGGTGTAGCGTGCAAACTCAAAATACATCAGTTATATACCTCAGTTTATATAGATTATTGTGTGTGGTGGTGGTGGTGTGGGTTTCAGGGATGTTTAGTTAACTATAAAAGAGTTAACATGTTCACTTTTCTTAAAAATATTTAGCTATCAGATCTGTTTAAATGCTTCAGTTTGTTTTCATATTATAATATTTTAAAACAAATTGAAGCATTTAAACTGATATAATACTGTATATCAGTTTAAATACTTAAACATTATATTATATTATAATGTAAGCCTAATAAAAAATTGATCTCACAAGGGGATTGTTTAGGGCTCCTTGCCACTAGAAATCTTGAAACCTCCTGGTATAGAAAATCTGGGAAATTCATAAGCAATAAACATGTAATTTTGATGGTTTAACACTGTCTGTTGCTAATAATTTACTGTACAAAAACACATTATGGTTGTCCCAAACCATCAGTGTAACTGCTCATATTATATTATTATAAAGATAATATAATAAAGAACATATATATTATTAAAAAATTGAACTGTCCTGCAGGAGATGTTTAAATTATTTTTTTACAGAATTTCTTGGTAAAGACTGGTACAGTTAACACAGCAATGTGAAAAAATCTCAAGTAACCTAAAATGTGTTTAATTTAGTGACTGAACTGCTCGTTTTCAAAAATATGATTTAATATATCATAAGTTACATCAAGGGTCAAATAAAATAGAAATGGCACATTAAAGTTAAAAGTTACAGTTGCATGATAAAACTATTTTTTGTGTGTGTGTTTACGTTCATTGTACAGGTCTGATATAAAGAATGTTTTTGCTCAGGTGGCCAAAATGTGCGCTCAACAGAGAAAAGTTTTGCTCAGCGTGAAAAAAAATTAGAGGGAACATTTGTTGTCACTACCTGTATTTTTCGGGAGTTAATTCGGTTGTAGAATGCAGTTGTCACTTCCGTATTTTACTGAACTGTGTGTATACAGAACGCGATTAAGCACTAAAAGGTAAACTGACAACCGAATTTAGCTGCAGTGTGTACGTGGCCTATGTCAGGCTGGGCTGCGTTTCCCAAAAGCAAAGTAATTGCAGTGTTTATTAATATTTTGAATAATATTTTATTTTTATATTTTCAGTTTTCATTTTAATTTTAGTTTATTAAATTTGTTTATGTGCTTTTGCCATTTTTATTATTTTTTAAAATATTTATTTTTAGCTTTAATTTTTTTTTTATTTCAGTTTTGCCAATTTAGTACTTAAACTAATTCTATTTCAGTTAGTTGCCAAGGCAACATTTCTATTTTTTGTTTAAGTTTCATTTATTATTTAATTCTGCTTTATTTCATTTAACAAAAACAATTGTTAACAGTAGATAACAATATCACCCCAAAGCATTGTGAGCCTAAGCTGATCATATAGATCATTAGTGCCAATGATTAATAAAGTCCACTTTGGTTTACAACGCTTTCGGGAAACGCAGGCCTGGTCGGGATACTCAAATAAACAAGCAATGTTTTGATATTTACAGTGTCTTCAGGGGAATCAGCCAACAAGCAGCTTACTTATAGTTGTCTCTGCATATTAAACTGGGATAGAAGAAAATATCTTGCCATTAGAAAATTACACACTTCACCATTAAATATTTCCATGGTTATCTCTAAAGCTCACTCAAATTTGTTTTGCTTAAGAGTTAACATTTAAATAATAACACATGAAACAGCACTTGCTTTTTGTCAGACAAACCCTAAATGTAGAGTGTAGCATTAATATAGCGACAGTAATGAGGTCATTTCAGTGAGTCAGGACGTTCTACATTTCCAGCATACCTGGGGTGTGCGGAAGAGACAAAGGGAGTGGACATAGCAGAACAGCAGGACACAGATGTAGCCCCTCCTGGAGGTACACACTCGCTCTCTCTGCCTCTCAATCCATCTTTGACTCCAGCTGAGCTCTGAAAGGTGAGGAGAGGCCAAGGAGGAAGGATCACGAGAAAGGCATCTCCCATCTCTGAGTGTGTGCTGACAGTTCGCATGGGCTGATCACCAGCATTTTACTGCTCTCGATGCCGTCCAGAGCCATCTCGCTGTCCACACAGAAACGAGACGCCAGGTGCTCCAGGTGAGTGCCAGATTTCTGCCAACGCTGCAGTAACACAGGAGACATAAACACATGCATAAGTACACATTCACTAAGGACAGAGTATAAAATATCATGCATATAATGTATAGTGTGCATTCATACTTCACACATATCTACTTATACGTACGCCTCCCTGCACAACAAACAAATCGGATGTTTTCTGATGCTACAGTATGCTGCATGTCCCTGACACTGACATGACAAATGTGACATGTGGAAACGCTGACATCGGCCTGAGAGTAAAGCCTCTCCTGAGGGGCTGTCTAACGCTGGGACTGATACTCATAGACCTGATGTCAGTGGGTTCCTCCGGGAGCTTTCTAAGTGCGGCCTGATTTATGGTCTGTCAGAGACGTCTCCTGTGCTCTCGTCTGGAGCGACTGCAGTGGAGGTACCTGCTTGCCGTCGCTGATGTTGCACGGCACGAGCAGGATCTGGGAGGCAGGGAAAGTGGTGGAGACGGACAGACAGTGCTGCTTCTGTCGGATTTGCTGTCCGTGGGTGTAGATCCACTCCTGTGCAGGAAAGAACGCAGGCTTTTCTGATGCTGAACCAACATATAATGAAATGAAAAAGCAATAGCAATTTTCTTTCTAGAGACTTACACAGATTTCAATAGATTGCATGTCACTGCTGTAAATAGAAAAGATCTTCCAGGTGTTTTAAATGTTGTGTGACAGATTGGACTGGAAGCTAAAAAAACCTCAATGTTTTTAAAGCAAGTATCCTAATTTTTTGATGCATTTAAGAATTTGTAATTATTCTTAACAGTAATGCCATGGGTTTACTTCACAATCCATCTTTCATAGGTTTGCATTTACATTCATGCATGACTCTCTGATCCAAAGAAAAATAAGCAATTCGTCACATAGAGCCAACAACATTCATAGTATACAACGCCATCAGGTTTATTAGAAAACTAGATTAGGAAACAAGCTAGAGCATTTCCAGACTTGTTAATTTAAAGATGTCTGTTCTAATCTGTCAGCGCCACTTAAATGATAAACAGAAAGAGATGTTGGAAGAAAACAGACACTTTTTGCTTTCCTCTGAGAAGGTGATCTAATTTGCTGTTCTGAGATATGTAGAGAGAATGACGCACGAGGGCAGTGGGAAAATGTGCTTTTGTGAGCCATGCTGATGAACTGCTTCCCATCTGGTGAGTCTTACAGACGCTTAACAAGGTCACACGCAGCAGGCAGCAGGGAAACATGCTCTTGTGGTGTTATGAACACACTTAAGTGCTCTGAAATCACTTTTGTAGTGTTCAGGCACCAAATCTACTGTCTATCATCTTCTCTGGGCTTTATAGAGAATAAACATCTGAAAAACAAACTTTTTACAATGCACAGAGGAACAAGAGAGAGGTTTCTGGGTAGAATGATGGTCTAAGGCTTTATGGCTATTAGTTCCTAGCTTTGGTTGAACCAAATTATACATTTAATAATTGGCTCCCTTTGAATTTTTCCATCATGGTCCATGAAATGAAGTTAATTTATTAAATATGTTAAAATAAATTGAATTATTAAACATTGATTACTATTAAAATAATGTATTGTTCTTTTTAAAATACCCTATACATTTATATTATTAATTCATAGTATTAAAGCACAATAAAATGCAAATAAATTTGCTGTTCAATGTTTAGTCACTGTTTCTTAAAATTCAAAATTTAATTCTGTATCTAAATTTAATTCTGTAAGCCATTCCGGATTCAATTCTGAATGACGCACAACCCTGTTTTTTTCCAGGATCATGTGCAGGTGAGGGAGCCATGAAGGGTGACAGTAGGGCAGATTAGCTGCTCAGAGACCAGAGGGCACCTCTTTGTTTAATATAATTACACAGCAGTGCATAAATGTGACCTGAATTAAATCCCATTACCCCGCTGTAAAAGCTGCCCTTTCAACGTGCCCCTGGTTGCATAGCATTTAATGTAATCTAGCATCTCAGACGCGTAGCCTAACTGTGTGAGATGTCACTGATTCCTGGCGTGAGAGTAAAAATACACACTACCTTTGCTCCTCTTCTGATCTTGACCAAACTGTTCAGTAGAATATGTGACCACAATGCTTAAGGGCAAGATATGCTTTAAAGGATTAGTTCACTTCAGAATTCAAATTTCCTGATAATTCCAAGTCATCCAAGATGTTTAAGTCTTTCTTTCTTCAGTCGAAAAGAAATTAAGGTTTTTGAGGAAAACATTCCAGGATTTTTCTCCATATAGTGGACTTCACTGGGGGTACAATGGGTTGAAGGTCCAAATTGCAGTTTCAATGCTGCTTCAAAGGGCTCTACACGATCCCAGCCGAGGAATAAGGGTCTTGTCTAGTGAAACAAGCGGTCATTTTCTAAAAAAAATAAATAAAAATTTATATACTTTTTAACCACAAATGCTCATCTTGCACTGCTCTGCCATGCGCCACATATTACGTAATCATGTTGGAAAGGTCATGCGTGACGTAGCCGGCAGTACCAATCCAGCGTCTATAAAGCAAACGTGCAAAGACTAAGTCAAATGTGCCTTATAAAAAAAGGTAAAACCACAATGTCTGATGATTTTGAAGTTGGAGGAGGTACTTCCGCCTGCGTCACCTTTCCAATGTGATTACGTAATGCGTGGCGCATCGCAGAGCAGTGCAAGACGAGCATTTGTGGTTAAAAAGTATATCCATTTTTATTTTTATTTTTTAGAAAATGACCAATTGTTTCACTAGACAAGACCCTTATTCCTTGGCTGGGATCGTGTAGAGCCCTTTGAAGCTGCATTGAAACTGCAATTTTAACCTTCAACCCGTTGGTCCCGAGTGAAGTCCACTATATGGAGAAAAATCCTGGATTGTTTTCCTCAAAAACCTTAATTTCTTTTCGACTGAAGAAAGAAAGACAAACATCTTGGATGACATGGGGGTGAGTAAATTATCAGGAAACTTTAATTCTGAAGTGAACTAATCCTTTAAGTGGGTAAAATGAGACTTTCTATGGTGTGACAGTAAGATTTATGAATGCCAAATAGAAATAACCAAAGGATAACACAGACAGCGCTAATTCCTACAGCAATGGCAGATTAATAAGGAAAAATAAAGCTGCGCATTTAATGCTTCAAGCATGTTTTTCTGAGTCTTGTACCTGGTTGGCTGCTGGTACATCTTTGGTGATGATGCAGGGTGCGAGTGTGAGCACTGGGAGATCCTGTCCCTCAACTATTCGAGACTCTAGACAGTTCTGTCTCTGCCGAATCACACCAGACTTGGCATCAGAATCATCAGGAACTCTGCATTCGGAGAAAGATACACCATAGTGTAATGATAATAAGTACCCCATAGAGAAAAAAAACAAAACAAATTATATCCTATAAATATATTAATTGTTTCTCCAAGAAAGCAATGAGTAGCAAATGAAAAAGTCGGCATGAAATACATATTCACCCCATCTATTTTGTAAATGCATGTGGTAGATCTTATTGAGAATGATTCATTCATGTATATGTTTAACTTTATTTTTTGACCTTGTTATATTTAATCAAAATATTATAACCTGATGTCTCAGTGAAAACAACAGACTTCTCTCTGGTGATGTATGCTGGACTTTTGTCGACTTTTATATGCCAAATGAATAAATATAACACACACAAAAAAAATTTTTAAGGGGGGGGGGGACCTTAAAACTAAGTAAAATCTGCCATAGTGGGTGGAAAATCTTTCCCTCGGGACAGATGAGAGCAGATGGACAGCAGCTAGTCTACAACAAGCCACACTGCCATGCTAAATAATAACATGGCACTTTACAATCATCAATCAGCACCGCAGACACTCAAATACACACATCGCACTGACTCACTTGAGCTCTGGATAGACATTGTCCAGATACCACTTGAAGGATTTGCACTTGAGACTCTTGCGGAGCTCCTGTCTGCTGTGAATGCTGATAAGAGAGGAAGAGAATGAGCGGAATAAGAGATGAATCTTTTCCCTAATGCCTCCCCATTATAGATACACACATAAACACACACATGCTATCAGTCACTCACTCTCCATAGGACTTCCCCCGAGCAGCTGGTCGAGCTGAGTAGTAGAACAGTTTGAACTCATCCATCCAAACTTCAGCAGTCCTTCTGGTGTTCCTGAAACAAAGAGCATTGAATGTGAACACCAAAGTGTGCTAAAAAATTTTACTCAAAAAATATTGTCTTTACAGCCAGGTATTGAAGACTTGCAACTGTAATAAGATATAGATTGTGAAGAAAAGTGGAAAACTCACAGTAACATGCTAGGGTATTGTGGGTGCTTGTCAGGTAATTGCTATGCAGTTGCTAAGGTATTCAGAGTGTTTTTTAGCACATTGCTATGCAGCTTCAAGGGTGTTCTGGGTGGTTCATACTGGCAAAGTCAAAAGATCAGACCTCTCTAAATATTCTGATCCCTAGATATGGCTCAGACCCCTCCCGGTAAGTGAGATTTTTTTACACATTAAAAGTCCAGTTGCTTAGAAAACAAACAGCACACTTCTTTTCAACAAGTCGCACAAATTGAGCTCTCAATCATGTCTATGGCACAAACAGAGCAGGATGAATTCCACGACAAAGTGTAATATTAAGCGGTTTAATAAGGAAGCACTGACTGTAATACAGTTACTGTGAATTTAATATCAAGATACTTTACATTTTATTTACTTTTATGTAGTTGATCATTTTAATCTATTTATTTATTTACAGTTCGTCAAGACATTTTATTGCAGGCTATGCACTAAAAACTACACATAAACAAACCATATCTGATTGTTACATACTGTATCTAACAGATAACTTTGCTAACAGATGTAAAATGACATGGTTTTAAAGAGTATCTAGTAAAGCCAGCTAATGCCTTCAGCAATTATTCATTAGAGCCTCTGAACTATATGAGGAAACAGATTTTGTTGACTGAGCACACTGCATAGCAATTCAGATTCAGAAAGAATGTTGTGCTATGCTCTTAATATTTCATTCGGTTTCATGCTGAGGTTTTTCCCCGGAGGCGAAACGTGATAAAAGCAAACAAATTTTACACAGCAGATTTTCTTCCGGGCAGAAGTTGGAGGATTATATCTATCTTTGGCAGGAAAAATCCAACAAATAACATAGGAAAACATTCAACAGAGATAAAAATAAATGAAAATAAAAATGAACATATTCAAATTTACAGGTTAACAACCCCCAAAGACAAAACAAAGTCTTCTAACGTCGATAAAAATGTTACATCCTTTATCAGCCTTAATATTTTACTAAAAACACAGCTGGATAGGAATTAATATTATAAGTATGTGCACTTCTCTTGACACTTACTTAATGTATGTGTTGGCATTGCCCTCTGGGAAGATGTAGGGATGTTTCTTGCGGAATACGTGGCCGACCCTGCTACAGGGAATGATTTCCAGGCTTCCTCCACACATCCATACTCTGAAAGAAATCTCTATAAACACAATACAATAAATGCCAATCACAGTGTGTTATAATTAAAAAACATAGCATTAGAAAGCATACAATACTGTTCAAAAATTTGGAGATTTTTTTTTATGTGCTCACCATTATGCTCATCATGGTTGTATTTATTTGACCAAAAATACAGTATAACAGTAACTTTAAAAAAAAAACAAACAAAAAAAAACAATATCTTTACTGCTATTTTTGAACAATTTAAAGCATCCTTGCTAGTGTTGTCAAAAGTGCCAACCACGATACCAAGTCGGTATTGAAATTTTAAAAATATGATGCTTTGAGTGCTGTTGAGCAGATTTGTAAACACCTCTGATTGGCCTTTGTGTTCACGCGCTCATCAGATATGTCTGTGATTGGCTACAATGATCAACGCTTCAAAAACATGTTGTAAATAGACATCAATGACTGAGCGCTTACACAGATACACACCTGCTTTCAAACGCTCCCAAAACGCTTTCAAACGCTTCCGTGCGTTGATCATTGTAGCCAATCACAGACATATCTGATGAGCGCGTGAACACAATGGCCAATCAGAGGTATTTATGAATCCACTCAACAGCGCATAAAAGGGTCATATTTTTAAAATTTCAGTACCGACTTGGTATCGCGGTTGGCACTTTTGACAACACTAAATCTTGCTGAATAAAAGTATGAATTTCTTTTAAAAAACAGTAGTGTACATTGATAGACGGCTCTCCTGACACAGTATATTGCAGAAATGTACAGTATAAAATGCATATGCATATTATGTCATGTAGAGAAAAATAACTTGCTGACATGTGTATATGTGATTTACAGTAGCCCTCAAGGATACAGCATCACTCTCATGGCAAGAATTAGATCATACGGCTGGAATCTCCCGTCTAAATATGCCAGTGTCCAACACTCATTTGCAATTATGAGCAGAGTAGCATACTTGAGTCTGAAAAAACAGTGCTGCAACAGCTCAAGTCTAATTCTGTTATACAGGATATGCATGGTTAATGATGGGTTAACTCAGCTCAGAGAACCATTCAATTCCCCACAGTGCATTGCTCTTAAGGCTTTTACAAAGTCAAGAAAAGAAAACCGTTAGCAGTTAAATAAAAGCACCAAAATATTGTAGATACTGTTTGAGAAAATTGATTCCAGAGATCAAGATAAGCTGTTTCTAAGTTCAAATGTCATAGTGTGCCATTTCCTCTCTGTGATGAGACAACAACCCTAAGTTTCCTCTGTCAGTGCTCGATCAGGGAAGAAAAGTGATTGAGGTTTATGTGCCATCAGACAGGTGCTCTCATGCATAGTAATAACTCACCAAAGTTCTCCCCTCCCCAGATGTCCATGGCTGTGTCATATTTTCCCAAACGATTGAACCAGGATCTGTCAATCACAAAAAGTCCTCCTGCAATGATGGGCGTTCTGAGGGTTGAAAGAGTAAAAAAAAAGAAAAAAGAGTGAAACGTTAAGTCTTGACATTAAACACTTCAATCCAGGTGACTGCTTAAAATACTGCTGTCACTCAGGATTGATGTAAGAAAGCATTTCTTTTTGAATGTGGTTTGGGTGAAGAGTCTTGGAACAAGGAAAGAGGATAAAAGGTCACTGAAGTGGGGGTGTGTGGCCCATTTCTCATTCTCCTGATGAAGCTCAGCTTGCCCTTCAAAATCACTGTACCCAGAGAACTGCTTCATGTGCTAAGGACACTGGAGGAAGTAGCTCCGGTATTATCGGAAGCATTTGAATTGCATCAGCCATAATCTCTCATTGTGAAGTGGTAGGACACATCGCTTCCTCTGCCTCTCCTCAGGGCCACTCACGTACTTTCATTTCAGATTCATTTACTTTTCACACAGCTATTCTCATCTCATTTTAGTAGGCAGAAACAAAGCCCAAAAGCTTCAACAATTGGGCTCAGTGAATGAGTGTAAAGTGGAAAAACCTGTCAAGGGTTTCAAAGATGAGAGAGAGCGAATGAATTTTAAATAATGCAATAAAATGAATTTCTAGGATAAAGGAATGCAAATAAATGAAATGCATACGTTACTGCCAGGCTTGAAAACATGTAATAATCCTAATCTGTTCACTTAGAAAAGTAACAGTGCACATCTACTCAACAAGTGGCATGACTGGAGGTGTCCATAGTACAAACATGTGGGACCATTTACGAGTTTGAACAGACAGTGATCCCAAGTATGCCTTAGCAAATATCACTAATAATAACTATGTTATGGGACACTCATAGAAGAACATAACCTATAAATCTACTATAAGTGTCACTAGACCCACCCTGCGTGCTAACTGCACACTCTTGCTGTGTTCAGATTACCTGTACATACATTAGCGTTCAAATGTTTGGAGAATAATATATACAGTGTATATATATATATATATATATATAAAACATACACAAACTCTTGCCAGCCAGGGAAACAACTGGCAGTCAGTCAGGGGTCATGGTTGTGCTGTCCCTCTCACATATCATCCTGATATACACACCACTACATCCCATCTGTGTCCACACACTCACACACAGCTCTCAGTGACTCAGTTATCACCGATCTATTCTGCATCTGTTGGCGGATTGGCTGTGAGAGACCCAGGCCGGCTGCAGTACTGCACCGGTACACAGCACACGCAGGAGCAGACGGGATCTGAGCCTCTCTCAGCCCGACTGCCTGCTTATCTGAGCTATTAACAGCCTTCATTACAACAGCCTCTGAGAGCGCTAGGAACAGTGGGAATTACACAATAACAAGAGGAGAGAAAGAGAGACAATTGAGGAGAAGAAGGAAAAATAACCAGGATTTAAATGTTGATATTGCTTTGTTTAAACAATCAAAAATGATTAATTAAATAATGTTATAGCAACTCAATATTTTAATTATGATATAACTCTTCAGTTCTTAATGATCAACCAGGCTGAACTTCTCAGTGGAAATCAATGCTTCAAATGCCCTTTTCTCCCTTCAAAGACAACATGAAATTAAAATCCTATATATGTTCCTAATAAATAACCCTGCTCTAACTAAGGATGATTTTCAGCACGTTATTCTGAAGAATTTTTGATTGTTTGTTTTCGGTGAAATGTAGTACATTTCTTCACATCTGAACAACTTCTCTTTTTTGTGCTACCAAGGCCACACAAGGGAGGAAAACAATATTAACCAACTTATTTTTATATTTTCTGAAGAAAATGCAAGTGATGCTTTCATATGTAAAACTCGCCCCCACAATGTAAGTGAAGAAGCTCCAGTCTTCTCATTCTCTGTGTATTTGAGACCATGCCAATTCTAGCCAATCACAAAATACTAATCGTCAGATTATGAGATTGAAATTATTCACTTACTAAAATTAGATTTAATACAAAATAATTATAATCAAACAAATTTCAAAATAGATGAGACCCAATAGATTTTTTTTTTTTTTTTTTGTCAGGGCATTGCTATGCAGTTTCTAAAGTGTTGTGAGTGATTTCAGCATGTTGCTATGCGGTTGCTAGACTGTTGAGTGGTTTCTAGGGCATTTCCAGGTAATTGCTTGTTGGGCCAAGTAAAAAAAGAATCTCTATGACATTCTGGACATATGTGACCCTGGACCACAAAACCAGTCATAAGGGTCAATTTTTTTAGATTTATACATAAATAAGCTTTCCATTGATGTACGGTTTGTTAGGGTAGGACAATATTTGGCCGAGATACAACTATCTGAAAATCTGGAATCTGAGGGTGCAAAAAATATTGAGAAAATATACGGTAGGAAATGTACAAAATATCTTCATGGAACATGATCTTTACTTAGTATCCTAATGATTTTTGGCATAAAAGAAAAATTGATAATTTTGACCCATACAATATATTGTTGGCTGTTGCTACAAATATACCTGTGCGACTTATGACTGGTTTTTGTGGTCCAGGGTCACATATGGGTTCCTCCTGCAATGATTTTATGTCTTTTAACATTTTATTTAGAATAAAATGATTATTTTAATATATAAATAATAATATATTAATTTAAATACTTTTAAGTCATCTTGTAGCACTCTTGGAAGATTGCTGAAGTCCTCTAGTGTGCCCTGGCCTCCTAGTTGAGAACCACTGCGCTAGTTTAATATTTAGAAATTTGATCAAACCCAAACCCTAAGTCCAAATGCAAACAATAGTTACAGTGATGCTAACAAAAATAAATATCATTCACGATTCACTCAAATCCTGATGGATAAAAATCCCACCCTACATCAAAATTCTGTTTAACTTAATTTCACAGAAGTTAAATGTGAATGCCATTTCATGTTGTTTTTAAACCTTTTAAACACTTTTACAGAAAGTAATTTGAACTTACAGCAAACAAATAAAAAACAAGAAGCTAAAGCTCAAAGCCCAACAGGTGTTGGACCAAACCCCTGTCCTCATTTAGCAGAATGTTTTTTATAAAATCCCCTTTGCTTCTCTTCACCTACTTAATGGGCTCTGTAGGGTCAGCTCTCTTGGCTCGCTTTTCAGCTGATAGTTGCTCCCATTTAAAATGCAAACTCCAGTCGAAGCCTGCGGCAGGAAACAGGAGAAAGAGAAAGAGAGAGAGAGAGAGAGAGCGAGAGAGAGAGAGAGAGAGAGAGAGATCAATGAAGATCTTTTTTGCTCTAATTTCTTGTAACTTTAATTTTTATAAGTCATAATTATACACCGCGGTGGCGGTGATAATTAAAGTGTACTGCTGATGATAGGCCGGGGCTTTCATCACAGTTAATTGTTAGATTTGTTTCTGGGTGACACCGCTGATTGGGGACTATGACCGACGCCCCTTGATGTCAGCAGCGGGACATTGAATAGAGGATTATAATTGCAGTTTTTACCTCCTCGCAAGTCTGAGGAAGCGGCGACATAGGCAAACGTGTCCATATTAATGATGTCAATCACTGGACTGGCGACACAGGTCGGGTCCTGAAAAATGAAAATATTACAAAATGAGACAAAAGAGCACAAGAGATTTGAAAGGGTATGTGGATGGCTCGACTCTCTGCCTGTTCAGCTTGATTTCACAACAAAGGAGGTGGAAAATCAGCGAGAGCTGGGATTATCTGTGTTACTAAGAGTGAGTGAGTATGCACACACACACACACACACACACACACACACACACACACACACACACACACACACACACACTCATCCAACATCATTACACCAGACGCTCTGACCTCATCGCTCAACCCTCTCATGCCTCACAATACAGTCCTGCTGAAAGAAAAGAATACTTGAGATGTGTCAGCACTACTGGGCTTTCAAACTACTTCAAACTGCTTATGAAATGAATTTTGAAAAATGTGATTTTATTAATTTTGATCTCTGTAAAAAAAAATCTTGTCACTTCTGAGTTAACATATGAGTTCTATGTTCACACTTGAATAACAGGTTAAAGGGTATTTTACACACCACATGATAGGTGGCAAGCTTTGCTTGTGATCTAACATAACTAAAATGACTAATTTCTCCATAAAATGTGTCATAGTGCTCAGAAAAATTAACAACAGTTCTCCTCCATGTTGTTTTTTGATCCAATAAAAGCTAAATGGTGATTGGTTGTGAATAAAATCACCATTTTATTGTTGTGAAAAGAATTATATTGTAATTGTATTGTATTGTATTTTAAACATTTTTTTTTTTTTTTTGCAGTGTGTGCCATTAACAGTTGGGTATGAAAGCTTGTTTCCACCACTGAATAAAAAAAAAAAAGTTAATTGCAACTTTTTCTCACAATTCTGACTTTTTTTCTCAGAATTACGTGATATAAAGTCAGAATTGCGAGTTATTAAGTCAGAATTGCAAGTTTATATCTCGCAATTCTTACTTTATTTCTCGCAGCTCTGAGTTTATGACTCACAATTGCAAGTTCATATCTCTCAATTCTGAGAACTGAAGTCAGAATTGTGTGAATGTAAACTCGTAATTGTGAAAAAAAAAAAAAAGTCAGAATTGTGAGATAAAAAGTCACAATTACCTTTTTAATTTTTAATTTAGTGGTGGAAACAAGCTTCCATAGTTTGGCACTAGTAAGATATTTTAAATAAAAGTTAAAAAAAAAAACATTATTTTTGCTGCTAAAATGTGAAATGACAGTGCTGCTAACAGTCAGAGAGAACAAAGCGGCAGGATTTTCCTGCATGTGCTTGGCAAGCGGTGCCACATTCAGTGCCGCCTCCGTTCTGCCTGCTGACTCTCTCCCATTGAAAATTAACTGAAAAAGGATACAATTCCACAGAATCCAGGCAAAAATACTCAAAAGATTATGGCCACAATAAGAATGAGTGTAAAATTGTACCTCTTTGACCCTCTGCAGCAGTGGAGGCAGCCAATCTTTGTTGACCTCACAGTGACTATCCAAAAACGTCAGGATCCCGGCTCCTGCAGCATCCGCTCCTCGAACCCTGGATCGGATCAGTCCTGTGAAACACACACACACACAAACACAGAGTGGGTGATCAGGGGCACTGGAGAATTCGCTTTCCATCAGAGCAACACATTACATCTGTTGAAAAGCCTGTTAAACTGAAAAATACTCTCATCACAACAATCTCATTCACAGAAAAAGATATGAGAAGAGCCATTTAAATCTGATTAGTTGAAGGGACAATTAAAGCCTTATGGTTATTATCGAATCAGAGCAAGAAGCTTTTCCACGAAGGCAAGGCTGTTAAATCGGTAGAGCCTGACTGAGGATGCATAATAATTGTAAACGTGCAAGACTCGTGCAAAGTTTCACGCTGCATGGCAACTTCAGCCAATTAAAAATCCCATTTCATCCTCAATAAGGCTGTATTTTCCAGATGGGTGAGCGCACCCTCTACAGAGTTGTTGAGAGCAGGCTGTGTTTGTGTGTGCATGCATATTGGGCCAGTGTGGCCCCTCTGTGTATGCGCTGGGCAGATGGAGAAGGAAAGAGAGAGTGAGAAAGGCAGACAATGAAAGAGAGAGAGAGAAAGTGAGTGAATGGCAGAGATTACATTCACCTAGAGCTAATAGAGTTAACATAGCAGAACCGCACACCCTGTTTGTAGCTCCGGGACGACAATGGGGTTTAAATGCCTTAAACCTTTTAACAATTTTCTCTTGTACAGAGTTGGCTGCACAGGGGTTTTATGCATTAATCAATGCTGTCTAAGCGACAATGTGTGACAGTGTGTAATGGAACCTCGGAGCGCTGGAATAAACAGGGAGGGGGCAGCAAGTGGATGATCATTACTAATAAGAACTTTGCAATGTTACTTTCTTCACGTTGTAGGTGACAATGATGACTGAATGTTACATTATTATTCTTACTAAATACTAATATTATCATTATTAGTGGAGCTTGCTCATACTTTGGTTTAAGGGAGCAAACCTCAAAGCCCTGGTATTAAACTTTTGTGCATAACTAGCTAGGGACGTGACTGATTAGCTTATTTGCAGATTATTTAGAAGAGCTGCACTATTACTTTTCTAAGGGATAGGACTTTGCCTGGCAGATGATGAAATTAGACTTAAATAGACCAACAGACTTAAAATGAAGGAGTGAATCAAACCTTATCTAAGGAGAAGAATATCATAGTGACTTGAGGGACTTTTGACCGCCTAGAAACCATTCAGAATCAGTGTTGTTATTGTTAACTAATACTAAAACTATTAAAAATTACTATGGAAGTCAATGGCTACGTCAACTCTCTGGTTACCAACATTCTTCAAAATATATTTTTTTGTGCTCAACAGAAGAAAGAAACTCATACAGGGGTGCGTTTCCCGTACAATGACATAACTCGCAGCTTCACTACCATAGTACGATGCATTGTTGAACGAATCAACTAGCTAGTCAAGACTATTTCCCAAAACCGTATTGTCGCAAACCTGTCGTTCAATCATGTTGGTGCATGATGTCACGCAGGTGGTGGAGTAATAACTTCTTGAAATGAATCCATTTGAGATCTAATTAATGATAGATTTTTTGCTATAAATTACGAACATGGCATCTGAGGACTGATTCTAATTTTTCTCAGTTATTTTGCTTTATTTCCAGATTCAGTCATAGACTCGTTCTCATGTACTAGAGCACGTACGCACATGAGCACTCTTCAAAAACAACACTTTAAATCTCTTGACAAACTAAAAGATGTAAATGACATTTTTATGTATTCGAAAAGAGATTGTACTTAATGTCAGCTTACGTTATTTTGCTTAAGATAACGATTTATTAAGTCCACGTCATAAAAACTAGAAACTATGCTTCTGACCACAGCTGGAGAGCTGTCGCTCCAACCACACAAGTTTGCGATGCAGTTTGCGAACGTTTGTTTAAACTATGGTTTCGGGAAACACCAAATCGTTGAACTATGTTAGTAACGACAGAACTAGTTGGCTAACGATGCTTTTGGGAAACGCACCCCAGGTTTGGAACATCATAGGGGTGAGTAAATGACGACAGAATTTTCATTTTTGGATGAACTATCCCTTTAAAATAAAGCTGAAATAAAATAAAATATAAATATTAGACGAAAAACTTGAACTTAAAAAACTTAAAAATTACAAATGTTAACTTTGCAACTAACTGAAATAAGTTTAAGTTCAAGCACAAAAATATTAAAACTAAAACTGAACAAAAAATAAATTAAAGCTACATAGAAATATTTAAAAAAATGACAAAAGCAAATAACAAAATTATTACAATTTTAACTGAAATTAAACTGAAACCTGAAAAGAAAAATAATGAAAAAACTAATTCAAAATATTAATAAATACTATAATAGTATATAATACTATAAATAGTATAATAGTATATAAATAATACCACTGCTCAGAACACATAGCAACACCCTGCAATCATCCATAACATCTTTGCATTGTGGCGGCAAGTTTTGCACAAGGAAGCCCTACTCATATCACCTTCAGAAGTATGAAAATCTAGTTATTAACGTCTGAATGCATTTTGGCCCAGTGACATTAAAAGCATAGTGCTAATAAACTAAATGGGGAATTTAAATCCAAATTGGACATGGAAATTTATGTAAAGCTTGACCTGCTTAATTTACCAAAAAGGTAACCAGCCATAAAGATGACTTAACCTTTCAACATCCGTAATGTTGTTAAACCGTGCTAATAGGATTTCATTAAACATTAAGTGGGCACTTTAACCCAAGTCAATCTCTAAGGGCTCGGACAGCCATTCCAAACAACGGCCGACATAAAATCTGCCACAGGCTGTACGGCAGTGGCAAAATCAATATTTGCTATAACGGTTTAAGACCAATGTTTTCAGTTAGATGCACATCGAAATGCTCTGCTTACAAATGGATTTTTAAATGTTTATTTTTTTATCAAGAGTTTAAATCTATGTTTATGCGAGCTGCTTGCCAACTAATCCATGTTCTGTCACCCTCTAGACTTAATATATCTGCTCATCGGAATGGAAAGATATGGATGACAGCACGAGTGCGTGGCGGGGGAACTGTATCTGCTCTGTTTTCCACCTGTGCAACCGGTACATGTAAGGAAGTGTGAAACACTGGCCAGAGTTTCAGTCAATGTGCAGTAATCTTCTTCACAGTCTGTTCACAGTCACCCTCCCAGTAACGCACCACCTGCTGTTAAAACACTCACCAGTGCACGGGCGAAAAGCAAACAGCTGCTTTTAGAATCTGGATGGTATTACAAACAGGCGTGTTGCCAGTCCAAAATGAAATATTTAATTCACAGGCAGAGGAAGAGAGTGACAGAAATGTCATCACTGGCCTACCTTCTCTCTGTTTATTGCGAAGACACTTTACTTTGGGCAACTTGGTGAGAAGAAGGCAGTCATTTGCTGAAAAGAAAAAATAGATTTAAATGAATTTATTTATTTGAAATATTTATCAAATGTATTGCAACTGTAATAGTCATGACATCAGAATATGAATTTGTTACATTTATAATTTCAAATATGCTATAATACACAGTGCTTGTACTCACAATCCTCGCTGAAGTCGTCCACCAGTATGATCTCATGAATCAGATGCACAGGAGTCCGATTCAACACACTGAAGAGAAACAGAATTAAAATGGTCTGAATTAAAATTGCTGTCCAGCAGAAAACTGTAATACAAATCACTTTAGGCTGTGGGCTATAAAATGAATCTTTCTTGAGGTCTATATCAGTGCTGTTATTGTTAAATAAAACTAAAATTCTTAAAAGTTGTCTTCAGCAATTGAAATAAAATAAAATATAAATATAAGATGATAAACTTAAACTCAAAAACTTTGGCCTTGCCTACTATTGTAACTGAAATCAAGTTTAAGCTGAAGTACTAAAATGACTAAAACAGAAATAAAAATAAATTTAAGCTAAAAAGAAATATTTTGATTAATAAAAAAAGCACATAACAAACTGACTAAAACTTGAAAAGCTAATTAAAAAAAATAATAAATACAATAATAGTATTAACAAATAATACTAAACTAAAAACTGTTCTATATACATAGTCACACAGATTTGTTTTTAAAATACTGAAACTGCAATAATAATTGCTAGTTTATTCACATACAGAAAGCTGTCGTTCTGAAAATTCTCAAATAACTGTTTGCAAGGAAAAAGAATACAGCAGAAGTACTTTAATTTAATTTCAAAACATACACCATAACTTACTGCTGAGTTCTTTACGGGTCACACTTCATATCCAGTTTAACATATCACATGAGATCCATTTCTGAAGAGAAAGTCTTATTAGCTACTGTATACCAATATTATGCTATTAGATTGACTATAAATATATCTTCAGAAATAATATTATGTATAACACTGTAAAACAGAACCACAAAAAAAAAAAAAAAAAAAAAAAGAGCCAGAAAAAAAAAAAATAAAGTTATGTTGTTAGCCAGGTATGTAGGAGATGCTGATGTGATGTGTGCATGCAGTGCTGTGCAGCTGAAGAGCACAGACCTCCTCTAAACCTCTTTTCTTTGTCCTCACGCTAGGTGACTGATTGCATTGCACTCACAGGTATGTTTCCACATGTCTGAGTCAGTGAGACACATTCATCACAGCTCTCCCTGTACTGCCCATGCGCACAGATACAAAAGCTCACATATACACAAGTAAACACATGCACAATTCAAATTCACTAGGAATCTCTGCAGAGCTTTAAGATCATCATTCCAGTCAAACACCCTACAAAAACCCTGTCTTCTCCCAAACAGGAATATATATATATATATATATATATATATATATATATGAATTTGCTGGCAAAATGAGTCGCAATGAACAAATTTTCAAAAATGAGTTATTGTTATTTTCTCAATCTCTATTAAAAAACCTTCAAAATGATGTATGATTTGTTGGAATCCAACAAAACCATACCTTAAAATCCCTGGTAATACCACCAAATTTGGCACAAACCAAGTCAAAGCCCATATCCATAGGAAAAAAAAAAAAAAAAAAAAAAAAAAAAAAAATATATATATATATATATTCAACTTTTTTTCCATAATTCCACAATTGTTTGATTAACATTAATGAAACAGACAGCCTATATTATTAAGACCTAATGTATCACACGGATCTAATATGTTACACATCAGATGTTTTTCCCCAACAGTTAACCTAACATTCACGTCTTAAGACATAACAGATAATGTTTGTGTGAATACTCACCATGACAGATTTTTTACTGTAATTCGCTATGAATATTCGCAAATTTTTCATTGTCAAAGGAAAGGTACTCCTCTTAGAAAACATACAAATACAAATACTTTTAGATGTTTAATTGCTATTTGGAGTATTGGGATCACTAGTTGAGGGCTTAACGAACTCATTTTTGTGGAAAACCCAATTTCGCACAAAACTGACATTTTTCACTTGTTTTGCCTGTATATATATATATATATATATATATATATATATATATATATATATATATATATATATATATATAGTACCTGAATCCTGCACCAAGAAATCTGCATCAAAAAATTTTATTTGCAGCATTCTGGTCATTTGACCTTCCTTCTCTAAAACAGGACATTTTTAACAATCAAAACATTTTGCATACTTGGACTTAACTGCTTTTCATTGAGATATATTTACTTTCAAGTGACAGTTACTTTGCTCGCTGATTTGTTTTGATTGAAGTGGAATACTGTCCCTCTTATCGTTTTACACCTGCTTAAAAACTAATTAAAAATCAAAGCACTTTTAACACCAATTTCTTCTGCTGTTTCCTATCACTGCTGTATTGACTGTGGGAGTGAATGTCAGTCTATTGATTTTTAGTTTTGTAGGTAGCTTTGGAGGAGGTTAGACCATTATAGCGCATTGGCTTTGACGCCCAACCGAGTCTTTGAAACCAATCCGAACCATAAAACAGGGTCAGACAACTGGACAAGTCAATGGGGCTCTAATTTGTGCTGTATTTGGGAAAACACATTGACAGAGAAGTTATTGCAACTCATTTTCTACTTCAAAGCAGTTATATGAAAATTTACTTTTTTCCTGATCTTATAAGATAAAATAGTTTATTGTACTAATATAAAAACATACTGTAATATTCTGAACTTAAAACTTCCTTCTGGGTCCAAGAAAGGCCATTAACAGAAAATACAAAACTACAAAAATGACTTCCTGAATTTATGCAAAAAATAAAAATAAAAATTACAACCATAAGTGAACAAAAAAAAAAAAAAACATGATATGACCAATGTAATTTATTGTCATCTTGAAAGATATCCTATGTATGATTTAATGATTTTAAAAGATGTAATTAATTAATTCATTTCATATAATAAAGTAGCTATATCATCGAAATATTACATAACCTGAATAAATAATTCTTCCATCAATTTACTAAGTTAGCATAAACTCTGTGCTGCTTTCAGATGCAAAAAATGCAACATAGCTGCTTGTCATCCATCATACTGACACAGGAATGTTAAAAGTTCATTCAAGGCTCTTCTGGCAAATCAATTCATGTCCTTTCTTATCCATTTCTTGAACTGCTTTTTTAGTCTACAGTACGAATTGCTCATCTTGAGGCAGGAGGAAATAGCGCCTGTGTATTGTAGATGTCACCAAGGTCTGTCCTGACCTCACTATACCTGAGGGGCGAAGAAAAACAAACAGCCTCTCCACATACCTCCTCTCACATCTCTCTCACTCTCTCTCCTTTGCCTGATAAGTATCCGCAAGCAGAGTCTGAGGAAACCAGGAAATGCTCAAGTAAGTCTCTTCCACCTCTTAGGACTCCCCTGTAGTAATAACCTCTGTCAGCAACAACACCAATCAAAAATTGCCTGGGGTTTAAACTTCAAACCCACTCTGTGTGAATGTTTAGTTTATGAGAGCGTTCATGTGAAGGGATGTTTGAGCGTGTTCATGTGCATGAGAGAGAGATTCCACACATAGGGAAAAGGTCATAGAAAGATAAGGTTTAATACAGCTTTGACAACAAGGTGTCTTGCATATCAAGTCAGTCAACAGGATATTTTGACGTTATTATCAAAACTATTGTTAAATGGCTGGTAACTTTAACAAAGGTTGAGGGTAAAAGCAGGCCAAAGTCATTTCTGTTGTGTACAGGAGCTGCCGTGACTAATGTGTGATGAGAGTAGTTTAGATTCCACACACTCGAGGGCAAAACACCTCACACCACATCACTTCACTGCAGCCTCAAGGGCCAAACTGCACCTGGATACTGCTAATGCTTTAAAAACAGTTTTTGGCTGAGTCTAACAAAAACATGTCATATTTCATCCCAAATAAAAAAAATATAAACTATATTTTAATTTTCATATTATAGTTAGCATACAGAAAACGCATCACTATTCTACTGATACTTCAGGTGCTTGAATCAATATTGTTTATTCATGTGTTCATTCATATCCTGAGTATTTGTCAACACTTAACCCTAATATTTCTAGTAATATTTCTAAAATTAAGACGTATTTGCATTGTGACATTGAAAAGGTCATTATTTTCTCATTAGTGAGAAACAGATTTTTTTTTTATTTAACTCCACATAAATTTAAGGCAGTGCAAAATATACTAACAAACCTAAAAGTATAAATTAAAAGTAAAATTGAAAGTATAAATACTACAATGTAGATATCATTATTAATTCTGCATTATGGTAATTAGAAGATGGGGAAAATAATGTCTCAATATATTCTTAAGTATATGCACAAAGCTTTACTCCAATGAAATAACTGCTTAGGAACTGATGATTAAAATGGACTCCTCGTCTCTTGTGACCTACTCTAAGCTATACTGAAGCTATATTGACATGTGCCCTGACCTGCAGCTACAGTAAGACTTGCTCAGTGCTCCATCAACCTACAGTAGGTCAAAGGTCAGGATTGAAAGTGGAGTGGATTTTAACATCAAAAGGGGAAAAACATTTGCACCAACAATGTCAGAAAAAATGTGCAAAAATTGTACCATTAGTGGTACAACAGCTTGTCACTGGGGCAGTACCTTTAGGGGCACCTTTGTATCTTGTTCACCCCTGAAACAGACACACAATGTTTCTATTTTAGAAACGGCTTCTATTTTTCTGCGAAATCGCGGCTGGAACAACAACATAAAATATGAAAATGATAATCTCAGGTACTGTTTATGTGCTGTTTTTAATGTTAAAAGCACCAAACGTGAGTTTGAATATCATTTTGTGCGTCTTTTATAGCTGTAATGAAAGCAACAATGGACAATTCACCTCAGATCTTCAAAATAAATAAAAGGAAACAAGAACGTTCAAACGGTCAACTCATTGTGAACAGACAAGTGTTTTCTTTGAGAGATTGTTTCAGTAACTCAGTATGTATTTTAATAATGTTAAAATGGTGTAATATTCATTAATTTTATTATGTACTTATCCATTTCATTGCGATTAACATTTCATTTGCGCCCACGCGCTCTTCTGATTGGCTGATATTTTTGATTGACTTCATCGCTTCTCATAGTCACGTCTGGTGTGGACAGACAAATTATTTTGTCGCTGGAATCTTATCACATCGCGTCAGATTAGGACACGGTGTTAGAATAGTAATATGTAAACCTTAAGGTACTACTATGAACCTTTTAGGGGTAAATAACACAAATATGTCTCTTTGAGGGTACTTCCCCGGTGACAAGCTGTTGTACTCCTAAAGATACAATTTTTGCATATTTTGTGAATAAGGCAAAAGGAAATAATAGTGCCTAGTTTTATGTAGCACAATGGGGGCTAAAAGGTACATTTTCTTTGTGACACAATGAAAAAAAAGAACAAATATGCATGAGAATGGAACAGATGGATTTATGTCCAAACCTTACCTCCTAACTGTGCGCAGTAGGGTAGATCGTGCCTCATTGTGGAACGTGATCACTATGGTGGTGGATGGCAGGTCGGGGTCATAGTGCAGCGTTGTACACCTGGGAGAGACAGGAGGGAGTCAAAATAATGAGACTCTGTGGTACTAATTAAGCATCAGTTTAACATGTGGCAAAACCTTTGCTAAATTTACACATACTTAATAATCAAACCTGAAGGAGGTCAAGACAGCCCTTGAGCATATGGCGAACAACAGCAACTGGTGAAATGCGTAAAGCAACGGTTTTTAAGGTGCTTTAGTAACCAGTGAGCAGTTAAGAATAGACAATATAAAACGGGCCGTGGTCAAGAGAGATGTTGCCTCTGTTAGCAGGCCAACAGCACCGCATTGTGTGGAGGAAGTAGGAACATGTGGTTAGAATGGTAAGGACAGCAGCCAGAACCCAGAGGAGTGGGAGCATCAATAATGGAGGATCTGATTAAAAATAAATAGCATTTTTGCTTCACCCCAAGAGCAGGAGGAGTGGGCCAGCAAAAAGCACTTTGTTTTGAGGATGAACATTCTGACTTGGGGTAAACACCAGACATTACCCTGCAGCGCTCCACCTCAGAAAAACAGAAGACTTTAGGTTTTGGCTGTAAAAAGTGTCAGTGGACAAGAAAAAAACAAAAGATCAAAATGACCAGCTAAGTATAAATAACACATAGTCTTCCCCACTCAAAACACAAAACAAATGCGGGCTTCAGACTACATGATATTTTTGTCTGTTACGATAGTCACTGTGTCAGATTCTGCGATTTTTGACCCCTAAATTCTTCACACTGCTTATAATTTACCCAGGGTTAACAATTAATCCTGGGTATTCAAAAGCTGACGTTTTACATTGTACATTCTTAAGCCCTGGGTTAATGTTCTTATTTGCATGTTTGCTGTGTGTGTGTCATTGATTGGATAAACGCAGCATGCAACCTGTTTACATAGGCTAGCTAGCTCTAGCATTGCGGATCCTTGTATTGCCGACTGTACTATCGAGTTCATACCGAATGGACATTTCGGACTATAAAGGAAAGAATGAAATTATCTCCTCTTCTTCACATAAATTGTCGCGTTTTCTGTCAGCATTTGACACTTTTCCTCTCAAACACAAAATTTACTGTTTATATACAATGTGAAGTGTTTCTGTGACTGTCCAAAGCAGGCAAATATGAGTATGTGATTGTTGTCTGTTGCTAAGCGTCTAGCTGTAACTTTCTAACTTTGCATCGTTTCAGACTGTAAAAGTTTGGCACCGTAATGCAGGGTTAACACCGCAAAAGCAGTACTAACCCTGCTCCGGAGCAGGGTTTTATAACCCCGGGTAAAAAGTGGTGCTAACCCCGCTTCTAAATTACAAGTGTGAAAAGTTCCTTTACCCGGGGTTAAAAACAGTGTTTAGAATAACGATAACCCGTGGTTAAGCGTAGTGTGAAAAGCCCTTTTGCTTCCTGACCACATCATCGTAAACTGTTAACTGCCATAGCTACAGAATGCAAAAATCACTAAGCAACAATAAAGAGGACAGCGTAATGGATCATTTAATCATTTGACAAAGTAAAAAAAAAAAAAAGTTGTTTAAAAAAAAAGGAAGAAAAGTGTTGCTTTTGGCATTAAATGATATACAGATACAATTAAAATGGCACATAATCATAAAACATAATATTTACTTATCTAATCTGTCACATATTAACGTCTACGGCAAGTCAGCTATTCTTCCGTATTACCTCAAAAATTTGAGGTGGTCTCATGTAAATCCCTATTCCTATAAAACTCTTACATTAATTATATTAGTAGAAGCATTGACTACTTGCATCATAAAGTGAATGCCTATTTAATTTTGTGTTTAATATGGCTTGCTTAATTAATGGCTCTGTTCCAATCTGGTGAGCCGCCTTGCTGTCTGCTGCATACAAAGGCAGTCTTATAGTGCCTCTTACACAAACCACATATAGGAGATTCAAAATGTATTTATTAAAAAAAACTGTAATAAGTATAACAATTCAAAGGACATACAATTATTGGAGCAAAATGATCAATTAGTTATCTCAGAAGGCATCATGGAGCTTGTGAAGGATGTTTTAGAATGCTGCCTACGTAGGCAGTTCACTTGGTTTTGGAACAGAGCCAACCTGTCTGGAAAGCCTGCTACTGAAAGTGACTGAAATTGACTGTTTATTGCATTAGCAGAGTGTAATTTAGGCCTTTTCCATAATTTTTTTTCACTCTAATGCGATCATTTAAATATTGAGTCAAACTGTGAAATAACGTGATATAGATTTCGCCATTCATTAGACAAGCCATAGCCTCTAAAATGGTTTAATCAGAGCATCAGTGCTCTGTTGGAGCAACACATACTGTAAAGTGCAGATGTATTTATGTTTAATGTCAAAACTTTTGGGGGTTAAACAGTCATGATAAATTTGCTTAGGAATGAAGTACATATATATCCTGCTTTTGCTTATTCATTCATGAATACAGTTAGATCAGCCTTAAACACACTTTATGAGCTAAGGGGCTAAGGGCTGCATTCACAGCTTTATATGCTGTTTGAAGCCAGCCTGGGAGCGGGATCCATCGCTCAATGCAGCTATAGCCCAAGGTCTTTTGAGATAGGGGGATGCTTTAAACAGCAAAACACAGAGCATCATTAGGGTTTCTGTCAGAAAACAACATCTGGGAGAGGGGAAGCATATTGCTGTGTACTTGATATTTTGCCAAAATGATGGATGCGTCCCTGAGAAAATTGGGAACTGGGAATTTGGTCTTAGCGTTTCTCATTATGATGTATCCAACTCGCTTTCCTTAAGATTGTTACTGCTGGACAAAATCACAACATATGGCTACACCAATGAAAACAGTGCATATGACAAATAGGAAAAGGCAGCAAAAGCTAATTAAATAAGCTGCTCTAGTGAGTAATTGCTCTGCATGCTTTGCATATGTTTTATTGTTTGATATACGAAGAAGAATGATAGGAACCGACGAGGAAGTTTATCATGAAAATATGTATTCATGTCTCAGATGCTCTGCGGAGATGCAAACGTCCTTCAGGTGCTCCTTTTGTTATACAAACAATAGGATGTCTAAGAGCTCTAGGGAAACGAGTGACACTGCTCCAACCTTGGCGAGCCAGAACAGCCCAGGAGGAAATATGCCTTTCATTAAGTTGGCTTGAAAAAGCCAACTTATTGATATTCTATTTAAGCTTATTTTTCTTAGACTAAATTTTGCCCTGCTACTCCTCCTAGACTGTTCAAGCTACAACCACCAAACTCGGACTAGACCTCCAGACTGTTCTGACTCGAGTTGCTATATCTTTTCAGACTGATCCGACTTATGGTTTTCCTAAAAATGCTGATTAAAACTGGAAAAAACTCCCATTGACTTACATTGAAAATCTGAACATTCCATCAAACTCCAACTGTCAAAAATTCAAATTTAAACACACTGAAGCCCATTAGACTCAATGAAGCTGCCATTCTATGTACTATTACTGCCATTCAGACTCATTCAAACTCTCTCTCTCTCTCTCTCTCTCTCTCTCTCTCTATCTATCTGTCTGTCTGTCTATCTATCTATCTGTCTGTCTATCTGTCTATCTATCTATCTATCTATCTATCTAAACTCATTCAAACTCATAAACTCATCTATCATCTATCTATCTATCACTTCTCATCTATCTGTTCTCTATCTATCTATCTATCTATCTATCTATCTATCTAAACTCATTCAAACTCATAAACTCATCTATCTATCTATCTATCTGTCAGATTAAATTTATTTTATTTTTTTATTTTTATTTATTCTAGCTGTGGATTACCCCTTACAGTTGATAAATGTTACAATTAACAAAATGTGACATCCAATCTACTAGGGAGAAAAAAACTTTTTAAATAACAATATTGCTTTATTCACAGCTCCACAAATTCTAGCTATTCAATCAAGCTGTGATGTGTCTGTTGTCTCACAATACTACATTATCATGTTGTAGTGACAGTGTAATGTGTTTACGAATGAAACCTTGTTAATAAAGATAACATCAATGCAGAGAGAATATTTATATTATAAAGAAATGACTAATGAATAACATGCTACATTGAGTTTAAAGGGTTACTTACATAGACACTCAAAGCAGCAATGCCACGTCTGAATAAAAAGAAAGAAATGACTGATTTGTACACATTTGTTGATTTGTAATATGAATAAATCAAGTCGATGAAAGAAATAATACTAGTAAAAACGAATAGCTGACTGCTATTATGATTAAAATCAATAAAAAGATTTAAAGAAGTGATTAAAACAGCAGAATGACCTGGTATTGGGAATAGTCAATAGCACTAGTGACTAACAGTTAGATTAGCTTTGGTGATCAGTCTATAGTTGGTCACAGCTACAGCATGTTCAGGACCACACCCTGTGTGTGTCCCTCCCTGAAGTTTAGTCAATGAGTTTAGATAGATAGATAGAGAACAGATAGATGAGAAGTGATAGATAGATGATAGATGAGTTTATGAGTTTGAATTTAAAATTATAATTAAAATTTGACACAATCTACATTGTAAAAAGCGCTATATAAATAAAGGTGACTTGACTTGACTAAACTTTAATTTTTAAACTCATTCAAACTCATAAACTCATCTATCTATCTATCTATCTGTCATCTATCTATCACTCACCTATCTCTCTTCTCATCTATCACTTCTCATCTATCTATCTATGTATCTATCTATCACTTCTCATCTCTCTCTTCTCATCTATCACTTCTCATCTATCTATCTATCTATCTATTTAACTATCTTTCTATCTATCTTTCTATCTAAATCTATCTATCTAAATCTATCTATCTATATCTTTCTATCTATATCTGTTTCTGTCTATCTAAATCTATCTATCTATCTATCAAACTCTATCTATCTATCTATCTATCAAACTCTATCTATCTATCTATCTCATAGCAACCACCCAGAACAACCTAGCAACCGCATAGCAGCCAACCAGAACACCATGGCAACCACACAAATCAATCTGGCAACATCCTAGTAACTAGCCCGAGTACCTTAGCAACCACATAGGACCACCCTGGCAAGGACCCAGGATACCTTAGCAACCACATAGCACCACCTTAGCAACCACCCCAAGTACCCTAGCAACCGCATAGCAACACCTTAGCAACCACCCAGAGTACCCTAGCAAACGCATAGCAACACCTTAGCAACCACACCAAGTACCCTAGCAACCGCATAGCAACACCCTAGCAACCACCCCGAGTACCCTAGCAACCGCATAGCAACACCTTAGCAACCACCCCGAGTACCCTAGCAACCGTATAGCAACACCTTAGCAACCACACTGAGTACCCTAGCAACCGCATAGCAACAACCTAGCAACCACCCAGAACACCTTAGCAACCGCATAGCAACACCTTAGCAACCACCCTGAGTACCCTAGCAACCGCATAGCAACACCTTAGCAACCACCCCGAGTACCCTAGCAACCGCATAGCAACACCTTAGTAACTACCTTGAGTACCCTAGCAACTGCATAGCAACACCTTAGCAACCACCTCGAGTACCCTAGCAACCGCATAGCAACAACCTAGCAACCACCTTGATTACCCTGACTCTATCTATCTATCTCAAAACTACTAAACTAAAACTAAACTTTCAAACTGAAAACTTTCAAACTTTAAACTTTATAAACTACTTTAAACTTTCTGGACCGACTTTTTCAAGCCAACTTAAAGTTTGTCTCGACGAACTTTTTTATCTAGTTAAGCTTGAGCTACAGTGAGAAATAAACAGTCCCAAAATATCCAAAGACCTCCAAAAAGAAGCAGTTTTGTAAATTTTATAGATAAAGCAGTGGAGACCTAACAGGAAGCAAGAGAAGATACTGTATCATGGTTCTTCAAGTAATGGGCATGAGATCACCAGTTTTTAAAGAGCCTGTGCTTGATTTGGAAGGATGCTGGTGTGAGGACACTGTCCTTGACGTCTGATTGGCTACTGCTGATGATCTGAGGCACATTCTCTCAGGCCTGCCACATGCCCATCATTATTGAGCAGTGGGAGCGGATACAGAGTGGTTGACTCTAATTAGAGGAAAATAAATTACACTTCTCTAATATGAAGCCTAAAACGCAAGTCATGAAAGCATCAAAGAAATATTGTCAATTATGTTCCTGGAAGGCAGAAAATAAACACTGCAGCTGTTTCATTATAAATATCAGTTAGGAAATACATGAATTTCAGTGTTCTATCAAGTGTGAGTAAATTTTCACACACATATGTGATATATGTTATATGAAAACAAAAAAAAAAACAGCATATGCTGGTTAGGTATGTTTTGAAACATGGCAGCTGGTTTGAGCTGGTTTAAGCTGGTTCTTAGCTGGTCAAGTGTTGGTCAAGTGCTGATCCTTTTCAACAGAGATACACCTGAATAAATTACATCTATTTACTTTTTCATGACAGTGTCCTTGCAATGTTAAAAATGTCTAGGGTGCTCAGCATAATGGTTTCCTATCATTGCAGAGATCTATCGATTGCAGTTGCTAACACTGTATTGATTTACAAATTCATAGTTTCACCATTGCCATGTAGGCTATTTGAATGTCATTATACAGCAGCCATAACTCACAATAAAACTGAATTACAGTAACATTTCACTCATAAATGGCTATAAAAGGGTCCAGTCCCTGACTGCATTCATCAAGAAATGAAGGTAGATTTACAACAATAAGTGTCTGTCTGCCAAATGTGGACATCTAACAATGACCATTAGAATGACCATAGACAAAATCTGAAGTTTAAATGGGTCATATCATAAATTTTGTATTATTCATTTTTTTCCCCACTGGGATGCACTTATGGTGTTAAAATGGAACCAGAATTGCTTTGTTTTACAATGAAACCATTTTTGTCTTTATTATATTGTGACAGGTTTACGAAATGTAGACAGTCATATATTCAAATGTATTCATCTCACTCAATGACTCACTCAGAAAGTCACTTGTTTTATTCCTGAAAGATATAAGGTTTTGAATGAATTGGTTAAATAAATTATTCAATAAATCACAAAGACAGTCACTTGATTCAGAATTGAAAGATTCAGTGATTTTAACAAATCAACTGAATTAATGATTCAGTTACTCACTTATAAAGACCAGCATGTAATCAGCAGAAAGAATCACTGAAAAATCAAGAAGGCCTTGTTCACAGTCAGTCCAAATCTGATTATTTGTGTATCCGATTGGAAAATTGACGTGCTAGGTTTAAAATTTGTTCTTGCTGGTGTTATTTTTCTGTCAGAACGCATTTTGAATTATCCTTCCGTGTTTTTAAGATTCGTTAAATGACGGACGCTTAGTTAACACAACCCCTCGTTACAGTATATGTCGGACTAACTTCTACTTGATATTCTTGAGTAATCGATTCGTTTTGCTCTTATTGGTCCTGTCTATTCATTGTCAACTGTTTTCTATAAATATGTTTGTATTGGCTAATGTTTATTCAGCAAATGTTTGTCTTGTTTATAATGTGCAATGATCAAATTCAAAGACAGCACATTACAAATAGAAACCCTTTTTTCTGTGGGATTTAGTATCATATTTGGATATTGGAATAATAAATTAAGTATTTTAAATGAATCACATGTAAACTCAGTGTTTTTACTGTTTTCTAAGGGTTTCTTAATTTTAGACTAGTTTTCATGACAAAACCCGTATAAAGGACTGTCAGGTTAGTCGTAGTATGTAAATATAGCCTACTTGAAATTGCAAACAAAAAAATAATTTTAGTTCATATTAAATAGTTGAATGCGATTCACTTGGTTGCCAGTTTGTATAAGCACAAATTATGTAATGCAATATTAATCATGAATTAACAAAATGATTTTGAGCAGGTGTAGTGACATTTTTGAATTGGGTCAAATTAAAAAAACTTTAACAGTCAAAATTAGATTTACGAAGATAGGTGTGTGTGTGTTTGTGTGTATTGCATTCTCAAAAATATGCAAAAATATATGACCCCCCCAAAACCCTGTGTCCTGTCCCGACACTGGTACTCAAAAAAAACTTTCCAACGTTGGCAGGTCTGTGATCGAAATGATTGACTGTTCACACTGTGTATGGCAACTGTTCAGATCTGATTTATGTGTCCCATGGCTCTCTTTTGTTTTCCGGAATATCTGTGTTGGTTTCCATGGCAATGATGTTAAGTTGGTAGGACTACACCAAACACAACATGAAGGGGTCTGCGAAAGAATGGAGGCTGGCATGAGCGGCTTTACTCCGTGCTGCCCTCTCTGCTGCACAGTGAAAGAAGCGAAGACACCTCATCACTGGACCACAGAGATGTCTCCATTGTATTATAATTTTCTGCATGACCTGCATATTGACAATAACACAATGCAACCTTGTTTCTGCAATGACGTCTGACGTGTTTACATATTACGTGACGCGAGTCGTGAGAAAGTGCACATGTAGGCAGAAAAGCTACATGAAATACAATCAGAGTGGTCGGACCAAAATGAAGTCCGAGAAATGAGATTTGAATAGGATTTCAAACCCCATATGAATGTAACTTGAAATGGATTTGTAAAAATCAAATTTCATGTGATTTTTTTGCCGTTTACACTTGCTAAATACAATCCAGATTCCAATCGGATATGCAGAAAAATTAGATTTGGACAGACATTCTGAACATGGCTTAAGTTCCAGTGCTGTTGGACTGTTACCAGCACTCTATTTGAGGATTTAAGGCCCGAAACGAACTGTTGTATAAATTGGAAATCCTGATAATATCCTGCTTTCTGGAAGAAGATGCCAAGTAAACATTAAAAATGTAAGTGTCCTTTACAGAATCTTTCAATGAGATTCATCAAGTCAGACTGCAGTGTTTTAGTAATCTTAAAAACTACAGGCCATCTTTGCCATGGTTATATTCCACCCCCTCCCTGGTGTTTCATCACGGTGACTCTGAAGCCTCTTTTGAATTGAATAAATGGCAGCTTTAATGAACAACATTTGCAAAGCTCCTGGCGCCTGAGCTTATCTGTTATTAGCCCTTGAGGAATGGAAGTCCTTCTGAATTGAGGTTCATGCTAATTTCCTCTGGTGGTGGCTCTTTTCTCTGAAGCAAAATGAGGTTCAGGCACCAGGCTAAGTGAAAGGACCAGGGTCTTGCCACAGATGGCTGTCAAAGTTTCATTCTGCATTTGATTGAATGCTCGGCCAGTTCAGGGACTAAGCTTGCCTGAAGACACCTGAAGGAATGTGTATACTGAGAGCAAATGTTCAGTGCGAATGCATGACCCATGTTAGGTTGCTTAATGTACTCTAATCTGATCATGCAGTAGGAGAAAATGCACCAAGATTCAACAGAAGCTTGTTAAAAGAGAACATATAAATCCAGCACCAGCAAGGTTATATTTATTGACTAAATATAGTCAACACAACACTAACACAAAAACCTTGCATCTATACTGACGTCCAAAGCCACAATCAAACAGTGGCTCCTGCTGGAACGGTAGAATTATCCTTTGTTTGTCCAATTTCAGCTTAAGTTAATTAAGAGGTAGCGTTGGCACTTTGATTGCATTTCCCTGGAAATTTCAATATTGTGCTACTGGTCAACAACGGCATGAACAATGAGTGTGGTGTTCCTACTGTAATTACAAAGGCATTTGAGTCATGTAAGAGGAAGGAAGAAACAAGGGCTACATAGAAAATAGTCGACACCGGGAAAGAGAGAGAGAGAGTATAGCATTAAAGCACAGGGTCTGCATAATGAGCCGCCTCCTCACCTTTTATCGGAGATTCTCTCTACTGTCTCCCTGCCCCTGCATGAATTATTTTATAGAGAATTATACTGCACCGCTATAGAGGCCCCAACAGCTCTCTAGATGATTTCTCATAAACCTGACATATACCTGCATATTTTGGAGACTGTGCAACTGAAAATAACCCATGGTTAGCTTTTAGTTGACAAGGCACATTCATCAATAATTTTCTCTGTTGACAAAACAGTGGGTTTGTGGCCTGCGTTATGAAATATGTCTGCAATTCTCAGAAAACTCTGCGTACACTGGGTTAAAACAACCCAAGTTGGGTTGAAAATGGACAAACCCAGCAACTGGGTTGTTTTAACCCAGCCGTTGGGTTAAATGTTTGCCCAACCTGCTGGGTAGTTTTATTTAGCTCAACTATTGTTTAAAAATTACTGTATTACTTGCTTAAAATGAACCTAAAGTATGTTGGAAATTTTTACCAAACCGCTGGGTTAAAACAACCCAATCACTGCAGGGTTTGTCCATTTTTCTAAACACCAATGAAGTTATTTTAGTTATTTGTTACTGTTACAAGCTGTAACTTAACTGTAATCTATATTAAGCCTAGTCTGCTAATACATAAAGAAATAATAAATTAATAAAGTTGTAATAATAATAAATATTGAAATATATAATAGAATTAATATGCATATTATGTTTAATCTAATAAAAACAGAGTAAGTGATTAAAACTAAGAACTTGCATTTATTTTGGAGAAAGGCAAAAAATATCTACAGATTTTATCTGGGCTTAAACTAGTTACTAAAAAACTTTATAAAAATAAATGACTCCTTATTTTCCTATTTTCTGAACATAAGCCATGATGTTGAGAATGTTATGATCAAAGTTCTTGTTTATTCAAGGAATGCAAATAAAAGATTCTTCAGTTGTTTACACAAGACTCTGACCCTGTTTAGACCTGGATTATACATATGATCACATGTGGACAGCGCTGAACACTCATACACATTAGAGGTAGTCAGAAACGCATGTGACCATATCACATTTGTAGTGTAAATGATTATGTGTCAGGGACAGCAGTGAAAGAGTGCTTACCCGTCTATCAATCATCCACTGCAATAAAACAAAGAGTTTTAAACTAGTTTGTTAAAGGGTTAGTTCACCCAAAAATGAAAATTCTGTCATCACTCACCCTCATGTCGTTCCAAACCTGTAAGACCTTCATTCATCTTCAGAACACAAATTAAAATATAGACAGCAATTTAATTACCACTTTCAAGGCCCAGAAAGGTAAAATTAAGGTTGAACCACTGTAGTTACATGGACTATTTTAACCATGTCTTTAGTACCTTTCTGGGACTTGAAATTGGTATTTAAATAGCGGTCTATGGAGGAGTCAGAGAGCTCTCGGATTTAATCAAAAATATCTTAATTTGTGTTCCAAAGATGAACGAAGGTCTTATGGGTTTGGAACGACATGAGGGTGAGTAATTAATGACAGAATTTTCATTTTTGGGTGAACTAACCCTTTAAGTGTAGCTTTAAAAGAAAATAACTTGGAAAAGCCAATTCAATACATGCAAATCCTTGGGAATCCCTGTAAGCGTAACATTTGCAGTGAGCTTAAAAATTCAAGTATATTTGGAAGCAAAGCAACAGTGTGTTGGCTTTTTTTTTTTCAACACGACACTTTCCCTCGATGAATAGGATCACAAGTGGTAACATGAGGTGCAAACATACGAAAATCTGTCACAGCTGATCACTTGCGATCTGGTTACCCAAGATGGATGTTAATACCAGGTATAAACAGAGTAAAAGAAACCAGAAATAGCTGAAAAATGAAATATGGCACTCTGCCTGACAGAAGTGACATGCACTAATGAGTGAGTGACCTCCCACAGCGCTGCAGAGAGTGAAAATCTACTGTGTCCAGGAGCGGTCTCATTTCATGAGCTACAAATACCATGAGGTCATGTTGCCACCAAGAGCTGCCAAATATCACAGTCAGCTGTCTCATTAAGAAGCTCATATACAATTACCAGGGCAAGTGAAAGCATGTTAACAATCTAATTAATTGTACCTGAATCAGCACAGATCCATCTCTTTTTTGTTTCTATTATACATTTGTTGGGCACTGCGTATGGCAGAGGGTGAAGAAAAATGTGGTTGTGGCATAAGTGCACTACACAAATTTTGTCTGTGCAATCACTGAATTAGAACCATAGGCTGATGGGTCAGCAACGTAAAATTTATGTAGCACAACTGCTTTCAACACTGATAATAATAAGAAACGTTTCTTGAGAACCAAATCAGCATATTAGAATGATTTCTGAAGGTTCATGTAACACTAAAGACTGAAGTAAGATTCAGTTTTGCCTTAACAGGAATAAAATATAGGCCTATTTTACAATACATCAACACAGAGAACAGTTATTTTAAACTGTAATAATATTAATAGTCATGATCAACTAAGCAAGACTTACTTCAAAAATATTAAAAATCTTACCGACCCCAAACTTTTGAACTGTAGTGTAAATGCATCTAGTATAGCATACTGACCTTATAGAACCTGAGAACTTCTCACTACCCAGCCATGAACCACTTTGATGAACCTTTCATCAGTTTCTAAAAGTTTTCAAGAACTCACAGAAGCACCTTCATTAATTTAATATGAACCGTGTGGATATTATATATAGATCACACACACACACACACACACACACATACACACACACAAGGCTTACCTGTAATGTCGGGTGTCTCTAAGTGCTCTGTTGCTGGGGATTCTCTCACTCTCTCTTTGATTGAAGGCATACAGACTGTAGGGGTCTTGGCCCTGCTTCCATTTGTGAGCATTGAGGTAGCTTTTCTCTTCAAACTCTTCCAGCAGGTCATCCCACTCAGCATCTGAAATCTACAACGTAATGGAAACACAGCAGTCAGATATATTGTAATCATTTAGTCTATTCATTTTTCACTGTCTGTTGTCTTGTTCAAAAGAAATACTGGAAGTCAAAGACACTTCAGGTTGCATAAGTTAACCCTACAGGTCTGACCAAACAAAAAGCCTAGCATCTTTGAATTTCAAATCTAAAATCGGCAACAAACAAATAAATAAATAAATAAATAAATAAATAAATAAAAAACCACTGCAAAATCCAAGACTCTAAAATGAGCATGTTCATTTGGTGAAAAGAAACATTCAGTAAACCTTTTAAAAGTGGGGAAAGTAAATAAAATGGCTGACGGCTGTAGGCAATATTCCCAATTATCATAAGAAAGTCATTAATATTTCAGCATTCTGCAGCACAATCACACCAAACCCCTTGAAATATAAAGCACACGGAAAGCTGTAGTCACAAATTTTAAGGGTTGAACACACTACGTCTTGGAATCCATAAGGCCATATCAATCATAATTTAATAAACCTCCACATTCTGCACCGACAGCAGCTTGAGAGTTTCCATGTTTTCCCACTTATTATTTCCTTGAGCTTTTTTGCTGATGTTAGACCATTAAGGGGGCTGGAGGCTGTTGGTTATGGTTGGGGCTGGTGATTACCCGTGCCAGCAGGTTGCTAGTTTCTCCCCAGACGCCTGTATGAATGCTGACTGATGATGATGCTTCCTTCTCTCCTGCATTTCCAAATGCAGCTACTGCCCTCCATGGAAATAATTGCTACTAGCATTCATATTTGTGTAGAGATTCTGCTTAAAACAATAGAGAGGGTTGTTACTATGAAAACACACATCATAAATCAATAACCCATGCTCATGACAGGTGCAGTTTCAGAGGTATTGCTAATTAGGACTAAGGGGGTCCAGAGAATTATTTTTTTAAAGCATGGGTTTTCTCAAAATTTAAGCCTTAGTGAAGCTTGTGTACAGACATGTAGAGAATAAAACAAATATAATTAGAAAAATACCCAAAAAAGTACCCAAAAAATAAAAATTCCTGAAAGTCATCAAACCAGTTCTCACTTGGAATAATATCAAGAAATGTTATAGTCACTTTTTTTTTTGCAATAAAACAACATTAATATTGAGCTATTAAATTTTACTTCTGGACTAAGTGGACTTCAGGGCATTGTAAACACAGTGAGTTTAGAATTTACCACTGAGCTCACATGCCTTTTCAAAGTATTGCGTGTGTAGTCAGAATGTCATGGCCCGCTGCTTTACAACAGCCACAACAGCATCTTTACAGCCAGTAATAGAGGTGGGTAATTGCACATGTCTATTTCTTTAGACTGTTTAGCATGATAATGGCTGGGCTTTTAATTCAGCTCACCAATTCAGTTTCCCATTTATATTGTTATCAGATAATATTGGTGATTTTTTTCAAAACTGATGGTTTCTGTCTGTCTTAAAGTCAGGTTGATATTAAAATGCAGAGACACACATTCTGATAATACAAATGAAATGTAAATGTTCTCATTAGGAATGTGACATATTCATTAGGAAATTGTTAAATAAAGTCGCTATTTTTGTTTTGTTTTTGAGCACAAAAAGTATTCTCGTTGCTTCATAACATTAAGGTTAAACCACTGTAGTCACGTTGACTATTTTAACAATGTCTTTACTACTTTTCTGGACCTTGAATGTGGTAATTTCATTGCTTTCAGCGTTGTGGGTAATGCATTACAAGTAACTTGAGTTACGTAATCAGATTACTTTTTCAAGTAACACATTACTTTTTTTAATTTACAACAAAATATCTAAGTTACTTTTTCACATTTATTGACGGACAGCTCTCCTGTCCCCATGTTGAGAGAAATAAAGTGCAAAGGCATTGTGTGCGCTGTGTGAACATGATGGTTATTGTAGTTCTAGACTAAATGTGAACATGCATTTACTCAACTCGCTTGCACGGAAACATTCAGTGTTCCTCAAAATGAATAAAAACAGTGAAATTCAAACTAAGAATTTTATGCAAACATGTAATAATTAACTTTATACTACGGGGCTGTTGAATGCTGAATCTGATTGGTTGATCAACGTTCTAAATTGAGCAATTATTTTCAGGGAAACGCACGGCTAAAGTAGTTGTAGGCAGGTCTTGGCCGCATTGCAGTTCCATATCACTTCGCCAAATGATTTCAGTTATTTCAAAAGGTCCTTGCTGCCTATAACAGCAAAAGACACAAAACCCACAATGACACCGACCAAGCAAATAAATATAGCAAACTATAGGATGAAAACGACAAATTATTGTCATGGTTTTTGCCACAAAATATGTTTTATTGTGTCCTGAAAGCGCATACTCTCTTGTGCGCTCGCTCTCTCTTTCAAACATACACACGTACTGTATAACGTACACACACTCGCACAGAAACGTTTTGTCAGCGCTGCTTTGACGAATTAATCAGTAAAATGACTCACCAGCGAGGTAATAACTGTGCGATTCTTGAGGTAGATAAACTTATAGTTTCGTTTCACTATTAGTAGAGACAGTGCTGCCGTGAGAGAGGCACAGACACTCAGGTAGGCAAATTCACATATGCTCTCTCTCTCTCTGCATTAATAACTGCGTTAATAACTGTATCAACAGTATTATTCTGCTATCAAGGCTCACCGTTACTAGTTCTGAAATGACGTTTTGAAATTAGCAACGAAGGCTTGGGATGTAAGAAATTAGTCCCACACACAACAGTGTTTTAAGGACAAAAAAAAACTGACAAATGTCTTGAAATACACCATCGGAACAGTGTCTTGGGGTGTGGTAACCGTAGTATAAACGGAATAATTGACTCCGGGCCATTGAGTTCTTAGAAAATAATGCACACGGGCATTACCACCTGGGGTGTGCATTATTTTCTAAGAATCCAATGACCCGTCGTCAATTATTCCTTGCATATTAAATTACACAAATATACTTTATGTATTTAATCTCACTTTATTAACCAATGTCTTTGCTGCTGACCTTCAATCATCTAAATCAGCCATACTAATAAGCAAATATTACTTTAGATTAGATTTTGAAATAAGAGTGTTGAACTTCCTTCTCCTGTATCCTATTCTTCTTTAATCCAGAATGACAGCAAAGCTGAAAGGTTTGTTTGAGCTGCGCCCTCTACTGTACAGGCGTAAATATGCACTTCATTCAGCCTGAGGCTTATTATTTTTCACTTTTGGTGTGAAAAGACCTTAACATTCGCCAAAAATATAACTTTTTTTGTTATTAAAAAACAAACAAGCAAGCAGCCCAGATGAGAAAAAGTAACGCAAAAATGTAATGCATTACTTTTCATAAAAAGTAACTAAGTAGGGAGTAACGCAATATTGTAATGCATTACTTTTAAAAGTAACTTTCCCCAACACTGGTTGCTTTCTATGGGAGATTAAAAAAAAAAAACCTCTCGGATTTCATCAAAAATATCTTAATTTGTGTTCTGAAGATGAACGAAGGTCTTACGGGTTTGTAACAACATGAGGGTGAGTAATTAATGACAAAAATGTCATTTTTGGGTGAACTAACCCTTTAAGAATCAATATCAGTTCATCAAAATGAGAATCGATTAAAATCAAGAAATAGATATTGTTAACCCAGCCCTAGTTTTTATTACCCACATTACCACAGGCAATTTATTCATTCTAAGTTTGTCTAAAACAGGCCTAGAAACTTTGAAGCGACATGTCAAGCCTACAGGCTGAGCTAAAGTTTAAATGACAAAAGGTGCGAGCGCAAGTAAAAATGTAACGCTGTTGTTATTCTAGACACTTTAGGATTAGGGCACAATGACTCACTGCAAAATGAACTCTTTTAATGATTAAGCATACTCAGTAATAGAAACAGAATTTAATTAGCACATGAAAAAAAGATGACAGGTTCTGAATCAATGTGTCAAATTTCCTATCTGCTTAACAATTTTATTCGCCTTCAAAAGGCAGCGTTCGTGCACCCACCCCCACGCTCCCCGCTGAAATCATTAGCTCCTTGATGCTCCACAGTCACTGATCAGGGCATTTGAGCTGTGCCACGATTGGGGCTCAGTGTTCCCCCAGCTCCCACAGAGCTCAGCCTTCTAATGAGAGGAGGAGGACAGACTGAGGAAGTGGTAATTGGATCCTCCCTGTCCTGTCGTCTGTACTCTGTATGTGTGGTTGTGTGGGTCCTTTTTATAGAGCGTTCTACACCACCAAAGCCTCTGCCCTCTTGCAAAGCACAAAACCACACAACTGAACTTCCATAAGGCTTCTTTTGAAATCCTGCTCCTTTTTAAGGACCCCAGCACACTCTCAGCAGGTACAGAAGTCATGCATGACTGTAAAACTGGTCTGCGGAATTGCATTAAAATGATTCATTCCGATGTTCTGTCAGAATTCATGTGCAAGCAAATGATGAGTCCATCAAACTCCATCTGTCCGGTCTAACACCAGTGACACGAAGCCACCGTGAATACACGACACAACAACACTGTCTGCTTGTGTAATCTGTATTGTGGGACATATCTGCCATGAATCATGGTAATAGCAGATGTCATGGGTGATATCTCAGTCCTCCCTTACCATTATGAAGATAATGCATCACTCTGCTGATGGGGGAGTATCTTCCCATCGAATCTGAGTGAGATGTCACCACCATTTGATGAATGGTTTGAACACACTGGCCACCGTGACACACACCGCATTCACCTCAACAGCCACTGTGCCAACCCAGTATTTCATATTCCTCCTCGCCAATAACAGCTATTGCAGGTTCGGCCTTCCCTGTCAGGGTTATTACAGAAAATAGATATTGAAGCAAACAGCAAATGGAAACATGTTGTTCAACACAGAATACTAAAGTAGTCATTTCTCTCCCAGCGCTTAGTTGTATTTAAGGGGGGAGTGTCTGCAAAATCTATCACACTGTGGTTTTCAAGGCCACATTAACTGTTTACTTATTTTTAGTTTTACATACTCGCACAAGGGCGTACAAAAAAGATTAAAAGCTGAGAATAAAAAAGTCAAACCCATCACTAAGCATTCAAGCATTCACCAGCTAAGAATTTTTTCTGAGATAAATCCAGTCATTATACCATAAAAAGTCTATCATTGTCTCCATACAGATGTAAGAAGCACGTGCTAACTGTTTCATATTTCCGTTCCTATAGAGTGTTGTTCAGTGTTGTGATATATTGCACCATATATCATGTTTCATACCCCATTACCCTCAGTGATACTTTATTGTCATATACCAGCCGCTGTTTCAATGAAAAACTGACTTACAAGATGTACAAGACTTTGCTGCAGATTTACGCAACAATACAGCAACTAGAGTTTTTCTATTAATGCAACAGATATGAGCACCATCTCACTTTATACTGTTTGTGAATATCCTTGACCTTCTGTTCCCATTACTTTCTATCTTAGTCGGGATAGACACATTGAACAAAATAGTGGAATTATTTATTGATTGGTGCCTCCTGGTGATATGTCTTCAGAACAAGAGAACTATCAACTGCATATTTACTATTTAATCTCACACACATACAATTTGACTGTTTTATACAGTATATAGCATTCATCTTAAGAAACATAATCTTGAATTAGTCTTGTGGGGAATTAAATATACAAAAAGAAGTATATGACAGTTCAAACATCCAGGACCAAATGAATGTTTAATTGCTCATAGTTTGCTCTTAGACTTAATAGAGTTCTTTAAGTATCAGTTTTGTCTCAGATGTTTCTCCTTTAATGCCTTAAAATGAGTAAAATAGATGCAAATCAGACAGCTGTTTACATGCAGTAAGAATATAGAGATATAAAATGAATGTGGGTGGAATATAGTTCACAAAATGTGATTTTGTGAAGAATTTGAGTTCAATCGCACACTGGTATCTTTTTTTGCAAACCGTTTGAGACTCCTCTGAAACTCCAGAATAGAGGAACCACATGTGAGATTATTATTTATCAAGAGAAAGACAAGAGACTTAAGAAAGAAAGCTCACTGCTGTCTATTAGAAACAATCGACAGTACAAAGATCTGTTTAATGGTTTGTCTTTCCTGTGGGGAGTCAGAAAGTGGCTGAACAGTTTCTAGAGCAAATGTCATGGGTACAAATAGTCTTGCTTCATGTACAGCCTTAATTACGAACATTTCATACAGACTATTTAAATATTTACTTTCCACTCAGTTATCTAGACTGAATATCTGCCCCCTCATGTATGCACTTATATATTAAAGCTGTTTTCTTGCGTCCATCATTCTGACTGATAGGAATTCATGTTTGAATTAGGAAAAGAGAAAAATGAGGGGGAAAATGCTATTATAGAATTATATTTGTCAACAAACAAAATGCCAAAAGGTTATCGCAAAAGCATATTATTTCGTCTCCCGAAGGAAAAGTAGGTTAAATTTCTCCTAGCTGAGAATAAGTTCAAAAGAGGATTTCTGAATTTTACACACCCAACCATATAAAAGATTGTAGGGTACATATTGGACAGTTTTGTCCTTTATTATCAGCTCGGATATCATAAAAGTGACGCGCCTATACCAATATTTTCTCTCAGAAATATAAAAACAAGGAATTAAAGAGTTACTGACAGATCTTAAAAACCAAAAAAACAACCAATTCAAGCTATTTCATCTTTGAGGTTGTAACGTTACCTGTATGTATCACTCACCTCTTTTACTTTCGGTTGCTCGTTTCTTTGGTCAGGTAGTATTTTCCGGCTATTCAGCAATATGAAATAGAGTAAAGCGGCTATCCAAAACAGCGCTGCGAGAGCTAAAGTCAGCTTTCGAGAAAGCCTCTTCATTTTCAAACGTCCGTTAACGATTCATTTCAGTTTGAAAACCATTCGCGCGCTCCTCTCTCAGTGAACGACAGGCGAATTGTGTCCGCGCGCAGCGCTCGCGCACTTGCCCGTAGTGCCTAATATCCAGGAATGAGGTTGTTGCTCTCGTGCGCAGCGCGCTGACTTGCTGAGATTTTGAGTGACGCTGGACGCTGTCCAGGGCGATTAAAATCATCCCGTGTACCCACCGAGGTACCGACAAAATGTGAATGAGTTTAGCACCACCTACCGCGGAACTGCGCTTTCACGGACCTGGCTGTTCCTGGTGAGCTTCTAATATTGACTCTGAATTTCTCTCCGTTATTTGTGAAATAGGCTTACAATAAGCAGGGGTCCCACTGCCATGGGAAGCCTGAAAATATCACAGGATTTTATTATTCGCGATTTTTAGTAATGGAAAAATCTCTATAAAATCTCTGTAAAAATGTTTGTTTGTTGTTGTTTTAAATCCTTATCTTGGAATCATGAATGGCAAGAACATTAATGGAAATTCATTCCCAATTAGACAGGAAAGGTCTGTTTGATTATACATGAAAAGTACTAACACAGTTTGTTTTGGTTTTAAGTGTCATTTAATCATCTGAATTAAATTTATATGAAATATCACGTTATATAAGAATACAAGATAACCACAATAATAAACCAGCATTGAACCCCTCATTTACAGAAGTATCAGTCCACAACAAACAAAGCAGAACATGCCATTTTGCTTGTGAGTATCTAGTTTATTTGCTACTAAGTGCCTCAAAGAATGCCACTAACCTGACACACTTGTATAGCTTGTAAACATTTAATTTCCAGGTGGATTTTTCCGCTGACTCCTGGATGTTGCATAGTGCCAGCCAATCAGATTGGAACAAACAATTTCAGCTGGCTCTTGACATTTTTTTTAGCACAACATGCATCAGACAGCCAGTATAGCCTACAGACTGCAGGCGGTCCCCGGACATGCTGTCTGAGGCTGAGATTAAAGTTGATCCATCACCATTTTATCCTTGAAACAGGGCACTTAACCTCAGAAGGACTATCCCTGAAATAAGTGCACTGTAAAGGTGATGATACACGGGGCAACTTTTTGAGCAACGTTGCCGGGCAATGTTGCCGAGCAAGTGACCTGCTTGGAGATTTCCGAAAAAATTCAAACAAGATGGCGGCCTCTCAGCGGCAGTGGAGCGAAGAAAAGGAGTGTGAACTTATATCTTTTTACGCTGGTTAGTTGTCATGTGTCAACCCAAAACAGGGAATTTACCTCTAATGCTTAAAGGGTTAGTTCACCGAAAAATGAAAATTATGTCATTTATTACTCACCCTCATGTCGTTCCACACCCGTATGACCTTCGTTCATCTTCGGAACACAAATTAAGGTATTTTTGATGAAATCCGATGGCTCACTGAGGCCTCTATTGCCAGCAATGTCACTGAACCTCTCAAGATCCAGAAGTTCATGTGAATACAGTGGTTCTACCTTAATATTATAAAGCGACGAGAATACTTTTAGTGCGCCAAAAAAAAAAAAAAAAAAAAAAAAAACGAATATATTTTTGATAAAATCCGATGGCCTGCATCACCAGCAATAACACTCCCTTTTTCAATGCCCAGAAAGCTACTAAAACATATTTAAAACAGTTCATGTGACTATAGTGGTTCAACCTTAATATTATAAAGCAATGAGGATACTTTTTGTTTGCCAAAAATAGCGACTTTATTCAACAATATCTAATAATGGCCGATTTCAAAACAGTGCTTCGAAGCTTTACAAATCTTTTTTCGAATCAGTGGGTCGGAGCGCCAAAGTCACGTGATTTCAGTAAACAAGGCTTCGTTTATGCAATTTGAACCACTGATTCAAAACAAAAGATTCGTAAAGCTTCGAAGCAGTGTTTTGAAATTGGCCATCACTAGTTATTGTTGAAAAGTCATTATTTTGTTTTTTGGTGCACAAAAAAAGTGTTCTCGTCGCTTTATAATATTAAGGTAGAACCACTGTACTCACATGAACTGTTTTAAATATGTCTTTAGTACCTTTTCTTGAGAGGTTCAGTGACATTGCTGGCAATAGAGGCCTCACTAAGCCATCGGATTTCATCAAAAATATCTTAATTTGTGTTCTGAAGATGAAGGAAGGTCTTACGGGTGTGGAACGACATGAGGGTGAGTAATAAATGACATTATTTTCATTTTTGGGTGAACTAACCCTTTAAAATACCAACAGATTTCCAATTTAATGTACCTAGGCTGTAATTTAGCCATCAAATATTTTTTGTTAAATGCTAAAAAGATGTGCTCCATGTAACGTCTGCAGTGGCATAGGTAGGCCGTAGGGAGTATGGCACGTGAAAATAGCTTCTGACGCGATCGACTCGGATTCGAATCTGCCTTTTGCCAAACTCGCTCTTCTCCCTTTTCCCATCACAAATCAGATTGGAAAGGCATTTATATTTAATAAAAATGAAGAAAATATTTGAAAAGTTGAAATAAAGTGTCTAACAAGTATTTATTGGGTTGGCAATAGATTTGCTCTTCTCCAATTAAGTGCTGCCAACTGTTGCCCATAATTAGTTGCCCTGCGTCTCACCAGGTTGCCCGTTGATGGCAACATTGCCCAGCATCATTGCTCAAAAAGTTGCCCCGTGTATCATCACCTTAAAACAGTGAAGACAACAGTGACAGCTAAATGACATATTATTAATTAAGCTTTGCAGTGCAATTGAGGACATAAAGACCATAAAGGATCGTAATTCAATTAAGCAATAACAGCTTAAATATTAAATTCTTGGGAAACAAGTATTTCCCATATATGATATGCAGAAGTTAAATGTAAATAATTCACTGAAAAGTCACAAATAAAACTGATAAGACCACCAGTTAAGAATAAGTTTGAACAATACAGACCTATATTATGCAGGGTCTGTAGTGTCTCAGATTCATCCTTGTTAGTGTCTGCTGAAGCATGACAGATATATCAAAGCACATAGTTGGTTTCCTCTTCAGTCGCTGGGCCTGAGGGAGCACATTAGCATAGTTCTAATTAGCTCTTATGCCATATGCCAAAGGTTGAATATGCAGCTCAGGGAATATTTTCACAGAAACCTGATTTTTTTTTTTTTAGTTATGCTACCCACTCTCAAATTTTAGCATCTTCACTAGTATTGTGAATAGTGTTCGCACTTTTATGTGCTCAGTATTGCTAATGCTACGGCTGCTAAAAACCATGAGCCTATTCTTTGTTTCTCTATATTGCAATTCATCTCTGAAACCTGTTAAAGTCAATGTGGACTGCAGTTTGAAACCCATTTTTTCCCCCACAATTTGACATATTTTAGAATACACTGAATTTTAGGTATTGCATTAAGAACAGGAATGCAATCCAAATACAACTTCTTCTTTTTTTTTTTTTTTTTTTTTAATTGCCGAATTGCCCTCAATTTGAGATAAAAACGCAAATAACAGCAAGTCAGTCTTCACAGACCAATGATTATCTATATAGAAAACACAGAAGAAAAGTGTACTAGCAGTGGTTATTTCACATAACTCAGAAAGCAAAGCTGAATATACAGTTCTGCTCATGAATCTCAACCCAATTTATTTCTACAATTTGACGTATTTGAGAGTGCAACTGGATATTCAGTGAGAAGAATGTAGGTTGATTTCATCCAATGGAAATTATTTGAAAAGTGGGAGTTACATGAATGGAGCCAGAATGAATGCAAGTTTGTTATAACAATGGCCATCATGTGTGATTCTTTATGAAATTGGATTTATGATCTGTTGATTAAATAAAATTTATGATTCTCTCTGTCATCCTTAGCATCTCTGGATAAGATGAGAAAGAAACAAATTTGTTCTTGTCTCCAGTTCCCGACAAAACCGAGACAAAGGAGTAGGTGTATGTGTCTATTATTGTGTTAGCAACTAGCAGTGGTTATTTCACAACTCAGACAGCAAAGCTCAATATACAGTTCTGCTCATGAATCTAGTTAACTTGCTAGCAAAAATTCTAAATATTAAAATTTGAATGCAGATCATGTGATTAGTTCTTCATTGAAAGTGTTGAAAGTACCTTTTTTCTAAGAAGAGAACTCAGAAGGTTCAATCTGATTGAAGCTTGCGGTTTTCACAAGTGATTACTTCCCTTTTGTTTATACAGTATATGTATTAGATGGTCATAAGCTACCGTTCACTGATATTGACTCGCACTTTTAACTTACAGATTTTAAAAATAATCATTTTTTTATTAAAAAAGCTCCAATGACTAACAAAAAGAGCCAAACAGAACATGGCATTTTAGAAGGACGTGGATATGTCAGAGGGCCTGGTTATCCTGGCATTTACTAGACAGATAAATTAGAGGTAAAGAGCATAGACCAAGGATAATGTTACATGGACAGGTCTGTTCTACAAGGCAATCAGCCAGCAGTGAAAGGGGAGCGAAACACGGCCCCTGAAAAACGAATTACCTTAGTGTGACTGAAAGGGAAACAATAGACTAAGAGGGTGCAGATAGCTAGAAATTCCATTTTGCTTTGTCTAATGGGTCGATAACAGTCGATGGCCAAAAAGCAGCCAACAGGAGCGTGAAGAGAGAAACAACATCTGAGAGCATCATTTAGGACTGCTAGTCCTTCAAGTATCTGAACTAGAGCACTGTAAAGTAAAAAAAGAACCCAAATACAAACACAGTCTTCTGTGTTCCATTTGAAGTCAGTAAATTAAGAGAGAAAAAATATCTATTATATGTAGTATAGGATGTAAATAAATAGATATGCATGTATGTATGTACAGTATATCTACAGTGCTGAGTAGATAACTCCTCTGGGATGTATGAAAAAAAAAAAGTTATTGTTTACCTAATAGTGAACTACCACATTCGACTATCCACGATTACTTACTAATTCGTTAATAGTAGTTACTAGAGTGTTAATATGGCATAACTCATTTGTTCCTATGTAGTTATTCATTAAAGAGGGAACAGTATTCTAAAGTGTTACCCAAATCATTGTCCATTACCTTTCAGGTATAATATAATCTGACTACTTTTTGGTTACTTTTGACCTAACTCGTTTATCACATTGATTTGAATATGATAATCTTGTAGCATATTGATATAAAAATACAAAGAAAAAAGAAAGCTTATTCCCGTCTCTATATTACGTCAAAGAGGTTGGGCTGACAAAAAGTCAGAGAATTCCTGCAGTACATAAATAAAAAAAAATGGCGTGAATTTGTGCATTTTAATGTGTTATAATAGGCTATAATATAATATAATGCAATTTATAATATAATATAATATAATATAATATAATATAATAGGCATGTGATATCGCTCTATATAACAACATGACTGTGATTCGACTACATTCTCGCCTAAAAAAACTCTTAAAATTCCATTCCGTGCCACAACAACAGTAGTATCTGTAAAAATGTGGTGGACTTGCTTGTCCGCCATGACACTCGCTGTGAGAATGCTGAAAGAAGAGTGATTCAAACCATGAAATGTTTCCTGTGGTTATACTGGTATAATATCGCATGGCTGGAAAAACCTCACAGCCAGTCAGATTCGAGAACCCGAACGAATTGTTGTATATGTAAGCTATAAGGTACTCGAGGCTGTGCTGTATCGTGAATAAGTCACGGCTGAAGGGCTACAACACACGGCGCGAAGCGGAGTGCCTGCAACACCTTAAGCTGTGACTTATTCACGGTACAGCACTAACCTCAAGTACCTTATTGCTTTTATAAAACGGTTACAACACAATACAAATATTAAAGCCAAAAATATGTATCAATACAACTTTCATGAAGTAAAGTTTCACTAAAAGCCTTCCTTCCGCCAGAAAAAATAGTCCCTGACCGTGAACAGCAACAGAAGTTACATTATTACGCCATCAGATGGCGGCAAAGACTGTCTTTATGAGTGTGTCAGTCAGTAGCGAAGACTTTTATATTGAAAAGACCGAATTGTTGTGAACACGGAACAAGACGCAACTGACAAATGCTTTGACTAGCGCTGTCAGTCAAGGGAAAAACCCTTAACTGATAAAAGGACAAGATAATACATCGGACATTTAAACAGATTTTTTATTATGAACATAGGACTGACCTGAAGGAAAATGCTAAATCTGAATGCAAGTAATAAACTCGCTCACTCGATCTCTTTCTCACAATACTCTTCTACATAATACAGTAAGCTTCAACGAACAATATCAACAATATGCCTTATCTGAGTGGGAACAAATGAAAAAATGGGTAAAAGTGCTGCTGTTCTTGGCAGAGAATGAGCAAAAATGCCAGCACAGCTAGAAAGTAAAAGACGAACAACAGGTGATGAGGCAGTTCTGCATGTTTGGATGTTGGAAAGCGGAGGCAGGACTGTGGGAGCAGAGACTTAGTCAGATTCCACAAGTGCAAGATGAGTCTTGTCTAGCGAACTGTGAAGATTGGAAAAAAGCTGACTTTAACAGAATAAATAGTTGAGGGTGAGAAGTCCAAGCATGTTTGTTCAGACACAGTGAATGTGGAGAGCTTAATAAGGACATACTTTCACACATCACAATCTGCCTGTTAAGCTATCCTGCGTTCCAACAATTAGCGCTGATCCCGTGAGGCACAAAACCGCTGACAAACATTCTCTATTTGTGACTTTTCTCTCATAAAAGAGAACATTTATGTTTATCTTCAATATTCTACACCCATAGTATTGTATATATCATTCAGGTAATGTATGATATATCACAGTTTGATCGTTTCTATTCAGCGCTGTCAGCTATTTTCTGATCCTCGAGGACTTTATTATTATATAATGCTCTTTTGACTATTAAATGTGTTCATATATGCACCCGAGGGGCAGTAGGTTGTACCTCAGCTTCAGCTCAGCTATTATTCAAGTCAACCTAATGGATTTGTCTCAAATGCCAGACAAATAAGTTCTTATAATTTTCACTATTACAGTGTCAAGTATCATGGCACAATGTTAATACCTCCATACAGGGTGAATGTGCTGGATTGTATTGCATGGTGAAATGTATGGTAATAAATTGAGCTGGAATGGCACAGTCATTAATCAGAAGTAGCACAGTAGACCCAGCCTCAGCGGAGAGAGATGAAGCACTTTGTAGGTAATGGAGGAGCTGCCAGTGGGGAAGATGGGAGGCTTTCAAGCCAGCCTTCCCCACAAAGTCAGCAAAGATTACAGTAAAGCAGGCAAGGTGTGACTGTAAGAGAAACAATTTCAATGAATTTACACCAGAGAAAAGCATTCATAAAAAAAAAAAAAAAAACTGATGTTCAATTAAATTCAACAAGATGATGATGATTTGAGCAAAAGCCTAAAATACATTTTAGATTTTAACCACTAAATATGATAACATAACCCTCGAGCCATCCATTCTGAAAATATGGCAAATGTAGTTTGTTGGAAGATTGTTGGTCAGATTTTAAAAAAAAAATGAAATAAAAAAAATAAAAATTCCACACTATAGGACTTTAAAAGGTCTTTGGGTTAACATCATCATGAATAAGCTGTTCTCTGGCACACTTATCAGCAAATATCCTCTTTGAGACCACTGTCTCACACACCAAATAATCGTGGTTGGTAAAACAACAAAGAGGAGACATTCATCTCTCTGAATGTAATATCGTGAGATGTGTTTCTCAGATGTGTACTCACACACACAATCTTGCTCTCTTGGATGGGTGTTGTCCAAATACCACTTGACGGATGTGAACAGGAGACACTTGCAGAGCTCTTGCCTGCCACAAATTCAGATAAGAGTGGTGAACAATGGAGAAACAAAATAACAGAGGAATATTTTCCAATATTCCCTCCATTTCTCATTTCATATTAATAATGTACACCCTCACACACAAGCATCCACAAATACCCACCTAAAAACAAATATGCTTAAAATTCACTGATGGCTACACAGAGAACCACAAACTGAGCTGCATAAATAACATCTAGGCCTACAGTGAATTCCTGTTCCTCTGTGTAATGGTAGTGCAATATAAATAATGAAACAAAAATAAACAGTATATTCAGATATTTATTTATTTTTATAATGGAATATATATATATATATATATATATATATATATATACACACACATACAGTCAAACCAAAAATTATTCAGACACTAGATATAATTTTTTATATTTATTTACTAGTGGGTGCAGGACACTATTGTTCATTTATGTAAGTGAGGATAGCAAAATAAACTGTGACATATTATACCCAAAAATTCTTCGTACAGTGGACTACCAGTAAAATTGATGAAAATTTGGGACCAAAAATTATTCAGACACTTTGACCTGATCATGTTTTGCTTAAGTGTTATCTGACATAATTAAGATTAATTCAAGTCATCATTGTCACTTTTGATCAATTTAATACATTCTTGATCCAAAACACACACATACACACACACACACACACACACACACACACACACAAAAAGATCCTTACATTACATGATTAAACTGAAATATTTATCATTGGTGAATTTTTCTGATGTAAAACGACTTTAGAGGTATAATACTGGACAGGCCATTAATGATTTCCATACTGTGTTAACCGCATGCCTTTACTTGAACTAATATTTTAATGAGTTATAGAGGAAAGTTCAAATTGAGACTTCATTTATCCACATTCTAATGTTCATTTTTATTCAATCATTGAATTTAAACATAAAAAAGAAACGAGTTGCCATCAAAGAAAATTCTACCCGGTGGTTGTCGTTGAGATACAATGCGGAATTGTGATTTTTTTCCCCCTCTTCCCCAGTGCGGTGCTTTTTTTATCATGCTGTTCTGACATCGCTTTCTGTCAGGCTGAGTAAGTGAGCTCGTAAGAATCTGCCTTAGGGGATAAAATCATCCATGGACAAAGCTGTAAAACCAGAGATTAAATGCGTCACCAATTCCCTCCTGATTACTGTTTGTCATTAAACACTACATCTGTAACAGGTCTGCCAGAGCTATTACGAAGCTGAAGGTAACGTTGATGATTAGACAATGGAGATGTGTGACTTGACGTTCAGTGATCTGAGCCAATGAAGATGAGTTACAGGCCCCAAGTTGCTTTGGTAAAGTTTCAGCAAATTGTATTCAGGTGGAGGAGGAGAGCAGAGCAAGATGAGAGGTGTAGAGATGAGACAGGAGTGACAGATAAAGAGGGCGAGATACAGAAAGATGAATGGCTGTCCACAAAGCACTTTGGGAGAGGGATAATATGGTTGAGATGGACTCAGTCTCATTTTTCATGCTTAGGGAAAACAGCAGCAACACTTCTCTCTCTTTCTCTGTCCCTCAGTCTTTTCACACCCATCTGACTATGCGGCACATGAGTCCCCAGTCACTGCATCAATTAAAGGTGTCATTCACTGAAAATAGAGCACAACTTGGTATGAATCCACTGCGTGTGTGTCATGCTTTTTGTCAGAGCATCTCTTTATCACATACTCACTTTGAGTCATCCTCCAGCTCATTTAACTGACAAAAAAAAAAATCCACATTAGTTATCGCAGTAACATCACAAGTCCTGGGTTTGTAAGATAGCATTCAGAATTAAATGAGACTATATAGTATAGTTGCATAGCATTTCATTCCTATATCTTATTCACTAACCAGACGCTATCTACTTCAACCAGCCAGTATCAGTGGTAAAATCAGTTCAAGTCACTGTCATTCTTTACAGCACAAATACGCCTCTTTCTATGTAAATTAGTCTTATTATTTATAGATTGTGCCTTATTTACAAAATGCAGTGCCATTATCACCCACAGACAGCAGGAGGTAAAGAGAATTTTATTAAAAAGATGTTTGTTTACATTTTATGTTGTTCATGGCAGCATTAATTCACCAAATAAAGATCAAATGATGGAGAAAAGAGTAATAACCAGGCATATTTTCAAAAAACAAGCACATTTTGGCCTTTTAAAGAGGTCACAGTGGTGGAGCGATGCTACGGTTCCAGAAAAGTATGCCAGATTGTGACAGACTGCTGCATTCTCCACAACTGTGTACCAGCAATTTAAAAATACATTTTGGGGAGCATGTTTGCTGTTTTACCTAGATTTGCATAATTCGTTTAGTGAATTGGGCACTAAAACAATGCAGACAGCATGCAAATAAACAATCAGTGGGCACACTGCGTTTTAATTCTCAGTGAATTCCCCCTGTATTTTAAAGCAGATTAATCCGTAAATTTGGACAGGATTCAAAATAGATAAATGAAACCAGGTTGAAAATTTTTCAAGGTTGAATTGAACCTGGATGGACTTAATTGGTTTTGATGTTATCCGGTGCTACTTTCTCATTACTTTGCCAGGACTTTCTGTAGTAATCATCACTTCCTCCAGCTGCTTTCTCAACATTGAGTTTCAGCCTTATAATGTGCTTAGATCACAGCACAGATAAAGGCCACAAGGGCTTGGGGGTTTTATTGCTTGATGAAATGGAAAACTGAAGACTTTTCCCACTTGACTGACCAACACCTTCCCATTTTCACCCACCACATCAATCCCACACACACACACATGCCATCTCCTCATGCCAACCAGATTCCACTTTCCTGCTTTTTCTTCCTTTCAGAAACTTTAGCCGTTAAAGGGGTCACCTCTCCAAGCTCATTTCTCTGCAACCATGTGCTTCCAATTGAATCTGGTTAAACCTGCAAGAAAGAGTGAAAAAGCGATAGAAGCTGTGTTCCAACTCAAAGGGTCCCTACATGCTGTTCAGATTTCTGTAGAGGCAACATCATGAAATAACAGCTGAGTCATATATGGATACGAATATGAACTGTGTATAATTTCCAAGTGGTTCACTTGCGTAATATATATATGTTTGGTGAAAATCAAACAAAGCACACTACCCAAAACACATCATACCTACAGTGAAGCATAATGGTGGCAGCATTATGTTGTGTGTATGGTGTTTCTCTTCAGCGGGGACTGGGTGATTGGTCAGGATTGAAGGGAAAATGGATGCTGCCAAGTACATCCAAATTCTTGAAGAAAACCTGCGTCCCTCTGCTAGACAACTGAAGATGGGCAGGTCATTCACCTTCCAACATGACAATGATCATAAACATACCGCCAAAAGAACAATGCAATGGCTTAAGGATAGGAAGATGAATGTCCTTAAGTGGCCAAGTCAGAGCCCTGACTTAAAGGGTTAGTTCACCCAAAAATGAAAATTCTGTCATTAATTACTCACCCTCATGTCATTCCACACCCGTAAGACCTTCGTTCTTCTTCGGAACACAAATTAAGATATTTTTGATAAAATCCGATGGCTCAGTGAGGCCTGCATCGCCAGCAAGAACACTCCCTTTTTCAATGCCTAGAAAGCTACTAAAAACAGTTCATGTGACTACAGTGGTTCAACCTTAATATTATAAAGCGACGAGAGTACTTTTTGTGTGCCAAAAATAACAAAATAGCGACTTTAATCCACAATATCTAGTGATGGGCGATTTCAAAACACTGCTTCATGAAGCTTCAAAGCTTTACGAATCTTTTGTTTCGAATCAGTGATTTCATTAAACGAGGCTTCGCTACATCATAAGTGTTTTGAAACTTCAATAGTTCACGTGAGTTTGGCAGTTTGATACGCGATCCGAACCACTGATTCGAAACAAAAGAACAAAAGACAAAAGAAGCTTCATGAAGCAGTGTTTTGAAATCGCCCATCACTAGATATTGTTGAATAATTGGCAAACAAAAAGTATCCTCATTGCTTTATAATATTAAGGTTGAACCACTATAGTCACATGAACTGTTTTAAATATGTTTTAGTAGCTTTCTGGGCATTGAAAAAGGGAGTGTTATTGCTGGCGATGCAGGCCATCGGATTTTATCAAAAATATATTAATTTATGTTCCGAAGATGAACGAAAGTCTCACAGGGGTGGAACGACATGAGGGTGAGTAATTAATGGCATGAGTTTCTTTTTTGGGTGAACTAACCCTTTAAATCCGATGGACTTGAAGAGAGCAGTCTATTGCCGCTCACCACAGAATCTGAATGAACTTGAGCAAGGAAGAATGGGCAAATATTCCTCAATCTAGGTGTGCAAAGCTAGTATAGACATATCAAAAAATATTAATGGCTGTAATTTAAGCAAAAGGTGGCTCTACGAAGTATTAAATCAGGTGACTTATGACTTTTCCAACCCTGTTATTCTAGTTAGACTTAATTTATTTTATTTTCTTGGGTGTAATGTGACAAAAGGTAAAGATTTTCACAGGGTATTATGACTTTCTATAGGCACTGTATATTGTATATTTATATTTATGTATTTAGATCTCAAAATTCACATCTGCATGATCCGCTGTTATTTCATGACATTGCAGGGCGTTCCAAATGAACATCTCAGTCTGGGAAGCAAAATATCACTTGTTCCCTATATGCCATCTGACGTGCCCTTCGGACTGAACATGTACACCTTCTACGATTTGGAATCTCAATTAATATACACGGATATGATCAGAATTGCATCTGGAGAGCATTTAGTGTGTTAAGGACCGGCTAACAGGAATCCCTCTCTCTGCTTTAATTAATTTTTAGTGTAAAGGCTGTCAATAATTGAAGCAATAATTCTGCTGGCAATGGCTTTAATCAGTATAATGGTTCGTTAATGGCTAGATCCCATCTGTCCACTGCTTATGTTGGCAATAACCTTCACATAAACCTTTAAGCATAGCTCCTTTGTATACAAGACATACTTGAATCAAACCAAATATCTAACTTCTAAAATGTATGGCTCTTAAAGTTTAAGTTCAATAATGACGCCTTCTCTTTACAGCAGATTCAATCCCTTTGGTAAAAGAACATAAAATGTTGTGATGCATTATGAATACTATGCATTTCTTTTGGGTCTGCTCTTACACTAGTCGATAAGCAATACATTTAGAAATACATACACATGCTAAATGAGTAGTCAGCGATCCATGAAGCGCTGGGAGAAATCCACCTTGCACCTTTCAGATATTGATTTTTCCAAAAACAACAGGCTTTGGAGCATGGTAGGTGAGCCCTGGAGTCCTGCATTAATCATAAATTCAGAGGCAAAGTTAATGCAATGCAATGCAATGCAGAAAAAAAGTCTGACAGAACATAATGCACTCCAGAACATCTCGTCTCCAGCGTTTAATAAAAACAAATGAGATATTGCTGTGCTAGTAATCTAAACCTGTCTAACATGCAAATACAGTATCGTGAGGGTGTAATTTATGATTCTTCTCCACAAAACACTGTCCCATAATGCCATCATTCCATATAATGGAAAGAGACACGCATTTGTGCTTGGGAAAGCTGAATGCCATAGCATTATACTGTAGGACAGTGTCACTGTGACAAGACCGGACCTGTCGGAGCCCTTCCATGGCACTGTAACCCTAGCCAATTAAAAATTCCATTTCATCCTCAATAACGCTTTATTCTGGATGGGTGAACTCAGCCTTCTCTGGTTTGCACTCTCTATGGAGTAGGTGCATACTGACTGTTCAAATGAGGCTCGAGTTCTTCTATCTGAACTGGCCAGCTGGGTAAAGAGAAAGCAGAAGCGATTATCTTCAGCTAAAGTTAATGGAACCAACATAGCAGAACAGGGAATACTCTGTGTGGGAATTAGGATGACAGTTGAGTTTAAACATAGTTAACCTTTAACAGTTTTGTGAGCCGAGATGTCTCATTCAGTTAGTTATACAAAAACAATCATCAGTGTTGGACCTGAAATAGAGTTGCCATGAAAAGAATGTTGCCTTCCAAACAAAAAACAACAAAGTTGTCAATCTAATATGATTTAGGACCCATAAAACTGCTTTATGCTTATATGCTGTGTCATTGACATACATATATAAATATATATATATTGATTATGATTGTGACATGATTGTGATTATGACTTGATTATGATTTCACTTTTTTAACTTTAGTGTATAACGTTAATGTTGCTGTTTGAATATAAACAACATCTGCAAATTTAATAGCTTTTTAAAGACTACAACAACCTTCTTCGCGGGTTGGTGACATCACGAACCCCAAAATTTACATAAACCCTGCCCCCGAGAACACACAGCAAAGGGGTGAGGCCATGTTGGGCTGCTTTAGAGAAGAGGAAGAGTTGTTGTAGTAGAGTGTTGCTGCCATGCTGTAATTTTAGGCCGGACTGCTTCACAAATTCAATGCTGGATTTGCACAAAAGATTAACATGACTGCACATGCTAGTTGACGAGTTGAATCAACTCCACAGCAACTACATAAATTTATCCACTAACCGTTCAGAAACATCCAGTTGCATTCTATAAGTTGTAACTTCTTCCTGAGTCTCTCCATCAGTGTCCGACTCCGGTTTGAACAATGTAAGGCTGAACACCGTTACTGACAATCGTCATTTTGGCTGCGTGAGATTCTCCAGCTTTGTTGTTGTTGAGCAACCAAAGCTTGAGCTGTTAAAGCTCCGCCCTCTTCTCGAAAGGGCGCCAGAAGCAGCAGCTCATTTGCATTTAAGGGGACACAAACAAAAACTGTGTGTTTTTGCTCACCCAAATAGGGGCAAATTTGACAAGCTATAATAAATGATCTGTGGGGTATTTTGAGCTGACACATTCTGGGGACACCAGAGACTTATATTACATCTTGTGAAAAGGGGCATAATAGGTCCCCTTTTAAAAATGACATTTTTCTAAATACAGTAGGAAATCTAATTCAGTCATCCGGTAATTATCTGTATCTCAGAATAGCAGTAAAAGCTTAGGTGGACCAAAGAACACAAACCAGGGACATTTCTGACCACACATTAACTCTTAGGAGGGCTTTGAGTCGTGAAAAGAGCAAACCTGCTGAGCAATCACAGCATGGGAGGCATCGCACGCGGCTTTCATTAAGCGGCACACGCTCATATATTAAGAGACCTCTGGACCGTCGGCTCTGAAGGCAAAAACCCGCTGAGCACAAAAAACATCTCAATCAATACTCTCCTCAGAAATGCCTCCGCTAGATTTTCAGCTGAATGTTTGTTGAAGTGTTTTACCTAACTAATGGATTTTTCCGGTTCTAGCAGGCGCAATCACTATGCGGATTGGTAACAACATAATTTATATCTCATTATATGTGTTTCAGATGCTACTCATTAATCACAAACCTATTCAAGTGAGAAGCAAGGGTGAACACTACTTGCATCCTAGATTTTTAGCTTAGATTTGTTAAATGGAGCAGAATCACTTTTGTATCTCCTCATTCTCCACTATCACCAAGAAGAGAAATTGTATCACTCCCAACCGTGCACTCTCAAGTCCACCCTCTCTGGGATCCGCTGCTTGAGATCCGTTAATACCTGAGTCAGGAAAACCCCTACACAGGAACAAAGCATCCCTCTCCAGCCTTCTGTTTCAACACGACATAATCCAAGTGGGTGGATGAATCTTGCTTTGAATGCTTGTCTGTTATGAGACAGCTCAGTTATATATATATATATTTTACCATTGTTCTGTTCGAATCAAAGCCAAAAACACGAAATGATGTGAGGGAAAAGCAGAAATACAGCATTGATTGTACTTGTACAAAGGCTGCAGACTACGGCTCCAACAAAAGATTCAGTGACGTGGTGCTTTATGAGAGAAACTATGCAAAACAGCAGTGCGTTGAGTTCACACTTTGAAGTGGGAGTTCAAAATCATGAGATCCTTGCAGAGTTTGGCACACAAAACATAGAAACACATTCTAGTAAAACAAAATAACAGTTCCTCGAGAGACAATTACCACAATATAAATAGAAAATAATATAATAGATGTATTGTTCCAACCACAGAACGTGTAAAATGCAATTATCACCTTTACAACGAATATTTTGCAGTTTAATAGCTTATTCGTGAATAAGTCTGGTAGTAGCCTCTATTGTTTTTCTGTTCTTTTTTGTCCATTTTTACAAATCCTGCTGTGGAGAATAACAAGGATTTTTGGGGAGCCAGAGATGCATGGCAGGATGCTGACAGAATGCCATTTGATCCTGGCATATGACGGTATTCCTTAAAGAGAGGAATACAGATGACAGTGTAGTGGAGCCAGAGACAGATGCGTCTTTGAGGGGTCTCGCCTCCCGCTTTCACATCGAGTAGGGTGAGCTTTGTGAGCACACACACACACGCACCCATACACACACACACACACACACACACACACACACACACACACACACGGCTGTCTGTTATTGATCTAATATGATTTATTCCCACTCACAATGGGAAGTGGAATTGTACATGCTACTCTGCTGGGTCACAAATAATAAATAAGCCAAAAAAATGTGTTGGTGTTTGTGATAATATATTGCAGCAATAATAATTTGCATCGAATGAGGCTGGATGATTGTAACGTGTGATGGAACATTATTATGAACGCACGAGGAGCAGAAACAGTCTTAATAATTCACCGTAGTGTGTGTATTAGTAACTAGAAAAACAACTCATTCTTCACAGACATGCTATAACTGATTGTATCATCAATCTTCATCTCTGGCTCTGCTTGAAGATCTCAATTAAAATTCACTGCTTTACTGTTGAGTTTGAAAATACAGATTTTGGAACAAGGATTTTAGGATTAAATCAAAATCTAAAATTGAAACATGCGGTTCTCTGCGAGGTGAGTGTGATAGTGCTTATCTACAGTCGCTGTCACTTTGGAGCGCAAATTAAACCTCCTTTTCTCTGCTGAGCAAGGGAAAACCTCACTTTTCCTTGAAACTTGTGCTAGAAAATGCTGATGTTTTTGCACAAAACAGGACGTTCTTTGCCATTTTTTTATATACTACAGAGAATCCAAAACCTAATGAGCTGCCTCGCTACCTACATAGCTGCTGACAGCATCCTAACTGAAATGGAAGCATAAGTGACTGATTTGAAACGCTCCGCATAGCGTGCATTATTCAAATAATGCACAATGTAAGCCAAGTTCAAAACCAGTTCATTACTGAACAAACATAGGCCTTTAGGCCTACAACTTACAACTGTAAAGGCCTGTTCACATGATGATAAATATAAATATAACAATAACTATAAATATTAAGTAAAAAAACTGCTCTAAGAGAATAGATTCACACACCGGACATGGTAGAACCTGATTTCACCAAGTGCAACATCTTTGTTAATGCCGGAACAACATTCCAATCAACTAATCATATTTGAAGGACAAGTTTACAATTTATGTCAAGTTTAGGTTTACAACCAGGGTTAGGTGCTTCCACATCAGTGTTATTCACCTATCATTTCCCTCTGATTTTAGGGATACGTTATGGGTAGGGTTAGGTTTAGGGGTAATGATATGGTTAGGATAAAACTTTCAGACAGGAATGTTGTTCCAGGATCAACCAAATATGTTGACCCAGGAATGCGTCTAACTTGGCAGGACATGTTGCGATGTGACAAAAGGCAATAGAAACCATTATAATCAATGATGCTGTCAACACTCTTAAACATAAAGGCTCCAAAAGTTTTCTAGTTTTTTTTTCCGCAGAAGTGCCATAGAAGAACCATTTTTGGGTTCTACAAATAACCATTCAGTGAACAGTTCTTAAAAGAACAATTTTATTCTTAGTGTCAAAAATATTTTAATAATCTAAAGAACCTTTTTCAACTATAAAGATCTTTTTTGTGCAATGGAAAGGTTCCATGGATGTTAAAGGTTCTTTATGGAACCATCAATGCCAATAAAGAACCTTTATTTTTAAGAGTGACACTGAATGTGGACAGAACAACTTATTTTATATTAAGGTAAATTATATCATATGCTGCCTCTGAAAATGCACGAAAAGTCTTCAATCTTCAATTTGGCAATGGAATTTCCATTATTAATGGGATCATCAAGGAACAAGAATCACTAAAAGCAATTGTAACTTCAATTGTTAAAGGGAAAGTTGACCCCTAAATAAAAATTCTGTCTTACTTACCCTCATGTCGTTCCAAACCCATAAAGCCCGGAACACACCAAGCCGACGGTCGGCCGTCGGGCAGTTTTTGTGTGTCGGCCGACTAAGTTTTCTTAGTGTGTTCCACACCGTCGGGTGAAGTTGGTCCTCGTTGGCTTTTTTTCGGCCGATTCGACATGGTAAATCGGCGCCGGGCAGTCAGAGAGAGAGAGAACTCTGACTGGCTGTTCAGTATAGCAAACAAGTTCACGGGAATATAAGCAAAAGTTATGAAAGCAAGCAAATAAGTCATGACGGCACAGACAGAAGGTTGTTCTAATTTTACGTCATTTTACCTGAGCACTCGAACGCACAAATATTTTCATAATAACATGAGCGGAGTGGAATAAAGAACATGATCAGCATGACTGTTTGTATACATGCAGTCTTAGTTTTGCTTTCCCTTTTTGAATGACGAATATAGACAAATATATCTGCTTAAATAGACAGTTATCTCCTTTATACGCAGGCGCAGAACGTGCGTGCTAGTTGACAGTCGGCTGATGTTCTTCCGGTGTGTTTAAGCACATATTTTTTTCCCCGACGCAGCCGACAACACCGTCAGCTTTCGTTGCCGCTAGTTCTTTGACGTCTGGTTGGTGTGTCGCGGCCTTAAGACTTCGTCTTCATCTTTGTCATTTTGAACCATCAAGAGGTTTGGGTGAATAAACTTTCAATAGAGGAACAGAAATTTGTGTTCTGAAGATGAACAAAAGGGTTTGAAACAACATGAGAGTGAATAATCAATGACAACGATCCCTTTAAATTATTTATGATTCCCATACCAATGTGAGTAAATGATGGCTAAATTGGATGACTTTCCCTTTAAAAGGTTCTATTTGAACATGAACTAGTGCACTTCAGAGTGCCGTCAATGGGCACCATGCGGCATAGAAAACAAACAAACTGAATTTCAGCCTCAATTGCTGGAGTATCAACATGATCACTACACTCTCAACTGTTCACATCTGCTGGTACACAGAATTTCCATAATGCTTTACACCACTACTTCTATTATCAGTATGCTCCCAGAGAAACATCTGAAATTGAGAATGAGGTTTCAGAGCTAATGGTTTTGAAATGCTGAGATTCTTGTGCAAATTTAATGAGCATGTGCTCTGTCTGTTCCATAATTGGCTGCTGTTGCAATTTTAAAACCCCACTCTCTCAACATCTCTGGAAGATCGCCATCAGTCACATTCTCTCGTAAACCAAATCAGAGGCGCATGAGAGGGAGGAAAACACTCAGTAAAGCATCATCTCTGATTGAGCATAATTGTCCCTCGTCTGAGAAACGGCTTTTGACAGCAAGCTATCTGCACTACACAGCTGCGGTACTCAAATGCTGAATTTGGTGTTGCAGCAGACCCTGGGCAGAGTCAGACGCCTTTGAGGGGTTGAAAGATATGATGGTTCACAGTCCAAAAAGTCATGATCAGTCTTTCGGTCCAATTATACTGACCGACAATGATTTATTGGTGCATTCAGAATGAAAACCAATTAAAATCAAATGAACTTTTTTGGTTTGTGGGATACTCAAATGTTTGTTTCAATACATTTTTAGGTTTATTCCTTACCTGTAAATCAGTTTACTTTACTTTTTCCTATAAGTTTAGTGGGAAATGTGTTTTAAAAATGCATCACCGCAAAGAAAATAAAACATGAAAGTAGCAATGGTCAGCCTTGTGAACACATTTGACTGCAGTATTGTGTCTATCTATCTTAAAAGGGATAGTTCAACTGAAACTGAAAATTTTGTCATCATTCACTAATTATCAAGTCATTCCAAACCCGCATGAGTTTATTTCTTCCATGTAAAAGCAATTTTAACCCACTTTTAATGAGAGAAGTAGCGAGAAGTGAATCATTCTTTTGAGTTCAATGTTCTCAGCTGTTCCGGTTCACAAAACCAGTATAATCAATTTGTTCACAAATTGGACTGATCCTGTTCTCAAGTTCAAAATTGACTCAATGACTGTGAATAATGGTTTAAAATTGTCTGTTTGTGACACAAAGCTATTGTATGACACTACGGCCTGGTTTCACAGACAAGGCTTAGAATAAGCCAGGATTAGTTCAATTAGGACATTTAAGTAGCTTTTATAAACGTGCTTTAGAATAAAAAACATTATGGTGTGCATCTTGAGATAAAACAATGGCACTGACATAAAAAAAAATTTTAAGATGTGTCAATACAAGTTGCTTTTGGTTAAAAAACAGCTCAAACATGCTGGTACTAGACTTTCAAGACTAAAGTCTAGTCTTTCAAGATTAAGCATTGTCTATGAAAACAGGGACAGAAGACATGGAATACAGTCATATGAACCACTTTTATGATTTTTTATGGTGTGTTTGAATCTTTTTAGGAAGATTAAGAACTCCACTCCCAATTGCATTGAAAATAATGACCAAATTTCTCTGTTCATGTTCTATGGAAGGTTCTATGCGGGCAAGTAAATGATGACAGAACTTTCATTTTTGAGTGAACTGTTTCTTGAACACATATTCAGGTTGTTCAGACACCTGGAAAACTTCATTCTGAAGCAGAAATGAGCATTCATCTATTCTTATGCTGACTTAGCATCTGACAAACGCCGCACATCAAATGATGTTTACTCAATCACAGCTATTCAACCCTTTCCTTCAGCCGCAATTCTCTAAATTCTTGTGCTGAATACATTATTCTACATAAATGCTTGGCTTAAAAATAACATTCTATCTTCCATTACCTTTTGCACTGCAGAGGTCGTGACATGCAATAACAGGTTTCATCATTCTGGTGCACAGGTCGTAATGCAAACTAAAGCTGTTATTTCTCTGCCACTCTACCGCCTTTATTGCAGATACCTAGGTGATCATATTGAAGAGCATCAAACGCATTTAGACACTGAAAAACAATATGGGAAGAGAAAATAAAAGGAGACTTCTTACTTTTCCTTCCTCTGTCTAGGCAGACCTGAGTAGAGAGAAATAAGAGGTTATAAATTTCAGATTGCAAGCAGGAGACACAAAATAACCAAGAGCCTCTGGGGACAACAGGGCTTTGAAAGATATTCTGATGAGGCTGGGGAGGCGAGTCAAGAAATCAGATGTTCGAATCGACTTTGTTTGCATGAGTGAATTGGAAGCGGGAATCAATGATTACCTGTGTGGTGTCTTAATCCCTTTCATGACATTATTAAAAGGGAAATATGAGAGTGAAGGTGGGCTATATATATTCAGCATTGTAATATCTATGGCTGCAAAACCACTGATCACTACTTTTTGGTCTATAATTTTTCAGTCATATTAACTGCGGTCATATGACTGCAAAAAATTACAAATGATAGAACATATTAAAATGTAAAAACATAATTTAAAGCTACCAGTTCTGAATGACATACACTGTAAAAAAAAAAAAAAAAAAAAAAAAAAAAACATATGATCAGTAAGTCATGGCAACTTATGTTTTTACATTACTTTAACACATCAAAATAATTTAAGCAATGTCAACTTTTTTTTAATAAATCATTTATACGAGATTCATAAGTTTCAACCATAGACTGTAAAAAATATGGACGTAGGGTCCGTGACGTCACCCGTAGATTTCTGAAGAGCATTTTTGAAGCCCAAAAGCGGCCGTTGCCATCTTGGCAGCGCGTCATCGCGCATCACTCCCGGATAACTGAAAATGGGCAAAGAGGTGGGACGTGGTTGGAACCGAGGTGCCTGGTTGCTGAAACCACGTCCGCCTAGCACAACGTGATCATGTTAGCAGGCTAAGGAGCTATCTATCTATCTTAGACACTATCTAAAATATTATTATAAAGATAACAAGTTATATCATTTGAAAGTTCTAAAGGTTTACTGTCAATCTACGGTGTCGTTTTTACGATATAGATGCTTCAGCACAAGTAATATTATAATTTGTGTCGGGTGTGTAAATGACAACACACAAAATCAAAACAGGACTTCATACCTTTGCAGTGAAATAGCGATCGCGACATGGATTCCAATCCATCGCTCTTGGGTAAAATGTCCATGAGCGTCCATTGAAAAACAAACAACAGCACTATTTGTCAAAAAAAAAAAAAAGCGTTAAATCCATGAAATATTAATATATTGTCCATTGTTTGCATCACGTTTCTTCTGAATGAACTGCTCTCCAGCATCATTCTTCAAGAAATTATGCAATCTGAGCAGTGTTTATGTTGTAAAACTGTATATGATCGTATACATTGGACTCTCACAAACAATTGAGCCCGCGTCCAAAGTATAATTTTTCAAAATAGTGCAGCAGTTTTAGTTATAATATTCAAGCAGTGCTGTAGGATTTTGTGGTGTCTTGAGAGGCATATTCTCCAGCCATTGTTGTCATTGTAGTAAATCTGAAAAACTTTTAGCCAATGCCAAGACGATCCAACAACATATTCTGTTTATCTTCCGCACGTGTGCACATGTACACAGACGCACATCTGTCTTGACCATATAACCGCAGAGCAAGCCATTTTTTTTTGATAATTGTATGAAATAATCCCAAAAAAGCACAAACATGGCAGAGATGCCAAATTCAGTGGCTGGAATTAGCTGAGGTAACGTGATGGCTCACAGACAGCAGCGGCAATCCACCTGTCACTCAAGTGACCACGCCCTTAATTATGCAGAACTTTAAGACTTAATATAATTTAAATGGATGAGTTATAAAAAAATTAACCCCCCTCAGAGTTGTCATGAAGGGCAAAACTAGCTGTATAGACCAAAACCACAATTTGACCCAGGATGTAAACATGTTTTTTTCTGCTGTAAAGTTGGGCATTTTAACATGGGGCTCAATGAGATTCTGCTCTCTTTTGGAGCCCGTCCCTAGCGGCCAGTCGATGAACTGCAGTTTAAGTCACTTCCGTATTGGCTTCAAGAGAAACTGGGGGAGGTTGTCGCTTGGTTTCTTTTTTAAGTCAGTTTAATATAATTTAAGTTGAAATAGCAGTTGTGGCGTAGTGGTTAGAGAGTCAGACTGGTAACCAGAAGGTTGTGGGTTCGAGTCTCAATACCGGCAGGAAATAACTGAGCAAGGCATTTAACCCCCAATCGCTCTCCAGGCGCCACAGCAAAAATGGCATACTTGGCCTTCACATGTCACAGTAAGTGACTCGTACAACCAAGTTTGATTCTACTTAAAATTTTAAAGCAGCAACTGAAGGCATTTTATACAGTGAACAGTATACTTTGAAGGTAATGAATAATAATATAAAAATAAACATAATACATATAATAATTTTATAACATAATAGCTCAAAAAATAGCTACTGGTGAATAAAATTCCTTTACAGATATGCAGGAAATGGCCTGGACAGTTATTGTGCTCTCAAGGTCATTCAAACCAATCAGACACTGCTCTGGTTTTGATCTGATAGGTATGATGCTCTGTGAAGGTCTAATGTGGGCCTGAGGCCATAATGCTGATGTTTATAGCTTTATAGACATCAGAAAAAGAAGATGAACCCAAGGCAGGGAACACATTTCTTCAATATTCTGGAGAGTGCAATATATTAAATAAACTGGTTTTGTGGAAGACAATGTTCCCACCTCTTATTTATGCTGTAATAGGTGTTTGAGGGAGGTATTTTCACAGAACATTTTTTGTCTTTTCCCTGAAGACATTTTACTTGAAGATGCGGCCTTAAAAGAATAGTTAACTTAAACATGAAAATTCTGACGTTATTTACTCATCCTCATGTTAAACCTGTATGTTGTTTTTATTACCTGGAACACAAAAGTGGACCTTCTGTAAAAATTCAGACATCTTTATGCATTTTTACCCCTAAAAGGTGCATATTAGAGTAGTTAGTTCACCTAAAAATGAAAATAATGTCATTTATTACTCACCCTCAAGTCGTTCTAAACTCGTAAGTCCTTCATTCATCTTCCAAACACAAATTAAGATATTGTTGATGAAATCCGATGGCTCAGTGAGGCCTCTATTGAGAGCAAAGCCATTTAAACTCTCAAGGTCCATAAAGGGACTAAAAACATATCTAAAACAGTTCATGTGAGTTCTATCTTAATATTATAAAGAGACAAGAATACTTTTGTGCACCAAAAAAACAAAATAACGACTTTTCAACAATATCTACATGGGCCGATTTCAAAACACTGCTTCGGGGCTTTACAAATTGAATCAGTGAATCGGAGCACCAAAGTCACATGATTTCAGCAGTTTAGCCGTTTGATAGGAGATCCGAATCATTAATTCGAAACAAAAGATTCATGAAGCACAGAAGCTTTATGAAGCAGTGTTTTGAAATCAGCCCATATATATATTGTTGAAAAGTCGTTATTTTGTTCTTTTGGTGCACAAAAAGTATTCTTGTCTCTTTATAATATTAAGATACTCACATGATACTTCACTGAACTCACATGAACTGTTTCAAATATGTTTTTAGTACCTTTATGGACCTTGAGAGTTTCAATGGCTTTGCTCTCAATAAAGGCCTCACTGAGCCATCGGATTTCATCAACAATATCTCAATTTGGTCTTACGACATGAGGGTGAGTAATAAATGACATTATTTTCATTTTTGGGAGAACTAACCCTTTAAGGTACTACTAGGAACCTTTTAGGAGTAAGTAAGGTACACAGAGGGTTTTTAAGGGCACTGCCCCAGTGACAAGCTGTTGTACCCATAAGAGTACAGTTTTTGCACATTTCTTTTCTTAGAGTGTAACAATAATAATAATAATAACAACATGTAATTTAATATATAACCACAGAAAAAAAATCCATACATTTTGGATGAACTATTCCTATTCCTTTTCAAAATCAAGCACTATTTTCATCTAAAACTATTCTGACAATTTCACTCTGCTGGAAGCATTAATTAGCAAAAACACAGGAAAAAAAATAACAAAATAAGTAATTATTTCTTGTTTCCCCTTTGTGCTTGTTTTTGTCGTTGTGTCTATTGTTTTCACCCAGAAATTCAGCTTATATCTGTAAATACCTCAGGCAGTAATCAACCTTTTCTTTCTTAAAAAAAGCAGAGAAAAAGTCTGCTGTAGCTGAAATTAAAACTTGTACAAACCGCCAGTACAGAACAAAGTCATGATGCCCTGGGATCTCTGACTGATTTAAGGAAAGGGAGACAGAGAAATGAGCCGACGTGCACTGATGAGATTTCATTTTTCTTTGATTTAACTTTGATTAAAATGCCTGGTGGTAGGTGGGCAGACTTCTAAATCTGCGACCATTGAAGCGAGTACCCATTGGGCCTTTTTTAATGAAACTTCAATTTAGAGTAGGATAATAAGATATTGCAGGGAACATTACCTGTGCTTCACACACTTGACAAGCTGATAAAGCACACCGCTTAGACTGCGTATGTCTGCAGTTTTCTAAAGTTGATCCAATCATAATCCATTTATAAACCAGTGAATGTATGTGAGTGATTCTTCAATTAGGACAACTTTTTTATTATGTAGGATGAATTTAAAGAAGAAAAAATACAATATAGTGGCTTTTATTGCATTTTTCAAATGTATAGAGTGCTGAAATGTTAAAAGTATACACACACACTGTACATATATATATGTACTGTATATACTCTCTCTCTTATATTTATATATTATATATATATATATATATATATATATATATATATATACAAACTTATATACAAACACACACACACACACACACACATATAAGAGCTCAGCTCATCAGTTTATGGATGTTCAAATATTCCCATTCAAGAGGGGTCTCACTTAGGATATACAAGACAGCGCAAGACCTGAATATATATCCGTATATGCCGATAAAAACAAGGCATTGTAGTGCCAGAGAAAAGAAATTGCATACAAATATGTTTTACAACAAGAGATCACAGTCATATTGGATATGGCAGTGCACTGAATCAGTAGAGCGTGCCCAACAGGAGGATGAATGACTACACCACACGTGTCAACAGGAAGAGCAAGGCAGTCTGGGTAAAAGCTAGTGTTCTGGCAGGATAAGACGCTAATCATCTCTCTCTTTCTGTATCTGTCTCTTGCATGGAATTGTAGCGTAATTCCTGCCGAGGTGGGATAATATTGAAGGTTTCAGATGAATGGTTAGAAGGAGGCTGATTAAGCCATTTCATCAGCCTATTGTGATACTGCGCCGACAGCCCTAAGAGCTTATTCCTGTGAAGCCTTGTTATTAAGTTTCTCCAGATAAGTTTAAGTGTCTGTGACTGGCATTTTGCATTATTTGCTGGGTTCACTGTGCTGATGACTGACTGTAATGGTTTGGGTCACTGTGTCATTTCAGTTACTCGGATGTCTGTCAGCCTAAAATGACTTTTATATTTTAAATGCTTCCTCTGATCAAACAATAAAATGAAACTGGTTACTTACGGGTCGTAGGATTGTTGGTGGATCCAATATAGTTGGCACCGCTCCATCTTGTAATAGCAGTTTCTGCATCATATTATGATGACTGGCTCACAAAACAATGCTGAAATAAACCAAACAAAATTATATATCACTTGACAGTAGAATATTATATATATATAATATATATACATATATATATATATATATATATATACACACACACACACACACACACACAAAATAAGGACCCATTAAATTGATCAAAAGTGACAGTAAAGAATTACAAAAATATTTCTATTTCAAATAATTGCTGTTCTGCAGCAATTATTTGAAATAGAAATATTTCAAAATATCAAATAATCGTGAATAATGTATCAGTTACTTTAAGCAGCACATCTGTTTTAAACATTGATAATAAGAAATGTTTCTTAGAATGATTTCTGAAGGGCCATGTGACTGAAGACTGGAGTAATGATGAAAATTCAGATTTGCCATCACAGGAATAAATTACATTTTAAAATATATTCAAATAGAAAACTGTGACATTTCACAATATTACTGTTTTTGCTGTGTTATTTATCAAATAAATGCAACCTTGGTGAGCATAAGAGATTTTCAAAAACATAAAAAAAAATCGTACCAACCCCAAACTTGTCAATGGTAGCATAAATGATGTTTATTATGATTGGCTAACCTTTTCACATATAAAATTACCAGCAACCCCCCCCCCCCCCCCTGTAAACCGATGAGCTGATATATAAACGTAGGCGGACATATGTAAATCTGCTCATGGGTGTGACATCAATACCCATTTTTGCTGCATAAATCTCCATAAGTAGTCTCGGTGGACTAGGAGAAAGCTTTGCTTTATGAATGTCAGAGCATGTCTACATGGTACATCAAACTTTTTTATTTCAAAAGAGCTAGAAAAATCCTGTTTTCCAAGATATGCCTGCTCTATTAGGTGGAATCCACTTATATAAAAGAAATATCTGAACCTGACATTAACGAAGATGATGCAAAAAATGAAGCAGCAGGGATCGCTACTCGTGTCACTTTTTTCATGAGCAGTGACACACGCGAACACCACACGCACACACACACAAACACACAAAATGTGGCACAGCTTCAAATTGAGGACTTTTTTGAGGACAAGCTGGCTTTGATAGGAAACATCCCACAGATGAAATCACAGGGAGAAAGATTGCAGCCTCTGCCAGCATATCTGTGCTTTAGAAGTGAAAATAGAGCAGCACTGATTGATTATTTTAAAAAGAAGGAGAGATAAAGATGTAAATTAACTTTGAACATGTTCGTACACACTTATGGAGGAACACAGATCTTTTTGGCATGCCTCCCCAGTCTCTGGCAAAATATAGGACAAACCCAGAGCATGCTCAGTTTTTGACTCAAGATTTTTGTTTAGAATTTTGTTATATTTAATGCATTGCCTCAGTTTTTGTTAAGTCCCTAATGCAAGCTGAAAATGAATGCTGTCTATCAAATGTTTTTCTAACATTCAGGTCAAACTGAAGAACGATTCACTCAGAGCCCAAATTCAACCAGGAAAAACTGTTTGTTTTTGCTTCTTGCCTTTGTCGTTGTCCAACTCCCGTTTGGATCGGAGAGAATAGTGTCAGTCTAGATATGACCAACATACTTAACAGCAGCTCACATAGGCAGAGCAAAGCTTTAAATTCCCAAATCAATACAACGTCCGATGTGCGGAGAAGCAATAGATATATTTAGTGATAGGAAACCATTATGCTGAACACTAGAGCCTGTTTTAACTGTGTAAGCACACTACAATTTGTCAGTTGTTAAATGCAATGGGGGGAACTGAAGTAACTGAAGTATCCAAGACACAACAACTGAAGGTTTGTGTTTGATTTCTAGAAAATGAATCCTGAATCTCATTTATTGCAATGTTATATGAATAGTTTAACAAAATAAACCCCTTCAGAGTGATACAAGAGTTTATTTTGCAATATTCAGCAAGTTATCCCAGTTTTTACATGGCTACTCACCAAAAAACATGAAATATATTATGTATATATCTTTAAAATTTTGAAAAACAATGTAAATGTACAAATGTACAAAATAATCTGCCTAGCAACAAGGCGCAATAATACTGCATTATTACAAATAATGATGACAGTGACATGAAGATTAGGAAATATGAGAATGCTGGATGATGCAATTGACTAATTAGAATCCAGTATTTCAAGAGAGCCATTTAATAATAATTAATAAAGATTGATCACAATGAAGCAAAATGTTCAGTATATGAAAGCAACTGCGAAGCAGAGCTTTACAAAACTAAATAAGAGGATTCTAATGACCCCTTAGAGACAATTGATTGGCTTCTAATGAACATGTGCCCTCTTTAATGTAACCCTTGCCTTTAGTGTAACAGTGTTAATTGATTACAGCACTCAGGTGGGTTTTTGGTGCAAACGAGTGAATTGTGTTGACTTTCTCTTGTCCGGGGTTCACGAGGGAGAAACTCAATCTAACATCCTGGCCCATAGACATCTGTCTGAGGATACGAGCTGGCTGGAAGCCAAATATAATGCTGATTAGAGCCTGTGGATGTGCAGAAGTGATTTCTGATAGCTGTCAGCATCCATTTTTCTACAGAAGGCAACATGCTGTCAGTCATAGACGGCAGGATAGTTGGCAATGAGTTTGAACAGCTTGATTCTTGGCTGTTTGTTCAATCTAAAGTAATCAGGGTCATAAATTAACTTTGTGCCACACCTGCCAATGGTGGGTGAATTGAGAAAATGTACCGGCCAAATGTCTCTTAACGGCCATAAAACTGTATGACACAATAACCCACACTGTTTGTCCCCAATATATATTTGCTATATATTTTTGCCCCTATGGCAATGGGATTTTGTGGAGGTTTTCTTCACATATAGGCCTATCAGTGAGTGACAAACAGCAGAGGTAACTGTTACTCGCAGCATCATATAAAACTTGAGCCAGTTTACAGTCTGTGAAACTGTACTTCACAAAAGAGTGAAGATAAAGTGATTTCATTCCTTAAATTTTCATTTTGGTTGCTTAATATGACAACATTTTCAACAATTTGGGTCACAACATTTAGCAGGCAAATTGTACATCTTCGATTTAAAATGTTCATGTTGTTTCAACAGCATGTTCAGACTACTGATACAATTCTAACTTGATCATGTATTATGCTACTTCGCCAGGAGTTTGATTGACAGACGATCTAACCAATCATAACGCCGAATCCGCCGTTATGTCCGACAAAGCAGTCAGTAAGTAGATTAACGTCGTGGATTTGAACTTGAAAAATGACGTGTTCTGACATCTTTCCGCGGTTGAAACAACATTACCTCTGATGTTCATTCATGTTTATTTGATGCTATAAGACCTTATGCGCCAGAGAAACAAGTGCGCCGCCATCTTTATAATCTTGTCTTTAAACTTCCGTTTTTGCATCGCTGTCAATGAATAACTATCTGTTGAAGTGGATTTACTTGTTGTAGAGTTAATGAAAGTTATCATGAGCATTGTAATGTTTAAAGCAGATGAAATTTGAAATTTGACTTTCATATCAAATGTAACCTGCCTTGTTTGTCGACGCGTTGTCGGCTTCCTCTTTGCTCCGCGATGTATTTTTCACTGCGCGAGGGGCAAGGGGCGGGTCTTTGCGAACAGTCAATTACTAATGAAGTTACTGACCAAATGGTTTTATTTAGTCGCTAAAGCCATTTTTACTAGCATTTTCACTTATTGAATATAATACTGCAAATTGCCATGTCTATGTAAATTCATACTGCAGTTCTATTCGATTTTTATTTCAGGTTAAAGGCACACTACCGTTCAAAAGTTTTGGGTCAGAATTTTTTTTCCCTTGAAAGAAATTAATATACATTATTCAGCAGGGATGCATTAAATTGATTAAAAGTGACAGTAAAAACATTTATAATGCAACAAAAAAAAAACATTATAATAAATGCTGTTCTTTTGAACTCTTCTGAACTCTATTCATCATATCCTGAAAAAAAAAAAAAAAAAAATAATCAGTTTCCACAGAAATATTAAGCAGCACAACTGTTTTCAACATTGATAATAATAATAATAAATGTTTCTTGAGCACCAAATCAACATTTTTGAATGATTTCTGAAGGATCATGTGACACTAAAGACTGGAAATTCAGCTTTGCCATCACAGGAATAAACTACATTTTAAAATGTATTCAAATACAAAAAAATAAAAATAAAATTAAAAAAAAAATAAAAATAGTTATAATATTTCACAATATTGCTGTTTCTACTGTTTTTCTGATCAAACAAATGCAGTCTTAGAGAGCATAAGAAACATAAAAAATCTTACAGACCCCAAACCTTTGAATAATAGTGTACAAAGAAGAACATTTACCTAGTCTTGCATAGCCAGGTGTGACTTAAAGTCATAAAGTATGGTCCATATATACCATATACTACCTGACAACAAATTAACATCTGAAATTAAAAGCTGATGAGAAGAAAATGGTCTACATAGCAGACCTAGAACCTCAACAACAAGAAAATACTACAAAGATATAGGGTTAGAATAAATGTAAGGTGCTGCTATATTGAGAATGTAAATACCCTGCAAAACAACCTCCCTGTGCATGCGCTCACTCAGCATGTTTCTCGCCGGGAAGCGGCACAGAGCTGACAGAACCTGCAAGGTACATCTGAGGCGATCAGTGTTTCTCTGGTGAAACAAATGCCGGGACAGCTGTTCCAGCTGGCTGAGTAAAGCTGACCTCAGACAGAGCACCCCGGAGGTGGATCTGTGAAAGGTATCAGAGATTCAAGGTGTTTGAAGCTACAGCCAGCAGCAGCCCGTTTGTGATCCAGCCTTATCTCTTGTCTGTAGACTATTGTGTGATGTAGTAAAGTGGTTCTGACTCAGAGAATAAGCCGACAACGAATAAACAAAGCAAAGTGAGTTAGTCAATGTAACATTCAGATATAAATCCCCACAACAATGTAGCTGCACTTTAAAAGAGCCACAAAATAAGACAACAGACTACAGTTGTCCTTGGAAGACCTTTTCTAACACACATTCCTTAAAGGGATAGTTCACCCAATAAATGAAAATTGTGTCATCATTTACTCTCCCTCGTGTTGTTCCAAACCTGTGTGACTTTCTTTCTTCTGTGAGACACAAAATAAGTATTTTGAAGAATGGGGCCCAAAAAAAACAACATGTTCTTGAGAAAATTTCTAAGGGCCATGATGGAGCATTCAATCCTGACAACTCTAATTTCACATGCACATGCATGCTCTGTGTGCTAACAATAATACAGCTGCACGCGTGAACGGTCAAACTCAATCTTGGTGAGTAAACAGTAAAAAACCTAAAATGTCGAGACAAAAAAAAACAAAAAAAAAAGAAGTAAAATACGTGACAAAGTATTGGATTAGCGCATTAGGTCTTGCAGTATAAATGCAGCCAAGGAGCTGCGAGGATAGGGAGAGCTTTATTCATTCTAGACAGTGCAGAAGGCTAAGCAACCATGTAGAGAAATCCAGGTAAACTTTTGTTAATGAATTCCTCCTACACAAAGGGCTTTTTGGATTGTGCAAGGAGAAATAGAAACAGGTTAGGATGTCAGAAGATGCAGTGGATGTGGGCTTTAAAGTCAGAGTGCTAAAAGCACTGATCAAATCTGTAGAGATAACAAACAAATGGAATGCATGATAAGCAGTACTCTAAATGGAAACAACTGTCAGTACTTCCCTTGTGTGTGTGTGTATATATATATATATATATATATATATATATGTATATGCAAAAATGAGTACACCCCACTGAAAGTCTCTGGAGCAAAGCTAAATTTTAGACTACAAATGTCTAATTTAACAAGAATTCAACCACAGGTGAGTCTAATTATTCATTACACAGGTGTCCAGCAGACAGTTGACTATAAAAAGGGTGTTAAAACCCCTTCCCATTTCATGCTGTCAGCAATGGCACCACATGGAAGAGAAATGTCACAAGACCTGAGAAAGAAAATAATTTCTTTACACCAGAAAGGGGAAGGCTACAAGAAGATCAGCAAAGCTTTACTTATCAGTCAGAATACTGTAGCAAAAGTGGTACAAAAATTTAAAAAAGATGGAACTGCAACCATCTCACAGAGACATCCAGGTCATCCACGGAAGTTAACACCTCGACAGGAGCGTCTTCTGATGAGAAGGGTTGAAGAAAATCGGCATGCAAGTTCACTGCAGTTATCTAAAGAAGTAGAAAGCCAAACTGGGGTGACTATTTCCCGTGACACAATACGGCATACACTGCAGAGGAATGGCATGCATGGGTGCCGTCCACGAAAGAAGCCTCTCCTAAAGCCCAGGCACAAAAAAAGCCCGCATAGAGTTCGCCAGGGCCCATGCTGACAAAGATGAAGACTACTGGGACTCTATACTCTGGAGTGATGAAACCAAGATAAATGTTTTTGGAACTGATGGCTTCAAAACTGTATGGAGTCGCAAAGGTGAGGAATACAAAGAAAAATGCATGGTGCCTACAGTGAAACATGGTGGTGGCAGTGTCCTTATGTGGGGCTGCATGTGTGCTGCTGGTGTTGGGGAGCTGCATTTCATTTATGGCATCATGAATTCACAGATGTACTGCTCTATACTGAAGAGAAGATGCTACCATCACTCCGTGCCCTTGGTCATCGAATGGGGAATTCTGAAGAGACAAGTTGAGCATCACTCTCCATCCAGCATCCAGTCTCTAAAAGAGCTCATTCTTGAAGAATGGAAAAAGATAGATGTTGCAAAATGTTACCAACTTGTTCATTCCATGCCTAGAAGACTTGGTGCTGTCATTAAAAATCATGGAGGCCATTAAGTACTAGATGTAGTTTTTGTTGTGGGGTGTACTCATTTTTGCATCACCCTAATTTGAGTAAAACTGAAAATTTTGTTCTCTAAGTTATATTATTAACCTTACTTTCACGTTATAAGTTAAACAGATGTTATATTAAACTTAGTCTTGTCAGCATTTTGGAAATTGTTTTTTTGTTCTTTGAGATATTGTTTAAAATGTTACTTTTCAAAGGGGGTGTACTCATTTACACTGAGCACTGTATATATGAAGGCTTTCATTGCAAAAGCCTCTAAAAGCCACCTCGGTGAAAAATTAGATAACAATACTGAGTGAATGCTCTCTGCACATAGTATACGTTCATCAAATTCTTTCACTTCAAACCCGCTAAATCCCAGTGTCAGCCCATTCAGAAATACCAGTACTTACAGTAGGTAGAAAAACCAATACATAGAAGCCTGACAAAAATGCTAATTTTAAAGAAAAATGTCAGATTGACTTAGAGGCTTTTGCATCTGAAGTCTTCATATAGGTTTAAAAAGTACCTACATTTAGTTCTTGACCATTAAAAATGGGTAAAATTCAACAATTTGAACATGGAGCTGCTTTGAGATTCCCATATCTATGGGACTGAACTATAGGGCCCTTGAAAATTAGGAATTCAAAAGGAAAGTTTATTAAGAATGAGATTCGAGAAAGATATTAAGATATCTTGAATACTTTTAGAGTTACAGGAATGCAAACTTTGGAAAGGAACATTTATGGCACTCAGACAGGTATGTTCTATGCAATTGAGCTGATAGAAAAACACAAGATATATTTCTAATTTCAACATTATTTGTTCTTCAGATATTCCTCTTTAAAAGAAAAAAGTATCAGCTGTATGCAAAGTGACCCACATTTGGTTTTTGACCTCTATAAATGTGTACAATTTACCAATTTGCTCATGGAGCCGCATTAAGATCTCCATATCTCTGGGAGTGAACCATTGAGGGCCTTTAAAATGAAGATGCCAAAAGGAAAGTTTGTTAAAAAACAGAATCTAAAAGGATATTAAGATATCTTTAATACTTCTTGAGTTACAGGCATGCAAACTTGAGGCAAAAAAACACAAGAAATGCTTTTTGCCATTTTTGAACTGTCACCGTTGGCATATAATGAAACAAAGATGGCTAAAGTCAACAGATTTTACTAATACATCTACCAATCTCAGTGTAAAAATGAAATAATGATGCTGCCAAATGTCTAAAGACATTTTTACACCCCTGTAAATTGGCTCCAAATCTAAGGTGAAAATTGTCATTTTGACCCCCCCCATCTACAAAATAGTGGATTACTCAGTAAATAAATATACATCTGTGACATTTTGGCTTTAATCGCTATTTATGTTTGTCTTTGTACAGAAAAAAATATTAACAAATCAAAAATTTGAGCCTGGGTTTCCGAAATTTGGTTGATTTGACACGGAATGACCCGGAATGACCATTTTTATGGTTAACGTGTCTGGTGCAACCTATCAAACTTCCTTGTACTAGTCCAGGGACTGAGCATTAATTACGACTCCGTCTAATATCAATGAAATAACAAGATGGTTCTAATGGAGTATGTTTTAAAGAAAACCAAAGCATGTGCGCTCTCTCTCGAAAATCTGTGATTTGGGTCAGGCGCTGGCTACATGCCTGGTTGTAATGCCATTGTGGCTCTCAGTAGCAGCTGTTCAATGGTGAGTAATTTGACAGCAGGTTGGATTTTGTTTTGTGGAGATAACAACAGGCTGTGAAGATGATTACGGTGCACCGACTGAAACCGCCACTACACGCTGGCAGTCCTGTGTGTTTTTACTTAAGGTGCAAACTCTCAGAGCAGAATGGAGTGCTCAGAAATGCTCCAAGACCACTGATGGGAAAATACAAGGGAGGCAGATTCCTTTCACACTCAACCATGTACTAGTAGCTGAAACATCTTGTTTAATTAATGTAGAGCTTAATAAAGCAGGTCAGAAATTTCTATGGTTTCACTTTTTAATATAGCGAACTCATAATAAAAAAGAAATGTACAGGACACTTTATAGTGTATTTAAAAGCTTTAAACATAAAGCCACACACATTATGTGCTTTTCTACACGATCAACTCTATTATCTGTGCATGAATGTGCTGAAGCCACAGAGACACACAACGCTAATGAAAACCCACTGTCACACGTTTAACAACACTGATTTAAACAGCTTTACACTTCCTCACATCCTGGCTTCTAATACGTGTCCCGATACACGGAACTCTCTTGAACAAGTGATCAATACCTGAAAGGAAAGAGAGATTGATTTCTTCCCTGCTCTCATCCATCAGTGTCTCTAAAATGAATACCTCCATCTGTAAGCATATTGCTTATCGACCCCGACCAACAGAGATACAAAGCAAATGCACAATTATCAAGATGCATTGCGATGGCGTATGAGTTTGTTGTTTGACAGTTGATCTGTCTGAAGAATTTGGACTACTTGACTTGGTCAGAATATGAAGTGTCCCTATCTGTCCAGCTGATTTAAAAAGATCTTGGTCTGTATGTTTATGTGCAATTCACTAATAACTCAATAACACTTTTCAAAGAAGTCTCTTATGCTCACTATAAGGCAGCATTTATTTGATTAATATCCTGATTTGGAGCTTAAAAAAAAACCCAAACGTTTGAATGGTTGTGTACATAGCATCTTTGACCAAATTCACCACTAAACTAATCTAACAAACAACAAATAGCCTCTCAATTCACAATCATCCATGCAGTTTTTGTCAATCCCATGAGCAACAAAGCTGCTTTTTATACCAATTCAGTATTTTTGCCATTGATGTGAAATCTATCAAACAAGTAATCAAACTATTTATCTATTGATCAATACCATTACATTTATTAATTTAGCAGACAGTTTTATCCAAAGCGACAACAATCAGTTAAAAATCTTATTAAAAGTAATGGCTTCCAATGCAAGCCTCTTCTTAATTAAATTTCATTTATGCATTATATCTACAGTCTCTTTAAGATGTATGACAAATGTTATGCAGGAACATGTCTTGCAATTGCACTCGGCTCTATTTTAAGTTCCCAGAGCTGTAAATTATGCAGAGACTGGATTGTAGCGGATGTGTTGATATCCTCCTCTCACATCTCTGACACACGGTAGAGTCAGGGCTAGCATAACAGCGGGATGATAAATGTGAGAAGCTTAGTCACCAAATGAACTTCCTACTCTACTCAAGTTTGGGGGATGATCACAAATACATTGTGCTTTCATTGGATTTTTTTTTTTTTTTTTTCAATTCACATCTCACATCTAACAAATTTTTAAATTTCAGACTTTCGTGGCACAACATTAATTCATTTTGCACTGTTTTGTAGTCACATAAAAGCTTTTCACACTGCGCTTAATCCCAAGCTGTGCATGGTTAACGTCATTCTAAACACTGCTTTTAACCCTGGGTAAAGGAACGTTTCACACTTGTTTAGAAGCGGGGTTAGCACCGCTTTTGCATTGTTAACCAACTTAACCCCACACTGCGGCACCAAAGTTGTACAGTGCAAGAGTGTCACACATGTCCTGAAAAGTGAAGCCAAAACATTTTGATCGCCCCCTTGTGGCTGGCTGCAACATAGGTTATAAACCCCGCCTCTCCATGTAATCGAATGGGACACGAGCCAAACTAAAAAAAAATTCAATTATTCTTCAAATAATTTTTCCCAAAGTCTGCGGGAGTGGGAGTAGGGCAGGACTTTGATACCGTGTTTTTGGGTGAAATAACCCTTTAAGCTAATAAAGTTAAGTGTATTTGGCTTGCTGTCCAAGGAAGCAGCTTCAACTCGAGCTTTGTTATACCCCCATAGTGGGACTACTAATGCTTGGAATATGAGTATGGTAGCAAAATTCATAAATTATTTTTGGTGAAGCTGAGGAGGTGGAGGGACGGCAAAACAGCTGATGCCGGAGCAAGGTGAGTGGAAGCTTATATACTCCGGCAGTTAATTGAAAGATTAGATGGGTTCATTCATCCCGAAATTACATTTTGGAACTTCACTTAAGTGTTTGAGAGGAAAAAATGTAAAATGGTGACAGAAAATGCGACAATTGGAGTGAAGAAGTTTCAAACCTTTATAATCTGAAAAGTCCATTTAGGATTAACTTGACAGTACAGTCGGAGATAAATATATATGATATGAGGATACGCAATGCTAGAGTCGTTCTTTACGTAAACATATCACATGCTGTGCTTGTCCAATCAGTGACATTGACATTGCAAATATGCAAATAAGAACCCAGGTTGAATATACAGTGTAAAATGGCAGCTTATGAATAGCCAGGATTAACTCCAGATAAATTATGAGCAATGGAAAACATGAAGCAAGATAACCCAGGAATCCATTTACCTAGGGTTTAGAATGACCCAGGGTTAACTGTTTCAAGTGTGAAAAGCCCTATAGTCACATATCACATACCTTCTGTGTTGCCTGTTCTTGCAGCTCAGGAGAATGACTACAAAAACACTTCCAAGTAGCACCAAGGCAGATTGCCTGTTAAGATTCATGTCTGTTGGAATTGAGGATGTGATAAAAAAAAGGCAAAAGGAAATTAAAACCTCCTAAATGCACCCCACATTATTGCTTGTTCCATCTGAAATGCATCTGTCATGAAGTGCATTTTATCAGGAGTCTATTCATGGAGCTCAAAATGAAAATTTGCCTGTTTGATACAGCACAGAGAACAAGATGCCTGTTTGATACAGCACATGAAACCTGAGCAGAAATGTACTTGCTGAGAATATGCATTGTGTCTAATGTTTGGTTATGGATAGCTCAGGTCTTTCAACCGCCATAAAACACCTTCATAAAAGCCTCGTACCACCATACAGCTATCAGATCATGCAAACCCATTTACCCAGCCGCTTGATCCCACAAGGAATACAAGCTTTTTTTACACATTTGAATGCCTCAGTAGAAGTGCATGAAATTACACTTCAAATTGGCATGCGTTTCCCCTCCCTACAGGGAAGGATGCATTCCCACGTCTTGGTACATTAATCAACTGGAAATTGAGACAACGGTTGAACACACTACGGCTGTCAGAGAGCCGAATACAATGTAGAACTTCCACCGCCTCAAACAAACCAGAGGGTCTCCGGTATCACTCAGTTCATTAACATTTCATACAGAGAATACAACACAACAGCCCTCTGGAGTGAGACTGTCTTTATTTACACGTCTACAAGCAGAAGCGTTTAAGGAAGGATAATCGCAGTTTTCTGAACCCGTAACACAGAGGGTTCTGCTTCCTAGTGCGTTTACAGAGCCGAAGCAAAACCGCAACAAATGGCCTCAAATCTAGGTTGTCTCCCAACCTAGAAAGTTCCTGTAGTACATCCTACAAAGAAACATCTCTTCAAAACAAACCAGCATCATCATCATCAAGAAAGAGCTGCTACAAAACTGTTTGGTTACCAAAACATCTTTTTTTATTCCACAGAATAAAAAGTCACTTAGGTTTAGAACGACGTGGGGGTGAATGAATGATTTTTGAGTGAACTACTCTTTAACCTAACCTGTGCAGATTCTAGAAATGAGATGATGGTTATGTAATCGTATATTTAAATCAGAAGCACCTCAACATAACACACAGACATGCACTTGCACTTGATAATCTGGTCCCAAGGGATTTTTATATATTCTTGTTTGCTTTATGCCACAATATTCAGACATTTTTATATCAAGGGAGAGAAATAACTTACAAAGGAACTTAGAGGCTAAACAGCCCTGAAATACATCAACACAGTTTGAAGTAAAAATTACAAATTGAAAGGGCCTGTTTGCCTGGGAATTAGTTCACACAAGCCTCTAATTCACATTTATATTCATGTTTCACAGCATTTTCTAAATGAACTATTACACTTTTGTATGGAATACATTTCTCTGCATTTATAACCCAACAAAAATAAACAGTAATGAGTTTTGATATTTCTCACATACTGTCATTTTAGAGTTCTCTGAAGATATGCCACAGAGGGCCACAAAAAAAGATTGATTACATGATCAGGGTCACTGATGTCTGAATAAATTTATAGTTTGCTGGTGCTGTCAATCAACATGATTGGTGCTTTCTTACTGAAACACTTACTTTCAACAGAAATAGGCACAAAGGCATGTTTGACAATAGGCATTCTGCTTCTCTACATATATACTGTGGTGGAAATAGCTGAGATTCACTGGGGGGACCCTAGCCGGGGACATATTTCATATTTTTAAACCATAGATGCTGAATATCCCACTATATCAACATAAGAAATTTGCATAGCATTTGGAGGCTATTACATGGATAAAAATTGGAAACCCTCTAAATTTTGAACTAGTACATGGCGTCCCAGTTTTCCAAAAAGAACTTCAAATTTTGATTCATCTGACCACAGAACAGTTTTCCACTTTGCCACAGTCCATTTTAAATGAGCCTTGGCCCAGAGAAAACGCCTGCGCTTCTGGATCATGTTTAGATATGGCTTCTTTTTTGACCTATAGAGTTTTAGCCGGCAACGGCGAATGGCACGGTGGATTGTGTTCACCGACAATGTTTTCTGGAAGTATTCCTGAGCCCATGTTGTGATTTCCATTACAGTAGCATTCCTGTATGTGATGCAGTGCCGTCTAAGGGCCCGAAGATCACGGGCATCCAGTATGGTTTTCCGGCCTTGACCCTTACGCACAGAGATTGTTCCAGATTCTCTGAATCTTTGGATGATATTATGCACTGTAGATGATGATAACTTCAAACTCTTTGCAATTTTTCTCTGAGAAACTCCTTTCTGATATTGCTCCACTATTTTTCGCCACAGCATTGGGGGAATTGGTGATCCTCTGCCCATCCTGACTTCTGAGAGACACTGCCACTCTGAGAGGCTCTTTTTATACCCAATCATGTTGCCAGTTGACCTAATAAGTTGCAAATTAGTCCTTATATGTACATTTAACTTTTCCGGCCTCTTATTGCTACCTGTCCCAACTTTTTTGGAATGTGTAGCTCTCATGAAATCCAAAATGAGCCAATATTTGGCATGACATTTCAAAATGTCTCACTTTCAACATTTGATATGTTATCTATATTCTATTGTGAATAAAATATAAGTTTATGAGATTTGTAAATTATTGCATTCCTTTTTTATTCACAATTTGTATAGTGTCCCAACTTTTTTGGAATCGGGTTTGTATATTGAATTGAATATATATATATATATATAAAAAAAACCTTTTATTCATTAAAGAAAACTAAAAGAAACATATCATGGTTCTCACAAAAATATTAAGCTGCACAACGTGTTTCAACTTTGATAATAATAATAATAAAAAAATATTCTTGAGCTTTAAATCAACATATTAGAATGATTTCTGAAGGATCATGTGACACTGAAGACTGGAGTAATGATGCTGAAAATTCAGCTTTGCCATCACAGAAATAAATTACATTTTAAAATATATTCAAATAGAAATAGTTACTTTAAATTGTAATAATAGCTCACAATACACATTATAATGCAACCTTTGTGAGCATAAGAGACTTCTTTCAAAGACATTAAAACAATCTTACTGACCCCAAACTTTTGAACGGTATCAAACTTTGCTGAACTAGGCTATATATGTGATTCTATATCAAATGAATCAGTTGTTTCATTCATCATTTTCACATTTTATCTTTACTACATCTAGCCTGAGACAGAATGATAATGAGCTCAATGAATATTCTTTTTTTTTTTTTTTAAAGAGTGAATGTTCTAGATAATGAGAATGCAGATTTATTTTTGATCTGCGCACTACTCCAGAGGAGACGTGGCAGGGATACGGAGCATGAGACCAGCTGCTCACAGGCGTAGAGAGATTTAATATTCAGAAGATCTGATGAATATTTGCTCTTAATCTATCCAGCTCAACCTGTAGTCTGTCACTCGGACATCAGATTTGGCTAGTGCAAGGGCATCTTCAGAAAACATCTTAAAGGTCACCTATTATGGTAAATCCACTTTTATAAGGTGTTTGGATTTAAATGTGTGTTGGGAGTGTGTGAACACAATCATCCTACAATGATGAAAATCCACCCACTACTTTTTTAAATCCCCATTTAACCAAAGCAGTCTCATTAGACAAGACGTTTTGATTTTCTGATTAATGTGACGTCACAGTACTCATGCCCCGCCCACGACCGCTGACTGACAGTCCTGCATTACCATAGTTTCCGCCCTCAGCGAGCTGAACGCTGTCTGACATTTTCTCCGCGGCTGTAGCAACAACGTCTGGTAAGTAATTGAGATGTTTTGTTGTTGGATGTAAGAATGAACATAACAGTCTTCATTTACCTACATCTGAGCCGCTGAACTCAGTGGATTCGTTTTATTTGTGAAGGGAATGCGCCACAGATCTAATATACACATACGATTTCTGTAACGTTGCCTGCTATTTACGTTCACAGGCATAACTGACTTTGTATGTGAACTGTGTGTTTTTGACAGAACATTGTGTTTATTTCGTATTTTATAGTTTAAACAAAATGTAAAAGAGAAGTTACTCACGAGACTTGACGTCTGACAGCCAGCTGTGTGTGTATAAGTGCGCTCAAAAAAGATCCATTAGAAGTGTAAACTGATATAGCTTTAAAACGCGTGGAAATAATAAAGTTTAAAGATGAAAGAAGAACTATGCTATCCGTGAGAGTGATCGCGATATAGATGATAATTAAAACCAAGCAGATGTCTTGTTTGTATTTGGCAGAGAAACTGTGATCGTAGAGAGGGGGCGAGGCACAGCGGCTCATTTGCATTTAAAGGCACATGCGCGAAAACAGCCTGTTCTTAACTGTAGTCAGAAATGGGTATTTACAACATGGATTTATAAATGATCTGTGAGGTATTTTAAGCTGAAACTTCACACACACATTCTGGGAACACCTGAGACTTAAATTACATCTTGTAAAATGGGCATAATATGGAACCTTTAAATATATCAAAGAGATGGTTTGACAATTCACACAATTGTACACTGTATATACTTAATACTTGAAATAAATAAATGAATACTGTAAATACTTTTTTTTAGTATTATTACTGGATTTAGTGGTTTCTTACTGTATCAACTGTTTATATTATGTTTCTGTCAATTCTGTCAAAGAAACACATGCTCACCAAGGCTAAATTTATTTGATCAAAAATACAGTAAAAATAGTAGTACTGTGAAATATTACAATTTAAAATAACTGTTTTTTATTAGCAGCCCTTACTCCTAGTCTTCAGTGTCACATGATCCTTCAGAAAGCCTGATTTATTGTTTTTCAGATTCTTTGATAAATAAAAAACTTCAAAAGAACAGCATTTTTTAAAATAGAAATCTTTTGTAACATTCTAAATGTTGTTACTGTCACTTTTGATCAATTTAATGCATCCTTGCTGAATTTATAAAAAAAAAAAAAAGCTTTCTAACCCCACACTTTTGAACGGTGGTGTGTATTTAATTATATTAGGTGTATTTTCCCCAATTAAAAATGAACCCTGTAGCATAACATGAGCCAAAAATCAATTTTCTATTCCTATAATAATATTTACACGTGCAAAAATGTGAACATGATTGAAGATCGGTCCTTTTGGAGAGATGGTATAAAACAACAGATTAAACAGCGGCTCGATTTCCAACCAGCTGAACATGGAGTCATGCTCGATTACTATTAAATCAATACATCTGAGCCGCTGGTGGCCTGTCTTTGCTGTAAGGTAATTATATTTTAATTCAAGTCACATTTTACACTCCAGCTTGATCCTATTAAAGAGTGAAATGGCAATGGCCTTTGCTCGCTAAACTACTAATCTGCCTCTACGCCTGCCACCTAATGTTTCGAGTAAAGACTGAATCGTAATAAACCTCCAGGCCTTCAAAACCACACAACGACAGAAAGGCAGGTTCAAAAAGTGTTCTCTTATTTTACACACATGACAAGCTGAAATTAATTTCATCATAACTCTGTAATGAGAGCACTGTATACATCGATCAGGCATAACATTATGACCACCTTCCTAATATTGTGTTGGTCCCTCTTTTGCTGCCAAAACATCCCTGACCCGTCAAGGCATGGACTCCACTAGACCCCTGAAGGTGTGCTGTGGTATCTGGCACCAAGATGTTAGCAGCAGATCCTTTAGGTCCTGTAAGTTGTGAGGTGGAGCCTCCATGGATCAGACTTGTTTGTTCAGCACATCCCACAGATGCTCGATTGGATTGAGATCTGGGGAATTTGGAGGCCAAGTCATCACCTCAAACTTGTTGTTGCGCTCCTCAAACCATTCCTGAACCATTTTTGCTTTGTGGCAGGGCGCATTATCCTGCTGAAAGAGGCCACAGCCACCAGGGAACACCGTTTCCATGAAAGGGTGTACATGGTCTGCAACAATGCTCAGGTTGGTGGTACGTGTCAAAGTAACATCCACATGGATGGCAGGACCCAATGTTTCCCAGCAGAACATTGTCCAAAGCATCACACTGCCTCCGCTGGCTTGCCTTCTTCCCATAGTGCATCCTGGTGCCATGTGTTCCCCAGGTAAGCGACGCACACGCACCCGGCCATCCACGTGATGTAAAAGAAAACGTGATTGATCAGACCAGGCCACCTTCTTCCATTGCTCCGTGGTCCAGTTCTGACTATATATATATATATAGTCTATATATTCTATATACATATATAGTCTATATATTCTATATATATAGAGAGAGAATTTTTCTATATTTAATTGCTATTAAATACAGTGGCTGTGTTAATGTGTCTTTATGTGTTTATTGGTGGAAAAATGAGCTGATTTGTTTAATGAGTTCTTAAAATATTGCAAATTATTAGATGTTTCATTGCTGTGACAGCATATTTTTGCAGTGCACTGTTGGTGCTCTATAAAGAGAGTATCTCTATTGAGAATCATTGCTTTTCATGGTGTCTCATTTCTCAGTGACCTTTTCCTCATACTGTCCTTGGGGAAGGAAAGACTTGAAAATGCATTTCACACATCAGACTAAATTAATGCAAGATCTCCGTCTACTTTGACCCATTTACCGTGACACTTCTTTAGCCTTCTGCCTCACGGTTATCTGCGGTTGTTAATATTTGATGTCTGTGTGGTCAAAAGGACCAAGGTGAACCTCAAAACTGCTAAGGCTGACAAGTGTTATAAAAGAAGCTGTTAATTTTTCATCCCTGGGTTTTTGCATGATAATATTTGGAGGGGTTTGCATGGAAATTTTAAAGCAGAACTAAAAATAATGAATCCTTTCTGGAACAAACAAACAAAAAACCCCAGCTCATTTTAACAAAATGTTGCAGTTCACTGTCTCCTAATTATAGTCTTTCTCCCAGTATTACCTCCAATTACAGCACAACACCTCCTCTTCTAACGTCCCTTGCTGTGTCAACCTGATCAACACGTTTTTTATGCCAAATTACACCAACCACCCAACCAATTTATATTTAGTAAATGAAGACATGTTTATTTACTTATCAGTTTGAATGCCTGCCCAAATAATGATTTTAAAGAAATGTTCTCAAAAACTGGTATTTTTGCAGCAAATGCACAGAGCAATATGAGCTAATGGACTGTGTCGGTGGGTAGGGTCATGCTACCAGGCAGATGGCTGGAGAGTGATGATTAGCTGCCTTATCAAAGATAACAAAAGGGTCTCGATTTGTGGGATTTTTGGAAAATTCTGATGCTCACATTAGCCAACAATATCGTAAATATGGAACACAAGTTAATCTGTAGGTATACGAGTTTGATTAATCTTTGTGGTTAGCACTGTTTTCATAACCCTGGGTTTTAAAGACCTGCTCCAGTGACTTTCTATACTTCTAAAATACTACAGTGAGTCGTTTAGAATCAGACAACCAACCTCAGTTGTTTACCTTATTAAATATTCATATGCATTGTACTACAGTTGCAAAAATTCTCACGCTTAGTCTTCAAGTCAGCATGAAGCTAAAAATGCGATGGTTTTTCTTCCTTATTGTGGATATGAAACATGATAACCGAGACTTCTGTTTACCCAGGCTTAAGAATGACCTACGTTAATAATTTCAATTCTGAAAAGGCAATTTGTTTATTGAGTAGTAGTAGAGTAAATGGAGCTTGACTGGGGATCTACAATACAAGAGTGACCTCTAGTGGTTACAAAATTTGTTCACACAATACATATAAATCTATTCAACCCAGTTGAATTCTTTTGTACCCCCTAATAACAGGTATAACTATGTTGTCTTCATAGGATAAAATATTTTTTTTTTTTACTTGACATATACTGTATGAATCGCAAATTATTAGAAACATTTTACAACAGTTCGAGATGTGACTGATCCATTGGATCTGAAAGAGCTTCGAACAAACGTTTTGTAACAACAGCACGAAACCAAACACGGTCAGAGAAGACAGGGGCAGACATGATCCCACAATCTGAGGATTTCACTGGGGCACTGACAGCAATCATTTAATATCTGGATCCAGAGTTCCGCGGTGTGCTTATCGCGGATTTTCAGGTAAGAAATAATCACACTGCTTCTTTGTTTTATCGTTAAAATGCACCGGTAAGTGAAACGCGTTTTCAAATGCTACAGTGGACGTTTATTTATATGCGATGCAAATCCTAAATACTCTATCGATCAAGACTTTATATAACGGCAATTCCTTGTCCAGGGTTATCATCTGTCTGCTCAAAAACAATCAAGCGTCTACATTTACTGTTACCAACAAATTATCTTGAGGAGGACCGACATTTCTAGTATTTTGTCACTTAATGCTTCCCGTCATTTCTAGTACGAGTCTGACTCCTTTCCGCGAATCGATTCTTTCGATCAATTCATTTCTATTTGTTGCAGCAGTGATTCAGTTCTCAAATGCGCGCTGGTAATAGTCATACCCAAACATAATTCGTATTTACTTTAAAATCTATATAAGCTATACATATTATATAACTATATGAAATACTATATTTACTATATATTTATGTGTTCCAGTACCCAGAACTGGGAAAGTGGGTACGACGCAAAGATTAAATTCGCAGAGAACATAAAAAAAAAAAAGAATAAATAAATGTGGGGCATAATGTTCACTGTAAATGCACTGCAAGTCGCTTCAGATAAAATAATCTGCCAAATGCATAAATGTAAAGTACTATCAGTTCTCTTTATTATATGTATATGAAACTGTCTCTCATACAATTAACACATAAACATACAGTGCGTTTAATGTCTGCTATTCGTTATTATAAATGTAACTTACTTTTCGCGCCGTCACTCAAATCATCGGTGCACTTCACTCCATACAAGTGTCGGTTCTCGGCTGAGAGTAATTCATAGAAAAGATCCGACTCAAACAAACGATTCATTCATGAGTCGGATTCGGACATTGCTAGTGACGTCATATTCAAACGCCATCACATCTGTGTTTGTTGTGTTAGCATGTAACAAGAGTACAGTATACGTGTTTTCATAATAGTTTTTGGGTGTCATTCAGCTCAGATGGTGCCAAAAAGAGTCGTTTTATGATAAGAGGACATTATATGCCTCGACACACTAATTCTAATTATGTCAGACCAGGAGTATCTCCAAAGTAAGTTCATATTTGGATTGTGAGTTTTGATTATGCTGTTGACAATCAAAAGCAAAACGGCATGATAGTATTATATATTTTAATATTTTTATTATCATATCGACATAATTATGGAGACAGACTGAATTGAATGAATAAATATATAATGAAATTATTAAATATATCATAGAATGTTTCGATAAATAAATACAATAAAATGTATATCATGTCGTATATCAGGTCATTATAATTATTTGTACATACTTTTGATTATGCTCATTTATTGATTGCAACATGTCATGGTATATTCAATTTCAGGATATATATCATCTACTACATTTTATTTCAGTGGATGTATTTCAAATGTCTTTTCATTTTACATGAAATAAATAAATAAATGTATTTTATGCCTTGTTTAATAATTTATGCTTACATTTCATTGTACCTTATTGCAACATTCTATGAGGTACTTAATAATTTCATTATGTAATTATTTAATTTAGTCTGTTAAATCCTTCCATATATAATAAGAAATACTGTTGTTTTATGTCAATTAGTAATATGGCTGTCACTGTGTATACAGTACATATAGTTCTGTATAAATAACTTGCCTTATGAAAATGTATTATATGTCTTGCATAGTTTAACTGTGGTAACTGTTTCTAATATAACTATTGTAACCACAGCATAAAAGCATGAGTTACTCCTGATTTTCATGCTTAATTTCTAACTATGATATTAGAAAAAATAGTAGCATAAACACATTTACAAACCATAAATGTTATAGTAAAAATTCTTAATAAAAAGTCTTAAAGGGATAGTTCACCCAATAATGAAAAAAAGTTGACCCAAACCTTTATGAATTTCTTTCTTCTGCTGAACACAAAAGAAGATATTTTGAAGAATATGGGTATATGGACCCCATTGACTTCAATAGTATGAACAAAAAAATACTATGGAAGTTAGTGGGGACCATCAACTATTACTGACATTCTTCAAAATATCTTCTTTTGTGTTCAGCAGAAGAAAGAAATTCATACAGGTTTGGAACAACTTGCGGATGACTAAATGATGACAGAATTTTCATTTTTGTGTAAACTACTACTTTAATTGATATTTATAATGATTCAACAATATTTAAAGCAAAGTAACTTCTGTTAGTGTTTCCATAGTTAAAACCATGGTAAATATTTCTGAGTTTGCTCTGTGGTATAATGAATAAGGTTTTCTTTCCTCTTGCAGTCATCCCATGTTTGGCCGTTACCTGAGCACAGTGGGCTTTCCGCCAGCTCAGACCGTTTACAACCACTGGAGACACTGGTATCAGCCTGGTCATTTATGGTGGACACAACCACCTCACCTACAGCATCGCTTTTCCTCCTTCAGCACTGTCAGACACCCCTTCAACAGGCCTCCGAGACCTCCGGATCCGTACAACTGGAGCTCCTGGAGGGAAACTGGAATACTGCCATACACTCAACCCAGACGAGGCCTTCACCTTTCTGCAGGTCTGATGGACCGCTCTGAGAGAGAGCCACCACCGAAGAGGAGGAAGAGTGCGGATGGGAGGCCGGCTGCGGAAAGATCTCAACGCTTACCTGAACGTTCACCTCCAAAAGGCAGCAAGAGTCCAAAAGGAAGTCCTGAATGGCTACGCAATGTAACTGGCATTCCAGTGCCCCCTGGGAAATTTCCTTCAAGCCCAGAGAGGACTGCAGACACACCAGGTAAATGATTTGGATGCTCATTTTAATTTATACTGATGTATTGTTATGTAGTTGTGCATAATAAGCCAAATCCACAATCTTTTCCCTTCACAGAGTTGAAGAGACACTGGGAGGATCTTTCTCAACTTTGTAATGCTACATCTAAGAAAGGGAGAAAACAAAAATGGCCATTTGATTTTTCTGTGATGTCCTATAATATCCTCTCGCAAGACCTGCTCTGTGATAACACGTACCTTTACAGACACTGTAACCCTCCAGTTCTGGACTGGCACCATAGGTTTCCAAACATCATCAAAGAGCTGGAACAACACAGTGCTGATGTAAGTCAGTGGGCCTTTTGTGAAAGAATTATTTGTCGTGTATTTTAATTATTTCTAATTCCCACATAAAACTTGTTATTTGCATAAAATTGCAGGATTACATTTTCTGGCTTTTTGTGTTTTATACTGTACATTGTTACCAGCAGTGTTGGGGTAATACATTACAAGTAACACAAGTTACATAATCGGATTACTTTTTCAAGTAACTAGTAAAGTAATGCGTTACTTTTACATTTACAACAAAATATCTGAGTTACTTTTTCAAATAAGTAACGCAAGTTACTTTGTTTTCCCATTTAATGACTGACACCTCTCCTGTCCCCACCTTGAGAGAAATCGGGAGTAAGTGCAGAGGCGTTGTGTAAATATGATGGTTATTGTAGTTCTAGACTAAATTCTTCTGTATTCCAGAATGGCAGAACAGCTGAAAGGCTTGTTTGAGCTGCGCCCTCTACTGTACAGGCATGAATTTGCACTTATTCATTTCACTTTTGGTGTGAAAGGGCCTATAACAACTAAAAACAAACAAACAAACAGCCCAGATAAGAAAAAGTAACGCAAAAGTAATGTAATGCATTACTTTCCATAAAAAGTAACTAAATAACGCCATTAGTTACTTTTTTTTAGGGAGTAACACAATATTGTAATGCATTACTTTTAAAAGTAACTTTCCCCAACACTGGTTACCAGTCACTACTAAAATGCAATTCACAAAGTTTGAGGCTAGCATGACCTTTCAATTTTTTTTCATGCTAAAACCATTTATGTTATTTTTATGTAATGGTAGGGATGCACAGATATTACAATTATGGCTAATATCAAAAAGCCGAAAGTCATTTTCATGTTATGAATGATAACGGTTAAATGTAAGTGTTTAAATTTTATACTATTTTGTCTAAAAAATAAATTAAAATTAAAACACTAAAAAGTAAGGTCATTAATTTTAAATTCAGCAAGCAAATTTATGTCATAATGTGCAGCATGACAAATGGATACATTAATTGTAAGATTGGCCAAAATTACATTTAAGCAGTGTTATTAAAAACGCTAAGATGCATGAGTGTTAGATGCCTAATAATGCTTTGTTTTATTTTCAGTGTACATGAATGTATGATTTTTCTTGAAATATCTACAATAACTTTTTTTTTCTGTAGATAATGTGCCTGCAGGAGGTGCAAGAGGACCACTATAAACAACAAATCAAACCCTCGCTAGAATCTTTAGGTACTTGCTTTACTTCGTTGATGTCTCTTTATGCATCTTTAGTTTTTTTTTTTTTTGTCTATTGCAATATATTTAAAATGTAATTTATTCCTGTGTGACGGCAAAGCTGATTATAAAAATTGGCTAATATGCTGATTTGGTGCTCAAGAAAATGGTTGTGGTGCTTTATATTTTTTTGTGGATTTTAAGATACTTTTTTTTCAGGATTCTTTGATTAATAGAATAAAAAATAACAGTATTTACTTGATTTTTTGTTTTTGTTTTACTGTCACTTAATTTAAACAGTGCATCCTCGCTGAATAAAAGCATTCATTTCTTTAAAAAAAAATCTAACGGACTGCAAAATTTTGATTGGTAGCATATAAGCAGTGGGTTTCACATTGAAAATCTGGGATTCCAAACCTTATGTAAACATTTTTTCACATTTTTTTCAAAAATTAAAACAATAAAAACATGACGTTATTGTAATGGGGGGAAAAATGGAATTAGATTGCAAAATAAAATTTTCACAAGCAATTTAACCCAGCAATTCTCTGCCTTTAAAACAGGCTACCATTGTGAATACAAACGCAGAACAGGACTTAAGCCTGACGGATGTGCTGTGGTCTTCAAACGCGATCGCTTCTCTTTGGTCTCCTGTCATCCTGTGGAGTATTTCCGACGTGGCATCCCTCTCCTGGACCGCGATAACGTGGGCCTGATTGTGCTTCTGCGGCCCATTGACCCCCATAGCTCTCTCACCAACATCTGTGTGGCCAACACACATTTACTGTACAACCCTAGACGTGGGGACATTAAACTGGCCCAGCTCGCTATGCTGCTGGCAGAGATAAGCCAGGTGGCCCAGTTACCTGACAGCAGCGTTTGTCCTGTGCTGCTCTGTGGGGATTTGAACTCCGTTCCCTGGTCTCCCCTGTATCGCTTTATTAAGGACAGCAGACTGGACTATGATGGCATACCTATTGGGAAGGTAGAGAATCTTGACACGTTTCCTTGCTCTTTATTTTTTCAGACACAGTTTTGGCATCTCTTTTATTTTCTGACTTGATTTTGCAGGTGTCAGGACAGGAGGAGAATCCAAGAGGGCAGCGTATTCTAACTGTGCCAATTTGGCCCAGAAGTCTGGGTATCTCTCAGCAGTGCCAGTATGAAAGTCAAACAAGAGGTCATCTTTCAGCCCTTATTACTTATAATATAATTAACAAACACTAACTGGAAAATAATTGCCATGAACATTTGAAAACTAACAAATTTAACATTATCTTCCACAAATGTTATTTCTAATGATCACTGTATGTACCATTCAAAAGTTTGGGATGTCTTATATTCATCAAGGTTGCATTTATTTGATCAAAAATACAGTAAAAACAGTAATATTTTGAAATATCATTAGTATTTAAAAAACTTTTTTATTGTAATCTATCTTAAAATTATTTCTGTGATGGCAAAGCTGAATTTTCAGCAGCCATTCAGAGTCACATGATCCTTCAGAAACATTTCTTATTATAATAATTAATATGTTGATTATTGTGCTACTTAATATTTTTGTAGAAACCATTAACTTTTTTTAAGTTCAAAAGAACAGCATTTATGTGGAATAGAAATCTTTTGTTACAATGTAAATGTTTTTACTGTCAGTAATGCATCCTTGCTGGATATCAGTAATAATTACTTTTAAAAATAAATAAATAAATAAATAAATAAATAAAGCGTACTGACCCCAAACTTTCGAACGGTAGTGTATGTTGACCATTATGTATGTAGCATACAATGTATGTATGCTATAATTTCCAAATACTGTCCATTGTCTCCTATATGTATATGTATATGTGTGTGCCTGTGTGTATATATGTGTATAATATATATATATATATATATATATATATAAGTATTGACACCCAAAAATGAAAATTCTGTCATTTATTACTTACCCTCATGCCGTTCCACACCCGTAAGACCTTCGTTCATCTTCGGAACACAAATTATTTTAGTTGAAATCCGATGGCTCCGTGAGGCCTACATAGGGAGCAATGACATTTCCTCTCTCAAGATCCATTAATATACTAAAAACACATCTAAATCAGTTCATGTGAGTACAGCGGTTCAATATTAATATTATAAAGCGACGAGAATATTTTTGGTGCGCCAAAAAAAATAAAAAATAAATAACGACTTATATAGTGATGGCCGATTTCAAAACACTGCTTCAGGAAGCTTCGGAGCGTTATGAATCAGAGTGTCGAATCAGCTGTTCGGAGCGCCAAAGTCACGTGATTTCAGCAGTTTGGGCGGTTTGGCACGCGATCCGAATCATGATTCGACACGCTGATTCATAACGCTCCGAAGCTTCCTGAAGCAGTGTTTTGAAATCGGCCATCACTATATAAGTCGTTATTTTGTTTTTTTGGCGCACCAAAAATATTCTCGTCGCTTTATAATATTAATATTGAACCACTGTGCTCACATGAACAGATTTAAATATGTTTTTAGTACCTTTATGGATCTTGAGAGAGGAAATGTCATTGCTCCCTATGCAGGCCTCACGGAGCCATCGGATTTCAACTAAAATATCTTAATTTGTGTTCCGAAGATTAACGAAGGTCTTACGAGTGTGGAACGGCATGAGGGTGAGTAATAAATGGCAGAATTTTCATTTTTGGGTGAACTAACCCTTTAAGCCACACATAATGTGTATGTGTATATGTGTGTGTATAGATACACATTATGTGTGGCTTAAGTGTCCAAATACTTTAAGGGACCACTTAGAAAGCTTTGACATTCAGTCTTGCAGTGTAGTAAACAGTAATATTGATTTAAACAGAGGCAGTCACAGCTGTAATGGCATGGAATAGCTTTGAATATGCTACTGCTAATATTTAGTTTGAATTATTTTCACAGATTCTGATTTGAAGGATTTGGAGCAGACAGAACTGGATGGGTAAATAAAAATCTCAGTATATCTCTACAGTATCTCGCTTGATTCACTTATGTCAGACCCATCGATAAAAGTATTATAAACCTTTGCCCCTAGTTTCTGTAGCTCTTTTGTGTACCTTAACCATCAACATTTTATAACCAAGCTGATTTGACAGTCAGTGCTGTTCAGCAAATTCAAGGTGAAGCGATTTGACAGCTCTAAGTGAAGTGTCTTGTTTAAGTCCTATGATGTGTCTTTTCTCAGCGTGTCAAACTTTAATTTTTGTAACAGTAATTCTTCTCTCTTGTGATCTGCTTTGTAGTTTTACCAATCCCAGCATAGAGCACTGTTTAAAGCTGACCTCTGCATACTCCCACTTCCTGAAAGAGAGCGGTCAACCTGAGATCACCACATGCCACTCACGTACAGCCATCACCGTCGATTACATCTTCTACTCCGCAGCTCTGGGGGATGTGATGGCTCAAGCAGGTTTGACCATCACATTACTATTCTCTTTCCTAGGAAATACTCAATAGTTGTTGTGTGATGTAACATTTCATTTCAAATATAAATTCAGATCATTTATTACTACAGCTATTGCGTTTGCTGTCACCACATGAACATGTATTGGTGTTAAATATCTTCAAAGTAGAAGCTGATGCCACTAGACTATCAATGTAAATGTTACATCACCACTCCTGTAATCATGTGACCTGTGATGCTGCAGTTTGCTGCAGTGCAGTACATTCAACAGCAAAATTTCTGCTGCTGCTGGTTACCATGGTACTGTTTTCTTTCCCCCCTCACTTACCCAGAATGCAGTGTGCCACCAGAGAAGGGTCTGCAGCTGCTGGGTAGGTTAGCCCTGGTGGGGAAAGATGAACTCCAGGAGGTTAACGGCCTTCCCAACCAGCATAACTCCTCTGACCACCTGCCGCTTTTGACACGCTTCCGTCTGCACCCTTGAGCTGATGGCTGACGGAACGAAAAGGGTTTGCGATTATCATACAGCCTTTAAATCCTTTTGTGGCCAACAAACTCGCAGTACAATGTAAACAGTTTTTTTTTCACACCAGCAAATAAATGATTCACAGATTCTCTTAAGACTGTGTATGACAGACTTGAAGCAGAAGTGGAACTTGTCTGTAAGTTATGAGCATAGATACCCAGTTAATTATGAGGTGGTGACATGCGCACTATATCCAGTAAATTAGGGATGTTTTATTGTGAAATACGGCAGCTTTGACACTAAGCATGTCATTTCATGACAAGATGTTAATATTTTTTTATTTTCAATGTTTTACAAGTTATCTCTTTCAGACCTGTGTCATTTTAAAGATTATAATAAAAAGAGGAAAAATAATAAATGATTTTATCTTCAAGCTGTTGAAGTATTCATGTAGTATTATTCTATTGCTGTTCGTTTAGCAAAAAAATGTACAGTGGTGCAAAAAGAGAAATTCTGAAATTCATGTAATTTTTTTCTTTTTGTTATGGTGATAATATAATTTATATTTAAATATTTTATTAAGTTTGGAAAATTTAAAGTATTACATTTACATTACGTTTATTGGCAGATGCTTTTATCCAAAGTGACATTAAAATTGAGATGCACATTTTATCAGTTCTTGCTTTCCCTGGGAATCGAACCCATGATCTTGGTGTTGCTAGCGTTTTTGCTCTAATATTTGAGCTACAGGAAGAGAAAATAGATGCATTTTACTGATGGTTTTTGATAAATATTTTGAATGAGTTTTTATTTTTGTATTTTGTTTTAATTTTTAAAACCTTCTTTGAAAATGTCTATAATGTTTTTCTACATTTTTATTTAAGTTTGAGTTTAGTACATAAAGTTAAACTAAATGAAAATGAGAAATGTTGCTTTGGCAGCTAGCTGAAATAAAATAAGGATTTTGTATTTTATTTATTTCAGTTAATGTTTATTTAGTTTTCGTTAACTATATAATAACCCTGATAATTAGACTTTTATATGTACAAACTCTTGCATTTAGACTGGCCCTTTTCTCTGATTCTCAGATTAAAAACTAAAACCCAGATCATCATGAACAAACTACTTGATCCCAGTTCTGGCATTTGCAGTACATCACAAGTATATTAAGTTATTTTTTAGGGGTGAAACAGTACACGTAGGCTATTCGTACCAAAAATTTGTAGCCCATTAATCACATTTAACCACCAATAATCGCAATAAGCTCTGCGTTTTGTTACTTTCGATAAGAAACAAGTCTCATCCCTGAAATTCTGTCCATTTTATCACGAAATTCAAATAATAAATGCCGTTTTGACGCTCTTTGATGTGGCGTGACAGATCTCTGTATAGGCGCCTCAGTTCAGGCGGCAGCGCGGAGCTCAAGTGAATGCGATCATCTCTTCTTTAATACTAGTTACAGTATAATATTTAAATGAACATCTGAAGGTATGTTGAAAGATGGAGTACAACTTACTGAAACGTATCATATCTCGTGTAATCGCTCAATCAGTGGAAAGACATCAATAAAACAGCTTGTAAACAATGTCACGTAGCATTTACCTCAGACATGACATTCAGTGTCCACAGCTTGTTAGTTTGCAAGATAAATGAACTCTACATATATGCACTATATTAGCCTATATTTTACTTAACCTGTCTTGATTATTTAATGTATGTTTAAATCTGTCGTGAAAACAAGTTATGACGGCCACTGTGTAAATTAATGTATTTTAATCCAATTGGAATAGAAACAGATTTAGTAGTTTAATAGTTTGGGCTCTGTTGTTAATTGTAACCTTTAATATTATAGTAATGTAGCCTACAAGAAAGTGCTCCCTGTATATAGTTTAGCTACAGTATTAGCAGAAATAGAATTTTTTTATCCTTAAGAAAATTAATTAATTGAATTTATTTAAAGACAGATACACAATTTGTTCAGTAAACCACTGTTTAATAAAAAAGAAAAAAAGCAATTTTATGTTTAGTTTTCTCCCTCCTGCTGTACCGAATCCGTACCGAACCGTGACTTCAATACCGAGGTACATACCGAACCATCATTTTTGTGTACCGTTACACCCCTTGTAAAAAAACAAAAAACAAGCCTGCATATAGTGTGTAATATTTAAGTACAGATATAGGATGCCATATGTTTTATATCTATTAAGACTCTTTAAGACTGCCGAGATGAAAGACTAGAAGCATTTTCTGTGATATATTATTCCAAAAATGGAAATTCCTGTAATTATAGTGAGCTTCACTAGCCTACTGTTACATGAGAATAAGTTGAAAATGTTTGATTTTGAAATTAGTTTTTACATTGAGATAATTCCTTCGTTCAAAATATAAGGTGATATTTGTGTGAGGCAGCTGGCAACACTTTCCTCATCTTTCCAAAATGATACTGCTGGATCTCCTATCAGTTAAATATGCAGAAACCTTGTCTGTTCCCACAACTAATTCTTGCATGACTGTGCAAATCAAATGTGCATTAAAGCTGGAATATATTCTGGAAGTGATAGGGGAAAAACTCATATTTCTGGATTATCAAAATCCAGATGATAAGGCATTGAGATTCAGCAGAGTGTTCTTTGGGATATTTTCTCTAGGTGTGAGACAATGGTGGGTGTTCTAGGAGTGCTTTTATCCTGGGAGAAGAGATGAGAAATGAAGGATTTTTGGTAAATCCGCTGCGGTTCTATTCCTGTGTGTGATGCTGTCTTTGTAAGCAGATTAATGCGGGCGTATTCCCTCTGTGCAGAAAGACCTCACTCAGGCTGGGTTCTGTAACTGTGTGGCTGAGATTTAGGGCAACACTGATGTTACATCACCTGGTTTAATCTCTTTTGCAAGAGCAGCTCCTTGGCCTACAGAGAGAAAGAGCGGCCAACACCTCTGAATATTCAGACGGGAGTGCAAGTGAGATTTTAAGACCTTACAAAACCAGATTTGTATGCTAAGTAAGGGATAATGCACATTCAGCCGATTAGCATCGCAAAATAAACCAGCTTATGTGGCTAGTCAGCAAAATACATGGACATGAAATATTACATTCAAAAAACAATCCATCATTACAGTATTAATACTTAAGTCTAATATTATTTTCACTACAATCAAAAACTGAGATGCACGATGGCTCGTAGATGTTTAATTAAAGTAATTTTTGTGATAGTCCCTTGCCTAATTGGTCTAATTGCATGTCTTTCAGTGTGGGACAACTTTGGTTTTTTGGTTGATCAAACTTTTCTTTTTTTACGCACCTGAGAACGGACTGGTTGTCTTTTGGAGCACATACAATATCATTTTTGATTTTATAAAACGGTTACCACACAATACAAATATTAAAGCCAAAAATATGTATCAATGCAACTTTCATGAAGTAAACTTTCAATAAAAGCCTTCCTTCCGCCGGAAAAAATAGTCCCTGACTGTGAACAGCAACAGAAGTTACATTATTACGTCATTAGATGGAGGCAAAGACTGTCTTTATGAGTGTGTCAGTCAGTAGCGAAGACTTTTATATTGAAAAGACTGAATTGTTGTGAACACGGAACAAGAAGCAACTGACAAATGCTTTGACTAGCGCTGTCAGTCACGGGAAAACCCCTTAAATGTTAAAAGGACAAGATAATACATCAGACATTTAAACAGATTTTTTTATTATGAACATTGGACTGACCTGAAGGAAAATGCTAAATCTGAATGCAGGTAACAAACTCGCTCACTTGATCTTTTTCTCACAATACTCTTCTACATAATACAGTAAGCTTCAATGAACAATATCAATTGAGAACATACAGTTTACGTTGCTAAGAGTGGTTGCTAAGGGTGTTGTGTAGTGATACACAGAACCGTTGGGTGAAGCGGTCATAGCTATTGACCAATCAGAATCAAGGACAGGAACTAACCATTATAAATATCAGATGCGCCATTGGGAACTATCAGAAAGCTGCGACTGACCAATCAGAATCAAGTATTCCAGAGAGATGCATAAATAAACACAGTTAACGGTGAATCAGACTTACAGAAAAACAGTTTTATTAAAACATGCTACAGAGGATTAACAAATGACATGTTTCCTCATGGGGAAATGGAGGCGACTCAGAAACACAAATTTCTGGTAAAAAATAAAAACAAAAAAGGATTGATGGTGCAAGCTGTGGTAAGGCTTAGGAAAAATGTGTATAAAACAGTTGAGGGTCAAGACCTTATTTAGGCGGTACGTTTATAATACGAAAAATCTGAACAGAAAAATGAGGACAAGTTTTAGATGAGGTCTTCAAAATAGAGAAAGGTCACATCATTAACATTCTTACTGAGAAAAAACATTTCCCTTAAAATTTTGATTAAACTTGTCAGTCATCAAAATTGATTGTATTTTCAGACAAGACTGCATTTAAGACATGGAAACATAAAAATTCCACAAAAGCATTTGTAATCTCATGAATATTCATTTCACTTATTTATTTATTTACCATTAAACATGTATCTTGTACTAATTGAGATAAATTCAGTTCCTAATCATTGTGCTACAGAAAAGTCACTTCAATGTGCTCTTTAATCATAAAAAAGTCAATGCTAAAAGAATTGAATTTTATAATATGGGTAAAATGTCTTGTCTTAGCACCTTTAAGGGGAGATCATTGCATTTCCTTAAAACCAGAAAGCCATTTTCAAACAACTAATACTTGTTTTTTGTCTGCCATAAAAAGTTTTTCACTCACAATTTCACACACATCTGATCAGTTACCAAACAAGTTATAAATGATATAAATCTGTAACAATGTAATGTTCTTCACGTTCTTCCAATTAGCAGCAGACCGCTTCTCTCCCATAAAGGGTCTGAGCAGTTCAACATGATACATTTGATATGTCATTGAAATTCATGACCTTTTATCTTAATGTGACTGAGAAGAAAGCCTCAGCCTTAAGGATGAGTTTGACATACTCAGTGGTCTGGCACTTGTGTGGTTCAATAGCTTTTGATAGAAAGCTGGTACCAATTACAAGGCAGAATGAGCTATAATGTGGTAGTTCAGTCAACAGCACCCAATAAACAACGCTAAGAGAGCAACGGCTCATACAGCCCATGAAAAATCAGTAACGATGTCGCTGCTACAATTTTAAAGACAAGTCTGCTGTCAAGAAGGACGAATCTGCAGACCTTTTCCACGTGCATAGCTTATTCTCACGAGGTGGGAAAGTTTGAAGCGATATGCTGTTGATAAAGAGATAATATTTTGTGTATACTTGAATGAACATAGTAAGAGGTGATTCCTAATATAGTTAGAACCTATGGAGCACTTAAAGGGACATGGTGATGGAAAACATGAGATGGGAGGAAGAATTAAATTCAATGTTTTTGCGTTCCATCAAGAAAATTTGCATTCCCTCGAAAAACTTGTGTGTTCTCTTTCAAGTTTTGCATTCCCCCAAGAAACTTCGCGTTCACTCGCAAAATTGTCGCGCTCCTTTGCAAGTTTTGCGTTTCCCAAGAAACGTGTTCAATCGCAAGACTTTTGCATTCTCTTGCAAGTTTTGCGTTTTCTAAAGAAACTTTGTGTTTGTTCACTCGCAAAACATTTGATCTCTTGCAAATTTTTCATTCCCCCAAGAAACTTTGTTCACTCGCAAAATTGTTGCACTCTTTTTTGCAAGTTTTGCTTCCCAACAAGAAACGTGTTCAATCGCAAAACTTTTGCATTCTTTTGCAAGTTTTTGCGTTTTCCCAAGAAACTTTGCGTACAATTACTCGCGCAAGTTTTCATTCCCCCAAGAAACTTTGCGTTCACTCGCAAAATTTTCGCACTTTTTCGCAAGTTTTGCTTTCACCCAAGAAACGTTGTTCAATTGCAAAATGTTTGCATTCTCTTACAAGATTTGCATTTTCTGAAGAAACTTTGCGTTCATTCACTCACAAAACTTGTGCTTTCTTGCAAGTTTTGCTTTCCCTCAAGAAACTTTGCGTTCACTCACAAAAGTTTTGCTTTCCCTCAAAAAACTTTGCGTTTACTCGCAAAAAATTTTGCGCTCTTTTGCAAGTTTTGCTTTTTCTGAAGAAACTTTGTCTTTTGCGAGTTTTTTTTTTTGCGTTCCTTAATAAACTTTGCATTCCAACACAAACCTTTTCTGTTCTGTTGCAAAAGTCTTGCATTCCCCTGAGAAACTTTGTTCACTAGCAAAAGCATCAAAATGTAGTTTTTCTTCACACTTCATATTATAAAAATTCTATTTCAGTGCTTTCACATTCGCCCGAGAAACTTTTGTGTTTTGTGGCAAAAGTATTGTATTCCCCTAAGAAACTTTTGTGCTCGCTAGCAAAATCATTGAAATGTTCTTTTTTTCCTCCCACTTCATATTATTTCCATCACAAGTTTTGCGTTCACCCACAGCAAAGTTTCTCCAGGGAAAGCAACATTTTTTTCAAGTTAACACAAAAATATATATTTTTTCCCATCACCATGTTCCTTTAGGGGCTCCATAAGAACCCACTCATCTGCTTAACTCATTCATTAGCCAAGCTGATAAGGCTTATATCTATGCTGCTGCAAAAAAGGAAATATATTTATTTTCCAAACAAATGTGTGGAAATTTTAGGATTATTTGTGATGGATGGGTCAATTAAGCACGTCAACCTTCACACCTCAGAGAGATTTTGTTTTAAAAAAGAAAATGAAATGAAAATACATACCACAAAACACTGTACTGGTTAAGCAACCGGTAAAAACAAGAAAGAAAAAATGTTTAAATAATACAAAAAAATAAAAAACTATTTCTCTACAACTGCAACCGTGATATTTTTATGAGGAAAAAAAAACAAACAAAAAAAAAAACAGTACAAAGCCTTCAATGTACATTAGCCTCAAACCTTCAGTCAATAAATCATGTCCATTACAGGAGTGTTTGGGACTGTGCGCAGGTAACAAAAAAAAAAAAAGAAAAAAAAAAAAAGAAGTAAATTGGATTGAATACAGTTCTTGTGGGCAGAATGGGTAGCTCTCTGATGCTCTGGTCCCTTGCGCCTCTAGCAAAAAAAAGCTTGTCTTCTCCTACAAAAGGGACAGTCAGCCTTTAAAACTACCACCACCACAACACGAGGCACCGAGGTTTTCATCACTCTGCCAAACACAATCCATTCACACTCTAGCTCTCACTGCTAGTGAAGATTCTGTCTAAAAATACAGCCTTCCCCCCACATCTTCCATATATGCTTGAATATTTTTGGGGGGTATAATTATTTGGGTAAAACATTCTTTAGCAAAGCTGATTTTGGTTCCTACTTAAAATTTCCACTAATAAAAATATGTTATGGCTGGAAAAAGAACATCATGTTCTTTCTAAAACATTTTTTTTTTTTTTTTTGAATCTCTGCTGCTTTTAAATTTAAGAAGGGCACCCAGTTTACCTCTAACACTGAAGTACAACTATAAATATGTTTAATATACTGTACAGTTCACAATGTGCATTAAATAGTGTTTAAAAACATCATCGGTGGATCTGACTGAGGGAGGACGTGTGGAGGATAAAGCTGTTACGTCAGTGCTGTAGTGTCTCAGATGCGGATCTGGTAGCCATCACTGAGGGTGCTGAGCTCTGCTGGCTTTCTGTCCAGTGCTGCTGGCCTGCAAATGAACATGTTTATGTTAGTTTCATTATTGTTGCATAATGACAATATGGCAAACCTTTTGGTTCATGGATTAGCTGTTTTAGAACAGAATCAACCTCCTCAGTAAAAAGAGCAAAAAAAATATAAAGATTAAAAACCTAAATTCAATCTGTTTATCATATAAAGTGGTCGAGTCTCTTCAGAAAATTAGGACTAAACCGCTCATTTCATATGGATTAGTTTTACGATCTCTTTCTGAACTTTTTGAAGCGTCAAAGTGGTAGTTGCATAGACTGTCAATGGAAGGACAGAAATCTCTCAGATTTCATCAAAAATATCTTCATTTGTGTTCTGAAGATGAGTGAAAGACTTCATTCCCCCAAGCAAATTCATCCTTCCACTTAAAAATATAGTCCCTGACAAAACCTACATAGTTTACCTTTAATACTGAGTAACTGACATTTTAGACACAATATGGCCAACTAATTTCTTTTTCTTTTTTCACTGACAACTGTTATGCTAACACCAAAAAGTTGATCAAACACTGAAAATATTAAGTGCTTTTACATGAATGCTTGCTGTGGACCAGAACTAACCGTTGTATTGGTCTATCACTAGTTTGAATCTCACTTGATCTTTCCCACAGATTTGTTTCCTGAGATAAATCACATTAATGTTCAACCTCCACCTTCAGTCCTGCTGAGAACACACAGTGCTGCTGAAGAACCATGCGCTTCATCACAGACCTCCAGCATAGCCGTAGCTGTTGTTGCCTTTAAAGGTCTATCACATTCTCTCTTCCACCATTCACTTTTATGCTACTACTCGTGTGAAAAAATCAATAGGCCTCCATGTTCTTTTGACTGATGTTGGCTATTTGAAGCAGGCGCTTCAACGTCAGGCAATCAATCGCACAGCAGTGCCAAGGCAGGTCCTCTACGCTCCAACTCTGCCTTTTACAATTCCTTCCTTCATAAAAGACTAAGAATGAATGTTTCTTAGGCAAATAAACATCAGTGCTAACAAACAAATGTAAATTGAATAGTCATTGTGGGAAACCACAACAATAATAGCAGCCTTATGACTAGTCAAAGTCATAAAAAGTTCATAAAGAGATTGTGCAAAGATGCAAAGCTGAATTTTCAGCATCATTACTTCAGTCTTCAGGGTCACATGATCCTTCAGAAATAATTTTAATATGCTGATTTGGTGCTCAAGAAACATTTCTTATTATTATCAATGTTGAAAACAGTTGTGCTGCTTAATATTTTTCTGGAAACCGTGATACATTTTTTTTCAGCATTCTTTGATGAATATTAAAGGGATAGTTCACCCTAAAACAAAAATTAAGTCATCATTTGCTCACCTTGGTGTTGTTCTAATGCAGTATGCCATTCTTTCTTTTTCAGACCACAAAAGTCCACAAAAAATTAGAGATTTCCGCTCTGGCTCATCCATATAATGGCAGTGAATAGCGACCAGATTTTCTGGGGGTATACGGTAGGGTTTGGTGAAAAAAAAAATGTAATGTATTATTTAACGAAAATCCTGACCTTGGCCGTTGGTCTTCTGTGCACGGCTAGGCGGCTATGAGACTCTATTAGCTTCACAGTTCACTCCGTCTCAACCAGAAAAAGCACACAAGGTGTGAGAAATCAAGATGAATAAAAAGGCTACATGAAATACAATGCCTAGAAACAACTTGTGTGCTTTTTCTGGGAAAGACAGAGTGAACTGCAGCGCTAATAGAGTCTCACAAACACACATGTTGTTCAGCCATGCACATAAGTCCAATGGCCAAGGTCAGGATTTTTATTAAATAATACATTAAATTTCTGTTTATTTTTTACCAAACACTGCCATTGTATGAAGGAGCACAAGTGGGATATATATATATATATATATATATATATATATATATATATATATATATATATATATATATATATATATATATATATATATATATATATATATTTTTTTTTTTTTTTTTTATTCTCCTTTTGTGATCTAAAAAAGAAAGAAGGGCATACGGCATTAGAACAACAACAGGGTGATTAAATGATGACTTAATTTTCATTTTAGGATGAACTAACCCTTTAAGTTCAAAAGAACAGCATTTATTTGAAATACGAAACGCATTACTTTTTCGACAGATGAAAACTGAAGAATGACCTTCAGGAAGATCGGCAAGTTTTGAACACTCAAACTCTGTGGGTACAAGATGTACAAAGGGGGCATTGAAAGTGTTTGTCCGCATTTTATGTGGATATCTCAGGACGACTGAAAGAGGACTCTGAAGAGGCGGGGTGAGCCTGTAGACAAGCAAACATCCTGTGTGTTAGAAATAGCCTTGAGTGGAGATAATGTACTTTGACAGGGAGGGGACTCAGGAAAAGGGCAGGAGCAGATCTGTTGTACCAAAGCTAAATTTCATTTTCCCTGTGGAATTTCCCCTGTTCACTCAACAGATTTGATGTGGAAAGTCTGTAGAGGATCAGATGCATATTTTCATCTTATCTTCTGACCATTGATTAGAGATAGACAGGAAAATAGTGGTGAGATAGACAGCAAAGAACGGGACTGCAGAATTTTGCAGTAGTCCTAAAGTCTGCATGGAATTAATATTCACTGTATCTATTTTGTAAATGCAAGTTACAAATGTTATTGTGAATGATTCATCCATGTATGCTTCATTTTTTCTTTAATTTGACCTCATAATTTTTAATCACAATGTCAGAACCGGATCTTCCAGTGAAAAAGACTGGTGGTGTATTCTGCCCCTTTCTGATAATCGACTACAAGTTCACATTCAGATCTGCCAATAAACTACTGTTGCATAGAACCAAGACCTCACCCTACATTTTTATTTTTTTGATAATCTGTTTAACTCAGATGTACATCGCAAAATAGAAAAAATCCAATACGGAAGAAATCCTGTCTCTACTTCCATTTCATCACGACATGAAATAGTTCACATAAAATTGGAATTCAGTCCTTCATGTTGTTACACTGTTATTTCCTCCACTGAACACAAAATTACACACACACACACACAAAAAACACAGAATACAAGTTTGGAACAGCATGAGAGTGAGTAAATAATGACAGAATATAAATTTTTGAGTGAACTGTCCCTTTAAGAGGTATATTTGTATAGTAGGTGTTGTATTTGTATAAGATGTTTCCTTGTGAGAGCTTCAGAAACTTGTCACATACTGCAGGTTTTATCACAGTGGCAAAACTTTATAATCATCATCTGCAGAACTGAGGGGGGTTGGAGAGCAGATTCATTTCATAACTCCATAATTCTTTCCACTCTAAGTGAATTAACAAACTCATCTGCCAAGCGAAGCGTGTGCTGTGCAGTTCTTCTGTGTAATTGAGGGTGATGCTGACGTTAAATGGGTGGTGTGTTTCAGCAGCTGCCTGGCACACTGGTGTATGTGTGGGGCTCAGTAATTAACATCTCAGAGCATGTGACAGGAAGGTGCTATAGAACACAGCAAAAATAGCTTCGATCGGGAAGCAGGAGGTCCACAGATCTGAAGTCTAAACTTTGGTATCATTTCATGCCATGTGCGGTTCAGCGTCTCATCTGAGAGGTGCATTAGATTGACTAAACAATTACAGCATTGTAAAACACAACAATCAAGAGTTCTGTTTTAGACATGTCATTAGCAGCGCTACAGTACATGCGATTAAACAAAACTCAACGGCTCAAGCTAGAACACAAAGGGGACATTGCTGTGGTATTTTTAAATTGCCTATCAACACAAACATACGCTAGGTAAGCATCCTTGACAATCTTGCATCATTTTAAAACATAACAAAAAAAAAACTTTTTGATTTAATTCATTTCAATTAGGGTGTCAAACCTGAAAAGGTAAGTTTATACCAAATACAACAAAATCTACCTAATCGAACTGAAAATAGTAAAGAGACTTGAATCAGAAACTCATTTTTCTGAATCTGTTCATTTACATGAACCATCTTAGTGAACCGATTCACTTGAATCAACTGGACTTTCCAACACTACATTGGAACATTAGACCATTTAGGACAAACTGATTCACTAAAATGTAAAGTCTGATTAATTTTAGTGAATTGATTCATCATAAAGTTCATCTTCTTTCTCATAACAGTACTTATTAATATTTTGAATTAGCTTTTATTTTTATATTTTCAGTTTTCAGTTTAAGTTGTAGTAAATTTATGTGCTTTTGTCATTTTTATTAGGTTTTTGGAACCTATTCGTTTTTATTTTTTTATTTAAAGCTTTATTTGCATTTCATTTTTAGTAGGGCTGGGTATTGTCACAATTTTCACGATTCGATTTGATTTCTAATCACATGCTTGCGATTCAATTCGTTTACGATTTCGATTCGATATCGATTATTTTGGATGTAGTATATCAGTTATAGTACATGGCAAATTTTCTAGAGGAAAAAAATCTCTTAACTAATGCTGTAAACTACACATGGGAGTCAGTTGGTACTACTTTACTATAATAATGAAGGTTAAAATTAACTTATTTATATACAAACACTTAAATTACACTCAATTATGTTTTTTATAATAAATAAAGTTTAGAATTACATAATCATATTTCTACTCCAATTCGTTTTTTTTTTTTTTTTTTTTTTTTATAAATATGAACATTTAAATCGTGGCTGTCATAACTGATTTACTCAAACATGCATTAAATATTGAAGAACATTATAATGAATATGTAACGGTGCATAGCTATATTTATCAGAATGCTGCTTTCTAAAGTTCATTTTTCTAGCTGACTAATGAGTTTATGGTCACTGAATATGTTTTTCTGAGGTAAATGTCGTCTTTCCGAGGTTGAAACACTGATTGAGGTATTACACGAGACATGATATGGATTTCGGTAAGTTGTACTGTATTTTAACATACCTTCAGATGTTTAGTCATGTTTATTTCGCGCTGTAACTGGTATTAAAGCGGAGGAGAGGATGTTCACATGCGCTCCGTGCTGCCGCTTCTCTTTAACTGAGGCGCTAAAACGGTATTTATTTTTTTAATCTCATAATAAGATGGACGTCATTTGAAATCTGAGACTTTGTTTTATATCAAAAGTAACAAAGCAAAAAAATTATTGCGATTTATTGGATGGGAGGCGCGCTACATGTTCTGTTCATTCATCAACTGAAAACAGACTAGACTAATCGAAAGTCTGTTTTCGAGAGTTGAAAACGTCAGCATAGTGTAAACGACAGGCGTAACCGTAGCAAAAGTTAGGCGTTTTAAAACGAAAACGCATAGTGTAAACGGGGCCTGAGTTAACAATAACAACACTGCTCATAAGCATAGCACTGAAAATATGAATCAATGCTTCATATGACAGAAAGGACCGTATAGAATGAACAGATTCAATAGAATGAAATTTTTTCAGTGTTACATATGAGAGAGAAAACGTTAGAATGAACTCGTTCACTAGAATGAATTAGAACTTTTATCATTATATACTAGAGAGAAGACTGTTTAGTAGCTACAAACCAGTTCACTACAACAAATCAGACTTTCTAATGCTACATATGAGAGCGATGACTGATTTGGACTGCTACAGGGTACTTATAAAAAGTAGCTTGTAACTGGAAAACCTACATTCATTTGAAAACTACTGTCACACTACTAAAAATTGAGTTAATTAGTAGTGTTGCAACAAAAGGTGAGGTCACATTAACGAAATTTCGGCCCATTGTCCATATTGTTAGTGTAATGATGTATGAAGCACCACTCACACAGAAGTCAATTTCAAACCAAGCAGCTTTCTGTTGGTCAACTTGAACCTGTTACAAAATCAGCTTGGAGGAATCACATGAAATTCCAGAATGCGTGGATTCCTATTGAAATGACTCGAATTCACCTGCGAAAATTCACTGAAAAGCGTTAAATGTGACCGCACCCTTAGTTACTCCCCAACACACACAAACTAAAGCACACTGGCTTTAACATAATCCGTTGCATCAGAGGATGAAGTTACATCATCAGACGCTGAGCTCTGAAATGCTAAAACACAACAGGACCTGCTGATTATCACTGTATGTTCATGTAGAAAGATTATTCATTGGTTCATTTGGGTGTGACGTCAGTGAGGCCTGCATCCACCACAGCTGTTGCATTGACCTCACATCCTATTAGAGCGGATGCCAACCCAGCGTAATGCCTGAGGGCAGTTGTACTGAAGAGGGTGTTTAAAAGCTACTTTGCTTAAATAACAAGTCCTAACTCCCTGTGCTACGTCTTTTTTGCCACAGACTAGGGATCCCTTTGTGTTTATTTCTTGCTAAAACAGCTACTTTTGTCAGGGAGGAAGCTTTGCTATCTATCACTATGTCACTTTTTATGACTCTGTTCCTAGTAGATACACAGCACTGCCTATATTTCCCAGGGGCAGAACTAAAAGGATATATTTCCTCAACACCACAAACAAAAGGAGCCCGAGGTCTCCCTTGTAAAGTGATCAGCAGTGCTAAAAGGGACTTTCTGGTCCACTCAGCATGATAAAAGAGCTTCTCCGCTAGTACTTGTGCCGCTGCTATAGAAACATTAAAGTCAAGAGCTTGGACAAGAGAAACAGGGTTGTGCTTTGGTAACATGAGAACCCGCCAACCGTGTGCTGCTAGAGGAGATTAGTCAACGAATTACCACCACCTGCTTCGCAGTGTCACCATCACAGCTCTAATGAGGATGCACTGGGTTAAGGCCACTGCATGAACATGAAACATGAGCAGACAATGTGTCGTCTTCAGTGTTTAGTAACCTCAGTGACCACTACAAAAACTTTCGAAGTGTCTACAAATGTCAAGGAGAGTTCACACTGACTGCGATTTGAAGTGGAAAAGTGTCAGAATTACTCATTTTCAAAGAAGAATTGGAATTTTGTTGTAATATATATATATATATATATATATATATATATATATATATATATATATATATATATATTTCTGTCATGACAACTCTTGGATTGTTTGGCATGGTAATTAGGGCTGCGAGTCTGTGACAATAAATCGATGCATCGCGAATCGAGAAATGATTCTGGATCAATTCAGAGATTTTCCGAATACGTCGCGATTCTCTCTCGAATCGATACTGAACTTAGTTTATAACAGCAGATGGCACTGCGTGCTTTAGAAACAGCTGTACTCTGCTTGTATCTAATTCCTTACACAAACCACTTGAACCTTCTATAAAATAATCATTCATAAAGTTCAAAAAGATTGAAGTGAATTACAAGGGTGTTTGCAGTGGGCTGCTTACATTAATCTCGCGTCATAAAAGCATTCTGAGGTGCAAGTACATTCTCAGACGAATGCACGAGCGCTCTTCTTCATGAGCATTTGAGCGTGCGGTTAAAAACTAACGCGATTAAAAATGCCACCTGCTGTTGAAACTAAGCTCAGAATGTTAATATACAGTAGCCCATGTAAAAAAAAAAAAAAAAATTAATCAAATATAATAATTCAATATATAATGAAATGAAATAAAAAAATATAAAACTGTTACTGTGTATTCACTATTTAAGCTCGCTGTTCGGTAGAATAAACCACCAATTTATCTACTGTACTTTGCTGCATACAGTTACTGTAGGCTACAACAGATTTAAACATGGATAAATGGTTATCAACAGGGTCAATGAAAAGGACAAATGCAGATGTTTCTTCATCTACAAATAAGGATAAATCTTCAGCAATGCCTGACATCAAAAAGACTAAAAAGTCGTGACAACAGTGGATGATACTTACCTTTAGCCTACTAATATGTTGACAATGAAAGTATCCGACATTAGCATAAAGCGCTGTTTGTCCTGTAGTTGTGAGATAGTATATATGCCCAAAATCTAATTCTGCCAGAAATGCAGCTGCTCGCTTACTTCTGTATTGTAATTAAAGTGAATATATTTGTTTGCATATTGAATGATAATGTTCACATTGCATGATCAATTCATTAGCCAACACGACTCATCCCACTCAAGTCAATTAAGACATTTTTACACTTCACCGCAACATCTTTTAGCGTGCTTTGCTGTTGATAAAAATTCACTGACATTGCAATCTGAATTTGCTATAGGCTACACGCTTCTGCTGAACAATGATGTGATTGCAAGCAGACTGAGTTAAGGACCTATCAGCCTGCGTCATCTAGAGTTTCATGACAGAACTCTGTATTATATATATATATATATATATATATACACACACACACATACATACATACATACACACACACACACACACATACATATATATACTAACATTCAAAATTTAGCTTCGAAAGAAATTATTTTATTCAGCAAGCATGCATTAAATTGATCGAAAGTAAACAGTAAATAAATGTATAATGTTAAAAAATGTTCTATTTCAAATAAATTATGTTCTTTTGGACTTTCATAGAAACTTGAACAAGCATACACACATATATAGGGGTAGGGTTAGTGTAAGGGGATAGAATATACAGTGTGTACAGTATAAAAACCATTACGCCTATGCAGAGTCCCCATAAACCACATATACAAGTGTGTGTGTGTAAAAAAAAAAATTAAATTGACTACTCAGTTTTGTAAATACAAAGTTTTGCACATCAGTCAAGCCAAGTAGGAACAGCATCTCGGTGACCTCCACAGATTTAATCACTGTTAGTGTGAACGCTCTTTGAATGGCTTATTTTCAAAGGATTTTTAATAAAAGCTGTCTAATTACAGTACATTCAAAGAGCATGAGCATCCAAAAAATGATGACTAAAAATGTCTCAACATTTAATAAATAGACCCCAAAGTAATTACTTTTTAAGCTTCCATGGCCTGATGCAAGTCATGACAAGTCACTGCCGATAAACCATTAACAGCTTAAAGGGATAGTCATCATTCACCCCCAAGTTGTTCCAAACCTGTATCAATTTCTTTCTTCTGCTAAACACATTTTTTTTTTTTTTTTTGTGAAGAATATGGGTAACCAAACAGTTGATGGGCCCCACTGACTTCCATAGTACTATGGAACTATGGAACAGTACTAAACTTATAGAAAATAGTACTATGGAAGTCAATGGGGCCCATCAACTGTTTGGTTACCGACATTCTTCAAAATATCTTCTTTTGTGTTCAGCAGAAGAAAGACATTTCTGGGTGAATCATTTTTAGGTGAACTTTCTCGACAGAGACTTTTCTACTATACACAAGTGCATGCATTTCACAGCATATTTCCCTGTACTGAGCTTCCACAACATCAGAGTATCCATTACTTACGATTTGTCTCTTCTGTGGACGTGTTGGCGTCTTTGGGGACTGCTGGCTGATCGGCGGCGTGGTGATAAAGACTTGCCTCGGGTTCGTTCTTTAATTGGAGACTGAGCACTGGACGACTTGAGGATCTGCAATAAAACCCAGTTGTTTTAAAACTTTCATTAATTTCACATATTTTATATTCATTATTTTTATATTTGTGAATAAGTTAATATATTATGCAAGTGAGATTATAAAGTAAAATTATATAGGAGAGATCATTTTTATCTTCAGTTTGTTCATGAAATTAGGATTTCAAGGCAATTAGAATGAAAATGGGCTTAAAATCTTCAAGGTGGTAAAAGTCAAGCTGAGAAAGGAACAGATGAGGAATACTGCCTATCATCAGCTCGACAGGGGTCCGGTGCTAGAAAACGACAAATCTACAATCACTTTATTAAACGGGTATGGCTTGAACTTTTTCACACCACAGGGAGCAAACGCTGAGTCGCTCTCACTGTGTTTTCTCATTAGTGACTGCAGCACAAATAAAGCTAGCGTTATGAGAGACTCCACATTATGTTCATTAACTTGATGATGTTCATTAACTTCATTATGCTACTAGACAACAGATTTCCCAAACTCTCTGTCGCTCAATATATTGTGCTTTCCCCAAATGAGCAGCACAAGCGATGAGAGGCAACTTGACATTGCAATGTTCTCAATTGTTATAGTTAATTTTTGGAATGAGATTTATAATGAATGACTCTATCGGCTCCATGCTGATGATGCCAGATGCTGGGTTTTCAGTACATCAAGAAACTCTTTCAAGATGGATTGCCAAAGTAATTTTTTATTAAATGTACAAGCAATTTCTGCAAACCCAAATATATATGTTATGTCCTTGAACACATTCCTATATCACATGTTCTGAGATGTTCATATAGCTTAAATATAAAAGACAAATTGCAAAAACATTTAGGTTTTGAACATTCCCAAATTCAACATCCATAAAAAGATGCATTCCTTTCAGACATCCAGAGCACAATTTCCACTCTCTGCTCACGGCGTTCATGGAAACTATGTCACAGCTGACTGCGGTCAAGTCAAGGCCGCATCTGAGAAACTGGGAGCATATGACCTACTTTTTACTGTCTACATGATAAACATGTCCCATATTACAGTCATACAGATGATCTCAAGCTAGTCTGCTGGTTTAACTCTTCAGAGACGTCCAAGGACAAATATGAACACTGCTGATCCTGGTTCAGTCATAACTGAACAAGGGTAAAACATAAATGTTTACTTTAAAATAACTCAGAGTAAAGGCAAGCGTGATCTTTGTAATGTGGCTCCACCTACCACAGCAAGTCTGACCTTATTTAGTTTCCACTGAATTAGCTTAATTTTTGAGAGGGACATTAGTGCTGCGTCCAAAATCGCGTACTGTCTGAGTAGGTACTACATTTGAATTTGAATTTACTGTGCAACAGTTAAAAAAATTACGTTATATAGTATGAATATGGGTAGTATGAATGAAATTCAGACGTACTATATCCGCCATGTTGTTACGGTCACGTGACCAAACAGCGTCAGTTGCATCGCTTCACTTCCATTCATAAATCCCCTCCCGTGGCCTCATGGGATAGTAAAGTGTCCATCGAATGCACACTTCTTATCTCGGTGAAAGTAGTAGGTCATCCAGGGACTTTTCGTCTACTGTTTTTTAAATATTATGTATTCCGACATACTACTGTTTTGCCATACTGTTTTTCGCATACTATATAGTAGGGAAGTATTCAATTTCGGATGAAGCGTAGGTCTCTGTTCCAAAACCTAAGATATGTAGTTTTGGCAAAATGATAAGGCAGAATAAATATGAATATCAATAATATATTTATAAAATATCCCAATAATATACTTATAGAAAATATCAATAATGTATTATAGCTATGATATTTTGATTAAAATTTTATTTGCAACATTTCTCTTTTTCGTTTAGTTAAGTTGAAGTACTAAAATAACTAAAACTAAATAAACCATGACAAAAAAATGTAATAAAAAAATATATAATATCTAAAATATATAATAAAATATACAATAAATATATAATAAAAATTACAAGGCAGCATAAATATGAATATCAATAATATATTATAGTTATAGTTATATTTTGAGTACTAAAATAACTAAAACTAAATAAACCAAATAAAAAATTATATATATATATATATATATAAAATGAAAACTAATTCAAACTATTAACAAAAACTATGATAGTATATCAATGATACTAAAATAACACTGTGCCATAGAAGGCTATGGACTCACCTTCATCCTCATGTCACGGCCGTGCTTCTCCAGCTCTTTGCGCATGTCTTCACGGCCCTGCTTGCAGGCATTGATCACCAGATAGTTCCACTCAATAGGCTGGAAAACATGCGGATTGTGGGGCACGTACAGGCCGATTTTGATCTTCTTCATGGTGTGCTGGTAGCGGCGGTATGAGTCCTCAAAGTCGAACACCAACTCGCTGAGAGTACGAAAGCTCAGAGATCTGTCCATAAGGTCAGCACGCCGACTCATACCCAGGGTGCCATAGCGGCCGTTACAGTAAACGCCCAGCACGACGTGATGGAAGTGGTGGCCGGAGAACTGGGTCTTAAAGCTGATGGGGAACCGCTCCACAGAGGTCAGACCGTTGGTTAGGTAGCTAACAGCAATAGGATCAAGGATTTCATTAACAGTACAGTTTTGTTAACATTCATTTGTGATGGGTTTAATCAAGACAGGTTGGATGAAATCAGTATATTTTACAAGCCCAGAAATAGCAGCTGCTTGAGAATGAGGTGATAATTAAATGCCAAATGATTTTTTTCTGTGTTAAAATTCAGGAGGATACCAAAGTGTTACATGAAAAATACCAAATCCTCTAAACTTAATGTGAACTATTGATTTTTTCTATCTGATTTGTCTTTGTGCTTTCAGTAAGTTTGGTTTCGGTCACACTTCCTGAAAATCAATCAGCTACTGTAGGTCAATAAAAAGCAGCCGTGCTGTGAATCAGGCAATGGATTAACAACTAGTTTTTAATTTAAAACTCACTTAAAATATGTAACAGCTAAAATGTGTGTGTATGATCTCAGAACCGGCACTCTGACTGAGAGCTTAATTGAGTTTTTTTTTTTTTTAAATAAAGTTGTGCTTCCTAACTCAATTTTGGAAATTCGGAGTGTACTACATACACAAATGACACATCCAATTATGCGGCTTGTTGAGGAGTGTTGTTACTTTTTTAAACAATCAGGTGAAATATGAGAAATAATCCCATAGATTTGCAGTACTGAATGAAGTACTCAAGTCATATCTACAGTAGCCACTCTAGTAACAATTCACTACTACACTGAACACCTTAGAAACTGCATAGCGATGCCCTAGCAACCACTCTAGCATTGTGGTGACTCCTTTGCAACAATAACACCGTAGCACTGGCCTAGCAACCACCCAGAATTCACAAGCAACCACATAACACACACACACACACACACACACACACACACACACAAAACACTCTGAATGCCTTAAAAGCTGCATAATAACACTTTAGCGACCACCCATAACACTCTAGCAGTGCTACAACTTTTGCATGAGAAAGCACCATCAAGAACACCTTAGAAATGACCTAGCAACCACCCAAAACCTCCTAGCAACTACATAACACACTTCAAAACACTCCGAAGGCCTTAGAAGCTCCATAGCAACACCCTAGCAACCACTCATAACACTCTCTAAAATTTTGGCAACAACATTTGCATATGCAAGCACCAAGAAGAAGTCAAGTCACCTTTATGTATGTTTCAAAACAGCCTATAAAGCACACCCTAGCAATGACCTAGTGTAACGGAGGCCAGCTAGTGAGAGCTGTGCAGGTAAAACTCACTCCCCTGATCTCAAGAGGCGCACTAGTGACTTACGCTAGAGACTGCAGTCTTTAGCGTCCTTGTTAGCGCATGCCTCCCATGCCTGAGATATTGATTTGAGTCCTGCTCGAAGCGGGACGAGTAGGACCGGAGGGGTTACATTGGTGCCATGACCTGGATGGGAGTGAGGTTTAGGGGGTGATTGTAACGGAGACCAGCTAGTAAAACCTGTGCAGGTAAACCTCACTCACCTAATCTCAAGAGGTGCACTAGCAACTGACGCTAGAGACTGCGGCTTTTAGCGTCCTTGTTAGTGTGCGTGCCGCCCATGCCTGAGACACCGATTTGAGTCCCGCTCGAAGTGGGACGAGTAGGACCGGAGAGGTTACACTACACTAACACCGGAGAGGTGTTATGCAGCTTATAAAGTCTTATAAGCTGCATAACACCCTAGCAGCCACCCATAACCCTCTAGCATTGTGGTAAACACTTTTGCATGGGCATGCACCAACAAGAACACCCTAGCAACCAAATAATGTCACACACAAAAAATTTTTAAAAATAAATAAATAATTTAAAAATACTGAAATCACAAACGAACTCTAATAAAAAGCCAAACATCTCAAGTTAAACAAAAGCCTTTTGATTCCATGAAGTTGCAGAGATGTGATTGAAGTTGGTCAGCAGACACTCGGCTAGACTGGCCTTCCCCTTGGGCTTTTCCTTCTCTCTGCCTGATCTCTTCTGTAGTCTTATGTAAGCGATCAGTGCTCACTGCGGCATGGCCACACATGATGCGGCAGTTGCTGCCATGAGAAGTCACCAGGCTGTGAGTCTATCTGCAGGGTTCACACCAGGATTCATCTGCAACTAGGGACAAAAAAAGACTACTTTTTGACCTTAATGCCATTAATGACATCAGTAAACTGAGTGGTATTTGTTTTAGGGTATCCATGATGAAATTTAAGAACTAGGGTACAAACCAACTGGAAAGAGATTAACATGATTGCTGTTCTCTTTTCTGATGCTAAATTTGAATTCATGTGGCCTTGAGGTTGCTAAAATGAGGAAACGATGTTTTATTCTTTGCAACCACCCTCTAAATGAATCATTATCGTCACACTTGTCAGTAAACAGTGTGCCTGTGTCATTTTGCAGTTGGGTACGGCACAAGCGGCCAAGTCAGCCAAGAGCACATACCACAGATCTGTTGAGCCATGTGTGTCCAACAACACAACGCAACGTCCTGGAACTGCTTCACTGCTTTGCCATCTGCCTTTCAAAGACAATCACAAGCACAATATGCTTGAAGTCTATAACACAAGCATATTCATCTATTAATCAAAGACTCCAGTGGTCCACAAACAGAAAAACAGATTCCTCAGATTAAAACTACTACTACAAAAAAAAAAATTTAGTTTTCACAATTCTACACTGCAAAATGTCCTCTTTTTAATAAGATGTTTTTTACTTGTTTTCCATTAAAATATCTAAAAATCCTTTAAAAACAAGATAAATAAAATAAGATGAATGAATAATTAAATCGCAAATTAATCACATCGAATTTGGCTGAGAAATTACCCCCAAAGGATAAAGTCATTATTGTGTTAAATGAGAAAAGCACCAAATAGACATTACAAAAAATAACTTCATTCAACAGAAATTATTACTCAAACTTTTAGGCTTCAACGGTCATGAGGGCAAGTAAATGATAACAATTTTCATTTTTGGGTGAACTATGCCTTTAATGGGTAAACAGGTAAACTCTGACCAATAAGAGGACAGTTTTACTCACATGTGACTTGCATAAACACATTTTGGTACTGTCATGATCACCAGTTGGAGTGCCCTGGTTAGCCATCTGAGGGCACTCCACCCCAGACTTTTGCCTCTCATGGACTTCATTTCCCACAATCCTTGGTTCCGGATTAATCACTGCTCATTGTTCACAGCTGTTTTCACTTATGTCATTTGTTTCTGCCTATTTATACCCGGTTTGTTTCAGTCATCTTCATCAAGGTTTTTGTTTCCTGCATGTCTGAGAACTCTATCTTGTTTTTGTTTTCTTGTTCTTGGTGGACTGTTTTCATGGATTTTTGACCCTTTGCCTGGCACTGTACTTCTCTTTGGATATCCCCAAATAAAAGCTGCAATTGGATCTTACCCTAAGTCTCAGAGCACCGTGACAAAAACCTTGATGAAGATGACTGAAACAAACCGGGTATAAATAGGCAGAAACAAATGACATAAGTGAAAACAGCTGTGAACAATGAACAGTGATTAATCCGGAACCAAGGATTGTGGGAAATGAAGTCCATGATAAAGAGAGGCAAAAGTCCGGGGTGGAGTGCCCTCAGGTGGATAACCAGGGCACTTCAACTGGTGATCATGACAGGTACGCTTTGAAATGTTGCCTTGTGAAAGCGAACCAAACCAAGAAGAAAATGCAACATTGTAACAAACTATGTCCCTGTTTAAGAACAAAGCAAACGATCTACAGGTCTGAAAACGCCCTTAAAAAAAATACAAGCCCATTCCATATGTTTTGTTCTTTTGCAGCTCTTTTGAGTTTCGTTTTCTCTCTGTATGTGTACACAGATACACACACCCACAAAACCCCCCACCAGTGTTACAATGAGAAGACACCAGAGGATCACATTACCCATCAGTAGGGCCATGTGATCCTCTCAGCAGCAGTGCCGTGGATTTCAACATTCTTATCTGCAACGCACGCATTCCCAAACCTGCGGGGATTACTTCTGCTATAGGTTCCAAGACACAGTGTGAGCAAATGCACTTGTTTTGTCTTCATTTGAATATGCAGACAGTCTTTTTACGACTTTTACGAAAACAAGGCATTTGGTTACACTTTATATTAGGTGTCCTTAATTACTATGTACTTACATCAAAAAATAAGTACAATGTAATTATTGTGTTCACATTGAATTGCAAAACACTTTTGCTGCTATTGAGGTGGGATACGGGTAAGGACAGGGACTGGTTTGGTGGTATGGGTAGGTTTAAGGGTGGGTTAAGGGGTAAGGGAAGGGTCAACAGTGAGCACGTTTACATGCAAACCAGTAAGCTGATAACTCAAAAATATCAGCTTATTGAAATAACCAGTTTTCCCCATATACATGCAAACCAGTAAACTGACGTAAACCATGTTTACATGACTTTATTAATAAATCGGGTTATTTCTCTGTAGTGACATCAAAAATAATAATTTGCATATCTGACTCCAAGTATTCCATGTTATGTCAGTTGTGATGTTAAATAAAGCTTTCAACATGTCAGCGAGAAACTTACAGCTCATATATTATTCTCTCATGCAGTTACAGATGCAGCGTTTACATTACCATGTTCGTTGTCGGCTTAAGAACGTGCATGTAAACGCACTCAATGTAATTATAGACGTAATTACAGAAATTAATTACAGCTGTAATTACATTTTAAATATAACACAAGTGCATTATATCAAATGATTAATTTAAATGTTAGTACATAGTAGTTAAATACACCTAATATATAGTGGGACCTAATATAAAGTGGGACCAGACATCCAGGTAATCCAACATGGCAAACATCTACAGCTAAGAAAATTATTATCAGGATATCATCTTTTCGACTTTTAGGCCCAATGTTTAAAGAAGTGATTTCTGTGCTAATAGCAGCCCCAAATGGAATTACACTAGAAAAGTCCCATCCCCAAACTCATGCCATTGATTTAGAGCTGCCTTTCAGAAAGTTTTGATTGGGTAACATCAAAATCCCTTTAAAAGGATTAATCCACTTTCAAATAAAAATTTCCTGATAATTTACTCACCCCCATGTCATCCAAGATGTTCATGTCTTTCTTTCTTCAGTCGAAAAGAAATTAAGGTTTTTGATGAAAACATTCCAGGATTATTCTCCTCATAGCGGACTTCAATAAATAAGGGTCTTATCTAGAGAAACATTCGGTCATTTTCTAAAAAAAAAAAAAAAAGAAAAAATTATATACGTTTTAACCATAGACATTCGTCTTGAACTAGCTCTCTTCTTCTTCTTTGCTATTAGAATTCCAGCAGTGTAGACGCTGCTAAGTGTATTACTGCCCTCCACAGGTCAAAGTTTGAACTAATTGTTATATACTTGCACTAGCATATTGTATATGACAATTTAATTCAAACTTTGACCTGTGGAGGGCAGTAATACACGTAGCAGCGTCTACACTGCCGGAATTCTAATAGAGAAGAAGAAGAAGAGAGCTAGTTCAAGATGAGCGTCTATGGTAAAAACGTATATAATTTTTACATTTTTTTTTAGAAAATGACGGATCGTTTTGCTAGATAAGACCCTTATTCCTCGTCTGGTATCGTTTAAAGCCCTTTGAAGCTGCACTGAAACTGTAATTTTGACCTTCAACCATTAGGGGCCAATTGAAGTCTACTATAAGGAGAATAATCTTGGAATGTTTTCATCAAAAACCTTAATTTCTTTTCGACTGAAGAAAGAAGGACATGGACATCTTGGATGACATGGGGATGAGTAAATTATCAGGACATTTTTATTTGAAAGTGGACTAATCCTTTAAGGCAAGTCATTTCTTTTGGCAGCCATCTTTGAAATGCCTCTCGGGCAGCTATTTCAGTCATGCAAGTGCAGCTTCTATCTCTTTGAATGGGGAAACATTAATTTCTCCAAAGCTGTTCACCAAGCTTACAGTTAAATTTCATATTTGAAATCACCAAAGAAATCTGACAACAACTGTCTCATAAACTTTCTTTCCGAATGCTCAAATTATGGCAGAAAACTTTTCAGGCTGGACCAGCCAATGCGCGTGTGCAGTCGTAAGCGCGCATCTCAGCTTCTAACGGCAGCTGCAGTGACGCAATGACTTTACCAATTGGCGATTGGCTCTTATTTAGAAGACGGGACTTATTCTGCCATATTGTGCATTACATTTTCTCGCATTCATAGTAATATGAGTGCACCATCTTTGTATATCTAAAGTCTTTGGTAACACATGCGGGTGCAGTCAGTTTCTTTGTTGCAGCGCTTAGGGCTCTTAAACAAGTGTTATTTTTCAAGACTCCTATTTCAGTGATATTTTATGTGCTGTATTTAAAAAAAAAATTGCTTACAGCAACTTTAACTTTACAACAACAATAGCCTCAGTGTTCTCTGATACTCTTACGCTCTTTGTCCATTATGCTGTTTGAGTCATCTGCGACTTTACGAGAACTGCATCAAGAGCACTGTAGATTAAAAGACGGGTTTTGTACACAAAGATACAAATCTCAAAGTGACATAAACTGGAACCCTTCATCTTCCCGCTCAACACAACAAATCTGCACAGAGAGAAAGCATCTATTTGCAACTAATGAGCCATGAGGTGCTTATCTCAAAGTGAAGTCTACACTGCAGATCCTGTGAAACACACCACAATCTGTAAAGCAGATCTCCAGAACGTTTCTCTGCAGCACTTGGCATTTCCACGGACGATGATGCCATTCACCTTGTGTTAACCCCTGGCCTGGGTCTGCTGAGATAACTGACACTAATAGTTTCTCAAGGAACACACCCTCCCAGTGGCACTGAATGGCACAGCTGCATCTACTGGACAGAAAGCTGTTACTGCTTTCAGGAGAATCTACTACGACTCCTAGTTTCCTAGCAACAGCAGGACGTAAAAGCTTCAGGCTGAGTTGAAAGGGTGGGGGATCATGAGGAAAGACAGTGATCTGAAGCACATTGCCTTAGATAGATTGCTGCTCATTCCTCCATCCCAATTTTAGCAAGTGAGATATCAAAAACAACAACAAACGTTAGGGAGAAATGGGGCTTTCCCAAGACAAATTAGTAGTGCTGCATGTGCTCAATGGCAATAATTATTTTTATGAGTACTGATTTATAGTTTAGGGACTAAAAGACATTCAAGACTAAAACAAAAAACACTCAATTTGTGTGCTATCCACAGCGCAAGAGTACTATGATTGTTAAAGTTGGCTTGAAATGAAAATTCACCCTAACTGTTTTTTAAATGCATTTTATTGATCTTATTGTGAATGATTAATATATTCATGTTACATTTTTTATTTTTTTCTTGACCTTGTAATTTTACTAAAAAATAAGATGAATTAGAGAATGCACTTGGTCAATCACTGTTATTTTAGTATTATTTATATACAATTAAAACATTTTATTAAATATTTAATATTTAATTATTATCATTTTATTAATAATACTAATATATTTTTATATATCTATTTAGCTTTCATTTATTTTTATTTCAGTTTTAGTATCTTTCGTACTTAAACTGATTATATATATATATATATATATATATATATATATATATATATATATATATATTATACACACACACACACACACAATTAAAGTATTTATTAATATTTTATTATTATTTTATTACTATTTATATTTATTAATATTTTATTATTATTTTATTATTATATTTTTATTATTATTATTTTTTTTTATTATTTCAGTTTTAGTAATTTTATTTCAAATTTTCATATAATATTTATATTTTATTTCAGCTTTTTTTCAATTAAATAAAAGCAATTTTTAATAGTTTTTTTTTTGTTTTGTTTTTTGCTAAAATAACAACACTGTTGTCAATAAAGCCAAAGGATACATTCCAAGGATAACTGCTTCAAGGCATTTGATGGGAAGTGATTCTCGTATCATCTCTCTGGCAGTCTCCATCAACCTGAAAAATATAAAAAAATATATGTAATACAGGGTCAATGACTTCTTTTCAGTTTAAAATAAACCTAAAAATTGTGTACATCTCTAGATAAAAAGAACATGGCAGCACTTTCTAAATTAAAGTCAAAGGAGGGCACAAGAGAGTAAAATAAGTGTAAAATAAGAATGAACAGGAAAAAGAAAAGACCAAAAACAGGAAATAAGGGGTAGGCAGACAGGATGATGAAAATGCCTCAGCGATGGCATCACTTACCCACTCAGAGGTCTGGTTTTCTTAATCTCAAAAAACTGAGTTCCCGTGTGGTTGTATCTGTCAGCAGTTAAGGAGCTACGTCAAGTTTGTATGACTAATTTAGGAATTCTTGTTTTCCTGTTTTTTCATTGTGACTCGTACATCTCAAAATGCACAGCTGCGACCAATATCCTGTTGAACCCTACGTCCTCATTACCCTTCACAGATCTAAATCTCTTTATGGGAGAAAAGTCAGACACAGAGATATTAATCACACACTATGATGAACATAAATATCTGCAGGAGCTGAAGGGATCTAGCAATGGCTGCCCAAAACATAAAGTAGTATAGAGTCTATAGACTGTGCAATGTCTAACTAAAGGAAGGTGCACACTGTGCGATTTTGGCCACGATTTGGTCGTCTGAGACAAATTTTGAGAATCCTAAAAGAACTGTAGTCTTTGATCGCTAGTTTGACATGTTCACCGACAGCCGATTAATGACCGCTGCGATCAAATTTTACCTCCAACGAAATTCTGGCAGTGTCAGAAGTTTTGGCGCACAGTCCTGCAATGTGACTTCTCCTACGACAAACATCAAATTGTCTTCGTTTTTCAAAATGAACGCTAGAGATTTCTTTGTTAGCCACCATTTCAGTCCCGCGTGTAATGCATCTCACTGTCACCGAATGTGTGTGGGTTGATGATGTAAAACTCCAGACAAGTTTTCAAGCGCGCATCCATTTTTAACGCGTCTTGACTGTCGTACAGTCTGACATATAGGACAGCTGAGATCCCGCAGTGTGACGTGAGGATCATGTTCATACAGTCTGACAAGCAACAATCGTAAAGGACTATTATAAATCGCACAGTGTGCACCCAGCTTAGGGCTTTATCAAAATCGTAAGTATCAGTGTGCCAGAAGTATGCAGGCCCATGGCTAATATTACTCTACATTAAAGAGACAATCCAACCAAAAAGGCACTTTGAGTGACTCAAGCTGACTGAATGAATTACATGGAGTGAAAAAGCATAACTGACAATCCAAAGGAACGAGTACCAATGAATTCATAATGCATCCAGAAGAAGCAGAGTTTTAGAATGCTTTCCCAGAATTAGTGGTTTGTGCAGGGTAAAGGATACTGCAGGTTTCTCATGTAGTTCTGGACGGCATGGAGCCAATCAGGCACAGACATCGATGGCTTAAAGTTTGGAACTGATGGCACGGGGTGCTATGAAAACAGAGAGAAGAAAGTAAAGACATTTATAATGTTCTATTTCAAATAAATGCTGTTCTTTTGAACTTTCTATTTATCAAAGAATCAAAAATATATCATGGTTTCCATATCATGAAGGGTGTCACTTTTATCCAGCTAAAGTTGGCAAACTAGTCACAAGGTGACTTCTGGATTGCCCTTAAGATTCGTCAATCATATTCTGATGTCTCCCAATGGCATGAAAAGTCCTTATCATCTGTAGAAACAGTGCCTCATTGATCATTTGCACCCTTACAATGACACTTCTAACTGCAAAAGGGCAGCGAAGAGAATTAGCAATAAACAAAGGTCATCCTCTCGCACACATGCCTCCATTTATAAGAAGAAAAGAAGCAATTAATGAAAGCTAGAGAAAAGGCTATCCTCTATCTGAAACAGGCTCTTTACTACAACACATTAACAGCATCAATCCAAAGCTTGTCACAAAAAGGCATGCAGAATTAGGCATGTGTTGCAGGACAGCTGAGGAGACCAGAGCTACTGGGTCACAGGAGGAAAGGGAATCATTTCCTGTTTCCTCTTTATCTCTCTCTGCCAAGCAAGAGAATGAGAGACTGTAGAAAGGTAGGGAAGTAAAGTCTTGTCTGTCTGTGCTGACTTTTGAAGCTTTTGAACGCATGATAAAGAAACACATAAATGCACTGTACTATGCAGGGCCGGCACCATGAATCACAATTGCCAAGTGCATAGGCTTTTTAGCATTAACATTAGGCTACTACATCAACATTTTGGTTTAAAGACAGTCTGGAAGGCAGTCACATTTTGATTGGCAACATACTTTTGACACATTAACCTACGAACTTCCCGTGCCACAAAGAGCACAGCTCTACTGAGTAGGCTAAAGGTATGATGAACTATTTTTTCATGTTTATAGGTCTAGATAATTGGTCGTAGTTAGTTAGTAGACTATTTTACTGTATTATTATTGTTTGTGACCGGTTGCGGTTCTAACTTGCCATAAAATTATGCATCTGTTAAAGGTGACCTATTATGCCCCTTTTTACAACATGTAATATAAGTCTCAGGTGTCCCCAGAATGTGTCTTAAGTTTCAGCTCAAAATACCCCATGGATTTTTTTTATTATACCATGTTTTAACTGCCTATTTTTGAGTGGGAGAAAAAAAATGCACTGATTTGGTGTGTGTACCTTTAAATGCAAATGATCTTGTGTTCCCCGCCCCCAAGCTCGCGATTCCAATCAGTGTTGCCAAGGTTTTCCCGCGGAATTGGGCTACTTAACACTGTTGCCGCGGGTTGTTTTTCATGTCTGCGGGTTGAAGCAACCCTAAATAACATGATATTTAGCCCCTGGAATGCGAATTTTACCAGGGGAACCCCGCCAAGAATGCGGATTTTACCCCCTGTCCTGCAGAATTTTGTTCTGACCCAACTCACCTTCCTTCACGTAGCTTTAGTAATCCTGAAGACATTCAAGTGTGTTTGATCAGGGTTGTAGCAGTGGACCAGTGTTACTGGTACACCGCTGTTACTTGCGAAAACAAAATGGTGGCGCCGTGGGTGGAAACATACATACAGGCGGTAATATTATAATAAGATCCCCTTCCTACATCACAAGGGGAGCGAAATCTGAGTGGCAGAGAAAGGCTTACCAAAACAAAGTTACTGGGTTGTCCTTTTTCACGTTTTCTGGGTTGGTAGATGTACCGGGGACCCAATTATAGCACTTAAACATGGAAAAAGTCAGATTTTCATGATATGTCCCCTTTAAATGCGTCGCAATGAGTGTGTATTTTATAGTAAAGCAGACATAATTACTTATGTTTGGTGATGGTGGTATCATGGTAACTTGTCTGTATTCTAGGTAAAACTGCTGAAATCTAAGACGTATTTATAGACTCTCAGAAAAAAAAGTACAAAAGCTGTCACTGGGGTGGTATCCTTTGTACCAAAAGAGTGCATATTAGTTACTCAAAAGTAAATATTGGTACCAAAAGTGTACATATAAGTACCTAAATGGTACATATTAAACATTTTTTAAAGAGTACCGTCCCAGTGACAGCTTTTTGTACCATGTGTGCATCTGGTTAACACTTTTATTTTATGGATATTGATGAGTCGAATTTTCAAATAAGTTGGCTTAAATCAATTTTCCTTTTTGTTTTAGGTAGTAATATTATTCAATGCTCTGCCATCTGTATGTAACGAGTAGTATAACACGCACATGACTCAATATGAAGGCAGTCCTTGTAATAATCCAAGAGAAATAGACAAACAGGAGAAAAACAAACAGGGCAACTACACTTTACCATAAACAATACCGGATGAAGAACTGAGGAAACACAGGGCTAATAAACATGAGGAAACGTAATCAGGATGAAACAGAATGTGTGTGGGAGTCAGTGGGACTAATTAACAAACAAGGAAATTAACTAGTAAATCAGGCAGGCAAAACAAGAACAGAAAACAGAGAAAACGAAACCAAAACAGGCTACGCGTGAGTGACGTGACACTGTATTTTCTCTGTCTAAATCTGCGCCAGTGTTATGATAGCAGAATAATAATGCTGTTGTTCTGAATAGAATATCTTTTGAAAGACAGTCGTGCTTCCTGCAAACGTACACCTCTTTCTCAGCACTTAAATATAGAGGTGTTCAGAAACCCAAGGTGTGACAAACGTCATAAGAACTTACAGCCTCATTAAAATGGTGTTTTTGAACACACTGACTGACTACTAGTCGAGTACATTTCCCAACTGGTTTTGCTTCAAGACTCAAATGGGAACTCAACATAGTACAAACGTTAACAGTCTAAAAGAAAAAAAAAAAAAATATTAAAATCAATTACTAAACTTCTTTTAGTTATATTTAATTAAATATACATACCCTCTGCCAAATTAGAGCTGGATTTGCTGAAAATACCAAGTTTAGTTGGACACACATACACTTTTAGTTAGTATATTTTTTAAAAGAAATACTTAAATTTTTACTGTATTTTTGATCAAATAAACGCAGCCTTGGCGAGCATAAGAGACTTCTTTCAAAAACTCTAAAAAGCATAGTGACCTTGTCATCAATGTATCATTCTGTATTGTCACACAAAACAACAATAAAAAGATTTAGAGTAAAAAGTATAGTGTACATTTAGCATTATTTTCCTGTGTTGTCCAGACCAGCAACCCAGCAGTTGAGAATCACTGCTCGAAATGATCGTATCACAGTGCAGGTATCAATTTAATTTTTATGTTCAGTCATTAAATTCCGTATTAATTCCCAAACAGTGTATCAAATACAAATGACACTCTAAATATTGATTCTGACAGTCTGAATTCTTGAGAGAGGTTTCATTTACGTCTACTCCGCTGGCTCAACTGGGTCTCTCCTACCCTGAAAGGAGGTCAGCAGCAATAAATAGGCCACAATCCACACTCACAGAGCCGTTAGCTGACCTCTGCCCACCCGTGGGACTGTACAGAAACTTGAAACTCACTTACTGTAGGTGACGATAAAGCCACCGACAACATTTGTCCATCTAAGAGAACAGATGTGGACTTTTAAGTTGTTACAGAAAAAAGTAATTGCAGAGTACAAATACAATTTTGATAAAACAATTTTACAAAAAAAAAAAAAAAAACATTTGTGTAACTTCTACGATGACTCAAAGACTGTTTTGTTTTCTGTAAAGGTCCAACTGCTAGACAAAACAACAGGAATTATGCAGCTTATCCTCAGTAACAGTCTAGCAAATGGATTATATCAATAACCAAATCCAAAAGATGTTTTATAAAAAGGTATATGCATACAGAAATGTAGGTAATAATTTGAAAGTTTGGGGTCAGTAAAATGTTTTAATGTTTTTGAAAGAAACCTCATCTGTTTTTAAGTTTAATATATTTTAAAATGTCATTTATTCCTGTGATTTATTCCAGCAGCCATTACTCCAGTCTTCAGTGTCATATGATCCTTCAGAAATCAGTCTAATATGCTTAATAACAATTTCTTATTATTATCAATGTTGAAACAGTTGTGCTTGTGGCTGCATGCTTAATATTTTTATAGAAATTGTAATACAAAATAACAGGAATTACACGGATTATCCCTAATATCACTCCAGCAAATGGATTATATCAAAAAGCAAAGCCAAAAGATGATTTTAAAGATGCAAGATGTGCTATGAAAAATAATAGACTCTCTGAATATTGTTTAACTGCACCAACATTGACACTGCTGTACCGGTATGTGGTTTGTTTACATAATAACTGCAGTGTCCTCGGATCCAAGGTTACCACAAGAGACTCTGATTCTTTATCAATACAGTCATTTATGGGTTCACAGCTAGGACTTTCCCATGGAGTGTCACTCCATTTAATAGATCTAACTGGAATGTCTGGCTCGTGTCGCAGTCGTTCGAGTGACTCCTAATCTGGCTGATCTGACGGATTCACTCCAAGCACCTGTTCAACACTTGCTGGTGGGGAATGTCCCTTAATAAATCACTTTAACATCTGGGGATCTGACTCAATGCTTTCGACCAGTCGGACACCTTTGTTCTGCACACATCAGCACATATGAGCATGTAGGAATGCCAAATAGTGTTAACTAAAACAAAAGAGCTACTATAAACACATCTTGACCTGTGAATACTGTCTATCTGAGCACTGGGGATTACTTAGTCTGTGATTAAGACTCGCTTTATCCCCTCCGAGGCCCTTCATTTGCATGCTCTATGAAGCCTGATCAGGACTGATTGGTTTATGTTTGAAGGTTAGAGCAACATTGTGATAAAGGGACATGACAGCATCCTTAATCCTAATGAAAGTCCTGAGATGTCACATGGCATCATTCCTCAAAATAATGTGCATTAACAGAGGAATGTTTCTGCATAGTTGTCATTGGTTGGATCAAATCTCTCCTTTGACTGGTTTTTAATTAAATTATGACAAGGGACAATGTAGCATAGTGTTGGAAAACACATGGATGAGAAAATCCGCTCACATGTCACATAGCCTACACTTCCTCTGCGTGAAAACTGGGTCACATGCATGGCAGTTTATAAGAGGCTATTTATATATAAACTCTGTTCCTGTAAATGAGGATTCATATAGACCAATTTGGAGGTTTTACCAAAAGATTACCGACATTTCTGTATGCACTAGTTTTCAAAAGCACCTTTTAATGTTTTTGAAAGAAGCTTCATATGCTCAACAAAGCTGCATTTATTTGATACAGTAAAAACAGTAATATTGTTAAATATTATTACAATTTATTCATGTGATGCTCCAGTCTTCAGTCACATGATCCTTCAGAAATCATTCTATTATGCTGATATGGTGCTCAAGAAACATTTATTATTAATATCAATGTTGACAACAGCTGTGCTGCGTAAGATTTTTGTGAAAACTTTTCAGGACTTTTTGATGAATAGAATTTCAAAAGAGCAACATTTATTTGAAACAGCAATCTTCTGTAACATTGTAAATGTCATTACTGTCACTTTTGATCAATTGGATGCTTTCATGTGGAATAAAAGTATTCATTTCTTTCAAAAAAATCTTACTGACCCCAAATTTAACATATATACCAAGGTAAAAATGATATTCATGTACTATGTAAGCCTACTTCAAAGATTTCCAAAAACATGGTAATACCAAGGTATGACCATCGTCCATTTGAACATTTTTTAAACTGACATCTTTACACAGACATACTGTGGCTGTTACTCAAAACCTAGTAACTTGCCAACCAAGAAAGCATTTTTGGCCATTTTAAATGAGTTGCTTCAAATATTTCACATACATATCACCATTTTGGGATCATATAAATTAGCCTCATACCAAGAAAATATCATTTCTTACATGACAACATTTTTGAGTATCAAATATCAAGCATTTTGGGGAATCTATATGCTACCAAAAATGATTAGACACAAAACTAGTCCACTACTTTCAACTTACTTTTGGGAGGTGTGTTGCATTTCGTATTCTATCCACCATCTCCTGTCCATCAGGATGAACTTTGGTGACGTGCGCCCACATTCTCTCCCAGGTGACACCGTCTATGGGAAAGCCCGTCCTGTTCACGAAAAACGGGACCCCGCCGTCTTTCTCGTCTTCCTCACCGGACGACCTACCGGTGTTGTTTGCGGCAGTGGACGAGGAGGTTTCAGCAGCGGGACCCGTAGTGTGACAGTAGGTACTGGTGCTTTTGGACCGACCGTGTCTGCTGATCTTGGCCGTTGAGCCGCCGCCGCCGCTGCTGGTGGCGCTTGGTCCGGTCATTGTTCAGAAGTCTTCCGAAGGGGAGTTTCCCCTTGTTGTTTCCCCAGATCAGTTATGATTGCCTAGCATTCATGCACAAAGACATGTTGCACCTCGAGCTTGCATATTAATGTGCCAAAACCACACAGTCCTGCTCAAGTATGAAAATTCAGGTGGTTTGAAAAAGATCCAGAGACAGAAAAAATGGTCAGCGATACCATTTCTGTATCAAACTATGGGTGAATGTCCTTGAAGGATAGAATAAAATCAGAAATTGTCATATATTCCCAGCAAACCGCATACTGTAACGTTAGTTGGCGATCAGCTCCGGAGCTCAGGGTGCCACAGAAACTACTTCATCCTTTCGCTCAAAAACACTGAGGAGGTTATCGACTCCTGCGGAGGGATCACGGGCTGATAATCCACGGTAGACTAATTTAATAACTGACTGTAAAGTATTAATGAATGATTTGTTTTTCTGTGTAGGCGTGTAACCGTTTTCACTGACGGTCTCAACAAATGGTCACTCACTCTAGCGTTTTTTGATACTGTTATTGTATCGCCATAAACAACAGCCAATCAAGTTCTGGCGAATTTTCATTGGATGAAGCAACAAAGCGAGGCGGGTTCAATTCCATATAAGGGAAATAGATCAGTCTGTGATTGGCTAAAATGGCGGAAATAGGCGTGAAGCTTCGTTGTGTATCCAGCAGGGTTTTTTGTGAGCTTTTAAAATGTGCATTTTTTACAGTCTATGATTTAAAGTGAGAGTGTATGTAAAATCATTAAAAAATATATTATAACATTTTCAAAAGTTTATATTAAAAGGCATAAAGCCTTTAACTGTAGTTATTTTTGTGTCAAGTTAATTATTTCACTTTTCATTTATGTTAAAAATTGTCCTTAAAACACATGAAAGTAAAAAGCAGTCTTATTTTAGCACTGAGACAGACAGTTATCGTTTTTATTAACATTTTGAATTAGCTTTTAATTTTTATATTTTCCGTTTTCATTTTAATTTTTGAAGTTTTAGTAATTTTGTGTTTTTGTCATTTTTATTTGTTTTGTTTTTTTTAATATGATAGTTTTTTTATTCATTTTATTTCACTTTTAGTTTTAGTTATTTTAGTATATCAAGTTAAATGAAAATCAGAAATCTTTCCTTGGCAACAAGCTGAAATAAAATACGTTTTTTAATATATCATTTCAAGTAATGAAAATGTGTTTTTAAGGTTTTAGTTAACTATAATAACCCTGACTCATAGTGTGACCATGCCATAAAACATCTACATATTGGATCTAAACTTTTCAAAATTAACAAAATAATTTGGCAAAGCACTTTTAAAGGGATAATTCACCCAAAAATGAAAATTCAGTCATCATTTACTCACCCTCAAGTTGTTCCAAACCTGTATGAATTTCTTTCTTCTGCTGAACACAAAAGAAGATATTTTGAAGAATGTCGGTAACCAAACAGTTGATGGGACTATATTGACTTCCATAGTATTTTTTTCCATACTTTGGAAGTCAATGGGGCCCATCGACTGTTTGGTTACCCAAATTCATCAAATTATCTATGAAAAAAATTCATACAGGTTTGGAACAACTTGAGGGTGAGTAAATGATGACAGAATTTTCATTTTTGGGTGAACTATCCCTTTAATTCTAACTGAATGGCTTTAAGGTCAAAACGTATTAATGAATGACAAATATCCTGTATCATCACTAGAGGGCGCTAGAGTTCTAAATTCAAACTTGCTCCAACAACCCCTCTAATTAAAGGTCAGACTCCACTCAAACTTTGTTTTGTAGATCATTTCAAGTTTATCTCTTTTGTTTGTTTGTCTTGTAAACTTTATAGGCCTAGCCTACTTTTTAATTGAAAACCACAATCTGTATGTTCGTCTTAGTAATATCTGAATTCTGAAAGTTACTTTCTAAAGCATCCTTCAAAAAATCTTATTACATATTCAGAGGTTTTCAATCTGGGGTCCGGGAGTGCTAAGAAGCCAGTGGAAAGTTTTAAGAAAAACATTGTAAAAAATGTAAAAGTAAATAGATTACATTACTGTAACAGTACATTACTATAATGAGTAGGGAAAATAGGTTAAAAAAAGTGACTAAATAGAAACTAAATATTTTCATAAAAATATTTTAGACATTTATTCAAAGGATGGGGTCCCTTGCAAGAGAATGATCATATCTGGGGGTCCGTGGCATCTAAAAGACTGAAAACCCCTGTATCATTACATATTCACAATAAACAAACTGGATATTTTAATTTTGGCAATATCATTTTTACTTTACAACAGCAGTGATGGAAACATGAGCCATTTCCACTCCTCCAATGTTCAGTGTAATGCAAATGAGTTTTTTACTTTACAGTGAATTTCCCAGCATCATTTGTGACAATCATGTGAAACCTCAGTTTGCACAGCTGCCTTCATTAAACGACAAGTATACCAAGTAGAAACAGTAGAAATTCAAAGCAGAAATGAATAAATACAAAAACAATCCTGAAAAAGCCATCTTTCCAATAAATATGCATCAAAAGTGCAAAAATTAGCTACTAAAAGAAAGTAAACCTAGGCTTATAAAATATTAAAATAATAATGCTCTTTCTACCTCACTTTTGAGGCATGACATTTTCATAAAACCTCACTAGGCCTGTCAGCAACACACCCTTGTAAATAGATCACATTCCTTTTTAAACTAAACACATTCTTAACGTTATACAAATGCTGAACGTTTGATTTGTGCTCTCTGGAAAAGACTAAACAAGCCTTCTCCTAGTACTGTATGTGTTACACAGGTCAAAAAAAAAGCACTTACACAACATTTGATTTTATCTTGCAATGACTGCATAAGCACTTGAAATAATGTCAGTCTCATAATTGTAGGTGAATTTGTTAAAGCACTTACCTATGCACAACAATTTGCATACTGTCTTTTTAGTTTACAGAACACTCTTCATTGAAAGCATGGGAATTCTTCATCATCCTGAATAAATAAAATGGGAATTTATGGCCTTTGTGGAATTATTACATGTAGATGTTCTGCAATGCAACAGCAGACTTTAGAAACGAACAAGCAGCGCACAGTGAGAAAGGTGCTTTGAGACGAAGCAAACAAACATGCTGTTCCAATCACACTAACAGGATTGTGCATATGGGCCTTACGAGCCCTGTAAAATAACTACTATTTGGTCCATAGTTCTTGAAACAAATAAAAAGTATCATGCATGTATATGAGAGACAGATTGTGTATACAATCAGCCTAGATTAGGAGAATTTAATTCACAGTATATTTGCGAACAATTATCACTGTCCGTTTTCTAGGGCTGCCCCCGACTAAAGATTTTTCAAATCGACTAATCGTCGTTCATTTAAGCCATTAGTCTATTAATCGCGCATTTATATTAATTTAATTACTTAAATATATCCTGGGGGGGAGGGGGATTGATATATACCCTATTTTGCACTCAAGCGCAGGCATAAAGTTTGCCGCAACAACAGCAAAAGTAATGATTATGAATGTGCCGGAAAAAATAGTAAGGAGACATTATAATTAATCTATAATAAACTAATGTTTTTTGAGTCAGTGTCGGCCGCAAAGATGAAACTGCTGACTCTTGTCTCCGCAGTATAGTGAACGCGCCTATAGAGAGAAATGCACCATTCATACGGATTACATAAGCATAGAGTATTTCTTTTCCATTCGAATTAGTTATTAGACATTTCACACTTTCCATAGATATATTTCTCATGTCTATGAGACAAGTAGCCTATATGCTCTGAGTTTCAGTTCATTTTTATGACGCGCTCCAGTTCAGGAAGACAGAGAAGGCAGAAAGCGCATCCTGTTTGTTTTCTTTATTTTACAAAAGCACAACGTTTTCTTGTTATTGTGAGTTTCCACAAATAAAAGTAGACCCCTTACAGTTTCGAATGATGTATTACGTATAATACGTGATGTATTATGTATGACGTACTCTTATCTGTAGGACCAAAAATTACGGAATATTTTAAGTTGTTTCCGCAGGAAAAAATGCAAGTGATTGCGCTGGCGCCTCCATGTCGTACAGTAAAGTGCACTCACTCCGCACAAATGGCGCACATCAGAGTCCTGCATGCGGGCGGGTACGGGTGACCCGCCAAATTTAATGTAATGGGTGGAATAATATTTACGTGTCGGGTGCGGGTGCGAGTGCAGGTCGGACGCGTGGTAGGCACGGGTGGACTGCGGGTCCAATATCCAAGACTATTCCAACTCAATTCTGTGCATTTGACAGCTGCTTTCAAATGGTCCAGTGCTTATTTGTGTTCACGCTCTGTCTGAAGACCGTTAAAGGGTTACAGCACGATTTGCAGCGCTGAGCATTGTAGCCAATCGCGCAGCATCTGATTGAAAGCTATAGTGATTTATATTAAAAGAAGCGCGCTTTGCTCGCTTTGTGTATTTAATATAGGCTATTCACAATTTGAATAAAAGTTTTAGAATATTTTTCACGCTGCTACAAAGAGGACCAGAGGACAGGTAAACAATGCTCAGTTTCAGAAGAGACAACCGCGTTTAAATGCCGAGTGAATCTGATAAAAATATTTAACTAGCTGTACGCTTACAGTTAAAAATAGGCCAACTAAAACATTCTTTGTTCTATTATTTTTACTTGTGTTGTTTAACGCAATGTTTAATTAAATGCAGCGACATAGAATGCCTAATGTTGGTTTTATTGCTTGTGTTAGGCTACATGAGAAAATTATTTTTGTCTACCTGATGTAGCCTAGGAGATTTAATGCGGGTGCGGGTCGCGGATTTTATGTCAAACGGGTCGGGTCAGGTACGGGCTAAAATTATTGTTTTTGTCGGATATTGGGTCGGGTGTGCTGTTAATAACTGCGGGTGCAGGGTGGGTGCGGGTTTATCAAACAGGACCCATGCAGGACTCTGGCGCACATTTATCTAGGTTAATGTTAGAGCGAGCGGCCATGTAAAGTTGCTACTACTTGTATGTTTCAAATGATAAGCCATATTTGAGGTCGATGGGTGATAGGCAAATATTTGGATTTCCTGCCCGACATACTGTAATTACCACAAGGACCCGCCGTTAACGATTTGTCCCTCACGGGCTGCGTGATTTCGCCACTTTCTGTGGACGTTTTTTTTTTTCCCGTGACTAACCGACTAATAAAATTTTGGTCGACTAAGGCTCTTCTAGTCGACTAACGGTTAGTCGACTATTAGGGGGCAGCCCTACCATTTTCACAGAAAATTGTGCTAGAACATCATTACATTACACTACATTACAGCATAATAAGGAGATTTCAAGTCATCTCAGGAGAGTCTGTAATCTCTTGTGATTGTTGATGTGCTGTTGGAAACGTTTAAAACTTAAATCGCAGTCTCACAAGGTAAGCTCGACTCTAGCTTGACGTCACTGGACACTTTTTCAGAAGGCAGCTCAGTGGGAACCTTCAGGGGAGAGAAACACGTGTTCAATTAAGATCTCATTAAGACCTGGAAATCCTTTTCATTTCCCTTTAGGAATTAATTAATTGATAAAATGGTTATCTTGAACTCCAGGATATCAAAGACCAAATACACTACCGATCGAAGGTTTGGGAAGCCTCTTATGTTCGCCAAGGCTGCATTTATTTGATCAAACATACAATATAACATTAATATTGTGAAATATTATTACAAATTAATATAATTATTTACCATAGTAATATATTTTAAAATGTAATTCATTCCTGAATTTTCAGCATCATTACTCCAGTCTTCAGTGTCACATGATCCTTCAGAAATCATTCTAATATGCTGATTTGCTGCTCAAGAAACATTTCTTATTATTATCAAATGTTGAAAGCCATTTAATATTTTCATGGTAACAATGATTATTTGTTTTCAAGATTCTTTGATGAATAGAAAGTTCAAAAGAACAGCATTTATTTGAAACAGAAATCTTTTGTTATAAAAACCTATTAAATGCATCCTTGCTGAATAAAAGCATTAATTTCTTTACCAAATAAAATAAAAAAAATCTTAGTGATCCTAAACTTTTGAACGGTAGTGTACATTGAAAAACAATGCCTGGATTTATATCATAATATTTTTCCAAAACAGATAAGGTAACACTTTATTTTAAGGTGACGTAGTTACACGTTACTACATGTACTTACTATAGTAATAACAGTAAATTATGCATAATTACAAGTAACTAACCCTAAACCAAACCTTAACCATAACTCTATAGTAAGTACATGTAGTTAATTAATATTACTCAGTACTTATTTGAGTAATTACAGTTTAACTACATCACCTTAAAATAAAGTATAACCAAAAATAATAATACAAATAAATAAATTACATTAAATTTTACTTTCAAATATGGCAGGCAAAATCCCTGTATTCTCTGTACCAATGAATATTCACTTTGATTAGCATAGTTTGGTCAGTTTTCTCAGCCAAACAGCATGGCTTTTGCCCTTTTTGACTTTGATCTCGCACTAAATTGATTAACACATTATCATTATCATTATCACTCAACACATTATCAAGATCTGCCTTTCTGTGATTCCCATATTTATTTTACAAAAGTGATGAATAGCATAAAAATGAGACTTACTGCTTGTCCTTTGTCTGAATTGCCCATATTGACACCATGTCTTTTGAGGTCTGATTTAATCAGAGCTGTAAGAACAACACAAAAGTTTCTTAACGCTGTTCACCAACAACACTGATCAATAAGAGAAAGGCCTGTAAATAAGAAAAGTAACCTGTTAGAATAATGCCAAGGAGGATCCAAGCACACAAGAAAATGTTTCCGCTGAGTGGGCCGTAGTCTGTGGTCAGTTGCCCTTGTATGAGAGTAAAAATGATGCCGAACACCTAAAAATTAAAATTATTGTATGAGACAGAAATACTGAAATATCAATGACTCATTCTTCAAAATATTGGAGATAAACAGAGTAAATCCTGAAGGGCAAGGTTTATCAAATTAAATGTGGGTGTGTATTCCACCAGGCTGTTCAAACTGAAAGTGGTTACCAGGGCATGTATGGAAATGATCAACTGAAAGCTTATTGCAAAAATGAAGCAAGTTGAGAAAGAGCAGTCCACACTTACCTGTGCAAAAGCATTCAGAAGACCAGATGACGTGCCCTCTGACTCAGGGTATGTGATTTCAACACCAAATTCAAAGCCAATGGGAAGGTAACCAGTCATAAAAAACCTTTCAAACAGAATAGTAGTAACATGAGTCATGTACCTGGCTGGCAGAGAAATATTTGAATGTGAGAAGCTAACGTACGGCATGTAGAAGCATGTACAACTAAAACCTGACCAGTGACCACTTCTGCTATCTTTAAACAAAGAACTTGTGCTGCTGACATTTTTACAATAATCAGAATGCTTCACAGGCACATTTAGGACAAATGAGAATATGTCCTATATATATATATATATATATATATATATATATATATATATATATATATATATATATATTATGATGTTATATTATTCACATAGTATTATATAGTCATATATATATTAGGGATGTCCTGAACCAATCTCAAGAATCGGTATCGGGGCTGATTAAGCATTTTTTTAACTGATTGGTATCGGGTATATAAGCCCGATCCTTTAGTTCATGTCAGATGTCACGCAGGTGTCATGCATTACGGTTACAGATGCACAGTCAACTTGCTCTCGAATGTTTACGGACCGGCTTTGACTGTTCCAATAGAGTGGTGCAGGTATGACGTCACTTTGTAGGCCAACCGACAGTTAGCAACAAAAACCTAATAGGATTTTTCCATAAGCTTTTGGATTATTGCAAAAAACAAGCTTTGTGATCAACAAAAGTTTATGATACTTACAAATTTTGTCTATCAAGATAATTTTCACAGATGAACACAACTTTCATGAATTTTGAAGCCAGAAGTTAAAAGCTAAAGGTAGGCTATAAATGAACTACACCAAGGTCCCACGACTTCAACGTCGCCACCCAGCTTCCGACAACTGTTTCAGTTATCTAAAAACATTTTCCCTTAAAGTTTGAGTTAGAATAGTTTATAAGAGTGCAATTATAGGCATACCGAGGCTGTAAATGTGGACTAGGCTTACTTACATCGGCTGATGATGTTTAATGTCCCTGACAACCTCTGTAGTCCCTTTTAGCCACTTGTTAGCAAGACACGTAACAGCTTAAAAAAAAAGTGGGGTAATACTGATGTACTGTATTTTATGTCATTGAATAATACATAAAAAGTATCTTGAGCTTGTGTTAACCACAGACCTTATTTCAGCCATTTAACCAAAAACCCATTCAAAAAACCCACTGACTTTGTGACGATGGAACCAGAAGTGCTAAAATGCTAACTCATTTCTGGGTTTTGGCCTACAAAAATGCATCATCTATGCACCACTCTATATGGCGGATGGCTTACATATAGCGGCCCATAGAAACAGCCGCTCACAACCAGGAATACGGGGGGAGTACTCTGGGTTCGGGCCAAATACCGGGCCCAGAGCCCTCTCCTTGGACAGCACGCCGAATACATATACCATTTAATCTATCTGACTTATTTGCAAGTGTGAACTCGTGAAATAGCTATGGTCTGAAAATTAAATGATAGTAACAGGTAAGAAATTAAATAGTAACAAATTAAATGATAGTAACAGGCACAATAAGTTGAACTTTAATGGCAGGCTTACCCTAGGACCCCAGCAGTAAAGAAGATGACAAGCAGATATCCCAAGTTCAGCGTGAATGTGAACACCACCATTCCAATAAAGGACAGCACATAGACGATCAATGTTGTCAGTCTAAAGGGTGAGAGGAAAAATGAAAATCTTTGACAAGCTGCTTGTTTCAGATAAGATCTGATAAAAAAACAAAAAAACAAATTGATAAGATGAACTGATGAGGGTTAATAAAATGACATTTTCATGGTCCAAATCTTACTACTTAATGCATTGTTACACAATTGACAACAGAAAATGGACCTTTTTGCCCACAATATTTTGTCGAAATTTTGCTAATGTGGCAGCACCTTAAATTAAAAATTAGAAAGAAAATAAATATACTCAACCTAGTGAAAACGATTTACTGATTAGCAGCAGCTAATAATGAAAACCTGGTACTAATATGAGTGCAAGAGCTAAATGCTTTAAAGTCAATACTTCAAAACATTAGAGAAAAAAACCCCACTGGTTTAGCAGATATACATACTTATAAGTTTTAGTACGATCCAACCAGACTCCACACAGTATTGAGCCGAGCATTCCAGCCACCACCAAAGTCAAGCCGATTCTGCCTGTGTTTAGCTCTTCACCCTTAAAAAAAAAAAGTTTTACAAGGTTTAAAGGTGTTTTAATAGTTCAAATGAACATTTCTATCACTTTTAAACATGCTAGTGATACTGTCCTCCTGCAAGCTTTGAACTCAGCATTTTGGTACAAACAAACCCCCTTAAAGTCAAGAAAACCTCATTTGTTTAGTGATCATTTGTTTTTGTCAAAAATATCGATATTTTGATATGTATCGACACAGAAATATCTGAAACGATTCCAAAACTCATTTTCCGCAGTATCGATACACCGATACCAGTTGTGCATTCTCGTTCTCTCAGATGGCGAATTGACGCACACCAGCCTCTTCTCACACACTATTACTAATTGTGGCTATTGCGCATTTTACTCATTCTCACAGGTTTTGGTGTAAGCGTGCGCACTACTGATCTATATAAGTGTCGCGCACATAAAGCCGCCTCTCAAACAGCTCTTTGTTGCACACAAGAGTCTTCTTGTGTGCAACAAATCTTTTTAATGAATCTTGACTGTGACATGGCTTACAGGGATCTTGTGACAAGCAAAAATTGTAAAGGACTATTATAAATCGTACAGTGTGCACCTGACCTAACTTTCAATAATATGTCAGTGACACCTCTTTTTAAAAGATTTATTGACCAGATATGGAAGTGTTATGCCCAGTAAGAAATATCACATGGTGTGTGCGGTCACTAAACTTAAGCCTTGTGAGAAAGCCTGCAGAACATTCGGACAGATCAAACTTGGGAATGTACACAGAAGAGCTCGTCTATTCATTTGGACTCTGCCATGAGTAGCAGGCATGCATGAAAAGCTGCTAATGAACTGGACAATAAATCGGTGACCAGCTGCCCATTCCCGGCAAAGAGTACCGTGGTGCGCCTGAGACGGACCCAGAAAAGACCCTTTACACACATGCACATAGCATTTCATGTTCATGCTGCAGCTGTAAATACAGAGTCTATCAAAGGTCACTTACCGGATAGTAAGTAATTATCATTTGATTGAGAAGCGTAGATACAGAGTAGAATGATCCGGTCATGATGCCTAAAAACATTATCAAATATTTTAAAAATGATGTTTAAAAAAAAAAAAAAAAAAAAAATAGAGTTGACAATATTTGCAGAAGTGCAGAACTTTCTATATAATAAAACTGAAACTGTAGCATTAGAGAAGGTTGATACTGTATAATTACAGTATTAAATTAATAAGCCATACACAAGATAAAATAACAGAAATCATCTCATAATGAATGGTGTATGGTGCTCTGTTAAAAGCACAGGGAAAATATTAAGATTGGATTAAAGGAACAGTTAACCCAAAAATTAAATTTAAATATAAATAATCTATTGAAATGCATTATATTTTAAAGAAAAACAACTTTTGCTTTTGTGTTTCATGGAAGAAAGTAAGTCATAAGGTTTAAAACAACATATGTGTGAGTTATGGCCCATTCACACCAAGGACGTACGATAACTATAACAATAAAGATATAGTTCTGAAATTAATTCTAAATGTAAAAGAATATCAGAATCCACACGGACTACAACTATAACAATAATGGCATAGAGGAACAATATCGCTCGAATCACTTTCAGAATGTTTTTTTTCCAGCTGATGAAACAGAAAACCATTGACAGCAAATCAGAATCCATCCTGCCACCTCAAGCATTTGAAGTGGCAAACCACATAACTGTAGCATGTGCTTTGAATAAACAGAACAATATGGTGTGGACACTAGTTATCATTCTTGGTATGAATGGGCCTTAAATGATGACAGAATTTTAAATTTTGTATTGAATAATTGCCTTTCTCACCATAGCTGATGAGGAGCAGAATGAAGGGCTTGCTCCTAAAGAGGTTAATGATTGATTTTTTGTATGAATAGTCTTCAGCTGGACCAGTGGGGAGAACAGCTTGGGCTTTGCTGGGTGGGAGTGGAGGTCTGTCCTTAATAACTGAGAAAACGAGTGAGAATGAGAGACACACACATGAACATCTAATTCTGATAATCTGATTACTAAACATGTTTAAAGCTATTGTGAGAGATTAACATACTTGTATTAATTTTGATACTCTTTAAAATATTCATCATTGTTGCATACAACTCTCCTGCCTATGTTTATAAAAAACAGCACTTTTCTATATTCTGATGACAGACGACACGTCATTATATGCAAAGATAATGTGCAAGGTGTTCCAAATCAACTAGTTGCAACGTGACTGTGTGTTGTGAACCATAATGACATAAAAGCATAGCATGCAGAAGACTGAATGAGAGAAGGCCATTTTGCATGATTTGTAGCATTAATACATGCATCAGTTGCATTTATTTCTATATCTCCTTGTTTATTTCTTTATCTCCTTCATCTTCTTTCACTCAACTTCTGGAAAAAAGTTCTAACAATGTGAAATATTACACTGATTACACTGATTATTACCAAATATTGTTAGCAGGAAGAGCAGAGTTGAAACTCCAGCTGTTCCATAGAACATTATGCTGATGTTGTGGCCCATGAGATCTTTGTCGTCTGCAGTGTTGGGAACCAGTACAGGTGGGAGCAGGAAACCTATGGCTACACCAAGCTGAAGGGAAATAACATTTACTGTAAGTCACAAAAAAAATCAGCACATAAAACAATAATAAAACAACACTCATTAATTAACTGTCATTAATTACTCACCCTCATGTCGTTCCAAACCCGTAAGACTTTCGTTCATCTACAGAACACAAATGAAGATTTTTTTATTGAAATCTGAGAGATTTCTGTCCCTCCACAGACAGCTATGCAACCACCACTTCGACACTTTAAAAAGGTCATAAAGAGATCATAAATCTAATCCATATGAATTGAGCAGTTATTCCAAATTTTCTGAAGAGACTCGACTGCTTTTTACAGTATGATGAACAGACTGAATTTAGGCTTTTATTCACATGTAAACATTGATCAGCGAACATAAACAGAAGCTCAACCAAACCTGCTTGACGCACAAAAACCTCTGGCAGAAGCTCAAACGCCCTGCGTAACACACGAGAATGAACTTCATTGGTTCTCGCATGCGTCAAGCAAACATGCTTGAGCTTCCGTTTACCACAACTGATGTGTGAGTTGATCAATGTTTACATGTTAAATTAAATCTGTTCATCATATAAAGCGGTTGAGTCTCTTCAGAAAATTTGGACTAAACTGCTAAATTCATATGGATTAGTTTTACGATCTCTTTATGAGCTTTTTGAAGTGTCAAAGTGGTAGTTGCATAGCGGTCTATGGAGGGACAGAAAGCTCTCAGATTTCATCAAAAAGATCTTCATTTGTGTTCCAAGGATGAATGAAAGTTTTACAGATTTGGAATGACATGAGGGTGAGTAATTAATGACAGAATTTTTATTTTTGGGTGAACTATCCCTTTAAGAATAATACGCAATGTTAAATATTTCTGGTCTCACTGTAAATTAAAGTGTTTATATGACTATGCATTTAAATACTAAGCACCCTAAAAAAAAAAAAAATGTACCATGGTTACCATAGTTCCCGCCAAAATAATCATTTCTACAGTTACTGGTAATAACATACAAATGGAAGTCAATGGGAACAGAAACTGTTTGATTACCAATATTCTTCCAAATACCTGGACCAGTTTGAATTTGTTGAATGCTTGAAAGATAGAGCTAATTCACTTATGATCATCTTAGACCAGCTTCCAAAACACAGCTTCCAGCTAGAGTTGAATTTTCCAGCAGTGGAAACTATGGTATCCATGGCATTTTGGTAAATGCTACTTAACAACATAACGTGAAATTATTTAATGAATCTGACCTCACTGTAACTATAAGCAATTTTAAATACCAAGTGAAGTGATTATTTGCAATATGCCATATGTCGAGTAATATTTAACCAAATTTATCTCTAATGTCATGTCATTTACAAGTCACACCTGGTTGCCCAACACCGCTGTGGCACAGGCCGTGGAAACTTCTTTCGGGCCGAACCAAACGGACGCGATTCTGGAGGGGAGACCGAGGATGAACACCTGTGCCACAGAGCATATGATCTGTGCGGTCATGGTGACCCAGAACAGGTTGGGCCCCACGCTGGCGCACTTCGCCCACGCACCCAAAGCATTCAACCCGGCCCCTAACAACGCCGTCATCCTCAGCCCCTTCTTATCCAGCAGCCACGTCGCGGGGAAGATTAAAGGCACATAAGCGACCATATAGACCACAGAGAGCCAGTCAATCATGATGCTTGATACTTCATAATACTCCATGAAGATGTTCGTAATGATGCTGTACTGGATCCACTGAAAGGCGTTGACTAGCGAATAGAGGCTGAACACGGCCAGAACGGCAAACCGCCTCCAGTAGAGTCTCGTCTCGAGCTCATCGTTATTCTGCTCGGCGGGAAGCATCGCCTCTTTTTCGTCCGGTGGTGGAAGCTCCTGTTCCAGCACCTTTGGATCCAATGTTATATGGACCGATCCATTGGAAAGCTCCTTGTAGCCGCTGTCCTCGTCTCTATTTCCTTCCGTGACACTACCGTCAGGTGTGCTGTCAGGCAGAACATGCTGCTCTGGAAGAAACTCACCTGCCACCATTTCGACAAAATTAACCTTTTCACTTAGTCATAAACGATTCTAATTCATATCAAATCGGACTAGATACGTAATTCTTTAAGTAACTAAACGTTTCCTGAAGCGGTATGCGTATCACACAGAGAGATAAGGATGATGTTTTCGGACGGTCCACTTGATAATAACGCAAATAAAACGCTGTAATTATGATCAACGGCGTGAATTGGGGGCCCACGTTTCCGTAACTACCGGCTTCAACTGCATGTGAGAGATGATGGCGTGATGTGCTCATCTCCTTCGGATTTGCTTGCTCCGCTTTAGCTCGTCAACCGCCACAGAAAGTGGATTTATAGGCTTGGCAAGGACCAATGAGACTGCAGATGGGGCGGGGCAAGTGGGCGAGCCTTCCAACAGCCCATGTACACTAGTAGACAGTGAACAAAGAGAGCTGCGTTGGACGAGGCGCTTCAGGCAAACCAAATTTCTTACATTTTATGACTTTAAATTATAGAAAACCTTTAAAGCAAATCCCCCCCCCTTTCCCCAAAAATAAAAAATAAATAAAAATATACAAAACATAGCCTATAACGTTTTAAATGTACTGACATTTGTGTGTAGCTTTTTTTGGCAGCTATTGTTGTATGTGACTATGTAATACCTCTTGTTCTTGTGGCGAATAAAATTTTCTTTTTCCGTATTCCTAAAATGTTTAATTTATTTAATAAGCACACTGTACAAAAATGAAAATATTTAACTGTAATTTCATATAGCATTAATTACTCACCCTCATGTCGTTCTACACCCGTAAGACCTTCGTTCATCTTCAGAACACAAATTAAGATATTTGGATTAAATCCGATGGCTCGGTGAGGCCTTCATTCAAAGCAATGACACTTCCTCTCTCAAGGTACATAAAGGTACTAAAAACATATTTAAAACAGTTCATGTGAGTTCAGTGGTTCTACTTTAATATTATAAAGCGATGAGAATACTTTTTGTGCGCCAAAAAAAACAAAATAACTACTTTTCAACAATATAGTGATGGGCCGATTTCAAAACACTGCTTCGGAGCTTTACGAATCGAATCAGTGACACTGAGCGCCAAAGTCACGTGATTTCAGCAGTTTAGCCTTTTGATAGGAGATCCGAGTCACTGATTCGATTCGTAAAGCTCCGAAGCAGTGTTTTGAAATCGGCCCATATATTGTTATATTGTTAAAAAAATCGTTATTTTGTTTTTTTGGTGCACAAAAAGTATTCTCGTCGCTTTATAATATTAAGATAGAACCACTGAACTCACATTAACTGTTTTAAATATGCTTTTAGTACCTTTATGGATCTTGAGAGAGGAAATGTCATTGCTTTGAATGCAGGCCTCACTGAGCCATCGGATTTAATCAAAATATCTTAATTTGTGTTCCGAAGATGAATGAAGGCCTTACGGGTGTAGAATGACATGAGGGTGAGTAATAAATGACATTATTTTCATTTTTGGGTGAACTAACCCTTTAAAAGCGTGACGATGTAAAAGAATTACATATGTTTAACACAATTTTTAAACACACTTAACGTTAGGCCAAGTGAATTTGACGTTACTGTTTTAATTTTGCTTTATAAAGACATCTTTCTTTTACAAATAAATCTTTCTTAAGTTTAAATTATGCCAAGCTATGGCCTGTGAGGAAAACAATTATGATTTATCTCCGTTATACATATTTCTTATATAGTACTGTAACAGTTAAATGTTAAGATGTATAGAGAGAGAGAGAGGATATCAAAAATCTTTTTTTTTTTTATTAATATATCAAACATAATCATTCATGGCACAAAGCAAACAAAACACGACCAAAAGTACCGCGAACTCTGAAATTTAAGTTAATTTTGAAATGATATCTTTTGGTCAGACGCATTACATTTAGGTTCCTTGCGTGGTTACCATGGTTACATTTTTCTAAACATTAACGACTGAACTGGCCATATGCTATTTCGACTTAACAAATAGCCTAGCCTACGTATAATAACATGTCGAAATCAAAGCAAGACCAACTGTATGAGTTTAATATGAAGAGAGAGACATGGTGTCGCGTAGAGACAACCAGCAGGTTCTGGAATTTACCTGAAAGGAAACACTTCCGTTGTCACCTCAGGAACAGCTGTGACTTCAGCGGGCTGCAGACTGCGCGTCCCGAGCAGCGGTCCTCCTGGATGAGCAGCAGCAACAACACCACACATCCCGAGCGAAGACACTTTGAAGACAGCTGTAAGATGAACCTCAAATCGGTTTTAAACTTGTTGGGAAAGTCAGCTATACTTTAAATTGCATTGGCAACATTTTGCATGTTTTATGAGATAAAATAAAATATGGTCTACTTTTATCCTTCCAGATAAAGCTCACCTGGTGTGAGGAACTGCAATCAACCTCAGTGCAGAGCAAATGTTTTTATACAGACAGTAATAAACATGTATAATGTAACAATCTGGCAATAAAACAGTGGTTTATTTTTTTTTATTATTTAAACCATTTTACATATAAAAAACAATGATGTTACAAAGTCACTATCACACAATTAAATCAATAGTTCACCCAATAGTTCATTTGCCCATCATGCTCATGTCAAAACCTGTATGAATGTCTTTCTTTTGATAGAAACAGAAAACTAAAAACTTTGTTGAAGAAAATTTGTTAAAACAAATCCGGCCTGATATTCACTAATCTAATTGATCCTTTTATGATACTTACATCATTTTTGCAGCTTAAAAGACTCCATTAATTTTAAGTGCATGTATAAAACCAATTGGTTTTTGAGTGAGTTCTTTATTTATAAAATTAAATAAGATGATAATAATTCTAGGTTTTTAACTTAGAAAACAATCGAAGGGCATTTTGTGTTGTGACTTCCATAACTACATCTGAAGACATTCCCTTAACTTTTGCAATGTATTCACAGCTGATTATTATGTTTCCGGGTTCATTTCTAACCTAGAGAAGTAAAAGGAAAAACACAGGCAGTGAGGTTCAAAACATCTCAGTGATACAGAAAATCTGATTATTAAAACAGGTTAGGACTTACATGTTTGTCAACTCCCAAGGCTGGAGAGTCGGTCTCAAGGCAAATGTGTTCCAGTGGAATCTGCCTGATTAATTTTGCTCTCTGCATTTAAAGTACAGTATTAATATGTTAAAGAAAACGAAACTTTATGTCTGTCACACAAGGTTCATATACATTTAAAATGATACATACATTTCCAGTTCAAACATACATTCTGTGTACGGGATGTGCTAATATTTGCAGTGAAATGGCATGTGACGTGGAACAGGGTCATCTGAGATTCATTGACACGTTTCATGTCTTTATTGCATACTTATCATATCTATTTATGACTTTATGGCAGAAAAGTATGGTTATTAAAAGAGAATCTTTATCCAACCTGCTCGTTTTTGCTGACGGCAGGAGGAAAGGAGAAGTAGAATCCAGCCTGAACCCCTTCCATGGCAACCGATGGCTTCCCAGCAAAATTATGCAATAATGCTTGTCTAATCCCTAAAGACATAAAAGCAGAATTACGCAAGAAATTCAGAAAGGTCACAGAGACACAATGATTTGCTAGCTAATAGCTCTTACCTAGTTCTTTCATTGTGGCTATAGTAACCTTGGCTGCTGAGCGGGAATGTACATTCCTTCAAGACAAGAATTAAGAGCATTAAAGAGACTACAAAACGAACTGTCAGTTCAGGATGTACAATATATGTTGCTATGCAAAGTAATGTTACAATGAGGCATAGGTGTAATTTGCGGGTGGGTCAGGTGGGACATGTCCCCACCACTTTTTGCCAGGGTCGATATTGTCCCCACCACTTTTTGAAACATCTCGCGGCACGGATGTATACTAATACAAAAGAAACATCTCTAGTTGATTAGCAATTTGTTCGTTTGTGTTAAATAATAGGCGATCTGGTGCTGGGATGTGTTGTTTTTGAAATCACGTTGAGTGCTCGTTGCCGCTGTTATCAGTGGCGCAACAGTGTTCTCTTTGTGCTAGTGCACAGTGTGCAGTCTTCACACGGACGAGCACTTCAATCTATCGCTGTTGCGGCTGCAGACTCTATTCGTCTATCATAAACAAAATGCACATAAACGTGTCTCTGCTCTTGATAAACAATCACTGATGAACATCTTTGGTTTTAATGAGAAAAAAATTAAATAAATAACACGAGGGCGGATTAGAACCCAGAACCTCTGGCATGCTGAACAAAAGTTCTACCTCTAGTCCATCAGGACAATCTAATACTAAATGCGGATTTACATGTTTTCTGACTAATGTAAATACATTCGAGACTAACAATATATTCTATTATAGTAGATGTAAAGACGAAACTATCATATTAAACATGAGTTCTATGTCAATAAATTTTGTGCATTTATTGTTGTAATGATACACACACATTCCTGATACACACATTCCTGTCCCACCCACTTTTTAAAACAAAGTTACGCCACTGCAATGAGGCAAATCATGCAATTATTTCTGGGCTGCTTGTATGATTTCCTGTTACTCTCTATTAAAGTGTCATGTTGCCACTCACACTGGTAAATCCATTTCTTTAGATATTTCAAGTTGTTTTATAAAGACGTTTATCTGTTCATCACGCTCTTGATTAGTATTTGCAAACCAGGGGGTAAAGTCAAGACCAATCTGTGGAGAGAAAAAAAAAAACATCAGTACAATATTGAGACTCGAGATTCAAAATCAACTTCAGGAATGTGAGGCCTAGCTCCCCTAGTCTCGTAAAAACAGTTTTATTATCCCTAGACCAGTGGTTCTCAATCTTTTTGACTCCAAGACCCTCCATTGTATACAACAATATTTGAAGGCCCCATGACGTTTTTAGTTTTTCATGATTTACTGGATAAGCATTAAGGATAATGCTTTTTTTACTTTCAGTTTCTACTGATAAAATATGTTAGAGTTTTTTACAACCAGAAAAATTATTTATATTTTATTTTATTTTTAAAAAATGCCCATTGAGTTACAAGATTTTAGTAATTTACTTTTTTTTTCCAGGTCTAGAAATCACACTTTTGAAATTAGGCTTGCTTGTATATCCAGGTTTTCCAAAACCGTGGGAATTAGAGTTATTCAAAGAAAAGAAAAAAAAAGAAAAAAAAAACAGTTGTTGAGGGCATGAATTATAATAAGAAATATCTATTTAGTTTGTTTTAATAGCTTGTGAATATTTAGTTGTTTTGGCTTATTTTAAATAATTTTAAGTCAAATTGAGGCATTTGAAAGTTTGCCGAGGCCTTCTTAGGACTAATTTCAGCTCACCCAAAAATGAAAATTCTGTCATTAATTACTCACCCTCATGTTGTTCCAAACTCGTAAGACTTTCGTTCATCTTCAGAATGCAAATGATGATATTTTTGTTGAAATCTGAGAGCTTTCTGTCCCTCCATAGACAGCCTATGCAATCGAAACTTTGACGCTTCAAAAAGTTCATAAAGAGATCGTAAAACTAATCCATATGAATTGAGTGGTGAGCATGTAACATTCATCAACTCACACATAAAAGCCTAAATTAAATCTGTTCATCATGTAAAGCGATCAAGCCTCTTCAAAAAATTTGGACTAAACCTGGAGCGACAGAAAGCTCTCAGATTTCTTCAAAAAGATCTTAATTTGCATTGCAAGTCTCACGGGTTTGGAACGAAATGAGAGTGAGTAATTAATGAAAGAATTTTAATTTTTGGGTGAACTAACCCTTTAAAAATGATTTCTCTACTTCTATGTTACAAGACTATAATGTCCATTAAAAAGGTATAAAAACTATGTAATTAAAGTAAGCTGAATGTTTTATTTTGGTTTGGTAAGTGTCAAATCATTCAAAATAATACTCAAATAGTATTATAAAAATCCCCAATAGTGTCCATTTAATATAATTTCCCAAGACACTTTCATACTTTACCTCTCCAACCGCAACAATATTATCTCTGTGCTTCTGGAACAAAGGAAGGATTGGCTCCAGGTCCTGTCAAAACAAAACTAATCTTTTTGCACCAAAAGGTCATGAAGCACAGTAAAACGATCTTTCTTTGTTATTTCATGTTATATTCACCTGAACCTTGACACTGTGCAAGTCGTTCCCTGACTCTTGAAGGGGATGAATGCCAAAACAAGGGAACACAAAACCAGGATAGCTATATGAAAAACATTAAATATTAGTAAAGCTGCATGTGTCCGGTGATTGTAAGCATACGTGGTGCAAATGAAACTGTGTCATTCTAAAGGCAACATGGTGATTTTGAGATTCAGGAAACTCCTCCTAAGTGAGAAAGTTCTCATCCAAAGCTTTTGTTGATACATGAGAGGTTGTGTTGAACTTACTTTTTTGACAACTGAATAACTTTCTCAAACTCACTGGCTCCCTCTGTAACTGCCACAAGAGCTTTCACTCCAGCCTAAAATTACATTAAACAGAAGGGGTCATTGTTGCAACATTTGAGTCTTGTTTATCGGCTTTTATTGATTTCTTTGACAAAAGCTTACCTTTTTTGCTCTCAGAAGTACATCATCTATGTCCTAGGGGGGAAAAAAACCCATAAAAGTAACTTCTGTAACTGTATCACTGTGCACTTGATTTCTGCTTGGTGTGGCAACATATCATTTCTGTATATAGTTTACATAAACACAATGATACTGACGACAGACATACATAACCTATACACCAGTTTACATAAAACACTATATGGAAACATTTGTCTTTGTTTTGATTATTGTAATTTCATTCGGGCCAAAACGTGGCCTAGTTTACTATAAGTACACTGTACTATGGCAAAAAAAAAAATAGATTAGTTCTGAACTACCTGCTGAAACACACCTAAACCAGCTGAGACCAGCAAGCCTGGTTTAAGTGTAACTTTTTTTCAGAAGGGCTGTAACACACATTTATAAAGATGTGACAGATAAGACAATAAAGACCTGCTCTGGTGGATATTACTGTAAGATAAGTCTTTCGCAATGAATTTGATGACTGCATGAGTTTTCTTACCTGTGTAAACTCATTTGCTGACAGGTGACAATGACAGTCAATGAACTCTCTAGCCATAATTTTAGTGTATATAAAATATTTTGAGCACGTTTCTGTTTCTCTTCAAAAATAACCTTGTTTTTAAACCACTCGTTGTTTTGGTTTTCATGATCTCTAATAAGGCATTTTCCCATCTGTCCGTTTGGCGTATTCACGATTGCGTGGAGTGTGGAACGTTTCTTCCGCTTAACTGTTCCTCAGGGTTTGTTTCTTAGTAACACATTCTGAATCTGCTTCCGTTTCCAGGGTTTATTTTGAAAAATAAGCGGCAGTCATGGAGGACGAATGTGCGAGTGGGGCTGATTTTAGAGTAAATGTCAAGTCGAAAAAAATTGTTCGTGATCAGCTTGAAAAGTATAAAGACTTATTTAAAAAGTTGCTCGATGGCCAGTGCCATATTTGTCAGGAAGATAAGGACAAACTGTTGCAAGAAATGGTTGTGGTAAGTCTAGTTACATAAAAGAGGTGTCAGCTGAATTATTCTTGTCCTTATCAAGTTTACCATTGTTTTACATTAGTAACTGTTTTTCCTGTGGTATTTTTTTTTTTTTTTTGGTAACCAATTATGGGAGTTACTTATAATATCGACTTTTATTATTTGCAACTGTGGCTGTAGTCATAGTTTCTAGAGCCAAAAGTCATTTACTCAAATGTGTGTGTTGTTTTTTTCACCATCTTTATTGTCGTATTCCTTGTTTTTCTTATATTCACCTTATTTGTCTCTTTTAGAATTTTGAGTTCACAGTACAAGAAAATATAGTTATTGGTGGCTTGTCATGGGACGAGGTGTCAGAGGAATATTGTGAAGGTAGGTTACTGTCACGGTTTCAGAGAACTTATTACAAAGTATTTTACGATATTATGCCGACATTATGAATCAATGTTCTTTTGTAATATTTAGATTATGAGAGCACAGTAAATGACATTCTGGATGAGAAGATAGTAGAGACCGCCTGCAAACGCAGTTCTTACCCAAAACAAATACGCAACCAGGTTGTGCGATCGTTAAGAGCAGAGAGGAAACTTCTGGTGAGACATGCTGTTTTTATTTATTTATTTATTTGTAACTCCATTAAACGAATTATTATGAATTACGAATAATTATTTATAAGTCTATGTGTTTATATATTTTAATGTTTTTAAAAGAAGTCCCTTAGGCTGCATTTATTTGTTCCAAAATATAGTAAAAACAGTAACATTGTGAAATATTATTACAGTTTAAAATAACTGTTTTCTATTTGAATATATTTTAAAATGTAATTTATTCCTGTGCTGACAAAGCTGAATTTTCAGCATCATTACTTCAGTCTTCAGTGTCACATGATCCTTCAGAAATCATTCTAATATGCTGATTTGATGCTCAAGAAACATTTTTCTGATTATTATCAATGTTGAAAACAGGTGTGTACATTTTTTCACGATTCTTTGATGAATATAAAGTTCAAAAGAACAGCATTTATCTGAAATAGAAAGCTTTTGTAACATTATAAATGTCTTTACTGTCACCTTTACTGCATCCTTGCTGAAAAAAATAATTAATTTCTTTCCTAAAAAAAAAATCTTACTGACCCCAAACTTTTGAACGGTAGTGTATAATGTTACAGCTTTCTATGTTAGATAAATGCTGTTCTTTTGATCATCAAAGAATCCTGAAAAAATGCTGAAAATTCAGCTTTCAGGAATAAATTACATTTCAAAATATATTCAAATAGAAAACAGTTATTTTAAATAAATAAAAAAAATTCTCAATATCACTGTTTTTACTGTATTTTGGATCAAATAAATGCAGCCTTGGTGAGCATAAGAGAGTTCTTTTAAAAACATTTTTTAAACTTTTGAACAGCAGTGTATATTTAAAGAAACATTTGTCTAAGGAAAACACAATAAAATAATCAATTATTAAAATAATTACATTAGAAAAATTAATAGTAGCCTTTATAGGATAATATTTTTTTTATTTATTTTATTTTTTTATAATTGGACCTATTCACCCATCACACACTGTAGATTGTTAAAATTGTAGATGTTCCACCTCCGGCCACTAGATGTCCTAATATATTTAAAAATAGGCTATTGTGTTTGCTGTAACTCAAATGAGATACTGGGATATAAAGTGCAATACACTTTGATGCTAAAAGTTTATTACACTGTATTGAACAGCTCCTAGAAGACTGAATCCCCTGATGTTGCTGTGTGAATGTAGCTTATATGTTTTTACTCTTCATCCATTATTTTAGGGTTTGTATGAACAGGCAGTGAAGCCACAAGACATAAAGCCGGACCCAGCTCATGGTGTTTGCCCCATCAGTATTTTATTAATAATTATTTATTATTTTAGCAAAAGTATATTGTGGTACAAACAGTGTTTTATGCAATATTAATAAGTACCTGTTAAACATGGTTTTCACAGACACTATCATCAGAAATGTTTCAGCTGCTGCACCAACAATGTTCAAACAAGCCAGTACGGTTATGAAGGTACAAATCAGTGATAATTATCTGTATAAAGTGCTTCTGAATTGCATGTTACAATGTGCTTGTGCAATTAAGCTAAAATAATCTTTAAGTATACTAGTAATGAGCTGAAAGTCTCAGTAATAAATATAGACAAAAATACATTTGTATTAACATGCACCATTTTCCTTCATTCTGTTCAGTCTCTGAAAAGTCTAAAGCAGGCAGCTGAGGGCTTGCGTCAGGTTCTTGACATGCAGCCTTCAGCGGAGACGGTGGAAGTCTACAGAGAAGTGTTCGGCAGCTCAGTTGGAGATGTCTGTCTTGACCTTCACCACCGACTTCCTTCTAGCATCAAAAGAGCTGCTTCTGACTCAGAATACAGCGCAGACTATGTTCCTGCTCCTAAAATCATCCAAAAGAATGATGCAAATGCAATTTAATGTGTATGTGTTTGTACATTTGTGTGGAAATGGAGAAGGGCAGTATGGGAGTGTATTGACACCTGCTACTATATAGGTGTTTTGTATGCCGCTTCTTACTCATTTAATGTAAATAAATATTCTGGTCAAAAATGTGTTGCGTGTATAGTTTCACCACTTTCTTTTTCCATTAAATCCAATAAATTAAATTTTTAGAGAAGTGTTGTGCTGATGTGGTCCAGGTTCATACCACAAGGTGTTCTTGGTCTACCAGTGTTGGTTTCAAAATTAACTGGCACTTTTTTATTAAACAAACCAATTATCATTGACTGAAACAGTTCCTTTTGTATCCTTCATGAACAAAGGAAAATCTGACACTATTTTTTAGCATATCAGTAAGTCTTTTTTTTATGACTCTTATTTTCTCCAAAGGGGTGCAGATTTCTAATAAATCCATTATAGCGTCATAACTTTGAGCACATGGTTAGTAATGACTAAATGAACTCTAAAACTGTCAAATCATGCTACCTTTTATAAGTCATATGCCACCGTAGGCTATTAAAGTAACGTAATGTAACTTATTTTTGCCTCATAGAATGTTTAAATTAAAAATAAAATAAAAAGCACCTTTTTCAAAATGGTCATTTCGTGGAATGACCCTAAAGCGAAAACATTCACACTGACAAGTTACTGGCGTCCTCGAGAGAACCACGTGACTTCAAAGAACATCCGCCGATGGCATTTTCAAGAAATCACTAATGTCACTGTAGCACGTTGACTGACAGTTTAAAAATGGATAACTTTGCGCTAATTAACACAGCCTCGTAATTTGCTTTAATTTTCTATCTAGTTTAGTGGACGTAAATCTTCATTGTGCGCGTGCTCTCCTGCACCTGCCATGTCACTTTTCAATGCGACAAGTAACTTTACTCGAAGTGATGCTCCAGCTTTACGGTTGTTTCGAAAGAGTGAGGTATGTTACTTCTTTATGCTCGTTTCTTTTCTTTAAATAATTACAAACGCATAAACAATGTTATTAATGAAACCGTATGTAAAAATGTAGCCTACATAACTTACAAATCAGACTTTCTAACATGCCTTCTCATCTTTTGGATCTGTGCCACTCAAAATGATTTTATGGTTTACTAATACGATAATCCTGCACAGTACTGTAAAATGTTCAAGAAACAACACATCATAACTTCTACAACATATGATTGTTATTCAGAGCTCTGATGATGATGAGAAAAGGTTGAAAAGAAGAGAAAAGAACCGAGTTGCTGCCCAGAGAAGCCGCAAAAGACAAACCCAGAGAGCTGACGAGTTGCACGAGGTTTGCCACCTGCATATTATATAGCCTATATACTGTATAGAATATAGAAGATGCTGATTTCAGTATTTGTTCCTCTCAGTAAACATTTATTTTGCCCCATACAGACATATGTTGACAATTGTGGGCAGACATTGGAAAATACACCAAATGTCCAATGTGATTGATGTGGTTTTTACATAATATACCAAAATTTTGTGTAACCAGGCGTATGAGTGTCTGGAACAGGAGAACAGCCTGCTGAGGAAGGAAGTCCAGCTTTTGATAGAGGAACAGCAACGCTTAACAGATGCCCTCAAAGCCCATGAGCCTTTGTGCCCTGTCTTGAACTGTGGTATGACCTCAACAACAAGGTCCACAGGCACAGTGCCACAAGACATTCACATCTGATGCTCATGATGTCGGAATTTCCATTTAAGGATAAATTAAGCTAATTATCTTTAATACAAGTGATTCGTGCATACTAGCGGCATGCAGTTTTTATGCTTTTTATTCTAAAGTATTAACCCGTGAGTTCAGTATCCGTTAACATGCAGTTGAATTAATTATTCATGCTCGAACTTTCTCTTTTGCGTTTTTGACAGGTTTCGTTCAGAATACAGAATCTCTAGTCATATGTTACTTTTCCCAGGGCCATGCCTCACGTGAATACTTCCACTTTTGGTATTTACTGAGATAGAGTAAATAACCACTAACTAAACCATCTGTTATACCACAGTTAGTGGACTGTGAATGAACAACATGCGAGAATGGACTTCTGCTTTATGAGAGCCTATCCGACCAAAATACTAAAGGTTAGTTTCAAAACTCTGTTACAGCCGCTTTGTTATGGCTGCACTATTACAAATAACCACAAATGGCAGTGTTACTATTCTGTCTTGCTTGGTCATGTTTTGCTGTGGGTATGTATTGTAAGTAGAAGAATAATTTTATTTTAATAAAAAGGAATTACTCTGTTTATACACTCTGTGACGCAGATGCAGATTAAAATCCAGTATTACTTCAATTGTAATAGTGATACAATTTCTATTAAAATGAGGTCACCAAATCAGAAAAGGGCTAAATGTGTAGTTTTTTTCCTCTCTCATTTGTGTTGAAACCATATCTGGGGGTGGTTGCGGTAAAAATGGTGGTCAGATTTTTTTCTTGAATGTATCACTTCCTCAAACCCCCATGGACTTACCTTCCTAACCAGTGCCGGGTACACACTTCTATATTTCTCTTCCAGTTTTCTCTTCTCTTCTGAAAAGTCCTAGAGTTCCACATGGATCTGTTGACTTTCGTTTTAAAACGTTAAAGCCAAAAAGCATTGCTAAAGAATGTAAAAAACCCTTATAAAACATAGAAAGTTTTAGTATAATTAAGTATATTTGTTTGTTTATGACCATGCTAGCGCACATAGAATTGTTTAGAATGGGTTGAGTGTTAAGGAAATAGTTTCTACAGAAAAAGTATTGCTTTAATTTTGATTTGGGAATCAGGAAATGTATTTAGCACGCAAGTTTTAAATGCAGCATTTACAACGATGCACAGCCTCATAATACTGTTTGCAACGATATAAAAAGTTAATATTTTATACTTGATGCATCATAGATGGGTCTTCTCGTATGTACAGTAGGGTAGAAGCTGTATAAATCCAAATGGCAATGAAACTAACACTTCTATTAACTTTCTGGTCACAGAGGTCTGTATACCTGGATTTGAACCTTTTCCCATAATATCAGAGAGTTTCAGTTACAATAGACACAGAGCAAGTTCCGTAAAAATGTCTTCTTTGGATGATTTTTTTTTTTTTTAACAAATGACCACTGGGGGCCTCAGCAAACTTCCAGAAGGGTCCCAAAGTCTAAACAAATGTACACCATTAAGCCAGCCTCATATTTTTGAGTTTATATAATCTTATATATAATTGAGTTTATAGACAGCAGGGTCTTTGAATATTTTATTGGACATGATAGATAGATAGACAGATAGATAGATAGATAGATACATACATACATACATACATACATAGATAGGGTGCACATAATGGATAGGTCTTAAAGGGTTAGTTCACCCCAAAATGAAAATAATGTAATTTATTACTCACCCTCATGTCGTTCTACACCCGTAAGACCTTCGTTAATCTTCGGAACACAAATTAAGATATTTTTTATGAAATCCGATGGCTCGTTGAGGCCTCTACTGAGAGCAAAGCCATTGAAACTCTCAAGGTCCAAAAAGGTTTTAAAAACAACATGAAACAGTTCATGTGAGTTCAGTGGTTCTATCTTAATATTATAAAGCGACAAGAATACTTTTTGTGCACCAAAAAAAAAAAGAAGACTTTTCAACAATATCTAGTGATGGCCGATTTCAAAACACTGCTTCGGAGCTTTACGAATCGAATCAGTGGATCGGAGCGCCAAAGTCACGTGATTTCAGCAGTTTAGCCGTTTGATAGGAGATCCGAATCATTAATTCGAAACAAAAGATTCATAAAGCTCAGAAGCTTCATGAAGCAGTGTTTTGAAATTTTCTTTTTTTTTTTTGGCGCACAAAATGTATTCTTGTTGCTTTATAATATTAAGATAGAATCACTGAACTCACATGAACTGTTTAAAATATGTTTTTAGTACCTTTATAGATCTTGAGAGTTTCAATGGCTTTGCTCTCAATAGAGGCCTCACTGAGCCATCGGATTTAATCAACAATATCTTAATTTGTGTTCCGAAGATGATAAGGTCTTACGGGTGTAGAACGACATGAGGGTGAGTAATAAATTACATTATTTTCATTTTGGGGTGAACTAACCCTTTAAACCTCTTTTGTAAAAAGTGTCTCTTTAGGGTTTAAATTCTTGTTTTCTGTGTGTTTACATATAGTCTGATGCCGTGTTTAAAGCATGTGCTTTATAATCTGATTGATGTCTTTTTGTGGCCTACAATTCCTTGATTATTATGCCCTCTAGTGGACACATTACTAATGAACATGCATTCATTTTTTTATCTAAATATTTTATATATTCTATATATTTAATCAGTTATAAATTATAAAAATACCGAAAAATAGATATAGTTTGTATATAATCAGTTTAATCAATATTTTCAACAAATGTTATGTCTTCTACATCGTAAAAGTTCAGGTTGCGTCAGAGCTGTATGTCTCTCCTCGTCACTACACGAAAATAGAAGGAAGTAGAAAAGATTATCAGAAACTGTTTAGCATTGCCTTAAAAGTGGACATGCTTTCAAATATGAATAGAGGCGCATGCAAATACGCATTGTGAAATGGGAAATTAGGGGTGTGTCTTGAGCTTCTTAGTCGCCTCGCGGCAGAAAATTCTGTTATGGTAACTTTTCCTTCCTTGTCAAAGTTCCTGGTAGCGAATGTAGGTGGTTGCCCTCGGCACTCACATCTAAAAACTCTTGGAAACCTTACAGGAACTTAAAGAAGAATGTGGACATTGAAGTTCCTATTGAACCTACGCTTCCTTGATTTTCCCCATAGTAAAAAAGGGGACATTTCCATTGTACTGAGTAGGAAGTGGTCTAGATTGTTCACTAAATGCATTCATTAAAAGGTCAGTGCACCCAAAAATGAAAACTCTGTCATTTACTCACCCTCTAGATGTTCCATACCTGTATGAATTTATGTCTTCTGCTGAACAGTTGATGGGCCCCATTGACTTCCATAGTATATATATATATATATATATATATCATACAGGTTTGGAACATCTAGAGGGTGAGTAAATGATGACAGAATTTTCATTTTTGGGTGAACTAACCCTTTAATCTACATGGGCCAAGGGAAAACAAAAGTAATATCAACAGACTACAGGGTGGTTAGGGTACTTTTTTACCCTGAAGGAGTAAAGCATTCCTGCGATCTTACAAGTTAAAAACCTGTCGGTCATGAACACATTACATCAAAACTCTAAAATCATTATAATCATGTCCAAAGGTTATAACACTGGTGTTTGAAATATCATTACAACACCCTTTTGACATCTGAAGATTCCATTGCGACACTTTTAAATGGTTGCATCAGAATAAGAAGTTTCCGCTGATTGCATTAATTGCCAGGGGCTGTGACCATGTTGGCTCACATTCCGCCAGGGCAAAGTGCACTTGAATTACTGTGAAAGTCAAGTCATGGTGTTTGGGACCAGGTTCACTTCCAGCTCAGTGTAAGATATCACAGGAGTGCAAACACACACATGTATGTTGTATTCAAATAGATATAAGATTAGAAATCAGAATTTCACATTCAAAATATTTATGTCCTATATTATGCATTCTGTAAGGTGATCATTTAGTTACAAAAGTGTATTCATATCTGGATTAATTATTTTAACCACGAATAGTGATTCAGATTCATTTCTGTGCACTGATTGGGAAACAAATGTGTACAAAGAGTGTTCGTTTCCTGGTGATGATAATACAGTGTTTCTTCTTTATGGGCAATATACAGTATGTTTTCAGAAAAGAGGTGGAAGTTATCCGGGAGTAATTTCTGAGAGATTATTATCACATGTTTGACATCAGTGATGAAGCAACGAGCAGCAACTCGGTCTTGATTGCCACATAAATATGTTTTTCTACTTTTAGGGATGTGCACAAACAAACAAAAAAAAATTATTCGAGTTCAAACTAAACTGGAGCATAGCAGATAAAAAGACCAAAAGGGACGTTTTTTATTGTGGATCATGGAAAGGGGGGGAGCACCCAGCAATGTAATTAAAAAAAACATGTAAAGGTTTTTAATTTAGATGGATTCAACAGTAAGATTATCTATGGCCATAAAAGATATAATATTTAACTCACCTTTGACTCTGGCGGAGGATATCAACCTTGGAACCTTATTTTTATTTATTTATTTAGTGCCATATTAGAATTAAAGGCTATTTTCAGTAGACAAAAAATGTCAGTAGACAAAAAAGCCTCTTAGAGCAATAACAATAAAAACAAGTAAGATCTTTTAATTATATATTTGGTAGAAATTCTACAGAATTTCCTGGTTGCATTAAAAAGCCACTGTTCATGTATTTGCTATTGATAACCACTGACAGTTAGGCAGTGTCTCTATTTGTGTGTGTTTTTATCACTGCTAAAACCAGTCATGCTAAGTTACTCCCTCTCAAAGAGAAATGTTTAAAAGGTACTTTTAGATTCTGTACAACCACGTTTTTTTTCTAGAATAGTTTTTTTAGAAAAAAACAAACCAAGGCATTTGCTAGCAATTGTTCAGAATTCTGATTAATTTCCGCATTTTCCCCAAAAAGGGAGTTACCAAAACACAGGTACTGCCAAAGCCAAGAGTTCCCTAGCAGTTTTGAGCTTTCCAATGAATTTCAGAAGACTTTTACTAGAAGCCTTCCAGTGCTATGCTCATCTTTAATCAATTACAAAACATAATACGTGTTTCCCTTGAACAAAACCGCCCACTTTAACAGTAATAATCATTAAAATCAGCAAAAAATGCTGAATCATTGTTCTCTGGCTGGATGAACTCGATCAACCTAAGGGTTACAGTCAGCACGTCTCTCAGGTTATACATGTGTGGACTTGCCCTACAGCAAATATCTCAACACAACTGCTTTTTGAACACGTCAAGTACGCTTTAAAAAGTAACAATGTTCAGGTGTTGCCTCTTCTGATGCAATCAGGTTGATTCAGTGGTATTTAATCACATTTGACTTCAATAATGACAGCAAAGAATGGCTCAAATGCAAGTGGTATCATTTTTTATTAATAAAGTATCAAAAACAAACAACAGACAGTCAAAATGAAGCCATATATATTTCATATAAATATGCAATTGAATGTTGCAGGCCATTATCTTCTCAATCATGACTTATGGTAGCAATTGCACTTGAACACTTTGATGTGGACCGAAATGGCGTGATGGATAAAACCTGTTTTAATCACAAATAGAAAGCATAGCTTTGTCTTTATTACACATTTAATGTCAGTAGTACCACAGTTTGTGGCATGCCTGTTTGAACAAATACAAAAAAAAGGAAAAAGCTACCTGACGCCTGCGTCACTTAACCTTTCGGTACATGGCAGAACATAAATTTAGACTATACTCAAAAACAAGAGGCAGAAGTTTGTGAAACAATAAGGGGTTTTCCTCTGTCTGGTAGAAATGATGTTTTTAAATTTTCTTACACCTTTCTGCAATATTAGGCAATGCAGTCACACTGCCTGATCAGATGTCTTGTGGTATGTGTTTCTTCACTAACAACATGGCGTGACTAAAATTGGTTGACACATGATCCAGGAACATAACAAGACAATTATTAAGAGCTTCACGTTGAAAAGTTTAAGCTTTACATTGAATATTTTAAGCTTTTTTTTCCATTTAGGATAAGCCCAGCTAACAAAAATGTTCTAAGAACGTTTTGCTAACATTCACATTAACTTACGAAAACGTTATTTCATAATGTTCTCTGAAACTTTAAAATTTGTTAAATTTTTTTTCCCCAAAGCTTTCCTGGTTATGCAAACGTTAGAGGAAACATTAAGGGAATGTTCAACGTTAGTTTATCTCACGACCAATTCGTACGTATTTGACGAGGTGGCTAATTCGTACGACCTCACTCCTACGATTTGGGTGACGGGTAGGTTTAAGGGTAGGTCATTCGTACGAATTCATACAAATTGGGAACTTGTAAAATACATACGATTTAGCAAAATTTGTACGAATTTGTTCGAGTGAGGTTGTACAAATTCGTACGAATTAGCCACCTCGTCAAATACGTACGAATTGCCGTGAGATTGGGTTGGAATGTTCCATTTAAACATTTTTTGCAAACATTATGGGAACGTTACTTTTGAATGTTCTCTGATTGTCTACTTACAACTCGTTTCAGAACAATCTAAAACATTTCAGAAAAAAAATGTTCCATGAACAATGTATAAACAACATTTTGAGAACATTATTAAAAACCACATGAAAGAACATTCGATTAATGTTACCGGAAGAACGTTTGCTCATAACTTCGAGAGAACCTTGTCAGAATGTTCTGTTAGCTGGGAGTGTAGAGGTTTGTGCATCTAGACAATAACAACACACAGCTACAGTATACATCAGAAAATAAGTATGTCCTTGCTAAAAGCACAAAAACACTTTTTTCCTTTTTTTTTTACAGTGTGCTGATAAATGCAGACCCTCCTGCTCACAGCATTGTAACAACAATATATTTATATGGGTGAGGTGATAGATAGGCTTTCAGTGGTGAAGGGTAGGGACTTCCTTGTAAGTAGCGTCTCAAAGTCCACTCCGCGTCGACTTCCCTGTTATTTTATCTGTTTTAGTTAGAGTTTCCTGTAATATATATATATATATATATAGACCCAGTCCTGAGAGATTAGTAGCAGCTTGAAATACTTCACGTGGCATGTTATGTGGACACTTAACAAGGCAGAGGCCACAGATAAATATGTAACTAAATTAAACAACTTCATTCACCCTGTATGTCTGCCAAAAAATGAAAAAGATACACACAAATCACTACGTTTTCCCCCTCACTAGAATAGTACTTGCTGTCAAACACACCGCCAGGGTTTAATTTAACCAACAAGCTGATAAATAAATGAAATCATGTTGTTCTAGCATCAACATGACATCAAGCTTTGGTGCATACAAAAAGCATATCATACATTTACGAACACATTTAAATAAGAGAAAAACGCATCAGACGTCCTTCAACACTTCAGTGCTTTAACAGTCTCTTTCAGTGTACTTCAGACCGACCTTGAGTGGCAGCATGGCAGGCACCCGTGTTTAGTCCTTTATAACGTGGGTGAACCTTCCAGTGTTCCTTGGCGAGGACTGCAGAGCCATTAGCTTCTTGCCTGTACAGTTTGTGATTCAGAGATGCCCACAGCTAGTTGGTATCGCGGTGTGTGTTGGTCCACTTGTGGTAAGATTCAGACCCTGCAGGGTGGTCTCTTTGATTTGTTGGATAAAGAGCTTCCTCTCGTCTTCAGGAGTCTGGCCGTTCTGAGCACGGACAATACAGGTGGGCCTGTGCAGGTTGAGCATGTAAACTAGCTGCTGTTTTTGGTTCTTGAGCTCCTCAATCTGGGCTTTCAACTCAGCATTGATGGACTCCAACTTCTCTGACTCCTGAATAAAATAACAAAAAACATTTGTAGAACATAAATTAGTGTAAAATTCAAAAGACATTTTTGAAATATTAAATAAATATTTTAGATATGAATAATATATATATATATAAAAAGGGAAAATAACAAAGACTACCTTTTGTAAATGGTCAGTTTTCTCCTTTTTCTTGTTTCGGCATTTTGCTGCTGCAATTTTGTTTCTTTCCCTCCTTCTTTTTTTTCGTTCACTTTCCTCTGGATTGGCCTGAAATTATAATATTTATCACATACATTAAAAAAATATACATACCCACATTGTATAATGAATATTGATTTTATGAAACGACCTAATGATTCTGAATTAGGTCCACAAGTGGATGAACAAGCGAATTGTGCAAGCATGGCTTTTCTACGTGTGTGTTACTCAATATAACCAATGTGAAATACAAGAAATTACATTCGTTTTAAATGTTAGAACTGTAAATGAGTCATTCTTACCTCCCGCTTCATTACAGGTTGTTCAGTGGGTCGTTCGCTGTTCATACACGCTCTATCAGAGGTCAAGGTGCTCAGGCCGTTGGACATGCGTTTGTTCTGGATGGCGTAGCGCAGCTCTTCTTTCACTAATGGGGTGAAGTTGGTGAAGTCGTCCAGTGTGAGTGAGCCGGGCGGGGAGAGGCAGGGAACCAAAGCTGATGCACTGATCTCAAAGGGACCCAAACCAGGATGCTGAAGCATCATTCCGAAATCTAAAACATATGATGCAAGATTTAAGTCATGGTTCTAATAAGGAAGGATCATAGTAAACTTTTTGTAGTCAGTTACACATTCTACCCCCTCCCTTCTCTATAAAATATTATACTACTGACTTAACTGTAAAAAAAAAAAAGTTAGTATGTAAAATAGTTAGAATGTAAAAATGCTACAGTAAAAACCTATTAAATGATTAACGGTAAAAAAAAAAAAAAAAAAAAAAAAAAAAAAAAATCAATACATGTACTTGCACTGTAAAATATTGTAAAAATATATTATAGAAATAAAAATGATGAATTTATATAATTTTATCAAATATATTTATAAATTTATTATTATTTCAATATATTAATATTTTTTTATTTACAATTGAAAAATATATTTAGCAAGGGGTAGACTCTTATGTTGTTCAGTTATTTTTTTAGTATAATTTTAATACAATATGTGTTACCCTTAAGGTGCTTTGTGTTTGTAAAACTGCTCAGTCTTATTATTATTATTATATTATACGTCCACATTTGCTACAGAAACAAATTTTCATCAAAGTGAAACTCATTAAAGCCTTAAAATTGTACCACATATTCTCTTATTCTCAGTACATTTACAATGACAAACAGATTTGAATAGCTCGAACAAGTTAGTATTTTAAAACAATATAATTTAATCACATAGGAAGTGTAAAATATATATTAATGCTTTTAACATCACATTATTTTTCGAGGGTTTGTTTTAGGTTCTGGCAACCACAGTTGTCAATATTTTATCGTATTTTTTTTACAGTGATGTATTACATATAGCTTAGCCTATATATATATTACACTTTCTGCTTCATTCAAAATTTAAGCGACTACATTCAATTACAATACTCAACTGTTTTGTAAAACATATGCTCTAACTATACAATGCAGGTCTACATAATCAGTAAAATCCTGTCAAATCATCATCTTTAACGGTTTAATAAGCTCTAATCCGATGACACTGTAGCCTGTGTTGATCGTTAATGTAAACTGTTATTGTTGTAAATATTTTTACAGTTGGCTATAACGATTCGCCTAAAGAAGTAGCCTACATATGATAATCAGTTATACAAATATTACAACATGAGTTACTGCAGCCCAGTTCCGCACGTTTTGCAACTACTCGAGAACAAGATAACTTAGCCTAGATTATGATAAGAAAAAAAAAAAAAAAAAAACACATTAAAATAGAAATATATAGTATAAAATATAACGTTTTGAATATAAAGTAGCCTAAATTAAGATTGTTAACCTATACAACCGCTTAACCCAAAAACATTTTTTAAACCAGCCACTGGCTGAGTTGATTTATCAGAACATAGCGTAGACATTTTCCACAGTGTGTTCTCGAACAGTTACAACAAACAAGCGAAACAATGTTGTCACTCACCTTGTTTTGACTGAATAAAACGCGCGTGTTGTGATGCTCTCCTCCGGCTGGAGTGTTCTCGCGCTCAGCTGGTAAAGTTACAGTTGTCGCCGGCTCGTTGCATCACCCCTTTTAATGGCTGGAGGACGTGAACTACTACTAGAGGCGGAGCGAGTGACGTCACCCTATTTATAGTATCAGGAAAGCTGTCTTTGCGATGATGCAATCAGGCAACCCTCTGCGCGCACCATAACTGGGCACGCTCAGACCCCCGCCCTCCCCGTACAATGGAGGAATCGAAGTCGTAGGCTGACATGTTAACCTAATGAGCAAATAAAGACATACCCGTGTAATGACATGGGATCTCTGGTATGCTCTAATGTCATGTACTGAATAGTTGAAAAAAAAAAGACTTGGGAGTGGATAGATTGACTGGCTAGTTGGTCAGAATGAGACCCGAAAATCCCTCTCATTCTGTTAGCTAAGCACACTCATTTTTGTGTGTGTGTGTGTTAATGGAGAATTGTATGAAGATGGAGAGTTGATCCCAAGGTCAGTGTATTGCTGTCTTTTATTTAGTCTGTTTAGCTTTTTATTTAGTCCACAAGTGAAAATTTTGTATTCAAAAATGACCATTTAGTTTTGCACGTCCACTGTCAACTTGTCCTATAGTCATTTCTGTGATTTATACTTGAGTTTTATGTTCATTCATGTTGATTTTTCATCATTAAATTCAAAGATTGCAAAAAGTATCTGTGAAACTTTGATTTTACAAAGTATAAACTTTTAAATTTTACAGCGTTCAATTTTTAAAATATAATTCAAGGTTGTAAATATTTTATTGTAAATATTGGTGCTTTATTGTGGTTTATTTTAATTATTGTGAACCTCTTCTATGTCCTGTTTTATCTGTGGGTTAATCACTTAAGCTAGGATATGAAAAGTTGTTTATTTTCCATTCAAGCTGCATTTATTTTCCATTGTTAATAAGTAGATGTTTTAGAACAGACGTATTTTGTAATCTATGTAATATTAAAATAAATGATCAAAAACAACACCTACAAAACAAAAGCCTCAATGAAATAATCAGATAACGACAAAAGATGGTGAAACAAATGTTAGAGCTCAGCTTTTGTCCGTTTACTTTGAGTTCAACGGAATGATTTCAGGGAGTGGACAGTACGCAGTGTCTGCATTCCTCTCCTGGATGTGAAGCGCAGCTTTCTTGCTCTGGTTGGGTCATTACCCAGTACAACACGCTCTTACCTCTGTGTTCTGGAAATTTCCAGTGATCTCCTTTTACCAGTCCTGGTGCAATCACTACTAAAACACTCCCTTATTACATACAATTGTGCTTGAACACAAAATAATGTTACCAAGGAGATCTGTCTAAACCTGACACAAAGTCAAAACATGGCAATATTTATTTTTCCCAAGAGAAATTATGACTGTCGGGCTTAAAAACTAAGTTCTCAGAATTAATGAATCTGGGTAATGAATGAGTTGCATTTTGACTCATGGTTTAACATTAATTGAATTTGCTGTTGTTGTTGTTTTGACATCCATCAATATATGGAAATAATTATATTTGTTGATTTATGTTTTCTTAAGTACCAAAGAATTAGATTCAAATTTTTTAATAGCATTTGATGTGGTTTATTTTTCCGGTAACACTTTACAGTAGGTTTCCTTATCATTAGTTAACTACTTTAGTTAACATGAATGAACAATACTTCTACAGCATTTATTCACCTTAGTTAATGTTAATTTCAGCATTTACTAATACATTATTAAAATCAAATGTTGTATTTGTTAACATTAGTTAATGTAATATGAACTAACATGAACAGATGGATTTTATTAACAAAAAAAATTAATAAATACTGTTACAAATGTATTTCTCCTTATTAGTTCATGTTAGTTAACACATTAATTCATGTTAACAAATGAGACCTTATTGTAAAGTGTTACCATTTTTACTAACCCACGTTATAAAGTACTATAAAATAAATTTGTTGTTGTTTATTTACTGATATATGATACACTGGCCCCAAAAAGTACATAGACAGGTAAGCAGGATTTAAACATTTATAAAACTTTTTAAATCCAAACCAAATAGCTTTTATTTTTCAAGAAATATAGCACAAAAATATTTTTTTCAAGCTAGTCGTGTTTTACAAAAAGAAGTTTGTTAGGTTTAAAATTGTGAAACAATAAATATACTGTTCAATATTAAGATAGACAGCACTGGAGCACTTTCTAGTTGTCAAAACGTCAGGAGAACATAATGTGATGTATTACACATGTGGTTACACTAGATAGCTGTGTGAACTTGAGGGGAACTGACTACATACATGCACTACCTTGACGCCAGTTGGTTATAGAAAAGGGAAGTTAGTTCTGAGAAAATGTCTCGTATATAATTTGTTTGCATGATGCAACTGGATTTGATTTGATGTTGCCCAATGCAATGAAATCCATACATCATTATACATGTCCAAAAGAAATGTATTAATTTAAGTACTATGTAAACCAAAATCCCAAAGACAACAGGTGCTGTTGAAACTAAAATGGTGTTTGTGATCAAATGTGTCCATAAATATATTAAATATTTTAAAGAGTCACTCCGTGATATTTAAATTACTGAAACAGATAGTGAGATGAATTTATACTAATATGCTGTACACCGGACATGTGTGGACCCATCCGAATGATCTACAACCTTACACAGAGCTTAATATAGAAGTATTCACCATCTTATCATCTCTTTATCATATCTGACAGGGCTGAGTCACGTCATAGAGTTCATCGTATAAAGTCAAACAGGTGTTTAAAGGCCTGTGTGGCCATTTTGTGTCTGTGACATGGATACAGCTGTTATGATGTCAGTATTGACCTGTTAGCTATTAATACACTGTGAAGTTTCAGGAGAAGTGATTTCACTTTTCCATCTGTTGTTACTTGTTGATTGTTGTCTATCTTGAATAATTTGAAACGTTTGAGTAAAAGAAAAGGCATTTGCACAAATTGTACACTGTAAAAAAGAATTGTTGGTTTAACTTAAAAAAGTAAGTTACCAGGTTGCCTTAAAATTTTGAGTTCATTGAAATGTACAATTTTGAGTTAATACAATGAAGGCGATTGGTTTAATCAACAGAAACTCAAAATGTTATGACTGTTATCTGAACCACATTAAAAAAATGTTGTGATAAAAAAATAATGAAAATATTTTTTTACAGTGTAAGATAAAGGTATTCATATTCAAACAGTTTTATTTTTCATTCAGTTTCTTTATGATGTGAAGAACAATTTAGTCATGTCTTTCAGTTTTGTTTTTATGAAGTCTCCACTATCTTTACTGCTGGTCTCAATCTAATCAGTTTTTTGATAAGAACACACAGTCATATTTTTAAAAGAAAATATTTGTATGTATGTATGCATTTATTTATTTAAAAGAGTAACCATTAACCACATTAGAATCACTTTATGTACTATGTTTTTTATATATGATTATAATAATGTTGCATATCTTTCATTTGACTTCTACATATATGCATATATTTCTATATATCTATCACTTTTTTTTTCTTGTCTTATTTTAATCTCCTTCCAATTGTATGTGGGTATTATGAAAAAACAAGGCTTGTGGTTTTAAAGGGATAGTTCACTGAAAAATGTAAATTCCCTCATCATTTACTTACCCTCAAATTGTTCCAAACCTGTATGAATTTCCATCTTCTGCTGAACACAAAATATGATATTTTGAAGAATGTCGGTAACCAAAAAGTTGATGGGCCCCATTGACTTCAATAGTGTTTTTCCATACTATGGAAGTCAATGGGGAGGCCATCAACTGTTTGGTTACCCATGTTCTTCAAAATATTTTATTTTGTGTTCAGCAGAAGATAGAAATTCCTACAGATTTGGAACAACTTGAGGGTGAGTAAATGATGACAGGATTTTCATTTATGAGTGAACTGTCCCTTTAACAATTCCAAGTCCAGACAAGAATATAGTTCGGTCAAATTGTAATTATTTTAATATTTTATACACTTTAATTTCCTTTTAATTTCTTTTATTTTTTATTATTTATTTCTAACGCCACATGATGTGGCCTTTGTGTCACAGACACAGGTTAAGCAGCGCACAAAGCACTTTCATAAGAAGCACAGACTGCGTATTGTTTCTTTAATTCAAGCTTACTCGAGTATTCTCGCCAGGGGAGAACACGTCATCCTTCCGGGAAGTTGAGACTACAGTAATCCTGAGACTGTCCGTTGTTTTCTAGGCTTAGAGGTGAGAAGTCAAATCACCCTTTTCCCAAAACACCACGCGTTTCAAATGAAACGTATATTGCTGGAATAATGAAAGGTCGGGATCGATATTTTGATTTGCACTTTCGGTCTGACACATCGCATTCCAGTCAAACGTTAGTCATCGAAAACGCCTGATGGTTTCTCTTTCTAGATGTTATTATACTTACAAATCTAATGACAGAGTACAGTAGCCTATATATTAGTATATTATGTAGCATACTAGATACAAGGTCAATACATTTACACAAATAGCGATAGCCTGCTAATATTGTCATCAAATCACATATTATTATTAATATATTTAGATTAAGGTTTTACAAATCCAACAATAACTGTATTAACTACGGTATTTTGGTGAAGCAATGTGTAGTACGTTTTTTTATACTAGGTAGGCCTGTTTAATAAAGGTTCAATGTATTTGTATAGTAGGCTATGTTTCACCATTTATACATCACCTGACTGCAGTTTCAGAATAATATAGCCTAACTTGAAAAATATAAGCTTTGTCATAAGAATCCATGTTCAAACATATTGATGATGCACATTAAACTCTGGTTTAGTTTTTGTTTATTCCAGAGCTAATAACAAATATTCACATGTAAAAGTAAATGTAGTGGTATTTGTGGACCAAACCCTAGATCAGTGATTCTCAACTGGTGTGTCGTGACCCAAAGATTGGTCACAGGTCTGATAATATTTGGCCCATGCAGGGATTGTTCTGTCACACTTTTGCTGTTGTTTATGTATGTACAAAATGTCAGTTTGTCATGTTAATTTGCGTATTGTTGGAGCTACGCAGCTCTTGGTAATTTTTTAAAAATGTCTGATTTTTACATGCTTTATAAACTGTTGGGTTGCCTCACAGTGTAAAAAAGTAAAAAAAAAAAAAAAAAAATTTTTGTTTTGTTTTGAAGTGAAACGAGTCGCTCTAGCTGGTTTCAGGGCTTTCCACCTTACAAAAAAGAATAAATCAAAGTCTGATGACTTACCATTTTATTACTCAGTTGGTGTGGTTTATTCTTTTGTACTTCTATATTTAGTAAGAATTTTGTGTGGGCTGAGATTAATATTTTCTAGCCTTGTCAGTATGGGAACGTACACAAGCATCTTCAACCCTTTATATATATTTATATTGATATATTTCTATATTTATATATGTATGTGTGAATATAAATTAAAAATGTTTTTGAAAGTCTTATGCTCACCAAGTCTGAATTTATTTGATAAAAATAAAGTAAAAACAGTAATATTGTGAAATTTATTACATTTTAAAATAAGAATTTTCTATTTTAATATATTTCAAAATGTAATTTATTCCTATGATGACAAAGCTGAATTTTCAGCGTCATTACTCCAGTCTTCAGTGTCACATGATCCTTCAGAAATCATTATAATATTCTGATTAGGTTATTATCAATTATTACTGATGCTCATTGTTAAAAAACTGTTATATGTTTTTCATGATTCTTTGATGAATAGAACAGCATTTATTTGAAATAGAAATCTTTTGTTACATTATAAATGTCTTTACTGTCAAGTCGAATCAATTTAATGCATCCTTTTTAAATTAAGACTATTAATTTATTTATTTTTTAAATCGTACTTACCCCAAACTTTTAATCTTTCCACCGTGTATCACGGTTTCCAGAAAAAAAATAAGCAGCACAACTATTTTAAACATTAAGGATAATAATAAGAAATGTTTTTTGAGCACCAAATCAGCATATCAGAATGATATCTGATAATATACTGTATTTATTTACAGGTTAACATTAAAAGGTAAATTGTCTTAAATGACTCAGCAGCAATGGGCCCAAATATGCATAGCATCACTGGCTCATTATAAATGTTGACACTGCTTTCTCTAAATAATGGTTTATATAGCTTTCCTCTTACATATGTGACATAGACAGCTGTTGGACTCATAGTTATTTATAAAGTCCCAGTTAACTCAGTGCTACCTTCACACTGCCTTCAAGCTGGTATACACACCAGAGCACTGTGTACATGTTTACACTGACTGCGTCCATAGTAACGAACTCCCGCCCAAAGGACTTTCGTCGCAGAAAGGCGAAGTAGGGAAAGCCAGGATTCCCAACCCCGTCACAGGCCGTGACCTCATTTCTCTCTCCAGCAGGCCTCCTAGGTTTTGTTATTTCTGTCCTATGTGCAAACAGCATGTAGGGTGGGAGCAAATACCTAAAGGTCATTCCCCACTAAAGCATAAATGCCTTACGTAATTCATAAAGAAACCAATTTGAATCACGCTCAGAATGTAGTAAATGTAATGAAACACATTTAGCAAGGACTTCCTCTTTTCACTGCCACTCGTTTTCCTTTCTTCAGTTTTTGGATTTCATTTACAACGAAACTTCTATGTATGGTAACATAAACTACATGCTATCTGCTTCCTGCAGATGTGAAAGTAAAATGCTGCTCTACATATTTGGCCGTTCTGTGACTAAGGAAGTTTCTATGAAATTTTTTTTCTCATTCCACATCCAGTCAGAATCCGAGCATTACCTCAGGCAGAACTCATTTACATCATTCATTTCCCATTCCTCACTTCTTCAATTTGCTGTAAATTCAAAGAACTGGGTTAATTGGGACTCTTGACTATTTACTGGCAGAATTAAACAGCCTCTAATTTCTGGTATTTTATTTCAAGCAGAGAATTGAAGTAACACAGGCCTCCTATAAAAAAAAACAAAAAAAACAAAAAAAACAGTGCACTTAGTCTTTACGGGCCACGTCATATTTAAGAAGTCATGTGACTGCCTGTAAAGGATCTTCGAGTGATACAAAATTGATACGGTGAGCACAGAGCTGCGAGAGACGCTTCAGCCAATCAGCTTGCTAAGATGAGATGACATCATCTGACTGCTCTGTGGTGTGACTACAGAATGCATCATTGCAGCATAGGATTAATAGTTAATGATAATCCCTTGAGATCAGCCAATCAGAGCGGAGATAAAGGACATGGTCAGGGCATGTTCACAAACATCAATGCAGTGCAGGACTGGAGCCAAATCACTGTACTTGGCCTTACCTGTGATATCTACATAGAAATAGTCTGTTATATATCTGAATCAAGGTTAGGGCATCTCTAAAAATGTTTAACCTGAAATTTCCGTAATATTCTATATTAATTATCCTTTATCAGCATGTATTGTTTTCAAGCCTGCTTATATGTCATAAACCACAATTTGGTCAAATATTAATTTGCACAAGCTCATGTGATGATGAGCTCAGTGTTTGCAGTCTGACATCAGGATGAGTCAGAGAGTAACAGGACTCTGGAAATGCAGGTAGAAGCAGATGAGTCATAATCTCAAAGACCAGCAGCAAAACAAAAACACCCTGTCCTAGCATTTCCTGATTATTATATAAGATAGAAATACATACATGTAAGTATGAATATGCGCATTCATTTGTCTTTTACTGTTTATTTATTGATTTTTTTTTTTTTAAAGATCAATTTATATAGCATTTTGTCTAATATGTCACGACTAAATTAGAGGTACATTTAGTAATTTCCCTTTATTAAGGGGAGTTTTGCGTTTGAAAAATATGCTTAATATCATGTACACTCACATGAAACTCCAGTTATGAGTAACACAAGGTGCGTTCACGCAGTGTCGTTATTACCGTAACGATACTGAACTGTAAAAAGCCTTTACGTGCTTGTAGAACTTGTAATTACAACGTGTAAACTAGTAATTTCCTGAGAGCTACGACTTGTACCACATGGCCACTGCAGATTTAAGGTGTGTTCGGCATTGAGCAGCGCTGTGCAGACCAATCGGTGTATGGCATCATGGCGTTCATGGCGTGAACGCAGCTATACGGAGCTTTATTTACGGTAATTACGACATGGCGTGAACGCAGCAATACGGAGCTTTATTTACAGTAATTATGACATGGCGTGAACGCAGCAATATGGAGCTTTATTTACGGTAATTTCGACATGCGTGAACGCAGCAATATGGAGCTTTAATTTACGGTAATTACGACATGGCGTGAAAGCAGGAATTTGGAGCTTTATTTACGGTAATTACAACATGGCGTGAACGCAGCAATTCAGAGCTTTATTTACGTTAATTACGACATGGCGTGAATGCAGCAATACGAAGCTTTATTTGTGGTAATTAAATAAAACTCCATGAACGCAGCAATACGGAGCTTTATTTATGGTAATTTCGACATGCGTGAACGCAGCAATACGGAGCTTTAATTTACTGTAATTACGACATGGTGTGAAAGCAGGAATTTGGAGCTTTATTTACGGTAATTACAACATGGCGTGAACGCAGCAATTCGGAGCTTTATTTACAGTAATTACGACATGCCGTGAACGCAGCAATTCTGAGCTTTATTTACGGTAATTATGACATGGCGTGAACGCAGCAATACGGATATTTATTTACGGTGATTACAACATGCCGTGAACGCAGCAATAGAGAGTTTTATTTACAGTAATTTCAACATGCGTGAACACAGCAATATGGAGCTTTAATTACGGTAATTACGACATGCCGTGAACGCAGTAATACGGAGCTTTATTTACGGTAAGTACGACATGGTGTGAACGCAGTAATACAGAGGTTTATTTACGGTAAGTACGACATGGCGTGAACGCAACAATACAGAGGTTTATTTACGGTAATTACGACATGCCATGAACATAGCAAGACGAAGCTTTAATTACGGTAATTATGACATGCCGTGAATGCAGTGATACAGAGTTTTATTTACGTAATTACGACATGCCGTGAACGCAGCAATACAGAGCTTTATTTACGGTAATTACGACATGGCGTGACCGTAAATTATGTTTGATCAAATTTGTGCTTCCACAAGGATTTATGGGAAATCTAGTTTGGTTGCAGAAGCCTGGGGGTCAAAGAGAGTGATGGGGGTCCGTGGAAATGCTTTCAAAACAGTTTAAAATTTTAAAATAAATAAATGAAAAAGAATATATTTAAAAATATACATATTAAAATAAATAGATAAAATGAGATTAAAAATGAGTAAATGAATACATTTATTTAAAATAAATGAGTAAATAAATAAATAATACATCCGACAGTACAGTGCTACATTGAGCAGAACAAAAAATGTGATAAATTTAATACAAACTAAATATTATTTAGACATTTATAATATTGATTTTTCACAGTATAATTTTAATATTTATATAAGAAACTATATGGATGCCTTTTAAATTTTCTCCCTTGAACAAGGATGATTATATTTAGGAGTCTGTAGCATGTAAAAAATTGAAAACCCCCATTAGAAACCAGTTAAATTTAATGTGCTTTATTAACAACACAAAAAGCATACTGTCAACATTCATAACTACAGTTTATATGGTTATTTAAAAGATGAAGTATGTCATTTCTGAACTGAATTGCAAAAATAACTTTTTAAGTTTAAAAAAAGTTTAAAACACTCATCCCATTCTTAAATATATGGTTATATTCTTTGTCTGGCACTGTTCAAAAAAATGAAGCATTTGTCCAAATGTTACATTAATGAGTATTTTTTTCTCAAGACGAGAACAATAACTTATAACCTTTTAGAGAGTACTTTAAAATACAGAAATGAACCATAAATCGCTTGGTCCTGCAGTATTATGTGGGCTATCATCAACAAACAATGATAATATGTTATTTAATCTCTTAATGATTACAAGAAGATGCTTCCTTTATATTCCTGGATTTGATGTAAACAGTTTCGGTAAAAAGGTCACGGGGCAGAATCAAAGACCCAAGTCATGTGATGAAGGGGAATTTCCTGTTTGCTGGTGCACAACAAAGAGCACGCTGAGCACAGAGCGAGTCATGTGACTGGAGGTGCTACATGTGCACGGTGCAGTGGAAAACACCCTCACAGTTATTCAGCACATTCAAGCGGCTTATGCAACAATGAGACTATTTTGCTCTTTACTCTATAAATAGCTCATCCTTGTCAAACAAACTAAGCATAACCAATGCAGTTTCAGTTGTCTAGTCCATAATCATCGGCAAATTGACGTCATATTTTTATAACCTTTAAATCACTACATCTCCTTTTCTTTCTGTAGGTATCGGCATTGCTTTTAGCCATGTGCTGACCTACATAGCTGCCTGAATGATGCCTCAATATGATGTAATTTACAATAACAAAAAAAACAAAACAAAAAAAAAAAAAACGGTAACACTTTACAATAAGGTCTCTTTTGTTACCGTTAGTTAATGTATTAACTAACCTAAACTATCAATTAACAATACATTTATTGCAGTATTTATTAATCTTTTTTTATTAATTTATTTATTAAAAACTATAAATATAAATACTCTATTTAAATAGAAACTTATTTCAATTATTTGCCAAGGCATCATTTCTCATTTTAACTTGATGTACTAAATGAACCTAAAATAAAAAATAAACACTGTATAGACATATTTAAAAATAACAAAAAATATTAAAACTAACAAAAATGCAAAAATACTAAAACTTAAAAATATTAATAAACATTTTTATAAGTAAGCAATAAGGTACGAGAGGCTTTGCTGTATCGTGAATAAGTCGCGATGCGAAGCAAAAGGCCTGCAACCCCTTCAGCTGTGACTCATTCACGATACAGCACTAGCCTCGAGTACCTTATTGCTTTTATAAAACGCTTACCACACAATACAAATATTAAAGCCAAAAATATGTATCAATGCAACTTTCATGAATTAAACTTTCACCAAAAGACTTCCTTCCGCCTGAAAAAATAGTCCCTGACCGTTAACAGCAGCAGAAGTTATATTATTGTGCCATTAGATGGCGGCAAAGACTGTCTTTATGAGTGTGTCAGTCAGTAGTGAAGACTTTTATACTGAAAAGACTGAACTGTTGTGAACACGGAACAAGACGCTACTGACAAATGCTTTGACTAGCGCTGTCAGTCATGGGAAAACCCCTTAAATGTTAAAAGGACAAGATAATACATCGGACATTTAAACAGATGTTTTATTATTATCTAGGACTGACCTGAAGGAAAATGCTAAATCTGAATTCAGGTAATAAACTCGCTCACTCGATCTCTTTCTCACAATACTCTTCTTCATAATACAGTAAGCTTCAATGAACAATATCAATTGAGAACATACAGTTTACGTTGCTAAGAGTGGTTGCTAAGTGTGTTGTGTAGTGATACACAGAACCGTTGGGTGAAGCGGTCATAGCCATGTTTTATCGTGAATAAAACAGCTAACAAGAACTAACCTTTTATAAATAAAAATTAAAATATTAATAAAAAATTGTTTCTCAAGAACTAATATCACAATAGTATCTTAATGATGGTAAAATAACACTAATTTGCTTATCAGCTCAGATAATTTCACACTGATTCAGAGTGTTTGACTTTTGCCAAATTATTCTCACCTCTACAATTTATTTATTTTTGACTTAGGATTCAAATGAAACTGAGCATAGTACAGCTATTACACTATCATTGGAGTAGCAAATCAGCATATTAGAATCATTTCTGAAGGATCATGAATAATGGTTGCTGAAAATTCAGCTTTGCCATCACAGGAATAAATTACATTATTTAAAAAAAAAAAAATCTTTGACTGACCGTAAACTTTTGAACTGTTGGTTTTTCATATGTAGAAAATAAATGAAAACATTCGCCATAACATGCTTAAAGTTATACAAATATGGGTACCACTTTTATTTTACCTTGTTCTTGTTACATGTAGTTACTGTAGTAATAACTGTAAATTATGCATAATTACATGCAACTAACCCAAAACCAATCCAAACCCTATAGTACGTATATGTAGTTACTTAATATTACTTGGCACTTAAATGTATAATTACACTGTAACAAAGACACCTTAAAATGAAGTGTAACCCAAATATAATGTATGAATTGACAAATAAAAGATTATGCAGTGTCATGTGAACAGTTAGGTTGATTATAAATGCATTCATTCAATTATTTCCAGAACATTACATAAGGAGTGGCATATGTTCTCATCCAGAGCAGAGTAGATGCCAAAAGTTTTTTTTAGTGTATAAGGAAGTTGCATCAAAAGGGTGGTGTTTTGTGCAAGAGCAGTCGTCATATGCTTCCCTCATGTTTAGGCATCTCATTCTGTCAGATATTACTTAATATCTTCCCTTATTTTATTTTTGTACTTTAAGTGGTGAAAATGCATATTGTTAGACCATGATGTGACCTAATTGTTTAGTTGCTATGAACTCAATTGTAGATATGTGCTGCCCTCTAGAGGAACCCGCCAGATTTACTTTGCGTATGAGGAAGAGAAAAACAAAAACAAACATCCTCAATGTTTCTTTTACTGTAATATAGCCGCCTGTTGGTACAATTTCAAATGCCAAAACAACATGCAGTGTTTTCTGCATGCAATATTCGGTCATTTCAATGAATAGTTCCAGTATTATTACTCGCATTATTTATTAACATTCATGGGTCATTTTACAAAAAGAACAGCATACTACATACAACCTGTAAGAATTTGCCAAACAAAAATGACAGTCCAACAATTCCTATATCAATTAGTAGAACCATTGAAATATTAAAGTCAATACGAATGAAAATACTCCCCAAATATTCTTTTATTAACCAGTAGCAGTGCAAAAATCATGAATTGTTACTGTTGCAAAGGTGGGCATGGGTTTTGTTCCAGCAGCTGCAACATTAGATTCAGAGATATAATATACAAAATGTCCACAATTCACTCTTTGAAGTCCATACTGCAGATACTGCATTCCAATATGATTTTTTTTTTTGTGAGAGTTACTTAATGAGAATGTTATGCTACAGGGATTAAAAAATAAATAAAATGTACTACGGTTTATATATAGCCTGTAAAAACCTTGGCATGCCTGGGACAAGGTTAAGGGGGTCACAACATACAGACAGGACAGCTAGCAGTTCATAAGAAGCTATATGAACTCCATTACATACTTGTCTCTCAGAACAGCCGTGAGTTCCTTTCCCCAGGTCGATTTTAGTGTGTAATTCTGTGCTGCACAGCGTGAGAGTTTCTTTAAAGTAGGTCTGTAAGGTGTTAGACTTTCACATGTTTACATTTTGTGCAGTCCCGTGCTCACTTCTGAAGTTCCTGAGGGGTGCTGAACGTTTCGTACACGTTGGCGGCAAACTCTTTCACCTGGTCTATCAACAAGAGATCCTAAACAAGAAAGAAAACAATATACATTGGTGTGTGTGGACTTTTATGACACATGGAAGTCAAAATGTGTCAATGCATCTGAAGGTTCTCACCTGGACAAAGTGACTAGGTATTTCACTGCATATTGAATGTATCTGTCCGTTGATGATGGGAATGATTTTGGCTAATGGGAGGCTTACATGCGATAGTCTGGAAGAAAATCATTAAAAGCAGCACTGATTATCTTTTTTCATCATTATAAATATTGTTTGCAAATCTGTAATATACTGGCCTTGAGAAGAAAGTGCTAAAATCTGAAGGAAAAAAAAAAAAAAAAAAAAAAAAAAAAAACCCAGCTACATTTGATATTCTGACATTAAAATGTGCTAAAATTCATATCAATTAAAACCTTTTTGGACTTTGAGATTTTTTTTATTTTATTGTTTGCTTAAAGCGTGTTTCTAGGGTTCATACACATTTTTACCAATACATTTCCATGACTTTTCCAAAACATTCTGGGTTATTTATTTTTCCAAAACTTTTCCAGGCCTGGAAATTGCTATTTTTAAAATTCCATGACTTTTCCAGGTTTTTCATGACCATATGAACCCTGGAGATCTTTAAAACAAATGGCAACTGGTTTGAATGGAACCTTATTTAAAGGTACACTATGTAACTTTTGGCTCTCTGGTGGTTAAAAACAAAACTGCATGTATTTTGCGTAAGAACATTGTTTTGGTTGTGCTTTGTCTCTGCGTGACTGTGCGGATGAATATGGTTATCCTACTGCTCATAATAAAACATTCACTGCTTAAAGCCCCGAACACACCGAGTTCTTGTTTCGTCGTCCGACTAAGTTTCTCAGTGTGGTCCGCACCATCGGCTGAAGTTGGTCCTCGTCGGCGTCAGAGCTCGTCAGTCAGTTGGGACATCTGATCATTCTGATTGGTTGTTCAGCTACTGCCACCTGCTGGTTCGGAAAGGCATTTCTTCATACGCAGGCGTAGAACGGACGTCTGCCTCGCTGCTCGCTGCTCAGATTGGTTTGCGTCTGTAACTCCGTATAGCTTTGTTTTGAATCTCTTTTATTCATTGTTGCTTATTTTTTTTTATTACCTTATATGTAATATTGCCTACCACACTAATCTGATGTCGCTAGCTTGTAATCTTTGAATCTAAATCGCTGTTACAACGCATTTGCATTTGCAGCGCTAGCTTGTTAACCTGCTAACAGTCGCTCGCGCGCTCCTTTTTCAACGCGTTCTTCAAACAGCTGTGGTAAGTCGGATCAGTCTACAAACACGGTGAGTCATGTCATCCTCTCCCAGCATTGCTACCTGTTCCATTTGCCACGTTTACCATAGCTCTCTCTGTCAGCGACGAGGGATTTACATGTCATAAATGTAGGGAAATAGTCAGGCTGACAGAGAGAATCTCAGAATTAGAGACACGCATCCAAACTTTAATCGAGGATAGTAAGAATGCAAGGGCTTCAGATACTGTTTTGGATGCGACTAGCTTAGTGAACTCTGTACATTGTTCGGTTCTGGCTGTAGAGCCCGCGCAGCAGGGCACTTGGGTAACGGTGAGGCGGCCTAGCCGCGGAAAACACCACTCTTCCGTTCCAATAAGAACATCAAACAGGTTCTCCCCACTCAGTGATACACCCACTGAGAATCCTGCTGAAAGTGCCCTAGTTATTGGCGATTCTATTACATGGAACGTGAAAATAGAGACACCAGCCACCATAGTCACATGTTTGCCGGGAGCCAGAGCACCTGACATCAAAGCAAATTTAAAAGTGCTGGCTAATGCTAATCGTAAATACTCTAAGATTATTATTCATGTCGGCACTAATGATGTTCGACTTCGCCAGTCGGAGATCACTAAAATTAACATTAAAGAGGTGTGTGAACTCGCAAGTACAATGTCAGGAGAAGTAATTTGCTCTGGCCTCCTTCCTGTTCGTCGGAGTGATGAGATAGTTAGCAGATTATCATCACTCAATGGCTGGCTGTCTAAGTGGTGTCCGCAAAATAATATAGGTTTCATAGACAATTGGAAAAGTTTTTGGGGCAGACCTGACCTGTTAAAAAGAGATGGTATTCATCCCTCCCGGGATGGTGCTGCTCTTCTCTCTAGTAATATGGCACATAGTCTCAGAACTGAAACATGACAAACTGGGGCCCAGGTCAGAAAGCAGACAGACTGGCTAAACCGACCGTCTGCTAGCTGCCTCACGTTACAGAAGTCAGAAAATTCAGATAACTCCCAACACATAGAAACTCTTACACCTAGATATTTTCAAATAGAGACTGTGTCTGTACCCTGAATTAGTAAAAACAAAAAACTTCCAAACCCATTTAATGGTAAAAACTTAATTGATGTTCAACAAATAAAAAAAAAAATAGAGATAATAATGCTAAACAAATGATAAAACTCGGGTTGTTAAATATTAGATCCCTTTCTTCAAAATCACTTATTGTTAATGATATTATCAAAGATAATAATCTAGATGTGCTGTGTTTGACAGAAACTTGGCTAAAACCGGACGATTACATTACTTTAAATGAGTCTAGTCCTCAAGGTTATGATTATCGACACAATGCCCGTCAGAAAGGCAAAGGGGGAGGTGTTGCTGTAATCTATAGTAATATTTACAGTATTAGTCAGAAGTCTTTCAAATATAATTCCTTCGAAACTATGGTACTTTACGTAACATTATGTAAGTTGACATTTGTGCTGGCTACTGTATACAGGCCACAATACAGACTTTATCAAAGAATTTGCTGACTTTCTATCAGAGTTAGTACTAGCTGCAGATAAAGTCCTTGTTGTTGGTGATTTTAATATTCATGTAGATAATAAAAAAAGATGCATTAGGATTGGCATTTGCAGATATTCTAAACTCTATTGGTGTTAGACAACATGTGTCAGGACCCACTCATTGTCGTAATCATACTTTAGATCTAATATTGTCACATGGAATCGATATTGATGCTGTTGAAATTCTGCAGCAGAGTGACGACATCTCAGATCATTATCTAGTCTCGTGTATACTACATTTAGTCAAGGCGGCTAAACTGCCTCGATGCCATAAATATGGTAGAACCATCACTTCTACCACTAAAGATCACTTTATAAATAATCTTCCTGATCAGTTTCATTGCCTTAGCATACCAGACAGCTTAGAAGACCTCGATGTTGCAACAGAAACTATTGCCTCTGTCTTTTCCAGCACATTAGACTCAGTTGCTCCTTTGCGTTTAAAAAAAGATTAAGGAAATTAATCCAATGCCATGGTACAATGAGCACACTCGGGCCCTAAAGTTAGCAGCCAGAAAAATGGAGCGCAGCTGGAAGAAATCAAAACTAGAAGTATTTCGTATTTCGTGGAGAGAGAGAATGATTGAGTACAGAAAGGCCTTAAAATCTACTAGATCTGCCTATTTTTCAAAACTCTTAGAAGAAAATAAACACAACCCTAGGTATTTATTTGATACAGTGGCTAAATTAACAAGAAATAAAGCTTCAACTTCTGATGTTTCCAAAGAGCACAGCAGTAATGACTTTTTGAACTTCTTTACTTGCAAGATTGATAATATTAGAGAAAAAATAATAACCATGCAACCGTCTACTACAGTATCGTGTCAGATAGTGCATTGTAGTGTCCCTGAGGAAAAATTCAATTCATTTACTGCTTTAGGAGAGGAAGAATTGTCTAAACTTGTTAAATCATCAAAATCAACAACATGTATGTTAGACCCTATACCGACTAAGCTATTGAAAGAAATGATTCCAGAGGTCATAGATCCTCTTCTCAATATCGTCAATTCATCTTTATCATTAGGATACGTACCAAAAACTTTTAAGCTGGCTATTATTAAACCTCTTATTAAAAAACCACAACTTGATCCTAGAGAATTAGTCAATTACAGGCCGATCTCAAATCTCACTTTTCTGTCAAAAATACTAGAAAAGGTAGTATCATCACAACTATGTTCCTTTTTAGAAAGAAATGGTATCTGTGAGGATTTCCAGTCAGGATTTAGACCGTACCATAGTACAGAGACTGCTCTCATTAGAGTTACTAATGATTTGCTCTTATCATCAGATCGTGGTTGTATCTCTCTATTAGTGTTACTGGATCTTAGTGCAGCATTTGACACTATTGATCACAATATTCTTTTAAATAGACTCGAAAATTATGTTGGCATTAGTGGAATTGCATTGTCATGGTTCAAATCATACTTATCTGACCGTTATCAGTTTGTAGTAGTAAACGAAGACATGTCATATCGATCACAAGTTCAATATGGAGTACCACAAGGCTCAGTACTAGGACCGTTGCTGTTCACTCTGTACATGCTACCCTTGGGAGATATCATTAGGAAGCATGGCGTTAGTTTTCACTGTTACGCTGATGATACTCAGCTCTATATTTCTTCGCGCCCTGACGAAACTTACCAATTCACAAAATTAACGGAATGCATAGCTGATATAAAAAATTGGATGACCAGTAATTTCCTACTACTAAATTCAGAAAAAACAGAGATTCTAATTTTTGGACCAAAAACTTCTTCACGTAATAACCTAGAATATTGTCTAACACTTGATGGCTGCTCTGTTAAGTCTTCGTCGTCAGTTAGGAACCTACGTGTGCTCTTTGATACCAATCTTTCATTTGAAGGCCATATTACTAGCATCTGTACAACCCCATTCTTCCATCTTAAAAATATATCTAACTACGACATATGCTCTCAATGACAAATGCAGAACAGTTAGTTCATGCGTTCATGACCTCAAGGCTAGATTACTGTAACACTCTACTGGGTGGTTGTTCTGCTCGCCTGATAAATAAACTACAGCTCGTACAAAATGCAGCAGCTAGAGTTCTTACTAGAACCAGGAAGTATGACCATATTAGCCCAGTTCTGTCAACACTGCATTGGCTTCCTGTTAAACATCGTATAGATTTTAAAATCTTGCTAATTACTTACAAAGCACTAAATGGTTTAGCTCCCCAGTACCTGAGCGAGCTCCTAATTCATTATAGTCCTTCACGTCTATTGCGATCTCAGAATTCAGGCCAGCTGATAATACCTAGAATATCAAAATCAACTGCAGGTGGTAGATCCTTCTCCTATTTGGCACCTAAACTCTGGAACAATCTTACTAGCATTGTTCGGGAAGCAGACACACTCTGTCAGTTTAAATCTAGACTAAAAACGCATCTCTTTAACCTGGCATACACATAACACATTACCAATTTATATTTTCAAATCCGTTAAAGGATTATTAGGCTGCATAAATTAGGTCAGCCGGAACCGGGAACACTTCTATAACACCTGATGTACTCGTTACATCAGAAGAAGAATGGCATCTACGCTAATATTAGTCTTTCTGTTTATCCCGAGGTTCACCGTAGTCAACCGGATCCGGGCCGTATCCAGGTGAGACCAAGGACCTGCACCTTGACACGACCACAACGCAGCCCTGACGGATCAGCAGAGATTGAGTCAACTAGATCATCCACTGTAAGGGCCTCATCGACACGACAGCCACGACACAGTTCCTCAACAACCGTCCATACCGGCGTAATCCTCAATAGGATGGAACTGAAATAAATACTTTTAATGTTGCGATCCTATTGGACTTATGATAGCAACCTGAATTGTAACAAAGCACTGTTGGCCAGAGGAGAACTGGCACCCCGACTAAGCCTGGTTTCTCCCAAGGTTTTTTTCTCCATTTTAACACCAATTTGCCACTTGTCTGCCACCTAATGTCACCTGATGGAGTTTGGGTTCCTTGCCGCTGTCGCCTCTGGCTTGCTTAGTTGGGGACACTTGACTTGACATTTGATATTCAACAGTGCTTTGATCTGCCTGCATTGACACTATTCTTTAAGAGCTGCTGTGCAGCCAAACAATGTACCAGTTATCAATGTAAAGCTGCTTTGACACAATCTACATTGTAAAAAGCGCTATATAAATAAAGGTGACTTGACTTGACTACTTGGCCGTCGGGTGTCGAGCGTCGGTTTGGTGTGTCAGGGCAACTTTGGACCCAGACGCTGCCGACGTGAGCCAACCCTGCAGTCTGCTTTTGTCGTCACTAATTCATCGGCGTCGGCTTGGTGTGTTCCGGGCTTAAGAGATATAACCAGTTTAGATGGAAATGATCTCAAGCTAGCTGAACACATTTCTGTAGCTATACCCATTAATAGACATGGTACTTCCCTGAAATTAAATTCCAGCACAGCGCTACAACAGCCATAATGAAGTTTTCTCTATTTATGGACACGCATGGCCAGTGACGTATGTATGCAATTTCCTGCGAAAACCATCCCGTCAGGTCTAAAATATAAACACTTATAATAGGCTTACCATAGTGAATCAGGGTAAGACAAAAACACGTTTTGGAGGAAGGATTGATGCTTTATTTACTCATTATTTAAATTTTGTAATTTTGAACAAAAAAAAGTTGCATAGTGTACCTTTAAGCCACAGAATAATAAAAAAAAAAAAAAAAAAAAAAAAAAGCTAATTGCAACTTTTTTCCCCTCACATTTTTTACTTTTCCCTCTTTTAATTCTGAGTTTATATCTCACAATTCAGAATTTTTTCCTCACAATTATGAGAAGTCCAAATTATGAGATATAAACTTGCAACCGTGAATGGAAAAAGTCAGAACTGTGAGATAATGAACTCGCAATGACCTTTTTATTTCTTTATTCTGTGGCGAAACAAAAAAACAATTGCGAGATGTCAACTTGCAATTGCAAGTTCTGAGGAAAAACGTCAGTATTGCAAAATGTAAACTCGCAATTACAAGTTTATAACATGCAACTGAGAGATATAAACTTGCAATTGTGAGATATAAACTCACAAAAAGTCAGAATTGTGTTGCAATTACCTTTTATTTCACAGCAGAATCAAGCTTCTATAGATTTGATATTTTGTTATATAAATGCAAATACATTCATACATTTTGAAATGTGGCTTAATTGTCCAAATGTACCACTTTCTGGGGTAACTGTATATACCTTCTTTAATAAAAATAATAGCATGTACACTGACCGATCAGGTGTACTGGAGGGGGCGGAGTCTCCCTGCGGGGGTCGGAAAAACTCTGCCATGTTGTCTAGGAATCGGATAAAGCCTCGGTTCAAGCAAGTACGGAGTACAGTATTGAAATCTGGACTGAAAACAAAGTTTAGATGTAATTAGTATCCAGCTACAGAGCTCAATGATGTCCAAATGTGCCTATGCTGAAGTAATGTAAATAAATCATGAGATTAATTGTGAATTAATTACTTTTGACAGTCCTAACTTTTTTATTTTCAATTCTATAGGTTTATATAGGTGCCATGATTTCCCTCACCTTTCAAGCATATCTCTGGTTTCATTCAGCAGCTTTATTGTTGTGACATCATTTTCTGTGAGACCACAGGCCTAGGAGAAGAAAATAAAATTATATATAAATAAATATATAAAAATAGACAAAAAGAATAAATTATTTATACATTTTATATACATTTATAAAATATTTAAATGTAGTTTATAACACAAAATAAATGTTATATATATGAGAAAAAGAAAAAAAAATGACAGTCCAACAGTTTTTGAAGGAATCTCTTGACAATGATTCCATGACAAATACATTTTCAACAGTCACTTGTCGCCACCTACTAGTGTAACGATGTAATTGATACAATCTTTATTTGAAGGATCAAGTTACTTTTAAAAGGTGATTTACTCTATTTTGATCTTTACCGTAGACATAAGTGTTTATATCCGAGCTATAATCTTTTATCCCAGTTCTTCTGTGATAAGATAATACAGAATGACACTGTGTGGTTGAAAAGACTGTTTGTGAATCTATTTTAGACCTACACAATGCAACTGCTCTCTCTGGCTCAGCGGCAGTGCAGATTTTAATGTTCTGCTGTGATCGTACTTGTCAAAGGTTTATAAGACATAGCCTGAATCATTGTCTTTTAGGAATAAGGTCGCGTGGCTGTTTGAATCGAGATCATGATCTTTTAATGATTACTCGTGCAGCTCTAAAATCAATAAATACAATTACAATTAAATAATAAATTACTAATCATTTACAAATAAATTATATACCTGTGAGGCTAGCGTGTTCTCTTCATCAGGCATCATGTACCAGGAAAGACTTTTGTGTTTAGAGGAAGCACAGCCCTCCTCCACTAACTGTCTGATCTGAGTTAACTGTTGCTCTAACTCTTGTAGGGACAGACTCTGCTTCAGAGACACCCTGAGGAGACATGGACAGCAGTTAGCTGAGGAAGACTGACGCAGCTCAATAGCTGCAATGGCAAATAAAGCCACAAGTATGAGATGACTAGATTCAAATTCATTCAATCAATCACTCAGCGTACGTTCCAAGAACTTCCTGGACAGCTTTCTTCACCACAGTTATCAGTTCAATGAGCCCTGAAAAGACAGAAAAAGGAACATCGGTGTAAACTATAGAGCATATGGCCTGTATGAACAGAGGATTAAACTATAATACAGATTAGACGCACTTATACAGATCTGACATTGTTCTCACCTTCTCCAAGAAGGTGTTGGATGCTTGACAGATATTGTTGTTGAACATCAGGAGGGGCGAAGGGGGTCTAAAGTAGCAGTATAAGAGAAATGTGTTACCCATTACATGCTATAACATAGTAAAATGATGCTGCTTTGCCTTTCAAACACCAAGCCCTGACATACCGTTCCATTCTTTGTCACAGAGTTGTCCAGGTACAGGTACCCACCAATTATGTTGAGCTGAACTCTGAGTAACACCACCAGCATGCAAGTGCTGTAAACTGCCACAATGCTGCGGGTAAAACCTGGAGGGCGGAGACCATTGTTTTAGAACAAGGAATAGATGAGAGTTTGATTAGTCAACTAGGATTTCTGTTCATAACCCATTTTACTTCCATAATGTGACGTATTGTGAAACAGGACATTCAACTAAAAATTGTAGGGTGGGAATCTATTTGATTGTGAGAAATGGGTGTTCCAAACAAGAACTGAGCCAAAACAATGCCATAACTTTTTTGGTCACTACTCAACATTTTCCAATAACCCACATGACGTCAATGGAAAAAAAAAATAAAAAAAAGTGATTACATTTTACTTTGTTTTTTTACTAGCATTCAAAAGTTTGGGGTTGGTAAGATTTATTAATGTTTTTGAAAGAAGTTCTCATTTATTTGATCAAAAATACAGTTAAAATATATTGTGAAATATTATTACAATTATCTATTTGAATATATTTTAAAATGTAATTTATTCCTGTGATGCAAAGTTGAATTTTCAGCATCATTACTCCAGTCTTCAGTGTCACATGATCCTTCAGAAATCATTCTAATATTCTGTTTTGCTGCTCAAGAAAAATTTCTTCTTATTATTATCAATGTTGAAAACTATGTTGTGCTGCTCAAAATTTTTTGTGGAAATGCTGGTGCAGTTTTTTCAGGATTCCTTGATGATTAGAGAGTTTAAACAGCATTTATTTGAAATAGAAATCTTTTGTAACAATGTAAATGTTTTTACTGTCACTTTTGATCAATTTAAGGCATCCTCCTTGCTGAATAAAAGTATTAATTTCTTTAAAAAAAATCTTACTGACCCCATACCTTTGAACTGTATTTTTTTTTCCCTCAGAAAAAGCTACATTAAATTGCCATAACTCAACAAAAAGAAATATATAGCAATTTTTTTTTTTTTAATTTATTAACAAAGAATTTTTTTTTTTCTTATGAATAAAGTACACAAATCAATAGTTTACAATAAGATTAAGATGTGCATTAATAAAGTAAATAGGGTCAATTTTGATATACTGGAAACATCTGGAATACTATAAAATAAGAAACTCACTAATAATCTTTAGATCCTCCCAGATTTCAAGTTTATTGGCTGGCCTGTGTGGGAAGACATGATCACTTACATCAGTTATATTCTTTAATATTATAATGTAGATAATCATCTATAATTTACATAAATAATGACTCACTTGGTCTTCAGCAAAGCGGTGAGGCTCTCTGAGTTCAGATGATGTATGATTGCCTCTCGGAGAGTGGGGAGCATTGATAATACTACAAATAAAAGACACAATTACATATATCAAGCAGAAGAAACATCACTTTCATGAACTGATCATGTAATTTTTTTTACCTGTCATGTTACATGTCCTCTGGTTGCTTTCAAAATGAAACTGTCTCCGAGCTTGAGCGATGTATTCAGCTGCCTCTCGCTCCTGCATCTCCTGAATTTTTCTTTGTGCATATTTACCAAGTATATAGACACCTGGGAATGAAGTTTGAGGATACATTATAATATAATGTAAGAAAGTGATATATACATGTCTACAAATATATACATGTTAAGAAAGTGATATGCAATATGCAAGATCTATTCAGTAATAGAAAATCTTTCTGCTGGATAAAAATACCAGGGTAAAGTCCATATCGACTTTGCTATGACTGTGCCAATAGAAAATCTAGGTGACAGGTGAGCTGAGATTAATGAATATAATGTGGAAATGCTTGACAACACTGTAATAACATGCTAAACTGTATACAAGATATTATAGCTACAAGTATTTTTATTTATCTATTCAAAACAAGAAATATTCAATGCACAGTCACACCTAACTAAAAATCTCTGAACTATAAGTATGCAGGTGGTCTAGCTGCCCACGTTACCTCCAACAAAAACCCCAGTGAAGATGAATTTCCTCTTATGGCGTTTGATGAAATTCCATGTAGAACTCAACATTTTAAAAACAGACTTGACACCACAAAAGAAAAAAAAAAAAAAAAAAACACACGAAAAACTAGATGCAGGAGCGTGTTTAGACGTAACTCACTAGCTAGCACAATGCTACATGGCAATAACTTCTCATGTTAGCAGCAGCAAACAGGCGAACTACAGATAACAGATTGAGTCGATCGGTCGATTATGCGGTCGATCCACCGCCCTCACTGGAAGGTCCGTCCAGTATTAAGCTCCCCCGAAAGCATGTGCGCGTGCAAACAAAACGCTAACTTTTCCCAGATGTGTGCTGCTTTATTTATACAGTTATACTTTTGTTGAGGATACTGATAGAGATGCAAGCAGACAGTTTTATTCCCGGGAAGAGTGATTTTCTGCAGCCATCAGATAGTGAGATTCAAACATGGATGTCAAAGGCGTTTGACATGGTATGTAAAGACTGACGTTTACTGTTTCTTCTACCAGTATTTACCATGACTGTAATTTCCCCTCCTATACTATAGTAACTGTGGTACTGTATTACTTTTACTGTAAATTTGCCTTTGTCGAAAAAGTATATGTATTTTGTAATTTTGTGTCTGAGTATTACAGTATCTCACAGAAGTGAGTACACCCCTCAGATTTTTGTAAATATTTTATTATATCTTTTCATGTGACAACACTGAAGAAATGACACTTTGCTACAATGTAAAGTAGTGAGTGTACAGCTTGTATAACAGTGTAAATTTGCTGTCCCCTCAAAATAACTCAACACACAGCCATTAATGTCTAAACCGCTGGCCACAAAAGTGAGTATACCCCTAAGTGAAAATGTCCAAATTGGGCCCAAAGTGTCAATATTTTGTGTGGCCACCATTATTTTCCAGCACTGCCTTTACCTTCTTGGGCATGGAGTTCATCAGAGCTTCACAGGTTGCTACTGGAGTCCTTTTCCACTCCTCCATGACAACATCACTGAGCTGGTGGATGTTAGAGACCTTGCGCTCCTCCACCTTCTGTTTGAGGATGCCCCACAGATGCTCAATAGGGTTTAGGTACCCTCAGCTTCTTTAGCAAGGCAGTGGTCGTCTTGGAGGTGTGTTTGGTGTTATCATATTGGAATTTTGCCCTACAGCCCAGTCTCCGAAGGGAGGGGATCATGCTCTGCTTCAGTATGTCACAGTACATGTTGGCATTCATGGTTCCCTCAATGAACTGTAGCTCCCCAGTGCCAGCAGCACTCATGCAGTCTCAGACTATGACACTCCCACCACCATGCTTGACTGTAGGCAAGACACACTTGTCTTTGTACTCCTCACCTGGTTGCCACCACACACGCTTGACACCATCTGAACCAAATAAGTTTATCTTGGTCTCATCAGACCACAGGACATGGTTCCAGTAATCCATGACCTTAGTCTGCTTGTCTTCAGCAAACTGTTTGCGGGCTTTCTTGTGCATCATCTTTAGAAGAGGCTTCCTTCTGGGACGATAGCCATGCAGACCAATTTGATGCAGTGTGCAGCGTATGGTCTGAGCACTGACAGGCTGACCCCCCACCCCTTCAACCTCTGCAGCAATGCTGGCAGCACTCATGGGTCTATTTCCTAAACACAACCTCTGGATATGACACTGAGCATGTGCACTCAACTTTGGTCGACCATGGCGAGGCCTGTTCTGAGTGGAACCTGTCCTGTTAAACCACTGTATGGTCTTGGCCACTGTGCTGCAGCTCAGTTTCAGATTCTTGGCAATCTTCTTATAGCCTACGCCATCTTTATGTAGAGCAACAATTCTTTTTTTCAGATCCTCAGAGAGTTCTTTGCCATGAGGTGCCATGTTGAACTTCCAGTGACCAGTATGAGAGAGTGAGAGCGATAACACCAAATTTAACACACCTGCTCCCGATTCACACCTGAGACCTTGTAACACTAACGAGTCAAATGACACTGGGGAGAGAAAATGGCTAATTGGGCCCAATTTGGACATTTTTACTTAGGGGTGTACTCACTTTTGTGGCCAGCGGTTTAGACATTAATGGCAGTGTGTTGAGTTATTTTGAGGGGACAGCAAATTTACACTGTTATACAAGCTGTACACTCACTACTTTACATTGTAGCTAAGTGTCATTTCTTCAGTGTTGTCACATGAAACGATATAATAAAATATTTACAAAAATGTGAGGGGTGTACTCACTTCTGTGAGATACTGTATATATAATAACTGTAGTTGCTATGGTATTTTGATTGTCATAGTAATGGTATATGGTAATAGTACTTTGGGTTGTTTTGAGAATAATATTAAACATATGAATTACTTTTAAAGGCAATTGAGGCCCTTGAGAATGGCGAGGTTCCAGTTGGCTGTCTAATGGTTTACAACAATGAGATTATTGGAAAAGGAAGAAATGAGGTGAATGAAACAAAAAATGTAAGTGACTTCACAATGTGACTAATTATTAATATTTAAAGAATCATAATTTATTATGATTCAATTTATTACAGTTTGTGTAAGCTAAAAATAATACTTAATCTAGCTGACTACAACCCTATGCTCCGGTATGTATCTGCAAATGATAATTTATCAGTTACACAACAATCATATTTTTTCGGATCTGTTAAGTTATTTATAAATACATAAACAATGCGGTTCATACAGACTGTGATGTGAATAATATGGAAGCCTGTTTCTGCCACTAAATATAAAAATAAAAACAGTAATTGCAACTATAAACTCGCGATAAACTTGAGATATAAACTCGCAATTGCGTGATTAAAAAGTCAGAATTCTGAGATAAAAAGTCGCAATTACTGTTTTTATTTTTTTATTTAGTGGCAGAAATGGGCTTTCATAGAATACACCTCTTCTATGATAGAATGTGATGGATATCATGTTTTCAATTTCTGAATTTAAATTCATTTTGATACTTTTATTTGAGTCAAAATGTGTATGTGGTGTAACAGTTTAGAGATTGTAAAAAATAAAAGTATCATTACAAGACTTATTTTCTTGTAAATGATTCATAATTAAGAGTTTATACTCAAGGTGTAAGGAAAATATTTGATTATGTTTCACTTTAGTGGTTGCATAATGTATGTTTCGAAGAACTTAGCGCTTGCAGTGTTATGAACTAGATTTTTAGAATAATTTCTTCTTTTTGTCATCTCAAACATCCTTATTTTCCTTTGACCCAAATATTACAGTATATTTATGTTATGTCAAGGCATTTTCATTAATGGTTTTTCCTAGTAAAGCAGGGAGAAACGTTTGGACTAGATGAAACAACCTGATGTCTGTGCCTGCTTTGCTCAAGGCTACTCGGCATGCAGAAATGGTGGCACTGGATCAAGTGCTCGATTGGTGCCGTTTCAGAGAGAAGGACCCGAAGGAGGTGTGTGAACAGACTGTACTTTATGTGACAGTGGAGCCATGTATCATGTGTGCAGCTGCTCTGCGCCTGCTTCGTATCCTTGAAGCCAAAATGTGGTTCACTATTAGTTTAACGATGTTTACACATATACTACCATTTAAAGGTTTGGGGTAGCTAAGATTTTTTTATGTTTTTGGAAAGAATCTCACCAAGGTTGCATTTATTTGATCAGAAATACATTTAAAAAAAAAATTTTTTTTGACTGTTATTGCAATTCAAAGGGTTTGTTCACCCAAAAATGAAAATTCTGTCATTAATTACTCACCCTCTACTAGGTACTAAAGACGTATTTAAAACAGTTCATGTGACTACAGTGGTTCAATCTTAATGTTATGAAGCGACGAGAATACTTTTTGTGCAAAATAACAACTTTATTCAGCAATATCTAGTGATGGACGATTTCAAAACACTGCTTCGTGAAGCTTGTTTCGAATCAGTGGCAAAGTCACGCCCCCCAGCGGTGAACTACTGAAATTTCAAAACACTTATCACATAACGAAGCCTTGTTACTGAAATCACGTGACTTTGGCAGTTTGATACGTGCTCTGAACCACTGATTCGAAACAAACGATTCATAAAGCTTTGAAGCTTCATGAAGCAGTGTGTTGAAATCGCCCATCACTAGATATTGTTTAATAAAGTCGTTATTTTGTTTTTTTTTGCGCACAAAAAGTATTCTCGTCGCTTCATAACATTAAGGTTGAACCACTGTAGTCACATGAACTGTTTTAAATACGTCTTTAGTAGCTTTTTTGGGCATTGAAATTGTTAATTGTCTTGCTGGCAATGCAGGCCTCTCTGAGCCATAATTAAAGCCATAATTAATGACAGAATTTTCATTTTTGGGTGAACTAACCCTTTAAAATAACTGTTTTCTATTCTGAATATATTTTAAAATGTAATTTATTCCTGTGATGACAAAGCTGAATTTTCAGCAGCCATTACCCGAGTTTTCAGTGTCACATGATCCTTCAGAAATCATCCTAATATGCTGATTTGGTGGCCAAGAAACATTTATTATTTTTAATCAATGTTGAAAACATTTGTGCCGCTTATTATTTTTGTTGAAATCATTTTTTCTTTCTGATTCTTTAAAGTTCACAGCATTTATTTAAATTGGAAACAGTGTGTAACATTATAAATGTCTTTACTGTCACTTTTGATTAGTTTAATGCGTCCTTGCTGCATAAAACTATGAATTTTTTTTTTGGTTTTTATTGTCTAGCAGTATTAAAATGATGATGTCATCGCTAAATGGACACCTTAACATTTAGACAGACATACCTCTTGTTGTATATGGGTGCAAAAATGAGCGGTTTGGAGGCTGTGGCTCCGTCCTGGACATCTCATCAGATCATTTACCACAGACTGGAACTACATTTAAGGTAAAAGAATTCCCTCCAATTCCTATCCAGTTCAATTTGAATTCCAGCTCATGCTCCAAATTCTGAATTTTGCCCAGCCGTTCTGTGTGGCTAGAATATTTTTCTTGTAGGAACTTCCACATTCCCTAGATTTTAGTCTAGACCACATTGCATATTTTTGCTGTAGCACATGCTTATTTGCTTATTACAGTGCATCGCAGGCTATAGAGCGGAAGAAGCCGTTGAAATGCTCAAGACATTTTATAAACAAGAAAACCCAAATGGTAAGGGAAATCTTTTTAATGTAAGCATGATAATGTCTATTGATGTTTTCATTGACATGATGTTTTTTTTCTCCCATTTGTTAGCTCCCAAACCTAAAGTGAGGAAAGATTTGAACAGTCCACCAGGTGGAGCTGTAGTCATTCAGGTAAATCAAGGACTACAAGATGAGAAGAGAGAAACAATTGCTCCTTTGAGCTGAAATGGAAAATATTTGAACATTCAGACTTTTACAAGACCTTGTATCTCAATGAATTTGCCATCTTTTTGAGATCATTGATTTTAATCTTTTTGAGGAACCACATTGCCTCATCAGCCAGACCACATCGCTCGTAAACCTCCAGGCCTCTTCTTCTCTGTGGCTGGACGCAGTGAATCTCTTCACAGCATGTAGAAGCAAAGGACTGGGCCTGTTCTGCATTAAAGCACAGGTTCTTCTCCAGCTTTTGCTCTCTTTGTGTCCTTAAACAACCCAGAACACTGGTTCTGAACTCTCAATGATCTCAGTCTTGGGCTCACTAGCAGATGTAGGGCAGACCCAGGTGGAGTTTCCACTTACTTCATTGCCAGAAAATTTAAAGGGATAGTTAAAAATTAATTTCTGTCATTATTTTCTCACCATACTTTTTTTCTTCCATGAAGCAAAAAAGGTGAATTTTATAAAGAATATCCACCTAGTTTTTTTTTCAATATAATTAAAGTGAATGAAGACTGAGGCTGTCAAATTTTAATGTAGCAAAAAAATACAATAAAAGTATCATAAAACATAGCTTTGTTTTATATCCTTTTGTGTTCCCTGGAAGATGAAATGTCACACAGGCTTGGTATGACTTGAAGGTGAGTAAATAATGACTAAATCATTCATTTTAAGTGAAATATTTGAAGATTTTTCCTTTTGGTTTGCCTTTTTTTTTTTTTTTTTTTTTCATGCACACTAACTTTCAAAAACACTGAACCTTCTTTGTTGTTTCCTCTTAGTGTTGTTTTAGTATTATTTCTATATAATGTTATATTTTTATTAGTATTTTGAATTAACTTTAATTTTTTATATTTTCAGCTTTCATTTTAATTTTTGTTTGATTTTTAGTAATTTTGTAATGTGCTTTTTTCATTACTATTTTTTTTTTCCAAAATTTCAAATTTTCATTTAGTTTTTCAACAATTTCATTTAATATTTGATTTAATTTCAGCTTTATTTCAGTTAACAAAAATATTTATAATAGTTTTAGTTAATAATAACCCTGATTTGCTCACTTCCACTTGTGAAAGTATTCATGTCGTGTTGCATTTCTGGCTATTAAAGTATAACTTAGCTCTCATGAGCGATACCATAATGGTTTCAAAACCCCACATTATTAAATTGCCATGTAATGTATTATTAGTGGCTGGAAGTGGGTTTTCTGTGGGTGCGTATGAAAGAGAAATCAAGCGGTTTTGGAAGTAGATATGAGGTGTCTGAGATCTTTAGGTCTGTCATTTTTCAAAGCCTGTCGTCTTACATGGTTATGGGTTCTGCCGGCCATATCATATGAATCTGAAACATTTCCTCGGTCAGTTACTGCTCTGTTATTGTCATTGTAAGTAGAGAACCCATGGGTTTAATTGTTTTGTGATGAATGATCAGACATTGAGAGCTCACAGCTGGCTTTTTTAATATGAACATACTATCTTGATGTTGAAATGACAGGAGCTGTCATTAATAAATACAAATAATAATTTAGATTCATTGTGTAAGTAGTTTGGTCTTAGTAACCGATTCAAAACAACAGAGCACTGGTCCCACACCTGGTAAGCATTTGACAGGTGTTATGCCCTGGCAGTGTTACGCCATGAGTCAGTGTGAATAAAGAACATCATAAAACAAGCTGCATCCACCTACGCGCTCCCTGTTCACATGGAATGAGAACAATATTTTGTCTAACTCTTTATCCATAGACGGTGTTTCATAATGCTTCATTCATAGAGTGAATCAAAGTAACGCATTACAACAAGTAGCCTACAAGTAACGCACGTTAGTTATATACTTTTGTATTTAATCTCACTTTATTAACCAATGTCTTCACTGCAGACCTTAATAAATTATATATATATATATATATATATATATATATATATATATATATTTTTTTTTTTTTTATTGCTGAAGAGTGTTGAACTTTGCTTTGGTTGAATTTTCTTCTCCTGCATCTTCTTCTCTAATCCAGAATAGCGACACGGCTGTAGGGTTTGTTTGAGCTGCACCCTCTACTGTACAGGCGTGAATTTGCATTTCCTTCAGTTCACAAGACCACCAATGTACGTTAAGACAATTAATGAAGCTTAGACAGTGTGATCCAAAGTGTTAAAAGGTGTAGTAATTTATAGATGTGTGAAGTCCAGACCTGTTCATTTATCATTGAGCTGTCCTTCAAATGCATCCTGCACACCATTTGCACTGCACAAAATCAGCTGTATTCACCTCATTTACATATTTTTTTATTTTTTTAAAGTTTGTTAATACACGTTAGGGAACCGTTCAGTTTGGTACTTCTACATGCAGGAGAGGCAGTGTTAATGAGGAGACTATGAAGTGTCGTTCTGAAATTAACACTCTTGACAGAGAATTTAAGCGCACACACACACACACGCACGCACACTTTCACTCTCTCCACACGCTGCCAAACACAGTGCCCAGACTAAATTGTCAACTAGACTGTTGTCAGGCAGACCTATCTGAATTTTAAGTGTAATATTTATGATGGATCATAATTAAATTTAATTGCCAGTCATTGTTGAAGGTATTCTTCATCTATTTTTTGACGATTCCTCCAAGAATAAAAAATGATGCATGATGGGGTGTGAATATGAAACAGGAGAGTATTTTGACAGTTTCGTCTGAAAATTTAAATGTGATAATACAAGGTTTCTCATTATCGGTTTTCTTTGAAACAGCCCGAGAGGCTGTTGCTCCTCACATATCCACTTTTATCGCATGGCATTTCACTTTTCAGTTGCACCAAGTTCTTTTTCTTGGCTGTTCGGGACACATTTCGGACTTTAAATTGTACTTTAAGGGGATGAGGTTCAGCAGGGCCTGGTTATTTGGACTTGTCCATCAAAAGGTGATTGTTATTCCTTGTCGAACGAACCTTTTCCTCAGGCCTGAAATGTGTGTGTTTCTCATTAAAAGAAGTCCAGCTCTGCACAAAGGAATTGTTATGTTTGGGCAACATCTGTGTCTTAAAAGGCCAGGGCAAAAAGGCCAGAGAAAATATAGGCCAAACATTAAATCATAAGTACAACAATTTTTTCCTCTGTAATTGAATGGTTGGCTCTACTTTTCCCACAGAATTGTGGTGCGTCTGTGTGTAAGGGGAGAAAGAAAATAGCTGAGTGAAGACTGTAGGTTTCGTTTCACCCTTCCTCTATGTCCACAGCTTCGGAAGAACATAAAAATGACAATGAGAAAATGGGATTTTCAAAAGTTTTTTTTTTATTAATAAAAAAAGAAAAAACAACATATATTAGTGAAGGAAACAAAAAGGCTAGTCATATCCATGAGATAGGAAGAATTACATCCCTTTAAGATAAAAAAAAGTTATTTAAATGGAAGGTAACACTTTACAATAAGGTTCCATTTGTTAACAAAGTTACTTTTTTTACTGTTTTATTTTAAATTTTAAAACATTTACAAATACATTTTTAAAACTAAGTTTTATGAAAGAACAAAAATGAACAATTGTATTTTATTTACCTGTCACACATCCTGATTTTGCCGAGTCGGACAGCATATTTTGTTGATCCTGGAACAACATTCTTGTCTGAATTTTTTTCATAACCATATCCCTACCCCTAAGCCTAACCCTACCCATAACTTATCCCTGAAATCAGAGGGAAATGATAGGTGAATAACACTGATGTAGAAGCACCTAATCCTGGTTGTAAGCCTAAACTTGACATAAACTGTAAACTTGTGTCTCCAATCTGATTGGTTGATTGGAATGTTGTTCCAGAATCAACAAAGATGTTCATGCAGTAATGTTACACTTGGTGAAATCAGGTTCTGCATTACATGTCACCCCCCTTTTTGAGCATAGCTCTGAACTTAAAAGTGAATGCTTTGGAATACAGACCTAAGGCTGGTGTCTTTTTAAAGAAGACACTCAACAGACTATTGCATAAGTGAAAGAAGCTTAAAAAAATAAATAAAAATGCTAAAAGTTATAGAAGTTTGTTTACTCTAAAGAAAATACTGAACTTAAAAAAAATTTTTATTTCATAAAACAAATTATAGTTTACAAAACAATTTGCACTCTAAAATAGCTACAAAATCAAAGCCATATGTCTAACCAAATTGCATTCCAAATTTGAAGTTGATATCACAAAATAAAAACTTCGTTTTAAGGTACCATTTTCATGGTAACGCAATGCCCAATATTAAAACGTTTTTCACAGGATGAATTTTCAGTGTTTAAGCTTTCGAATGATACCTAATTTATGATGATTACTAAAATATGTGATGGGGGAAAAAAAGACCATAAAGCGCACCAAGTGTGCCGCTACCGAGACACCGACACCAATGACGCTTTTCCAGTGCATGGTATGGCTCGGCTCGGTTGATTCTGGAACAACATTCCAATCAACCAATCAGATTGGAGACACAAGTTTACAGTTTATGTCAAGTTTAGGCTTACAACCAGGATTAGGTGCTTCTACATCAGTGTTATTCACCTATCATTTCCCTCTGATTCCCTCATACCATAAATTAAATACATGAATTATTCAATTTAATTTTCAAGCCAATACAGGTCTGTGCTTTAGTTAAGGGGCAGTAATGAGGATGAGATAAATATTGGTTTGAACTCCAAAGAAGAGAAGGAGGCAAGGGTCTTCAGTCCATTTTGGTCTTGTCTGATTCTAGAGTGCCTAGAAAAAGAAAAAAAAAATGCATTTTTATATGGATATCATTAGGCATGCACCAATGTTCATGGATGACGTATTTTTGTAGGCCAAAGCCCAGAAACGAGTTAGCATTTTAACACTTCCAGTTCCATCGTCCTGAAGTCAGTGGGTTTTTAAATGGGCTTTTGGTTAAATGCTTGAAATAAGGTCTGTGGTGAACACAAACCTTTTTTTCTACAATATAAAATACCTTAGTAATGCCCTCTTGTGAAAGAGTTGTCGGAAGCTTAGTGATGTTGACGTTGAAGTCATGTGACTGTGGTGTAGTTCGTTAATAGCCTACATTTAGCTTTTGACTTCTGCCGATTGTATTTAAGCTTTAAAGTTGTGTTCATTTGTGAAGATTATCACAATAAAAAAGCAATGTAAGAATCATAAGCTTTTGTTAGTCACAGACATTATTTTCTACAATAATCCAAAAGCCAATGGAAAAATCCTATTGGGTTTTTGTCGAGGGAATCAGGGTGATGCTAACTTCCGGGTTAGCCTACAAAAATACGTCATCCCTGCATTACTCTATATAGACGTTTTGGCTGATACCGATAACCGATGATTATATTATGACCTTAACTGTTATGATGGATATTTAAGCAATATCACATGAGCAAGAGGGTTGTATTGAAGGTGACTGTATTGAAGTTGAAGGTGATCTACAGCAGGCATATAAAAGTATTCATCAATCAGGCATTACATTATGACCACTGACAGGTGAAGTGAATAACACTGATTATCTCTTCATCACAGCACCTGTTAGTGGGTGGCATATATTAGGCAGCAAGTGAACATTTTGTCCTCAAAGTTGATGTGTTAGAAGCAGGAAAAATGGGCGAACGTAAGGATTTGAGCGAGTTTGACAAGGGCCAAATTGTGATGGCTAGATGACTGGGTCAGAGCATCTCCAAAACTGCAGCTCTTATGGAGTGTTCCCGGTCTGCAGTGTTCAGTATCTATCAAAAGTGGTCCAAGGAAAGAACAGTGGTGAACCGGTGTCAGGCTCATGGGCGGCCAAGGCTCATTGATGCATGTGGGGAGGCTGGCCTGTGTGGTCCGATCCGTTAGACGAGCTACTGTAGCTCAAATTGCTCAAGAAGTTAATGCTGGTTTGCGTATGGGGCTGCATAGCTGCAGACCAGTCAGGGTGCCCATGCTGACCCCTGTCCACCACCGAGAGCGGCAACAGTGGGCATGTGAGCATCAGAACTGGACTACGGAGCAATGGAAGAAGGTGGCCTATAGTCGGATGAATCACATTTTCTTTTACATCACGTGGATGGCCGGGTATGTGTGCGTTGCTTACCTGGGGAACACATGGCACCAGGATGCACTATGGGAAGAAGGCAAGCTGGCGGAGGCAGTGTGATGCTTTGGGCAATGTTCTGCTGGGAAACCTCGGGTCCTGCCATCCATGTGAATGTTACTTTGACACATACCACCTACCTAAGCATTGTTGCAGACCTTGTACACCCTTTCATAGAAATGGTATTCCCTGGTGGCTGTGGCCTCTTTCAGCAGGATAATGCGCCCTGCCACAAAGCAAAAATGGTTCAGGAATGGTTTGAGGAGCGCAACGAGTTTGAGGTGTTGACTTGGCCTCCAAATTCCCCAGATCTCAATCCAATCGAGCATCTGTGGGATGTGCTGAACAAACAAGTCCGATCCATGGAGGCCCCACCTCACAACTTTCAGGACTTAAAGGATCTGCTGCTAACATCTTGGTGTCAGATACCACAGCACACCTTCAGGGGTCTAGTGGAGTCCATGCCTCAACGGGTCAGGGCTGTTTTGGCAGCAAAAGGGGGACCAACACAATATTAGGAAGGTGGTCATAATGTTATGCCTGATTGGTGTATTTTGTGAATTGCAATTTGCTTTCAGGGCAATTAGTAATAATTATTATCAGTATGTGGTTACATTCTTGCTTGCAACTTCAGCATTATGCTGGTAATTAAAATGCAGTAACTAAAGCTGATGCCATATATTTTGCATCACAAAATATTAGTATTCTCTTCAACGGTTTCCTTAGTATTTTTCTTTAATATTTTAGCACAATTGTTGGATACTGCAGTGACATATTCAAGATCTGTGATCTCTTGGCAACTGATTGTGCATTTCAACAAGCTGTTCAAACCGTGAGTCAGAGTGAACAACAGCACAAAGCATTAGTGACGGAAGTGTTCATGATTAGTTTAGCTGGAGGGGCTGTTGGAGATTACAGTACCACTGCTTTGGACATAAGAGGGAGATCTTGTACTGAGGACAAAGGGACAAAGATCAGCTCCATAGGAGAGCGAGTGTGTGTCTGTGTGTGTATGCTGCCTCGGTGATTTGCAGGTCAGTGTCAAACAGGTGGGAGGAAGAGAAGCCTTCGCCGTCTGCTGCTCTCAGACTGCTCACGGGCTCTGTTCCCATCTGCCGTGCGCTGCCTTTGGCGGCACTACACCCACGATGCACTGCTCTCAGTCTATAGCGTTAACAGGTGGAGGAGTGTGCGTGGGTGCATCAGGAAGCTAAGCGGGATGTATATGTACTTGAGGGAAAGTGTATAATGTCTCTAGCCGTTATGCCAGCGTGGGTGGGGGAGCAAGAAAATTTGCTAGACATGATAAACATTCAACTCACACATGTAGCCAGTCAATGGTGGAAAACACAAAATCAGAAACGCACACACTCACTTAAAGTGATAGTCTTGTCGTTGTCATTCCAAACCTGTATTTTTTATTTTGCTGAGGAACACAAAAGGATGGTGTTTACACTGCTCTTTTCCATAGAAAGTGAGCAAGGAAAAAAATCACAATAAAACACTACAGAAAAGTCTGTTTCTTGTTTTGTTTTTTGTTTTTTCAAGGCCTTCTAAAACCACACAATAAATTTATGTAAAGGAAAGACTGCAAGTTGTTATTTAGTGAAAATCCTTACCAGTAAGGACGGGCCTCTGCGGTATGACAATATACACTGCCCGGCCCCCCAAAAAAGTTGCTGTTTAGATTTTAATAGGCAAATACTTAAGAGTCTATGGACTGATCATTATTACAGTGATTATTATGTTTCTAGCATGTTATATGTTTGGCAATGGTTCTTTTAATCCTTAAAGATGGAGTGTGTAGCTTTTCATTTCTTAAACAACCGTGTAGGAAGACACATAATTGCCATATTCCAGGATGACAATGTCAAGATTTACCAGGGTTAAAATTGTGAAAGAATGGTTCAGTTCAGAGAGCATGAAGAATCATTTTCACACATGAACTGGCTCCTCTGAGTCCAGACCTTAATTTCATTGAAAGTCTTTGGGGATGTGCTGGAGGAGACTTTACAGAGTGCTCACCTCTTGCATAGTCAATACAAGATCTTGATCAAAAGTTGATGCACCTCTTGATGGAAATAAATGTTGTGATGTTATTTTCATAAAGAAGTGCATACATTTTTGGTCATGTTCTTGTATTGACTATGCAAGAGGTGAGCACTCTGTAAAGTCTCCTCCAGCACATCCCCAAAGACTTACACTGAGGTTAAGGTCAGGACTCAGAGGTGTGTGAAAATGATTCTTCATGCTCCCTCCCAAATATTCTTTCACAATTTGAGCCTGATGAATTTACACATTTTCAGTCAATAACTGCTTAAAGTTATTGAAACTTAGACATTGAAGCTTGTTTTTTTCACAGTAAAAATAAAAAAGGAAATTGCAAATTTTTATCTCGCAATTCAGACTTTATAACTTGCAATTACAAGTTTATATATTACAATTCTAAGAAAAAAAAAAGACAGAATTGCAAGATATAAACACAATTCTGAGGAAAAAAGTCAGATCTGTGAGATAAAAAGTTGAAAAATCCTTTTTTCATAGTGAAAACAAGCATCCATACTTCAATAGTTATCAGCTATAAGATAAAAATACATGGCTTATCAGTATCAGCCAGATTTTAATATTGATGCTTCCCAAGTCTGTTCCTCACACAACGCCATCGTATAGCTTCATAAGACTTGGAATATAGTGCATGAGTCATATGGACTGTGTCATTTATGGTGTTTTTTTTGTGTGTGTGTGTGTTCCTCAGTAGATACAGGTTTGGACTGACTTGAGGGCAAATAAATGACAGAATTTTCATTTTTTAGGTGAACTATCCCTTTAACTTACTCTTTGAGGAATCCCAGATGTAGTTGTTCAGGATTTCTCCCAAAACGTAGTAGACGTTGATCAGAGCCGTGAGGCAGATGAAGAAGAAAATTCTGGCCATGGGCCCGATGTGCTCCAGCAAAGGATAAACCCACACCCCCGTCATGCTGTGCACCCAGCACATCCTATGAAAGCGAGACAGAGAAAATCTGTTACCTTTGCACCCATGATCTGTCTAATGTGTTTGTCCTTCTGTCTGCTAAATCCAGCGTTTGAAAGGCTGCAGAAGCAGTCACCACACTGTCAATGTGTCTACCATTCATGTCTGTGAATGCTAGACACTGCTCTTTTTGTTACGATGCAGTGCTGCTTCAATAATTTTTTTTGCTAGAGCAATTTTAATGCCGTCACATGGTTATAATCTACAGCCTGACAGTCCGTTTATGTAATGGATTGTGTCTGTTTAATCTACTCCTGCACTCATAACCTTAGCTTTAATATTTGATGAATATTAAAGAAGGCCCATCTACCTACTTTTCAAATGCCTTGTTTTCTCAGACTGGTGAAATAGAGTGTATAAAAGCTGTCTCTGGAAGGTAATCCTCATGTAAAGCTGCCTATGGATTTAACAACTGCAGGGAAGTCTTATTCCCTGACTAAATAAAAAGCAATGCCTAATCAGCTTAATTTAGGAAAGGGAAATAAGACAGAGAGGTGTGTGCTGATAATCTTGTACTTAAGGTGATTTTGACAGAAGCCTCCTCCGTGCTGTCAGACTAGTTTAGTATGGCTGCAAGGACTTTCTTAACATTGCTAATTAATCTGTTATATGCAAGACTAAATAAATCCTTTGCTGATAATTTTCCAAAGATTTCTGGGGCACTGAATCTGGGGTTGTATCTGCAAAAGGCACTTTACATGAATTGGGTACAACTCGAATTCCGGAAAAGTTGGGACGTTTTTTTAAATTTGAATAAAATGAAAACTAAAAGACTTTCAAATCACATGAGCCAATTTTTTTTTTCACAATAGAACATAGATAACATAAATGTTTAAACAGAGAAATTTTAAAATTGTATGCACAAAATGAGCTCATTTCAAATTTGATGCCTGCTACAGGTTTCAAAATAGTTTGGACGGGGCATGTTTACCATGGTGTAGCATCTCCTCTTCTTTTCAAAACAGTTTGAAGACGTCTGGGCATCGAATTTATGAGTTTCTGGAGGTTTGGTGTTGGAATTTGGTCCCATTCTTTCCTGATATAGGTTTCCAGCTGCTGAAGAGTTTCGTGGTCATCTTTGACGTATTTTTCATTTAATGATGTGCCAAATGTTCTCTATAGGTGAAAGATCTGTACTGCAGGCAGGCCAATTCAGCACCCGGACTCTTCTATGACAAAGTCATGCTGTTGTGATAGCTGCAGTATGTGGTTTTGCATTGTCCTGCTGAAATACACAAGGCCTTCCCTGAAATAGATGTCGCTGGAAGGTTTCTCTCCTCTGTAGCCCGGAGGACACCACGTCTGTAATTTCCAACAAGAATGTCAAATTTGGACTCGTCTGACCATAGAACACTTTTCCACTTTGAAACAGTCCATTTTAAATGAGCCTTGGCCCCCTTGGCTGGCGCTTCTGGACCATGTTCACATATGGCTTCCTTTTTGCATGATAGAGCTTTAGTTGGCATCTGCAGATGGCACGGCGGATTGTGTTTACCGACAGTGGTTTCTGGAAGTATTCCTGGGCCCATTTAGTAATGTCATTGACACAATCATGCCGATGAGTGATGCAGTGTCGTCTGAGGGCCCGAAGACCACGGGCATCCAATAAAGGTCTTCGGCCTTATCCCTTACGCACAGAGATTTCTCCAGGTTCTCTGAATCTTTTGATGATGTTATGCACTGTAGATGATGAGATTTGCAAAGCCTTTGCAATTTGACGTTGAGGAACATTGTTTTCCACAATCTTTCACAGATTGGAGAGCCTATGCCCATCTTTACTTCTGAGAGACTCTGCCTCTCTAAGACATCCCTTTTATAGATAATCATGTTACAGACCTGATATCAATTAACTTAATTAGTTGCTAGATGCTTTTTCAGTCATTTGTTGCCACCGTGCCAACTTTTTTGAGACCTGTAGCAGGCATCAAATTTGAAATGAGCTCATTTAGTGGATAAAAGTGTAAAAATTTCTCTGTTTAAACATTTGTTATGTTATCTATGTTCTATTGTGAATAAAATATTGGCTCATGTGATTTGAAAGTCTTTTAGTTTTTATTTTATTAAAATTTAAAAAATGTCCCAACTTTTCCGGAATTCGGGTTGTACAAAACAGGGCTTAAAACTCCTAAAATATCTTTTTTTCAACAAATGTTGTCAACCTCAGGAGGTCAAACTGAATGTTATATAAACTGTTTTATTTTCTATTCATTTTATGAGGCTTACCATTTTTTTCCAACCTTGTTGCCAATTTGAGACTAATTGGGTCTAAATAGTGTAAAAGTCCAGATTTGTGTGATTTTGTTATTTGTTTAGCCAAGAATAATGATTATATTATATACATATATTAATTATTAATATGTATGATTAATCTTATTTATCATTATTTATTATTTATTAATTAATTATAACATCACCTCATATTATATTTATCATAATAATTCATAATTATTTTTAATAATACTAATAATATGTACAATAATAATGATAATATTTATAATAATTATTAAAACAATTATTAATATGTATAATTAATCTTATGTATTTTTCGTAATTATAACATCACCTTTTATTATATTTATGAATCATAATTATTATTTATTATTAATAACAATAATATTTATTAAAATATAAAATAACTATTAATAGCTATTAATTATAATTTTTTACATTTATTAATATAACATTATTATGCTAATATTATAACATTAATAATAATATTAACAACAACAATAATAACAATAACATTACTTATTATTATTGTTGTTGTCATTTTTAAACTACACCAGAATGTGTAACAGGGTCGCAGATATAGCCTAAAGCTAGTTAACCATTTGTTGGTTTGTATTTATTAATAAACTTAAATGTTCTATAAAGAGACAAGCCAAAGTCTCCATTTTAAGTGGGGATACAGACGTTTCATGTGTATAAAACTACCTCCCTTTCTAGGTTAATTTCATGTTAGATGATAGTTTACATGGGATTTGTGCCTCTAATGCTTTTACAATGTAATGCAAGACCAAAGTTTACCCTATTTGTGGAAAGTGCCAGAATTCGAGCAAATTAATTATTGTGCAGAAAGACATAAGGAAATGATTTGGAGGTCATGAAGATCAGGTGGCCAGATGGAATCTATCTTTTGATTGACACTGTGCTAGAACAATGCAAAGTCAATTTACCCTGATCATCATACCTACAGGGAGTCCTTTGTAAATTAACCCAGTGTGATATTAAAAATGACTGTGCTGGAAGGGGAGATTTACCATACAACATATCCCACAGCAAACGTGCACACCGCCAAGAGTCCACAGGACCTGCTGGGATATCGATGGTGTGTTGTTCTCATCTCAATTATGATGAAAGGAAGAACTGTTGTGTGCTGAAAAGGACATAAACACAGCATAGTTAGCTTTACAAATGATTCTAAAGCATAGAATCTCACCACATTTTAATGCACTGGCTCTTGCAAAGCCAAATTTTCTGGGAAGTTTTTAAATGTTCACTTTCTAAATGTGATTTCAATGTAGATTGATAGTTCTTGTATATGCAGTATCTGTTTTATGTTACTCTGATATCCTTTGGACTATTGACTAGATTATAAATATTACAATTTTGAAGCTCCAATCAAAGTATTTCCTTTAATAACGCCAACAAATTATAAAATGGTTATCGCGAGAGGGCCAATGATAATCATTACAAACTCAGTTGTTGAAATGTAATTTACAAGTGGAATGGGATCACATTTACATCCAAATGCTTATTAATCTGCACAGAATGAAACCCAAACCACAAAGTGTACCTATAATCTGCTTAAAACATCTGATTTTAGTCAGATTTACTGAATCAAAAGTGCTGTTTTTCACTGTGTCTGGATCACAACTTCAATCAAACCCAAACAATTGCTGAGTAATTCTTTCTATTATTTTATGTTGCTTCACAAAAGCCTAGATCACAAACGCTTGTTGATAAAGACATTTACAAAGCAGGATAAAGCAAGTGGTGTATGGCAAAAATAGGCTATGGATAATGTGACCATCTATGCAATAGAGATGTCAAACAGCTATTTTTTTCAGCCATCTCGACTAACTCGCCGTTCCACTCTTCCGACCACCTGTGCTAGGACCGAGAATAGAACGGTTACACAACTTCAAGCAAAATTACTCAGTAAAGAAGATACAAGAAGTGAAAAGGAAGCTGGGTGTGGATTCATGCCAAGTGTTTGACAAACAAGCTGACATGGTTTCATGCACATGAAAAGATGGAGGAATGCTAGACGAGCCAAGCCTGGGCGGGAGCTTCTTCTACCATGTGAGTGACGAGAATGCGTGAGATATCATCATTATAACCATTACTACCATTATGCAAGCCAATACAAACACTTCAAGTCAAGGATGGTAACATACACTTAGTTTATTGTTTTTTTTTTTTTTTTAAATGTAGAGCTGAACATCCGTTTCATTTTTTATGAGAGTGCTACTGTAAATGACGTAGGCTGGTAAGAGTTGTGCGTGTAAACCTCACTCCCCTGATCTCAGCGACTGACACTAGAGACTGCGGTCCTTAGCTTCCTTGGTAGAGCACCCGACTCCCATGCCGGCGGACCTGGGTTCGAGTCCCGCTTAGAGTGGGCAGTTCGAACAGGAGGGGTTACATTGGTGCCGTGACCCGGATGGGAGTGAGGTTTAGAGGGGTTAACGTAACGGACGTAGGCTTGTAAGAGCTGTGGGTGTAAACCTCACTCCCCTGATCTCAAGAGGCGCTCTAGCGACTGACGCTAGAGACTGTGGTCCTTAGCCTCCTTGTTAGAGCACCCGACTCTCATGCCGGTGCACCCGAGTTTGAGTCCCGCTTAGAGCGGGTGGTTCGAACAGGAGGGGTTACACTACCATGTGCATCGTGCATGAAAAAATAGTCAGACTGATCGTTAAAAGTTGCGGTGATGACATAACATATTACATTATGTCAGTATTAAAGGCTAATAATTTTAAAACAGACATTTATTGTGTACTTAAAGGGATAGTTCACTCAAAAATGAAAAGTCTGTCATCATTTACTCACCCTCATGTCATTCCAAACCCATAAGACACAAATTAAGATATTTTTAATTTTCCGTCTCGCCATTGAAAGTTCAGGTAACCAAAACTCAAAAGATTCAAACAGCTCATAAAGGCATCGTAAAATGAATAAATGTTTTTTTTGGCATTGATGGTACCATGAAGAACCTTAAAAATCCTTGGAATTGTACATACACTATCTATTGTACAAGAGGTTTTTTACAGTCAAAAAAAGTTCTTCAGATTAAGAAAAAAATGGTTCTTTTAAGAACTGTTCATTGAAAGGTTATTTGGGGAACAAAAAATGGTTCTTCTATGTTAAATCTGTTTATTATATAAAGCGATTGTATCTCACAGGACTTGGATTAAACCGCTAAATTTATATGGACTCATTTTTACGATGCCTTCATAACGTGTTTTGAATATTAACCAAAGTCTTGGGGGCGAGTAAATGATGACAGAATTTTCATTTTTTTGGTGAACTATCTATCCCTTTAATGTTAAGTATCATGGGACTCCTTTCATTGCATGTTCACTTCCACCGTCAGTCACCAGATGGCAACCTTCTTACATAAAGACAGTCAAAACTCTCGCTCTCTGCACATCTTGCCTCAATTGACCCCACGCCTGTGTTGGAAACGCCATCCAAAGGAAGACTTATGAGCCTTACTGAAATTACATGACATGCTGATATTCTGATATGCTTTTAACATGCCACCACAGCTCTTATTGAACCCGCTTTTGCAACACATAATCATATTTCCACGCTAAATAAAAAGCAGACCACATTTACCGGGCTTTCCCTAGATGTGAATGCGCCAACCCGCTTAAAACTCGGATGCTGGGTGTTTAAGTCCTTAGCGAGTTGACGTCTCATCAGATCAGCAGGTCTGAACTTGTCTTTGACAAGTGTCAGGAGTGAGATGTACAGTCAGTGAGAAAGCAGCTATTTGTGTGTGCGTGTCATCCTGTGACTGAACCCATGATGTGCTAGTTACCAGTTATGAGTCACGTTACTGCTAACCAAACAGATACTGTAACGTTCTAGAAAAGCGGCCACTGTCAATCAAAAGTCATATACTATAAGTTGGTTGATCAGCTCTGATTCACTGTGACTCAGTTTTCAGCATGTAGTTGGTGTCTTCACCAGTGTTGTTCATGTTTACAGAGTATCATAAGCACCTCACTATAAAAAATCAAGGCAATGTGATGCATTGAGATTTTTTTTGAGTCTTAATATCTTTTCTCCGTGACACTACTTAGTTTACCCAAGTTTAATTTGTTTGTTTACTGAAGACAAAATATGCCATATAGCCAAGTGTAAAATAAGTGTCAAATAGTCAAATAGTACTGCATGTATATCACATATCAGTGGTCAAAAGGATTTTCAAAATGATTCTTCTATCACTTCCTCCTTCTAAAGCTAAGAACTGTTTGACGACTATCACCGTCATTGAGGTTTGTTGCGGTCTATGTGCATCCTTGTGCAACTTTTGCACCTAATGCCTTTGCTTTGCAATATGTTCTCTTTAGATTTGCTTGTCATATGAAGTCATTTGAAAGAATAAAATGCCAACAAGCTATAATAACTCATAATAGTCTTGACACTAAATTAATGGCTGAACAGATTGTTTTGCATGAATATATACATTTTATATATATATATATATATATATATATATAAAAGAAGTTATTACTGTATTAATACTTTTATTAGGCAAGGATAACCAAATGTACTTTTTTCTGTTTCAAAATTTACTTTAATTCTATTTCAAATAAATGTTGTTCTTTTGAACTTTCGATTCATCAAAGAACCTTGAAATTTTTTTTATTACGATTTCTATTTTCTACAAAAAAATATTAAGCTGCACAACTCTTTTCAGCACTGATACTAAGAAATGTTTCTTGAGCAGCAAAACAGCATATTAGACTGAATTCTGAAGGAACAGAAAATAGAAAACAATTATTATAATTGTAATAATATTTCACAATATCATTGTTTTTACTGTCATTTTAATCAAATCAATGCAGCCTATAAGCATAAGAGGTTATGCAGTAGTGGCAAAAAGTAATGTCTGGCCTAGGAAAATTTACATCTTCACCCTTTATTTAAATATTGTTAAAGATTTTGTAATCATATTACATAGTTGTGCTTAGAGTCAATTGTTTTATTTGTTATAACTCAATGAAACATGCCAAATTGTGCAGACATAATTTTTGGCCAGGAGGTCATACAAAGAAATTATGAATGCATGCAAAGACAAGAGAGAACCAACGAAATATTAATAACTGATTATGCTTTTCCTGTGAGCTTTTTGTTTTTATATGCATTTTTTTGCATAGTAAAATAAAACCTGAAGTTTGCCTTTTCTTGCCAAATAATTTTGTCTGATAAATAGCTTTACCAAGTTTAGTGTTTTGATTATTTTTTATCATATTTAAAATATTTTAAAAAATATAAAATATTTTCCTCATATTTTGATAGTTTAATTAAACTTGTAGTGTCATAAAAACAAATATCCCCTTCTGACATCACTTTTGGACACTAGTGTATATATCAATCATCAATCCATTTTGCAGAAATGTGTCTATGTACACATCCAGACAGACATCTTTACCTGTTTTCTCAGCACCATGAGTGCAGCGTTTTTAAAGACATAGGCCTGGTTTCACAGACAGGGCTTAGATTAAGCCAGGATTAGGCCTTAGGGTGCGTTCACATTTGTAGTTCGGTTCGTTAGGTTCATTTGGTCCGGACCAAAAAAGAAAAAAAAAACATTTAGTCCTGGTCCGATTAGCGTTCAGATTGGCAATTTTATCACTGAACCAAAAGATACCGAACCTAAAGGCATAGGGATACATTCACAACCTGATTGGTCGGATTTTATGACGTATTGCCTATTTGGAGACAGAACATACCAAACATCCAAAACAATGCTGTGTGCTGAGGTAAATGTGCTTGTTGTGTGTGCGTAGGCTGCATACGATGGTATTTTGGCCAGCTGGGAACTCGTGAAGAGCTTATTAAATGTGTAAAGGACTCAAAACAACGGCGGGAATCCCTCTGTCACACACACAAATGATCTGCTGTGTGGAGACGCGCGTCTGATGCCTATGATGGGCAAACTCGTGACTATGACGAGAAAAAAAACGATATGCGTGAGCATTCTGTCCTTCTTAGGGTCTCATCTTCCTGTTTTTGGTTCGTTTACATGTCTTTGGTCCGTGTTGCGTTCATATATCATTCGAACCGCACCAGAGTTCGTTTGGAAGCGGACCGAGGCCCATCTTTTCAGCGGTCTCGGTCTGCTTGTTTGGTGCGCACCAGGGTTCGGATGGCAGCGTTCACACATGTTCAAATGAACCGCACTAACAGAGCAATCGCACCAGGGTTTGTTTTAATCGAACCAAACATGACAAGTGTGAATGCACCCTTAGTTAAATTAGGACATTTAAGTAGCTTTTACAAATGTGCCTTAGAAAAAAACATTATAGTGGCACTAATATTTCAAGATGAGTCAGTGCAAGTTGCTTTCAGTTAAAACAGCTCAAACATGCATTTTAGTCTGGGAATGAGCCTTCTCTGTAAAACCGGGCATTAATGTCGAGAATAAAGACGGTTTTACAAACGTGTTGCAAGACCCCTACATTCTGTTCCCCATCTATAACACGTCTTGTGTGAATGAGTCTATGACTCATTCTGTGCTGTCTGCTCTCAGCAAGTGTGGTTTGACACAGTGCATTTAGTGGCTGCTAGTCTGACTGCAGGCTACAAAGACATTAAGTTGGTACATGAGACATTTATTGTAGTTGTTAATTTCTTTATTATATTAATTAATTATTATAAAGATTACTTTATCAATCATTAAGATTGATAATCTAAATAAACATGTTAATTTAACTATGTACATTCAAAGAAGATTCATGATTTTTTACAGTGCAGTGATATTGTATACTCTCTCTAAACCTTTGTGCCTTCTGTTCTTCTTGTGTGTGCATGTGTACGTCTTTCTTCACCATAATGATTTTTCCCTAATCGTTCAATGCCCTCAAATATTTACAAAACATGTTTGCGACAAGTTTGCGAGATTCAGAAAACCTTTTCATCGCTTCCCAGAAGCAAGTCAGGAGTCAAAGTTGGCACTTGGATAATAGATGGTTATTCTGTTCATTACGGTGATTACAGTCTAATTGCTATAATGTCAAACCTCTGCAGAAAAAACAAAGAACGTATGCTTCTAGAGGTGTGGAGATGCGTCTCAGCATGCATGTAACGCTGAAGTATTCTCGAAGGAGCTCATTCACCCACACACATTCCATCCAACAAATCACAGTGAGGGGTAATCATTAATGCCCCGCTATCAAAACCCCTCATGATCCGCTGGAATGACTCTCAACCTCTCCAGGCTGATCCTGAGAGACTTGTGGCTGTACTTGAGCACTTGAGCAGAGATTGGCGTGGGTTTTGAAACTGCATACCAAGTAAGTGAATTGTAACTAGCAAAAAACATATTTACACAGAGATGACAACAAAGAAGGCCACAAATATTCAATCGAACACAATATGAGGCCTAACTTGTTAATGATTTGCTGTTGCCCTTCAAAGTCCTTTATAAAATTCACACTAGTTGCTGGTGTCTTTCAAAAGTACACATAAAGTATATATATATTAATATACACTGTCCGGCCCAAAAAACAAACAAACAAAAAAAAAACGCTGTTTGGATTTAAATAGGCAAATGCTTAAGAGTCGATGACTGGATCAAGCACCTCTTGATGGAAATAAATGTTGTAATGTTATTTCTATAGATTTTTGGCCTAAATCTTGTATTGACAATGCAAAAGGTGAGCACTCTGTAAAGTCTACGCCAAAGACTTTCAATGAATTTAAAGGGTTAGTTCACCCAAAAATGAAAATTCTGTCATTAATTATTCACCTTTAAGTCGTTCCAAACCTGTAACACCTTCATTCATCTTCGGAACACAAATTAAGATATTTTTGATGAAATCCGAGAGTTTTTTTTTTTTTATCCCCGATAGAAAGCAACGTAAGTACCACATTCAAGGTCCAGAAAGGTAGTAAAGACATTGTTAAAATAGTCCACGTGACTACAGTTGTTCAACCTTAATGTTATGAAGCGAATATTTTGCATGCGCAAAAACAAAACAAAAATAATGACTTTGTTCAACAATATCTTCTCTCCCCTGTCATTCTCCTATGCTGTTTATGTTTAGTTGATTGAACAGGTGATATTTTATACTTTTACTTTTATACGATACTAAAATTCAAATGTTATTGACATGACCTCTGACATAAACCACACTACTATCGCTTCTTATTAGTTTCTTTCTGCTTGACTATCTCCATCATAAAATGTCTCTCACACTTTCCTTCACAAACCGAGCGCAGCCTTGCTTCTGGGAATAGTGTTCGGCTTGACCCCAAGGACCCTCTCTTCACATACATCGTGTCTGTTTCATTGGAAATGGTCATAATCATAACCTCACATGCAATTATGAGTTGTGGTTATGGATGCACAACTGCCAGATCTCAGAATAGACCAAATCTGGCCAATGTGGGAAAAGCGAGACTAAGAGAGATTATATCTGTGGGTGCAAAAAGCTAAAGCTCCAAGAACAGCCCTCTGCCTGCATGGTGATCACACTTAATCCTTTGTGATCAATGATAAGCTATAGTTTAATGCTCTCTGACACTGATAGTTATTTCATGATATGGAGAGCTCCAGATGAATATGCTCATTGGCAGAACCTTTGCCCAAACCTTCCAGCTCCTGGAGTCTGTTAAGCAGCACAGTTTCTTGTTTTTGTCTTCTGACAGTGGTGAGACGGCGTATGCGAGGATTTCACAGCTGCGTCCCGGTTGGGATTCCACCCAACACTCTGTGGTCAAAGTGTCAAGGTTTCAGCTACTGCCACATTAGTGTTTGGCTCTGGTTTGCCACTCTGTATTTGAACCAAGGACATAGTTTGTCATTAAGGGTATAAAAATATGTCATGATGCATATCTGATAATAAAAACTCAATGCATTGATTGCGGAGTGTAATAATAGATTATGATGACTATAATACCCCTTGGATCTCTGGATATTCATAAATGCCTGCATACATTTGACCAAAGTAAGCTGTTGTAGTTTTCTTTCCCAAATGTGATTTATTTATTTATTATGTGCATTCTGGATTATTTGAACAATATACTTAGAAATTTGCTGTAAAGTGGCATTAATATATAATTGTTAATTCTACAATGTAGCTTGATTTAGCGACACAATATTATACTTTCTTTTTTATTGGATCAGCATGTATCTAAAATAACACAACCGTTCAAAGTTTGGGGTTAGTATTTATTTATTTTATTTTTTTACCTAGCCTGCATTTATTTGATCAAACATACAGTAACTCAATAATATTGTAAAATAGTGTTGCAATTTAAAATAACATTTCTGTTTTAATATATTTTAAAATGTAATTTATTCTTGTGATGACAAAGCTGAATTTTCAGCATCATTACTCCAGTCTTCAGTGTCACATGATCCTTCAAAAATCATTCTAATATGCTGATTTGCTGCTAAAGAAACATTATTTATATATTTATTATTTATATTATTTTATTTTCAATGTTGAAAACAGTTGTGCTGCTTAATGTCTTTGTGGAAATCGTGATACATTTTTAACGATTCTTTGATGAATAAAAAGTTCAAAAGAACAGTATTTATTTAAGAAAGAAATATCGATGTATTGAAATATCAATTTTGTAACATTATAAATGTCTTTAAAGACACTTTTGGTCATTTAAATAAGCTCTTACTAAATAAAAGTATAAAAAAATTGTACTGTCCCCAAACATTTGAAAGGTAGAGTACATATTTGGTGTAATATTTTGTCTACATTCGACTGCAGTGTGAATTATCTTTCTAGTTATGTATTTATCTATTCAGCAGCATATTTTTTTAAATAATTATGAATCATTACAAAGTAATCAATTGGGACTGAATCGGATTGAATCGTTTTTCATGATGTATTAACCAAACAATCATAATCAAATTGAATCAGTGTCAGAACAAATATTTACATCCCTTTTTTTCATCACTAGTCACTGCTGACAAAAAAAAGGCAAGGCATATAGAAAACAGAAAATTTGCCATAACAAAAAGGCCTACAAAAATGCTCTTCTTGAAAAACCAATAGTGATTATTATTTGTGCAAAGAGAGCAAAAGACAAGACAACTATGATTAATGGGATGTCATATACACCTACTACAGCTTGTTTGGTACTGTGGATAGAGTTACTTGTGACAGATGAGCAAGTTGGTTTAGGGCCCATGATTCACTTTGCACTGCCGTCTTATCACAGTCCAGCTTGCCCCGACCTGTCAAAGCGGCAGAGCCCTGTGGAATCCGAACAGGAGATATGCGTGCTAACTGTGCAGCGGGCCGCCTGATAGAAAGCTCACAGAGGGTATAGTGTGACGGAGAGAGTGCTCCCAAGGTCGGGTGTTGTGTTTCCCTGCTTAACCTCCCAGGCTGGTTGTGACATACTCCCCACGGCTCCCAGTCAACAGAGGCTCGCATGACCTCTTATCCCTTCTCCCCTTGGCAGTGTGAATCCCCACTAAATACCTCCCTGAGCTGCACCGCAAACAGCCACTACCACAAGGAGAGCCTGTTTAGGTCCCCGCTCAGCTGGATGGGTATCAGTAGATTTGGCCTGACGGTGCATTTTTCACCACTGAGACGAGCTTGAATGTGACCCAGACTTGTTTTATTTTAGCTTGTGTTTGTGGGCCCCTGTCTTAATTTAACATGGCAGCTCTCTTTCTCTGACCACCAAGCTGAGAAGCTCTTGGAGTCTTGTGGTTTTGGCAAGCGTGCCTGGACTGTCTGCGGAAAATCCCCTCCAACAAAACAGCACAACTCACTCAGAGGACCCTGAACTATAAGCAAGATAGGCCTTGTCAAACACTCCCAGGATTGACTCCGTATCCTCCTGTTCCAGTGAAATGCACTTCAGATTGATGCTGCTTGAGTGTCGAACGAATGGTGAGATACAGTTACTGAAGTACAGATTGAAAGATGTAGCCTTTTTATGATTGATATACAGAAACTATTTGTAATTGTTTTAAACAAATGATAATTAAACTGCAAAAATGTTTATTATAAATGTATTTTTATTAATAATCATCATCATCATCTGTGTTATGATTTATTCAGTGTCTTAATAATACAATTAATATCATCATCGCCAATAATCGATATGCATAAATGATTATACTGCAAAACATATGAATGAGTTTATTATTATTAATCAACAATCCCAGAGTTATTGTTTTTCATTTAGAGTCTTAATAATAAAATTAATAATCATCATAATCATTTTTAAGCTACATTTCTCACTTACAAATGAAAGACTGCTATTTTTAAAAGTGAGTATTTATCCAAACAATCAATACATTAGGTTACTTCACTTATAAATACTGTTGTTGACACCTGCTCCATGATAACAGAACGGATAGTGAAATTAGTAGCCAGAAAACTGCGAGCAAGTTTTGTGCAAGACTCCAGCAGAAGACTCCAGCGTAATGCGTGAGACTATTTTTCGGTGTGAGGCACATGACGAGATTTCACAAGCTCATTATGCACTGCTGATCGCACTTCACTGGCAGCCTGCTATACCAAAACTGGTGTGAACACAGATGTTTCTATGCGCAAATTAAAAGCAGGAGTTACTGGTTGCTCTACTGTCGAGTATACACTAAGTATTCTGAGCTAGAGATGTTTTCCAGCCCCTCCAAAGTGAAAACTTCTTCGCCAACTTTGTCAACAATGGGCAAGAAAGCAAACTACGAAACGGCCGTCTTTCACTGTGTTGAGATGGGTAAATATTTTCCCAGTTGTTAAGGATGAGCTAGCGAGCCAGCTATGCACTCGTTTTAATGACGGGGTTTGGATGGAGGAACTTCACCTAGTAACTTTTCCAGGCTCAACATGGCAACTCAATCATGAGTGCAAGGGTGACATTGTACACCGGCATGCCGTGAAATATTAGCGTCCAGAAAAATGGACCTGCAATTATTGATCTTTATAAAGTAATCCGCCAGCACTTACGGAAACCAAAGGAAATAGCTGAACAGAAAGCACTTCAAAAGACTAGAATCAATATCATTGAACATAGTAGTTTTTTGCCTCTTTGCACCAGTTGTTTAAGACTTTGGGTTTGTTCTGTGAAAACCCAATCTGTCTCTTGATCTTTGCAGAAAAACACATCTGTTTCCTCTGCTCCACGTAAAACCAGTTCAGACCACATAGAATCACACTGACTGTCAGCTGAAACCTCCCGGTTCACCCTGATGATACGCACATGCACAGCTGGATATCTGAAAGAATTCACAGCCAGTGTTGGGGAAAGTTACTTTTAAAAGTAATGCATTACAATATTACGTTACTCCCTTTGCATTACTTATTTACTTTTTATGAAAGTTACATTACTTTTGTGTTTCTTTTTCTTATCTGGGCTGGGCTGTTTATTTGTTTGTATTTTTTAACAACAAAATAGTTCAATTTTTGCCAAATATTAAGGCACTTTCACATCAAAAGTGAAACGAATTAGCCTCAGGCTGAAGGAAATGCAAATTCATGCCTGCACACTAGAGGGCGCAGCTCAAAAAACCTTTCAGCTGTGCTGCCATTCTGGAATACAGAAGAATTTAGTCTAGAACTACAATAACCATCATATTTACAATAAATGGGGAAAAAAAGTAACTTGTGTTACTTATTTGAAAAAGTAACTCAAGATATTTTGTTGTAAATTTAAAAGTAATGCATTACTTTACTATTTACTTGAAAAAAGTAATCTGATTACGTAACTCGTATTACTTGTAATGCATTACCCCCAACACTGTGTTCTGACACTTTGTTCACAGCTGAACAAAGTATCTGAAAATGTCCAAAAATGTAAGTGCATGATATTTTTTAGTTGGAGTAGGGCTACAAGGTAAATATCTAAACATCCTTATAAGACACATTTACTTGAGAGGCAAAATGTCTATAATATCTAAATAATAGTAAATAAACTTGTTTAATTTTTGTTCCTTACCCCATTAGCAAATTGTTTTTTTCTTGTTTTTAAGCATAAACCTTGCTAAAGTTAAATTTCTCTAAAAACAAGACTAATTGTATGCTCAGACTGCCAGCAAAAAACAGATTTTTTGCATATCTAGATTTTTTTTTTTCCAGATGTTTTTTTGAAAGTCTTGACTTTTGAAAAAAAAAAAAAAAAAATCTGATTCAAAATCTGAATCAAACCACATTTGGAGGTGGTTTTGAAATGCGATTCCAATCATATTTTTACAGATGCGTCTCAGTCTGGACACTCTGCCTGCTCAAATCGGATTTCAAATTTGCATAACTCTTAACGTGACACACAACAATAAGGTCAAAACCGGTGATGGAAATGCCATATTGAATACCATCCGGTATTCATCCGGTGGTTATTTGGAGAGCGAGATGATGCACCTCTGGTTTTGAAAGCCTCATCACATTCATGGGTACGCCTATGTCATTACCAAAGCAACTCATGTAGATAGGTTGGTTATGTCTGGACACACAATTAATAGTGCAGAAAGTCTACCTGAAAAGATCTGATTTGAGAAAAAATCTGATTTGCTTGCAGTTTGAACATAGCCTTAATATCTCATTTTGCCTATAAAGGTTTTTTTTTTTTTTTTTTGGTAAACATAACATTGTTTCATAATAGCCCTTTAATGGCCCCTCAGAGGAGGTATTGTTGATAGGCCCCCTTGGTTTGGCTGAAAGAGTCACTGTTCATTGTCTTTCATGTCATCATCCACAGGTCTTGTTCTCTAAAATGCTTAAAGCAAGCTGAGTATCAATGAAAAACGAGTCCAGGGAGGCTACAGGAACCTGCCACCTGATGTAGTTGTCAAGACACCTATCGTGATAGCAGTGTTGGGGAAATATACTTTTAAAAGTGATGCATTGCAATATTGTGTTACTCCCTTACTTTTTATGGAAAGTAAAGCTCTGGGTATACTTACTGGGTATACGTTTTTTCTAAGTGTACGCTAGTGTACGTGCACAGTCGAACGCACAGCCTTGCAAAGTATATTTAATTTGATTTGTACGTGTACACAGGCCTTCGAACCATAGCCAGTTTTGAGCAATCTCTCACCCCGAGTTACAACTCATGTAAACATCTTTGTATTCTTTCATGCTAGAGTTGTACAAATAACGGTACTTTCTAACCTTCTTCGCACAATCTCTCGTCTAGGCCTCCATCGTCGCTGTAGCTTGCATGTGTTCCGCTCTGTTCTGTTTATGTACTTTTTCTTTGACTACCTTGTGAATCGACACCCGCAGGGCATGGTTGCCGCCTTGTGGATAAACTAATTACAGCAACAAAAAAAATTAAATGTGCATGTGCGTTCATTTTTAGGTGAACTAACCCTTTAATGCCACAAGTTGTTCATAAATAACGATTAAAAAAGTTTTAGTGCTGTCAATACTGTACGTTTCAGTGTGTATAAAAACCTAAGTAAATGTATGTATGGTAGAACCCCGCTTTACGTAAAAATTCACACAAATACTCATGAGGTCATGTTGAACAATTTGTGAAAAATAAATCATAATATGTTTTTCCCCTGTCTGCTTGATTAGAGGCAGTTGTGTTTTTGCGTTTGAACAGAAAGCTGGATTCTGCTGGCAGTCTCTAGGGGAGATGATCTCTTGTTATGACAGGCTATTTTGGCTCAGTATATGCCTGGCACAGCTGCAGGGATGCTCTCTGGCAAGCGTGGATACAGTGCTGGCATGATGGGGCTTTTTATTTCCCTTTGCCAAGAAGTGTGTTGGTTTGGTAGCTGCTCTTTGGCCTATCATATGACAGGATGCTGATCTAGCCTTAATTTGTCCCTCAACACTCTAATGCAGAGCACTGATCCTGCTTTAATTTGCTCTCCATCACGGCTTGCTTTAATTTAATCCATAACGCATTAGGACCTGACCGTTGTAATCAGATATAATCAAATAGCATTTGTTGAAAATCCAGCTTAAGATGTCAAAGCCCTTAGATGTGGCATGTCTTTTTGGTTTTCAAACAAAATGTAACAGGTTTTTGATAAAACATCAAGATATTATACGTTGACTTCACTATGCTGGGTTACCTGCAACGAAGCCTCATTGCATAAGACCTTAGAACATTATGTCCTTAGTAAATGGCTGGAGGCTTGCCAGACAAAACAACCAGATCCCTCCTGTCAATCTAGAGCTTTAGTGAGTGAGATGGTTGCCAAGCAAAAAGATAACGCTAACACCACAGCACAATGAAAGAGAAAACAAGAGCAGCCGCTCTGTAATGCGGAATAGCGTACATGGTTAAATCACAATGAGGGGAGTTTACAGAGATGCTGTCATGGTAATAGATGCTTTTTTAGTGTTCTAACAAGCATTCTTGAGCAATACAGCATTTGTATACACAGACACACTTTTCACTGTTATTGTTTTTTTTTTTTGTTTTTTTTTCTAGTTTCAGGTTATTTTTTTATTTTATTTTATTTTAGGGCTATTATTTATTTTTGACTACAGTGGTTCATCAGCGATGAGAATACTTTTTGTTGCGCAAAAACAAAACAAAAATAATGACTTTATTCAGCAATTTCTTCTCTTCTGTGTCAGTCTCCTATGCTGTTTACGCTCAGCGCTTCCAGGTTCTATGTCAGAACGCCGGCTCAGTATTGGCTGACACTGTTCACATGAGCAGCAGGACGCATGCGTGTGATGCTGATGCAGGAGCTGGCCAAAAATGAGCTGGCGTTCGGACATAGCGCTGCACTATACAACATAAACAGCGTAGGAGACTGACAGGGAATTTGTTAAATAAAGTCATTATTTTTGTTTTGTTTTTCCGCACAAAAAGTATTCTCGTCACAACAAAATTAAGGTTGAACCACTGTAGTCATGTGGACTATTTTAACGATGTCTTTACTACCTTTCTAGGCCTTGAAAGTGGTAATTAAATTGCTGTCTATTGAGGAGTCATCAAAAATTTCTTAATTTGTGTTTCGAAGATGAACAAAGGTCTTTCGGCCTTGGAATGACATAAGGGTGAGTCATTAAAAACAGAATTTTCATTTTTGGATGAACTAACCCTTTAATGTAGAGGTTTATAATATATTTCCCCAGTTTCATAGACAAGGCTTTAAGCCTAGTCCCAGACCAAAATGCATGTTTGAGCTGTTTTAACTGAAAGCAACTTGTACTGGCATATCTTAAAATATATCAGTGCCATTGTTTTGTCTTAAGATGCTCAACAGTAATGTTTTTTTTTTTTTTCTAAGGCATGTTTATTAAAGCTACTTTAATATCATAATTGAACTAAGTCCTAATCCTGGCTTAATCTAAGCCCTGTCTGTGAAACTGGGCCATTATGTATTAAAAACTAATACTGAAATAATGTATAACTTATTTTATTTTTGTTAGCATTGAAGTCATGGTTTTTACTTCAGTTAAGAAATCTTTTTTTTTCCTCAGTTTGTTAACAATAATAACACTAACCTCTCCTTTATGTTCAACAGTGCAACTGCTGACTGTACTACGCTCTTTGCAACAAAACTGAGACACTTTGTGTTTCTCGGCCAGCCTGATATAAGATCAAAGCATGAAAAGCATGAAAGAATCCGCGGGTAAATGTTCTATGGAAGATGACGGTGGCACTCCACTGTGGAAAATACCACAAAAATGATGATTTATTTTGCTTCACTTTACTTCATTGCATACGAGGAATGGCAAGCCATGGGACAAAGGATTTTGCAGGGAAACCTCAATGGCCATAATGAAGGGGAGCCTTGTTTTAACATGTCATTAAAATGATTCTGCATCTTGCAGCAATCTGGGGAATTACAGTCTGAGCTTGTACGCTACCAGTACCCAAGTTGGCAATGACCACCAGGTGGCAATCTGTCAACAGCCCAACTTATTTTAACATTAATGGAGACTAATACATTCAATAATGTGCATATGAATCAGATTCTGGGAAATGCAAGTGATTACTAGCCTGCGTAAATTGTAATTTCTAGTTGTCAGACAGACCTTTTGGTTTGTATACTTGGCCAGTTTGATAATTGATGGGTAATTTTCATACAGTTTATGCCAGAGTAATATTGAATTTAGGTGTATTTTATCATCACTTACTCCATTGACTTGGTTTGGACAAAAAACATTTTTTTCTTCTTTTGTGTTTCAGAAAAGTCATACAGGTTTGAATTGACATGAGGATGAAAAAATGATGACAAAATTTACTTATTTTTAAATAAGTAAAAAAAAAAAAAAAATTTACTTTATTTTTACTTTATTTTTTAATTTTTACCAAGGTGCCAATATATATCCTTTACAGTTAGATAAGTTATTGTCCCAGCACTGTAAACAAAGAATTGTTGATTTAAAGGGTTAGTTCACCCAAAAATGAAATTTCTGTCATTAATTACTCACCCTCATGTCGTTCCACACCCGTAAGACATTCGTTCATCTTCAGAACACAAATTAATATATTTTTGATAAAATCCGATGGCTCAGTGAGGCCTCCATTGCCTAGCAAGATAATTAACATTTTCAATGCTCAGAAAGGTACTAAAGACAAATTTAAAACAGTTCATGTCACTACAGTGGTTCAACCTTAATGTTATGAAGCGACGAGAATACTTTTTGTGTGCCAAAAACAAAACAAAATAACGACTTTATTCAACAATATCTAGTGATGGGCGATTTCAAAACACTGCTTCATGAAGCTTCGAATCAGTGGTTCAGAGCATGTGTCAACTGCCAAAGTCACATGATTTCAGTAAGCGAGGCTTTGTTATGTCACAAACATTTCGAAATTTCAATGGTTCATGTGACTTTGGCAGTTTGATGCACGCTCCGAACCACTGATTCGAAACAAAAGATTCGTAAAGCTTCGAAGCTTCATGAAGCAGTGTTTTGAAATTGCCCATCACTAGATATTGTTGAATAAAGTCATTATTTTTGGGGGGTTTTGGCGCACAAAAAGTATTCTCGTCGCTTGTACCACGTCGGTTGTATTCTCGTCGGTTGAACCACTGTAGTCACATGAACTGTTTTAAATATGTCTTTGGAAACTTTCTGGGCATGTGAAAGTGTTAATTATCTTGCTGTCAATGCAGGCCTCACTGAGCCATTGGATTTTATCAAAAATATCTTAATTTGTGTTCCGAAGATGAACGAAGGTCTTACAGGGTGTGGAACGACATGAGGGTGAGTAATTAATGACAGAAATTTCATTTTTGGGTGAAATAACCCTTTAAATTAAAAAAGTAAGTTACATGGTTGCCCTAAAATGTTGAGTTCATTGAAATTAAAAATTTAAGTTAATACAATGAAGGCGATTGGTTTAATCAATAGAAACTCAAAATATTATGTTATCTGAACCACATTAATTATCTAAGTTGATTTGACAAAAGAAAAAATGTTAAATCATGAAAATTATTTTATACAGCGAGTGACATATTTTTTTTTATAAAAGTGTAAAGTGTAACAGATCCTGAAAAATGTCTGATATGCTCTGACATCTGGTTCTTATCCTTGCGGTATCCTAAAGACGGTGGGTAATACCTTTGGTTAAGCAGAAACTAGTCTGTCTGAGGTTCCTCTGACAGTGGCAAACCAAACATGTTATTAGAAGCAGAGAAAACACCACTGGAGTGCATCCGAAGCCCGGATCAGTTTAGCACAGTCATGGACTGTGACATTGATCGATTTCAGTCACATGGATGTATTTCTCCTCTCTTTCGGAGGAAGGATTCTTGTTACTGTAAATGGTGAAACACTTATCCCCGCAGTCTAAACATACTGGTGGTCGCAGCGGGAGCGTACAGTTAGAGACAATTTTCAAAGGAGAGCACTCTTCAAATTGGCCTGTGAGCACAGCTATTTTCTACTCTAAATAACATCCCACAAATCCAGAAGAAGGAATTGTTGAGAAATGCCTTTGACAGGTTGAGAGACAATTAAAAAAAAAGAGGAGTCTGCAAAGTCTGGTTCCTCTCAGTGTGAGTTTTTCTTTACAGGCTGGAATTGCAACTGGAATTCATTACTGACCTATAATGCTTGGTTAAATGGGATACTTATGTAAAAATTCCTGTTCTCTGTTGCAGCAATAAATGTTTTTGAAGGTTTTGAAACTGTTAGTTGCTCATAAATATTGATGACTTTGTCTTTGAACTTACTGCATGATTAATTAGCAGAATCAAGTGCGTTCAAGGTCACGCCGTGGAAAAGGAATGGCTGTGTATCGTGTTTGTTTCCCCCGAACAATTAGCAGTGTGAATAAAGGAGCGACGGAGAACTTGGGGTTGTTTACCACAGGTAATCAGTCATAAAAGCCCCCGAGCACAATGACCTGTATCGTTTAAAAGCTACCTGCTGAATTAAATATGAGGAAAGTTAACGCTAAGAGCTCAGACTGAGCTAGGCTAGTCCAGAAAATACCTTCACGTGGGAAGTCGGCCTCTCTGATTCTTTTGTGCTTTTATTTTGAGATGTGCAGCAGTGGTGTTTTGTCTAAGCAGGTTTAAGATGTTTATTTGTGGTATGCATTTGGAACGATTCGCTTTGAACGTGGTGGCTGCTCAGCGGGAGACCACTGGCATTAACATTAGAGCAGCGCAACGCTCTTCTGACAGGCCTCTCTCTGCAGCGGAGTAATCACAAAGCAGAGATGGGATTATTGTCACAGATACTTTGACGCAGGTAAACTGCCTCCCGATGATGCCATGAAAGTTTAGTAGCGGCCTCTTTAAGTACTATTGAAGTGGCTCTGTTTTGATTGTTATCACCACATTATGAGTCTTGATAGGCTTGCCAAATATACAGCTATGCCGTTGACAGCTTCAAAACAGGGAAAATGTCCTTTCCCTTGTCACTTGGGGGAAATATAGTGTTTTTTGTCTCATCTTTTCATGTCACTTCCTGTCTGCACTTACTGAGACAAAGTTTTCAAATTCTAGTGATGTGATTAATATTCACAAATATTTGCATGTGTCTGCATATATCTAGAGAGTCACTGACAGTTTTAAAGGACTTTGTAGCTATGAGCTGTTTGCACCAGAATAACTATAAATATGTCTAGTGTATTCAGAATCAATGACTTAAAAGGAGCAGTCGCCCAGCTCTATTATAGTTTGTTGTGGCCTAATTTCTAAGGAAGCCTGTGAAAAGCAGTTTCTCTCTCTCTCTTTCAGTGCATCAAGGTGTAAAGGATTCATAAATGCCCTGATGTGGGGGTTTCACTGATGGGCACATCATGGCATAAATTAGAGATAGATCGATATATACAAGTTTTTGATACCAATATGCCAAATCGATTTGTTATATTTGTGTTTTGACACAATAACTAAATGATCATTAGGCTACAACAATAGAAAACATAATAATAATAAGTATTATTATTATATTAAAATACGAATTCTTATATCAACATTGTAATCTATTAATCATTTAGTTAATATTATAATTGTATTGTTATAATTTATGATAGCAATAATTGCTATGATTGTTTTGCAGTCTAAATGATCTTCATTTTTTGTTTTTCATATTTATTTTTTAATAATATTTTTATTGTTATGTGTTAGTTGATAAATTCATTTTATAGAAATGTATTATTATTATTATTATTTCTATTTATTCAAAGTTGTTTTGCAGTCTAAACTGGCTCCATTTTTAAATATATTTTTCATATTTATTTTTTAATATTATATTTTTATTGTTATAATTTATGTAAGTAAATAAATTTTATAATTTTAAGAAAATTATTATTATTTCTATTTATGCAAAGTTGTTTTGCAGTCTAAATGGTCTTCATTTTTATAATATTTTTCATAATTACCACATTGATAATCTGTCTATCTCTAGTACAAATGCTGGGGCCACAGCTCGGATTCGACTTTGATTGTGCCTGATTCTGCCTAAAACAGTAACAAGGCTTAATCACTGTTTCTTTGTCAGAGCAGCCAGTGAACAGAAGACTGTTGCCATGGCAGCATGGGTAAACAAACAAATGTGGTACCATGGAATGCTTCAAAATATTTACAATGGAGTAACCCTCTTTCGGTCGCAGGCGGGATAATCTGGAACGTTTTGCATAGCACAAATTGTTCTCAGCTGGAAGGTAGTTCTCTCCCGTGGGTCAACCCTCTGCAGTCCAACTGTACTGATCACAAGACCTCTGCAGCTTCACTGGCTGGAAAAAACCACAGACTAGCAGGAAAGAGCATTCTCTTCATTGAAAACCCTGAATTAGCATTATCGGCTCAACTAATGATGTGAATTTGGGGTTGGACCATTTTTTTTCTTTTTATCCTAACAATGTATTATCATAGCTTTTACATTTGCATTTAGTTTTTATTATTTGCATTGCTTTTTCCCTGCTGTCCTTGACCAGATCAGACTCTCAACTCATTTTTAGGTCACAATCCACCAGTTGATAATCACTGATCTAACATTAGGGGAAAATGAAGCAAAGAAATGTACGTTTTTAGCACATACCTAAAAACCAAACCTAAAAAAAAAAAAAAAATCACATACTCTCTAATGTGTATTAATGACAAATGTTGAAAGGTTTAAAAACCCTGCGGAAAATCCAATTGCATATGATTTCACAATGCCACTGCACATTAAAGATAGAGGCGATTTCTGATTAGGCTCAAAGGTTACATTCATTTTGATTAATAACCGAGACATGTTTCCCTAGCAACCGCTACGTGTGTTGTCATTGGCCCCGGGCTATACCCAAGTCAACTGAATACATCCTGTGATTAGCGACGACTAAGACATTCAACCACGTTTCCAGTAATAGCCTCATTCTGAGCTGTATTTCCTATCAATCTATCAGAAGCCTCTAGGTCCCAAAACCTCTTTCGTCGAGGCCACTTCAGCAGATTAAAGAAGGATTCAATATGGAAGCATTTAGGTTATTAAATATCTCTTGTGGAGACTCTTCTAGACTAATTGCAGTGAAGTATTTTCAGTTCTGTAGATACATTAATGATGCATTCATAACAATATGTTCATGTAAACATTCCTGCTCACTGATGCTAACAGAGATACATTTGCTATTTGCTACTGGAATTACACAACAGACAATAATGCCACCACACGTCAATTCAGAACCTGTCATAAAAACAAGACCTGCCACTATCTGACCCCACCTTAGATCTTTTGTTCCACCTGATTGAAATGAACAATTGCACAACAACTGCCATTTCCACAACTGATGTCAATGTGGCCCAAGAGATTATAAAGAACAAAATGTACTTTTTCTTTTGTTCCTGTCTGAGAGTGAAATATAGTACAGTCTTATACTTTCAAGAAAGAAAGAAAGAAAGAAAGAAAGAGAAAGAAAACATTTCCCACTCACCATGCCATGGTTTAGCCACTGTGGTATAAAGTTGTCCAGGAGTCTTGGGTAAACCAAATCTCTGTCATATAGGTAAAGAGCCCAGAACATAGTCACCACAAACTGCAAACAGAAAAGAAAGACGCAACTGATAAATAATCATCAGATCACAAAAAAAATCTGTATATATATATATAAATATATATGAAAATTTCTTAATTTATTTTATGTATGTGTAAAAATATACTGTGTGTATAGTATATACACCAATCAGGCATTACATTATGACCACTGACAGGTGAAGTGAATAACACTGATTATCTTTTCATCACGGCACCTGTTAGTGGGTGGCATATATTAGGCAGCAAGTGAACATTTTGTCCTTAAAGTTGATGTGTTAGAAGCAGGAAAAATGGGCAAGCGTAAGGATTTGAGCGAGTTTGACAAGGGCCAAATTGTGATGGCTAGACGACTGGGTCAGAGCATCTCCAAAACTGCAGCTCTTGTGGAGTGTTCCCGGTCTGCAGTGGTCAGTATCTATCAAAAATGGTCCAGTGGAAGGAACAGTGGTGAACCGGCGACAGGGTCATGGGCGACCAAGGCTCAGTGATGCACGAGGGGAGCGAAGGCTGGCCCGTGGGGTCCGATCCAACAGACGAGCTACTATAGCTCAAATTGCTCAAGAAGTTAATGCTGGTTCTGATAGAAAGGTGTCAGAATACACAGTGCATCACAGTTTGATGCATGTGGGGCTGCATAGCCGCAGACCAGTCAGGGTGCCCATGCTGACCCCTGTCCACCGCCGAAAGCGCCAACAGTGCGCATGTGAGCATCAGAACTGGACCACGGAGCAATGGAAGAAGGTGGCCTGGTCTGATGAATCACGTTTTCTTTTACATCACGTGGATGGCCGGGTGCGTGTGCGTCGCTTACCTGGGGAACACATGGCACCAGGATGCACTATGGGAAGAAGGCAAGCCGGTGGAGGCAGTGTGATGCTTTGGGCAATGTTCTGCTGGGAAACCTTGGGTGCTGCCATCCATGTGGATGTTATTTTGACACGTACCACCTACCTAAGCATTGTTGCAGACCATGTACACCCTTTCATGGAAACGGTGTTCCCTGGTGGCTGTGGCCTCTTTCAGCAGGACAATGCGCCATGCCACAAAGCAAAAATGGTTCAGGAATGGTTTGAGGAGCGCAACAACAAGTTTGAGGTGTTGACTTGGCCTCCAAATTCCCCAGATCTCAATCCAAACGAGCATCTATGGGATGTGCAGAACATACAAGTCCTATCCATGGAGGCCCCACCTCACAACTTACAGGACTTAAGAAGTTAATGATCAGTTGCTAACATCTTGGTGTCAGATACCACAGCACACCTTCAGGGGTCGAGTGGAGTCCATGCCTCGACGGGTCAGGGCTGTTTTGGCAGCAAAAGAGGGACCAACACAATTTTAGGAAGGTGGTCATAATGCTATGCCTGATCAGTGTGTATATATATATATATATATATACTACTGGACATGTTTGTGATTATTCCTGAGCTCTATGGCTAAACATTAACACTGCTAAAGCTCTTTCCTATGACTAAATAGCATTATATGATTCAGCACAGGACAAGCTTTACAATAGTAATTGATTATTGTATGTCGGGTGTCGGCCATCTCTGTCGTTGACTTACTTGAAATTAGCTCAAAAAGAGAAAATGCAATTATGTTTTATTTTCAGGGGAACTTCATAACTTTTTTAGACCTCTCACTCTCCGCAGGACAAGCTTTACAATAGTAATTGATTCTTGTATGTCATGTATCAGCCATCTCCGTCGTTGACTCTCTTGAAATTAGCTCAAAAAGAGAAACTGCAACTACATTTTATCTTTAGAGGAACTTCATAACTTTTTAAGACTTCTCACTCCCCGCAAAGATTTTAAATTGAGCCCATTCCTCACCCCCAGATTCCCAGCAGGTCTTCGGGCAGACTGCCGAACTCCCGCCTCATGCCGGCACATCTCATTATGCTGAAAAGTCTAACTTGTCTAATATCCTCTTTGATTCCCAATCTAGAGGACACAATCTCTGCGCAAAACACTGACAAGCACTAAAACCAGCCATGAGCACAGCAAACTAACACAGAGAGCTCATATTTTCATATCAGCATACCATAATTAATCCCTGAGAGCTGACTTCTTCTTCCTTGCTTTTATCCAGCACTTACTTGGAGCTACAGATGCCTTCTGTGAAAAAGGACAGTGTTAAGATGATGAGGACATCATACACGCTGTTAAAAAACAGGCACGTTGGTGTGGAGCATGCAGGCCTTGTGAAAGAGCGTTTGAAGTCCTAGGCTCTCCGAGGAGGAATTTCACTTCCCCTGCTGTAATCCTGAACTGCTCAAACGTATTTGCATTAATCGGTCTCATTTATGGGTGTGACAGATTTCTGTTTGGTTTGGGTGTCTCCGATTATTTTGCAGGATTTTTGTTTCCAGTAAGGGCTTGGATGATGGTCACCATACCCAAATAAACAGGCGGCACTGTGAGGACAGGCCTTGTGAAAGGATCTGTTGTGCTTTTGAAGCATATTTCAAGTAAACGTTGGGCTTCATTTTGAAAGCGCAAGTTAAATAAGTTCATTGCCGGACAGGTGGTTTATTTGGATTTGCCTGTTCCATGCACTCTCACTGGGCACTGTGGATGAACCACATAGAACGCGGCAAACCTTCTCTATTATCCAGCCAAACTAGCTGGACTGGGAAATTTCAACCTGTCATCTGACATACTGTATAGTCTAAGGTCATCAGGCAGATGGAGCAGAATTCGGTCCCATTGTATCTCAGAAGAGTGGATATCAGCAAGACACACATACCACTAATAGGTGTCAGGAAATATCCTGGCTAAAGCTAACAAAGTATGCATATCACTCAAACACAGTAGAGCCCGTTTCCCAATATTAACCTCAGCACTAATGATGCTCATTGTGATGGCTGTTAGCTGAGCCTCATACCCAGCTCTTAGACTGAGGGCCAGGGCCAAGTCAAGCATCTATTTTGTGTTTGTATCATGGCTGTCTGGCTGCTAAGTTTTTTACAAGCTAACAAGGAAGCATCCTCTGTCTGCCATCTCGTTAAGCCCTGCTGAGAATCTGCAACCACAAGTTCTGCAAATATCCACAGATTGATGCAACGGTCAAAGCTGCATGTCTATGTTTATTATATTTAAAATGTTATATTAATATTATATTTAAAAAAAACAAACAAATATATACACTTTCAGTCAAAGTGTCACATGATTTTTCAGAAATCATTCTAATATGCTGAGTTGCTGTTCTTGTGAACTTTCTATTCTTCAAAGAATCTTGACAAAATGAATCATTCCATAAAAAATTAAGCTGCAAACAGTTTTCAACATTGATAATAATAAGAACCATTATTAATAATTGAGCACCAATAATAATTGATTCAGCATATTAGAATGATTTCTGAAGGATCATGTGACACTGAAGACTTGAGTAATGATCCTGAAAATTCAGCTTTGCCATTACAAGAATAAATTACATTTAAAAATATATTAAAATAGAAAAAGTTATTTTAGATTCAGTAATAATTTTTCAAAATATTACTGTTTTTGCTGTATTTCTGTACTTTTTGTTAAAATAAATGCAGCCGTGCTAAGCATAAGAGACTTCTTTCAAAAACACTATTTAACAACGCTATTTACACTAGCTCCACCCACCAATGTCTGGTTGGATAAGTCAAGACATGCAGAATTCAACATCTTCAGTGGCACAGCGGTAGCGAGTAAGGCTCGCAGATCTGGTTTTTAACGCGATCAGTGCGGGCTTGAATCCACCTTTTGCCGAGCTCGCATTTATTTTCAATAAAAATGATAATAATGTTCTAAAAGTGGAAATAAACTGTGAACGAGTGTTTAATAATATTAAAAGTGTTTATTGGGTAGGGTTAGGGGAAGGTGTAGGGAGGATTTCATTTTTCCCAATAAGGCAGCATCCATTTAATAATTTCAATAAATATAATCATTTACACTCTATGATATTATTGCATCCTGTTAATGTACAAAAATATTGAGGTGCCAATAGTGTCTGCCAATATAAAGTATAAATAGCATCTAATTACTATTTACTCTTATTGCAAAGAACTGATACTTTTCCATGGTGTAAATATAATCTATTTTCACCTAGTGTAAATAGCATATCGCTAAGAAAATATGCTATTTTCAGTGTAAATAACATCTATCACTATTTGCACTTAGTGTAAATAGCATCTATTGCCAAATTTTAATTATTCCAAACTGAACAGTTTATTTTAAAATATAATACACACAGAGATGACCTTTAATATGAACATAAAAATAAGCTATTTTAAATAAGTTGAAGAATTCCCCCCAAAACAGTAAGGAAAATTATAAAAAACAAAGTGCTTATTTAGTCTGGTCATAAGATACTTGCACACTTCAAAATGTACTTTACTTTATTTATATGAAGAAAAGGGTTCTATTATTAGTGATCCCTTGCAATGTAAGGAGATTGCCTGTGTCTCTTTCATTAAAATGAAATGAGCAGAGTCGATTTTCTTTCCACTTAAGGTTTAAGTCACTTTGACACTGTCATTTGACATCTTAAACTCTTCAATAACATTGTGCCATGCAATATTAAAAGATCTTTAGCCAGCCAGAGACAAAGCAAGACATTTGTGACCACAATTTAAATATTTTCCATGTAATTATCTGATAGTCATCGCTGACACACACAAAACAGAAACAACACAGTGTTTCCTTCTCCACTTTGCAGGACGGGATTTTATTGCACAGCTGATTTTGTGGCAGTGCCAGATAGATGACTAGGGATTTGCAAAGCAAACGAGATGTACATTTAAGACAATGCGTATTGGTGTCTGTATAGTCCCCTTATTCAAAGCAGCATGTGTTGATGTGTCCAGATATAGTGGTATATGCTGAGAGAATACAGATGCTGTCTGACCTGACCTGCAGGCTTATACCTTTTAAGGAATGCGATGATTCACTGTTTTGATGGTCTAAATACAGATCTAAAGGTACCTAGTGTTTATTCTGCCCTACAAAAAAGACAAAACACAGTAAATATTGGAATTGGACTGCACACATGCTAATCCATAACTCTGGACAATACTGTTGATTTTATGTCATATGTGTCTTGTGTTTGTCATTTTGTTTAGTTTGCTTGTTTTATTTAGAGAGACTTACATTTATTGTAAAATGTGATTTTTAAAATACATTTTGGGGTTAATACATTCTTTTTAAAGAAAAAAAAAATCATTTTTTCAACATGAATGCTATGACACTACTTTTGGATAAAGAGATGTGCTTGTTGTTGTTTGTTATATGTTGTACAAGCAGGATGTGGCGGTTGGTTGGTGTGGTATTTGTCCCGCCCCTCCTTTGACTGAACGGCTGGGTAAAAAGTGACAGTGATGAGCACTGTGTTTTACCCAAAGTTGAAGATTCTTCAACTCTCAGCGACCGGTAAAAAACGCTTAGTGTGAAATAGACGCTCAGCACCTCGTCACGCTGCCATTTTAAAAATGCGGTGCTCCCATTAAAGACAATGGGAAAAATATGCAAGCCTTGGGAAAAAAACACTTTGCTGGACACACAGCCTAAATGCTGTTCTTTAGAACTTTCTATTCATTAAAGGGTCCTGAAAATGTATCATGGTTTCCACAGAAATATTAAGCAGTAAAACTGTTTTTTAACTTTGATAATAATAAGAAATGTTTCCTGAGCACCAAATCAGCATATTAGAATGATTTCTGAAGGATCATGTGACACTGAAGACTGGAGTAATAGATGCTGAAAATTCAGCTTTGCAATGTATTAAATATTTATTAAAATAGAAAGCATTTTTTATAATAATTTCACAATATTACTGTTTTGATCAAATAAAGACAGCCCTGTAAGAGACTTTTTTCAAAAACATTAAAAAAAATATATACTGACCCCAAACTGTTAAAACAGAATGGCATTGAAAATTGCTAAGTTGCAAAAATATTAAAACATTGGTCATACATTTGCAGCAAGCAGTATTATTACCTTTGGCATCCTCTATAAATGTACTCAATACACAACCCTCCTTTCTTAGATCCAGTGAATGATTGCTTGAAACAAGTTTTGAACAGTTGCCTCTGTTTTCCTGTGGTTGCAGACATCTTAATGTCAATGACATGTGTGGGAGGGGAAGGGCAGCTCCAGACAAAGTATTGCATTCATGTTCCGTTACAGTACTGTTTTTTTCTTTCCCACATTAACAATTGAACTTGATGGCTCAGAGAGTTTACGGTAGGTTCACACACTTTAAACTAACCGCACCATAAGTCACCTTCAGCCAATTACTTTTTCTGATTTTCTGTATAAAAAAAGTACAATGTTTACATATATGTACAGGCTTATATAAAAGCTGAAGATTTTCCAAACTTTAGATTAGAAATAATCTGGATCACTGCATTATTTTACTTAGAAAATTGGCCACATTGGTGTTTTTATTCAATTTCAATCCAATTTTCAATGTTGATCCTAAGCATTGATGTTATCTGAACATCAACATATTCTCACTGAGCCTGCAGCACTGCCCATAATCTCCGGATGTAGGTCCAACTAACACAAATAAAGTGTATTTTTATGGATCTTAGTCAGTTAGTGTACATATGCAAAATGGGAAATCTGATTGGTGATTTATACATACCACACCAACGGGAAAGGCCAGAACAGCCATCATCCAGTCTCGTAAGCCAATCAGCTTCCTCAACTGTCTCTCTTGCTCCATACTGGCACTGCCTTTTGTCAAAAGGCTTGAGAGGTCCGTCAGGACACACACTCCAAAGAACACCGCCTGAATGACCTGAGATAGAGAATCATAAAATACTGGTTAGGAAAGAGTAATGTAGTATACCTAAGAAAGGGGGCAGATTTGTAAGGTGTAAAGTGTACCTGAAAACCATACTTAAGTAAAAGTAGAGATACCTTACAGCGAAAATGACTCCATTACAAGTCACCAATTCCAATATCACTTGAGTAAATGTCTTAGAGTATCTGATTTTAACACTACTTAAGTATTTTACTCATACTGAATGTAGGCTCAAAGATGCACTAGTCCTCAACATCTACAGTAAGAGACATGCCAGTGAAAAATAAGAAATGGTTAACTTGTGAGGACTGCAGCAATCACGTTTATTTTCTAAAATCGAAATAAAAAAATAAAACTGAACACCTCAATATTGCAATAAATCAAGGTCGACAACAGCCTCTTAAACGTCTACAAACACTCAAGTCTCACTTAAAGGGTTAGTACACACAAAAATGAAATTTCGGTCATTAAGTACTCACCCTCATGTCGTCCCAAACCTGTAAGACCTTAGTTTGTCTTCGGAACACAAATTAAGATATTTTTGATGAAATCCGAGAGGTATATAATCCACACATAGGCAGCAACGACATTGCACCTTTTGAAGTCCAGAAAGGCACTAAAGACATCGTTAAAACCGTCGACGTGACTACAGTGGTTCAACCTTAATATTACGAAACAACGAGAATACATTTTGTGCGCAAAAACAAAACAAAAAAAATTTATTCAACAAATCCGTCTGTCCCGTCATACTGCTACGCTATTTTCGTAGCAGAGCTTCATTGTTTACTTCCTGGCTGGCTCTGGTCACGTGAGCAGCACGATGCATGCGTTGCTGCCTATGTGTGGATCAGATACCCTCAGATTTCATCAAAAATATCTTAATTGGTGTTCTGAAGACAAATGAAGGTCTTATGTGTTTGGGACGACATGAGGGCGAGTACTTAATGACAGAAATTTCATTTTCGGGTGAACTAACCCTTTAAGCTTAAAAAGGACATCTTTCAAAAAGGTTTCTTCAGCATAACAGATAAATAAAATTTTGTTAAGTAAAATCAAATAGTCAAAGTCTACTTGCTCTGGATGTGCTAGTTTCGGCATCATCCCTGGCTGCAGCCATGTTCTCATTTAATATATGAAACACCCGTGATTCAACAACTACCTGCTAATACACTCACATTTGAGTAAAGTAGCCTTGTTGACAAGTTTGGGTGAATAAGGGAAAAACGCACAAAATATAGTACTTTCAATGCCCTATAGATGGCGATATCGCTTCTTTTGTAGCAGAAATAAACTGCTGCAGAAAAAGTTAGGTGCCATGAAAAATGTAAAAGTTAGGCAGCTGACTTGTTGCCTTGCTGCTTTATCAGACAATGAATTTGTAGGCAGCGTTTTCGCAAGAAGGTACCTCACAAAACTGATTTCAGACAAGCTTCTGAGGTAGAGTAACGTTTAATGATCTACAGCAAAACATAGCGAGCTTTGGTGAAAACTAAGAAAATATTTAATTACTACAATAGTAATTTCTTGCTAGAAATGACATCAGAAATGGAAAATATTGATCAAAAACATGCATTTACACACAACCTGACCACCAACCACAACTTTCAGACACCATCTTTATTTTTTTTTGCTTAATTGTCACAGAATGGAACGCACAGAATTGCAAGATATTGAAGGATACATCTATGCTGCCTTCAAATTAGTCATTACAAATGTATTGGAGTAAAGAGTACATCTTCGTTACTGTACTTGAGAACATTTTTCAAGTATCTGTACTTTATCAGAGTATTTTTATTTTGAGAAACTTTTCCTTTTCCTTCACTACATTCCAAAGCATAATAACATACTTTTAACTCCACGACATTTCATAAAAATATGTTGTTCTTTGTTATTTTACTTGTGAACGAGCTGATTCTCTTAAATTAACCCGTTAAATGGGTTTGCAAATCTGAATGATTAATTTAAGAATTGGACCTATCTGATTGCATAGATTCAACAACTAACTGATTCAAATGATCCGGTCAGAGCGAGTCTCCAGTTAACAATTCACTGAATTCACAAGTCTGACTGAAAATGAGCCAAGAATGGCAGTTTGTAGAAAATGAAATATTTATGTTGGTTTATGGAAATACAAACTGTATATTTAGCTGTATTTGAGGCCCTAACTGAAAATAGCAGGTAAAGCTTTTTTTTTTTTTAATATAAATAAATAAATTAAATTTCCTCTTTTTTTTCTGAAGGCCTTTCATTGACACAAAAATCAAAGCTGTCTTTTAAAAGGAACACAAGAGGGAAGTTGAAGGGAAACTTGATGAAAGCCATGCATTCATCGTTGGTTGTCTCAAAATAGAATATGAGTATTTCTAAGTGCCATCATTTTCCAAGAGCAAACAAACTCACATCACAGAAAACAGAACAATATACTGATACAGTTGACATGCTTTAAAATGTTACAATGCATGACAGGCCACAAGAAAACTGCCATTGAAATGATTTAATACACAACCTTTCCTCCATAACCTATTTCTTGTGTTAAGCTAATATGTCTTTTTTTAGTCCATTTTCCATTAGTGAACATTCGTGATGAGTGTTAGGAGATTGCTTTGACATTAATTTACGATGGAAAGACATTATGGAATTATGAGGGTTTCTTTATTATATCTCCTCCACAGATATCCAACATGCAAAAAAGTCTCCCATTAATACACTCTTTAATATTTCATTCCTCATTATCTTTCTGCTCCTAAATTTGTTTCCTGGTGTCTGAAGACAGGAGAAGCCCTGCTAAGGCTTCATATAAATGTTCGATTTGTTCAAAACCAATCTTTTATTGGAAAAGTCTTAAATCCCTATTACCAGCCGCCTAAAATGATCTATTTTTCTTACTCTACCCTCACTAATGCTTTTGATCTTCGCTTTAGCTGAGCTAAAAATGGACATCGATCCTTTTCTCGCATCATTTGAGATTTAAAAAACAGCCTCAGTGTGAGGACATGAAGCCAAAAGAGGCATAAAATCATTTATTAGCTATACAAAGCCTTATTTTGTGCTTATAAACAACCACAAGGATTCCTGGACTGAGATTCAAGTCTCCATGAAATCTAGTGAATTGCTTGTTTGAGGCTGGGAATAATAATAATTGGGCTAGGAAACCTCACTTCTTATCAAACAACAGACTGCTGCTACAGTATACTGTAAGAAAATTAAGGTAATATTGCATTCATGTTCAAATAAATGTCATAAAACTATGTGCACTTGTAGTTCAGAAGCTATGCGTTCAAATGCATCATTTCAATTTATAATTATAGTTGCAAAGCGTTTGCAGCATAGCAACTGCCCTCATAAAAATATAGACTGCCTTTCATCACAGTAATGATACACTCAGAAAACCTGTGCATCTGTGCTAATTAAACTCTGCTAATTAATCCATGGGTATCTCATTGTCAGATCACTGAAAGCTTTCGGCCACACTTGACCAGGCACTTTATGTCTGACACCGAGAGCTCAACTCAATGCCGGGCTCTTCAAGTGTCCTATTGTGATAATGGAAAGTCAAATCTAAACCCCTAAATTTAATAATTAATGAGGCCTGACGAAAACATAAATGGCTGAAATCAAAGTGGCACAGTTGGCACAATAGTAGTTACTTAGAGTGTTAATAATGCTACAGTGGAGTATATCAGTTGTGGATATTACAGCGAAAAGTATTTGATCCAGGCGTACTTGCATTTCTTGTGCCAAGATGAGATAATCTGTCTTTCTGAATGTGACATGTGTTTATCGTCTGTTCTAATATTAGTTTCACACAGCCCCATCATCCAGGTTGATTGGTGTCAGAGGTCCTTAAATGCTGTCATAATTAATCTTTTTACTATAACACAAAGCAGCATAAACAATAACTCACTTCCCTATCTCTCTATGGTTGTGGTGAAAGTGATTCCAGTTCTTCTGTGTTTACAGACAATGAAAGCGTTTATTAATGTAACATTAAAAGGGTGGTTCATTGCGATTTCACTTTTTTTTAACTTTACTTAGTGTGTGATGTTGCTGTTAGAGCATTAACAACATCTGCAAAGTTATAATGCTCGAAGTTCAATGCAAAGGGAGATATTTTCTTTTAAAGAATTCTCTGTTTAAAGACTACAACAAACGGCTGGTAGGGACTACAACGAGCTTCTTCCCGGGTTGGTGACATCACTAACCCTAAAATTTACATAAACCCTGCCCCCGAGAACACGCAACAAAGGGCTGAGGCTATGTTATTGCAATACAGTACGTAACACAAATGCAATAGCATGTCATAAAAGCGAGATGACAACATAAGTTATAACTGTAATTAAACTAAACTATACCTGTTCTATCTTCATGCAGCATATATTCTCTGGCAGTTCCCACACGAGCGATTTATAGATTATCATGACAGAATATGCAATCAATAACTTTAAGATAGTTAACCACATCAGCTACATAAATTCATCAACTAACCATTCAGAAACGTCATGTTGCATTCTACATGTTGTCACTTCTTCTTGAGTCTCTCCATCATTGTCTGACTCCGGTTTGAACATAAAAGGCTGAACAGTTTCTGACATTTTCAGTGAGTCTGCGTGAGGTAATCAGCGCTGCTAACATGAGCTCTTGAAACTCCGCCCTCTTCAGGTCATTTGCATTTAAAGGGACACACACAAAAACAGAGCACTCGAAAAGTGAAAAATTCAACATGCTATAAAAAATGATCTGTGGGGTATTTTGAGCTAAAACTTCACATACACAATCTGGGGACATCAGAGACTTATTTTACATCTTGTAAAAGTGGCATTATATGACCCCTTTAATATAAACCGTATATAAAGTGTCATTTGTGTTATTAAAAGTATGAAAATAACTGTATTTTCAATGTATAAAACAATTTTACAGTGTACATAGAATTCGAATAGTAATGCAGTCACTGCTGGTACATTCAAATTTGGAGTTTCGAATTTTTTTGAGTTTTCAAAATGTTTTAATGTTTTTAAATGAAGTTGAAGTTGCTTATGCTCACCAAGGCTGCATTTATTTGATCAAAATACAATAAAAACAGTAATATTGTGAAATATAGTATATGTTTCAATTGTAATGCAGTCACTAGAGCGCTAGAGAAAACATCATAACAAGTGTTATGAACGAGCATAAGTTTTAAAAAGCTAACATATCTGTACATGAAATTATTCCCAGACAAGAATAAAAAAAAAAAATAGCAAACAGTGCACTGGACCAGATGTGCAAACGTGAAGTGTAACAAAACAACTTTTATTGCTATTAAAAATCACTGTTCGAAAAAGGGGGAGAAAATGGGCTGTTTATGTGGAAAATGTGAGTCATTGGCTCACAGACTGTCATAACAGTCAATGCGTATGTGTGTGTGCATACAGATGCTGGCGCCTAATGTGACCTGTATTTACTCTAACAGACTGCCAGAACAAAAGACAAGGATGCTGCTATTTATATTTCAAAACTTTGTATGCATCCTTAATTTGTCCTCCTAATTGTCCGGAGAACTGATCATTATTCAGCACAATCCTTCAGAATAAAATTCATTATTAATGAGGATGTGAGATATGAAAAGCATGACATCATCGTTAGAGACTTAAAAAGTCATTACGTCATGTGATTAACATTTAATGATCAGTAAATATGACGTAAGACAATTTGTGTTGGCGTTTGTATTCCTTTTTGTAGGAACCTGGCATATTTCAGCATAACAGGGGCCTGTCTATATAATACATTATGGAGATCTCATATATATAATCAGGCACTGCATGGGAACGATGCACATGCACTTACCAAATCTATGAACGTAAGAAACTTCCAGCTACCGCCGTATGTTTGATGCGCGGGCATGTCTATGGCTTTGTAATTGCAGAGGATAGAAAAATAAGAGAGGAGTATCGCTACTCTGAGGATCTGTGATGGGATGAGCGCCATTTTCCTTCCCCCGTCGTATTTCCGTCTCAGGAAATATCCTGTTGACAGAGGGATGCTGTTATGCAGTGGGGAGGAGGAGAGGGTCGCGCGGATCCGTGCGAGACGTTGGTGGAGGCGGCGGATGTGCGCGAGAGGTTGTTGCTATAGGAACAAGCATCGCTGCCTGAGCAGAGCAGCTCGTGTGTCACTGTTCTTTGTGCTCGCGCATGCTCATTGTGTAGAGGGTTTGGGAGATTTGGTGTTTTTCGTTTGTTTCTCACTAGGCAAATCATTTTCTGGATTTATTTACTGTCCTAATATAGTGTAAAATATTTAGGTGAAACATATAATCAACTATTTATTCAAGGTCATTGTTTGGTCACACTTTTTTACTCGGTGAATATGGTTTTTTTTTATGGCCTATTTTTTAACGTAAGGTGTTTTCCGTGAATGTGCGAGACTTAGCCGCTATAGAGAAATAAGGGGAATAACATCAAAGTGCAGTAAACTGTAAAACTGTTTGCGCTACAAACCAGCGTGTTTATAATTAAGACAATACATTGAAATAATATGGTAATAAATAACAGTTTGCAATATCAAGCAGCATAACGAGCAGTTTTGGACGGCTAAAAATAACTCGAAAGCTAATGACAACGGAAGCCAGACACATTAAAGGGTTAGTTCACCCAAAAATGAAAATTATGTCATTAATTACTCACCCTCATGTCGTTCCACACCTATAAGACCTTCGTTCATCATAATATAATATTATAAAGCGACTAGAATACTTTTTGTGCGCCAAAAATAACAAAATAGCGACTTTATTCAACAATATCTAGTGATGTGCTATTTCAAAACACTGCTTCATGAAGCTTAATGAATCATTTGTTTCGAATCAGTGGTTCGGAGCACGTAACAAACTGCCAGAGTCACGTGAAAGAAGCCTAACGAATAATCATTTACTGAAATCATGGGATTTTGGCGCTCTGAACCACTGATTCGAAACAAATTATTCAAAAAGCTTTGAAGCTTCATCACCCATCACTAGATATTGTGAAATAAAGTCGCTATTTTGTTGTTTTTGGCGCACAAAAAGTATTCTCATCGCTTTATAATATTAAGGTTGAACCACTGTAGTCACATGAACTGTTTTAAATATGTTTTTAGTAGCTTTATGGGCATTGAAAAAGGGAGTGTTATTGCTGGCGATGCAGGCCTCACTGAGCCATTGGATTTTATCAAAAATATCTTAATTTGTGTTCCGAAGAAGAACGAAGGTCTTACGGGTGTGGAACGACATGAGGGTGAGTAATTACTGACATAATTTTCATTTTTGGGTGAAATAACCCTTTAAATTTACAAATGGCCGCGCCCTTACCTGCAAAATAAGGTGAATACTGTAGGCCTATACCTAAAAAAAAAAAAAAAAAAAAAAAAAAAAAAAGGTTACACATTTCCACCATTATTGGCTGAAATAAAAGATTCATTTAATTTCTAGATAAAGTAAATTTGTACCTAGCTTTTATTTAATAATAATTAAAAAAAAATCACAAAAATGTTTCAAACCACCATAAGAATCAGGCATAGAGGTTACCAGAATAGAATGAAACCATTTAAAAACATAACCCTTTCTCACCAGGTCATTTTTTAATAGTAGCCTATTACTGTAGCCTATAATTGCCCATTTGAGTCCATCACTTTTTGAGAGATGTCAGACAGTAGTAGACAAAAAAAAAAAAAAATTGCCCCCATAAAACCTACATTATGATACAATAAGGCAGCCAAAGAGGTTTACAGTGGAAAATCCCTTGCCACAGGCACACAAATGGTTCCTAGAACAAGCCATTAAGAGGATGGAAGAATGAGGATTAAAGAACTACTCCACTTAAAGCAGCGTTGCAGGGGCCAGTGTGATTCCTGTGACCTGGACTATATGTTCTCGTCTAAGTTTATCCCTATATTACCTAAGACAGTGTATTTTTTATTATTTAGAATAAAGGGATAACCTGCATAAAATATGCAACTTTAGTCTTCACATTTTAAATAGCATTATGAAACTGGACGCTTTCATGTTTGGACTTACTGTCACTCACATGCCATATTATCTCAGCCAAATCCACTTATTACCAGCATGTTATTGCTTTTTTATATTTTAAACACACCAGGTCACAAGATAATGTGTGTAAAATCCTTTTTTTCCTCTGAAATATTCAAAACCTCATATTTATCTAACTCGACCTGAGCCCCATGAGCAAAATGAGAAAACGCAAAGAAAATATAAGGCACGCTGACTGCTGTGCAGGCTCTTCACCTACTGTGGGGTTTGATGGGGTCTGCCAGAGTGCAGGAGCGCTCCACAGTTTGTGGTTAGCTGTGGGGAGCGTGCAAGAGTTTCCAAAGCTGAGGAAGCTTGTTCACAGTAAGTGCACTTGAGTGAGATGCATGTGCGTGTGGTTCTAGATGAGTGCGCCCACCAGCAACCCAAAACTTCATCTCATTCAGTTGGCCCCAAGCTCTCTGACATGGGAAGCTCAGATTTCAAGTCCAAAATATGTGCAAGAGTAGATCTCAGTGAAATGTGTTTATTAAAAAAAAACAAAAAAAAAAACAGATTTGGCGCCCCATCTCTTACTTGAAAAGCATGCTTGCTAAGAAAATAAGGGTAGTGTACGGTTAGTCAGCCCAGCCAATCGATTTTATTTCGGTTTTGGTTTTCTTGGGTTTTTTTTTTTTTTTTTTGCGATAATAACTGGATGATTGTACATTATACGCCTACTCCTTAAATAAATAAATTCAATACGCAAAAATCAAGTAGGCTATTGATTTGAGTTGAAATTATATAATTTTGCCTGTATAATATGTTAAGACTGCCACTAAGAAAAAAAAGCCATTAATATGCAAAACAATCGGCCTACTGTAATAGCCTACTGAAGCCCTCTTTGGTCTAATTACTGTACAATCTATTTTTCAATACAATCAATGGCACAATTTGCGCTTGGATTAAACAAGCAAGAGCGGGCCAGCGGTATGATCAAAGACTATAGATATAGAAAGACGGTTTAACCTGATCTCACATTAATTCGTACGTATTTTACGAGGCGCATTGTGCATTGGCTCGTGTAACCTGAAAAATAAGCCTTTTTTTAATGCTATTTGAGCATAAGAAACAAAATTTAGTGGACAGTTAATGTCAGATTTTGTTGCTGATTTGAAATATGTAATTTAATTGTGAGTTCGCCAAGCAGTTTTTGAGATTTCAGGATTCCCCCATTCAAGTAGATAGGACTTGGTCTTAGAATGCCCGAAATAGCTGCCCCCTCTGTTGCAAATATGGCCACTGAGTGAATAGACTTTCCTTGAAAGGGATTTTGGGTATGATACAAGATATAATGGTTCAGTTATCATAAGAGAGGTCTGAAAAAGCAAATAGAAGCCATTAGGCCAGAAATATACTTTACACAAGTACACGAGTGCTTGGCAGGCTGGCATTCGGTTGGTAGATTTTACCAAGATCGGATCTTTTTAGAACGTTCTCTTGACTCGTCTAGATCGTGATCGACCAATCAGAATCATGTATAGCTACTAGAAAGCCACATAGAACTTTGTTTTATTCAAGTTCATCAAGTAGGCTAGTGCAATACCAAACGCGAATTAATGAAGAAAAATGATTTTATTAATGCCGTAAGAATTTGAATGAGAATTTGAATACAAATAAGTAGCCTAAATGAATTGAAATTCATATGAACAGCACAACTGTTTTCAACACTGATAAAAATAAGAAATGTTTATTGAGCACAAAATCACTAGCTATATTAGAATGATTTGTGAAAGATCACGTGACACTGAAGACTGGAGTAATGGCTGATAAAAAAATCAGCTTCGCTATTACAAAAATAAATTACATTTTAAAATATATTATAATGGAAAACTTAATTTTAAATTGTAATTTCACAATATTACTGTTTTACTGTATTTTTTATCAAATAAATGCAGCCTTTTTGAGCAGAGACCTATTTCAAAAACATTAAAAAATATCACCGACCTCAAACTTTGCAAAATGTGTCGGCATGCAGTTCATAACCAAAAGCAAGTACAGTATGTGTGCTAGCCAAGCGCTTGTGGCTTCACACGCTTGTGTTAAGTATGTCACGCAGACTTGTGTAGTACCGACAATCGGTTTCCCCATTCTAATGCTAAAGTACTACTTCCAACAACAGGGCAAATGAATGAGAATAGAATTATCATCATGACTGAGGTGATCTTTTTGGAACTTTCTCTAGATTGCTGAAAATGCCACGCGATTGACCAATCATGTATGCCAGAGAGCTGTGTAAAACTTTGTATTATTCAAACTAAAGTAATGCAAGTTCAAACATGTGTATAATGAATTAACGAAGAAATACTGCCTTTTTTGAATGCAGTAAGAAAAAAAGCAGTGACTGTGGAGAGGCCTGCTGAGGTGATGGAGTTGTGGCTTGTAAGGCTGGCCTGCTCTGCTTTCTATATGTCTCTTTAGATTTTCTATGAACTAAAGTTCATAGCCTTGCTTATGGCCAATAAATGTGCAATGGCAACCATCATTCAACCACATTTGAAAAGAGAGTTTAAGGCAGTGAACCGCAAGTTTAATGCAGTTCCCAGACGGCGTGTAGAGCAATATATCTGTCTTTTGGATACATTATCGTCATGGTTGGAGCTGTGTGGGGAAAGTCATACTAATCCCTTTCCCCCTTATCAATCTCTGGTCAGATCTGCAACAAGATCCCATGTAATTAGGGTGAGTTGCCCTTACGTACGTATACCAGCATGACATTGTAGCAAAGTGCACTGTAGCAGCCTATAAACAGACTATCAGTGTCTCATTAAAATGTTGTTTTGTTTACAACAACATAATGCTATGGACCAAACACTGGAGCAGGCACTGATGTTTGGACTTGTTTGCAGACATCAAAGTCTACCCAATCAATTTAATGAAAAGAGCGAACACACACATCTGCCCGCTCACCATACCTTTGTCCTGGTTCCGCCAATTAGATGTCTCTTCTCAAAAACCTCCCACTCTTAACAGATAATGAGGAAATATTATTCATTCATTACAATCGCCTCCAGATTCAAATTTGGTTTCATAACTGTCCTACGGTTAATCAGAAAACTTCTACACAGATTATGAGCTTTTTGGATGGAGGTTGGCAGGACCGCAGGAGCTTCAGCGTCACATTGTGCACATTGAGGGCTCAGGTCTTCAGTGTTGTGCACTATTCAGAGCTGCTTTTTAAATTCCTGAAATTGAATTGAATTTGAATTGAGGTAGCAAAGAGGATGCAGCATTTAAATTTGAATATAAAAAAGTATTAAAATGAATTGAAATTTGGACTGGAGTAAGACATATTTTGTTAATCCTGGAACAACATTCCTGTCCAAAAATTTATTCATAACCCTATCCCTACCTCTAAACCTATCCCTACCTATAACTTATCCTTAAAATCAGAGGGAAATATAGGTGAATAACACTGATGTAGAAGCACCTAAGCCTGTTTTTAAGCCTAGCTTGACATAAACTGTAAACTTGCCCCTCAAATCTGATTGGCGGATTGGAATATTGTTCCAGGATCAACAAATATGTTGATCCAGGAACATGCTGTACTTGGTGTAATCACGTTCAATATAATAAGTTGGATAACACTTTACAATAAGGTTCATTAGTTAAACATTAGTTAATGTATTAACTAACATGAACTAAAAATGAGCAATACATTTGTTACTGTTGTTCATTGTTCACGTCAGTTCACAGTGCATTAACTAATGTTAACAAGATTTTAATAATGTATTAGTAAATGTTGAAATTAACATAATATTATAATAATGTAGTTAACTAATGTTAATTAATGAACCTTATTGTAAATTGTTGCCATAAATTGTAATAATATTTCACAATATTACTGTTTTTACTTTATTTTTTATTTTAAAAAGGGACCGGCTAATTCATATGAATTCATACAAGTGAGGTCAAAATTCTTACTTTTTTTTGCTAAATCGTACGTATTTTACGAGTTGCCAAATTCGTATGAATTTGTACGAATGACCTACCCCTAACCCCGCCCCTAAACCTACCTGTCACTGGGGGTTTAGACAAATCGTATGAATTCGTACGAGTGATCGTACGAATTTGTACGAATTAGCCACCTCGTAAAATACATACAAATTGGTCGTGAGATAACGTCGGATCGTTGGATATGATTGAAATGTCATCTATAGAAATTTGTGTAAGGAATAATTGACGACGGGCCATTGAATTCTTAGAAAATAATGCACACCTGACAAAACGTTTCTGTGCAAGTGTGTGTCCGTACTAACGTTATACAGTATGTGTGTACGTTTGAAAGAGAGAGCGAGCGCACAAGAGAGTATGCGCTTTCAGGACACAATAAAACGTATTTTGTGGCAAAAACCATGACAATAATTTGTCGTTTTCATCATATAGTTTACTATATTTATTTGCTTAGTCGGTGTCGTTGTGGGTTTTGTTTCTTTTGCTGTTATAGGCTGTATTGAAATAACTGAAATCATTTGGCGAAGTGATTTGGAACTGTAATGCGGTCCAGACCTGCCTAGAACTACTTTAGCCGTGCGTTTCCCTGAAAATAATTGCATACCTTAGAACGTTGATCAACCAATCAGATTCAAGCATTTAACAGCCCCCGTAGTATAAATTCATTTAATATATTTCATCATAAAAAAATTTGAACAACACTTTATTTCCCAAGTATCGACTGTGTTGAATTTCTTTGAACTACAATTCAGAAAATTCCTCTTCCTGTTATTCCAATTCAACTTCCTGTGATATGTTGCTATTCAAATTCACATTTATGATTTGAAAAGGTGCCAGTTCTTCAATTCTGAATTTTTCACAACCCTGGCAGGTCTGCATCCTGTATCTTCCCTCCTTCTCATGGCCCATTTGCTTGAGAATGAATGATGCATGTGGTGCGGTTTATGATGGTCCCTGTGGACTTCGAGATTTGAGTGTTGTTTACTGTGCCGGTGGCTTTCATCATAATTTTAACATGCAATAAATGATACGGTGTGTGTATATAAAACACTCATCAAAAGCAATGGTGTTTCCATAGTCACACCACACTTCCATATCATTACTGTTTATGGTCTGCGGTCACAGTCTGTCCAAATATACAGATCACACATACACACCTGAAGAGATATTTAAAGCACAAGGTGTGTATCCATAATGGAGAGGTGTGAAAAGACAGATGGCCGATGAGAGGTGTGCAAACACTGTACTTTTGCTGGTTTGGTGATGAAAGTGAGTAAAAAAGGCAAACATCCACAGTGACAGCATAAGAGCTGGGCAAACAGAATTATGAGCAATAATAACATGCAGATGATGACCGAATAGGAATACCTCGCCTCCTTATGCTGAAGTATTTCCATTACCTGTTCGCAATAGGTCACTCGCCAGATTTCTTGTTTAAAAATAAAGCACAAAATGTTTTTTTGTTTTTTTTTGTGTGTATTTATTGGCTTTTATTTTAGGCCCTGAACCAGTCATTCAGGCTGTTAGACTGAAAGTGCAAATAAATCATTCAGCTATTAAATAAAATGGTGGGTTGTCTGTGGAGAGAGATATCATTTTGTGATCTTATAGGAACTCATGTGTGGTTCTATTATCATCTTCTTATATATGAGATGCATGGATGCACTATTTTCATTTGATTAATTTGGTGTTCAGCCAAGAGTGTTATTTTTATTCATCATTGGTGTAGTAGACCAGTTCAGAATAATATCAGCAGTCACACTTCACTACGACTGTGTTGTCTTTCATTAAAAGACTTTATTAACATAACAATCCTTTTCATTGAATATATTCAATGAATGTCACTGCACTTGACAACCAAAAGTCAAAAATGAGCCAGTGGCTGTTAAAACGGTTTAATTGTGAGAAGGATGTCCTTCATGATCTGTGGGAAAACATGAGGACAGAATCCATGTGTGCCAAGTCCACCATGAAAAACATTTGCACTGCCGGGCATCAATGTTTTACCGCTTTCTGTCAGTTGTCAACTTCAAACGCAAAGCTTTGGTCCCACGGGATTGAGGAGTCTGCAATCACTGAGCTTTTATCTCATGGAAACATGTTAACTGCCTTTGTGCAGGGGCCCCTGTGTGGTTTCCAGGATCCTGGAAAATGAGATAGACATTCTGGGATGAGGTAGCACACACTGAAAGTCATATTGACCATGGAAAAGAAAGCAATTAAAAGACACACGAATAAGGGTCAAACAAAATGTGGCACAATATCAGGTGACACACTAAAATACAGGGTGACATCTTATAAGAAATGAGTAAAATTTTATTTTATTTTATTTATTAAATGTTTTTGAAAGACGTTTTTTATTCTCATTATGGCTGTAACATAAAGTAACATGCAGGTAAAATATTATTACTGTTATCTATTTTAAAATATTTTAAATGTAATTTATTCCTTGACGACGAAGCTGAATTTTCAGCACTATTTCAATCTTCAGTGTTACATGATCCTTCAGAAATCATTCTAATATGCTAATTGACATTTCTTATTATTATCAGTGTTAAAAACAGTTGTGCTGCTTAATATTTTTGTTGAAACCTGACATTTTTTTCAGGATTGTTTGATCAATACAAAGTTCAAAAGAACAGCATTTATTTGAAATAGAAATCTTTTGTAACCTTATAAATGTCAGCCCAAATTTGATCAGATGATAATGCAATTTCATTCTCAACCACCAGAGGTCTTGAGGCAGCTCCTCAAAATAGGGAGAACTTATGAAGGCCATTGAAAATGACCTTGGAAACTTATTTCCAAAGTACTATATTTCAATATTTCAAATAGACAAAATCTTAGTAACTGAAAAAAAATAAAAAATAAAAATGTTAAAGATTAATTTAATGGTCCGGATGATGTTATTTCAACCGATATTCATTTAAGAAGTATGTTATTCATACTTCTAATAAATCCAGGTGACCTCTTGCAATTGAACAAAGGCGGCATTTGCTTTTATAGTCAGAAGACCAAGTAAAGGATTTTTTAAAATGGTATGGACTCTGAGACTTCAGGTGTGTCTGCTTGCTGGGCCTTTTTCATTTTTATACGATGGTTTTACAGCTTTGGTGCATGAGATGAAAGGAGTTTTTTTGGCAAGGATTCACACATTAGTGCCCTGCCTTATCACAGAGACAACCTGACCTTTGTCAAGTGTAACATATTCTTATGTAATTTCCTGGCAGTGCTATAAGAGCAGAAAGAAAGCTCTGGGATTCCTGAGAATGACGTGTTCCTGAGTATGAGGTTAATCACAGGGATGTGAAAGCCGCACAATATAGTCACAAATTACTGGGGGTAAAACTAGGAGTGGAAAAGGGAGAGGCAGATCCCTCGGTGTAAGTTCTGGCAGGATGACTGCTGTCGAAGCAATATTACACCATTTCTACTGGAGAAACAGATACAGCCTTGGGCTATATTCCTCTGTGTCATATATAGGCGAGAGTGTGTACGTGACATCTCTCAGATTATTGAAGTGTGACGAGAAATGGAAACTCTGTGTCTTTAAGAAAGCATGAGGAAGTTCGCCACTGTCTGGTTGTTTTGAAATCTTGATTATAAAGAATGTGGCTTTAGATTATCTATTTTTATGCTGAATATTTCAGATCTGCTTTATTCCAGAAAGGAATAGAAGGTTTAAGACAAAACACACTGCTGTTTTTGAAAGAAGTCTCACCAAAGCTGAATTTATTTGATCAAAAATACATTACATAAAATGTTATTACAATTTAACTTATATTATTACAATATACTATTTTATGTAATTAATTCATGTGATGGCAAAGCTGAATTTCCATCATTCATTTCTCCAGTCTTCAGTATCACATGATCCTTCAGAAATCATTTTAACATGCTGATTTGGTGCTTAAATAACTTTTCTTATTATTATCTATGTTGAAACAGTTGCTAAATGTGCTGCTTAATGTTTTTGTGAAAACCGTGATACATTTTAATATGAATTGAAAGTTTAAAAGAACAGCATTTGAAATATAATTTTTTTGTAACATTAAAAATGATTTTACTGTCATTTTTGATTAATTTAATGCATCCTTGCAGAATATAAGTATTAATTCCTTTAAAAAAAAAAAACGAATTACTGACCCCACAATATAGCCATGGTCTTTTTTGACAAATTATATTTTTTATTGCCCGACTGTTAACATTGGTCTTCACTATAAAACAACTTTTTTACGTCTTAAGTCTTAAAGATGCAGTAGGTGATCTGGGAAATGCTAACATTAGCCTACTAGCATTGAAAGCATACAATCCCACCCTCCCTGCAAAACGCCGTCCAAAGCCATGCCTCCTCCAAAACACATGAAGGCGCGCACACACACAGCTGCTCTCGGCAAGTGATGGCTACCTCATGTCTCAAAGCACATAACATTACAATAATAATGAACATAAAAAACTTAAGCTGCATTTCCACCAAAATTACCTGGAACAATTTGTCCCAGGAACTTTTTTCCCTCAGACCTATTGCTAGCTGCGTTTCCATAGCAGTCTAAAGTACCGTGAAGATAGTCCGGTGACATAGGACTGCGCGCGACTTTCCAGTTCCCGCTGGATTTCGTCCTCCGCATACAAGCTTAATAAAGCCTGAACCTCATCGTCAGTCCGTCGGTCGTATTTTTTAAACTCCATTGTTGATTCGAATAGCAAACAACTCTTACTGCATGCACCACAACAGACTTAAAAAAAAAAACGATGGTTGAAATAAAATGCCGCGTGAACTCAACCAATCAAAATGCTGCGTGAACTCAACCAATCAAAATGCTGCGTGAACTCAATCAATCAGCATGTTCAGCGCTCAAGTCCCACCCCCGAATGTTCCAGGACTTTGAAAAAGTACTACCTAGTGAGCAGGTACTTTCAGGTACTTTCATTTAGACCCTCGTTCCTGCGGTTGAAACACACAGAGTACCACCCCGAGGTTCCTAGTTCCTGGGGAAAGTTCCTGCGGTGGAAACGCAGCTTTAGAGAGCTTGTACCTGACTGCTGCAGATTGATTTCGGCATTGATACTGTTGACATGGATACACATAATTCCAAGACTGAACAGCTCCGGTTAGAATGTCAAGGGTTGCCATCTCTTATTTACAGTAGTTATGGCGTGAACACAGCATAAGCTCGTTTTGATTCGGTAGGAACTGTAAAAGGTGGCTGCTGTTTGTTTGCGGTGCTCCGTGACTGAATTCTGTCTGTATAAACTCTGCATAGCATGAAACGCGCTGATGACATATGATGTCTGTGCGAACAGGGTCGGCGTTCTGACATAGAAGCCGAAAGCATTGCACTGCGTCTAAAATGTCAACAGCATAGGAGAATGACAGGGAAGAGACAAAATTGTTGAATACAGTTGTTATTTTTGTTTTGTTTTTGCACCACTGTAGTCAGGTGGACTATTTTAACAATGTCTTTGCTACCTTTCAGGGCCTTGAAAAGTGCAATGACATTGCTGCCTATGTGTGGTTCAGATACCTCTCGGATTTCATCAAAAACATCTTAATTTGTGTTCCGAAGATGAACGAAGGTCTTACGGGTTTGGAACGACATGAGGGTGAGTACTTAATGACAGAAATTTCATTTTTGAGTGAACTAACCCTTTAACATATTGTTATCAGGATATGAGGAGACTTTGAAACTCACTTGTCATGCAAATTGGAAAATGAAAGAGACAAAGTAATATGTGAATATTTCAGAATGACTCATGCTCATGTTTACACCAGCATTTATGTCTAAATACAAACACACACATACAGTATGTACATGCACACATTCACAAACAAAGATCTGTGGCACAACAGCACGTACAGATATAAAGGCCCTCCCTTCATTTCCTTGCTCTAAACAAAAGCTACGACTTCTGTATTTGATATAGCTACGTATATAAATGAAGATGCAGAGGAGGAGAAATACTTCAGTCATCACAGTCATGGGAGATATGTTTTGATTCTAGGAGTGGTGATCACTTCTGGGAAACAAGAGTGCATTGTGATTCATGACATTCAAACGCTTATAATAGCACGGAGCAGTGTTTTTATCCGGTCCGCCGATAATTAACTGAGAACAGCTCTGTGCTGCTGGGAACACCCTTGGTGTCCTTGAGCAAAATGACTCTGCACACATGCAGACACCTGCACAGGCGCTCACCAGAAGCAAACACCAACCAGTGCAACAAGATGACTTGATAAATGTTGATGAAACATGCCCTTTGGGTCAAACGCAGACATTTCCATTTCCACTTTATTTCCTGTGGGAAAGCGCTATTGGCTGTGATGTCTAAGCTTGTCCGGCAACTCTGATTTATGTCTGTGCGCTGTCAATTATGCTTGAGTGACTCAGATGCCAGTGCTTCTTTGGGGATGCCCTTGCTGAGGATTACAGAGGAGATCCCTATTGCCATTGTGATGGGAACTCCAGGTCACAGCTGATGTGATCACAAGCTCCTTAAAGGAAACGTAAGCCACTCTAACCTAGTAATCCATTTAACACAATACAGAACAGATGCACCACTCCTGACAAGACAATACACACGTTTCATATCACAGACAGGATTTTCTCTTGATTTCTATTGACTTTATAATGAGCTAATGATATTTTCTATATCCTATCCCTAAACCGAAGCCTTCCTGAATATTTATGGTTCTTATGGTGATATTTGGTCCCCACAATATAGGCAAAAGCTGATTCACACACAAATTGAACAGTAACAGGTTACTGAATAGCAAGAAATCCTCCCAGTTTACATTAAAGCTGCAGTCTGTAAGTTTTGCCTCTTTGTTTGAAACCTGCAATTGCAGTTATTTGCCGAATTATCATCTTTACATGGGTTGTACATCGGCATGGCTCCTCAGTGTGGATGAATCTAAAGGCAGGAACACACCAAGCTGACGGTTGGCCGTCGGGCAGTTTTTGTTCGTCGGTTGAAGTTGGTCCTCGTCGGCTTTTTGAATCGGCGTCGGAGCTCGTCGGTCCGTTGGGCCATCTGATCATTCTGATTGGCTGTTCAGCTACTGCCACCTGCTGGTACAGAAAGGCATTTCATTTTACGCAGGCGCAGAACGGACGTGCTATTTGGCTGTCGCCTGTCAAGCATTGGTTTGGTGTGTCAGGCCAACTTTGGACCCAGACGCTAGTCGACACTAGTTCGTCGGCGTCGGCGTCGGTTTGGTGTGTTCCTGCCTAAAGGTTTTCTGTCAGTCACCACACTGGTGTGGATACTGTACTTCGGAATTACAGATTCTACGTCTTGGAAGTATGACCAAAATAAGAATTTTCACTGGAAAATGTCATCTGAACAAGTAAGTAACATGTCTGCCACTTCTGTTCTGACCAACTGAGAAAAAAGGCATTACAATAAATTGCACTGCCAGTGGTGATTAAAGGGGACCTATAATGCAAAATCCACTTTTTTATTTGAACACAGATGTGTGTCCACAGTGTGTGTAAACAACCAGCCTATAATGGTAAAAATCCACTAAATACTTTTTTTATAATCCCCATTTATCATTTTCAATCTCTCAGAACACGCTGTTTGATATTTCCCCCTACTCCTACGTAAAAGTAGGGAAACCCCGCCCATGACTGGTGACAATCTGCGCTGTTAGCATAGACACACCCCTGAGTGAGAAGCACAGAGTCCGCCATTTCTGTGTACTCTCTGTATATCAGCTAGAGATATACAATGTCTGTGCCAAAAAAACATTAAAAATGTTCTGTTGTTGGATGTACCAACGAACATACGAGGCTCCATAGACTCCCGCCATCTGAGTCACTATTACTCAAGGATGGATAAGTACAAACTGTTCGTGATTCTCTCCAGAGCGATACTGGTCACGGCAGAGAGAGCGCGCGCGCACTTTATTACAGTCCGTCGGAGTTGTTTCACAGATATAAAGTTTACCAGTTTTTTAAGCATCCCCGAAAAGGCATAAGGTAGGTCTGCATATATTTGTTTACTGAGTGTGTTTGTGTAGTTCGCTGTGTATGTTAATGATAATGCAAGGGAGAGTTTATGGATAAAAGACTTTAATGCGCACTTCTTGTACTGTTTTATTAAGCTCTTTCATTCAGATTTTCTGGATTGATAACGTAAGCGTCATATTTTGTGTGATGTACAATAAACTTCATAAACTCACCAGTAAAGATTTGGCCATCATTCGGACGGGTTCGCACAACAGGCTCGTACTAATAATGAAAAGCAAGATGACAACATAAGATATAAACGCAATTAAACTAAACTATACCTGTTCTGTCTCCATGCAGCATATATTCTCTGGCTCTGTAGGCATCATTTTCAGACTCCTATTCGAACTAAACAGCTTCAGAGAGTTTCTGAAATTATAAGTGCGTGAGATTGTTCTGTCACCAGAGCTCAGAGCATCAGCTCTTGAAGCTCCGCCCTCTTAGGCCATGAGCAGCAGCTCATTTGCATTTAAAGAGACCCACACTAAAACGGCGCGTTTTAAAAAAGTGGCAAGTTTAACATGTTATAAAAAAAATATCTGTGGGCTATTTTGAGCTAAAACTTAACATACACACTCTGGGGACATCAGAGACTTATTTTACATCTCTTAAAAAGGGGCATAATAGGTCCCCTTTAAATCTAACGGTCGCTTAGCTCGGATCACGTCAAACCGTGCAAATTATTATTATTGTTATACTTGGTTCTCAAATTGTTAATGTTCACGACATCAGCATTGCACATTTAGTGTGTATTAGCGTTACCTGTAGATTTCAATTTCTGTAGCCACTCCGCAGTCCAAAGTCTTTTGCTTTTGACTACGGGTGAATCTCCAGTTGTCACTGGTGATTGTCTTTTGCAAATTCTGTATTACAATCCGCCATGAAAATAAGTTTAATTATTGCAGCTGCTGTGAGAAAAGGCTATAAATGATCCGCTACCTGCAGCATCCTCCACATGCCATATAGCTACTAGCTGGCACTCCTTCTTTACGTAAACTGACGTGACGTAATGACACAAAGACGAACGGCTGCATGCTCGAATTTCCCGCGGAAACCCACCAGTACCACCTGAATTATAAAACATTATTACAAGCTTACCGTTGTGAATCGGGCTAAGGTAAGGAGATATTTTTGAACACTGGCTAGTTATGTACTTGCTCAAAAATTGATTTTGGATCATTTTTAACCAAAAAAAGTTACAGACTGCAGCTTTAATAATCCCTGTTTATTTAGGGCCAAACAAGACCTATACACGTGAACAATGACCATGTTTATATAATTTTCCAATTCTGGTTAAGACTTTACTCAGAAAAAGTTATGCTGCATTTAAGTAATATTGGACAGTAATTAACTTATTAATTCTCATTTGTGCCCTCAACAATAACAGAAATGTGACATTTCTTTTAATGATTACAAAATGTTGAAGTACTGCCTTCCTCTAAAAATGACTTTCTTACTACCCAGAATTACCTTTGTTTGGACGTTGAAGTGTTTCCATGACCTAAAATAAATAATTAATGGTCATATGCCAGCTGTACTCAGATTTCGAGAAAGTGAAATTTTGACCTCTAAAGTATGCCAATCAGGATAATGCATTTACACGACACTTATATAATCAAAATATAACCGAATTCTCATTAATATTAGAATATATTAATTTCATTTGTGTCCTTAACAATAACACAGAAATGTGTGATGGCCATGACATTTTTTTTAATGTTTACAAAATGTCTTTCTACCTCTTTGTTTGGACAATAAAGTGTTTTTATGACCTAAAATTAGCTAATAATTAATACAGGGATATGCCAGCTGTAGGCAGATTTCGATATTGATCTAAAGTATGGCAATCAGGATAGTGCATTTACATGACAGTTGCAGTATATAATCAAAATATGACTAAATTCTCATTAATATCAGATCCTGTATGTAAACAGTCAGTGATGCAGGGCTGACAACTAGGTGTCTCATCATTTACAGCCTACAGTTTTTCTTTCCTAAACAATGTCATGCATGGAGGCAGGGAAAACAGGTCACTGCTATTTTTGTTTTGCTAATTTGTTGCTGAAATAGGTCACATATTGTGCAATATAACATATACGTCTTGGTAGATAATAAATCTAAATCTGTAATTTAATGCCCCTCTAACATTATGAAAGGGCATTTCAAAATGAAATCTTGTGATGTGCAATTCAAGTAGACCTAATGTCACTGCGCGTTCTCGCCCTGCCCTGATGCATCAAATTGCAGGAACACAAGACATCTGTCGCGGTTTGGAGTCAGAGGAGCTCGTTCCTGGAGAATTTTCACCAAGGGAGTTCCCTCCTCCTATCAAGACAAGGAAGAGGCCGGGCGGGTAGTCTCGGTCAACCCCACTCCCCCCTCCCCCCTTCGCTCCACGGGGACGCGCGCTGGGGGATCCGATGACGTCACAATCACACTGACACACACGCGCAGATTCTCTCTCACTTCTTCTCCCTCTCTCGCTTTTCTATTCTGGGAAGCGACGCTAGGAATAACCCCGTCTGCCCCCCCGAGCCGGTCGCGAAGCCCCAGCCGAAGCGGACTAACTCACTTTCATCTCTTCCTGAAGCAAAGACGGACAACATTGTACTCCAACACCTGGCGTCTGCAGCGTTCTAGTTGTGTCACAATTCGAATTTAACTGATATTTTGTGTCAGTCTGAAAGCGACAGCGGCGCTTGCATGAGGCGTTTGACACTCTTTTGGAATGTTGTGGGTGGATTTGAAAACGTTCTACCGGTAAGTGCGAGTACACCTTGTTCTTAGTAGCCTATGTCAGGGAGTGACAATTCTTTTGAAAGAGCAATTCAAGTAAAATGCCTTGCGGATGGGTCTCCTCCAGTTATTGGGACATGTGGGGAATACCCCGTTTGCTTGGTTGCAGATAGTGAATATTGCGTAATATCCTAAGGAATGTGCACGGCTGTTGCGAAAAGCGAAGTAAATCTCTATCTTAAGAGCGACTGTCATTAATGTTGAAGGGTCTGTGCTGTTTGTGTTGTTGTAGACCGTTCGTTTTTTCAGCATGGGTAATGTTGTGATCTGTATTTTCATGTACACACCGCCAGTGCGCGTGTATGTGTGTGAGCAGGAGAGAAGGTGGGTGGGACTTTGGCTCGTTCCGGGAATGTTCCATGACGCGCTCTCAGTCAGTGAAGGGCCCCTTTAGGGAGACTCTCGATGGGCGATTGTTGCTGAAGTCAGGTGGCACCTGCTATAAATTACCATGTTGTGATATGATAGAACAGTTATTATTTTGTGTTTGTGTCAAACATACATTACATACATGTAATTATAATTTACATGCAGTTAGAGAAAAACTGAAAAAATAACAAAATAAGTGTGTGTGTATGTATGTGTGTATACACACACACACACATGTGTGTGTGTATATATATATATATATATATATACACACACACACACACACACATATATATATATATATATATATATATATATATATATATATATAATTCCAGTCAAAAATGTTTTTTTCTGTACGTTTATAAAAGTTACTTGAATATCCTAATTGAACTAAGGCCTAATCCTGGCTTAAGCTAAGCCCTGTCTGTGAAACCGGGCCTATATATTGTATATCTGGTATACATAGACAGTGAGGTTATGTAAGAGCGTGACAGCATCGTAGCAAGCACAGCAGCAGAGCAGGGCCAAGGGTGTAGCCAAGTATTTACAACCCATCAGGCAAATTAGTTTATTTGACTATGCCAAATAGATGAGCCAGTGCCCTTTGCTCTGGCTTGATATATATATATATTGATATATATATATATATATATCCAGGGCAATGCATAAACACACCCACAGTATCTCTTCCTGACACTGACATATGATACATAAACATCATTTTGTTTTCCATCACCTGGGTTCTATCCATCAAGAAGCAACAGACAGAGCTGGAGGTTTGACAAATGTCCTTACGCATTTTTTCCACAACAAAATCAATCACATTGATTCCATGTTGAGCTTTGACACATCTAGGCTTTCTGGCAATTTGTTTGTAATTGTTTCTGATGGAAAGTCACTTTTTAAGGTAAACTGACCCACCTTTGTGTTCTCACTTTAAACCCACGCACACACACACATTTATGATTCACCTCTCAAAATGGCTTTCAATAATGCCAACATAAACAAATGGGTTCCTGGAATTAGGGAAGCGTATTCAAAGGCTTCAAATTCTTAAGTAGCCCTTTGACGGAAATTTTAATAAGCGTTCTTTGTGACAGCCAGTTCCTCTGTGCAAACCTAACCATCAATTGCAGGGAACCCTCAGCACAATTTTAGGAAGGCAAAGGTTACTCTCCAGTGCTTACTCAAACCACAGCACTGTCATTGGCTACAGAGGGTTCTCACTTCAAGTCCTTTAGAGCTCATGCCATTTTAATTGGATGAAGGAACAAACTGCACACTTAAGTTGTATTTACTTTTGTGAATTTAACAGACTAATTTATCCATTAGCGGCTTTTGTATTCAATGTAGGGGTGTCACAATATATCACAATACAAAAATGCAACATGTATCATGGATGTCGACAATATGTACTGTGTATAGTTCACCCAGAATGGAAGTTTAGACAGATTTAATTTAGCATAAAATATGGCAATGGATCATCAAATATGGTAAACCCAAAAGGTCACACATTTGAGCTTCCATGTTAATTATGATTAATAAATTAAAAATAAAATACATTAATAAAATACAGTATTTAAAACTTTTTAAATGTATGCAAGCATGCGTGTCTAGCATAATTCTGTATTTTTAGCTAAGCAGAATCATAAATATTTCTATTCTGGTGTCACCATTGTCCTGTGCTTGGGGGAGAAGTCCATTCCTGATATAATACCAAATTTAGCATTTTAATCAACAGTACTTTTTGCTAACTGTTATCATATTTCTTAGAATATGGTTAATATGGTTAAAAAAAAAAACAGAACAATTTGAACTTGATCCGAACTGTGACATGAATGTATTGTTTCAACCCTAATTTGAAGGGATAGTTCACCCAAAAATGAAAATTCTGTCATCATTTACTCACCCTCAAGTTGTTTCAAACCTGTATGAATTTCTTTCTTCTGCTGAACAAACACACACACACACACACACACACACACACACACACACAAACAAAGATATTTTGAAGAATATGAGTAACCAAACAATTGATGGACCCCATTGACTTCCATCGTATGGAAAAAACTACTATGAAAGTCAATGGGGTCCATCAACCGTTTGGTTACCAACATTTTTCTAAATATCTTCTTTTGTGTTCAGCAGAAGAAAGAAACTCACACAGGTTTGGGACAACTTGAGGGTGAGTAAATGATGACAGAATTTTCATTTTGGGGTGAACTATCCCTTTAAGTTATACATTTAATCTCTTGAACCCATGACCTTGGGGTTGTTAGTGGCATGCTGTTTGAGCTTCAAGAAAACTGGCATGCACCAGTTGTGGTTAAATGCTGAATTGTGCACTGTTGTTTTTTGTTTGCATGCACGATGAGGGGAAGGATTTGTTCTCATGGTGCTGGTATGGAAGGAAACAGTTGAGGCGTATCACCGCTTACACAGTGTGACAGAGTGGATGCCTGCATCTGGGTTGTGCTTTTCCACCTGTTGCTTCAGGTTACATAATTGGATTTCTTGTTGAAAATACAAGGTTAAGAAGGAAGATAGCGATCTGGGGTGGCCACGTATTTGGGTCCGTTTCCTTATCGAGGGTGATCAGAGATCAGTGAAGTGTTAATGTGCTTCTTTTAATGTGGTTTTAATCATCTTATAATAGTTTGTACAGTATATACAGAAAGTAATCACCATTTCATGGCAGTATTAAACATTATATCTAGCTCTCTAACTCGCATCGCAGTGTTAAATTGAATCTGGTATGGATGCGGGGAAGAATCTGCATGTGTGTGTTGTAATCCCGAGGTCGTCTTGAGAGTGTCAAGATGAGCCGGCGTCTGTGTTGACACCCCGCCAGAGTGAGAATGCTGCATGTGACGTCCTCGCTCGCTTCAGCTGCACAACAGGAAATACTCACGGCCTCCCCTCCTTCCTGCTTTGAAAAAGAGGTAGTCTCTTGCTCGTGCTCACTCTCCTGCCCTTCTTTTCTTTCGTTTTCTGCAGCAGCAGGGCAAGGCGAGACCTATTTTAATGCCTGCAGCCATTGCCTGTGTGCCTGTGACACCTCCTTCGGACCATCCGGCCAATCAGAGCGCAGCTGCTTACGCCGAAGAAACATGATCGTTTTTTTTACTCTTTTGCTCCTTTCTCTGAGCAAGTGAAGGTAGCAGGAGTGGGAGCAACCAAAGAGTGTGCGAAAGAGGAGGAGGGAGAGAGAGAGAGAGAGAGAGAGAGGGGAGTGAGAGCGAGAGCGAGAAGGCTGCAGACAGCGGTAGGGAAATAGCTTCTTGCACAGAACGTGAGCGAATGGTGATTGTACAGGCTTGCGCGATTGACACAGCAGAGAGGAAGGAGATTGGGAGCCCCTGAGGATCTGAAGGATGCCATGTCAGGTGAGCAACTGACCTGGGCAGAGGGAGATAGTAGAGGAGCGGTGAAAGAAAAAAGAATGAAAGTAAAGGAAAACTGTGTTGTGGCTCGTGGTTTTGTGCTGCTTTGCTGCTTGTTTTTAAGTCCTGTATGGAGTCTGGCTGAAGTGACAGCTGGCTAGCGGGAATTTGACAGGGGGTCTGACCGATGCTGGACACATTCGTGCAAGTTTAGTGGCTTACAGGAACAAGTTTGTTAACCCACTGTCAAACCTTTGCTGATAATGGGTAGTGTTTAAATACAGATACCTTACCTGATTATAGATAACTTAGATGACATGGTATAATGAATATTGTTGCACATATATATATTTTTTTGTTGTTATGTGTGTGTGTGTGTAGTTTAATAAAACCAGTGTTGCATGCACTAATGACATTATCTTTTTCTAAACAGGGTGTGTGAGGAGGGTGTGTACCTGGATTAGATTCCCGGGACCGTCAGGAGAAGAAAACCAAACACTGGGTACAGTATGTTTGAGATATGTTGTGTTTAATGTCGATTTACATAAATTAGCACAGGTGTTTATGCTATGCTTATAGCTGTATCAATCAGGAGTTCGTGAAACGGCGACGTCATCGGTTTCGGTGTATTTGGTAAAGCATCCCCAGAAATGCTTGTGCAAGGATGTATTACTTGAAGGCTGTCACACTTTTTTTAAACTGCAGTTTCCGAGCTTTGTTAATAGGACTGAATAATTAATGTGCAGGTAATTGAGTTGGGCTAATTATTCATTATAAGAATGATGAATATCTTCACAACAGACCGATTTGGATAGTATTTCTCGGCTCTCATTATTTTCAGTCACTTTTGATGAACTTGCATTCAACTTTGTTCAGGGATGAGTTTAAGATAACACCGAACGAATAAGTGGGACTAGAATCGGAAAGAGGAACTGAAAATAGTAAAAGTAGAATGCACTTTCTAATCTATTCTTGAATTTAGTCATCTTCAGTGCATGCATTGTTTTAGCGGAGGTTTTTGAGGTAGGCCTGAGAGAATGTATTTGTCTTTGTGTAGAGCAGACCTCTTCTGTTTTTCTTTCTTTCAGTCTCCCTCGACCATATGCTCAGTATACAAAGAGCCTTTTTTGACTGTACATAGTTTGCACCATAAAAATAGATGTATAAAATGTTGATAACCATCAGGCACCACACAAGCCTGCCAGTGGATCAACAAAATTGAGGCACCAGCTACGCTGAGCAAATTGTACAAGAGTGTATAAAGGTAAATTGAACGTGTGTTGGTTGATCCAGGGTGTGGTGAAGTCATGTCTGTTATAGTGTGTGTTTGTCGATGTGAAGCTCGGTGGTTAGCACAGAGGGCCGTAGGTAGTGTGTGAACTGTTGTGTCTGTCTGGGCCGGAGTATTGTGGGTGGCAAATGTTGATCCATGCCTGAAGCAATCCAGTGATGTAACCACAGTTTGCTCGAGGGGATGGAACAGGCAAGCTGTTGAACTTTTCTATTTGTGTTTTGTCTGTAAAGTTCAGGTAATGTTGAGCAACAATTTTAAATGGTTTGATCGATAAGCTGAGAGGTTTTGTCATGCTGATGTGTATCACTGTGGGTTAAATGCCATTTGATTGTTCTTGTCTCCAATTGGCTAGGAGTGTTGTGATGCTTTTTGCTGATTTAAGGTGACATTAAAGTGCCCTCTGGTTATCATACGCTGTGCTAATTGGAAAAACATGCAGCCCCTGGAAGAAAGACAGCTGTACTACAGTTAGGCATTGTCTGAGTGGCATATGAATTTGCTCTTGTTTACTTCAGTGTGGTGAACATGAAGAGGTCAAAAGGTCATTCTGCCAATCCTCTTTGAGGAGGGGTTGGGTTATATTTGGGTCAAAATGACAAAGGTGATGAGAGGAACTTTGGTATGGGTGCTTTTGAGAATAGAAAATACTTTCACATTTTGGACTACGTCAACATTTACATTTATGCTGTATAATGCAACCTGTTGAAATGAAACATCATGCCAGATAATATGTTAACCTGAACATTGATGTGCTGAGAATGACTAGATATTGATACAGATCTCCTGAGCTCTTTGATTTGATTTGATTTGATTCTGATTTTTGATTCAGATTCTGTTTTATTTGTGTGTATTTCAGTGATAAAGTTCATTGGTAACACTTTATAATAAGTATACGGTAATAAAGTACTTTATTACTGAGTGAGTTCTTCATTCATTGTCACTGTAATTAACCAAATTATTATTGTTTAATTAGCTCATATGTAAAGAGTTAGTCTAGATAATGTATTTTTTTAAGCTTTGTTAACAACAATTAATTGTAAATAGCTCACTTTAGAATAGGTCACGGAAAATGGGAAAATGTCATTAATTAAGTGCTTTAAACCAACGAATATTAGACATTAATTGCATTAGTATTAAGTGTTCCTTAAAAAAATACACACACACACACACACTCACTCACACACACACACATATATATATGCCAACATGTATATGTGTGTGTGGGTGCTAAATGTATTTGCAAACATTTTAAGGAACACTGAATATGAATGCAATTAATGTCTAATAAAGGTTGGTTTTAAAGCACTTAATGGCATTTTCCCATTTTCCATTACCTAATCTAAAGTGATAACTATTTACTTCTAATTACCAATTAACAATTCCTTTACTATGAGCTAATTAAACAATAATAATAGTTTTAACTACAGTGACGATGATTGGGAGAAGCTGTATGTTTCTGATTCACTAAAAAGTACCGACTCATAAGAGTCATTTGGTTGTGAATCAGACTACACAGGTCACCCTGTATGTTTGTTTTGTGTGAAGGCCTAGGACAACTCAATAGAAAGACATTTTTACTGTCAATATTTTGAAGTACATAGTCTTTTTTATTTCAAGTGTCCAGCACACTATGCATTTAATCACATAACTAATATTGTCTCTGGTGTTTAATGGTGAAATTCTGACTGATGTTTCAGCCCATTATTGTCATCAGCAAGTTGTCTTTGGAATTATTAGCGTGTGTTACTAAAATGACTTTTGGTGTAGTAAATAATACATTGAAAATGCTTGAAATATTTTTAAACATTCTTTCAGCATCACATTTCAGCTCAACAACAGTCCAGCAATAACAATAATAAGTCAGCATTGAGTAATGCTTCTCACCTCCTCACCTTTTCAGCTCAATGTGGCGATGGAGGATTTTTGTTATGGATTATCGTTCATAAAATGGTCACGGTCAGGGCATTTCCGGACCTGCGTGTGTATATGTAGATGTTTGTCCCTATAGTGCATGACACTTTTCACCCTATTGAGAGGCTGTCAGGTCAGGCATCTTCTATCCAAGGCAAAAAGGTCAGAGCTGCCAATACAGTGACCACAGTTCTCTGGAGAGAGATGAGCTTTCTGCCTTAGAGCTCTTTAATGTTTTGGTCTACAATTAGTCTGTGACAAAAAGCCCCTGATTGTTGCCAACTCAGAGCGCAAGCTGTTTAAAATCTCTCTGAATGGTCGTTAGGTGTGCATTCTGTCCCAAATAGGGAGAAAGCAATAAACAACTGAATGAAACTGAGCAAGGAGAGTGAGAGATTGTTTGTTTGTGAAACTGTTTGGCTCATTTTTGTCTTTTTTTTTTCTGTACAAATCGATGCAAAAACATTTGAATGCACTTCTTCCAAGTTGCTTGACATGTGATTTAGCTGTGTAAAATGCATGCAAACAAGAAAGTTTCTGTAGTTTAAATGGGTCCTTGATTATGATTTCACTTTTTTAACTTTAGTTAGTGCGTTATGTTGCTGTTTGAGAAATCGCTTTTTAAGGACTACAACAAACGGCTGGTAAGGACTACAACAAGCTTCTTCCTAGGTTGATGACATCACAAACCCCAAAATTTACATAAACCCTGCACCCGGGAACACGCAACAAAGGGGGTGAGGCCATGTTGGGCTGCTTTAGAGAAGAGGAAGAGATGTTGTAGTATTTTTGTTGCCATGCCATGATTTTACACCGGGATGCTTCACAAACAAGGGTCAATTCAATGCTGGATTTGCACAAAAGATTAACATGACGGCACATGCTAGTCGATAAGTTGGTTCAACTCCACAGCAACTACATACATTTATCCACTAAGCATTCAGAAACGTCCAGAAGTTGTAACTTCTTCCTGAATCTCTCCATCAGTGTCCGACTCCAGTTTGAACAATGTAAGGCTGAACACCGTTACTGACAATCATCATTTTGGCTGCGTGAGATTCTCCAGCTTTGTTGTTGTTGAGCAACTGAAGCGCTTAGCTGTTAAAGCTCCGCCCTCTTCTGGAAAGTGGGCCCGGAGCAGCAGCTCATTTGCATTTAAAGGGACACACACAAAAATGGCATGTTTTTGCTCACACCCGAATAGGGGCAAATTTGACAAGCTATAATAAATGATCTGTGGGGTATTTTGAGCTGAAACTTCACAGACACATTCTGGGGACACCAGAGATTTATATTACATCTTGTGAAAAGGTCCCCTTTAAAGAATATTCTGGGTTCAATATAAGTTAAGCTTAATCGACATCATTTGTGGGATAATGTTGATTAAAAGATTATTTAGATTAGTAAAAGCAAAAATTAAGGTTACAGTGAGGCACTACTAAGGATGCAAATTATTACAATATTTTAAAAAAATATTTATTTCAAAATTTGTATTATAATATTTTTAAAACACTAAGTCACTAAGCCATATTGATGAACATATTGTTTATGTCTTTTGGGTAAACAATTGAAATAGTGAGTATTTTAATGTTTACTGACTGGCCCTGTTTACTTCCATGTTAGGCTTAGATTCATTTATTTAATTAAATTGGAGCCTTTGCAATTTTCTAAACGCACTAAGCTATATCGCGATTTCGGTTTTATTTCGGTTAAGTCCTACTTTGATGCCTCATTTTAGACAAGTGGACATACATTTTTGTGGTACACAAAACATAATGGCACAAATGCTGTCGATTGAAACTTCCGTCTTATAATATGCACTATGAAACAAACTCCATCTCTCAGACATAGTGTGTAGGTAGTAGAGCATAAATTTACCCAGATGCACTGCCTGTTTACAGTTCCTTTATGCCATCTGATATCACTTAAATTCTTCCTTGATACATTTAGTCGTCCATTAGCCCTTAAGTGGAGGAGGCGGTCTAGTATGAGCGATTGACTTAGTAAAACACAAGACGCAGCAAAAACACTATGCATGATGATTATACGAATATTTCCCTGTCAGCAGTTGCGTGTAATATGCTAATGGAGGATCTTGCTCATCAGAAGAGCGCGACCTCCCTGATATACAAAGCTGTTTGTTTATGATCTGAACAACGGCAGGGGTTCCAGGTCGCACCGACGGCTCGAGGTTGAGGAAAACGAGAGCTATTGGTCAGCCCGCCGCTTTTGTGTGAACCCCGATGAAGACAATGCACAAAAGCCCCCTAAAGCAGCAACACATACTTTGTTACTATGGGAACCTACCAGAACTGTGCTTTGTCCTTGATGGAATCAGATGGATAGAGAAGCTGTATTAGTGGAGCTTAGAAGAGAGAGGAACAGACAGAGAAAGAAGACTAAAAAGCAGGAAGCAGCATGTGTGAGGATGAATGGAGATACAGTACATCTGTCTTCGAGTGAATTTGAGCACGGTGGGGAGACTCTTGACCCTCAACCCTTGCTCTGATTGATCTGTCTGTATTGATTCAATACATTAAGAATTTATTACGCTGCTAGACATGTCACTAGATTACATGAGCTCTTTGCTGACTAATTAGGTAACAGTAAAAAAGACAAACAAAGCGGAAGGTTCTACGCACACATACACACGTAAAAACTGAAGCGCATGCCGCACAGGGACCAAAACCAGTCTCATCTTTCCCAAGCAGAACAATAGTATGTGCAGGTGTTTCATCTGATCAGAAATAGAGCACCCACCCACCCACACACACATACAGTTATACAAAGACACACGGAAACTCGTACGTACGCACCAACGAGCACACACATACTTTCTCATTCACCTAAACCGTTTACGAGTAACCACGCACCTTTCTTTAACACACAATGCTACATTAGATACAGTGTCTGTGGGACGGAAAATAGGTTAACGGAGTTGTTACACAAAAATGAAATTTCTGTCATCATTTAATCACCCTTGTGTCGTTCCAAACCTTTATGACTTTCTGTCTTCCATGGAATGCAAAAGGAGATATTTTGACTAATGTCTTTGGTACTCTCTGTTTAACTGAAATGAATGGAAGCTTTCTTTTTTAAGCTTCAAAAAAGGATAAAAGTATCAGAAAATATAAATGTAGTTCATACAACTTGTGTGTTATATTCGAGATTCTATACTGTAAAAAATGTCTGTGATTTTAATGGTAAAAGACTGTGAAAAATCTACGGTGAAAAACAGTTAATTGGTTTACAGATAGTTTCCGTAGTATATTCGGTGAATAACTGTAATAGATCTAACTGTACATTTAATGTAATTTTATAGTAAAATACCGTTAAATCTACAGTTTTTGAGAGTGAAATTTCTGGCAACCACAGCTGCCGGGTTTTTACCGTAAATTTAATGGAATTTTTTTTACAGTGTGTAAAATAAACGGTTATGAACCGTAATTATTACAATATAGCCTAAATCTTTAAATTATATGGTTTTGAACTGAAACTTTAAACTAAGTGCTCTGCCGTAAAACCTAAAATGTTGCTACCGTATTTTTTATGGTAAAGTTCTGGCTACCACAGCTGCCGTTTTTTTACCGTAAATTTTATGGGGATTTTTTTTTTTTTTTACAGTGTCTATGAGACTGAAATTTAAGTTGTTATTCACCGATTTTTCTTCCAATCCAGTGGGCCTGCTACAAATGGATCATTGAGTTAGCAAGTTGTATTTGAGAATCGGATTAGTCTGATTCATGAACGAATCTGGTTTTGTGAACTGGATAAACCAATCAATTGAAAAATATTTGATTCCAAAGATTCGTTTGTTCATTAATCATTTGTTCTGCGATTTTCCTCTCGTAAACTTTTATGATTTTTCGCATCTTGGACCCACACTGCTCCGGGTCTCCACGGTTTGCAGTGTGTATGTGTTCACTACTCCCTACTCCTAATGTGTGTGCACTAAATGGATGGATTAAATGCAGAGGAGAAATTCCAAGTATAGGTTACCATACTTGACCTTTACATGTCACTTTCACTTATATAGAAAGAATGTTCTTCAAAAAAATTCTGATTTATTAAAACGCCTTTTTCAGGTGAAGAAAAAAAGTTATACAGGATGACATGAGGGTGTGTAAATGATAGAATTTTCATTTTTGGGTGGACTATCCCTTTAAATAACTGTATTTTGGGCCCTGGTTTACTGCCAGGCTGTACAGTAGACATTCAGCACCGCACAGCCCCTCAGTTGTTTTATTCTTCCTCATGCCACTTCCAGATAACAGAGCATTTGAATTTGAATAGTCCAGGATTGGACAACAAGCGTGCGCGCTGCTGTTTCCTGTAGCCGGGCAGAGACGAGGCGAGCGGCATGTGTCCGTAGGCAAAGCACATGGAAAGCAGCGAGAGAGCGAGCAGGAACTGTCCTGCCTTGCTCTCCCACACATCGCGCCGCACACTATATGCGCCGTGCTGGCAGAGAACTGAAATACGCCCTCCTTTCGTTTCCTTCTCTTTGTCAATGCAAATCACACACCGTCCAAAAGCTGCACCGCTGCAACGGAGCACACTTCCTGTTTGACAAGGTGCATGTGTGAGCTTCTGCAGAGGTGGAGGGATGCGTGCTGGAGATGAAGCCGGGCCTGTGGTTTTCATGCCCACTCGGTTGCCACATGCAAGTGTGTGTGCGGGCGCTCAGCTGTCTTGATAAGGTCAGATGGCGATGCCGTTTCTGGCATGGTATTGCATCACAGTAAGAGACCCATTATATTTGCGGCGGTTTCACGAGTCGAACTCTGGGTTCTAGTGATGCATATCTCCCTATCTCGCAGGCTCCCCTGTGCACTGCTATCTGTCTCCGGATGTGTGCGGAGTCAAAGGCGGACAAAGAGGCACTTATGTGACACCTCTTTTACTTAATCCTCTATTTTAATCATGCTTAATCTATTAACCCAGAATCTGTAGATGAACAGCAGAATGCATTGCTAATTTGCATGAAAATCCATCATTAGATTACTAACATCATTACATTACTAATACCCAGTATGCAGATTACTAGATGAACGTAAGATAGCACCAGATGACAATGAAATCAGAGACTGTAAGATAACTGTTTTATTTCTTCACACAATCAGTTTTAAAGAGGTCATGGCATAGATGGTTTTATATGAATATATATCCCTTGAGGTTCACTTATAATGTCAATAAAGCTTTTTTTGCTCATAAAAACAAATATATATCTGGAAAAATGATTATTTTTCATCCCTCATTCTGACCCTCTGTCTGAAATAAACCATTTTTAAGGGATGGACCAGTAACTGGTGTACCCAGTATATTTATGTACACAGTTTTTTTTTTTTGTCCTTTGTCTAGATTTTTTTTGTTATTGATCACATATTTCTGGATGGAGGAATATGTTTATATCATATTACCGGCTAAAACATGAATCGACTGTAATTGCTCATTATAATGACTTTTTGGCAGTGGTTTGTCAGAAGGCTGGAGAAAATAGGAAACCCTGATTGGGGGTTATTCAAGGAGAGCTCTGTTTTTACTCTGTCTTTTCCTGCGGTGCTTGTTGAACAGGTGGTGAGCTGAGCTCGGTAGGATTGGTTGGCAGAGGCTGTTCGTTGAGTTGGTGAGGTGGCAGCTGCGTTGATCACCGAGCGAAAAGTAGCGCTTTCCTCCCTCCCCGCCTCACTTTCAGCACACCCACGTGCCACCCGCATGCCGAAAAGATCTGCTCTCGCCCCACTCTCGCTGCGACGGGATGAGGGTGTAGCGAGGGGGCGGTTGGGGGGTGGGGGGGTGTATTGTGTTTGGTGTTGCAATCAGTGCAACGGAGAGATGAGGAAAGATTTCAGTATAGATCATTGTCAGTGTTCATTTTGTCAGTGAAATGTTCATTAAAAAGTTTTTTAATTTTGTCAGTGATAATGAAGAAAAAACTGCATATTTTAATTACACAATTGTATTAAAACCTTTTGTTTACAAAAATATGAGAAAAAATTACATTAAAAATGCTAGATATTAACAATGCACTAATAATCTTTCATTTGTTAATTTTGAAAAAAAAAAAAAATTCTTGAAAACTAAAACATTATTTTTTTTAAATGAGATGCAGTGTTATTTTAATATTATTTATATACTATTATAGTATTTGTTTATAATTTAAATTGACCTTTATTTTTGTGTTTCCAGTTTTCATTTTAATTTTAGTTTACACTTAAGTTTTTGTAATTTTATGTTCTTTTGTCAATTTCATTAGTTTTTTTTTTTTTTTTAATAAATATTTCTATTATTACTTCTAGCCTTATTTTTTGTATTTCAGGTTTAGTTTAAGTAATTTTGATATTTTAGGTAGGCAATATTTCTTATTTTAAATAAGATATTTGCCAAGACAATATTTCTTATTTTAAATTTAGGTTAAGTTTTTCATTAATATTTATTCTTTATTTTATTTCAGCTTTATTTCAATGAATGAAAATAATTTTTAATAGTTTTAGTTAACAATAACAACACTGATTAGATGCCATCTTGCCTTTTTAGTGTAAAATAAATGATTATAATATGACAAAAAATATTAACTACTTTTAAAAACAAACAACTAAAACACTAAGTACAGGCAATTAATCCTGCATTTAGGGGTAATTGTTTGCCTTTTTGACTGGTTTTAGTATTTGCACAATATCTAGTCGTTGTTTTGTAAGTCTTCATATTCAAGATTTATTTCCTCTCTCTGTCATATATGCTTGATTTTTGTTCACTGGTGCAACAGCAGTCTCATCCATCTCCTCTTTTTGAAGGTGACCTACTTATAAGTAGACATGGAGTATTTTCCCCTATTGTGTGGTATAAGGCAGGTAATCCCTACTGTATGTCATCTGTCATCCAACACTCTTGCATATGGAGGATTTGGCTGGTGATGAGGGGTATAGAGTGTGTAGGCCACCCCCCTGCCCTTATGATGTGTGCCCTGCTGGGAATGGAGCACCTCCGACACTGGCCTGTTGGCTCATCTTCCCAGGTCAATAATCCAACATTCTGTCATTAGCAGTCCCACGCTGTTCCTCAGCAGCTGTCCTTAACACTTGATAGCAGTACATTGAAGTGCTTATTAAACAGAGCACAGGCTGGACAGTGTGCTTCTATTGACACAAATGAGCGGCGGATGACACTCAGCCTCTCTGCAATCAGGAAGGGTGCTTGCGATTAATTAGCGGCGGTCTCTCCAGCTGAAGATGCAGCCAAGAGGTGCCCTAAGATGTTTGTACTTTGGCCAGGAGACTAACAGCAGCACACATGGGGATCAAGAAGTGGTCACTTAATTCTAGGTCAAACTAAATTCTTAGGTTTGTGTGAGCTAAACAGAATCTGATATCCTCAACAACATCAAATTGCAATTATTGGCATTAGCCAATAACCGTGTGTGGTTTCACTAAGCCCGTTCCCTTTGGTAACTGTTGTTCTGTCAGATAAGCTTTATATTTCCCATAATTTAAGAAATTGTACTCATAAAGTGGTATCATGTGTGACATTGCAAAACATTCTTATCGACCATTTATTGTTTTACACAGTTATGTGATTAGAGACAAAACTGCCAAATTTTCTGTATATATTGTAATCATTATGATCACAACTTTTAATAATTGCTTTAGCGTGTTCATTGTTTCTGCTTAAATGAATACATGATGTTAGCTAACGGCATGATTTGTATCATCTTAGAACTGTACATTTCTGGACATTAAACAATTATTATGACAATAAAATAATTGTTAATGGCATCAAGGAAACAGAATCATTAAGAGGAATCGGAACTGGAATCGCTGAATTCTGATTCGCATCAGTATTTATTATAACCCTTTTTATTGTAATCGTACAGTATTAGATATGAGCCACCCTATTTTTTTCAATAGCCATTGGGGGGAAAAAAACACATAGGTTGGCCACAATTGGACATCTGTAATCCTGTCAATGGATTTAATTATGTTAATGAAGTTTTATGAGGTAAGAGACAGAAAAGAACAATTCTAGATGTACATGTGGTTTTGATTTTTAGGCATTTGTGATAGAGGACAACATTTGAATCTACATACGTTAATAATCCCTCTCTTGCATTCCTCGTAGCTTTTGACTGATCCATCCATGCAGAATTGCCAACATTTCATATATATAGTGTTCATTTAGTTTCCTAATGAGACGTTTTGTCATGACATGGCCAGAATGGCTCTTATAATTTGTTGTTCTTCCTTGCTAAATAAGAAAACTCTGAACTCTTTGGACTACCCAATAGACTGCTTGGAATGTTTTTATTAAAACTGCCATCTTCACGTCGTCTGGTGATGAATGGCCTGCTAAATCTTTTCCTTGCTCCAATTTACTGCAGGGATTAATAGAAGCCAAAGTTTAATTACGGCATGTGAGCGGAGACACATATTAAAGCTCTTTGTTCTCCCTGTACATGAAAGGTGATTACAGGTGTAGTACAGATCTATGTATCACTGCCTTGGAAATACACCTTAGTGAGTCACCTTTACTAATACTCAAAAGTAGTGATGTATCAAAGTGCTGGTTATCTTGGGTCTATCAGTTGGCTGATTAGGTTTTAAAGGCCAGTAAATTAATTTACTGTATGTGTTAACATTTCTCCGATTTCATTGTAGCTGCTACAGTATTTATACAGATATGGCAACTTTGATGTATCTGTGTTGTTATTTCATAGCCATTGCATTGGGATACAGCTTTGTTTTATACCTGTTGAGGTTGGATTAAGGTTCTGACTAAGGAAACTCTTAATATATCTCACACTGCTAAGGCAGGGAGTTACAGACGTTATGAATCAAAGCTAGCAAAGTGCTGACAGAACTCACGACATATTACTCACCTGACGTCTCTGTTACAAAATTTCTTTTTCCACCTTAACAGTCCCTCCAGACAAGTTGGAAAGAGATGTTGGAAACAACAGCATCATGGGATTGGGTTTTTATAATGTGTCTCACAAATTAACTTGATATTTGTCTCTAGCAAGACAAAAATGTTATGACATTTTATATACTCTAAATCAGGGCTGTAACCACTATCGACACCATTATTAGATATGACCAAATTGTCCCCCTCAGTATTTTTTTAGATTTTAGATACTGCTCTGCTGAAATCCATCATGCATCACTCTGTTTGATGAAAGTTTTAAAAGTTAAATTTTTAGGATGGTCTGCCTCAGAGGTCTAACACACGTCAATGTCAAAATGACTGAGATGGCCAATCAAATCAAAGAAGGCGGGATTTACTGTTCACTAGGGCTGAACCCTAATAGTCGACTAATCGTTAGTCGACTAGAAGAGGCTTAGTCGAACAAAAATGTTATTAGTCTGGAGGAAAAAAAGGAATAAAAAAAAAATTGTCTGTGAGGGTCAGTTTTGGTCTTACAGATAAGAGTAATACATCATTTGAAACTGTAAATGGTCTACTTTTTTGTGTAAACTCACAATAACAAGAAAACGTTGTGCCTTTGTAAAATAAAGAAAAACAAACAGGATGCGCTTTCTGCCATCTTGGTCTCTGTGAACTTGAGCGCGTCACAAAAATAAACCAAAAGTCAGTGTATACTAGCCTCACAGACATGAGAAATACATCTATAGAAAGCTTGAAATGTCAAGCGATTGTCAACCAATTCAAGTGGAAAACAAATATTCTCCGATTATGTAATCTGTATGAAACGTGCATATAGGCATGTCCACTACTGCGGAGATGACGAGTCAGCATCGTTGACTTAATCTCTGTAACTGAAAACACAGAAAACATTATCAATACATTTTTAAAATGTTTAGACAGTCTCCTTGCTGTTTTTTTCACGACACATTCATAATCATTACTTTTGCCAGGTGCGCTGTGGCAAGCTTTAGGCGTGCGCTTGAACACTGATTAGGCGATATATATAGGCAATTAAAGGCTCATTATTATGATTTATATGGCTTATTAATATACACATGAGATTAGTTGACTAATCTCTTAAATGAACGACTACTAGTCAACTAAAAAAATCTTTAGTCGAGGGCAGCCCTACTGTTCACAGAAGCTGAACATGAATTACAGCACAATGCTTCAGTTTTAACGGTGCAAGAATGCGAGGTAAGTTACGAAGAAAGTGTAAACTGGCGTCATGTCAGTTACGCTTTTTCCGTAAGTTGAATAGGGAAGGCGTAGGACGTAGCGTAAGCTTTTTGAACTGCAAGAGTTTTACACTTTCTGCATACGTTGAATACGGAAGGCGGCTCGTGCGGAAGCTAGATATTTTACTTCATAACTTGTTAAATATGGATATTTTTTTTACACAAACACATCGCTTCGATTCAGAAGGCCTTTGTTAACCCCCCGGAGCTGTGTGGAGCACATTTATGATGGATGGATGGAAGCACTTTCTTCAGCTCATACTCATTGATCCCGCTCACTGCCATTATAAAGCTCGGATGCGTCAGGATATTTATTAATATTTCTGCGATTATGTTCATCAGAAAGAAGAAAGTCATATACACCTAGGATGGCTTTAGGGGGAGTAAAGCTTGGGCTAATTTTCATTTCAAAGTGAACTAATCCTTTAACAGCTGTTTTCGGCACATTAAGCATACAATTAAGAGTAAATGTGTGCATGTTTTAAATGAAAAATATTAGCAAAAATTTCAAACTGGTCTTCTACTGTTCTTTTCTTTTATTGTTTTTTTCTATATTTCTATATATAATCCATTTTTAAATCCTTAAAATAAAAATAACCCATCCCCCAAAAAAAGTTTGGTTCACTCCAATGTTCAAGACATGGTTACGGCCTTGCTCAAAATCACTGAGTGACAAATTGAACAAAACTGAAGCAGCAAAACTTTTGGTGTGCTGCCCAGCATGTTTCTGAGGCATTTAGATGCACTGGCTACTGAAGTACACGCCTTTGAGTCTTTGCATTTGATTTGTGTTAAGCTCCTCTTCATCACAGGAGGACGGAGGAAGGGACGGAAGGGCCGCCACTCCTCCTCCTTTGAGCCCGGATCCCTTGATCAGCACATTCAGAGGCTTTACAGCCGCCTGCATCACCAAACATGCAACCCACTCGACATACAGTATGTGTGGCGTACGACGCTTCAAAGTCCCGAGCTGTCTGCCTAGGAGCATTGATCCCAGTCTCTCTGAAAAAAGAAATAAAAACACTGACAGTATTAGCAAAAGAGATGAGCCCTCGGCTTGACGTGTGTCGAAACGTGCCCTGCTTTGAGAGCCCACTGAGCAAGCTGGGAGTCTTTTGAATAAGACGAGGGAGGGGGGGTAACTACGCTTCATGACATGCTTTTTTAAATGCTTTTGGCTGTGAATGACTGTTTCTTCGTGCGGTGGAAGAAACGGTGGATTTTTTTTTGTTTGAGCGACATGATCAACCAGCTTGTCTGGGACACTGTGTGACAGGAAGCATTGCAAACAGAGACGTTGTTACACTGACAGCCAAAATAAAAAAAACAAAAAAACAATATTAGACATGCACAATCCCTTACCAGATGTGTGAAGTTTGTGGTGAGATAAAATAGAACCATGTTATCATTATATGAAAGTGTTTACTTTGTTTAATCCATCTGGTCTTCTTCACTACTGACCCAGTTAGCATGGTTTGTTTCATTATGCCAGCCTTGTCAACGGTAGCCAGGCTTTTGACTATGACGTAAAGTCAGGTCTTCACTGAAGCTTATTCTAGCAAAGAACTACCCACTTACACAGAAAGAGACAATTTGAGCAACCACAGGGTTTTTTTTAGATGCTTCAAAACGTTTAGGGTCAATATGATTTTTTTTTTAAATGACTAAATACTTTTATTCAGCAAGGATGCATTAAATTGATCAAAAATGAGAGTAAAGACATTTATTAGATTTCTATTTCAAATAAATGTTGTTCTTTTGAATTTTCTATTAATCAGAGAATCTAAAAAAAATATATGGAAAATATAAAACTTTCATCCTATATATAAAAAATATAAAGCAGCAGAACTGTATTCAACATTGATAATAATAAGAAATGTTTCTTGAGCTCCAAATCAGCATATTACAATGATTTCTGAAGGATCATGTGACACTGAAGACTGGAGTAATGATGCTGAAAATACAGCTTGCTTTGTCATCACATGAATACATTAAAATTTAACATATATTCAAATAGAAAAAAAGTTTAAATTGTAATAATATTGCACAATATTACTGTATTTTTGATCAGATAAATACAATCTTGGTTAGCATAAGAAAATTCTTTCAAAAACAAAAAAAGAATCCAACCCAGAACCTTTGAATAGTAGTGTGCATATATAATGCATCTTTATTTATTATATAATTTTTATTTATATTTTCTTTGGTATTGCTTTTTTAATCCACCCCATTAAATCAATAACAAACAATAAACTAAAATATAAATAACTTAAAATAAATGAATAAATAATAAAAAATTTAATTAAAAAAACAACAATACATATATATGTACAACATATTTTTATATACATACATATACACACACACATACAGTCAAACCAAAATTTATTCAGACACCTTGAACATTTAATTCATTATTAGAGTTTATTCACTATAGTTTAAAAAATGGTAATTAAATATGACAAGATCTCAGAGTTAAACTGTGTCAGAAAAAAATAATCTTAATTATTTCAGATAACACTTAAGCAAAAGATGGTCAGGTCAAAGTGTCTGAATAATTTTTGGTTCCAAATTTTTATCAGTTTTACTGGTAGTCCACTGTATGAAGAATTTTTGGGTATAATATGTCACAGTTTACTTTATTTTGCTATCCTCACTTACATAAATGAACTATAGTGTCCTGCACCGACTAGTAAAAAATGATATCTAGTGTCTGAATAATTTTTGGTTTGACTGAATATATATATATATATATACACACACACATATACAGAAACACATACAAGCATCTTCATATACACACATAAAAAACATAACAATTATTTTTTCGTTTGTTTTTAATTGTGCAATATGCATCAGATGGTCATTAAACAGTTCATGGGCAGTCAGTGGTCATGTTATCTGATATTGGGACTATAGCCCAGATTTTAAATGCTACTTTATATTACTTGTATGGTTGAAATGAGTCAATCATAGTGAAAACACAAAACCTGATGATAAAAATCAGTATTTGATCCCTTTCCAAGCTTCAAAATGTTTTTTTTTTTTTTTTTTTTTTGTGGTCATGAAATAGATGGAAGATTACACCGTCGTTTAGTGAAGCACACTCATTTAGCTTGATGATTTTCTTTTTTTTTTTTTTTTTTTTGATGATTTTCTGATATAGGTTTCCTCTTCTTTGAGGGGTAGCCACCTGCTCAGTGTGATGTCACTGATGTCTGCTTTCCCTTGCTCAACATGTGGTGTGATGTAGGGTGGTTGAGTGAGAGGAGGTGTTGCTGGTGCACGCGCACACGCGCACACTCACACATGCACACACCGTACTGGGAAGGCTTAGGAAGTGTGAGCTGCCACAGTGTCAGGTCTCTGGTGCTCCCAGCAACCCACTCTGAATACACTCAGCTTCCTGCCTGAGCTGACAATCTGCTCTCTTCTGACTGCTTGTGTGAGCATGTGTGTGCGTTTGTGCTTGCAAGTGCAAACACTGTGAAATTCTGTTCCTTTGAAATGTCAGGTGCGCAGTCCTAATGCAAAACCGTGTTAGTCACAAGGTGTCTATCGGTTCCCTGAAAAGATTTTACTAGCCTTTAAAGCTTTGGAGGAACGTACAACATAAGAAAGTGATTTTACAATCTCTGTAAATTGCAACCTGCGAGTACGACGTCCATTTAAATGGTTTCGGAACCAAAATATCTCAACCCTTGCTCACTTTCTCCCTCCAGTCACCCTCTAGCCAAAACAAATTGTGTGGCAAAGCAGGAACATTTTAAGTGAGACTCGAGGCGCTGTTCCTGGAGGACTGGATCTTGGCAGGGCTGCACCGGTAGCGTGGCAGGAGGGGGGTTTCACTTTATCTCAATTCTGTCTGTTTCCTCATCCCATCTGTGAGCTTGGCAGCCTTGTTAAACTGACATTGCTAGTCTCCTATCTCACCTTCTAATTTTTGCCCTGCAGCCCATCCAAGAATCGCAAGTGCATCCGTTCTCCCGTGCTGCTGGTTTCCATGGCGTTGAGGAAACGTGGTCTGTGGTGGCATGCCAGTTTGGTGTATACTGTGCCCTCCTTCCTGAAGTACTGTACGTTTTTTTTTTTTTTGAAATAATGTTTGAAATAATAAATTCTCTGGTCATGATTTAAAGGGATAGTTCTCCCAAACATTTAAATTATGTTCGACTACTCGATTACTCACCGTCATGTTTTTACAAACCTGCATGTAAAAAAAAAAAACTGATGTACCGGTACATTTTTCCAATATTTCTTTGCTTGTGTTACAAAAATCATACAGGTTTGGAATGGCATGCAGGGGATTGAATAATAGAAACCTGTAGAATTATTAAATTAAATTATTATTTTTTTGCTTTATTTAAATTGAATATTTAATATTCACCTATATTAATTAAATTATAAAAAATATATAAAACTGTATAATAAAAATTGTAATGTAATTATATATGAATACATATTAGAAATCAATAAATATAGGTTTTTGTTATTGTAGTCATACCACTATGGAATGATTTTACTGATTTATTGTTTTTTAGTGTTTATTTTATTTTATTTTATTTTGAGGCAGCAAATTTCGAGGCTCAACACTGTAATTCTGTGAAAGATAGTTGCATTTTTGCTGAGGTTTTCCATAAATATATGCAGGGGCCGTCTGAGGGTTTCATAGCCAACATTTAACACTGTCACGGGCTGCCAGTTTGCTGCATGGTGAGTAATGTTTTGAAGATCCAGGGAGGGATGCAGGAAAAGTTTAGGACACAGAAGGCTTTGCTGTGTTTACCACAACTGGATGCGGCGATGTGGCTCCCATTGAGACTGGGGCTCGGCACAGGAAGCTGAACTGTGTTAATTAGCACTAAATAGGTACGACAGTGTTCTGCCCAAACCGCTTTGGGATTGTAGGGACACGGTTCATTCCCATTTGAGAGGGGAACTCCCAATTACTATGTAGAGAGCCTTGCAATTTGACGTATGAACTATTTTGGTCTTGCTTTACATATATTCAGTCTTGGATTGGCACGGCCAGAGTAAATGGAAGAGAATCGTAGTCTGGATTTTACAATATCCTGCTGAGGGAAGCACTTTATTGGCTTAGACTATCTGCTTTGTGTAAATACACAGCACTGGAAGCCCTGGCAGTGGCGGGGTGAATTGATTTCCTCTGGTGGGACAGACCCTGGATTTGTGTGTGGAGGAGTGACACAGCTGCACTTTTCTCTCTCTCTCTCTTTCTCATTCTCTGTCACTACTCTGCATCAAGGCCACTTTCAACCCCAGTCCTTCCCTCCTTTAGTGTTTACTACTCCCTCCCTCTCCTCACACTCTCTGCTGCTCCTACACTTTATCATGTTTTTTTCCTACTGACACTCAGTTTTTTTCCGTTCTATCTCTGAATATATTGTCGCGTCTGGCTGTGAGTGTGCTTTAAGCACATGCTGCAACCTTGATAGATGTTCTCTTCCTCTTTCTCTCTCTATCTCTCTCTCTCCCTCCCTCCCTTCTTGTCCTCCTCTATTTCTGCATCCTGGCTGTTGTAGGTCTGTATTTCTCTCCCCCAACGAGCTCAGGATCTTTCCCCTGTGTGATGTCAGATGCGGATCTGGGTGAGCGAATGGGCATCCGTTCATGTATCTCTCGTTCTGCGGATGGGCTCTGGGAGAAACCTAAATTTAGCAGCTCCTCGCGTTCTCTGTTGTGTTTGCCGTGCATGGCTTAATTAGCACACAGCATGGCAGAGTACGTCTTGGATGCATTATATAATGCGTTATATAATTGGATGCATATTTCATGTTGAATGTTGGAGAAGGAGGCTCATTGCAATCCCATCCTGTAGTTGAAGATGAGTGTTAGTGTCAAGAAGAAAGTACAAGCTTATGTTCCATTTGGAGATATGAGGCAGCTTGAGGGGAATCTGCTGCTGTCATTAACCTGGAACAATCTGTCAAATCTGAGCTGGTAATCAAAAGGTTGCAAAAGGTAATAATTGTCAAATTATATTGGCTTTGGCTTTAGTACAGTACGGAAGCTTGTTTCCTCTAGTAAATAAAAAAATGAAAAAGGTAATTGTGATTTTCTCGCAATTGCAAGTTTGCATCTCACAATTCTGACTTTTTTTCTTCAAATTGTGAGATTGAAACTCTCAGTTGCGTGATATAAAGTCAAAATTGTGTTATAAAGTCAGAATTGCAACTTTATATCACGATTGAGTTTTTATCACGCAATTTTGACTTTATATCTCACAATTCTGACTTTTTTTCTCAGAATTGCATGATATAAACTTGCAATTCTGACTTTTTTCTCAGAATTGTGAGTTTATATCTCAATTCTGACTTTATAACATGCAATTGCGAGTTATAAAGGCAGAATTGTGAGATATAAACTCGCAATTCTTAGAAAAAATGTCAGTCTTTTTTCCCTCACAAATGGACATTATAACACGCAATTGCGAGTTTATATCTCATAATTCTGACTTAATAACTCGCAATTCTGACTCTATATCACGCAATTCTGACATATTGTGCAATTCTGACTTTATATCACACAATTCTGAATTTATATCTCATAATTCTGACTTTATAACTCACAGTTCTGACTTTATATCACAATTGTGACTTTATATCATGCAATTGTGACTTTATATTGCGCTATTCTGACTTTACATCACGCAATTGTGACTTTATATCATGCAATTGTGACATATCGTGCAATTCTGGCTTTATATCGCGCAATTCTGACTTTATATCACACAAAAAGTCAGAATTGTGTAATAAAAAGTTTTTATTTTTTATTTCACGGCGAAAAAAGAAGCTTCCATAGTACAGTGACAATATATTAAAATAGGTAGATAAAAAAATAATAATATATCAGTATCAGGAGGCAGTGTTCCTGTAGAAACTGTACTGAAATCGCTTTAGATTGTTTTATTGTCTTATAATGGACTGATAAACTACTAATGTAAAAAATCAGATCTTCTGCTAACATAAACTTTTCTGCAGCAAACGTGTTTTTGAAGTCATTGTATAGTTGGCATCTTATCTTTGTTGTGCGTGATTAACTTGTCAGAATCTCTCAATGAGAGATCAATTCAAGATGTTTTCTAGTACAATGTTCTTTGTAAACGAACAGGTCTTGTTGATTGTTGGAGTAATTGCTGAAAGCCTCAATGAGTCATTTCTTTTCCCAAAAGCGGAGAAGTTTACAGTAGATGTTAACAAGCTCATGGCATGGCACAAGCTTACAAATATCTGACTGGAAACGGGCTGCAACATAATAACCCCTCAGGAGAGGAACATTTGTGTAGTTTACAACTGGAACGTTAAGTGTCATGACCTGGCCGTGATATGGTAATGTAACGTGAGTTAACACGGATACACCCAACTGAGTCATTCTTTCTCAAAGTCTTACAAGGCAGATTTGATGGTTGTTTTTGTTTTGCACTGCAGGAAATAATGTCACGGCATGTTGAGCCTATCCTGGAGCAAACAGACTATCTCAAACTGCTAACTGATTGCGATGCAATGGCCGGTGGGAGGATAGTGGCATCTGGGGGGTGCTCGGAGGGGGCGCTTGTGACCAGGCCATTGCATTGTGAGTGGATCACATTTCCAGAGAGATAGATATACTGTTCCCCAGCTCATTGACAGAAATTCATTTATTCGTCCTCTCCAGCAAACTATTCATGTTCACTAACCTGCTTAGCCTTGGAATAAATCCTCCCACTGGAGAAAATTTACTTTTTAACCTAGTCCTGCCAGCTTTTATAACCACTGGTCTTGGTTTTTTTACCACTATTTTTATGCTACAGTGGTATCTTGGTGATATTTTTTGAAGCTAAAATAACAGAAATAGTTTGTTTCTCTCACAGAGGTCATTTAGAGAATATGAGTGGCTCATGCACTTACTCTAAGAATGTTCCAGAGTCTTACAGGGACATCCACGGGACAGCCTAGCATATTTTTAGAGTCCAACAATATGTTCAATGTGCCCTACTGTTCATCCAGGATCAAGGGCCAAGTTTAGACCTGCCGCACAGTTAGGGTTGTGCGCCGTTCAGAAGTGAATTGAGAATGCCTTTTAAATTTGATTTAATTTCCTGGATTTGAATTGACTTTGACTTACTGTAGCAAACATGATGATGAATTAGATAGATAAATAAATAAATGGATTGATTGATTGATTAATTGGGGGTATTTGCTGCTTTAACTTACATTGTATACATTTTATTTCAGTTCATGCATTCCCTGAGAAGTGAACCCATGACCTTGGTGTTGCGAGCACCATGTTTCACTGTTTTTTTTAATTCTAAAATAATTTTACTGTTTTTTTTCAGTTCTAAATATTTCACAACACTGTTGCACAGAAGTTTAGTTTAGAGCCCTGAATTTTTACACCAATGGTGTGCAAATGGAGGCAAAAACAAAACTGTTGCCAAAGGGGCGTACTTAATTTACTGGATTTAGAAGTTTGTGATGAAAAAAACAAGCACTGAATTTCAGAAAGCCATTAATAAGACTATTTATTGTAAAATGGAGATTTGTTTAAAGATTTGATTTTGTGAGTGATTAGCCCTGCATAGCGCATTCTATAAAAGAATGAAAATAGCTTAAATTCAGTCATGAAAACATGTAGAACAAAACAGATTATGCTACAGAATTAAAATATAGAGTTGATGCATAAGCATTGTTTAAAAAAAGCTGCAATTGCCTTTTGTGCTTGACATTTCTTTTTTAATTCTTATGTTGCTGAAACGTGTTGTCAGAGCAATTGAGTTAATTTCAGCTGCTAATGTTCTATTCATGGTAATTGTTCAGAAGTGGAAAAATATAATTTCTCAAATTACCCTCATGATCCGAGGTCCTTTTTCCATGCCCTGATGGACTGCATCCTGTTCTGGGCGCTGAATAAGAGGTGGGCGGCATATACAAAGCCTGAATCTGTTTGCTGTGCACTTTAATAGAATTCTTGTTCTTGCATCGGGCAGGCGGCAGCGGGTGAGTCACCTGCGCCACAATGTGTTATGATTCGGGCAAGCGGAGGGGAATTGGACGCAACAGGGGGTCTTCTGTTTGGGAAGCCCCCGGTGTTCATTCCCAACATCAGCCAGCTGATCTGACTCAGGGCCAAGGCTAAAATTGGTCGTGCTTGTCTGGGCGATTTTTGTAAACCGACACTGCGGACAAGGGGTCTCTTTTGGGGTGGCCTTGCCCCCCTCCGTGCCTTGCCTCTGAACGCAACAGGTGCAGTGGGGCAACTTGAGCTTTGTGGAATGACAGACTGCTGAGAGAGCTGCTCTGGGGAGTATGCTCAGAGGGGTATTCACTCCAGAAGGTTTCTTTCCCCCATTTTTTTCCTTAGGGCAAAATTGGAGACAGCTGCCGGGGAGCGGCGCAGATAGGAAAACACGCTCCTGGGTTGCATAACAGGAGAAAGCAGGTCCCCGATGGTGAGCCACTGCCTTGCACTCCAGTGAGCAATTGTGCAGCCCTCGCTTGAGAGCCTGTTTGTTTTGGAATGGCTGCTGAGTGACTGTTTTCATCAGACTACACACGCACCCCCCTGAACTCCCACCGGGCCTCCTAGGTCGGAGAATCACTCCTGCCGCAAGTCACGCCGGGGTTGAGAGGTCAAATGGAACACTGACACGAATTTGTGCTCAGTTTATCAAGGCCTGAAGTGAGATGTCAGAAATTTGTGACTGTGACTCTGCAGTGTGTTGAATGAAAAGCTAATTTAATCTTGATTTTAATGAAACCTTGAGCTTGGAATGCGGTGTTTTAAGGAAAATTAGCCTGAAAGTTGTATGATGCAAATCAGAATATCATTATTCCTTCATGTCATAAGCTGTTTTTAGAGTATTAATAGTCAGGATGGTCAACTAGTTGATGTGTATTTACATATGTACATATAGTATGTGACCTGTGCTGGCAAAATGAGTTGCAATGAGCAAATTTTCAAAAATGAGTTATTGTTATTCTCACATTCAAACCTTGAAAATGATGTATGATTTGTTGGAATCCAACAAAAAATGACTGAGCTTACACCTGTTTGAAGTCGATATATATTCAACTTTTTTCCATGATTCCACAATTGTTTAACATTAATAAAACAGCCTATTTATTAAAACCTCCTGTACCACAGGGATCCAGTATATATTACACATCAGATGTTTTTCACCAACAGTTAACCAAACGTTCACTTAAGACCTAACAGATAATGTTTGCGTTAATACTCACCAAGACAGATTTTTTTAAATACTGTAATTCCGTGTATATGTGTATATCGGGATTGCACACTGTCTGAGGCGTCTTTGTGCGCACGCTTTGGATTTGTCAGTCAGCGCGAGTAAGATCGTTTTGTTTACATCAGCATGAGTTTGAAAATCACATTTCATTGGTTCTGACTCATACCGTCGAGAATTTGCTGCTAAATTTGTGCTGAGGGAAGCGCCAGTCAAAGTGAAGCAAACAGAGAAAAATGGTATTTTTCATGGTCAAAAGTAGTCCTCTAAGAAAATGTACAAATAAAGATACTTTTAGATGTTTAATTGCTATTTAGGGCATTGGGATTGCTAGACGAGGGCTTAATTAACTCATTTTTGTCAAAACCTCAATTTCGACCAAAATTGACATTTTTCACCTGTTTTGCCTGTAGCTTGAAATTAGCCCGTGCTCATTCTGACTCATTTTGCCAGCACGGATTCACATATATACCTTTCTTGTGGAACAATTTTATATTTTGAAAAATTCCAAGAGGGTCCTCGCACCATCCATGCTCTGGCCCTAAAAATCTGCACTGGAAATTTGGAATGAAATGAGAGTGGCTAAATGATGACAGTTTTCATTTTTCTGTGAACTGTCCCATTATGAAATCATATCGTTTTGCACATACTCAGATTTTGGTTAAGATTATTAGTCTATTTTTGCACAATAAATCATATGTACATTGAATAAAAGAAAGCATTTATTTCACTTTGGTTCATTGTGGCTGTTCTGATCGATTAATTTCTTTTATATCCCAGATCATCTAGTGAATAACAGTTTTCTCCTCATGATCACTCTGTATTTACAGTTGAATTATCATGTCCTGTATGGAGAAACATAGGTATTTGATAGCTGTGATGTTTTGTGTTAATTGGATACTGCAGTGCTTTTGGTGCACTATGCCTCAGTTCCAGACTATCTTCAGGTTAATCACTTACTGAATCTGCAAAGCCCTCTGTACTGTTAACATGTTAACATGCTCTAATTGTGTGATTCATTTATGTGTGCGTAAGCTCTTGTTTTCGAGCAGTTGGCTGTGCCCTGTTCTCATGCGCTTGAGGGATCTGATGGAAAGTACTGTGCAGCGTTACAAATGAGACCCAGCGCAGGTTGCCTCCCAATTTTCTCTGCTCTAGTTATCCACTATTGCATGATTTTCCCTCTTTTTAGCATCTTTTCACAACCCCAGTACTTCCAGCAAATGTGAATGAATGACTGCGAAAGTAAAACGGGCTCGGGAGAAGTGATTTCAGGATGTACCCTGCTGATTTGGCCGCTAGTTATATACAATTGTACGCTCCCTTGACAAACACCACTCTGGAGGATTGATGGTTTCTAAAGGCACGAACTTCTGTTGTCAGCTAAGCATGGAAACAAAACATCCCTCATTTCCGTTCTAAACAGACGCTTTTTCATTACAGCTCCACAAATAGATTATGATGCAAACACATTGTTAAAGAGAAACATTTAATTATTCAGTATTAAATGAAACCACTTTGATACAGATATCAGAAGTTGTCTTTCTTGTACACCTCCATGGGAAAACAATACTTTCAGCAATACGTAATATTAATAATTGATGCAGTAAAGGTGTACTGGGGGAATTAAAGTTCCCAATTAACATTTGGTCTGTGAAGAACAAAGCAAATAACAAAAACTTTAGTATTATTATTATTATTATTATTATTATTATTATTAGCAAAACTTTGTTTGTAAATTATTATTATTGTTTACAGTGAATTATATACTATAATTATAATAATTAATAATATATTAAATAGTATATATATGTATATGTACAAACCCGATTCCAAAAAAGTTGGGACACTGTACAAATTGTGAATAAAAAAGGAATGCAATAATTTACAAATCTCATAAACTTATATTTTATTCACAATAGAATATAGATAAACTATCAAATGTTGAAAGTGAGACATTTTGAAATGTCATGCCAAATATTGGCTCATTTTGGATTTCATGAGAGCTACACATTCCAAAAAAGTTGGGACAGGTAGCAATAAGAGGCCGGAAAAGTTAAATGTACCTATAAGGAACAGCTGGAGGACCAATTTGCAACTTATTAGGTCAATTGGCAACATGATTGGGTATAAAAAGAGCCTCTCAGAGTGGCAGTGTCTCTCAGAAGTCAAGATGGGCAGAGGATCACCAATTCCCCCAATGCTGCAGTGAAAAATAGTGGAGCAATATCAGAAAGGAGTTTCTCAGAGAAAAATTGCAAAGAGTTTGAAGTTATCATCATCTACAGTGCATAATATCATCTAAAGATTCAGAGAATCTGGAACAATCTCTGTGCGTAAGGGTCAAGGCCGGAAAACCATACTGGATACCCGTGATCTTCTGGCCCTTAGACGGCACTGCATCACATACATGAATGCTACTGTAATGGAAATCACAATATGGGCTCAGGAATACTTCCAAAAAACATTGTCGGTGAACACAATCCACCGTGCCATTCGCCGTTGCCGGCTAAAACTCTATAGGTCAAAAAAGAAGCTATATCTAAACATGATCCAGAAGCGCAGGCGTTTTCTCTGGGCCAAGGCTCATTTAAAATGGACTGTGGCAAAGTGGAAAACTGTTCTGTGGTCAGACGAATCAAAATTTGAAGTTCTTTTTGGAAAACTGGGACGCCATGTCATCCGGACTAAAGAGGACAAGGACAACCCAAGTTGTTATCAGCGCTCAGTTCAGAAGCCTGCATCTCTGATAGTATGGGGTTGCATAAGTGCGTGTGGCATGGGCAGCTTACACATCTGGAAAGGCACCATCAATGCTGAAAGGTATATCCAAGTTCTAGAACAACATATGCTCCCATCCAGACGTCGTCTCTTTCAGGGAAGACCTTGCATTTTCCAACATGACAATGCCAGACCACATACTGCATCAATTACAACATCATGGCTGCGTAGAAGAAGGATCCGGGTACTGAAATGGCCAGCCTGCAGTCCAGATCTTTCACCCATAGAAAACATTTGGTGCATCATAAAGAGAAAGATGCGACAAAGAAGACCTAAGACAGTTGAGCAACTAGAAGCCTGTATTAGACAAGAATGGGACAACATTCCTATTCCTAAACTTGAGCAACTTGTCTCCTCAGTCCCCAGACGTTTGCAGACTGTTATAAAAAGAAGAGGGGATGTCACACAGTGGTAAACATGGCCTTGTCCCAACTTTTTTGAGATGTGTTGATGCCATGAAATTTAAAATCAACTTATTTTTCCCTTAAAATGATACATTTTCTCAGTTTAAACATTTGATATGTCATCTATGTTGTATTCTGAATAAAATATTGAAATTTGAAACTTCCACATCATTGCATTCCTTTTTTATTCACAATTTGTACAGTGTCCCAACTTTTTTGGAATCGGGTTTGTATGTGTATATATATATATATATATATATATATATATATATATATGTATATATATATGTGTGTGTGACCCTGGACCACAAAACCAGTCATAAGGGTCAATTTTTTGAAATTGAGATTTATACATCATCTGTATAAATCTGAATAAAAAAACTTTCCATTGATGTATGGTTTGTTAGGATAGGGCAATATTTGGTCGAGATACAACTATTTGAAAATCTGGTATCTGAGGGTGCAAAAAAATCAAAATATTGAGAAAATCGCCTTTAAAATTGTCCAAATGAAGCCCTTAGCAATGCATATCCACACACAAAAATAAATTTTTGATATATTTACAGTAGGAAATTTACAAAATATCTTCATGGAACATGATCTTTACTTAATATCCTTAATATTTTTAGCACAAAAGAAAAAATTATTGTTGGTTACAGATATACCTGTGTATATATACCCGTACTGCCCATACTACTTATGACTGGTTTTGTGGTCCAGGGTCACATATTGGGTCTGTTTCTAAATTTTAAAAAGTAATTAAAAGTTTTTGATGTACAGCAAGTGTTTGCAAGAAGTTTTGTGTCCTCAAATGAAATGTTAAATTAAGAAATACTGCATGAAATGCCCTGAGGGAAGATGGCGATTGATTTTCTCATAAATACAATCCTCCGCTTATGACACAGTTTGGAACAGATCCATCTGATCTTAGAATTAATACACGCTAAATATACAAGAAACAGAGGTTGACATGTCTTTCATCTTGTTTCACAAGATGTCTGACTTCAGTGAGTTCTTAGTGGTTGCTGATGAAGTAATGATAATCCTATGAATAATACCATGACTAATTAGTTACAATATATCAGTGTCAAAAAGTTCAAAGGTTTGGTACTGTAATAGTAATCTCTCCACAGTGGCAGTTGGACAGTGAGGTCACTTCTCAAGGTAGTTTGTACAATAGATTTGCCATTAACGTCAAAGAGGGAAAACTTCCATGAGAAGGGGAAAAATAATGGCCAATCCCAGCTAGGGGTTTGTGAGGTAAGCAGAGTGTACTGTGGTGATGGGAGGATCCTTCAGTTCCCTTGAGTCCCTCCCCTCATCACAGCCTGCTGATTAAAGGAGTGCTCAAAGCTTGGCAAAGGTCCAGAGCCTCACCTCAGCCATTAAACTTGTTCATTCAGCACTAATGCCAGCTGAGATCTTGTTCCTGTCCTATTGTCCCTTGGCCACAGACCTGTCAGGCTGCTTGCTTACCGAGGATGATGCAAAGAAACAGCCAGACGTCCATCCTGCCCTAGATCTTGTCCTAGACCGTTATCTCTTCTCTGACCACTACCGTGAACATGACAGGCCTGTACCTGTCTGCACGGATGGCACTGCAGCCTTTTTATTTGCTCTCACGCTCAGCACATTGTCTCATCAGCAGTGACTTGGGTTAAGGGGCACCAACATGTAGGCAGAATGTGGACTGACACTGTTTTTAGATCAAGGGCATTCACATTCTGAGCAGTTAAATATTAATGAAACTTCACCTGCCTAGTTTAGCAAGAAATGCACTATTATGTGTTACTGCATTTAGTAGGAGTTTGTGTACATTTGTATGCTTGCATGTATGCGTGTATAGGTGGATAAATAATTAATTTGTGCAACAAAACAGTGGAACATAGATGAAGCCTGCTCTGTATTTCTCCACAGTTAGCAGATGGCATTCTTTATGATGGACGCCTGTAATTAATACCACCTGATTGTTCAGTAAAACAGAAAAAGATTTAGAGTCATAGATATTGAAAACGAATCATAAATAATATTGCATAAAAGCAATTTGTGCATTGTGATTTTAAAAAAAGTACTCTATTGTTAAAAAGTTTGGGGTCACTAAGATTAAGAAATGAATACTTTACTTTTTAGAGTGCATTAAATTGATTAAAAGTGACAGTAAAGACTTTTACATTGTTACAAAAAATACATTTCAAATAAATGCTGTTCTTTTGAACTTTCTATTCGTCAAAGAATCCTGAAAAAATATAATGTATCACAAAACTAGCACAACTGTTTTCAACATTGATAATAATAAGAAATGTTTCTTAAGCCCTAAATCAGCATATTAGAATGATTTCTGAAGAAAATTCTGCTTTGCCATCACAGAAATAAATTACATTTTAAAATATATTAAAATAGAAAACAGTTATTTTAAATTGTTATAATATTTCACAATATTACTGTATTTTGATCAAATAAATGCAGCCTTCCTGAACATAAGATACTTCTTTTAAAAACTTTTTAAAAACCTTACCGACTCCAAAATTTTGAATGGTAGTGTACGTTTTAATAAATGTAATCGTATTATTTCTAAAATGTTCTGTGACCTTTAAACTATCACAATGGTAGATTTGTGAGAATCACAAAGTGATTAGTATTTTATTAAAGATATTTAAAAAGCTAAATGCCGTAAAAGCCTTATTTTTTACTGGATATACCATAATAAACTGTTTTTAAATGCATAATGTATATTATTAAATAAGTATTTTGACAAATTTCTGCCTCTCGTTTGCTACTCCAATTAAAAATAGTGCAAATCAGACCATTAAAAACAATCCAACACATTTTAATGTGGTGCCCTATTGGAGCTCTATTGGTATCTAAACCAACAGAGTGGCTTACAGAGAGACTTGTTCAGACAGTGAGTGAGAATCCCCAGGGAACTGGTTTGGGTCCTTTTAATGTTTTTTTTTTTTTTTTAAATTCTCTGCATCACTGAGTGGGCGATGTCATGGGGGATACTGGCTCCCAGTTGGCCAGATTCTCGGTTAGTCACTGAATCGCTCTCCAGAGGTCAGATCTGGTCAAATATATTTAGCTGTGTAAATTGGATTCTGTGGTAAGGGCAAAAGTCTGCTGAATAGCTGTGTATGTTTAGCTTGCAGATGTGATTAACTGATTCATCTTTGGGATAACCGGGATGGTCGTTATCATGGTGACTCCTGACAGCTTGATGTCATCTGCAGGTTGAGTAAATGCTCCCTGGAACAGCACCGCAGCTGTGGGCCGATGTGGCCATAATTCTTGAGCCGACAGCTCGTTCAGGTGACCCTCAGAAGAGCTGCATTGCTGTCACTCATGACACAGAATGGCGGAGGTAAATATATTAGCATTAGTTTGAATTAATCTTCTCTGCGGTGAAGGGGGTGGCCGGAAGTCTCCGCTCAGCAGCCTGGTTCTCCCATAAAATCCTTTCTTCGGGATTGTCGCAGTGCACACCTGTCCAATGTCACCGTTTGTTCTATTACCTGCTAAATGCATACACGCTCGCACAGACTCGCAATTACATGCCGTGATCTAAACGCTAATCGTATCAGTGTCTTGGCCTGGCCGAGAGTGATCGGTGAAAGCACATCTATAAAGGGATTTTGTAAGAATTAGCCTGGTGAGCTATTTATAGCCCTGCGGGAGGTGGGGAGGGAGGGAGGGAGGGCTGAGCGGTGATACCGTGTTGTTATACACCGCACTCTGTGGACAATCCCAGGGTCAAAGGCACCGAGGCCAGACTGCAATTAAATCACTGTCCGATAAAACCCAGACATCGTTGTGCACAAATGCAAGCAAACGTTCAAAAGGTCGTCTGTGATTTTTCGTGAAGTACTTTGTCCCTTCTGTTTGTGTTCATGTCAAGCTTTTTAGAGATTTAAAAGGCACTAAAACAGTCCAGAAGAGCAGGCACTGCGAAAGTACCTCTCAGCGTAGTCTGTTGTATAATCCCTCTAGGGGCCCCAGTGCTATTTTTGTTCCTGGATATGCGTCACGACTGGGTATTTTCTCTGGTGACTAGCTTACATCAGTAGGTCTCCTAGTATACGCTCTATCGGCGAGAGCCTTCTGATTGATGGGAGTTTCGGCTGGGGCTCTCTGGCGTTTTATTCCTGACCTCCTAGAATGGACAAGGAGAATTTGAGATCGGCGGAATGTTGTGGATGACCGAGGACCTTGAGAAGCCAGGTTGGTTCACAAATCCATTTTTCCCCTTCTCGTGTTGTCTCTACCAATGTATCTAGCGTTGATCAGAGAGGTGATATCCCCGTCTGTGCTTGTAAACTGACAGGGGGCTGATGCGACCCGCGAGGGCAGGTACAGGAGCAGAGGAGCGTGTGTTAGCTGTTTATCTGTGGGTTGCAGCAAGCTGTCAGTGACAGAGTCTCTGCATGCTCGATTTCCCCGTACAGCTTGTATGCTGCCGTAACGTTAACACAGGGAGTTAACAAACCTTGTGTTTGTTAGGAATCATTTTCCTGTGCATGTCCCTTTCTTTTAACATTCTCTCCTGGCGATGCACTTGTTGTGGATGGCACGTAGCTGTTATACTTCCATTGATACTGATGCATCCTAGCGTCTGTGTGCAGAGGAATGTCAGTTCCCTTCTCGGTTGAGGGACACCCCTCACATACCCCCACCAAATTCCCCCCGGGCTCACATGCCTCATGTCATCCATCAGCTGCACCAGGAATTATTAAAAAATGCTTGTTTGCGTCTCATCTGTCTCCGGATATGCTGCTACCCCCCCCCCCCCCCCCCCCCCCACCATACAGCTGTCTGCCTTATCAGCATGGCATAATTCATTATGTGAGGGAAGGCTCTGGCGATAACACAGGGGAACACCACGCAGACACCAGGCGAATGTCACAGGCGCGTCTATTTGAACGTTTACAAGTTTAAAGATGCAGCAATTTCTTTCGCATACAACCCACACTAATATGCACGTACAATCTATGTCTCATTCAGAAATGCTGAACGTTTTCAACAGTGACCTTGAGATGCAGGTCAGGAGAACACATCCTCCTCGTTTTCTTCCATCCTCCTCCTCCTGTTGTATTTCTGCTTGTGTAGAGAAAAGAATTGTAATAGTCTGTCTGATAGCAGTGGAATGATCCTCCCTGCCAAGTGTGCTAAAGCATTTTCCATTCACAAATACTCCGCGCTCTGGATTTGTCTGCTGTACCGTAGTTCGAAGAGGTGTCTCTGTGACACGGTTCGGGAAATGCCCCATTCGACGTGCGTCAAGGAATATCAAGCATCTCTTGTGTACAGATTGGTTTTGTTGTTTTTTTTTTGTTGTTTCCACTTTTCCCTTGGGTTCTGAACATCTAAAACATGTCAGCGGAGGGTAGCCTGCCACGGCGGATCTTTTTTTGACCTGCCGGCGTGAGAGAAAGCAATTAACGACCGGTGGCAAAGCTCTTCCCGCTCGTGAGCATGAGAGTAATGCGATGTTAGCCTGCCACCACTGCACTCACGGGATTACAGCGGACCCTTGTGCACAACAACCCGATACAGACCCCGCTTCATCAATTGCTCTGTCTTGGCAGTGGGACAGGAAGTAATTGTGTCCAGGTTTGGGCACTGCATTCTTTACTGCTTGTTTTCTGCCTGCCATTATTTGATTAGCCCAAAGACTTGTTTTTCTGGATTTGTGTGTGTGTCACACATAACAGATATATGCACCCAGAAGCTATTGGAATGAGTCTACTTGTTTGTTTTCCCAATTTACTGATCAGTTTTGAAGGAATTATTTCAATTAATTTAAGGAATAGTTCACCTAAAAAGACAACATTTACTCAGCTTCATGTCTTTCCAAACCTGTAGGACTTTCTTTTTCTTGTGGAACACAAAGGGAGAAAGTTTTAATAATGTGGTCTTTTCCATATCATTTAATTAAATTGGACTGAAGATTTCAAGCTTTAAAAAGAATGCAAAAGAATCATAAAAGGAACATAAAAGTGGTCCATATAATTCAGCAGAATAGTCTTCTGAAGACGGATTTGTTTGAGAAACAGACCATAATTTCAGCTGATAACTGATAATATTCCATTTAATAAGCTAACTAAACTTCTGAACCGCTTCGACCAGGTCACTGAGTTGGGTGAGTTGAATGAATCAGTCCATGATTTGTGAACAAATCATTCTGTTTTTGTGAATCAGATCAGTTGATTCATTAAAAAAACAGTTTGCAGGGTTGTTTTAATATTATTTTTATACTATTATAGTATTTATTAATATTTTGAATTAGATTTTATTTTTATATTTTTAGTTTTTATTCTAATTTTAGAACTTTTATGTACTTTTGACATTTATATTTATGTTTAGCTTTAATTAGGCTATTTTTATTTCAGTTTTACTGTAATTTTATTAATTGTAGTACTTCAACTTTAACTTTTAAATTTTGAAAAATTTTATTTCAGTTAGTTGCCAAGGCAACATTTCTAATTTTTAGGTTTTGTAAGTTTTTCACCTAATGTTTATTTATATTTCGGAAACAATTTTTAATAGTTTTAGTCAATGACAACAAAAAATGAACTATAGTGTCCTGCACCCACTAGTAAAAAATATAAAAAATGATATCTAGTGTATGAATAATTTTTGGTTTGACTGTATATATATATATATAGTACTTACTGTTTTTTTTTTTGTTGTTGTTGTTTTTTGTTTTGTTTTTTCTGGCGCTTGAAAGCTCTGGTCCCAGTTCATTGTAAGTGCAAGGAAAAGACCAACCAGTACATTATTCAAAATTCTTTGTATTTGTATCCTTTGCATTTCATAGAAGAAAGAAAGCTTTTTAGATTTACAATGACATGACGGTCAGTATATGATGAGTGAGAGTAAACTATTTCTATAAAACCCTAAAAAGACTAGATAAATATTTGACCAACCATCAAGATTCTTTCGACCTTCAAAGAGCACAAGATGGCACTTCATTCTGACCTTGTCTTCTTTTGTGTGTCCTACACAGTGTTCCATTTGCTTTCTTTGTACACTTCCTCTTTTCAGTTTACTTGAATGAAACAATTTCTCAGCTGAAAGGCTCGCCACTCATTTTCACACATTAGTATGCATTTTCCTCATAATCATGGCACATTTTCATTCCCTTTCCAGGCAGAAGTGGATGTTTTGCATCTTCGCATGCAGATTAGAATCAGCCATTTACAGTTAAGGACCTGATTTCTTAGGAGTACAGAAAATAGTGTTTTGATGAAAAATTCCACCATTCAGTGGCTAAGCTGAAAGCAGCTCCATTTAGAGACAAAAAGTCTGAAATGAATAGAGAACGACAGAGTACAGATGGCAGGAGGAGGCCACCTGTACACCTGAGAGGAATGGTCCTCTATGACCTTGCGCCACAGCGCTCCTCCCTCTGATGAAGAGGAGTGAAAGAGACAATCAGCACATCCACACTCACTCCCACATGATTTCCTTTTTCCCATGAAACTCTGTGCTGACATAGAGGTCCCTTTTTGTCACATGTTGACAGATACCGATGAAATAGCTTAGCATTTTGTTGTCTCCTGACAACGGGTTCGGCATCTGCAGTCTTGAATGATTCTGTAGTGACCATCAGTGCGGGTTAAAAGTCAAGACTGCTACCTGAGCAGCATTAGAGAGATGCACAGGAGAGAGGCAGCGTGTCCATGGTGACACGACTGGCATTTTGCCCCTATTAACTTCTCCGACCTTTGTGTGAGTAAATGTGGCTATTCTACGCATTAATTATGCGGAGGTGTAGATGGTTTGCATATTTTGTGGCTGCTTCCTGTTCACTGTTCATTCATTTCTATTTGGTTAATCCTTTTCTTGATTATTTCTGTTTTAGTGCATTCATTTTATTTTCCGTTTTTCATTATATTTTATTTTATTTTATTTTATTATTTGTACAGTATACCTAAGGTAGATGGCCAATTTTATTTTATTTTATTTTTTATTTTTTTTATTTTTTACAAAGGCTGAATTGTATCGCTGCTGTCATTTTATTATTAATTTTCTTGCATTAATATTTTTTAATATATATTTCCATGTATAACTAATATTCTATTAGTTCATTAGTGAGGACATAACAAAAAATCTGTTCAAATTAAATATTTTATTATATGTACCTTCGCTGTATTATAAAATAATAAAATAAATATAATATAATATAATCATATTTTATAATATGTACAAATAATTTTATTATATTTTTATACAGTAGCTAAAAGACAGATGGCCCATATAAATCACCTTTTTATTTTGACCAAAACTATCAGTGATCAAAGGTAGAAGAAACGTTGCTAAAATGTACAGCTGCCGTCATTAGAAACCGCAGATGAGCAACTAGAGGGCGAATGCATCAGGGTCTGATCGAAACAGCATGGCCAGGTTTTCATAATGAATGCTTAGGCTTTCATTCAAACCTACTCTAGCTGTGCCTTGTGACGCAAATGTCACTGATCCGAGTGCCAGAAGAGTGTGGAGGTGTGTGGATGGAGGTTGGACAGAACCTGACTGCGTCCCCTCTCTGTGTCTGTGGCCTAGGCTCCGACTGGGCTAAGCTCTCCATACCGTCTGTTCGGTCCTGGCCAATGCCAGATCTGTAGCAAACAGTGAGACCTGGATACCCAACCTGAGCCAAATGGGCAAGCTCTCAGTGACTCACACTTCAGTGAGAGAGAGAAGGTGAAAAAAGATGGGATCCAATGTTGACATTCAAAATCATGATTTGTTTTTAACATTAATGTGATCTCCGGACCAGATGATTGTATAGTTATTTATGCTGTGTATGGCTTGAAATACATAATGCGAGCAGCAGAGAGTGGGTAGGAAGTTCAGTCATGCTGACCCCTTGGCTTATAGCATGTTTATGTAGATTTCAGTGTTTGAACGTGTACTGTGTACTGCCGGCAGCATTTTTTTTGTGTCTGTATGTGTTTGTGTGCATCATACTGTATGTGTGTGTGCAGGCATTGCAATGGCCAGGCCCAGTGTGTGGGCTGAACTCAGGAAGTGGGCAGGCAGGCATGTGGCCCTCCGCCACTTGGGCCCCAGGGTTCCTATCACAGATGGCCCACTGACATTAGCCCAGGCCTGGGGTCAGCTAAGACATCATATGGAGAGAAAGAGAGAGCGAGTCTCATGACATTCTCAGCTCGAAAGGATGAAAAGGCAACAGCGTGAGACTCTCAGATGAAAGACGCACAAAGACACTTTACCTTTGCTCAGGTGAGGCGGCTTGCAGGCTCGGCGAATTTGAGCAAGGTTTTGAGAAATGGAGAGCGGAGATGCAGAGCTGAGAGAGATGCTTGAGAACAGCCAGGAAAATGGTGGGTTTATTCCATGGGATCACAGGTGAGACCACCTGTCTCTACTGGCCTGAATAAACCACATTCCTGGCAGCTTTCACACCGGAAAATCAGTTTTCTACGATCGAGATTCACATAAAAGCAATTTACGGTCCAGATCTATCCCAGGTACAGAGCTGATAGCATATATTCAATGACTTTTATTGCACAGGCATAAATTTATCAGACAACCTTGTCTGAACCCACCTTTACGGCATGGTTTAAAGGTAAAAGTTTGAAGTTGAATGTCAGATGCTATTTTAAAATTAGGTTCCTTTTTTATCTCTTCTTTTTTCAAACAGCCTTGTCAGACAGATCATAGTTTTTTTTCCCTTCTCTTTTTCTCACCCAGACTCCCTTTGCTCTCTGAGAGTCTGTGGCCTCCATTATTAATGTTGAAAAAAAAACTGGCTTTACACACCAGGCTGGTGGACTGCACTGTACCCTATAAAACATATCATCCAGCATATGAGTCTCTCCGGGCTGGACGCAAGATTTTATAGGCAATCGTTTCAACAAATCCTTTTTTTTCAACAAAACCTTTTTTGGAGGGCAAGCATATGTTGTATTTTAGTTGCTGGTATTCCAACCAGTGTTATTTTATTATCATTACTCTACTATGTTAGTATTTATTCTGATTTTAAAGGTACATTATTTACCTTTTTTTGTTCAAAACGTACAAAATTTATATAATGAGTGAGTACATAATGAATCCATCTTCCAAACCGTGTTTTTGTTTTATCCTGAATCACTACGGTAAGCCTATAATGAGTGTTTATATCAGACTATTTTAGACCAGGCGGGATGACAACCGTTGCGGAGTATCCCAGTACCTTGACTCGTCATATGAGAAATAGCTTCGGCTACAATGTTCTTCCACAAGACGCGTGGTTTTGTTTATTAACCATTAGAGTGCCAAAGGTACATAGTGTACCTTAAAATGAGTTTTTACTTTTATTTTCCATGTTCATTTTAATCCAAGTTAAAGATTTTGTCTCACAATTCTGACTTTTTTCTCAGAATTGCAAGTTTACATCTTTAAATTAAGTTGCAATTGTGAGTTATGAAGTCAGAATTGCGAGATATAAACTCACAATTGCGTGTTATAAAGTCAGAATTGTGTGATATAAAGTTGCAATTGCACGTTATAAACAAAAAAGCAAAATTGCGAGATAAAAGCTCGATATAAATTTTTAAATATGTAAGATATAAACTTTTTCTCAGAATTGCAAGTTTATATCGTTTATATTTATGCAATTCTGACTTTATAACTCGCAATTGCGAGTTTATATCACGCAATTCTAAGAAAAAAGTCTGATGTAAGATGTAAACTTGCAATTGTGAGAAAAAAGTCAGAATTGTGAGATATAAAATTCGCAGTTACCTTTTTGATTATTTCAATGGTGAAAACAAGCTTCCATAATTTAGTGTTTATTCATTTTAGTTTTGTTTTAGCACATTTTTTAGTACTTAAACTAAACGAAATTTTGCCTTTGTGACTATGAAATAATATAATAGAACATTTAGTTAACATTTATTTTGTCAATTAACATATAATTTTTTTTTTATTTTTATTTTTAGTTAATAATAACAACACTGATTACAATGAGGCTTCTTGACTATATTAACCAGCTAGACCAGCATGAACCAACCTGCATTAACATGGGAATCATTCTGGTGTATACTGGACTTTTCAGCAGGAAACTGGGCATAGACGAGATTCGAACCTTCTTTTCCCACTTGAGCACCACAGCTAAATATGTAACGTGCTGCAACAAAGATTTTAAACATTAAAAATGATAAAAGATTGAGGATGTTGGTAATGCATCATCTGTCTTTATCTCTCAGACACAGATATACAAGATCCCTGTGCCCTAGGGAGACAGTGTGTGACACATCCTATGGGAATCATACAGAGCTTTCAGAACAGGGTAGAATCAGATTAATGGAGAAAGAGAGAGGTTATTCTAATGGAACCCACCTGAATCTTCAAGCACTAAAGAGAAGAGAGCAGCTGACGTTTATTCAGCCTACTGACGCGCTGACACCGAGGCAAGGTGAGGGCCTCACTTATATTTTTAGCCTGTGAATGGAAGGAGCCATGAATTGAGTCAGAGGGAAGAATAGACAGAAAGGAAATGGGAAGGCAGATGGAGAGGCAGCAGCCGTGGGTTGCTGTGACTGAGATTTTGCTGCTCTATTTAAAAACCACAGGAGTTTGTTAATGCTGCCGTGGGGTACATGTTATGTGTGTGGAGATGGAGAGACAGGAGTGTGTAAGTAAGTGGGAGGACAGAGAGTAGGAAATAGAAAAACTGCCGCTAGCATTGCAGCCCTCATTACAGTGCGACACAGATCTGGCCACATACAGCTGTGGGCATGACACTTATCTATGAACGTTATAGTATGATTGTTTACGGTTTAACATCCCTGTCTTTTGACCCCTGTCCTTGGTGAGCATTGAAGTGATTGATTGATGTTTTTGCATCAGTATTCAGCATCAGCTAGGTTTGTTTTGATAGCAGAATTTCAGTAGTTGATACCAGTAGAATTTTGTGATTTTCTACTTCTACTGCTACTGTTTTAAAATGTAATTTATTCCTGTGATGGTGAAGCTGAATTTTCACCATCATTACTCTAGTCTTCAGTGTCACATGATCCTTCAGAAATCATTCTAATATGCTGATTTGGTGAAACATTTTTTCTTATAATCAATGTTGAAAACTGTTGCACTGCTAAATATGTTTGTGGAAATCGTGATGGATTAAGATGGAATTTCTCCGAATTCTCTGAGGAATAAAAAGTTCAAAAGAAGAACATTATAAATGTCTTTACTGTCACTTTTGGTCAGTTTAATATGTCCTTGCTAAATAAAATTATTAATTTCACTTAAAAAAAAAAAACTAAAAAAAAAAAAAAAAACTTGCTGACCCCAAACTTTTGAATGGTGGTTTTGTTGAAGTTAACAGTAATTCATAAAATAAAAAATACTCACTGCATAAAATAAAAAAATAAAAAAACTCACTTAAATTGATATCTCAGGAAAAAGAACATTGTTGAAACATTGTAAAATTGCGGCAACAGTCTGTAACAGAGAGAGCCGATTCCCATATGCCCACTGGTTCATGTTGTTCATCTCTCATTGCCAGTTAAGGGAGATCGCTCTGTGATACTGAGGAGAGGAGACTGCCACTCGTCCATCTGCATACAGTCACACCAAACAAAAGCTGAGCAGGAAGCCATTCAACAATGGAAGAAACTAGATCTTTATTTGGTTTCTGTCTGCATTTATCATCTCTGAAAATGGCTGAAGCTGCCCAGGTTGGAAGTAAAAACATGCGTCCTTGGAGAAAATGGGTATCAGTTTTTGGCTTTACTGTTGGACTGTATTTATATAGCAGTTTGCTGAAGCCAGTCATTGGTTGCATCAGTCAGGATGTGGCCTTAAAGAATGAAACCTCAGCTGCCATTAGTGCCGCTTTTGGGTGAGTTTGATATACACTGCCCTTCAAAAGCTTGAGGTCAAAGAAATTAATACTTTAATTCATCAAGGATGCATTAAACAGATAGAAAGTGAACGTTTTATTCATCAGAGAATCCTACAAAAATAATGTATCATGGTTTCCAAAAAAAAAAAAGAAAAAATGATTATTATATAATAATAAGAAATGTTTCTTGACCACCAAATCAGCATATTAGAATGATTTCTGAAGAAAATTCAGCTTTGCTATCACAGGAATAAATTACATTTTAAAGTATATTAAAATAGATTAAAAAAAAATGTCAATCAGTTTTTTTTTTCGATATTTATATGCTGTTCTTTTGAACTTTCTGTTCATCAAAGAATCCTGCAGAAAATGTATCACGGTTTCCACAAAAATATTTTCAACATTGATAATAATAATAATAAAAAAATAATTCTTTAGCACCTTAACAGCATATTAGAATGATTTCTGAAGGATCATGTGACACTGAAGACTGGAGTATTGATGCTGAAAATTCAGCTTTGCCATCAATAGAAATAAATTACATTTTAAAATAGATTAAAATAGAAAAGTTATTTTAAATGGTAATAATATTTCAGAATATTACTGTTTTTACTGTATTTTTGATCAAATAAATGTAGCCTTGGTGAGCATAAAGAGGCTTCTTTCAAAATTTTTACCGTCCCCAAACTTTTGAATGGTAGTGTATATCTTTTTCTATTCTTTAAAATGTCTAGACTTCACAAATAAAAATGTCTTAAAGCGTTCCAAGTCCATTATAAGTTTTGCAGTTTATATACAGAAACTCTGGCAGTGCTAAACAACACCAGTGGATGCCTGTGGGGATATCCCGTCAGCAGGTAGACATAAACACACCGAGAGATCCACACACACTCAGACTCCAGCATATGCAGGGCACGCATGTCTGGCCCATGGAGAGAGAGGAATGTGGAAAACCTTGTAACGCACCTCTGATTTTCCACTCCTGCTGCGTACACATCCCATTATCAGTTTTATAAGAACGCTGAAAATTCCTCCGTTGAGGTGGCTCCAGAGCACAGATGCGCTGGGCGGCACGGCCGCTACATTCCTGACTGGGGGGCCTCTTTCCGAGACAACGTAGGGTGGCCCCTTCATGGCTCGTTTAATAGTGGTATAAAAAACTGGTATGCTCCTTTTCCCCACTTCTCCAGCCATCAGCATTCAACGCAACACCACATAATATGTGTATATTATAGTTGCATGCGTGCATGTTTTGTGCGTGCGATATACTGTAACCTCATGAGCTGGCAGGTCAGGCAGTCATTCGCTCAGTGTTTGTTGATCCAAAAGTAATTAAATGCCAGTTAAGTGTTTTTAGCAATGGAAAATTGAAAAGGAACTGTTGATAGATTTCTAATGTGTCATGGAAAAGGACTGGTTGTATAATATGAAGGGTGGACAAAGGATTTCTAAGCCAGACTTCAGTTTGAATGTTATTTCATTCTTGTTAGTGCTTGAAATGGGTGGATTTATGGTTGTCAGAACATATTTTGACAAGAACGATACCAGAAAATCATGTCCTGTAGATACAATACAGACAGCACAATGCATAATGTTATGTAGAAATACCAGCTCTTGCCTTCTAGAAGTCATGTGCTTGTATTATCTGCCTCAGATATATGAATACACACAAAGTTCAAATACAGTGCAGTGGATATTGAATCAGGCTTATTCAGCAAATAAACAATCGTGCCTGGATTTCATTTAGCAGTCTATTTTACACTGTAACAATGGTATCTGGGATTTTTTTTCCTTTGAAATCCATATTAAACACATTTGGAATGTGTGACGTCTATGACCACGTCTGAGATTCTTGAACAGATTTGACATAGTCGCATTTCACTACAACTCCACTATAGAGGGTACATGAACGGCTAATCTGGGTTAAAATGGGATCAGCCTTGTTTTGCTAGAGAAGTGTTACAATCCATTTTTGGTATTATTTGGGTGTTCTGTTCTAAATTTACTCCAGAACTACTTTTAGATTATAGCAACACGTGTTAATCAGGTGCGGCTGTGACGTGGCAGATTTAGTTCATTTTCGTAAAGCATCATAGATTACGTAGAATTTGGGTGTCCTTTCTGTATTAATCTAAAACTGCTTCGCAATCAGGTTCTGCAGTGAGGTGTCAGTTTACAGTTTTCGTAAATGTGACAGATTACATTATTTAGATGTTCCATTCTATATTTAACTTAGAACTATTGTTAGACGGATTTAGCAGTTTTTGGTTTCTGGGTCGCATATATTACTGACTACTTACTGTCAACAGGTTAATGAAACTGTGAACCCAAAAGAGATGCCGGACAGACTTTGACTAGTAGCATTAAGTTCAGTGATACATATCCTGGGGAAACTAACTATAGGTACTGGTGTTGTCAAAAGTACAGACTTCGATACCTAGTCGATACTGAAATTTTAAAATGTGACGCTTTGAGCGCTGTTGAGCAGATTTGTAAACACCTCTGATTGGCCATTGTGTTCACACGCACAACATATATGTTTGTGATTGGCTACAATGATCAACGCTTCAAAAACATGTTGTAAATAGACATAAAAGACGCTCTTCACCGAACGCTTACACAGATACAACCGTTTTGCAACGTTTGAAACGCTCCCGCTTTCAAACACTTCTGTGTGCTTTCAAATGCTCCTGTGCGTTGATCATTGTAGCCAATCACAGACATATATGTTGAGCGCGTGAACACAAACGCCAATCAGAGGTGTTTACGAATCCACTCTACAGTGCACAAAGCGTCACATTTTTAAAATTTCAGTATCGACTTGGTATATCGAAGTCGGTACTTTTGACAACACTACTAGGTACTATATTGTTTATTGGCTTATACGTTTATTAGACGTTTATTTAATTTAGCAGTATATGGGTCGATATTGAATATTGAATTGTGTTTATTTCACCTATTTTTACATTTAAATGACCTGCCACCTCTCACTTAAAGTTAATCTTAAAAAAAACTCTTTGAGCAAATCTTGAACTATATATACTGTATACTATACTCTTTATATTGTACTGTAAATTATAATGTTATGATGCATAAATTACTCAAACTATGGATTTTAATTGTTTTATCTTTATTTTCATTTGTCGAACTAACAGACCTAGATAATATGACTGTAGCTCGGCTTCATCCAGCATGTATACATGTAAATTGGATGACATTTGGTCTCGACGTTGATAAAGACTTTAGCTTGATTATAACTGCACATGTAAATGTATTTAGTGGGTCAGGAAGACCTCAGCTGCAAGACAGCATATTCGTTTTTGCTTCATTTTAAAAAACAACCGTGATTTGCATATGCGGTTTGTTTATGTGTTTATTTACTTCTCTTACCCCTAGTCTGATGGGTCTCCAGGGATAAATGTAAATACACACATACAAACAAGCTCTCCTAGGCTGCGTACACACACCCTTAAGAGACGTACACAAACAGCATACGTACACACTTAAACATTCAGAAGAGGCCTCATGTGTGCGTTCCTGCTCGAGGCCAGATGATGAGGACTTGTTTGTGATGGGGGCCAGCAGTGACCTCAGACGCTTAACAGAGAAGCTAGTGTAGCCCTCCACCCCTCTGACACACACACACAAACAGACTCGCACAGCACATTTGTATACCCCTCCGCCCCAGCGAGACAGCGCAGCATCTGTTATGTAAGTCACATACACATACTGCCAGAGTTCACAGCGAGGTTCTCAACTGAGTTAGGCAGTGGATCTCAGTGACACCTCGTCCCCTCCATCTGCGAGGAGGTCTGCATTGTCAGAGACACAAAAGAGGGCATCCTGGGTGTTACATAACAGACTCACATTTCGGGATTTTGGAGGCTCTTCCCTCTTTTCGTCTTTCTTTGCGCTGAATTGTATTTGCTCCACAATTACCTCAGATCGCTGAGGACGCAAGTGCTTCATTGTCTGGACCTGATCCTCTAAGACAGGGCTTTCCCCTTGAGAGCCAACTTATGACATCAACTGAACTTTCCTCTCATCCAGAGTTACACGTTCCTGCACGCAGAGAACTGAAAAAAGGATTTCGTGTCTGTCAGGTGAAATGAATGTTCAGGTTGTTTGAGTGTGGCAGACGTGTTTTTAAGACCGAAATCGGAGGGGAAATTGCCTGTTGAAATTGCAATGGCCATTCAGACTGGAGCACTTGATTTGTGTCTGGACATGGATGTTGTTTTTGCTTTGACAGGTGCTGATAGACAAGACTTTGCTTTTAGAATTACTCACACACTCAATGTTGTCTTGAAAGTTATTCAAAAAATGTTTAAAAGTAAATTTAATCGTATGAGGCACATAGGTATGTTGTGATATTTAGGGGTTAAAAATTGTTGATCATAAAGTGGCAGGGGAAAAAGAAATGACATTTTACCTGAGTTGTGAATTAGAGTTTGTAGTCTGAGTTGAACGCGATGAGATAAACATACATGTACCACAAAATATGCAATGCAAAGTGTAGTGTGATTCACAAATAACTGGTTCTTTTGACAAGGTTCTTTTTAGTGAATCATGCATACAACGTGACCAGTGTAGTCTGGTTCAATAACAAATTATTATTTTAATGAATTGTTCAATAAGACTCACAAACTCAGGAGTTACTTATGTAAGTCAGTCTGATGAATTATATATAGATATGACTAGTAACATTAAGAATATATATATATATATATATAAAGATGTCAGAATAAATTTTGGTTTGACTGTATATACACATTATCATTCATTAATATAGTTTATTCACTATAGTTTAAAAAAAATGGTAATAAAATATGACAAGATCTCAGAATTAAACTGTGTCTGAAAAAAATAATCTTAATTATGTCAGATAACACTTAAGCAAAACATGGTCAGGTCAAAGTGTCTGAATAATTTTTGGTTCCAAATTTTTATCAATTTTACTGGTAGTCCACTGTATGAAGAATTTTTGGGTATAATATGTCAGTTTATTTTATTTTGCTATCCTCACTTACATAAATGAACTATAGTGTCCTGCACCCACTAGTAATATCAAAAATGTAAATAAAATACATATAAATAAAATAAAATAAAATAAAATAAATAATAGTAATTAGTGCTAAAATAAGTTAGTGCTAAAATAAGTGTGTATATATATATATATATATATATATATATATATATATATATATATATATAGTGCTGTCAAACGATTAATCACGATTAATCACAACCAAAATAAAAGTTTGTTTACATAATATACATGTGTGTACTACGTATATTTATTATGTATATATAAATACACACACATACATGTATATATTTAACAAAAATATATTATATTTATATATAAAATATTTATATATAATATAAATTATATATAAATATAAACATATACATGTAAATATTTCTTATATATATACACATATACATAATAAATATACACAGTACACACACGTATATTATGTAAACACAAACTTTTATTTTGGATGCGATTAATCGTTTGACAGCACTAATTACTATTATTTTTTTTATTTTTTTATATTGCCCACCGCTGGAAATTGTAGTTTCAATATGGCAGTCAATATAGATGCTGATCACAGCTCCCCAGTATCACTTGTGACTCAGCTGAATGCGGCCATGGTACAAACATGATACTGAACAAGCTGAGCGGGAAATACGGGCACATGGAAAGGCACAGCTGCATGTCAATGGAACTGGAAAAACAATTATCTTAATTTTGTATTGAGGGGATTCGTCCCAGTGCTGGGAGAGGCAGAGAAATTGTGAATGAGCGGTTCCATCCCCACTGTGCTGCCTTTGTGATGTAGTTGTGTCTTTTAGAAATGGAAATTCATGGTTCATGTTACACTACGGACCTGTCTCTGGAAATGAACATGCCCAGGGAGAGGACTCGTCACGTTATGACAGATGTGGAAAACGGCAGAGCGCTGCTTGATTTTCCACTTTCCATGAAGCTTGGAAAAATAATTTTTCAAAGAGACTCACAACAAGGGAAAGAAAAAAATGACAATGGCATCAGAAAGTGCTTGCGCTTGTTTGTGCAAATATGTGTGTTTGCGTGCTAGTGCCCAGCTTTTCCATGGGTAATATTTGGTCTGGGGAAATCTGGCCTGTTCCTCCATTTCGTTTTCCTCCAGTGGTACCCAGAGTTTCCAAGCCTGGAACTGTTAATAAGTGTTTGTTCTCAGCCCAAGTGCATGTGGCAGACCCCAATTCCATGGCCGGAAAACCTGGGGCCTGCCCCTCTAGTCAGAGCAAACTTAAGAAAAAAAAGAAAACAATTCTTTACCATTCTTCACCCCACTTCCTTCGTCTCCTCACTCAAAGAGAGCTAAAGAGATTTGCATGTGGGTGGATGTGTACGTGTGTGTAAGCGAGTCAGTCGCCTGCACTGTTGTGGTGTTGTAGCTATAGTCTTGTGGGAGTTGAGTTCACACCTTTACATTACCACTTCCTCCAACGTCACTGACACAGTTCCGGCCTCGACAGTAGTAGTCGCTGTGTGGATCTGAGCATTGCAACCTAGGATGCCACCCAAGATTTTACATTCACTGACTTTCTGTGAATGTAATTGTAGTGTTAGTGCTAAAATCTTCTCAGTTACTATAAACCTTTCGTATCATCTTGAACATTAATGCATAACTCGGCAGAAAGGATTAGTAAAGGCATCAAAATCACAGGTCACATTATTAAAGTAATATCTCCTGTTTCTTTCTGAATTCAGCAGCTCCTCAGAAGTCCAAAGCCACTTGAGAAATGTCGGAAAAATCTGTCCCCACTGAGCACACGCTTGAGGCCCTTTCAGGGATAGAGACAGGCAGATTTAGATAAGGAGACACAATTATTATATTGTTGTCTGACACTTCTCTTTCACCAAAACCCTCTTTACATCAAGTCCGTTTCTGCCTTCCAGTAAAAAAATGAAAAGGTAATTGTGACATTATATCGCACAATATGACTTTATATTTCACAATATTATTTTATAATTAATTACAACTTTATTTCTCCTATTTGTGACTTTGTCAAAACTGTGACTGTCTCACAATTGTGTTTTTATATCTCACGATTGCAACTAATCATAATGAATTTCTGAATTTATGTCTCAAATTATGACTCAAATTATCTCTCAGAATTGATGAAACTGAAAAACGTTTTTTCCTTATAATTGTGACTCCATTTCTGTTGTCTCTATATCTCAAAATCTGACTTAATATCTCGAAACTATGACTTTGTCTCACAATTGTGACTTCATCTCGCAATTGCAAATGAATTTCTGGTATTCATATCTTTATATATCACTTTATATCTCAGAACTGCAATAACTCTATGACTTGTCATTGTAACTTACATGTCAATATCTCAAAAAGTCTATGAATTTGTCTCACAATCTGAATTTATTTCTTATTTTAAACTTTATCTTATAATTACCCGTTTTATTTTTTACTCTGAGGTGAAAACAGGCTTCCATAGATCCCGATTTTTGAGGCATTGAATACATTGTTGCAGCCGCTCTGTCAAAAGATGTTGAATAATAATTATTTTAGCCACATCTTGCATGCTGAAAAGGACTGGATGGATTGGTTGCAATTATAGGTGTACAATTAAAATAATTTTCTGGCGACAGTCTGTACAAATTTATTCCATTTACAGGAATAAACAGACTTTTAGAAGTGACCACCAAAAAACACATGTGAAAAGACTGAAAATTCATCTTGCTTTGGCCAGTCGATGTGTTAAAGGCACAAAGCCAGGGGTAAAGAGCAGCCGTGTACAGGAAATGGAGATGCTGTTATTTTACTGAAGATGCCATAATTATGATGCCACAGTGGCTTCCTCTCCTTCCTCACACAGCTGTGACAGTTCCACCCTCAGCACTTGAGCCAGACACCAAAGACTCTTTGTCTCTGTCAGATTCCTGGAAGTAAAGGCTTTAATCGCATTACACAGATAGGACCAATTTGTGAAAAAGGCCTTACTCTGATAAAGATCTTAGCATCAAGAATTGTTTGCGGTTGGTGTCGGTAGAGCGAGACTCTGACAGTGTTCCTTTGGTGGGAAATGGAAATACGGCAATTCCTGGGAAAGTTGGCACCTGGACAACATGACGAGGTGTGACTCTGGCTCTGTTATTGTGTGTGTGGGACACGAGCTACTTTACAAGCTCTTCCCACAGGCACAGCATAAAGACAGGGTCCTGTTTTTGGAAATACAACCATGTCCTTAGGACTCAAGTTGCTCAAAATGCTCTCCCTCCCTCTCTGTTTCCGCTGGATTATGTGGCCTTGACTGCCGGGCTTGACTGTAGTGGGCCACTTTAGTCCTGCACTTCAATATTAATGCATCAGGAGGCTTGCGGAGGGGGCTGTTATTATCTCCCGTGCATGTCTGTCTCCAGCAGAGTGACAGTTAAAGGGACAGGCGCCACAGAGCAAACAGGCTCATTTTCTCTATGATGTGGGCCAGCCAGCAGAGCCCAGAGAAACACTGTGGGGTGACTGATTGATATTCTTGGCCCCCAGGATTGTCCCCCGTGGCCTGTATTCACTCTTAATTATAGGAGTGGTTGGAGGGCAGGGCAGTCTCTCTCCAGTAATAATATTATTCTATCGGGTCTTAGGGGAGAGCCGCAAAATGTCAAACTTTCTCAGCTCCGTTAATGGCTTTGTGATGCACTCTGATCATGGGTAAAATCCTCCTGTGTAGTTGGAAATGGAGCACGGTCGAGGTTGAATCAGCATATTGCACTGTATGCTTCACTCTCGCTGTGTGTGAGCGTCTCGTTTATGTGTTAACCACCATCTTCTCAGGAAACTCTTTGTCTTGAAGAAGGGCTTTCAGCAGCGGCACAGCCTCCTTGACGCTGATGTTGGTTTAAAAACAGCTCAGTGCAGACACAGCAGAGTGGATATCAAAGGCCAGAGAATGGTATGACCACGGCACTGTTATCCCTGCAGTGGTGAATCAGCATTTCACCCCCTCGAAACAGCTTTTCTCAGTGTTTGTGGTATAGCAATGCTAGATGCACTTTTCAGTAAGACAACAGGAAGTTTAATATACTCTTTATGTTCCCCAAAGTGCTGTTTAAATAGGCCCACAACTCTTTTTCTTACTTTTAACAGCTGTAATACTCATTTTCCTAGAAGTGTCTCTTGCTAAAAGTGGGATCATGAGTGATGAGTGCGAGAAGAACTCTTGCAGCAGTTCCTGGACTCAGTGTCACCTTTGACCTATTTGTGTCATTGAGGTTTGTTCATTGGAAATGTCATTGGGGTTACGGAAAAGTCTTATGACCAACTTCCCTTCAGTGTGAACTGTGAAACTCCTTGACTTCCTGTTAGGCCGTCCGTCCGTGCATCCGTCTATCTATCTATCTATCTATCTATCATACTTGTGTGACATTTTATTTAAGATAAAAAAGGAAATATTGAATGAAACTTACTTAAAAAGTTTCAATATTGATAGCCTAACAAACAGAATAGACAGATGAATAGTTTGTGACCAATGATAAACAAACCTAAATGAGGTTAAGGTTTAGTTTCTGCAATTTAACCATTTTAATTCTACTTCCTTACATTCAAATTTGACTTGCAATTCTGCATCCTGTTTGCTACCTTAATTCAAATTCAATTCTAAATTACAAATTGGATTGGAAGTTATAATACATTTAAAATTCAATTCTTAATTGTGCATAAACCTTTTCGTTTAATATTTTTACACATACTGAGGCACTAATTTCACTTTCGTTCTTTTTCTACATATGTTCTGGGTACAGTTTGGTTAAAATGGAAGTTCAGAACCAGTTCTTTCTAGAAGTTGTGCTTTGGAGATACAAAACTGATTCCTCATGGAAACTTGTCTATAAAGTTGTATTGAAATGTTTCTGGACACCCTCATTGACTGTGAGTTCCTCCTGATGTATAGAAGGAAATATAATATACTCATTCTTCACTTGTGAGTTGTGTATTGCAGGTTTCAGGAAATTTCATCATAAATCAAGAAAGCCAGAGTTAGGTTTGTGGGGATGGAAGGAGCAGCACCGTGTTACGAGACTGCTGCAAAGGAAGTGCTGTTTACCCCCTAGGAGAAAGCAGTGGGTTATTGGTTAGAGGATGCTGGTGAAAGCAGCTGGTTTCTCACTACAGGTCTATCAAAGACCATTACAGGAAGACCCTCTTCCTCCCCAATACCTAATATCCAGAAAGAAAAATGCCCTGCGTCACCTCAGATCATTTAGCTGGGAATCGTACTGATCCTACAGTATATATTCTCCCATTACTCTCTAGCCAGCCATCTGGAATGACGTATTTTCAGTGAAAACCTAAAAGGTGGCAATTGTGTTATTTTGTGTTTCATTCTGACTGGTGCCATTGTTGATTGGGTGTTAATAGCCAGTGCTGCCTCAAGTCTCCTGACTCCTCAACCTTGAGTTGGTATGTTTATATATGGTGGGCTTCTATAAAAGAAGCGCATGACTCTCGCAGGGTAATGGCACTGTGCGGTTGTGCTGCCCAAGCCCATCAATTACACAGCCGTAAAGCTCTCATTTCAGCCCAAATAGCTGCCATTGCTGTGTCAAAGTCCCCACCAAACTGCCTGGGTACTTTTAACAACTGCCCTCCCCCTCAGCTAAAGTAAATTGGTGAAAAGGCATGTTACAGAGAAAATGAGTGGAAACTGGACAGACGGGGCCTGGATGTATTTTACAGACTGACTCAGACACCAGCTCAGCGCCAGCTTCTTGACTTGTATAACAGTGCGGAGATTGGAACAGATAGAGCGAGCTTGACTCACGGTGCTATCATGGAGAATCTGCTCTTGTTTTTCTTTAGTAGAAGAAGGAGAGAGAAGAACAGAAGGACAAGTGGGCGGACTTGCCTTACACGGCAAAAGACAGCTGAACCCAGTGACCTTGGTGTGGTCCTTGAAGAGAGGTTCTTCTTCGGCCCTCGGCCAGCGTGGATGCCGGGATGGGGTGTTCTACAAATGGGTTCCTCTAGCCGTTGTCTTGGTGTGCTTGTTACGGTTCAGTGTTACTATCACACCCAATGTAATGTGCTCAGCTTGTGCGATATGTCACACTTTCTCCGTTTCAATCTCAGGGGAGGATTCTCTTGGCAGCGGATGGACTCGCGCTGACGCTGGCACGGGTCCTTCGCCACGGCCCCCCTCTTATCCGAAAAGAGTGTGCTGCTTGTGAAAGGGGTGACGGGGATGGTAACCGGTTCACTCATCCCCCAATGACGTAAATGTCACTTCCCCCTTTCAGTCTGGGCCTTAGAGTCAGATGCACTGGGTTGGAGAAGATGACACTGATTAGCTCGCTCTGGGGGCGACTGTCGTGGCTTGCGCAGGATGGCCGTGGCACTCTGTGATTAATGGCCATTAAACACCATGTGGCTCCAATTTGTTGCAGCCCAAATCCTGTCTCCCAATGCACTGATTACAGAGCGAAAGCCCAGCTCTTCTACACCTGCTGGATTGAGGAGGTGCTCATTGTGCCTCGTTCTTGGTCATGTGGTTCCACTGACTCTTTAGATAAACAAGCAATGAAGAGACAACACTCCTTCTGGAACTTTGCCTAATCAACGTTGTGTGATCAGGGCTTTATAGCTCATCTAAATCACAATAAACCATGAAACTTAAATATTTTTGTTTCAGCAGTTTTGTTTGACTAGGAAACCTCTAGAGGTATTTGCCTCATGATGTTTCAAATTAGTCATGAGCAATGAATCAATTTCTCACCTTTTAAGACTGGACAACTCATAAAATCATTGAATACCTAACATAATTTTCCACAGGGGCATGTGGCTGGTTCTGTTATGTGTGTCTTTTATTATCTTGAAGGCATTTAAATTGTTCCTGATGTTGGAGTCGTGATATAATGGTTGCTGTACACAATTTCTTTTATTATATATTATTATATAATTATATAAAATAAAAATTATATATATATGGTGTGCAGTGGTGTTTTAAAATGAGGAGGCAAAGTCCTCATTTTTTTATATATATACTGTATATCAAATGTAAATGTATGTCCGTAATTCTTAATTTTCATGATTAAATAAACATTACATAAAAAAGAGAGACCAAATACAATTCTATTTTGTATTTTTTGCAATAACTATGTAATGTTCTATTTATAAAACCAAGTATAAATTTCATCAAGTTAGTGTTTTTACGCATTTTTACATTTATTCCAAAATAATAACTAAAGGCAGTAATGATTTAAACAATATATTTTATTTGTGAACTAATGTTCAGCTTTAGTAGTCAACTTATTTTCATCAGTCATCAATCTTGTACACACTGGTCACTAAAAAAACCCCACAGTCATCATGTTTTCAGGCCATTTCAAGTTAGATTTTGACACGACATAAAGCGGTGAAATGGCTTTATTGTCTAGTTGTTTACTTATTTTTTAATTAGTCTTCCCATTAACGCCATCATTGTCTTCATTCAGGCCAATGAGAACTCGCATGAAAACAAGAGGCGGGATTTTTGCGTGAACCAATCATATCCAATCAAAGCGCAAAAGTGCATTCTCAATTACCGCAATCCCATTCTCAACCCCACCGCATGCATACATATATATATATATATATATATATATATACATATGCCTTTATTTATTGCTTTTGTTTAATTGATACTGTTCTGTGTTCACCAAACAAACACCATGACACACATGAAAGTAACTCTTCTGTCAGAGTACAAATGTTTGGATGGCCAACTCACTGACCAGAAGTGAACCCTTTCTTAGTCTGCTGTAAAGATCAGACATATTAGTTAAAAGCACAGAGAGCCATTCTTGCCACTTTTATTTCAGATCTTGGTTTTAACCCATCATTGGAGCTAATTCGAGTACAAGTCAGCCTGTGCCGTCAGGAAATCCACTTAGCCCGATTTCCCGGCTCTTGTGAGGGGTAACATGACACTGGAACCCGGGTGTCAGGGGAACACTCACCGCCCAACAATAAAACGTGACTCTGATGTCATGGCCGCAACTATGCGCCAAATTCCTCACCGATGCACTCATCTATCAGAGGTGCTCTTTCCATTAGAACGCCCTGTCATGAAGAGACATGGGAATCAAAGGGTGGAAGGAACCAGAGAGAAAGATAGAAAGGGGGGTTTCGGTGGGGGATTGTGTGCAGCTGGGGCTGGAGGAGAACAACAGAGCCTACTGATTTGTTTGTTTGCGCTGGGAGACATGTGATGGTTTAACGGGATCCTTTCCCTTTTTTTCTGCCTTCTTTTTTAAGACTAAGCTAAAGGAGGGAGCTGTCACCTTTGTTGGTTGTGTCATTTGTCAAATGTACTTTCCAGTTTCCTTCCATAAATTTTTAAGTCGGCCCATTAAATATAAGGTAATTGCATTGTCTCTATATGGTGCCTGGAGCTACAAGTCCTATTAAAGAGACACAAAGGCAGTGAGTGTTAAGAGTATTTAATAAAAAGTATGGTATTAATTATGGAGGAAGAGGAGAGAGCAAGATAAGGAGAACTTGCGTTGCTGCGAGGGTCACGAGTGCCATTTTAATGTTAGCACGATTTGCTCACAAAGCTGTCAATACTTTGCATATCGATGATTTGACTGGTGTCGGGCCGTTCTATTCTGGGTAGCAACAGATCCTCCTCAACCTATTATTTGTCCCCAGCTGGGCTTCATTAAACCGACTTCCTCAAGTAAAAAGAGTCTCGGTTTTGGAAAGGATGGCGTCATGGTACGTCAGACATGCAAGAGAATGCAATATGATACACGGGCAGAGATTTAAAAGAGAATGAGTACAAGAGGAAATGAAAGAGAGTGTTGAGTGCAATGGAGGTGTCAGGCTGAGGCAGGTGCACCTGACAGAGTGCTCATTGGTTCCCATGGTTGCAGGGTCGGTACGATGAGTGGCGAGTCAGAATGATGACAGCTTCACTAGCCCCAGGGCCCTTCCTCCTCCGTGATACATTTAGCTTCTTAATGCCACCTCAAATGATCTTGCTAACTTTCCTGTATTACTCTGTATGAATTTTTTAGCACCCTGAATAATGTTGTGGAAGTGAGGCAACAGGAAGGCTCTTCGCCTTGACAATTTTTACTCGAAGGATGTGGTCACTGACCACGTGCAACATTAGAGCCAAGTCAATGTAAATAAGGGTAATGCACTATGCTACACTCAGCTGCTTGGTTTTTGGGCAGGATGTGCTCAATAACCTGCCTGAATAAATTGGTATCTCAAATTCTGTGACTCATATACTGCAGATCTCTCCAAAGAAGTACATAAATACAAGACAAATCTGGCATTGTGCCTACATCTTAGCACGCAACAAGCATTAAAAATAAAACTTGAATGGTTAAATAAAGAATTGTTTAAATGCTTTTTTTTTTTTTTTATATTACATAAGATCCATCTGAACAAGTAGGACTTCCTCCTGGTTTACCAGGCTTGTGTTCTCTCACTGAAGTAAATGAAATGGATTAGTGTAGAAAAAGCTTCATAATAATATATTTCCTGTGTCAGTTCTGTAATCCTATTCAATTTAAGACAAAGAGGCAGAAAATGGTGTGAGGATGTTGGGAAGGGGGTTGGAAACGCATTTATGGCATGACATTTTCTGGTGCTTTTTCATCTGAAATCATTTTGCAGAAATTACTCAGACCATTGAAATAGAAAACATGCATTCACTTGTCACTCTTTACATTTTAATTCACACACTGTGGAGTGGCACGGAGCATAGTTTATGAGAGCTTTGACGAAATGTGCCACATGTCCTCAAGTACTTTCAAATGATAATTTCCAGGGAAAAAAGTGGAGGCATATAATTACAGGCAGTTATTTATACCCTGTACATCTCCAATTCATCGCCTGTTCAGTTAGCTAACAGCCCTATGTTGGATCTCTATTTTGGATGCTTTTTTTTTAAAGCACTCATCATTGCCCCATCACAGCACATCTCCGTGGTAAGAATAATTTTTCTTGCAACCTGTTGTGGGTGAGCTCCTTGGTAAAGTGTTTTGAGCAAGTAATCAAAAAGCATCATAAGCCTACATACTGTAGACCGTAGAAACCATTGGAACCAGTGGTCTCGAAGATCTACGAATAACAATGCTTTTGGGAAGTGCAGCCCAGCCATTCAAGCTACTTGTTCAAAACCTTCTTCTTCACTTGAAGGGCTAGTTCACCCAAAAATTAAATTACTATCATTAAGTACTCACCCTCATGTCGTTCCAAACCCGTAAGACCTTCATCTTTGGAACACATATTAAGATATTTTTGATGAATTCTGAGTGGTTTCTGATTCACCATAGAAAACAATGTAAGTACCACATTCATGGTCCAGAAAGGTAGTAAAGAGATCGTTAAAATAGTCTGTGTCTACAGTGGTTCAACCTTAGTGTTATGAAGTGACGAGAATACTTTTTGTGCGCAAAAACAAAACAAAAATAACGGCTTTATTCAAGAATTTCTTCTCTTCCCTGTCAATCTCCTACGCTGTTTACATTCTAAACACAGTGCAGCACTTCCGGGTTTTATGTCAGAACACCGACTCAGTATTGGCCAACCACTGTAGTCACTTGGACTATTTTAACAATGTCTTAACTACCTTTCTGGACCTTGAATGTGGTAATTAAGTTGCTTTCTATGGGGGATCAGAAACCTCTCGAATTTCATCAAAAATATCTTAATTTGTGTTCCGAAAATAAACAAAGGTCTTACGGGTGTGGAACGGCATGAGGGTGAGTAATTAATGACAGAAATTTTGTTTTTTGGGTGAACTAACCCTTTAACCCTTTGAGCGGTACGGTCCCACATATGGGATTTAGAACGTTCAGCGACGTCACATAACTGCCAGATTCAAACTGTGCTATCGCGCTTTGGCTGCGAGACAGACGCGCTCAGCTCTTGTCATATATCACAGCTATGCAATGTTTTCAGCCACATAATGTTTCTTTTAAAGTTTCAGACATTTAAATACGCATAAGAACCAGTAAAACAATACATTTAGAGTTTATAAAATACACACTGATGTCAGACATCAGTGGAAGCAGCAATAACAATCCATTCAAATATAATTTGCTGACATTTATTCATATCAGACACACATAATGGACTCTATTATTCTTCTAGTTCACCAGCCACTTACTTGCATATATTTCGGGAGAAACTGATGAATTCACGTTCTGTAAATCCGACTGACAGGACTGCGGGGCAAACTAAGATGGCGGCGCCCATCTCGCGTTATAGATCAAGACAAAGATAATTTATAAAGGTTTTTAAACGACAAAACACTCACTTACACATATTTGAGAATTTAAATATCAGATAGTTGATGACATGGTAAGCAAGTTTGTGAATATTTTAAATAAAAAAAGGAAAAACAAAATAATAGCGATCCATCTGCAATACAGTGTTATTGTGGCTGTGTTCAGCATACGTGACACGCATGATGCGTCGCCATGGAAACAATAAGGCAAACGTTCTAAAATAATGGTCGCCTTAAAAAAACTCACTCTGGGGGGTCAGTTAGAATATTTTAAACTCACGCTTGAAAGGGTTAATGTTCATATGTAGAGACAAATCTTTGCTTTTTGAAAGAATTTTGAAGCAACTGTCACTCTTACAATTTGGATAATTTATAGAGTTTCGTTTTTAGAGTTTATTTAGTGGTAGACAATTGGAGTTATAAAAGAATGACAATAAAAACACATTTTAAATCGTGTTCATCCAGCACAGTTCAGTAAATGTATCAGTTCCTGTTCATTCACTCTTAATAATATACTTTGGGGCCTGCTCTGGGTTTACTGGCACCAAAGTCCTTGAAAGCTATTTCATCAACCAAAATATACTTCACTTCATGCCTAGTCTGTAAGGTTGATGATTTGTACCTTTTTTAAGAAACATTTTTTGTTATGAAGACATACTAAACCTTCCTTATACTGGGATCAAAAGATTTCGAAAGTCTGATGTCTTGATTTGGTGTGCAGTGTGATATATGTTTGTTCTGGTGAAAAGGGATTTTTTTTTTTTCTCTGTTTTTGCGGGTGAGAGGAAGTGTTGCCTGTGTTTACCCTGGGTGAGCTCCACTGCAGATTGTGATGCAACCTCACAGAAATGTCTTGTTTTTCTGGGTTAGCTGAGCTTGTCTTAGTGCAGCAGAGCAGCATAATGGTGTTTGTAATATCTCCAGCCCTGGGGCACATTTTAGATTGCAAGGCTGAAGAGCACAGCTTGGCTGCATTCACTCCAAGACAGGGAGCATAAAAACACGGTGAAGCATGCTTCTCTAGACGGGCTTTTGGAGAGCAGGCCTCAAAAGCACTACAAAGGCCAAACAAATTGTTTAACTAAGAACTAAAACTATAAGGCCTTTGTCAGAGAGGCTTTTTCTTTTATCTTTTTTTTCTCATTGTAGAATAAAGGATGTGAAATGCATGCTAAATTTACTAAATTATATATATATATATATATATATATATAATTAAGATTTTATGAAACTGCAAAAGTCCAAGAACAATTTTAGAGAATAATGTGCAAGATACACTGTACCACCATTCAGGTGTCAAAGGAAAGGTTGATGTTTAATCAGCTTGAATTTGTACTGCCATGTCTCATAATACTTTGCCTATATTATCCCACAGACAAGCTATTCATTGCAATATGGTTTGTGCATAAACACATCAGAGGATTTATATTAATAGAGCAAGTTTGCTCCAAGGGTAGTGGAAATATTGTTCTAGCAGATGCTCAGTTCCAGTTTATTTATTCGATATGAAGAGCCTTCAGCTACTCTGATAGTGTCTATATGGTCTCATATCATTAAACTTGTTTCGTTTCATTGTCTCTACAGTGGTCTGCATAATCTCAGCACCCTGGCCAGGGGATCTTACTTGTCACCTCACTGCCCAGCCTTCGCCTGCCTAACCCGACTACCACAGAGGACGCAGTGTGAGGCCTTTACCCTGAGAAACAAGCAGATCCCAAACTTACAGAGAACCTTTGGGTGAGTTCACAATGTCACACCACACAAGAGCAAAGACAGCAGGATGCGGAATATCTGGGAGCCCATGAAGGACCCAGGTGTTTAATATGGAAAAAGTGGAAAAGAGAAGTTAGGGAGACACATGTTCTGCGGGCTGTGCATCTGGCGGGACCTTGTGCTGAGGTTGCATGCCTCACAGATGCAGTAGGAAGATAAAAGTGCATCGCTGATGATGTCTGATTTACCACGACTAATAAAACTCTTGATTAGCATGGGAGTGGAATCATATAGATGCATCAATATTTATGAGAGTACCTTTAGTAAGTTTTAAGATTAAAAAGGTTATTTTGGTATCAATTCCAGTTTTTAGACCTCCAAATGTAATTTTTAATGTCCGTTTTTGATGGATAGTGTAGACTTAAGGCTGGAATACACTACACGACTTTTAAAATCTGAACAGATTTTAAAACACTTGCCGACTTTGTAAATGGTTACAGAGAAAAAGTAGACATCATACACTTATTGACTAAGGATTTACACCTCATTGCTGGTGTTCTAAAATCGCTCAAAATATCAAATATGTTTGATATCCTCCAACTGAATAGAATCAGTCTGAAGTTAAAAAAATCAGAGTCTGTGCCCATCTTACACTGGACAAAATCTGCAGATTGGCTCTGACTTTGAACAGCTATCGTCAATGGGTCCAGACTGCAAAATTCTAGGCAAAGGTCATGCAGTGTATTCCAGCCTTTAGTCTTCTACAACAAAACAAAGATCAGACCATTGAATCTTTTCCACAGTTCTATGATGTGTCAACAGTGACGGTTTATTTTCAGTGGTGCTCAAGAGTAGTGGCAGCCAGACGTCCCACTCGTGCTTGCTCGCCCACCAGTGATTAAGCTTTTAACCTTGGACAGTGACTAGAGTCTTTTATTTGTTTTACTCCAAGAGGCCAGGGCACACTTGTGGCAGATGTTTCACCTCGGGATCACAACCTCCAGATGCTCTCTTGTTTTGCACCTCCTCTTTATAGAATTTTGGCAGTGGACATACTTATGAGGTATACTGTTCCACTTGCTTTGGCTAGTCCTGTGCAACACCTTCTTTTTTTGATGTACTAGCGTCCAGTGAGCTGTGGGGAGACCTTCATGTGGCGGAAGGGTCGACATGTGTTAGTTTACAAGATCCAAGCTGTGTCCAAACCCCTTTAAAGGTAGAGCCAAGTGAAGACCTCCTTTGGAGGCAGTCATTTCCCTTTGGGTTCTGTGATTTTAAATGGCAACAACTGGACACAGCTTTTACGTTTATACATGCTTCAGTTGACTTTCTAATGTAGGTGAGAGGAAGTGAAAAAAAAACAAGGATATATTTCAATGAAGCATAATGTTGTAAGTGGGGAACCAGTAAGAAAGACAATTAATCAGTGCCTCCACAGCTGCTTCCTGACATTTCTGCAAAATGTTGTGGAAAATTTAATGAAGGCTAGCTTGTAATGGTTTCAAGCTTACCCGGTGGAAAATATGACAGTCTTTCCATAGACAATTAAGACCAACATGAAGCCCTGTTTTTCACTTTTTTTAATCTGTCTTTCCTTCCATAGGGCAGTGTTCTGTGTTTAAGCCAAGGCTAAATGGAAACATGTACATTAAAACAGATACAGCTGTGGAGTTTGAAAAACCCCTAGGATTGTTGGCGCTTTGCTAAGCAATCTAAGCAATGGCACCTACAGGAAGATTTAGTGTCAAATCACACATTCCCTCCCACAGTCCGCAAGGCGGGCATGTTTTTAAACACCGCCTCCAGGAATGTGTCATAAATCCATCTAATGACCTATACATGGTGCTGATGATCTTTACTCCATTTACTTCCATGTCGTTTTCCTGCATTGCACCAGTCCACAAATATGCAGCTCTTGTTTTGGGAGCGGGTTATTCACAGAGAATGTTTTCATCTGTGCCGTTTTCAATTATCGAGCTATCCTGTAATTACGTTGCTTTGCCCCATATTGGTGTGCCTCAGAGTCCCGGGCCAGACCTCTATCCCAGACCGGGGTACATTTTTCCTTCCAGGACCCCCCTTTCTCTACTGGACGGTCTGGTCACTAATTTGATTGGTAACAGTATCTCGTGCTTGGGCTTTCAGAGTGGCAGTTAAATTAGACATGACCTCATGTTGAAAGGGATTTATTCTGTCCTTAATAGCTGTTGTGTTTTCTATCAGCAGGCACTGCCTTTTGACCCGACACCCACAGCAGAACTTCGATTGTGGTATTGTTCCAATGTAGACCTCTTCGGTGACAGAGAAAGAAGATAGAAAGAACCGCTGTTTCAATGTGATAGGTTTATTCAGGGCTTCCCATCAGATCACTTCAAGTAGTTGTTGGCTTGTAGCAAATAGATATCAGTAGCTTTTTCAATATTAGGACATAAATGGCGGACATAATAACTGGGCACTTTCTTAACTGCTGTTACTGTTCATCAAGATAAATCGCAACATTTCCCAAACTGAGACAGTGCTAATGTCTTATTTAATGACTGATGTCAAGGCCCAGTCAAATTTTAGCACATAGCAATTTGTTGAGAGAGCAGCCGTCTGGACAGATGATGTTATTTAAATAATCACCATTGATATGATTATAATGACAAGCTAATGGATAATGTGTCCTTTCCGCTGCCGTATCTCAAAACTAATCAGAGCGAGCGAGCGTTTTCTCCCTCTTCTTTATGCCGTGATATTGTCCTTATGAAAGAATTGCCCATCATTTCTATGAATGTGAGTCTGTTGATGCTTGATTTTTCCGGTACATTCACTCTTTCACTCTCGCTGAGTTGCTGGCATCACAGCTGCTAGATAATTACGCATTCGACCAAATGTCTTGAAGGGTTGTATGCACCTCGTTTCCGGCTGCGCACGGATCACAGCAGCACTGCCATCCCTCTCGGCCCACACAGGCAGAGAATTAGATGGGCTGGGTTGTGTAACTGAAGCCCCTTTCATAACGCAATTCATCAGCACCATAACCCTGCATGGTATTCATGCCTTCTCCACCCACACAGGAACAGTCACCCACTCTCCTCACCCCGTCTCGAGATGGCTGTAGATGCTTCCCACGCATGCTTTCTCTCTCCAGTGCACACATAAATGTTCAGGCTCTCCAGTACAGAGTTTTAAAAATACTTCCCCTTTGCTTTAATGGCTTTTTCCTCTCCTCCATATAGCTTTCAAAGACTGGTTTATCTGTCTGAACTAGGGTTGTCGTGATATACCTGAATGTTTTTCTATTTTTACCCAAATTAGGGTGATGTGAGCATTATGGAACGCTAAACTCTCACACGTAAGATCGGTTTCATTCATACTCGACGCTGGAGGGCGCAATCGCGCAGAAAGTCCACAAGTGAAATTCATAGGAGAAATGAAACTTAGGACGTTCCAGGAAATCCCTAATATGGACAAAGACATCCAGATATTGCACACTGTAGCTGAATAAAATGCAGATATAGACATTTTGACTAGGGCTGTGAATCTTTGGGTAGACAGTGAATCGATTCGATTCACGATTCATAGGTGTTCGATTCGATTCAAGAACGATTTTTGCAAATTCAGAACGATTCGATTCGAGACGATTCACATTCAAATTCGATGCGATTCGATTAATTCGATTCAACTCTCCATTTTAATATGCATTCATAGGGTTATTGAAATGCTTCCCTCAATGTGTCTTAGTCAGGGTGAGAATTACACAGCAACCTTTTGTCCATTGTTAATGTTTGTTCATGTTAGTTCTTAATGATGTTTCCTTCGCACATTCAGTTTAACGACATTAAGTTAAATTTCATTTATTCATTGGAAGTGAGCATATGCATTTAGACACTTACATTATGTGTTTGCTCCGTCTGTGCAATAAATGCGCGCCCTTGAATAAGCAGGGTTTTAACGTTACTTAAACTGCTCAGGTAATGTCAACGGTATGACCCATTTCCGTAAAACTTGAGTATTTTATCTTATAGAAAATAACGGTGACGTTTTCACGCAATAAAAGCGTTTTATTTCAACAGTAGTGACCACCCAATGACCTGGCAGCTTTATCAATGGCTTGAGCATTGTGACTCAGGACTATTGTTATTATACTAGAGAGCTGTCATCTGCTCATGTGAATAGCAGTGGCCGTCCTGAGGAGAGCTCAAACATGGGCTTCTCAAAATGTGTCAATGAGAGCTACGGACGGAGAGCGAGAGCAATCCAGTGAAAGGCAGTAAAGAGTGCAGCGCGTATCTGTAAAGGAGAGCTGTGAGGGTGCGAATGACAGCGCACAATGTCTCCATCAATTCGCGCATGTAGAAATTTAATATTTATATATTTTAAAGCACTGAATCGCTATAGAATCGTAGTTAATCCGATTCTTAACATTTTACATTGATTATTGACCGAAATTAACGAAAACAAAAAAAATGTTTCAAGATCGATGCATATGCATCGTCAGGATTTATAATCGATGCATCGAGAAAATGAGTGAATCGTTACACCCCTAATTTTGACTGATTAAACATGAAGAGGATTAACACACCATTGCGACAGTATATGGTTTATCTGTGTTCTTCAAGACATCTTGGGTATTTTCATAAGGATAATGTATATTTGCAATGTCTTTATCACTGTATAGAATACCATAAAATAATATAATTTCTGCCTCATTTTGTGATAAGAAAGAGTTTACAGAGGGAAGTTATTTCAAACTGGTTGCCATTAAGTGTAATAGTTCCTTTTGTATGCAATGGTGTGATTCTTCTTCTTCAAAAAAAACAAAAACAAAAAAAAAAACGACCTGCAAGTACATCGGCCTTTTTATGAAATCCTATCAATCCTTTTATTTCCTACTTTCAGAAGGCATTGTTTCCTACTTTCAGAAGGCATTGTAGCTATTGTTGAGTAGTGAGTTATGGAAGTCCTGTGCCCTTGGAATGTGATTGTGATATTGCCGATGTGTAGAACTCCCCTATGCTGACCATCTGGACATGATTTTAGCAGGCCTGTGTCTCTGCGCTGGCCTCTCACCCGGCTGCATGTGGAGTTGGATGAGTCGCCTGCCCAAGATTCAACTTTGGAGTCTTAATGAGGAGTCAGTATGACACTCCAGGGGGCTGACTCACACACATTTTGGGTGATACATCCTCTGGTCCTGCTAACACAGACCAAAATCACACCGTAAAAGTTGCTGGATGAGCAAAAGGTGAATCTTGCGGAGAGCTGAGATAAACTGCAAAGACAAAAGTTCTGTGCGAGTGAAGGAAAAGGTAATGTGAGGATAGCATTAGTGGGCCATAATTCAGGATTGTCTCAGAAATTTCCTTTATGTGAGCAAACGGACGGTGGGTTTTTTTCAGTTATAGGAAGTTAAATAAAAGAACAGCTATTGAGATCCTTCCAGCATGCAGTCGAGGTTGCTTGAATAATTGCTTTGAAAAGACATGTGCCAGTTCCTTTAAAACAGAAGACTTTATTGTGGTGTCTTTACTTCAATCTATTTTCATACTCATTCTTATCTGCTCTGTGCCAGATGATAAAGCTCAGTTGGAGTAGTAAAAGTTGCCTCCATCACTAATGAGTTGGGATAGCTGGAACAAGGGCCGTGGAAAAATCAACTTAGCAACCTCTCCTCCTCTGCAAGAGTAGTGGTATTCGTGCGCACTTGAAATTCCCTTATGGCAGTAAAGTTCCTCTTGAGACAACCAAGCAAGGTGTAAGCAAAATTTAGAGTATGACAACAAGACAAATACAAATAAGTTTAAGGGAATTACCACAATTGTTTTAGCGGTAGGAGTTTGTCACTATAACCTCTATAACCACTGAATTGAAACAATTAGCAGCTTGTTGAATTATTCAGTGTCTGTCCTACAAGGAACAAAAAATTGTCCCACTTTGGACTCAGGGCAATGAGATCTGGCTTGTCTACCTCCCCAGCATCATGGCTGTGATGTCATGGGGGAGTAGACAAAAGGTGGAACCCAATCTCTGGAACATACCGCTCGGTGTCCAGGTGCACCTCAGTGAACTACATGATCTAGTAACACTGTCTGCCTCCAAAGAGTCCATTAGCTTAAGTATGTAAACTACAGTCACATACATATCTCCTAATTCTTTATCGAGTCATTTGAACTACTGAATTTGCAGTTCTTTGTACTTAAACCAGCATATCACACCATAAGGGCTTTGGACTGCAAAACCATCCCTTTAAAAGGTGGGGAGCGGTAAATGGACAAGCTTGACTGAATTACTCTAGTTGTTTATTGCTATAACCCTGTAACTTTGGCAGGAGCTAAACCACTAGGCAGCTGATAATCACAATGCCTGTTAAAGAGCATGACTCAGAATATTTTAAGAACATACTTTGGCAAAATACTTTTTTTTTTTTTTTTTTTTTTTTTAGGTCTGCTTTTATTTTATTCTTTATTTAGTTGTTCATTTATATATTTATTTGTTTGCAGTCTTGCAGTGTCCTGTGGTGAACTTCTGGGAGATTAGGCATTTCCACTGCATAATGGCTTTAAATGTGATGGCACTTAAAAAAGACAGGGAGTCTCCCTTCAAGTGAAAAGGATATCCAAATGGCTTAGAATGTGACATAATACCTCTCCAAATCCTTTTAGGACTGCTGCACCATGCAGCACTCCTTGACAAACAGACTTTGAGAAGACTGATGTTAATCCTCTCACTGGAATCTGACAGCAGAACTGTAAAATGCATAATCCTTGCATTAGATTAGGCGGTGTATTTTTATTCATGAGCAAGTGTCTTCATAAAAGTTTTTATGTTCTTTATTATACTGGTATTGTGCATCCAGTGTGGAGGCCTTGCTGTGGCCCCAGGCTACGAACCTCCTACACTTTGTGTGTTAAAATGGGGCAGGAAGATGAGTGGGACAGCAGACAGCAGCGTACTGATCTCAGCCATGCAAGGATCACAATAATCTTTGGGCATAAACAAGTTTCATAACCATTTAAAAACATGGGGTGGTTGAAAAAAATGTTTTGAGCTACGTGTGTAGAACAGGACTTACTGTAGATTCACAGGGTACCAGTAGAAGAGAGCACAGGGACTTCATGTCATAACCTCTGTTGGTTTATGTAATATGACTTAGTCATGCTATTCCAAATTCTGATGGATTTGCTGTGAATGGAGGCACTGCTCTTATCCTCTTCACAGTATGTGTCCCACACATGTGCTCTCAAATTGTAAGCACATCCATTTGCCTCTAAAAATATGATTCAATGTATTTTTAACATGCCTTTAAAACATAGATTATGCAATTCATTCAGTAGATATCTCGCCACCCAAAAATCCATCATGTCACGAAAGTCAGGAAAAAAAGTGGGGAAAAGCATGAGTAATAGGGGTGGACGGTATGAAAGTATGTATCACGGCGACGATATAGCCGTGATAGCCATGTCTATCAATAGAGGTTTTTCTGTATTGTTTATATTGGTAAATATCCATGCAGCGCAGTACTACTTAAATTTATTGACACTTCAGAGTGATTAAGAAACATGCATGAATGAGAAAATAAAGTGCTTGATGTTAAAAAGAGTTAAGTGCAATAAGCAGCAAAATAGAACTCAATGCGGTACTCATACTGTCTTGACATGCACCCGAAGACCAAAAAAAAAAAGAAAAAAAAAAGTGCCTGTCAGTCATGGCTGAAGGCACCGATATACGTCAAAAGAAGTTCTTTTTCGTTCTTCGTTTAGGGGTAAAACGAAGTTCGAAATACGTGAGCAGCGATATACTGTAATCGAACATCTGACGCCGCCCACACTGCTGAGATCGATGGTTAGATGAATATGTAAAAATGTGTTGCACGCTTTCCTCTCAGTAACAAAATAAACACAAAAACGGCATTTTTTATAGAAAGCATAAGAAAAGCATCTGATCATAATAACATGGGTATGTTAGCACCAGCTCTGCAAATTAGCACTCCAGTATGACACTCTCAAGTCATGTCACGTTTATTTATATGGCATTTTATTCAATAGATTGCTTAAAAGCAAGCAGCTTTACAGTATTAAACATGAAAAACAGTGTCAGTGCCTCATTTCATCAGAAGCACAACTTCATTTTGTACTATAAAGCGGCTATCCAGTGTGTTCATGTTTTCACCCGCGGAGCTCTTACCTCAACAAACTCTACAGACGAAATGAACAGTTCCACGTGAAAGAAGGCGGAGCCTCAGCGCACACCTCCTATTACGTTATCGTCACAGACCAATAGTAGTATGAAGGTGTTTTGCAGCTGGAGCAAACTTTTCCTGAGAGTTCGCTTTGGCAAGCCGTTTCGAACTCCCAAAACGAACTCCGTTTTGGCCTGATTTTGTTCGAAATGACGTCACATCAGTTCGTTCTTCGATTTTGTTTGAAGTATATCGGGGCCTTTATTGTACTTGAATTACAATACTTGTACTTATAGGAGTGTCAGCAGTATCTGTAGTTTCTGTGTCATTATTCTAAAAGCCTCACTAATATACATAATTTGGCAGAAATTTTGTTGTGCATGTTGCTGTAGGAAACAATGCCTGACAAGCCTGCTATACAATTAAAATCACTGCTTTAGTGCAACAGTAACTGAGGAGTTCAACTCATGGTTTGTCTTGGTTTGTGAACACATACTTTCCTGTGTCAGGCATGGAAGAATTATGAAAACAAAATGAACCAAAAGTTAATGTTTCAAGTGCTATAAATACCAGTGGTTTTTCTGCCCTGCTATTTTTAGTGCTCACATCGCCTTCCAGACACCAGCGTCACACAGTTTCCTCACTCGTTCTCAGGCAGCACTGTCTGTTGCAATCAGAACGAGCCTGAGTTTAAGATATACATCACACAGAGAGCGTGTTTAACATATCTTCCCTTCACAAACACATTCATGTTCTATTTATTGCTTTGAGTACTGTAAAGTTGCACAAAAAGTTGTCCAAAGTTGTACTGTACCTTGATGCTGTATTTTTAATATTAAGTGTTCACAGTGTTAATGTTTTCAAAAGCTTAGAAAAACCCAAAACTCTTAAGGAAGAAAATGCTTAGAGTTTGCCCTTTAAACACCCACCCACACTACTTCGAATGTCATTTGCATTCCTTGGGCTATTTTTATATGTTTGTGTCACTTTAGGAAATGAGTGGGCAAGGTTGTTAATGATGACTCATGAGCAGAGGGAGGTGGTAGCTCCTCTGCATCAGTTCATTGAAAACTCTTGACACACTTGCTAGACGAGAAGTACACATCTGTGCAGCTGCCTACATAACAAACTGAAATAAAACAAGAAAGCAAGCTGTATTTGAAGTATGATGAGCAAGAGTCACATGATCAACTACCATACTGTTTTGTTTAGACAGCTGAGTATGATTTTTCCCCAGCTTTTTTAGATATCAACTTTCCAAATCTTAAGGTAGTAGTGTTGAATATGTAGTATTTTCTGTAATACATTTAGAATCTTTGTCTAAAAAGCAATGTTCAAACTTTGGTTTTATTTTTTCTCTCTCTTATAGATACTGAAACATCAGAGGTCTTTAAACAGAGGAGGAACAACCTTGGATGAAACAAAAAGTGAATGGACTGCTGAAATGAGTGATGGAAAGATACTGGCCTGATTGTCACCGAGGGACATAATTTACATTTTTAAAGTGGAGCGACACTTGAACTATGGAAGTGGAAGGACCTTTTATTTAGGAGTCACTTAAGTAACTCATCTGGCATGACAGCGTACATGAATGAAATTTAGCAAACATCCATCTTAAGAAACCCCATTGAAGTACTAATAAAAATGGAGCCACATGAACCTGCTGTTGGCCAAAAATGCACCAAGGAGCAACGGGAAAAGAACCTCTTACAAAGAAAATGGGTCTCTGAGCCTTCAGCTGTAACAAAAAGAAGTACCTTCGCAGATCCAGATGTTAAAAGACACTCACATCGTGAGCAAAGTCTTACAAGTGGGACAAGCCTTGCAAGCTCAACTCAAAAGTTTAGCTCTGGAAAGCTGATGTCATCTGCAGTGACACACTCATCACAAGAAAGTCAGTTTCAACAGGTTTTCCCTCGGCCTTACTCCTACCAATTGCCACATTCATACCCGCAAGAGCCTTTCCTTGGCGGTACAAAGCCACAACCTGGGTTAGAGGCCCATGCCTGGCCTTTCTCTGGTCCACTGCAATCTCTGCCACCAGATGATATGTTTCCTGTTCACTCCCGCTCTCATGGAGTATTTCCCCGTCAGAAGTCTCCAGCTGGTTTTGGCCAGTTTTCCCAATCTGGACCCGAGCAGCCAGATGAAAGTCATAAGAAGGAACAAAAACCCAAGAAGCCAGGAAAGTACATATGTCACTACTGTGGCAGGGCATGTGCTAAACCCAGTGTGCTCAAAAAACACATCCGGTCCCACACAGGGGAGCGTCCTTATCCCTGTGTTCCATGTGGTTTCTCATTCAAAACCAAGAGCAATTTGTATAAACATAGAAAATCTCATGCTCATGCTATCAAAGCAGGACTTGTTCCATTCTCTGAGCTAGCAACTCGAACAGACACTGATCAAGCATCTTCAGTTGGGGAAGCAGAGGCACACTCTGACGGTGAACAAAGCACAGACACTGATGAGGAAACTGCAGAAGGGGCAATGTTCCCTGAAAAACGTAGCCCACAGATATCATTCGAGTCTGACAAGAGCCAAATGGAAAGGGGACCAGCATATGCAGATCCAGCAGAGGAACTGTCCGTGGCATCTATGAAAGTGCCTATCTTAATTGTTCCAAAACAAGGGGTTCCATCACCTGCCACAGAGTGTCCCCAGTTTACAGACATTAAAGGTTCAGTTATTGGTGGACAGATGGGCAGAGGAGATGAGTCTCATACAGTTAAACAGAAACTTGCCTTAAGACTCACTGAGAAAAAGGACCAGGATTCAGAGCAGTCGCAAAATCTCTTAAGCCCCCACAGCAAAGGTAGCACTGATTCTGGTTATTTTTCCCGCTCAGAGAGCGCTGAACAGCAGATCAGTCCACCCAACACCAATGTAAAGACATATGAAGAGATAATGTTTGGAAGAACTTGGTACCACAGAACCAACTCCAGATCTAGACAATCAGTCACAGTTGGGATGGTAGCTATTGCTAGTCAAGACACTAATATCAACAATTCTAGTGCCATGCAGGAGTTGGCCATGGGAAAGATATCAGAGGGTCATGTATTTTATCAAAGTGATTGTGCAGAATCTCAATTAATTGCTGGATGTGACCCAAAGCATTATCATGCTGGCTCTTGCCAAACTAACACAGGTCTTCTTGAAGCACCCTCTGATTCAGGGCCACTTATTAGAAGCAACTCAATGCCAACACCTTCCCCTACCAACCTCAATGTCCCACCAAGTCTAAGAGGGAGTCACTCATTTGATGAGATGATGACCCAAGATGACGTCTTTTACACAGGAGCCGTGGGTCTAAAGAGGTTAAGGAGACAGGGTGCCTTTGAACACTCTGCCCAAGAAGGGCATGGAGAGTCAGAGAACTACGGGAAGATCACAGGTCCGAACTCTTTGAAAATGGGAGAGAGGGGGTCTTTGATGCCAGAATTTAAAGGCTCTGGCTCAGAGATGGCTTGCCCAGAAGTACGCACAGCATACACTTCATATGGTACAAAGGTGGGAATGACAGAGTTCACCACAAGAAAACGGCGCATGAAAAAGAGTGTTGGTGAAGAGGAAGATTGCCTTGGACAAGATGATGGCAGTCGGAGTGGCTCTACTGAAATCACAGGGGACTATGACCTAAGACAAGGAAGTCAAGATTCTGCCAAGGCTGCTCCTGCTAGTAAGGGATCCATGTTTAGAGCACACAGTCCATCAGACAGTTTTGACAGAGGCTCATGTATGACACCAGAGGATGTGGTACTTGTTCAAGATTCAGACACAAAGACTGCTGGTAATGTAATATCTGTCATTCAACATACTAATTCGCTGAGCAGGCCAAACTCATTTGAGAAGACTGAATCAATTGAACATCCATTTTATCAGCCAGATAAGCATGCTGGACATCTTTCTGAGCAATCAGACACAGAAAACATTGATGATGTGCAGAGCCCTGATTCTCATCATAGATCAGAAAGCATGGAACATCAGCAGCAGGGTGACAATGAGCATGGATCTTTCTCTTCTAACCCACTGTATCATATGCCACACAAACTTGTACGACAACCCAATATTCAAGTGCCTGAAATAAGAGTTACAGAAGAGCCTGACAAACCAGAAAAAGAACCTGAAGTACCAGTGAAAGAACCAGAGAAACATGTTGAGGAATTTCAGTGGCCACAAAGGAGTGAAACATTGTCCCAGCTTCCTGCAGAGAAGCTACCCCCAAAGAAGAAACGTCTGCGTCTTGCAGATATGGAGCACTCTTCTGGGGAGTCAAGCTTTGAGTCCACTTGTACTAGCCTTTCAAGAAGCCCTAGTCAAGAAAGTAACTTATCTCATAGCTCAAGTTTTTCAATGTCATTTGACAGAGAGGAAAGCATCAAATCTGTGTCCCCAACTAAACAAGAAGACTTTGCTAAGCAGTCTGAGTTCTTAACTGTTCCAGGCAGTGGCCATTCTCTGTCTATACCAGGCCATCATCAAAGAGAGATGCGACGCTCCTCATCAGAGCAGGCACCCTGTGCTTTGCTCACTGAAGTACCAGAAATACGTAGTAAGTCATTTGATTATGGAAGTCTTTCAACCGGTTCAAGACAAGGGGAAGTATATGCAAGTGCTTCAGCTATGAAGGAGCGTAGACGTGGTTACCTGGTTAGACAGGCATCTCTCAGTGTCTATCCTGAAGTAGTGGTTCAAGAGCCAATCTCAGAGTTGAATATCAAACAAGAGCATTCTGACCATGTTTCTCAAGCTGCTTTAATTGGTACATCCTATTGTGTAACTAGTGACATGGCAAGACCCAGAAGAGCAACACAGTCAGTTCTAGGATCGCATCACTTGCTGCAACAAAGCATCAGTGAGGACAGCCAATCTGAGGATCATTTCCAGAATGCTCCTCGTTTGCCTGCACAGCTTTCATCAGATAGTGAGCATTCAGTGCATGAGCACATGACCCAGGATATAATTCAGCACTCTTCACTTCAGAGCAACATGGCAACCTCACCCTTCTTGCCATTTCAGCCAATGCTCTGGCATCCTGAATCAACACAAAGAAACAAGCAACACCTGGCTTTCCAGACACATCAGTTACAGAAACTACATATCAAACAGCCAAATCTACAGCCCATTCTACAGAAACAATACCAACCTCCACATCAAATTCAAGTGCAAACAGACTCAAAAACCGATGGGGCAAGTCACAACTATCCCTATCCCTCAAGAGCCTCCCCACAGCAGCTTGGGGTCTTGTCATCTAAAGTGCTGACTACAAGCTTCTTACAACAAGTTCAGCCTATCTTTGCTACTCAAAATGTAGGTTCACAACCCTCACTCCCTGGAATGCTGGTCCCAGTCAGGATCCAGACAAATGTGCCATCTTATGGGAGTGTTATGTATACAAGTGTTTCACAGGTCTTTGTCACTCATGCTCAGAGCACAAATTCTATCAGAGTTATATGCACAGACAATGTGTCGACTGCTTCACTAACAGGCACTGGATCAAAGCACCAAGTAGGCATCAATTTATCCAAAATATTAGGACATTCTGAAGGGTCCTTAAATTTTCCAATATGGAAAGTTCCTGAATATTTACCTGGGAGCCTTAATACAGGAATTCCTTTGTCTCTGACGTCAGGAACTATCTCTACTACAGATGCTTCCTCTAGTATCGGGGGGAGCAAGAGAATGTTGTCGCCAGCTAGCAGTCTTGAGCTTTTTATTGAAACCAAACAACAGAAACGGGTCAAGGAAGAGAAGATGTATGGACAGATAGTGAAAGAGCTTAGTGCAGTTGAGCTGAGCAATTCCAGTGCACCGAAAGATGATAAGTCCCCCAAATCTGAATTTTCAAAGAGAGATGACTCCATAGATGAACAAGAGAGGATGTCCTCATCTCCACCCTCTGATTTCTTGTCGTCTAAATTACTTGGGTACCCATCTGCACCTCATTTACCTGATGTGCCTCCAAAAGACAACTTCATTCCACCCTTGCAAATTATTACAAATGTGGCTAGCAGAGCAGATTCCCCAGAAGAGCTTGATGTAGATGAGTCTACCCCAGAGGCAAGCTCAAGTCCACAATCAGTAATCTCCTCAAGTGATACTCAAGAAGAATCCAAGCAGAACATGGGTAACAAGTTCCCAGTAAACATGCTGGTGCAGCTAGCTGCCAATCAGGGTGGTGGAGGAGTTGCTGGTAGCACTCTCCTACTCACTGATCTTGCAGATGTCCATCAGTTCTTTCAATTCCCAAGTCTTCGCACACCAACTAGTGTCAGCTGGTGCTTCTTAAATTATACCAAGCCAAATTACGCACATACAACTCCCCTAACCTCTGTGTATGGTTCTTGGTGCGTCAGCTCTTACAACCCCAACCCACTCAACCTCAGCACCAAGGCCACTCTGGCACTTCTTCGGTCCAAACAGAGGAAGAACACAGAGATGTATACAATGGCTGCTATGCATCAACCTGGCACTGGAAAACTTGTTTCATCCCTCCGGTGGAAACAGAAGTTTGAGCAGGTAGTCCTGACTTTCCTAAAATATACAAGAACAGTTTTTTTTAAGTAATTTAAATTTAATTGAAAAGAAAAATATTATACACGTTTATTATACACATAACAATAAACATTTCATTCTATTGATTTTTGTGAATAAATACCCATTCTAGAACATGGAGATTTTAATAGTAATTTCTATAGACAGATAATACAGATATATATTGTGAAAAAATGAAACACCAAAAAATCGAAACACAAAAGTTGCCGGTTGCTCATTTTTCAATTTCTCAAATAATTATTAAAAATTAATTACAAAAAAATGGACAGACCAACTTGTTGCTTATGTTTTATGCTTATAGTTTTAGGGTTCATTATTCAAACTGTTTTCTGTTTACATTTCCAGTTGAAGCCTGAGCTTATACAGTTTGATGTTGGGAAGTTTGGGAAGAAAATGAAGGGAATTAGCTCAAGAGACAGGGGAAAAGAGGACCATGGAGAAAAAGAAGCTTCTTCAAAGCAGGCTGAACCCACTCGCATCAAAATCTTTGAAGGAGGGTATGTGAAGATGTATGGTTATTTTTTAACATCTAACTGAGTGTTCTTTATAGAACATGAGACTCCCCCTTTTCTAAAACCCAATTAAAGTTTAATACTGCTGGGAAACAAATATTAGGAGCTGAGGAATCCAACATCTATCAGCGTACAAATTCATTTAATGGTGCCTAAATCGGTTAAAACTGAAGCAGCTGAAATGTGAATGATATATTGTTGTTTTGTGTTTTTGTATCATAATATAGATTACACATGTACTGTAAATGCATGTGCCTTCGATATATATTTAAAATGAAACTTGTGCTTTTAAAATATTTGGTGCTCCATATAATATTATCCTGTGCAGGAACAAAAACTTAAATCGATACAGCTGTGAAAATGTTTTAGTTATAAAACATATAAAAACATATAAAAGAATCATTCCTTTCAAAATATATAACATGAGCTTTTTGATGTATGTGATTTAATTCCCCATCAGCAGTATTCACCAATATATTTGATACCTTCCAATAATGTTAATAACCCTTTCCTTGTTTTTATTTCAGGTACAAATCCAACGAAGACTATGTTTATGTGCGTGGCCGAGGCCGGGGAAAGTACATCTGTGAGGAGTGCGGGATCCGCTGCAAAAAGCCAAGCATGCTGAAGAAACATATTCGCACACACACAGATGTCAGGCCATATGTCTGCAAGTTTTGCAACTTTGCTTTTAAAACAAAAGGTGGGTTTTCTCATTCATTTCCAATAACAACACACAAGCAAATACACACATAACGTCTTATAGTTTGAATAAAACCATGATTCGTATAAGTTTTAAATAAATAAATAAAAAAAATAAAAAAAAACATTTGTCTGTACCACACTGAACAACAGAAGATCTCTGTACTACTTTATTAGAATAAATTGAGGGTTAGAAATAATTCAAACACATTTTAAAATCTGTTTTCAGGAAACCTTACGAAACACATGAAGTCAAAAGCTCACATGAAAAAGTGCTTAGAGCTTGGAGTGTCAGTGACATCTGTGGATGAGGCTGAGGCAGAAGAACCAGGTATGGTTTTATTGAGAGGACCCAACATTGCAATATATTTGAAGCTGAAAGTTGTACCAGTACAGGAATATTAGCCTAATTAAAAACAGTAAAATTAAAAAGAACATTTTTGAGCACAAGAGGCAAAGAAACCCAGTAACCTTTCTAGGCCAAGGTTTATGCAGTTTTGTTCAAAGGAATAAATGAAACACTTTGATTTCACCACACCTCAAACAATGCTGACCTGTGAAAGTCAGTTGTGAAAATGTGCCATTGTTCATGTTTTCCCAGACACCACTGAGGAGGTTCAAAGAGCATCAGAGAAGATGTCAGAGATAATGGCAGAGCACCAATTTTCTGACGCTGATGACTCGGAGGGTGCTGAAGAGGATGGTGATGAAGTTGATGAAGACGAAGATGAGGATGACGAGTATGATGGTGATTCAACACCGAAAACACGGTCTCGAAGCACAAGCCCACAGCCATGTGCCATCCCCTCACACTCCATCACTGTCGCTGCTTCACAGGAATCCACCCCGGAGTCTCTGGCCTCTGTCTCCAAACAGCCTCTTTTCACTTATTTTACTAGTCTGCCCAGTATTCAGATCACCCAACTCATGGCACCCAGTGAGAAAGCTGGAGAGGCCCAGATGGCTGAATACCAGAAGCTCCTTCAAGGGGCTCTGGGTGAAGATCACAAAAACAGACTGGATGTGCCTAGCTCTATGGATGAAGACCTGGAACACAGCTCATCCTCCTTTGACTTCTGCTCCCGTCTGTCTTCACCTGGCTGTGATTCCTCCCCTCTTCGAGAAAGCTCACCTTCCTCTAGGCGGTATCTGTCCCCTCGAAGGGACCTCTCCCCACGTGGCCGTTTGTCACCAAGGCGTGAAGCATCTCCCCTTAGGCATATCTCCCCCAGGCGGGATGTTTATAGAAGGGATTTGTCACCAAGGAGGGACCTTTCTCCTAGAGGACATCTCTCTCCCATCTCCCAGACAGGACGGCCGACATCCCCAGGAAGGGATCTCTCGGGTAGACTTTCTCCCAGAAGCCGCAGGGGCATGATCAGACCTGTGTCCCCCAGGAGGGCTCTCCATTATCAAAGTAGCCCATGGGCGCTCAGCCCCAGTCCACATGCAGAGATGATATCATTAAGCCAAAAGACCAAGGGCCATGCAGAATTGGAGATGGTAAGTTATTATACATGCCTCATAAACAGTTAAAACACTATAGCTCCAGTCATTACGGAACTGTTTTTCACATTTCATTTGTTTTAGAAAATTAATATAGCTGTAAACAGTGCACTAGCTAGGCAACCATATCCAGTCCATCTCAAAATTACACCGTGCACATGGTTGCATACTTTGATGAGTTAAAATCATTGCTGTTCAAAATGAGGACTAATAATAAGTATATGATTCTGAATGAAATATAGAATGCTGAAGTATACAATTGCAAGACAAGTGTGGACAAATAAATTGCAGTGATAGCCAGTTATGTCTCTAACAGACTAACAAATGGCTATCATACAACAGAATGGAGCATTTCTATTTATACTGTGTACTAGTTAAGAACCCTCTGGAGAAAATGGGAACCTGCAGTGCCTATACAGTGTATGCAGTATAGTAATTCATTTCAGCTCTACCTGGCTTGTTCCCACGAAGCTAGGGGGATAATAAGACAAATGAGCAAGGTCTATTATGTAAGCTTGGCCCTTTTTACTGGCAACTGTTGTTTTTGTTCTTTGTTGGTCTTGTTAAATTTTCCAAACTTTCGAAGAGGTCCAGTTTAAATAACTGTGAAACAGGCCCCAGATAAGCAGAATAAGTATTTCAAGAATTCTTTGCTAATCTTATCATCCAACGTGAATTTGAACACTGCTTTTTTTGTCCTGGAATTTTGACAATTTGCAATGTAAATGAACCATGTGTTCTAACTGTTTAGGACCAGCGAAAGACATCTCATCGTCAAGGGGATGCGCGCAACACAGATGCCTCTAGCGTCCACCAGGGATTATTTAGCCACCTTCCCCTGCACTCCCAGCAACAGATCCGCACTCCGTTCTCCATGATACCCATTGGCGGCATCCAGATGGTCCATTCTGTGCCCGCTTCTGTCACAGGTCATGGCCACCCTACACGCCTCCCCCTGCAGAAGAGCACCTCGGAGGAGTCCAGCACCAGTGAGGTGTCCTACCACCTTTCTGAGGGCAGAGGGCCCTCCAGCAGAGGCCCAGAAGACTCGCCTCAACCCCATGAAAAATCCATGTCCCCCAATGCTCCATCACCTTCCTCACAAAAGTCACGAGAGGACAGCACCGACGTGTCCGACAAGGAAAGCAAGCAAGAAGAGTGCATCCAAACGTGCACTAAGGCAATTGCGTCGCTGTGCATCGCCTCTGAGGAAACCCCCGAAAAATCGTCAGTTCCTGTCGATCCTTACCATCAGCACACATTATCTCACTCACCCGCAGCTCAGCAAGACTGTGCGGCGAGAGCGCAGCACTATTGCAGCTCAGAGATCAGTCACCCCCTACACTCCAGAGCAGAGAGCAGTATGTCTGCCACATCAAAGACTCCCGCAGCAAGCCATCCCACTCTCTACAACACAGAGACGGCAGAGCGAGCGCCTGGCCAACAGGGCCGTGGAGAGAGGCCAGCGACCATAAAGAAAGGCAAAGATTCAAAAGACGCTATTAACAACAGGTGAACAAGGTCGAAGGGAGAGTGGTAAATTATGCTAACACATTTTATATTTACAAATGTACATCCATGCACACACACAAAATCAGTCTTGAAAAGTGAACTGATTCCGTGGGTTCAATGTACATGTATAGCATGCCTTTTATAACATGGTTTGCTATCTCAACTATAATTACTTTCTTATTTAAAGTTTCAAAGAATAGACATATATATATATATATATATATATGTTAACTTATACATATATGAGCCTGACCAAAATTGCTTATGGACTTTGTCTGGTACTTTTAAAAAATGTACAGATGTGTGTGCCTTTTCTTTACTTTTTGCTTATATTCTTATAAGCATTAAACAGGAAGACATGTAAATATATATCGAGTTTTGTGTACCCCGCTTTGTAATAAATGCAATTTACCGTCTTTTTGGACACTTTCGGTCTGAATGATGTGAAGTATCAATACATGTAAGGTTGCACTAAAACATATTTTTATATGTGTGAAATTAAATGGCTTTTGTGTACAGCAGCGATTCTATAATACTATTTATTGTATCTTGTTTCATAAATTGTACATTTTTCTTAATGTTGTGGATGCCTTTTCTATGTAAAGCATGGGTTTTGCTATACCATAATTAGAGCAAAAATTATGTACATGTAATATGGCTTTATATATTAGAAGTATGTGTGCATATACTTCTCAGTAAACGCGCTTTATTTAGAATTCTATATAATTTAAGTAAATGTTTATATACCTAGTATACAGAAAAAAAAAAACAAATATATCTGCACATGTTTTAGATTGACACCCACATACAGTATGGTAGTTGGTTCTAAGTGCTTGTACCCTTCTCTTTCCTATTGGCTGGTAGGCTACACTAGTTGTGATTTCACCGTTCACATTTTAAATGTAGAACTGTTAAGCATTAAGCAAGTGAATCAACTTTCGCACTTCTGCATTTCCTCCACCACTTACTGAGGTAGATGTGAAAGGTATTTTGATCTTCTGTGAATTATGTTGCTTGAAGTACTTGACTTGTTGATGATTAGTATGGGGAACATTCCAACAGATGTAAATATTGGATGCCTACGGTTCTGTACGCTCATAGCCATACATATTCATACATTGAAGGAGTTCGTCATGGGCCATGTCATCAGTCCTCAAACACTTTTATAACTATACATACAAAAACTCCAATACTGAGAACTCCTAAAATGCACCTTATGTTTCCTAAACCTTCCTAAAGAATCCCAAATTATATCACTTTTAGAACTGGGATTGGAAATAGGTTTTTTTTTTTTTTTTTTTTTTTTTTTTTACATGTTTTGAGTTTAAGCAACCTAACTGAACTGGAGAATGAAGCCAGTGCACTCTTGTGTGTATATCTGTATTTTGTATTGTGTGTATATGATCTATGTAATTGACTCCTTTGACATTTTTGTCAGTAGTCCCTGCTATCCACTTAACTGTATTAACATGTCTTTAAAACCTAAGGTATCAAAAGCACAAATCATTGTATTGAAACAAACAAAAAAGAATAAAAGACAAACATAATTATAAAAATAATAAAAAAAAAATAAAAAGGGTATCTTTGTGATTTTCAGTGGAAAAACTATGTACAATATCGGTTTTGACGAATCACAGCACAGGTGAAAAAAATACAGATTGCTGTTTTCAAATAAATACAACTATGGCAACTTTGCATGTCCGTGATGTCTTAATGTTTTTCAAAAATGCAAATGCTCAAATTCTCTTTCAACTTTTGTACAAAAGAGAGGTGAAGAAAGCAAAGACAAAACAACAAATCTGAACGGGATCAGCCACATGATCAGATTGACGTCAGTACACAAAGATATCTAGCACTGCTAATTTTAGTAGTCTGACTGTACATGAAAACTGTAACGCCAAAACGTTAATACATGTTGACACAAGTAGGTTGATGAGACATCTTTTGTGCATTTACCAATTAGATCAACCTATCAATCTTTATCTAATAGTCTTCAGTCTTTCAAATTATTTTTAATCTCAACAGCAAGAAAAGTAGTTGCAAACTTATAGTAATCATTGATGTGATCATTTGCGTTCTCTGAAAAAAATGCATTTTTTTTTGAAAGACCAAGTTTTAAAGGACTACTGACCTTGAACCTTATATTTTCAACCTATTTAAACTTAAAACTTTTGCTCCCCAAAATTTCACCACATCTACAGTATTGGAACTGACGAAAATATCTACAAATTTTGCACATTTAACATAGTTACAGGAGCTGAACATATTCCTGAGACTCTCCGATTGGAAATATGTTGACCTTGTACCACCACGTCATCCAAAAGCTGATAAAGTGCACAGATTATTGGGAAAAATCCATTGTATTGTTTGTCACATTACTTTTGAAATAATATGGTGTTCCTTTGTTTACTATTCTTGATTATTGCCAAAATAAGACATAATCCATTTATCATTAACTATATGGCGTCATCATGTGACACATCTATTACTGTTTAACTGAACAAAGGGAATTGTGCTTCTTGAACAATGAGGAAATCTTGAATGTTTAAGAAATGTGACATGGTTTCCCTCCCTTTTCTACATAATGAACCATTTCACACGCCTCCCTCTATAGAATGATTGCGCAATATAGCCTTATGCAGCTGAATCATTTTATTGGGCAAGAAGAAACTTGATTGCTGTCATAAAATTGCGTGTATCAGAATTCTACACAAGCACACAAATACCAAAAGTCTCAAAAAATAGCGGCAACCTTGTTTAAACTGATGGTGATTAGAATGAACTGGAACACACAAGCTACAATAAATGTTTGTGATCTATTTAACCAGACTGACATATTTTCCTCTGCTGTTTTATGTCTAAACAGCTTCTGTACAGACTGTGGAGAAAATAATTGATAATTAGAACGTTAGGCCTGTACATAGGTTGGGGGACCAACCAAAAGTGCTGCCCCCTTCCATGGGAACATATGTTTGGAACGGTTAACATTTTTCCATTTTTTTTTTTTTTTTACTACGGCAGCCTCTTGCCAAGAAGAGAAGAAAACCACAGCCCACATTTTCCATGTGTAGTCAATGTTCCTACACAGCTTTATTCAAGGGCGACAACAGTGCCTGTCCTGCTGGAGGTGACCGGATGTCATCTCTGACAAACTCTGAGAATAGGATCATGTCTGGAGATCAGTCTATAGAAATTTACTGAGAGGCCTCAAGCTAAATTTAGTGTAATTTCAAACTTCTCACATTTGGCAGTATGTCATAGGCACATGCTGCAGTGTTACAGTGTGTGTGTGTGTAAACTGTATGCGTCCTGGTCTTTTCTTTAAGACATACTGCCATCTGTTGGTTTAGGATTTAACTGTTTTTTTAACACTATACTGTACACGAGCAGTAATACAGCGCAGAGCACGCACGTGACTTGCAATATTTAAAAAATGCAATCCTAACATCAATAAAATGTTTGTCAGATCTACTGATCTTTGAAATATGCAATAACGGGAAGCAAACAGTATTTAATGACGGTTACCATGACAAGCCTTTTCTTATCTGCACCACACTGTAGAGCAGGATGTTGATACAAATCTCCCAATTCATGTAGAATTTGATTTTTCTTTTAAGAAAGTAATAGTCAGCAAGGACACATTAATTTGATCAAAAGTGACAAAGAAATTTGTTACGTTTATTTCAAATAAATTCTGTTCTTTTCAACTTTCTATTTATCAAAGAAAAAAAGTATTTTTTTTTTGTTTCCACAAAAATGTTAAGCAGCACAACATTGATAATAAGAAATCAGCATATTAGAATGATCTCTAAAGCATCATGTGACACTTAAGATTGGAGTATTCATGCTGAAATTTCAGCTTTGATCACAGGAATAAAATACATTTTAAAATGTATTCAAATGCAAAATGGTTACTTTAAATTTCTGTATTTTTGATCAATAAATACAACCAAGCGAGTTTTTTTTTTTTTTTTTTTTTAAAGTAACATTTAAAAATCTTACCAACCCCAAAGTTTTGAACTGTAATTCTTTCTTAAACAAGTGCTGTAAATTACACAGGGAATCTTCTAACTTGGTACAGTACAAAATATAATTTTAAAATGATAAATTTAAAAATAATAATATACATTTAAAAAATAACAACAGGGTCAAAAATATGCAATTCAATTGCTTTTCAATTATTGCTATTTTTACCCTAAATTACAGATCAACTAATCAGTGTTTTTGTTTTGTTTTTTTTTAAATCAGACTACTATGGAAGCCTGTTTCCGCCGCTAAATAAAAAAATAAAAACAATAACTTTTTATCTCGCAATTCTGACTTTTTGTCTCACAATAAAGTTGGAATAATAAAGTCACAATTCTGAGAAATAAACTCACAATTGCGTGATATAAAGTCAGAATTGTGAGATATAAACTCGCAATTGCGTGATATAAAGTCAATTCTGAGATATAAACTCACAATTGCATGATATAAAGTCAATTCTGAGATATAAACTCGCAATTGCATGATATAAAGTCAATTCTGAGATATAAACTCGCAATTGCGTGATATAAAGTCAATTCTGAGATATATACTCGCAATTGCGAGAAAAAAAGCAAGAATTGCAAGAAAAAAGATTCACAATTGCGAGTTTATATCTCACAATTGTGAGAAAAAAAAGTCAGAATTGTGAGAAAAAAAGTCAGAATTCTGAAATAAAATGTCACAATTACTGTTTTTATTTTTTTATTTAGTGGCTTCTATAGACTACACATGAAAATCTCAGAAAATCAACATTTGTACCCAGCTCCACTATACTGGCCTGAATTATAAATCAAGATAGTCTATGAAATGATCAAGTGCACTCGGGCAACTTATGTCAATAGTATGGTGAATTCAGGTTGATTGGGACACTTTCTTCCATTGAGATGACATGGAAAAAGTGTCCCAATCAACCTGAATTCACCCTATGTTTGCTATCAGTGCTCATTAAGGCACACAGATAAGACATATGTAAGCATATGTAAGGGAGTGGATTGTTAGGTGATGTGGTTCACTATGCTGACCTTGTTTGTCTGGGCCTGTCTGTATACTGAGAGGGACAGACATATATGGCTTGGAGGGAACTTCTGAGCCATAATAAGAACCAGATGTAAAGGAGACAGCGACGGTCTCAAAGTCAGACTTATAGCACTGTTTACGGCCTGTTCCCTCCAGCGTTCTCTTGTGCTGAAGGGCTTCTGTAAAACTTTCCAAATCAATTTACAGGCAATAATTTTCCCCCTCTTATCATGGAAGAATACTTGCTCAGAGATTTTCTTGCTGTGCTAACTAATTGCTTCTGTGCTGACATGTATCATGTGTTTTATGTCATGACAGTAAGCTGATGGAATGTTACTGTCACATAGTGCAAGAGTCACTATATAAGTCAATGAATTTCTGTACAGTCAGCTATTAACCATGGCAGATGTTAAAGCATCTGCAGGGTGGGGTAAAAGACAACTTTATTGGAACATTTCCATTGCACAAATGGTCTTTATAGTGGGAAAGGGTTCTTTATTATTGAAATATTGTTCACACTAAGAAAAAAATGGTTCTTTTAAGATCTGTTAACAGAAACGTTCCCTAAATTGTTCTTCTATTGCATCCCTACACCCCTTTTGGAACCTTTATTTTTAAGAGTGCACAACAAATGCTACAATGCTTGTGCACTATAAATACAATCCTAAAGGCTCAACGTTCTGCTGGTCGAATTGCCTATCCAACATTTTACATTTAAATTTTTATTTTTTAGCAATGGACTTCTATATTTTTAGATTTTTTTTTCATTCATATGCAAACATTTTTTTTTTCTTTTCCAAAGAAAATTACATCACGCTGTGATGCCAAATGATACAGCTGTTAATGTAGGGGTTAACCGTATTGTAGTTGATCCGTGATCTGTACGGGCAAGGCCCCACGGTTCGGCAAGCATGAGATTTGCAGATTAATTGCTAAGCTTCACTATCAATTCAGCACACCCGAAGTGCGCGTTTCATATAGCGCATGAACAGCTAATTGACTCCTCTTTCACATCGTGCACTTGAATAGACACATACACAAAATTGTGTCAAAATACCAGTCTCGGCAAGTATTCTTGGAAACACAGTCAGTTATGTCTGTAAACATAAACAGTTGAAAAAAAAATCAGATGTGGATCAGTAAATTGGATATATAAACTTAAGGCCTGGTGCTATCACACCATACTTTACCAAAGGTTAATGTGGCTGCTCAAGCTGTGCGAGATCCCATTATTATTGGATGGAAAAGCCAACTCGTTCAATATTAATATTATAAAGCGACGAGAATATTTTTGGTGCGCCAAAAAAAACAAAATAACGACTTACCCTTTAAAAGATTATTCACCCTCAAGCCACCCTAGGTGTAGATGACTTTCTTCTTTCAGACGAATACAATCGGAGTTATATTAATAACCAGGCCAGAAAAGCGTCACTGACGTCGCATAAGTTACGCTTGTTTCGTACGTTTAATACGGAAGGTGGTCTGGTGGAAGCTAGTTATTTTACTTTATAATGTGTTAAATACAGATATTTTTTTTACACAATTGCATCGCTTTGCTTCAGAAGGCCTTTACTAACCCCCCAGAGCCGCGTGGAGTATGTTTATGATGGATGTATGTCCTTTTTTTGAGCTTCAAACAGGTGGTTTCCGTGCACTGTCATTATAAAGTTTGGGAGCATCAGGGTGATTATTAATATAACTCCAATTGTATTCATCAGAAAAAAGTCATATACACCTAGGATGGCTTGAGGGTGTACATCTGTACCTGAATACACTACAGTTAGACCTTACTTTATTTGTAATTTTGTAATATTGTATTTATCTATGCTTGTAATTAGTGTTTTTGATCTTTTTTTTTTTTTTTTACTGACTGTTCAATTGCCTTTAATGTTTGAACTTTATTAGTTAGGCTAGTAGTTTTTGCTGTGGTATCAAAGTACTTAAAGTGTGCTTTAAGTATTAAAGGGAAAGCAAAGTTACAAATTTCAATTGCTAACATAGAACAGTAATAATGTTGGCTTTCCAAAATAAAAAAGATCCATGAATTAAAAACCGCGATATGATCCGAACTGTGAGTTTTGTGAACCGTTGAACCACTACTGTTATGTAACTCCATACACGGAAAGCATATGAATATTTTCACCATCTATGATCACCAATTTCAAAATGGTGAATAAAGTGTGGCAGTCTCCTGACAAATAAAGTTAAAAAAGGATAATACAAACATCAGCAAGAAGGACGAGACAGATGAGAGCTTTCTAGTCAGAGGAGTTTAAACTGTGATCACCCCTGCCACCTTTAAAAGTGATTCATTTGGAAACACTCGGGGAAAGAACAACATCAGTTTTGCTTTGGTGGCTTGTGGAAAAGCTGGAGGCGTGCAGGTACATACAGAGAGGTTACTTTCCATCCATAGACTAAGGCCAAGGAGACAGAGCAGGAGTCTGGCCAAGAGCAGGAGAACCTTTCCATTAATGCAGAACTCTAAATCACTCCACCTACAGCCTCAAAGGCGTCATGTTTTCGCAGGACAGGAGCCAGGAGAGGATGTTTAGCTGTGCTTAATCTTCTCCTGGAAGTTTGACTTTGATCGTATCTTGTACATTATGGACATACGATTCCACACCCGAGCGGAATAGAGACGTATAATGTACAGTGGCAGGGAGGAAGTGATCAGGCAGGCAGGCAGACAAGCAGGCGGGCAGTAGAATAGAAGGGCTAGATGCAAGCCCAGCAAGACCTGCATGGCATATGGTGAAAAATCTGTTCTTCACTGTTATTAAGTGGCTCTCAGGCTGCCTTTAGCCAAGGCATACCCAGTAAGCCATGGCAGACATACTGCTCTTGTGGAGCTGACGCATTTTGAACCAGTTGAGCACTGTAGGGCTGCCCACCCTCTGATAGTCTATTATATTTAGATCGCTTTGTCGTCATCTTGCCGTACACCGATGGTCTCATAAATAGCAAACTGCCAATTGCACTCAGAGTACACACAGTACTAAATATTTAGCATGTTGTTTACATATTTAGTACTGTGTGTTCTTACAGCATATACAAACTGTGCAAACGCACATTAGATGCTTCACAACAACATTTGTTTTAATAGGGTTATCTATGCCAGTAGGAAAAATTCAAACATAATTTCAAATATTCCTTTTACAAATATTGTAATTGAGATTTTTTTGCATCTAATGATTTTAGCACAGTACTGTATGTATAAAATTAGTGGTAAAAAAAAAAAGCAACACACACACACACACACACACACACAAATCTACAGAGGTAAGTCATCAGAAAAAAATGTGCATTTGTAACCATTACTTTCAATGTTTGCCAGAAATTGCCCAATAACTCTTAAAGACCTTTGCCTGAGCCCAATTATCTAAATATAGCCTCAAAATCTTTTCGGTATTTCAAGTCGCACTTGACCAACGTGTGTTTTTCTGGTTGTGTAATTACTGTGTTTTGGCACAAAAATAACATAATTATCATTTGCTTAACCTTTAATTAGTTTTGTTGTCTTATCTAATTCATATGCTCCATAAGTGGTTCTTGGATATATCAGAACAATTAAAATGCTGATGTACAGACAAATAAAAGCATCCATAAACTCTTTAGCAGCATTAGTGCCAGCGGGTATATTAGTATTACTGCACATCATTTTGCAATACACAAAAAAAAATTGGTGTAGAATTTACTTTTCTGAAATTGCTCGTACATTTCATAAATAATTACAAAGAAACAGCAAGTAACACATTGAATTAAATACAAAATTTTGTAGTAGACAGACTGAAATAGTATTTTCTTGTAAAACGTACTCCAGTAATCTTTGTTTTATTTATAACTTCTAAATTTTTTTTATGTCATCATTTACGACCGTCACATCGTTGTAAATGTTTATGACTTAATTTCTTTGTTTAGTTCCCCACACAAAGTTATTGAATGACTTTAAAAGACTTATATATATTGCACAACTATTATGGACTACTGTTATGGTGTTGTTTGCCATTCTTGGAGCTTAACATCCTCTGATAATCATCCACTTTCATTGTACAAAAAAGAAGTGTAACTAAAATCTCTTTTTGTGATCTATGAAAGAAAGTCAGTCATATCTATCCATCCATTCTCTAAACTGCTTTTCTTCTGTAGGGTCACAGGCAGCCGAAGCCTATTCCAGCGTCTCGGGCCAAAGGCAAGTCAGTCTTTTGGTTGAGTAAATTATTAAAGAATCTTCTTCTTCTTCTTTTCTTCTTTTTTTTTTTTAAATAAGAAATGATTAACTTTTAATTACTGAAAGCAAGAGGTTTGGTTAAAACGTAAAACAAAATATTGGCCCCAGGGCTGTAGGGAAATTTACAGAAAAGTTCTAGCAGTTCTTAGTGTAAAGCAGAGGACAAAATCTGTACCTGACAAGCTCTCATGCTACCTGAGATCAAATTGATGGCTGACAGCCTCTCAGCAGCAATAAAAGTCACCTCTGCTCCATTAGCTGTCTGGAACAGTCACCCAACAGGCCCGTGGGGAACAGTCAGCATTCATTCTGTAATCAAAGGTAAAAAGTACGGTTTATAGTAAGAAAGTGTCTCAGATTGATGCATCCGGCTCCCTGGTTTCCTGCTGGGATAATCGGTTATAAGTCACATTTAATTTCCTTGCGTATGTGTGTCTAAGCCCAGCACTTGAATATGAGACAGGATGTGGTGGACCTGTGTTAGCAGGATTTTTTATAATATTACCATGCGCTCGTACATTATGCTTCACTCTGGAAAGAAGAAAGCATTAGCACTTCCTGACCTTTTACAATCTGAGGTATTTTTGTAAATATAACATGGTTTGTGCTGGCAAAAAAAAAAAAAAAAAACCACCTTATCTTAACTTACTTTAAAATCATATTATAAATCATAACTTCTTTCAAAACAGATGTAATGATTCAGAAGAAGTTTTGCTGTGATCTTTTTTAATTAACTCTATACTTTAAAACTGGATAAAACTGAAATTCAAAAATCCAGCACAAAAAAATCAGGATTTATTTTGTAATGCAATAATGGCATTGGCTACTGCTTACTGCCTATTTTTCCAAAATCAATATGCTTTATAAAGTTAATATAAAGCATAACGTAGGCTAATGTTAGCCAGTCATCATCAGAACTTTTTAGGCCTACTTTTCAAAATATGTAGCAACACATTTGCTGTATATGTACACAAATTCAATCAAGAATTAGAAAAATTTAAATAGAAATCGAATTGTGAGGTGCCCACAAATTCTAAGCATTCTAAACAATGCGGACATGAGGGACATTAACCAGTCCTGCTGAGCTTTCCAGCTGATTCATGTAAAACACTGAAGCTCTGACTGACTCTGAAGTGCTGCTTTGAGCGGGAATCTCTCACCTTATTTCGACACACAGGGGGAAAAAGCGCGCCGCAACCATTTCTTATCCACTGTGTGGGCCAATGGGTGAGACATGATTGTCGAGTTAGGAAAGAAGGCTAATTTACTCATCTTCATTTGATTAACGTGTTACCTACCTTTAAAATTGCCTAGAAATGAGATTGTAGTTGAACACTTTGTTTAATTCCCACATCTGAGCACTAGGTGGAGTTATAGCGCACTTTTTTCTGTCGATGATATCACCTTCATTATCCATGCCTGGAATTGATTATGCTAAAACGTAGCCTATATGTAATTTTATAATTTAATTATTATCCACACACACACACACACACACACACACACACACACAGTGGGTTTCCATGTTTTATGGGAACTTTCCATAGACAAAGCCTAATGATTTTTTATACTGTACAAACCATATATTCTATCCGGTAACCCTAACCAAACTCCTAAACAAACAAAAAAAATTGTATGATTTTAAGCTGTTTTCCTCATGGGGACCAAAAAAAAAAAAATTCCCCATAACATAGGGTTTACCAAGACTACACACAAACACACACACACACACACACACACACACACACACACACACACACTCTCCTGAAATGAGTAATTGTTGATTGTTGATTTTAGGAAAAAAAGGACCATCACGACAATCTCAGATACTGCAAATATCACCTCCATCATATAGAAAGCATTTCTTGAGACATCTGGGACATCTCAAGAAATGACAGTGAAGCAGGCAGCCTATTTAATATCTTTTTTTGCATATATTATTAGAGGCTTAAAGGGGGAAGTGCAGCTGGGGGTCAGTGAGAGTAGGGGAGTGTGTAAAAAGCACCTGCACATGAAGCAGATGAAGGGGGCAGGAAACTCCTTTTCAGGAGAAAGAGATAGTCTAGCTTTAAAATTGTCTTCTCTCAATAATCTTTTAATTTTCATTTTAATGTATTTGCTGGTTCCAGGATGGATAATCATGAACAGATTGTATCATTTTAGGCTAGCTTGGCGAGCTAACAATAATTCCGTTGAAAAGCTTACGAAGCTTTCTTTTCGTATAGAGGTCAGTGTTCTGTGAAAACAGAAAAGTTATTGATTTACTGATTGATTTCTTGAGCGATTCCGCTTGCCTTTGTATTTTCATTTGATACTTGGAGCAGTTAGCCATACTATTTATTACTTTAATAAACACTTGTTCAGCACATATACATAGCTACGAAAGACAAAACTATCTTTTATCAAATAAAAATAAAAAGAACTGACATAATGTGATATGAAATGCCATACAAAAGACTGGCACAAAGATTAACTTTTCCTGTCCTTTTCCACCCTGTCATTCTCTTCCAAATACCAAGACTGCAAGTCTTCAATAAAAGAACAAAGAAAGTTAGAATCACATAAAAAAATCTGTTTAACTTATACATAGTGGCACGGTGTCCCATAGTTCACAGTTCAATTCAGGAGCATGAGCATTTTTTCAGACAGTCAGTCAAACTGTTCATTAAGTCTCTCCCACAGCTGAAGGAAGAAGCCGTTTGGAGCTCTGAAGTTCTCCTTCCTTCTCCACAGCACCTCACCTCACAGATCTAATTGCTGTAGCCAGGGGCTCTGTGACCAAATATGTTGTTTTGTGTTGTGCCCAGCCTTTAATTATCTCTCTTGAATGCAAAACTAAGCCTAATCTGGACTAATGAGAAGTCAAAAAGTGAGCTAAATAGAACTAAGGGTGGGAAAAAATAACCCCTGTGGCACTGCATAGAATACATCAGTTTGCCCCCACTGTGATTAAATAACAGGCCCCATTGAGGACCATTCTCAACAACTTTCACGCCACATTTCATATCTCTTCGCTTGTTTGGATGGTGGAGCTCTTGTTTTATAAATTTTCACAAAGTTTGAGATGATTAAAATGAGAGCAAGAACTGTTTTGAACTGAACTGCAGAAAATGTTTAACCAGTTACAGGAACCCTCCACAGTTAATAGAGTCTGGCATGCAGATGCTTATATTGAGATGTTTCAATTGGCTTTTTATTGTTTTAATTAAGATGGAGGTTTACCACAATGGGCTTCCCTTGGTTTGGGGGAAAAAAACATGTCTGTCTAGGTCTAGGCTGTCCACTTTGAAAAATTTGGGTTTCCTCTCCAGGCTGTAGTTTTGACTTTGTTCTTCTAACCTCCATTAGCAGCATCAGGAAGGCAAAAACAAAGAGTGCAAAAAAATTCCCATGAGATGCCAGCTCCCCCAATTTGTCCATACCTCTGACCATGCTGGAAGCACTTGATGAAAACAGACAAAGTTGAGAAACCTTCATTCACAAGTGCTTTCATAGGAGTTAGAGCATCTCCAAAGAAAGAGAACAAGCTCTCCCTTTCTCTCTCTCCCACTGACACTCACATACAATGCATCTTGTCAAACACCTGTCCCCAGCATTGTGAAGAACAACTTGGCAGGCTGATCCAAAGACGGAGATGGGGGGAGGAGGGTGTGGTAGGCTGGAGGTGTCGAGAGAGTGGCAGGAGTTCCTGAGAAACTCCACAACCTGCTCTCTCTCCACACAGCTTTGCTCTCTGAGTGTGGATAGACATCCAGGAGACAGGCTTGCTAATTAAAGTACTGTGCATCATGGATTTTTCCCTCGTATTTGTAATAAGTGCGGTTGTTTTCATATTGGAACAACAAGGTAAATGGCTATCATCTTTCTTATATATATAGTTCTGGCTTTCTGTTCAAATCTTGAACAACTATGTGAATATTTTCCTATCTGAAAAATGTTAATTTAAAGTGCTAATTCAGTTTACATGAGATTTTATCTTCTGCTGTAAAAACATTATCAGATTCTCTCTGGTTTGTTCTTTGCACTTGGAGTGTATTTTCACATCAAATTTTAGAAAAAAAGATTTGTTTAGCAAATTTCTTGTAATTTGAAGAGGTGAACTAATTGCTGTTGTGTATAGAAAAAAGGTTAAAACGATAGTTCACCCAAAAATGAAAATTCTATCATCATATACTAATCTTCATGTCGAGGCATTTTGAGAAATGGTTTGGTTACCAACATTCTTCAAAATATCTACTAAAATATAAGACAAAGTCATACAGGTTTGGAAAAACATGAGTAAATGATGATAGAATTTTTTCTTTTTTGCCCCTGTAATTAACTCACATTGTATAACAGTCAACCACCAATGTAGATTTCCGATATCAAATGTCTTTGCTTTTATAACATGTCACAATATGCAGTTAGTCATGCAAAAGTAGATTGAACTGGTGAATTAGGGTTAAATGTGGCGTAAAATGCTTCTTAATCTGTCTGGTTTGAGCATGTAAGGGTGTAAACTCCCCATGTGTAGGCCATCTCCTACCACTTCTATGGACCACAGAACATGTAACTTCCCTCATGGTGGAGCAAAAGCAGAGACAGTTGCCTCAGAATGGTCTAGCTGGAGGAAATAAGGCTTTTGCACTGTGGGTAGGCTTCGTTTTAATAGCCTGCAGAGTTCATAGCCAGTGCAAGTTATCTCTGTAAACATTAGTTTAAGCAATGATACATTTCAGTCATAATTTTTTGTTTTACAAGGGACAAATCGATTAACATGGTTGTATGTTGGCTCACATTTTTGTCCATAACCAGGTTTGTTGTTGAGCTCTTTAGTTTCAGCATTGGATGTATGTAGTACAAAATTCTAGGATAGACTAGGATAATATACTAGCACTAGCAATGAATATTATTGCGGTTAATTGCTGGAACTACAGTACCATGCTCCTCCGAAGTTTTGAGTTTCAAGGCCAGTCTCCCACAGGACGGAAATTATCGCAGCTTTTCATTTTAATAACAGCAGTCAAACTATTTGGGATTAGTAAGGATTTATTGCTTACATCTTAATGCTAACAACAGAAAACCTTTTGCTTCATCATAGGTGAGATGGTCTGGTTTAACGTTGGTGGTTATGGATTTATGTAATCCCTTGCCTGTCCTTTACAATTCTACGCTGATCCACCTTGGCAGTCCTCTCTCTCTTCAGGGCATGGGTCACAAAATTAAATTTTTCTTGGGAAAACAAACTGTGCTGAGGAGTACAGAGCATGCCATAGGTTTCATACAGTCTCATGCCAGTATCGAGTTAGAAATGTCTAGTCTGATAAAATATTACAGGGATAAAGAAAACGTTTCCTGATTGTCTTTCTCATGATTTAGGGTACAAAGTTAGTTGTATGTGAATTATGTGAGGCATTTTAAGTAGACATTCCAATGGATTTGTAATAAATTCCAAGCTCTAAATCTGAGCTACTTGTTGTGATTCATTATCCTTGCCTGATATATGAAAACTAGACCCGGGAAACCTCAACCGACGCCTTGAGGACATGGATGACAACTGATTTCCACCATCAAAACAAAAGTCAGACCATTTGTTGTGTATTCCACATCAAACTTATATAGTTAGACCCCCACAGCTTTGTGATAATGATGGATTACTGTGATCACTCCCAGATCACTTTCCACAGGACCAGGGCATGCAATTTCATCCGTTTCTATAAGGCCTTAAAGCCTCAGGCTCTGTTCGCTTGATTGAGCACCTTAGAAGTCATTCCGGTTGCTGGGGGTCCAACTTAAACCCCTCTTCCAAGTATCCTGAACAAAACTCGGACAAGACTCACCACTGCTGATCCTTCAAGAGAGCAAGACCTCCTGCAGCCTTAGTTCCTACTTTATCAATCTTACCTCATTAAAGAATTTACTTTTCCAACAATCAAATGTACCATGGCATTCTTTAAAGTACCTTGGTGTGTAATGTAAATACCATCATATTTGTTCTTTTGTATTTACTCTGTTTTTCTGTTAAAGAGTTGCCATGTTGCAGATGAGCAAGAGATCTGTCTTTGATTCAACTTTTAAAACCCCAACCATCGGAAGCTGTAGTGGTGGTTTGCTTTGTACCATCTACATGCGCTGCTGGAATCCTAGAGGCATAAAATGTGGTTGGCCACAGATTCGAATTTTCTGTCTTCTTTAAACATGGTCCACATGGCTTTTCATTTCCCTCAACCTTAATGAAGCTCATGCAACCTAAGCCATTTTGTTTTTAGATTTCCTTCATATGGCCTATGATTTTATTATTTTTGCTGTGGTTGAATTGCAACTCACTTTCTGAACTGATAACCTATTAGATCATAGTTACATGAAAACTTGGTCTGTATGAGAATCCTCAGGATTAATGGTCTAAAACAAAGAGGACTTCGCAGACACAACATTGCTGAAATGTTTAGACAGCAGCAAGAGCTTAGACAAGTTTTGTCTTACATCGTCAAGTGAAGATCCCACACTGACTAATATTTTGACAACTTTTGAGGTTTTGTCTCAGGTGTAACACATCAAAGCAAAAAGTCTTAGGTTTGGGGAAATAGGAAAATATATGCTAGAAATCATCAGATTCAGCATTTTGAAGGCTGTATTTGATAGTTTTACCACATTTGTTTTTTTACTGCAACTATCAAGATTATTATTTCATAAAAGTACAGTAAAACCAGTGATATTGTAAATATATATATTTGATATGAATATATTTTAAAATGTAATTTATTTCTGCGATGTCTTCGGTGCCCTTCAGAAATCATTCTAATATGCTGATTTGCTGCTCAAGAAATATTTCTTATTATTATCAATGTTAAAAACAGTTAATATTTTTGTGGAAACCGAATAGAAAGTTCAAAACAACAGAATTTATTTGAAATAGAAGTATTTTATAACATTTCTGATTTTGATAGTTTCTTTTGTTACCTGTTGTTTAAACTTCTTTTCTTTGTATTTTTTCAGTCCCAGGGTCCCATGCAAACAGAAGTCCATCTGTGAATGCTACTCCAGAAATTCACCACCGCGAGAGACGCTGCTCCTGTGAAAACTTGAAGGACAAAGAATGTGTGTACTTTTGCCACATAGGAATCGTCTGGGTCGATACACCCAGGTACATCATCCAAACATTTGTCTGTTTTCCTACAGAGATCTCTTTGAGCAATACAAAAAAGAGAGAGAAGTGGAGGTTGAGATCTGTGGGGGACTGATGCTGGTAACCTGTAACCACGCTGAAAGCACGTGTCTGGTTGTATTTAAGTGTGTGGTCTCATTAATGTGGCCCACGCATGGAGACCTGAGGACAGGCAGACTGCCTTTGGTGAAAAACAACCTAGAAACCAAAGATTGAGGGTCTGGCTCTCGGGAAGTGAAACAAGAGTGAAGTCTTTTATATCCAGAAACAAACAGGAATCTGAACACCTGGTCAAATTGAAAATTCAAAGAAGCACAAGGCTTTCAGTTCAGTGTATGAATTTGAAAATAGTTCTACATTGTGCACAAAAACAAAATATGTATCAAAAAATCATATTTTTAAATATGTTCAAATGATCAAAACCAAGCATTTATAAATGTTAAAAACAAAGCTAATTACAAACAAGGAGTAAACGCACTGAACAGGATAAAATTAACGGTTACACTTTATTTTGATGGTCCCCTTTAGACATTATGTTGACTAAGTAGTGATGCACCTACATTAGAGTATTAGTAGAGTAGTAGTAGAAGTAGTAGCAGTTAGGGGTAGGGTAAGGGTTAGTAGAATAAGTTGACATGTATTTGCAGAATTACTTGTAGTAAAGGGTTAGTTCACTTCAGAATGAAAATTTCCTGATTATTTACTCACCCCCATGTCATCCAAGATGGTAATGTCTTTCTTACTTCATTTGAAAAAAAATTAAGGTTTTTGAGGAAAACATTCCAGGATTTTTCCAATAGCTACCAACGGGTTGAAGGTCCAAATTGCAGTTTAAATGCAGCTTTCAAGGGTTCTACACGATCCCAGCCGAGGAATAAGAGTCTTATCTAGCAAAATGATCTGCCATTTTCTTAAAAAAAAAAAAAAAAAAAAAAATGTATATACTTTTTAAACCACAAATGCTCATCTTGCACTAGCTCTGCAATGTGATGCGATCACGTTGAAAATTTTTAGAAAATGCCCGATAGTTTCGCTAGATATGACCCTTATTCCTCATCTGGGATTGTGTAGAGCCCGTTGAAGTGGCATTTAAATTGCAATTTGGACCTTCAACCCATCGAAGTCCACTATATGGAGAAAAATCCTGGAATGTTTTCCTCAAAAACCTTAATTTCTTTTCAACTGAAGAAAGAAAGACATAAACATCTTGGATGACATGAGGGTGAGTAAATTACCAGAAAATTTTAATTCTGAAGTGAACTAATCCTTTAATAGAATGTCTGTTAGGGGACCATCAAAATAAAGTGTTACCAAATTAACCAATGAATCAGTTTACTGTATACGAGTGCAGCTCCACCTTTCAACATTGAAAGATAGCATCAAAATTTCTATTCAGCCATTTCAGATTTTAATTATTTCTATGCTCCCAATTAGTGGCAAATTTATGTTTGAAATGTTTATATTGCTATTATATGTTTATTATTCAATGATTTATTACATTTGATTTAAAAAATCATATGTTAAATATTGATATGTTTGAAATGCACTTTAAAATATCAGCTGTTCTCTTTCAGTCAGGTCATTCCCTATGGTGTAGGTTCACTCCAAATGCGTCTAAGACGAGATGTGGAACGATGCCATTGCGCACACAGGAGAGACACAAAATGTGTTCGGTTTTGCTCTTACTTGGATCTCCAGCAAGAGTGAGTGTCATTATTAGATTCACACATTGTGTCAGTTGCATTGTATTTTACTGATGCCCAACTTGGTATCTTTTTCAGAGATAAAAACGCCTCAGTCAAAAGTTACCATCCCAGAAACTACAAAGAACGATACAAGTCTAGATTCCCCCAGAGACAGAGGAGGCACAATCCAATACAAACCTGAGAGGGATGGAAAAAAGCTACATAGTAATTTACTGTATATTATTACTATTTGGGCAGCAAGCCTGGCCATGTGTCTGAATATGTGTGCTGTGAATGGTTTACAAAGTACAGTATTAGACATCATTTCTATTGGGCTTGTCATGAAATGCTAGCATCTCAATAGTGACAGTATATGAAGCAAATAGGAGTGATATATTATCTAACTGTCAGTATTTTGTGGAATACTGTAAAACCGTATTGCTTCTAATTGATGTGTAATATATATATCATTTGATGTTTCCAATTTTGTTTCCTTATAGTGAATACATTTGACTATTTATTAAGGACAATAGTGGTTTGTGGGCACTTTATGTTTGACATTAAACATATTAGTTGGCCTCGGGTAAAGATCATTCTGGCATCCAGTTTATTCTTAGAGTTAAGACATTGTCAATGAATGATACAAATAATAATAAATGCCTGCACAAAACTAGAACAAGCAGTTTACATTTATCAATATACAGTAGTTTGATTTTTCAGACAGTTGAAACTTGCAATCAATTTCTAATCTAATGAACGAACTGAATATTTATTGTTATGTAAAAAGGCAAATAATAAAAACCTACATTTTCCACATAGACCATCTTTCTTGAGGGAATATGGCTGGTTTTTGTCACTACTTTCTGGTTTTTAAACTTGCAATGACAGAAAAATTGCTTACAAGCTTACTGTACCTACAATGAAAGTGAGGTTAAATTTGTACAGAAAAAGTGGAAGACAGGTACAGTTAAGCAGAAAATAACTTCAGAGACGAATAGTGTGAGAGAATCCGATAAAACTGTCACCGTGCCCGGAGATCAAACAGGAGTCTCATCATGGAGAGGGTAATGGCAAAGCTAAATGTTTCCACAGTGCTAGAGGCTAGCAATTTTCTGAATAACTGCACTCGCTCTTTCTTTTGCTGTTGTTGTTGTTTTCCATGAGGTGATGTGTAAAGCCTTTCTGGTTTAAACCAATATTGTTGGTTGCTCTGATCGCTGAGTGTTCACATATTGAAGGATCGACCATGTAGTTAAGGTGAATGGCCTAGTAGTGCCTTAATCTTTATATAAGGCTGGCTATTTACCTCCATTCATTTTTGGCATCATCAGGAATGCTGGTTTACCTCACAGGAAGGCTTTCACAAGAAACTTCTGGAAGGAATTTGTGGTGCTCTCATTTACTACCGGGACAAAGGAACAAACACTCTCTATTCCTGTCCCCCTGTTACAGTCAAACGCATTGAGCCAGCCACTAACCACATTGTTAGGTTCTGGGAAACACCCTGACAAAACCCAACAAATGATTAAAAGTGAGCTAAAAACAGATGATTAACAGCATTTATAAGACAGTTAATGACAGATTTTGTTGCTGATTTGAAATATGTTATCTAATTTTGAGTTCAGCAAGCAGTTTTTGAGGATTCCCCCATTCAAGTAAATAGGACTTGGTCTTGGATGCCCGAAATAGCTGCCTGGAGGTGTTGCAAATATGGCCGCCAAGCCTAAGTGAACATACTTTCATTGAAAAGGACTTTGGATGTAGGCCTATCACATAAAGCTGAAACAATGTTAAATCAATGTCTTTACTAATTAACCTTAATTTGTGCATAAATGTGAAGAAAAAAAAAAAAAGTCCTATTCTTTTTGCATATATGTTCTGTATATACTATTTGTAAAATACATTTAAACAGCTTTTTAGCAACCAACTGCGCTAAACACATGCTCTCAAAGTCGCGTTTACCAGGGAGGTTAGCAACAGTAAAGCTGCTTTGTTGTACAACCTACGGTCATTACTTAGCTCTTTATTTTAGATTTAGACATCACAAACATAACAAAAACATATTGTTTAAATTGGCTTTAAAATACTCGACTGTTAGGGTTAGGGGTTAGGGTTAGGTTATGTGTTAGGCATTTAAAAAATACACTAGTGTACAGAGCCGCACGCATGACATGCTTTGAAATGTAAGGTGGGACAAGTTACATTCCTGGTGGGCCAGAGTTTTAACTTTTTTTCCCCCCCTAACAGATTTTGTAATTTTATTTTATAACAAAATGGGCAGGTCTTAAAATGGACTCTATTTATAAACAGGGCTCAACACTAAGGAGTTTACTGGTTACTTGCCCTGCCAAAATTTTCACTGGCCCCACCACAAACAAAAATGATAATAATAAATATAAATAAAAAATAGTATTTTAATAAAAAAGGTTAAATAAGGACAAGTAAACAGCAATCAAATAAGAAGGAATGAACAAATTAAAAGCAATAAATACAATAGAACAAAAATACAAATGAAATAAACAGATTTCAGGTAGTATGCAGGTACAAAATACTAGAATGTATTAATTAAATATATATATTAAAGCTAAAGAAGTTAGTCAAGAGCAGCTTTGAGCTTCATAAATGACACAAAACAGCAGCAGGTATTTATGCTACTGTCACTTTAAGACCAACTGCACAGGTCTTACACACATCAGATTTTTTTCCCCAACTGTTTACATTCATTGACTCAGTTTAAAACTGTGCTTACAAGGATACTCACCAAAACGGGCATGTCATTTTTTGTGTATTCTTCCATTTAAGTGCGATAAGACACAAAAGAGAACTCAGTTCGGTAATAGAGCGTTTTCTGAGACACAGCTTTCTGTGTGCGCGCTTTGTGTGTATGAGCACAGAAAACAGCGTGCGGGTACAGAGTTTCTTTCACGTCTTCTTGAGCTTGAACGGTTTAAAATTGTTTGAATATTTATGAAGACTGCGGACATGTTCTAATACTACTTTCTAGTTTCTAAATACCATGCAGGGTTTTGATACCAAGCAGCTGAAAGGCATGATCTCCCCCAAAATCTGGAGCTGAATTGAACATCGCACCAATTTTGCAGTTGGTCGTTATTTTGTGTATGGCCAGGGTGGGCCAAGCTCCTCATTAATTTGTTCCTTGGTTTAGGTCAATTATGTCACGTTGGAGTAATTTTAAACGAAGAAATGTATTACTACTGCGCCACAATTGACCTAAAATGAAAGAAAGAATTAAACAAATGTGGCCAGGAATTAATAATTTGTGTAAACAAATTCTTAATTTGTGGCCACAATACAGTATATTTTTCTGCATGTCATTTGCGGTGATCCGTACAATTGCATACCTAAAAGTACAGACAGAAAAATTTGACCAACCAGAAAGTCAATGAATTCAATTAATCCCCATGAAAAACATTAACCAGGCTTTTTAAGGCATCTCTAATATAAGCAGAAAATTGTTACTGTTCAAACAAATAAGACAGACAAGATCTGGTTTAAGTGCATTTAATATGCAAGATGTCACATTTTCACAAAGCATCCATAACCGCTATACTAATGATGATCTACACTGATGACCAGAGCAAACTGAACAGCCCTTGGTAAGCGTTTCCTGCTGCTGACATTTTCTTCACTGAAGCATAGAAATCTCTTAAAAGCGTTTAAAATAAATACCAAGTCAAAACAACAATGTCATTAAACTACAGCAATAGGAAGATCTGAACATGTTAGATTTGGTGTATAGCTGTTGTTTTCCATTCCGTTATCAAACAGCAGAAGACTGATCTCGGTGTCCTGCCCTTCTGTTAGAGCAGTTTTATGAAACTGTATGCACTGAAACAACTGAACAATGTTCACACTGTAAAAAAACAACATTTTCTGTAACATGTTAATCAGTAGTAGATCATGTAAAGACTGAAATAGAGAGCATTTAAATAATGACAAAACAAAGGTATTAAAGCTTCACTAATTTACAGTGAAAATTTACTTTATCTGCTTACGGTAACGAAAGCTAAACCAAGGCAAAATTCACAAGTGTGAAAATTCAAGCTCCAACCATTCGTGTTCTTTCAGTCCCGAACAGAGGAACTAACTACTCCTCATGTTCGTCAGTCTTTGGTTGTGAAATGGTCCCATTTTTCTGCTGTAGCAAGCATTGATGTATTTATATATACAAAATACTTGAACAAAAAAACAAAGTAATGTGCAAAAAAAGAAAATATGCAAAACAGAAATTAGAAAAAGCACAAATAGTAAAATATATTATGATTATTTACAGATCACATAGTCAGTATAAGCTGAATATCACAGTATGTAAAATCCACACTTTCATAGCTTGCCCTCTCTACAGGGTTATGTGTTTCTCTACTCCAGTCGGGGAGGGTTAACTCAATATGTACTGTAGCGTATAAACATGGTCCCGCCTTTCCGCACAAGGTAAGTCTGGGACACAGGAAGGCTCCATCTCAGCCTCCTCTCCCTAGAATTTAGTGCTATTGCTAAAGCTGTCTGACATGATGATGTTTTTGTAGAAGTTGTCCGAGCGCACGGAGCAGTAGCCCTTTACCTTGTCCAAGACCTGGTGCACGGGGAGGATGGACGAGGAAGCCTCTCCGTCGGAAGGGCTGCATTTGGGACTGCTCTGATTGGAGAAACTTTTACCTGCAAATATGCCACAATGGTTGACTGAAGGACTGCGTGAATATATTTTTATAATAGCTGCAATTAGTGAGCCATCGAGTATTGATGCCAAAGTATCCATACATACAATATGAAGATGACAACTGGCACCCAATGTAAAGTATGTTCAAACATGTTGGCTGCTTCAAAAGAAGGCAGAACTGGGTGTTGTCAATACTTCGACAGTTTGATCATATTAGTTTCCAATTCATTCAACTAATGGTCATTAAAAGGGGTGAGTCGTTAATTGTCCATGCCATTCTGTTGATATTCCATGCCTTTGTGCATTCTTGGGCAAAAACATTCCAATACACACATGCATCTTCAGTCCCCTTCTGTAGTACTTTTGCCAGAACAATATTGCTCAAGTTTTCCTGTTCAATGATTCCTTTTTAATGTGCAACAAATTGAACAGCTTCTGTCCTATTATGAGGGAAATTGGGGCTCCAGGAAGTTATTGACCTACAGGTCTAAATACAGAATAGCAAAAACTGGAGCACAGTTTTGGCATCTCAGCCAGAGTATATTATGCTCCTATGTACTATGCTAGAAAAGTCATTTATAATATTCAATATAATAGCAAAGATTATTTCACAATTCACATATTGAGTCATACTGGCAAAACAAACAAGCAAAACAACAACAAAAAATCAGTCAAATAAATCTGTATTCAAATTAACACAGTGTCACAATTTGTGTTGTAATTGGTCTTCACAACTAGAACTAGAACTAGTCCTTCCTTCGCTTAATGGGATTTTTACTTTGCTAGAAGCTGCAAAAATATAATAGCAAAAAATGAAAATTAGAAATTTGGAAAATTGGAAATAAAAATGTTATTCTTTAATATATTTTAAAGGTACACTATGTAACTTTTTTTTGTTCAAAATTAATACAATTTAAATACATCATCAATCCTTTTTCCAAAACGTGTTTTTGTTTTACCATGATTCACTATTGTAAGCCTTTTATAAGTGTTTATATTTTAGACATGACGGGATGGTTTTCACGAGAAAACTGCACACACGCCCTAGAGACTGTGGTCTTTAGCCTCCTTGTTAGAGTGCCCGACTCCCATGCCGGCAGACCCGGGTTCGAGTCCCGCTTAGAGCGGGCGGTTCGAACAGGAGGGGTTACACATAGCCAACATTGGCTTGGCTTTTCGGAGATAGTGAGAACTGAGGGATTTGAAATGTTTTTGTTAGTCAACAGGTGAGTAAGATATTTGAATGAACCGATAAATTGCCATATGTAGCTCTATAACAGAGTTCATTGTAAAGCATTATCTATTGTGAAAGGTCATTTCATTATGGTTGTTGTAACGTTGTGCTGGAATTTATTTTTAAGGAAGTACCGTGTCTATTAATGGGTATAGCTACAGTAATGTCTTCAGCTAGTCGTCTTGAGATCCTTTCCACTTTCCATCTAAACTGGTTATATCCTACTTAAGCCTAGTAGTGAATGTTTTATGAGCAGTAGGATAACCATATTCATCCGCACAGTCACGCAGAGCCAAAGCACAACCAAAACAATGTTCTTCCACAAAATACGTGCAGTTTTGTTTTTGAACCACTAGAGGGCCAAAAGTTACATAGTGTACCTTTAATTAAATAGAAAGAAAGAATGGTCAATTATAAATATTGTTGATTAAGGAAAAATCTATACAGTGTACATTACAATAACTTAAAATACATAATTACACAGTGAGCTTTACTAGGTGAACTTTTGATGCAATTGCAGTGACAACCAGCACAGCATTCCTTTCATCTTAGCATATATGCAAACATAGCAAGTCTACACCGTCTAAATCCTAAATGTCTCAATATTTTACAATGACATAAACTCTACTGTGCATAACAGTACAATTACTTGAGCCAAAGTAACGTTCACAAAGTAAAAATTGTATCTATAGTGTTGAAATCTCTGATGTTAAGCGCATTATTAGTGCTATACAGCAAGTGCATATAATCTATCCTCTGCATGGCCAGCATGTAGAGTGATCCTGCTGTGGGGATGGTGTTTTACTGTGTATAATTTTTGTAAATTTTAGCATCAGCAGTCAGTGCAAGCTGGGTGTTTTCTCCTGTGGGGACATTAACACTGCCAAACGAAAAGAAAATAACAAAACAATGGAGATAAATAAAAACAGCCCACAGTGAGAAAAATTAGTGTCAAACAGAGTGCAAATGACATTCAGAACTCCTAAAAGACACTAAAGCTTGTCAATGTCTACCGAAAGGCTCGGTCTATAACCTCTTTATAATTATTTTTTCAGCACTGAGGTGTTTCCTTGTATTGCACTACTGTGCTAGCAACTTTATTTGCTATACTAATGACAATAACAACCAGCAGCAGTGTGCTTTCTAGTTCTTGAATGTCACTCCACAACTTGGATTCAATCCAACAGGCAATTGTTCCACCATAAAACATCACAGCAGATGCCTAAAGTTTTTAAAAATGTAATGTCTTATGAAGGACTATTTTGGAGGGTCAAAAAGAAGCATTTATGTGTTAGGAGTGAGTTAGACTAGGTATTATGTCTAGGGCCGCTGGATTGAATTCAGTCTATCCCAACAGGGGAAGCTGATCACATGAACAGAGAGAAGCAGTGTGAACTCAAGCTGGCTTGCGTGGTTTTACCTCAGGAAGTCTCTCCATGGCATTATTGCAGGGTACTATCTATACCACAAACATAAATACAGACACACAGCACCACTGAGTCCAGGCATACAGTCACACAAAAAGTAACACAGTAAAGCACAAAGTAACACAAGGCATGTAGGGGAAATAGTCAACCATTACACATCTTAGCAATATATTACTGAGAGCATGCTTACAAAACGTTTTCAAGTCCTATCTTTGGAATTAAATGCCAGTTTTATTCCATCTTAATGCAACACCAACTGTGGCCTAAGCAATCCACATCATTATTTTTTATGCTCACCTGCATTACTGTGCCTGGCAAAGGGGTTTAGTGTAGCTTTGGCTTTAGACGTCCAGTTGGCTGTAGTGGAGCCAAAAGAACTGGAGGAGAGGGACTTTCCCAGGTTATCAGAGCTCACTTTCTTGGTATTATTAGTGGCAGTCTTGCTCCAGTCTGCAAAGTATGGTTAAATGTTATCTATAACTACCAAGTTAACTTTCGCCAGACAGGTGCATCCCATGCATAAAGATACAGCACAAGAAAACGCAGTTAATTCAGATAATATACTGCAATTCCATCATCATAAATGCAGGACAGACAACTTTCTAAAGGAAAGTTGTGTGGGACTGGCATCTATATATAAAAAAAACACTCTTTAACTTCCCATCTAATTTTATCAGATTTAACTGGAAGTAAAGCCCAGCTAAGTTCTCTCTGGTCCTAAATTTTTTATTAACAATATATCTGCGAAAGAAAGTCTTAGAAGCTGGGCTTTACTGAAACACACATTCTAAGTGCAACAAAAGTCTCAGGAATTCAGCACCTAAAGATGTAATCACAGCACAGGTTATATCCAATACGCCTATGAAAAACAAAATATAAGTTACTGGCCAATAATGCATGCTTTTAAAAAGAAAAAGAAAAAAGTATAAGCACAAATGCAATGTGCTGTGATGCATAAGGAGAGCTACACAATGTTAAACTAACCAATAGAGCATCATGTAATCTCCCTCGGTATTGGATTCTGGCATATGGTAAATGGGAAAATCCTCTGAAAAAAAAAACTATTAATTTTAAATATCATAGTAGCCTACTAACTAAATTTACCTGAATTATCTGCCAAGCGGAACTTTCCACAGCACAAATATCTTCTCCATTGCTTCTGTACATTTTCTTTCAGGGCACAGTGGAACACAAATATGAATAATCCTGTTGAAAAAAATAATGAACAATCTTCTTAATCTTTACAAACCTACAAGCTATTTTCAAATTTGTCGCATTTCACATTTAATAGCGACCTCTAGCGGATCACATAGATTTTTATAGACAGCAACGCCTATAGGCCGAAATAGCTCAGTTGGGAGAGCGTTAGACTGAAGATCTAAAGGTCCCTGGTTCGATCCCGGGTTTCGGCAGAACATTTGTTTGGAATAGCCTTTTAATGCCAATAACATCAAGAGCGAAATTTGGGATAATTTTAACTCCATTAGCATTTAAAAAAGTAAATAATACACAAAAACACAATTTTTTTTATATTTTCAGAAATCTCAAAAATATGTTTAAGAAAAAGGTAAGGAGCCCATGAAATCAAAGAGTTTTGGGGTTCTAAATGTTTTAAAAGGTTATAGAAATCGACACAATTCACTTTTGACAGATCATATGCATTAAAAAATGATCTTGGGTAAATGACTCATGTTGCATTACACAGATTTTTGTCATTTAAAAAAGTAGCAAACCATGGTTCATGGCTGTGGTGTAACTAAAGCCTATCAGATTAAGGGGAAAAGGGTAAAAATCATATGGTATGTATAAATAGAAAACATGTCAACACATGAAAGATTTCAAGCCCAGCATCAAGCGATTCCATGGGGTTTTTTATACAGGATAGTGAAAATGGTATAAGTATAAACCAACCCTGTAAGGAGTTGAAAATGGAGAAGAGGTACATGAAGGCCAGGCTGACCGGACCCCAGGCGAAAAAAGCAAAGCCCCAGGTCATGCCCAGCAAGAAAGTCAGGCTGACCACACTTCGCAGGTTACGTAAGATCTCCTCTCGGAGTGTTCGGTTGCTGCGCTTGCCGTTACGCCCGCAGATCTGGATCATGACCACGATGAACATGGCAACATTCATCAGGAAGATCATGGAAAAGTAGCCCACGCACGTCACGTAGAATACCACCGGACTATTAATCCAACAACTACAGAAAGAAAGACCGGGAAAACCAAAGGAATAAGGAAGTAAAAGACCATTCTAAAAGAAATTCATTCTTTATTCAAGAATGTGAACTACACAGATCTGTAGCATTCAACTTTCACAGAAGACATCAAACATAAATAAATTGTCAGTTTAAATTTCTTGGGCCAAACTTACAATTCTGATGTGCCCTGTCCATTCTCTGCTTTTCCATAATATTTTTTTCCATAAGAATTTTTGCTCACAGCCAACACAATTCCAACAATTGCAGCAGGGACACCTGAAAACACAGTCAGATCTTCTCACTGCTTAATATGTTCAATGCTCCTTCATACAATATCGAACATTAGCAAACAAAGCAAAAGTTTATGAAGGAGAAAATCCTTGCTGCAGAACTTACCCCATCCCACGATGCAAAACTTGAGGATGTATCGCCGGATGTAGGTGTTGAAGACCTTGACCAGGGCAATGTACATGTGGATGGACTCCAAGCCCATCCAGGTGAAGGAAGTGAGAAGAAAAAAGTGCAGAAAAACAGCAACTGTCACACACAATCCCTCAATGTCGTACGAAGCCAACCAGCCATCCAGAAGAAACACCATGTTGAGGAAGAGCAGTGACGTGCTGAGATTCATCAGGATCTTGGAAGGATAGTCTCGCCGCAACTTCCTACAGATTTAATTCAAAGAAAACAATGAGTCTTTGCAAATCCATTGCACCTTTAGCCATTTACACTACCATCTCAAAGTTTGGGGTCTAGAAGATTTGTTTAAGTCTCTTATGCTCACCAAGGCTACATTTAATTGATCAAAAATACAGTAAAAACAGCAATATTCTGAAATATTTTTATGATTTAAAATAACTGTTATCTATTTTAAAATATTTTAAAATGTAATTTATACTTTTAATGACAAAGCTGAATTTTCAGCATCATTACTCCAGTCTTCAATGTGACATGACCCTTCAGAAATCATTCTAATGCTGATTTGCTGCTTAAGAAACATTTCTTATTATTATCAATGTTGAAAACAGTTGAGCTGCTTAATATTTTTTTGGAAATTGTGATACCTTTTTTCAGGAATCTTTGATGAATAGCACAGCATTTATTTGAAATAGAAATTTTTGTAACAATGTAAAAGTTTTTACTGTTACTTATGATTAATTTAATACTTCCTTACTGAATAAATGAATGTGTTTCTTTCTAATTGATTTTAAATATCAGCAACATTAAATACTAGCAACAAGCAGTCTAATTTTATGGTATATAATTAGGGCTTGAAGAGGAGGGTGTAGCCTAAACTGGGTAAAACACAATCCTGGATATTGTGCAGAGCTGATGAAGACATTCTTTGAGAAAACATCAGAATTTGAATAGCTGTTACTGGAAAGCAAAATGTAAGATTTCACAATATGTTTACATAGATGAGTCATTATAAACGCAGTGTTTAAAAGTCAAACGCTGTCAGGACACTCACTCAAAAGCGATGTATGTGAGCAGTGTTGCTGCTGAAAAAATGGCTGAGATGCCACAGCCGATGTAGGTAATGAAGGTAAGAACCCTGTTGTTCTTCTCATCTATCTGCGCAGAAGCTCCAGAGATGTCCTAAAAGACAAAAGCGAGGCAAAATTAATAATGACATTCATCGAAGATGTGTCTCATTAGTGTTTAATTATCAGTGACAGTTGCTGGTCACGAATTAGAAGTCTAAAACAAGAAGTTTTAAAGAAAAATGTCGGATGAGTTCGATATAAGAGAAGAGGTTACGTCATTCGCTACGTCATTCGTCGGGTCAGAGGTCACCCTTCTGCCGCAACTTGACTCTCTCGTGAACATACGTACAGACGTTGCCGGAAGCCAATGATTACTGTTTATAAAGTTTTAAATATGGATATTTTTCTTACAAAAACCCATCACCTTGCTTCAGAAGGCATTTATTAACCCACTGGAGCCATATGAAGCACTTTTATGATCGATGGATGCGCTTTTTGGAGCTTCAAAAAACTCTGGGAAAAGCTGGGATATTATTTAATATAAGTCAGTTTGTGTTTGGCTGAAAGAAGAAAGCCTTAGGAAGGCTTGAGGGTGAGTAAATTATGGGATAATTTTCATTTTTGGGTGAACTATTCCTTTAATAGTACAAAAAAGCTTTTTTTTTTTTCCTTCCACTTAACTTTTGCTCATGAAATAAATAAATCATGACAACTTGTGAATAATGAATTTTTTACAATGCCATTGGTAACGTTTACATAATCCTACATTAACACGACTGCCATATACTGTATACCAGCCTAATATAAAGTGCACCTTTAATATTACATGCGTATAGTGCCAAACTACATCAAGTTCCCTGATTAGCTGTTTGCCAAGTATTTGGCCCTGTCTGTTTCAGGCGTGGTTAGCCACTCTGGATGACACATAAGACACATCGACGTTGGCTCAGTTTGTCATACTGGCTTAATACAAGAAACCACTGTATTGGGTCATTTTGTTGCCAATCCCACAAATCTCACCATTAGAATGCCAAAGTGTGTGAGGTGATTACACAAGCAGACGGTCCTGTTGCTGTTGGACTCCGGACTGACCAGACAGCCTTCACTATTCCAGCCCCCTGTGCGATCTAATGGAGACAAATGGATATTATACAATTACTGTAAGTCTATATGTACAGCTTCCTATGGGACTGTTTTAATGCTTAAAAAGCGGCCAAATAAATCATTTATTTTACCCTCACTTTTAAGGTTGAAATCCCAAAACACACAAAGAGGCTTTGGATCTCTCTGGAGGAAAGATAGACACATTAAGAGTGTTAGACACAATTGTTCTAGTTGGCTTGGACAAATAATTATTTTGGAAGAAAATGACTGCTTTGAAATTTCATTGATGGGAAGGTTAAACTAATCAAATGAATAGTTACTGTAATTACCCATAGAAAAATGTATCACCAAAATCCTAGTTTATGCAAAAACGGCAGTTACCAAAACTAGTATTACAATAAACTTTGGTGTTAGCCACCCCTGCTGAGTACCTTGTACTCCAAATGTGCAATCTCTATCTTGACGGGATCCTGCAGGTTTTTGATTGTGAAGTTGCCAACACTGCTAGCCACCACATAGCTGTTCAAGGACTTGCCATTACTTTGCTGATCCTGAAAAGAAATGAAATGTACTGTCAGGACAAAACTGCTCGGCTTAGTTTTAGGGCGAGTCAGGCACAAAAAATTACACCCAATTTTTGTCTATATAAATATATATTAGTTTTGTAAGTATGGACAGAGATTATCACTTCTGTTAGCTATTAGTAAGTGATAAACGTTGCATTCAGATAAGAAACATATCATTAGATATACAGTATATGTTAATCAAATTAATGACAAAAGTAAGTTTTTCTCATAAGTGACTTCAGTAAGTCTCTTATGCTCACCAAGGTTGCATTTATTTGATCAAAAATACAGTAAAACAGTAATACTTCGAAATATTATTGCAAATTAATATACCAGTTTTCAATTTTAATATATTTTAAAATGTAATTTATTTCTGTGACGGCAAAGCTGAAATTTTAGCAGCTATTACTCCATTCTTCAAGGGATAGTTTACCTCAAAATACAATTCTGCCATTATTTACTCACACTCATGTTGTTCCAAACCTTTATGAGTTTCTTTCTTCAGTTGAACACAGAAGAAGATATTTTGAAGAATGCTGGCAACCAGACGGTAGCCACTGACTTCCATATTAGGAAAAAAATGCTATGGAAATCAATGGCTACCGTCAACTGTCTGGTTGCCAACATTCTTCAAAATATCTTCTTTTTGTGTTTTGGCAGAATTTTATTTTGGGGCGAACTATCCCTTTAAGTGTTCATTTTTTTTCAGGATGCTTTTGATGAACAGAAAGTTCAAAACAACAGCATTTATTTAAAATAGACTTTACTGTCACTTTCGATCAATTTAATGCATCCTTGCTGAATAAACCCTAAACAAGTTTTAAAGGTAGTGTATGTTACACAATTTAATGCAGAGTTTATTCTGAGTTAGTTCACTCAGAACTGAGAGAAAATGTTCAGAGATTCATTACCGTACCATTAATGATCCAAATTGCTATTGACAGAAATATCAATGGGAATTGTCAATATTACATTGTTCTTCAGCTCTTTAAATCAAGCCTTACTTTAATATGTGAATGGACTATAGAATACCAGAATACTTTTTTATAGAAAAATGTACAGTACAACGAAGGAAAAAAAGCTAATTTGGTTCATGCTAACCTGAAAGAGCCCTGTCTTGGTGAAGAACATAAAGTTTATTCTGGACACTCTCTCCATTAGTGAATTACTCAGGTTGTGCAGCAGTGTTGGAGGTAGAGTGACCACAGCCAAAGCGTTCTGGGCCTCAGACTCAAAATCGATCTGTGGAGAAAAAGTTACTCATCGCAGGTCTGCATGATAATATTAGTCAAAATATTTAATAAATGGATACGCAAGGAACGGGGGATCTGCTCATGAGCACCCAGATGTCTTGTGTTACTGTACCAAAGATCAAATTCTCCATGTTGTGTGATCCCAAATTAGTATTCTTAAATTATAAAAGCTACAATGTATGTAATAAGGGTGAGAGGGAGTCAAATGCGTTTAAAGAGTTTACTACACCATCTGCCAGAATAAAGCAGTAATTAATTCATTACAGGATCTCAAGTAAAAATAGACTGAACAGACATCTGGTTGTAAAACCTATTATGTAGTATAAATGGGGCCTTCAGGCGATAATATAAACTTTTGTTTGGCTAATTTGTATTTTTAATTCATTAAAATCCCTTAAATAGTTTCAGTGAACCTCAACTATATACATACTGTACAAAATGGCACAAAAACAACAATTTAAAGCTGTGAGCATACTAAAAATACAGAAAATCCACTTAAATACTTGCAAAAATATACATTCTGACACTCATGCACTGAAAAGAGAGAAAATGTGTCATTTTCTGAGTCAGACTCTACAATGTTGCTTTTTCCTCCCACAACTTTCCAGGAACCGTTGGCTCCTAATCAATGGGTGCAACCTCTGGGCATGGTCCATACACGTCACCTCTCATTACACTGCTTTAATTGCTAAAGATTACTTTAAAACTTTACTGCTAAAGTGTTTGGGCAGCACAAAATACAGCTTAAATGTTTGGACATCCCACTGTAGGAAGCCTTAAGCAAATTTTATGTGCAGTACATATTCAAATATACATGCATAACCAGATATAAACCACATCAAGCAGAAACACACTCACATACTTATATAAAGACTTTTCAAATGTCACATCAAACGACATTTAACACCTGAAGCAGAGATGTGCCGTGACATTTACCTGAGGGTCTGTCGTGTTTGTGGCTATAAACGCACTGAAAGTGGTCCCATTAAAATTGCTGGTGTTGAGGGCAGAAACTCCCACAGCCAGATATTTGGATGTGATGGTCAGTGAGGGTCCATCAAATTCAATCTTATGCACCATGTCATCCACTGCTTTGAGAGCTCTGAACCAAGACACATGATACAACAATAAGAAGGCATAGATGAGAAGATTAAAAACTTCTGGACTGAAGATTCAAGAAGACCCCCTCCACACACTTGAAACTAGAAGCATTGGGATGAATAAGACCAGACATTTCTGAGAGATTCAGAAAACAGTGTAACAAATATATTCTTAAATCCAGTAAATAATGCTGAAAAATAACCAAAGAATCACACAAATAAGCCCTAACAACTTATAACTTTCAAAAAAGCAAGTAATGAATCTCTGTACCAATTTTCTATTACAACATACACCAATGTTTTAAGTTGCACCAACAACAATAGCAAGTCATTCAAATTAAACAGCGAGTGCTGCTCTCAAATGACATGTATTGAGACGAAGAATGTAATATTGAACAATATACAACCATTTAAAACCATAAAACAGTAAACAAACGAAATCATTTGCATAGTTCATACAGCATAAGAAATCTAAAACTTGCTTAATCTACATAGACAGTTATTACAATGATGCCAGATTTTAAGTCATGACAACTAGAAAATCGATGTTTAGTGAAGACATTTAAAGGGTTAGTTCACCCAAAAATGAAATTTCTGTCATTAGGTATTCACCCTCATGTCGTCCCACACCCATAAGACCTTCGTTCATCTCCGGAACACAAATTAAGATATTTTTGATGAAATCCGAGGGTTAAATAAATAAAATTGTTAAATAAAGTCTTTTTTTTTTTCTGCACAAAAAGTATTCTCGTCACTTCATAACATTAAGGTTGTAGTCACATGGACTATTTTAACAATGTCTTCAATACCTTTCTGGACCTCAAAAGGTGCAATGACGTTGCTGCCTATACAATATGTGTGGTTCAGAAACCTTCAGATTTCATCAAAAATATCTTAATCTGTGTTCCGAAATGAACAAAGGTCTTACGAGTTTGGGACGACATGAGGGTGAGTACCTAATGATAGAAATTACATTTTTGGGTGAACTAACCCTCTAATCAAATGTGTTTAACTCCAAAAAAATCATGCAATTTGTTGCCTTCATTTTTAAGTTCAACAAACTTAAATTTTCTACAGTGTATGTAAGAACACATACGTCTCTGAGGCGTCCTTTTGAGCGTCATCTGAGCTGACCATGACGTTGGAGATGATAGTGACCACAGTGCTGGCCAGGGTGGCGTTGATTTTGGCTATGTTCACAAGCTCTTTCAACTTGGAGACAATCTGTGCCACCTCCTCCTTAGAGAGCTCATTATTAGTGATGTCAGCAAGCTGCACGGCCACTTCCATTGCATTCTCTGTTGAATTGACAGTAAGAGTTATTAAAGCTAGTTTTGATTTCACAGTAATGTGTGCAGTGTGGATCAGAACCTACCTTGTGAAACTGAAATGCTTGTTATATTAGTGCAGTTTCCACGGTCAGGGAGAGCCCAAAATGATGTGTAATTATACTGGCTAATCATGCTGAAGAGCAGAAAAAACAAATGCACATTTTTTAATTGACTTGCTAAAACATGATTACTGCTTCAATTAGTAGTTTATTCCTATTTGCATCTAGAGCAGAAGGTATAAGTGTCTACTCACCAAGTCCTGGATGCGTTTTGCTCTTTGTAAGGGAAGCAGGGGATATACTGGGTGACTGTGGGTCTGCTCTCTGGCCATCTGTAGTGGAATGGGAACTCCTCTGGCTGGCAGTTTTCTGAGGCAAAGCAACCAAACAGGGACAGGATTAAAAGGATTCAATTACAAACCTTTCTTTAAAGAGGAGCCACATATTCTGAAATTTTCCAGACTATGTGCTTCCTTAAAGGTGCACTCAGTACTTTTTTCTCATTAAAAGGATTTACTCCTAAGACATGAAAATGTTTAAAATGATATTATGGCTTTGATAACTACAAACTTTTGCTGTGGCGTGATGCTACTTCCACGTCGCTAGCTAACGTGTAAGTTCAAGATGAATACTATATCAGCCATATTTTAGGAGGAGATCTTAATAATAATGTTTTTTTAAACAATATGCAAATGCAAAGGCTACTGAATTATTGAACACTATGGATCATGCCATACCCATTAAATTCACGAACACACTGTCCAATATTAAGCCATTTCCAATTACAGGGGCATTTCTCAGCCTGTTCTCAATCTCTGCCTCGGTCAGACTTGCATCAGTGGTATTCTTATACACCAGCAGGGCCATGTAGGTTTGTCTAAGTAGAATGCAACACCACAACATTTTTTTTAGACATCAAAACACTGAAAACAAAATATTGTAAAACATGGTTACCATTACATTAGTAAAACTAGATAAAAAAAATAGATATGAACTGCTGAATTGTTTTACCGAATCGTTGCGGCCCTTGAGAGAACAGTGTCAGGTTGGAGACTGAAAAGGGGATGAGAGCAAGATTGCTAACAGTCATCATTAGATAAAAGAAAGAGATGTTCATTTTCAATTAAAAAAGAACCCTACCTGACACTATTAACATAAACTCTGTAGATCCAGTTCTGAAACGTTTGATTAAGCTGTAAAAATCACAGAAATGGATTAGTAAGCAGCAACATGTTCAGAAAGAGATATAATTGAGAACTAATGCAGAAGAAGAAAACGTGTTATATCGGTGCAATTTCAGAATTCATAAAATTATCAGTTATCATAATATCCATTAATCGAGACTTAAAATGTATTTGAAAGTGAAACAAAACAAATATATAGATATACCCATTGAGATATCATCATCTTAACATCGCTGGGGGTGTTTGCTTGTTCATCAATAACCACAAGGGATATTCTGTAGAAAATTTCCTCTGTAAAAGGAGAATACAGTATTTTTTATCAATCAAAACACAATTTATTAATTCACTTTTCTCCTGTGTTGCATAGCAGTAGTCCAAAAAATATTGGTAATTAACAATTTTGAAACAAATGTGGTCTCTTTGACTTTTTAAATCAAATCTATCCAAAGTGTTGTAAAAAAAAAAAATTCAGTATAGATGATTTGACAGTAAAAGAAAATCCTGGTTCATCATGCCAAGTTTTTTTTGAGATCTACTGCTATGCTTCACTTCTATCACAAGATGGCTCTCATGTATCTTGAGTTGTTAGTGCTGGACTACTTTATAATGCATAACTACACCATGCCAAAACTTTCTTAGGAGACTCCAGATATAATAAAAATTAAATAAATAATTATTTCCACAAATTGAAAATGTGAGAGAGCTTTCTAAGATAGCACACTTCTCTCGTAAAATCATTCTTCTTGAAAGTAAAGCTGAACTGTTCAATGTAAAAAAAAAACAACAAAAAAACAAAACAAAAAAACTTCAGGTAGTCTCCTAAGAAGGAAGAATGATACAAATCTGGATAATTACAAGAGACCTATGCACTCAATTTGAGTGAGCGAGTAACAGCCAGTACATGAAGAGAACTGAAACTCAATGATTCTCAGAACTGGCTATGGTTAATATCTTACTACTTCTAGTAAATCACATGGAATCAAAAATGAAAATTTGCACACCGAGAAGACAGAGTGATTTTCCCCCCTCAATTGAACAACCCATCATTCTACGATCACTTGCTCAGAAAGTCAGGATTCAGTAATAAAAGAAGCTATCTTTCTTTCTAAGTTCTAGATTGTTATTGGAAAACATACTGTTCCCGGTTGAAAGTCCACACAGACATGTAATATGAAAGGGAGCTTTACATGGACATGGGGCCAGTTCTGTAGTAGTTCCATTGGTGGCACCAGTGTGCACAGAGCCAAAACCTGCGCTGACTCCTTTGGTCGGGGTGTCGACTGTGCCATTTGAGGGGACAAAAGACTGGTCGTCAATAGCTGGAGACGGATGCGTCTCGCTATCTGTGGTGGCGGGCTGAACAACGAGCACATTGTGGTTGTGGCTGGAGGGGTTTGCTGATTCATTCTTGGCCCAAAATGGCTGCTTTGTTGTTGAGGAGTGGACATGTTTAGTGTCCAGCAGGTCTTGACTGTAACTGCTTGAGATGTCTATTGATTTGGAGGGTTGAAGGACTGGAATGGAAGCACTCCTTTCAAGTTCTGATTGCATGCTGCTTATAAAGGTGGAGAATTGATGAAAAGCAGGGTTTGGTCGGGTACGAGATGACAGATCTGCATAAGTCATAGTCATTTGCAAAGGAGGAGGAGTGTGTGGCAAGTTCACTGACAATGATTCAAATGTGTGTATATCTGTTCTAAACAATTCAAAAGCTAAAATGGTGTTTGAATGGCTCACAATCTGCTCAGTGGTCATGTTTGTGAAGTTACTATGTTGATCAATAGAGTCATGTGTGCTGTTTTGGTTAAATGACTTAGAGACTTCTGATATATTTAGAGAAGAAGTTGTATTGAGAGACCATGTGGTAGTGGTGGCTTCAGCATATGTGTGGGTTGGACTGCTTATTCGACTATATGCACCAGAAATAACAAATCCATCCTGATAAATCTCTCCTTCAGACTGAGAAGGAAGGACATCAGCAGGCTTTACGAAGTTAGAAATGTCCATTGTCTCTGAATGATGTCTGAATTTGGTTTCATAAGGTGAGGCCTCATCTGGTCCATTCTTACTTATCAAATTGAACAAAAGGGAGGGAAATATTTCAGATGATGAAATTTGGGAGCTCTCCCCGGAATAGCCCAACCACGTCGTAGTGACCATGCCATGTTCTGAGCCAGAGTCCAAAATGTTTTGGGAGGGCAAATTGAATGTGGGTGATACATCTATCCTTTCCACTTTCATTTGAGAGTCTGAATTAAGGGGTGAAGACTGAGAACCTCTCCATTCGTCTGTCAGGGCCACCACAGAACCGTATGGTAATTCTGAACTAGTGCTGACAGAAATATGAGGCATATGCGACAAGTCCCTCAGATCAGCCTCTGAAGGATTAACATCGCCTTGCCTGCTTAAGCCTCTGAAAAGGGTCTCTGGCAATCTGTTTACACGCGACGGCTCCAGCACCAGAGGTGAATCTAAATTGGACCCGCTGCTCACTATTGATGTAGAAATGCCGCTTTCGATGCCCGAAAACAAAGTGAGAACTCTGGAAGTTGGGAATTGGCTGGAGTCAACAGCTTGTGGGTTTTCAGAGAGGATAAACTGATTGTTCATTGAGGGTAAAACCAGGTCAGTGTTGTTTTTGGCATCAGAGATAAAGAGACTTTGGTTTGAGCCAGGTGTCAGAGATGGGAACACATCAGCGTGCGGCGAAGAAGACAACAGACTCGGTCTGATGGCCTCTGTCATTAAAGAGTCACTTTGAACCCCTGCAGTAGGCAATGAACTCAGAGGCTCAATAAGAGTGGCAGCACTGCGGTTTGAATCCATAAGCAGTCCAGTCACCGGCTCGACACTAAAAGAGGGAGAGAGAGAGGAGATAACAAGTGTCTCTGTTGTGAGAGGATAGCTGCCTTGAGGAGCGAGAGGGCTCACTGCCAAAGGCGCTACGAGTAAAATAGTTTGATCAGGGAGATAGTCGAAAGAGCTCAATTGGGAGGTTGATGAAGAAAAATAAGGGGTGGTATCGGTAAGACTATACTCATGTTCTGTCAGGCTTGTCCTGGCATAACCCTCTGCTAAAGTTTCTATCTGGTCATGTGTAACTGTTGTGGGCACGATGGTGGACTTTTTCTGACCGTGTTGAACATCTTTAAAAGTGTCCTTGGTGGCAGTTGCCTCAGAGAGGCCCCAGGGCACAGTGCTTGTTAGCTTTATATCCACAAGGTGTGTGGGCGACCACTCTGGCCATGCTGCTGTTTGGCCAGAGAGACTCTTGAGCTCAGGCTGGATCATTTGCACACCTGTTCCTCCCGGACTCATGACGGGAGAAGGGATAAGTGTCCAGTTGCTGTCTGTCTCGAGCTGCTCTGAGACCTGTGCCAACTCTGACATAGCCCAGGGTAAACTAAGGTCTGACTGACTGTGTAAGTGTTCGTGTTTGCTAACAGCCTGTCTCACAGGTCCAAAAGTCGTGGTGTTGACAGTAGGTACACTTTCTACTTCTAAGAAAGACATGTTATGGGGGATGGCAGTGGCCGAGCTTTCATCCAGGGAGTAGGTGGAATCAAAGTCAAACAGGCTGAAGACATCATCATCCAAGTCAATGTCGTAAAAAAATGCCTCTGGGCCAAAACCAGATGGGTAATCAAGTATCTCTGTGCTGTTCTTGTCACTATCACTCAGGACCAGTTGGGGAGCTAGCGGCTTATTCTTACGATTACTGAGTGACGCCACCTGGAAAGACTCAAAGTCTTCACTCTGATTGTGAGCATCTGGTTGCCATGGAGGCTTCACCTGGGAATAGGCTGGCCTCATGCTTGTAGAGTCTGTTTTCTTGGCAACAGAGGCCATAGTGGATGTTTTCAGCCAGTGGGATTCATTCGTCATGCTTATTGTCGGTTGGGCAGGCGGCTTGGTCAGATGGATGACGGGACGTTTGTGTGGCCGAGTGACGGCAGTCTCAACTTTCTTCCTCACGGGCCAGATGAGGGGTGTGGAGATGAAGCCGAGTGATGTTTTGGGGCCCCGGGGAGCAGGAGCAACAAGAGGCCTAGCAGGGGGAGAGCTAGTGGACAGAGTCTCAGCGCGAGGAGTAAACCGCAGTAGTGACCACAAAAATGCAGCCCTCTCTTTTTCTGCTCCAATTATTTAGCAGAGGATCCAGGATTTGGTAAAAATGAAGAGGTCAGAGCAGACTATTATTTATCTTTGCAGATATACAGTACACCATATAACAGAACAAAACAATATACTAGAAAACATTCTGAAAAAAATCCCATTCAAAAAACAATATAGAGGTTAGCATAAGGACTGTTTGAAACAAATAAAGCACATAATCCAGGGGTCAATACCTAAATGAGGACTGTAAAGAAAGCAAAAATGAAGTTATACAGCAGAAACACAGCTCAAGGATTTCAGGAAAACTGTCAGGAAGGCAATGCTAATGTTAGCACAGAAGGAATGCTAGAAAGATAGTATTAGCATCATAAATAAGCCAATAATTAGTTCTAAATGACTTGACAGTTAATATAAGGGACTAACAAATATAAAATAGATTATATTAAAGTACACAGGGTGCTGAAAGAATAGTAGTTGAAATGTATTTTGAATATGTAACTTTGCTAAAGAGTAAGAGAACAGTAGAGAACTGTAATAGCTGCCAGGAAAGGTTTTAGCTGAACACATTTAGGGAATTTAAAAATATGCAATGAAAGAGAAGAGGGAAGATAAGTGTTTAAAGACTGCTATGACCTGAAAAAAAAAAAAAAAAAAAATACAAAAAGCTTTCAAGATTTTGATAGATCCATACAGGAATTAGAAGACTAAAAAAAACCCCCAAAAAACAAATTCACATATTTAAGCTAAGCTAAACACAGCAGACACTTGACAAAATGGAGTTAAAAAGGTGTTTATTAATCCAAATATATATTAATTAAGGTAATATTAGATAAATATATAAAAAAGAAGAGGTATGAAGCCTTTAATCTGCACCCAGACAATTTTCAGAGCAATAAACCAATCTTTTATTTCCCGTTTCTATTTAGACAAGCTAGCCGCTCCCATTTTGCCCATACAAATGAAAGTTTAGCAGTGACATCCCCTGGTAAGCACAAGCAAGCCATGTATGATGTGAGATAACAGGTTTGGCTTACCATTGGTTTTGCTGTTGACAGAGGTGAGTTAGTAGCAGCAGCTGCAGATGAAGGAATGGATTAAGTGACTGATGAATGCTTTAGGTAAATGAACAAATAGCTATGCATGAGGACATGAGACAAGGGTCCTTATACTGACATGCATTTTCTTTATACTGATTGGTCATTTTTGTTTATTTTTCATTTTTTACAGTTAAAGGTATTTGCCAAAACTTGTGCCATTATTTTATCCAATTAAAAACACATTAATTGTTGAAATGCTAATTTTATTTTTTACATATATCTAGTCTTACAGTATATTAAATAAAGGTAAATCCTGTTAAACTAATCAGGAATACTTAGAAACACTGGCAAATACAATCAAATAGATCCAAAAGCAGAGTCTAGGCAATATTAAACATTTGGGGTAATATAATTGGTATTTGATCATATATCTTTTGCAGAAGTAATATCTTACCAGGGTTGATGAGTGGTGGGTTAGATTGGATTAAAGGTGATGTAGTTGGTACTAATGATGGCACACATAGACACGACAATGTTAAAAGTTTGGTTAGTATGGCAATATGAAACAGCATAAATGTATATTAATGGCTGAAAAGGTGAATGAAAATGAAAAGAAATCGGTTATTCAGTAACTGTTAGCTTACCAGTAGTTGTAGTTGTTGTTTTAGCACTAGTGGTGGGTATGAGTAGAACTAGTGTTGGTATAAAGAGGCAGAGCCACGCACATGTATTAGTGAGGGTATTTATCATACCTCATTAAACAGAATATAAAACAATAGGAAACCTAGATATTTGCTTACCAGAAGTTGTGGTTAGAGGCATGCTAGAAGTAGTTGTGTATGAAAGAGTAGTAGTAATAGCTAAAGAAGAAAATAGAGAGATAATGAGCTCTACTGACATGCATCCATATTTAAAGTTCAATAACGAATAAATCTACTGGGTCATTCGCTTCAGTACATTAATTTAAAAATGCAGATATATATTTAACTTGGAATATGCGGTTAAAAAAATTATGAATTATTTGACAGATGCCATATGCCAAAATTTCTGTCATCATTTAAACATTATATGGATGAATAATTATGACAAAATTGTCCATTTTTGGGTAAACTACACCTTGTTATACAAAATAATCTGCCCCATTTGGCATCTATTTAAATGTAGACAATCAACTGCATTGTTACTACATTATTTGATGCCAGAACAAAAGAAAAAAAAGATGAAATGAGAGGGAATAAAGTACATTTAAACAGGAATTAATACTGCTTACAAACGTTTAAATCACCTGTAAACTACAATGATGTGACAGATATTAGCATTTCAACCAGACAGATTTACTTTAAAACAATCCTGCAGGATTAAATAAAAAACATTATCTGCCATATAAAGCAACCATTCTCTTTGGCATTATTTCAAATCTACTTTCAAACATTTTAAAAGTCATTAAATATTCTGGAACAAGTCCACTGGCATTAATAAAACATCCTCTATTTCTAAATGGAACATTACTTTTGCAGCTAATAAGGATATTCTCCAAATGAGTTGACCACCACCTGTTCTGCATTAGGCAAAAGACATTACCCTCATGAAACAAAAGGACACAGGCACAAAATGATGAGAAGGCAGAGGTGAATGCTTACCGTGGGTTGTTGCATTAGTAGGAATCATGTTAGTGGTGGCAATGGATGCGGTGGTAACAGTTAATGTTGCTGGTGGCAGGGATGGAAGAAGGGCACACTGGCATTAAATGGAGGTTAGAACGAAACCAAAAAAGCAAGAACAACTTGTGGAGCAAATGAACAGTTGTGTGAATCACAAGCATAGCGTGAGATGAATATGGAAAAAAGAGATTAACCAGAAATGAAAAATCTGACATTTTCTAAATATATTTAATGGCAAGAAAAATCGGGCAACGCTTGCTAAGTTCAGCATCCCCTAAAAACTAGCACAATGAATTATGAGAGCTTGAAAGTTTCATTGCCTTTATCATATTCTAACATTGTGCTGAAAAGGGAGATGTTCTCCTGCTAGTTCCTATGTTTTGTAACACCCAGGACATTGAATACTAGATTGCGTATCCTTAGAAATACACAGGTCATTCTGTCTTTTTTCACCTATGCTTTTTTCCCCTCAGGTACGACAGCCAGTTAAGTGTAATTAATCATCATGGAATTTCGAGGAGGCAATTACCTGTGATTCCCTAACCCCCAAAAAGAGATATGTGCAGAAACTTCATACTTTATATACACTAATAAACTAATATAGATTTCTCTGCATAGGTGTTTTAGCTCCATGATATACTGTAGGCATATCATTAATGGAAAAAAAAAAAACAACAACAACAAAAACTATGATGAAGTATAGTTCAATGGTGAGAAGAAAAGGTTAACAAGACATTTCTAAACCTAGAAGACTAAATTTATTGAAAGAAGACCAATCTCCAGGCATGAATGTGCCATTTTTGTACTACATGGGAATAAATATGATGCAAAGAAATTTTAGTAGACCGGTGGGAAAGAAGCAAAATGGTTAAAATAGGACAATGACCTTTAATGGAAATTACTTGAGAACATTAAGCCTGAGGATTCTCATGGCTCCCTGATGATGATGGACGTTTACTGGCCACCAGTTCAGTTTAGGGGAGTCTTAATGAGCGGAAGTCAAGCTGTTTTTGTTTGGCATGCTTAATTAAGTATTATACTTCGTTTTTCAGGAAAAGTTTTTTTTTAATGCATTAGTTTAAAAAATAATAAATGAAATCAATAAGAGACAAAGGAATATTTTTAATTAGCAAAGTCGTATAGATGCAATAAAAAAGTTAGTCTTTGATGAGAACTGTTTATAATGGGTCAACTAATTATCCAGGAAGAAAATACATGTTTTGAAGAATGTGTTCAGCATTAAAAGTTAATAAGGATATTTCTCTTCCTACCTGGGCAGCCAAGTCCGGGGGAGGCACAACCTGGGGTTTCCGGGGAAAGAGTTGCTATGGCAGTGCCTGTGAAAGATTTGAAAATGAACATTTGACATTTTATAAATAAATACATGTTTGAAAAACAAACAAAATTCTCAAAACTAAAACTAAATGTATAAAAATATCTATAATATATATAAAATCTACTGACATACTGTACAAAGACACAAAAATATATCAAAAATGAATCAAGTTGGCAGACTTAAAACACTGTCAAAAATATTAATTCTTTCTCTTATACGTCCATGAATAGAATTTCACGTCTAACTTAGGACAAAAATTGAATTGAAAAAGTGTCATAGATTTCCCAGCACTCCTCTGGGCTTTGACAATGGAATGTGACCTCAAAATGTCCAAGCTGAAACTTGAACATCAGCGACTCAAAGGTGGAATTTAATAATTCGCCACAGTTGAATGACAGAAATGTTCTACTGGCTGGTTTGATCCAGGCCCAGGAGTGCCACCTTTTCTCAACACAAATCCATTAGGGATGTGTGAAATACCAAATTGTATCTTGTTTTGCTTTTCAGATCTTTCCAATTCATTCGCTAGTTTCTGAATGTCTAAACAACCAAATCTTGAACATAATTTAAAAGCCAAGCAATCTGCAAAAGGAAAAACTTAACTTGCAATGCAAATCTATTGGTTAAGCTTTAGTCAATGCAATCTTCATCAGAGCATGTCTGAGCATACCGCACTGACCAAAAGTTCAGTCAATAAACCATTTGCACAGACCAAGATTTTAAAGGTTTTAATTTTTTTTTTCTTCACATTTTTTCAGTGTCTTGATGACTGAAGATTTTCAGTTTTGAAATGTAAATCAAAACACTATTGGTTCCAACAAAAGCTGATTATTTTGACATTTTCTAATACAATATAAATCTTACTTAAGCTCTGAGGACAAGTCATTCGTGGAAAGACTCCTAAATGATTTGATTCAGGTGTCAAACTACACAGAGGAACTAATCCATAGCAACTCATAGGAATGAAGTAGCAGGATAACTTTAAGAGCTCTTAAATATATTAACAGAGACGTCACATTGCGGCGGCTGTCTAGCATTATAGCACTGAGTCTCTGATCATCTTGAAGTTCTGCGTTAAAAGGCAGGTTGAGGGAAAAAAACACAGAGCTGTTCTAAGGATGGGCTCCTCCAGCGTTTCCATGCAAGGTGGGATCGCCGTCCCCCACTGGTCTTGTCAAAGGATGAGAGGGAACCACATGAGTAGCCAATGGAAAGAGAGGGGAGGGTAGCGTCTTAAAAGCATGCTTATTAGTGACAGCATTAGTTTTGCTCCAGGCTCAACTTCACGGGCCTCTTGACTTCATGCCAACATCACAAGCACAGCTGGTTGTAACTGAGCAAAGGAAATAGTTATGTGTCATAGGCTCCAGCGTCTAACTGTCTGCAGTTTGCTAAGGTGGTCTTACACTGCTCCTGTCAAGGTCAAGAAATGCTAGCTAAAAGCAAAAATGCCCTGGAACAGGTCTACCAAAATTTTTCCAAAAAAAAAAAAAAAAAAAATTCTACCAAAATGGCAAAATTTTTAAATTAATGAATTTACATTTTCATTGACCCTCAGTCATTCCAAACATGACTTTCTTTAGTGAAGAACCAAAAAGGTGAATTTCTAAAAAATATTCTGCACAATGACAAAGAAGCACCTTTAAAATATCATAGGGGCATCTTATTTGTGAAGGACTCATTTAGATCTTCTCAATGAAGAACATCTCAGTTCACAAAACCAGGCAAAATGATTCATTCAAGAAATAGACAGATCCAGTTCTCAAGTTCAACCTAGTGACTAAAGGCCCGTTCACACCAAGAACGATAACTATAAAGATAATGATAAAGATATAGTTCTAAAAATCATTCTAAATATAAAAGAATAGCACTGTCCACACCACAGCAATAACGATAACTATATAGAGAAACAATATCGTTGGGATCACTTTCAGAATGAATTTTTTTTCCAGCTGTTGAACGATAAAACACTGACGGCCAATCAGAATCCATTCTAATTTAAGGGCTTGCGCATTTAAAATGGCAGGCGACATTGCGGAGAATTTAATCGCTGAGGTCCAGAAAAACCCACCGTTTGACAAGTCAACCCCCCTTTTCAAGTATACTTTAAAGAAAATGGATTATATATGGAAAACAATCGGTCATACCCTCGGAATAAATGGTGAGAAGTATTAACGAAATATGCCAGGCTAGTAAACAGTGTAAAATAAAATTACCTCAGGTATCCAGCGCTAGTTTCGACAACATTGTCTTGCTTCCTTTGAATTTGCAGTGAAAAAGACTAGGCGTTGTTTTTATTCCACTATGTTAACTTTGTCAGATTAGATATTATTAGTTTTGTATATTAGATTTGTTAGATTAGATCGATTACACTAGCTATTTACTCGAAACATAGCATGCTGAGGACATCTGCTGGTTAAAGCTGTGTAAATGCAACAAGAACAACAAAAACATGTTGTACACACTTTGAAACCGCAGCGCGTGAGCTTAGAATAAACAGACCGTTATTGTTCATTGTGTGGACACAAATAAAGTTATCGTTATAATTATCGTTCTTGGTGTGAACGGGCCTTTAATCCAGTCAAAATATTTAACAGCTCACTGGAGGAGATGATTATCAGTAAAAAAAAGACTTAAAATTTGGACTATTCATCGGAACAACAGCCTTGTGGGCAGCGCTCCGACATATGGCGCATCTGTGCTTCAAGTGTCCCATACTCGGAATTTGTGCTTGCATTTCACCCATCCAAGTGCACACACACACTGTGAACACACACCCTGAACAGCGGGCAGACGTTTTTGCTGCGGCGCCCGGGGAGCGATTGGGGGTTAGGTGCCTTGCTCAAGGGCACCTCAGTTGTGGGTAATGAGAGTGGGAGAGAGCGCTGTTCATTCACTCATTTCCTGTCGGTACCGAGACTTGAACCCACGACCTTCGGGTTACAAGTCCCCATTGCTTCCTGACTCATCTACACTATCCTATCTAATAGAGGAATAAAAGGCCAAAAATAGGCTATAACTTAAAAAAGTGGACTATTCATCACACAAAGCTTAACATACTGACTTCAGATGTGCTGATGTTAGAAGACCTGAACTGTGAATTTGAATCATATGGACTGCTATTATGATAATTCTTATGGAGCATTTCCATCCTTTATGAAGCTTGAGGCTTCAGTCTCAGTTCAGTTCACAGCCCTATTCAAAATTCACCTTTTGCGTTCTTCAAAAGCAAGTAGCCACAGAAAGTCATCGCAGTTTGGAATGACATTACAGTTAATAAAGCAAAAAACATCTTCAGGTACAGAAAAACGTTGAAGCTTTGACATTCACAGTTAAAAGCAAGCAAATTACACACATATTAGGCATGTTAGCAGTACACTCACCACTAGTTGAAGCTGTTAAGTGAATGCAATTTGGGTAACAGACTGCAAAAGAAGACGAGAAATTAGTTGCTTTTCCAAACTACAGTTAGCATAAGCAGTTCATTCAATTCAAGTGAAATGGCAGTGACATTTCAGTAAGTTGCATACAATATCTAGGAAAGGAAAACACTTCTCTTTGAAATGGAGTGATGTGGAGTGACACCTTTGAAAACATGAAATATATATACAGTGGAAGTCCACATTGAAAATCTTGGATTCAAAATTCAATTTAAATCATGAACCATATAGATTATCAAAAACATCAAACAAAGGAGTTTTATGACAAAAAAAATAAAGAAGTATTTAAGATTGTTCACCATAGTTTTAAAAAATTGCTTAAAAAAGCAAATTTGTGATGAAAGATGATCATTCAAGATCATTCTCAAATCATGCTGATCTCCAGGTTTTTACACAGAGCAAAAGGGGGACATGCTTATTTTTCAATACAACTTTTCACTCAAATTGTTATGCTAAAAAAATTGGTAATGAAAAAAAACAAGCATTTTCACATGGACTCAGACCTTTGAAGCCCACTGTATATGAACATAAAAAGACATTGTGTTGCTAATGATTTGCATATGATCTGTTATCTAAAGGAACTCTGAAGAGGAATCAGTGTTCTCTCTGTTCTTATATGCTCCTGACTGGAATCTCTATATAGGCGATTCAGCAGGTTATCCAGAGAAAATACTTCCAAGACTAACACAGACCAAATGTTCACACAGGACATATGGCTTTATCTTTCTTAAAGAACAGAAGTTTGTGACCTAATGCTTTTGACCTGAGGCGCCATAGTTTAAAGCGACACTTTTTTCCATGGGCTGCTGACCCAAGCTGTGCTGGGCATCTAGAGTTTCAGGAACCAAACTAAGTGGAAGAAAGCAGTCCCTGGTGAAGCTTGTTATGCATGTGAGTCATGCCTGCCTTTGCTATTCCACCCAAAGCTCATTCCTCTACGCTGGGAGTTAGAGGGCATTTGAAGGACTTTAAAAGTGCTGTCTTGGGTAGTGGGATGAGATTTGGTTCTCAAGATTCTTTCTGCATTTTTTGATCAGAAAATGCACCGGGAATGGTCAAACTAAGGCCCCTTCAAACCTGGCATTAACACCCATTTGTATCTAGAAAGTCTGGATATCCTTTGCCTGTATTGCATTTACACCTTGCATGCCAATGTGTTTCCAGTGTGATATACTGGATGAAAAACAGCAGAAAGCAGTCCATGCAAGGTGAATATCAGCGCTTAGATATTATTTGCATGGTTATGTGCACATAACGAAACAACATTAACATGCACAAGTCTTTGACCGCCAATGAATGTGGTTTTATTGAATCCTGGGTGCATTCATATGTTCACTGTGATCACAGGACAGGCAAAGCTTTCTGTTAGTGTAAAACATCTCTAATAAATAAATAAATGCATTTTCCCTTTCTTTCTTATGTATCTGTATTTGATTATGTTTTTTTCAAATGCTTTCTACCACTGAATTTTATCTATTAGGCACTTTTACTTCTCAAATTCTTAATCTGAAATTACTACAAAAGATGAATCTAATTTGATATTGTCAGATTCATCAGACAAATAAATCGTTCTACTTATACTTTGTTGATGTGCACAGTTAATGTCATGTTTAAACAGTGTTGGGGAAAGTTATAGTAAAGTTATAGGAATGTTAAAGTAACGTTAGAATAACGTTATACAAACCAAAAACTAATGTTCAGGGAACATTAGATTAACGTTACAATAACGTTCTGGGAACCAAATATTAATGTTCTGGGAACATTAGATTAACGTTACAATAACGTTCTGGGAACCAAATATTAATGTTCTGGGAACGTTAGAATAACTTTCTGGGAACCAAAAACTAACATTCTGGAAACCTTATAATTACGTTATGAGAATGTTAGAATAACGTTATACAAACCAAAAACTAATGTTTTTGGAACGTTAGATTAATGTTACAATAACGTTCTGGGAACCAAATACTAATGTTCTGGGAATGTTAGATTAACGTTAGAATAATGTCCTGGGAACCAAAACCTAATGTTCTGGAAATGTTATAATTACGTTATGAGAACATTAGAATAACATACAAACGAAAAACGAACGTTCTGGGAATGTTAGATTAACGTTAGGATAATGTTCTGGAAACCAAAAAAACTAACGTTCTAGGGACGTTAAAAAAAAAAAAATTCTTGGCTAAACAAAAACAAACCATAAAAAAAAATCACATTCTGGGAACCAAAAACGAACATTCTGGAAATGTTATAATAACGTTATGAGAATGTTAGAATAATTTTAGACAAACCAAAAACTAATGTTCTGGGAACGTTAGATTAACGTTAGAATAACGTTCTGGGAACCAAAAACTAATGTTCTGGGAACGTTAAGAAAAAGTTCCTGTCTAACCAAAAACAAACCATAAAAAGTAATGTTCTGGGAACCAAAAACTAACATTCTGTAAATGTTATAATAATGTTATGAGAACGTTAGAATAAATTATACAAACCAAAAACTAACGCTCTGGGAACATTAAGAAAACTTTCCTGGCTAAAAAAACAAACAAACCATAAAAACTAACGTTCTGGATACTTTATAATTACATTTTGAGAACATTAGAATAACATTATACAAACAAAAAACGAACTTTCTAGGAACATCCTGGGAACGTTTTGGGAACCAAAAATTGTCAGTTGGGAACCATGTAATAATGTTTTCTAATTTGAGTGGTTTGGGTCGGTTTCTGTGGGAAATACGAGTTTGCCGGCGTTCGTCTTTGCGTCATTACGTCACGTCTGTATACATAAAGAAGGAGTCCCAGCTAGTAGGCTATATCGTGTGTGTGGATGCTGCAGGTGGCAGATCATTTGTAGCCTCTTACAGCAGCTGGAATAATTAAACTTGTCATTTTGATGGCGGCTTGTAATCAAGAGAGTTCAAAATGACAATCGTCATTGACAACAGGTGAATCACCAGTAGTAAAAAGCAAAAGACTTCGGACTGCAGAGTGACTGAAATTAGATTATATTCCAGTTTTAAATGTGCATCTGATTACAGATACGTGGGATTACACTGTATTTATAAAAGATTTGTATTTCAAAGAGAATGAGTTCTAAAGAACATTAAATTGCTTTTTGAGGTTAAGAACAATTTCTTTAGATGAACTTTTTTTTTTTAATTTCTAAGACGAAGCATCTGTAATTCCGAAGTACAGTGAATATCCACACTGGTGCATTGACTGACACATACACCACAAAAAATAAAATTAATCCACGCTGAGGAGCCGTGCCGATGCACAACTCACGTACAGTAAAGATGATAATTCTGCAAATAACTGCAGTTGCAGGTTTTAAACAGAGATGGCGACAAAGAGGCAAAACTTACAGACTGCAGCTTTAAATTTTTATATTGATATTGTTTTGAAGTTTTATTATAGATTATTATTTAATTTATTTCAAATATTTATGAGAAAATGGTACTGGTGGACAAACCAATACCTCCTGATTATTAATCTATCATAAACCAGCATCCACAGAATATAGCTAAAACAGTATACTCACTACAGCTGAGTGTGCTGTCAGTCTGCGTGTAACTGCCCGGGATAGTCCAGAAGCGATGATCCCAGTCAACGACATTACCCACAACATCACAGGTGAGGGCAGACAGCTCAGATAAGAGCATGGCGTAATCCCACAATCGGAAATTATAAATGAAGCCATCCAAATTCTGATCATCCACACTGACTGAGCTTGACCCTTTTCCTGCAAGCTGGAGGATATCCCCACCCCGCAGGGTGTAAACCTGAGAGGTTGAGCAGGTGTTGGCTTTATAGCGGCCTCCAAAGTACACTGCCACATGGCCAGAAGACTTGGTCCAGGTGAGGCAGATGGGCGTCATGCTGGATGTGATATCTGAGCTAGTGAGTATGTCGTTCACAGAACAGTAGGAACCGCCTATGAACAGCTCCATGCCTCTCGTTGTTTTTTCAAATGCCAATATGGATGTCCCAGCAGCATCAGACAAGGTAAAGATGGTCTCTGTGCTCTTCTGGGCTGTGCGGGCGATCTCAAAGCACACAGTAAACGCAGTGAGAACAGGAATGGAGACTGAATTGGACACTCTCACTATACTCTTGCTGCTCTTTGGCATTGTGACCTTCTGGCTCCTCAGTGCCACTGCCACTGCAAGAATGAAAAACCATTAGATCTTAAAACATGACACAAATGAAACTACTTAGTTATTGTGGAATAGAAAACCATTAATTCAAACCACTTTATGATCTCCAAATGGTCTACATTCAAATGTGAATCAACTAATACAGAGTAACTGTTTTATAATACGTTTCATCACATGAGAAAAGAAGAGAAATATTAATGCCTGAAATCATCCAAGATTGTCAGGAACATTATATTAAGAAATCATTCTAAGACAAGCATATTAAACTTCTTCCAAACTGGACAGTCATATTCTTTTGGCCATGTTAAAACACCTCTTTTAAGTCCTATTTGCTGACACATTTCATTTAAATTGGCCGAAGTTTGTGTCTGTTGGCCGGCTCAGTATAAAAACCATGACCAATTCGGAATGGAAAAATACATCTCTTCTTGTACTATTAGATCCCTGCGCTCTATATTGGTGATGCTTTCTGACATAACCAGATGTCTAATGCCATCGAAGGATGAAACACTAAACATTAATGAGCTTAATCTCAAAGGTGCTTCATTTTCAAACTGGGAAGATAATAGAAAATACAGACTCTGTAAAAGCTACTCGGTATTAATGGGTACTTTCACAGCTGTCTGACATCATTACAAAGGTTATTTATTGATGGTTGTTATTTCTTTTGGAGGAGTTTGTGCTGTTTGATTGCAACAAGAGAACAAACTTCTACCTGTCAATTTATGCAGGCACCCTTGTTGCTGGATAATGAGCTACACCTAGAAAAAAGTGTATAGATATCAATTTTATTTTAGTTTTTGCCACAAAAAGATTTATCGCCCTCTATGAACTGAATTGATTCTGTGCTGAAAAAAATACAATGTGTGACTTCACAAACTCTTTCTTTGCTTCAGAAAGTCATGTTAAAGGGTTAGTTCACCCAAAAATGAAAATTCTGTCATTTATTACTCACCCTCATGTCGTTCCACACCCGTAAGACCTTCGTTTATCTTTGGAACACAAATTAAGATATTTTCGAAGAAATCCGTCGGCTCAGTGAGGCCTCCACTGCCAGCAAGTTAACCAATCCGAACCACTGATTCGAAACAAAAGATTCGTAAAGCTTTGAAGCAGTGTTTTGAATAGATATTGTTGAAAAGTTGTTATTTTGCTTTTTTTGGCGCACAAAAAGTATTCTCGTCGCTTTATAACATTAATGTTGAACCACTGTACTCCCATTGGATTTTATCAAAAAAATCTTCATTTGTGTTCCAAAGATGAATGAAGGTCTTACAGGTGTGTAACGACCTGGAACGAATGACAAAATTACATAATTTTCATTTTTGGGTGAACTAACCCTTTAAAATATATATTTTTTTACTTTATACCTCAAATAAATTATTACTGTTATTAAGTAAGCATGCATTAAATTAAACAAAAGTGAACAAAAAAAATCAAATAACTTGTTCTTTTGGAACGTTCTATCACTATATTTTAAGATATATTAAAATAGAAAAGAGTTATTTTAAAATGCAATAATATTTCACAATATTACTGTTTCTACTGCATTTTTGATCAAATAATTGCAGCCTTTGTAAGCATAAGAGACTTCTTTCAAAAACATTCAAAAATTTTACCAAGCCCAAAGGTTGCAACTGTTGAATGGTACTGTACACGTTTTACTATTAACTCTGAGGTGAAAACAGGCTTCCATATGTTTATGAAGAAGAAAAAACCTATTTGCCAACGGGCATGAAATATAAAAGTAGCATTTAATATACATACATATATATATATATATATATATATATATATATATATATAATCTGAAAACAAGCCTTATCATCTTACACAATCAAATGAATAAATTAATCTCTTTTTTTCCCCCTGAAAAACAAGACAAAAAGTTTGATTAAGAAAATGATTTTGAAGGCTGAAAACTCAGACTGAGAGAATGTGAGAAGTGCTGAATAAAAATAATTTAATATGATTAAATGTTTGTGACTGTGGTCATAAGAACACAATGAGATGATACTGACAGAGTGAAAGGCAAAGCAATATGCTGCAGCAGCTGTGATATGAAACAGAGTGGTAAAGTTTAACAATGTAATCTTGATAATGCTGCTGTCTATGAAGTCTGATGTTTATTCACTACATTAAAACATTGTGCTCCAGCTGTCACGCTCGTCTGGAATGATTATCTGGATTTTTTTTTCTTTTTTGAAGCCACAAAACATAATTAATGGCATGCCATAAACCATAACAGGACACAAAGCATAAATTAATACAAATTAATTAACAAAAAGAGTATTTTAATTATAAATTATTACAAAAATATTAAATATTAATCATTTAAATTATCATAAATTATAAACAAATATCTTATAATAAAACAATAGATAAATAAACATGCTGTGCAGAGCTCGCCATGTAATAAACATACCTTGCTTGTAACTGATATGGAAGCCTTTCTTTTGGACACTAAAGTCTGAGTTAAAGGAAACCTCCATCACATTGCCACTGGAGTTGAGAGTTAGTCCATTGGGTGTTAAGCCGCAAAATTTGGCATCACTCGTGCCAGTGCTGATGACGATGCGGTCATAGATGCAGCCGTGTGCTTCCTCGAGTTCAAAATCTAGGAAGGTGATCTGCACTATAAAGCCGGCCGGGGCCTGTATGGTCCACTTGCAGGCCTGACTGGGTGGGTAGTCATTGGGGTAGCAGGGGGAGGTAAAAGAGCCCTGGGAGTCGGTGAGCACCACATTGCAGCTGACGCTACTCTGGCAGCTCTGAGCTACTGCAAGCAAACAGGTCACATGTCACTTTACCTTTCATGGCCGAAGGACAGAGGTATTAGCAGAAGCCAAGGACAGGAGGGAAATCAGATGACAGGAAGATGCGTTTAGACAGTCGACGGGTTAGTGCATCGACAGGACGAGAGGGAAAGAGATATCAGGCCTTGTTGAGATATGCTGAATTACTTTTGGAATCCCGAAGCCATTTTCCCATAAAGACAACATTTGGTAGCCACATGAACGACAACCAAATCCTTTAATGGTTTAGTTCACTCAAAAATGGAAATTCTGTCACCCAGTTTACTCACCCTCATGTCGTTCCAAACCCATAAGACTTTCGTTCATCTTGGAAACACAAATAAAGACATTTTAATGAAATCTGAGAGGTTTCTGTCCCTCCATTGACAGTCTACGCAACTACCACTTTGACGCTTCAAAGCGTTCATAAGGAGATCATAAAAGTAATCCATACAAATTGAGCAGTTTAGTCCAAATTTTCTGAAGAGACACGATCACTTTATATGATGAACAATCTGAATTTATGCTTTTATTCACATATAAACATTTATCAACTCACATGTCAGCTTTGGTAAACGACAGTTCTTGCATGTTTGCTTTACATGTGCGAGAACCAATGAGGTTCATTCTCGTGTGTTACGCAGCATGTTTGAGCTTCTGCAAGAACCAATGAGGTTTGTTCTCACGCATCAAGCAAGTACAGTTGAGCTTCTGTTTATGTTCGCCGATCAATGTTTATATGTGAAAAAAAGCGCCTAAATTCAATCTGTTCGTAATATAAAGCGATCATGTCTCTTCAGAAAATTTGGACTAAACTGCTCAATTCATATAGATTAGTTTTCTCTCTTTATGAAATTTTTAAAGCGTCAAAGTGGTAGTTGCATAGCTGTCAATGGAGGGACAGAAATCTCTCAGATTTCATTAAAAATATCTGTATTTGTGTTTTGAAGATGAACGAAAGTCTTATGGGTTTGGAACGACATGAGGCTGAGTAAATGATGACATTTTTCTTTTTTTTGAGTGAATTAACCCTTTCAACTCTCGGACATAAACACTTCAACACACTGGAAAAAAGACTTGACTCAGAGACAATGGCCTCTGTTCATGCTGTCCTGAACAGCACACAAGCAAAAACCGCAACACTTTTTGGCAAATTGAGCAGGGCTGAGCGATTAAGCTTTCTCAAGATGCAGTGGCTTCCTCAGGACAAGTCTGATGTACGTAAACAAACATTACTGAGGGTTAACCAAAACAAACTAATTTAATTGGTTTACAATGTGTTCTCCAAGTTAATATTTCACAAGATTTTTCCTCTCTGCTGAAAAAACAAGTTTTCCCTTCCAGTAATGATACTGTTGAGAACCAATTGAATTTTCATGCATGAAATTGCAAAAACTCTTTGCATAAAGAAAATTATTCAAGCACAGGCCATAAAAAAGAGTATCCATAGTAGTTGGCTTTAAACTCACAGGTATAGTAATCAAACCTCTGGAGATTTGATGGTTTATACAGATTCCAGGTGGGGAACAATAAAGTTGAAGTATACTTTAATCCTGAGAATTGCTTTCTAACAGAAGAATAAAGGACATCCACCCAAGAAAGGGAAATGATCTTCTGTTTAAGGGGATACAAACTAAACCACAGATTGAGCTATCTTCAGAGACCTGAGTCATTACATGCCTTGTGTTCAGCAGAGTGGACAGTTGATACAGAGGCTGGATTGCAGACCACTTACAATTCAATCCAAACTGCCAAGATGCCAAAACCACACAATTTTCTCCTTTCTGATTCTGTCAGAAGTGGTCAGACTGACTCAAAGCATTCACAGAATCAAAAAATGCCCATTATCAACTACTTTTGCAAATTACGAAATTTGGTATACATTTTTTGGCACAAATGTCATGGCTCTTTCAGTTGTTTGTGATTTACTGGATACGAATTAAGGATAAGGGTTTTTAAAAATATTTTTTTACTTACAATTTCAACATAAAATATTTTAGAGCTTGGCAAAACTAGAAAATGCATATTCATAAAATATATTAAAATGCCCATGGAATTAGAAGAATTTACATGACTTTTCTGCCTCAGATCCAAGTTTTTCAAGACATTGGGAACCCTGGTTCTTCAAAGGAAGCAAAACAGTTGTTAATGTTGTTGTTTTAGCTTATTTTAAAGCTTATTTTAAACCATCTTAAGTATTCTTACGCCTTATTAAGTCGGGCCCAAAACTAAAACGCTCAACAGACTACACTGCAGAAAGTTAAACATTACTGAACTCTAAAAAAGCCATCAGGATACAAATTCCTGATATACACAACTAAATTGGACAAACAATTCTTGCAAAAGTGTTATATGTGCCTCGGGTTGAGTTTTCTGATTGAATAAAACTAACGGATAACTTTTTAATGAAAAAAAAAAAAAAAAACTAGAAAAGACTAGTGCTTGCTTCCCATAGCTCTGTGCCAGCATTCAAGACAAATTTAAATGAAACTAAATAAGTCAAATAAAGGGAAAATATGTAATAAAAATGATTTTTGGAGAGTGACTCTGAATTAAATAAAGTATAACACATTATGTGTTAGGGCTCCAAGGCAAAATTATCCTTGGCTATATCGTTGCTAGTTGTAAAGCATAAAACAATTAAACTAAATAGATTTAAATACATTTTATAACTACCTCATTTTTTATTTCATTTCTCGTGAAAAGCCAGCAGACATTGTACATGCAAACAACACTTTGTAAATGTATAGCAGACCCATTTTATTGAAGTGTAAGCTAAGGTTTCTACACATTTGCATTCTTCTGGTCCCTTCTGGGGGATCAAATACACCACACAAATCAAAATGTCAAACCAGTCTGAAATGGGGTCACTACAAAACCCGCTACAAACAAGGCCCCATCGACACACCTGGGACAGAAAACAGTGGAAAATTCATAATGGTTGTCCAGCAAAAACAAGGAAAAAGGTGAGGGAAAAAAAAAATCATTCTTTCCGCCATCATGCCTGGGGTTTGAACAAGCAAGGAAGGGGATCAGCATTTGACAAGTGGCCTGTGAGTGTTTTGCAGAAAGAGGCTGAAATCACTATTGGATGGAATCACGCTACTGGAATATCCTGCTGTTTTATAGATGTGTGCAAAGCTGTCGGAGTGGGCCACAGTAAAAAGAGGCCCGACCAACTGTGCTACAGAAGCCACAGATCTAACCTGGCAAAGCATGGTGTGCTGCTCAGATCCTGGTTCCCACCCAGGACGGGTTCATCTCAATACTACGTCAGAGGGACCAAAAACGTCACCTGCCTTTTTTAATGATCTTATTCGCACAAACTGTACAAAACAAGACATGGATCACTCCACTCAAATGTCATTTACTTACTAGTGAGCCGGTCATTCTACAATACAGGTACCATTTGTCTCTTTCATATGTAAAAAATGTCTTAAAAACGAATAGCTGGTAACAGCTTTCACTATGTATTGATTATAGATTTTTTTCTAAACATTTCAATGAAATGAATGGAACTTAACTTGTAATGTCAAATGAAACTGTAAAATTGTCAACCCTGTTATCTTTGAATTATATCACACCAGGGCCATATCCACCATAGACATTGAGGTCCCCCTCAATAATTAGAAATGGCCAAATTGTCCCCCCCCATATTTGAAATTCTTGCACTCCAATCAGCAGTGCTCTATGTTGTTAGGGTGATAACATGGTTTAAAAGTTACATTTGTAGTCTGGTCTACCTCAGCTGTCTAACATCTCAAAATGATTGAGATGGCCAATCAAATCAAAGTAGGTGGGGTTTACTGTTCACAGAAGCAGAGCGTGCATTCCAACGCGAAATGTCAGTTTAACGTTGAAAGAGAGTGAGGTAAGATGTAAGTAGCGAAACATTTTATACATGTCAACTGTTTTACGATAGAAATGTTAAACGACAGTAACATCCAGTGATGCAAACTACTCGACTTTTTTCCTCAAATATGGCCATTTTGAATTAAAAATATGCATTAATGTGAGTCATGTAATTCCTAACTGAGTGTGACGAGACAAAAACTTTTTACATTTTTGACATATTAGGCATACAAATAAAAGTACATGTGTACATATTTTAATGCAAATTTTATCAAAATGACTATTTCCCAACTAGAATTAGAACTAGAATTTCCTTCACTGTTATATTTCTTTATGCTTTATAAAAAAAAATTGGTTCTACACATGGTTACGGCCTTGTATCACACATATATTCAAATATATTAATTTAACCTGTGATGTCACAATGCAATTTATTTACATTATTTTTTCTCAAACACTTTAAAGTCGGCATGAAATTTAAAATCGACCCTATTTACTTTGTTAGTGCGCATTACTAGTCTTGTGGTGGCAATTCATCCGTGCAAGTTGATTCACCAAAACAAACAAACAAAAAAAAAGCCCACTTTTCTAGATCCAATCAATTCCCAGCAGGAAAAACAAGCCACGCCCTCTATATTTCTAATTCAATATTCTGTTTCACTTGCGTTAAAAATACGTCACAATACTGAAGTAAAGTTGGTCACAACTTCTGTTTCATGATGAATTTTATAAAAGTAATACTTAAAATCACTTTGTCAAATTGGAAAAGGCACCGGTTTCATTTAATTATTTTCTTGCACTATAGCGATACCCAAAAATAAACTCTTGCAGAGAAATAAATAATAACAACACTTAAGGAAAGTAATAATATGTTACAACAGCAAAGTATAGACTATTTATGTCCTAAATTTTAGTATTTTTCATCATCAGCACTTTGGAAATACAGTTGTAAACTTATTCATGACAGGGCAAAACTAACTAAACAAACAAACAAACAAATAAGCTGCTCATATGATGGGATTTGAGCAGTGTTGTGAAGCGACTGCTGATGAAGTGAAGGTCAATGAAAGAATGCCTGATTATACAGGAGAAAAGAAGAGCTTTGATCTCAAAATGTCCTTTTAGAAGAAGGCCGCTTAGGAAAGATGCCAAAAGATGGAATGTCATATACACGGATCTCAGGCTAAAAAAGACCCGGGAGATTAAAAATAGCCCTTTCAGCAGCGTCACATTTTGTGAAAGCTTTAATCCTGAAGTGTCTCATTTCTCTCACTCTCCTGGCAGTTTACCTGCTGTCTTTGTACCTCAGGTGTGCTGCATTTATCTGCCAAGAGTCAATTAACAGCTCACCCAAAAAATGAAAATCCTGTCATCATTTACTCACCTCTTTGGTGAGTAAATGATGCCTGTATTATTTTCTTTCTTTCTTTCATGAAAAAGAAAAATTAGATGCAAGGCAGAATGTCTAAGCTGTTCTTTTTCAAAATAAATAAATAAATAAATAAACTAAAAAGTATTTAAAGGACAAAATGAAGCATCCTAAATGTATCATGTACAAGTTGTATTCTTATTCATGACAGGGAAAAATAAAATAAAATAAAATAAAAGCACTGTTGTGAAGTGACTTTGTATGGGAAAAAAAACAGCTCGGTCATTCTTCCCAGCATCTCATTTTGTGTTTTATGGAAGGAAGAAAAAAGCAATATAGGTTTGGAATGACATGACAGAGGGTGCTTAAGATCATTTTAGTTTTTGGGGGAACTATTCCTTAATTGAGTCCTTCATTTAAACACGCTGCTCTTGATCAACACCGAGCATCTGTTTTACAAAGAGATTAAACTCTATAAACACACCCATGGCTCCTTGGCTTATGAAGCATAGCAGAAAAATAAAGGTATCCTAGAACAAACACGTGACATGTTGTCTGTGTACATTTGCGGTTTCGGTATGAAAACAAACAACAAAAGCATATTGTGAACTTATGCACAACGGGGTTGTTCCCTCCACGGGCCATAATCACATCTGGTTTTAATGACAAGCTCTTGCACTACTAGGACAGTAAAGATCCTCTGTCTGGAATCTAGAGTCTGTGCGCGTTGTTTACAGAACGAGACAAATCAGATCTAATCAACAAGTTATTTCATCAAGAATTTTCCAAGTTTGAGCAACATTTGATTTAGGCGTGATTTAAATGAGGCCTAGAATGCCTACGAGAGGCGTACCGTCCTCAAATGATGTTCGAAATTGCTCTTGGCCTTCTCCGCACAACATTATTCCGTTATTTGTTTATGCCATGGCTCAAATTAATTGAATTTCGTTGTTTCGAAAGAGTATTAGCTGTCTGTTCTCTTAAAGCGCTTTAGAAATTTCCCAGCATTAAATCTGATCTTTGCTCTAAACCATTTCTGACAGGCATCCAACGACCGTAAACGTTCCTACTTGGACCAATATAACAGTACGGACAAATCAGGCGAGCTGCGGTATGCGACTAATATTAAAAAGACACATGCTTTTCATATGCAGCTCACAAGGAACTTAAATTCAGCAACAGCAGACCGATTAAGGATTCGAGCTGCCAGTTAAGAGCAAATCCATGTTTACTTTGGTGCTGAAATCATTAATAACACGTCCGAATAATAACTCCATCTCAGGGGAAACTGTCGTAGCAGAGATTATGTCAGCTTCACAAAAACAACTACAAATGTTGTGCGTAATGGCTGGCCTACAAACAGAAGCAGGCACGGTACACAGTTTAACCATCCAATGCACACTGAGAGACCACTGCCAGAGCTGGCAATCAGATCTCATGTTTTATTTATAGATTTAGGATTATATGGAGGATCTTTGTTCAACACTAAACTGATTGTGACATTATACACTTTGAGATGTTTTTCATGTATAACGGTTGTGATTTCTAAGCCTACAGATTCAGAATGCAAGGACAAAGACAATAAAAGCATGTTAAAGGTGATTTTAAAAAGCATGATAAAGGTAAAGAGCAAGAAATGTGACAAAATCCAAATGTAAGGAAGCTGAGAGAAAGTTTAAAACATGTACATATATAAAATGAAAAGAGAATTACTGAAATAAGCCAGAAAGCAATTGAAAATATTAAATCATTAAAGAGAGGGGAAAAAAGGTGAATTAATGAGATGGAAGCAATGTTGATTAGCATGATGAGCAATATACATATAAAATCAGTTCAGAATATAACTATGGATTACATTTCTAGATAACACAGTATGTGCATTATAAAATTTTACTTTTATAACTGTAGAGCTCCTTTACCTGTGGTCGAAAAGCAGATCAGCAGCACGAAAACTGTGAGAGCTTTCTGGAACTTCCATCTCCACCACCGACCGCTGATGAGCGAAATCCTGCCAATCAGATTTAACAAATTAAATTTTGAAACAAAACCATAATTTAATTTATTACTTATATGTAATTTTAGTATAGTGTAAATACACAAAAACCACAATTGCATTAGAGGTTTCATTAAATGGCCAGGATCAACTTTTGACGTAACGCATTCGATTTTATTGGCACAAAAAAATGCAAACAGCACCATGAACTGCTGTTGCTTTTTTGGTTTTCTTAGTCACTGACTCTAAACACTTGGCATAAACTTCATGCATAAGCTTTTCTCACTTTCTCTCACACACAGGAGCACAATATCTTTATTCATGCTTCTATAATTTGGGAGAACTTTGAAGGTTTAAATTATGTATTTGTGGCATGGAAACCATTTATTTCTTGTCAGAACAGTGACCGCAGCCATGCAAAAACTGCCCCGTTACATAATGACTAATCACTCTCCCACGTCAGCCATAATAAGTTTGCTGAAAAAGATCACGGACGGTGAGGTTTTCAAAGAGGTACACCACTATTTACAACGCATATCTTGAAATGACAGGAAACTAGATACTGAAAAAAAACCAAAAAAAAACATAAGGGAGCCTTTTATATTCAGTGTGTTATCTATTGAAGTGGACTGTTGCTCTGAAGGAGTTAGAGCAAAGTTCATGCATATAAAATAAAATATCTTAGCTGCTAAAATAAACAGAAGTATAGGCCCTACATTGTAGATATACAAAGCAGTATCCAAAATAAAGAATATGCCAATGCTTAAAACTGCTCTCATTGCTAGAGCAGTTTTCGGAACTTAAATGGATAGTTCACCCAAAAAAGAACACAAATTGAAACACTCATTGAGCTCCAGTGACTTTCTTTGACATTTTTCAAAATATTTTCTTTTGTGTTCCACAAAGTGATAAAGTCAAGAAGAAATAAAGTCATACCGGTTTGGAAGAACATGGGGGTGACTGAATCGCCAAACGATTTTTAACCCTACAATACACAAACTCCAATGTACTTCCATGTTCAAAGAGAGGTAAGGATACTGACATATACGATAAAACCTACAATACATCACATTAAAAGCAACTACTGCACTCTAAAACCTGTTCAGAATGGGTCACTATGTTGGTGCTTGAGATCCACAATAATGGACTTTATGGATTAATGCCCAGGTATCCCTGCTCTCATTCCTTCATACAAAAAGACTGTTCTAGCAGAAGCTACTGTAGTGAAACTATCAGCATCAGTCTTCAACTTTAAAATGGTGCTTCTGAGAACTTTTTATCTCAGACTGATAGCTGCCAAAACAGCAATCCAATGTTTAGGGCTTTACTGGAAAGAGAAGTTGATAAACAACATTCTTAAAAGTAAAGGTTCTTTAATGGTTCTTTGTAGTATAGATTCAGAAAAGAACCCTCTTTTATCTAGAACATGATTTGTTTTATTGGCTGTGGTTCTTTAGAGATAAAAAAAAACAAAAAAAAAAAAAACATTCTTGATGTTTCATCTATGAAAAATATCTCAGAATATTGGTTTCTGAGTTCTGAAGCATCAGAACATAGATGGTTTTCTAAAGAACTAACGAATAAAAAGTTCTTAAAACAGTTCTCCTTCTGCATCAAGCTGTAAAACCTTTTCTGGTTCTAACTAGAAACTTTGGTTTACAAAGAATGTCACACTAATCCATAAAATCAATCTCAGATGAATCAACTACACATATCTGTTGCTTTTCACTATAAAACACATTAAAAATTTTAAACTGGACATCAATAAACAACCCCTGGTCTGACATCTGCTTCCAAGAAGGCGAGTTCTAATGAGCCATTATCCGAAGTTCATGGAAAAAGATGATTCCAGCGGGAGATGATAGCCACTAAAGACCTCATAAGTTATTCTGATGAAGACATTATTTGTTTAATTGACCATCGTTCGTCAGCATTAGGATTAAGGTGATAAATGTCTTCATTATAACAAATGGATGGAAAATTCCCTCCATCTGAGACTGAGTATGTTATAATGAGATTATCGCAATGCTTCATTTGATACTATGGTTAATAACACCTAAGTCTGTAAGCCTTTGTTGCCAAGACTTGGAAGTGTGTGAAGTTACAAGATCCTGTGTGAGGTCCCGAGATCTTGTTTCATTTCAACAACCATTGTCGAAAGATAATGGAGATCTCTATTTGCAGCCCACAGTGCAGTTTGGTGAAGGCAGAATCAGCCAGTAGAACAATGGATAGGGCCCTGAATTCATATTTTATTAAACAACCACAACATGCCATCATTTGCATTCTCTAGTATGCCACAATGGTGGAATAATATCATTAAAAGGGACATGATCCCTTTAAATGAGAAGGAAATCTTATCTAAGAGGAATGTAAGTCAGTCAACACCCTGAAATAAATCATTGTTACAAATCAGAATGTTACTACATTTTTTTCAGCCCTAAATAAACAGTCTCACACCATCTGTGTAAGTTGGAGCAGTTGTCGTCATAGTGATCAGAATTGGGACATTTATTTAGACCATTATATAAAATTCATGTAATACATGACATTATAGAACATATGAATAATGCCCAGAGCGCATATGTAAATACACATGAATGGGGTCAGCGACTCAGGGGACCCTGCAAACAGCATAAAGAACTTGATTCATCATGGCAAAAATGAGTTGGAAAACCAGAAACAGTGCCTTCTGGTATTCTTAAGTCTAAGACTCCAGAAAATCATAATGCAAAATAATAGTAATAATAATAGACATTAATTTACACTTTGGGAATTCTTAAATATAAAACTGTAAAATGAATTACAACATTAAACCTTTAGAAATAACTGAAAGTCATCAAGACTTCAACAGATTTAAATTACCTCACTAACTTCAGAAACGCCACAGCTGTCAGCACTACAGGTAAATTAAATATTCATCATCCACTCATTTTTCTCTGACATGAGCTCATCTCATCTAATGACATAAGAAATTCCACATGAACCTACTTCATTGGTTGTGCCTTAAAATCAAGTAGACAGTCGGGCATCAAATGTCTATGATGCCCAAAAACGCTATATGTGTAGGCAGGCAGCTTACTATAGTTGAGAGACGCAGACTATGAGTGGAAGCTATAATTTAGACGTAGACATTTTAAATACTGTTCAGTTGTTTACAGTTTTATTTGCGGTCATCTAAAAGTCCAATAAGCAATTCATCTGCCCACCAACATTGTAATGCGACACCCATTCTTTTGGGCCATGGATATTTCACGGTTCTAAGTAAAAGCAGTAAGTAAAATGCAAAAATAATATGCACAATACACCAATTACACAAACAAAGGAGATTATGTGAGCTTTCCATTTTAAGTTGATCAACGTTGTCCAAAATAAAAATATAAATAAAACACGCAGCGGTCTCACAGTTTCTAAATTATTATTACGATTATTTTTAGACGACATTTTGAAAATGTCAATCTCTTTTGGTCAAATTCTATTATCACATAAACTATTCAGAGACCTTTATTCCCAGCGAAAGTTAGACAGTGAAAACCAAAATAAGTATTTATTTTAGTTATAGTCCGAATATCCCATTTCACAAAGAAACATGGTAAGTTAAAAAAGTTACTTACATTATTTCATTGAAGCTCGTCTCGTTGAAGAACCATTATATCTCTTCTCCTGTTTGAACAACTTCAGAGAACTTTGAGAGGCAGCCCACCATCAACTTTCACGCGCCACGCCAATGCTTAACAAAGACATATCATCATCGGAGATATTCTTAAACCAAGTGCAATTTCTATTTTTGATAGATGAACCTGTTCTCCGAGCAGACAGATGCTGGGTAAAGCGTTAACAAGAGTTTACTAGACAAAAATGTGCTTGTCCAACCGCTGGAGGCAGTTCTCAAAAGAGCCCCACCCTTCAGTGAGAGAAATCCCGAGGAGACCCCCAAAATAATAAATAAATAAAGAAAACATGAATACTTTGCATTAGTGTTTAAGCATTGTACATGGGATTAAATACGATAATAGCAGCAAATAACAATGTCTAATTAAAAGTAACACATATTTACACACACACACACACACACACACACTTATATTTATACATTTGTATGTGAAGAGAACACACAATTTATAGAGAATATTTTCTATTTTCGAGTGAATATATATAAATATATGTGTGTGTGTGTGTGTGTATATATATATATTGCATATATAGACCTACTTTTGTATATTATGCATAATTTTAAATTTAACCAAACCTAAATTATGTAAATGTTACATTATATACAATTAATCACCATTATATTCAACACTAAGATATGTATAATTACTTATATCTGCAAATAAATATATGCAGTAATAAAGTAAACACTTTAAAACATTTGATTTTTTGTGCTTAAAAAAATACAACTAATTCTGTAATTATATTTCCATCAACAAATGATTATCTTAATAATTTGTTAGAGACCTTATAAAACGACTGTATAAAAGATTTTGTCCTCAGTCACCCATGCTAGCTACTTTGTTTTCAACGTCAGAGAAGATCTGCCAGTTAGATAGTTCCTACAAGTCGGATAACTGTATTTGCATGTACCTCAGATACTTACATTTTAGCATTCAGGTCAAATATCATGCTCTACATAAATTTCAGGTTATGTAGTTATAACCAATTCTTGCTTACCACAAGCCTATGAGCTGATGTACGAATGATAATACTAGACATTTTGTCATAGTTTATTTGGATGATTTCTTTGAATCAGATAACGTGTCTCTGTAGGGGACTGTTAGGTTTTGATCTATTACGGGTGTGAGAACCCATACACAATAACATGGACATTTATTATAGGCTAGCTACATTTATGTTTTGTTTAGTATTGAGATTTACAGCCACAATGACGTTTTATCACCATAACACAGGAACTTGGCTGAAGATTTTAAATGTAAAACAACTAAAGAGCCAGAAATTAGATGTGTATGTTCCTTCCAAATGCTTTGCTGTTCACAAATTACTCATTTATTCTTCTCAATGGCCAATGCAAAACATAGTGAATTTTAATTACAACGCTGAAAAGAGAAAAGAAAGATGAACAGGTTTCTCGATTCCCACAGCACCGATAGCGATCAAGTAATAAACTTTATCTGTGCGCGTCAATGTCAATACCCTTAAACACACTTTAAACAATAAAGAGAGATTACAAAGTCACGAAATCTGAAGAATGTAGTCACTCAGAATTGACAAAATGGTATTGTCAGATGCATTATGGTTTAACCCTCTGTAGTGTCAAATGGATATGCAGTCCTAGATGGATTTTTTTTTTTTTTTCCAGAAGCAATACATTACTTTGTAAATCAGCCAATTAAACCAGAGTACAAAGGAATAAGACAGGTAGGATGGAAAATCCCAGGTGATGTTCATTTGCATCCGCAATGAGGCAGGAAAGGATTCAGGCAAATGCAGATGCATGCAGTGATAGCTCATTCTACTTCCAGATAAGTGCAATGCCCTTTCTATTACACTTCAGGCTAAATAGTGGAGAGAGAGGAAAACAGTGACACTGCTAATTCAACCGCAAGAATCGCAAGTTGGGCAGAAAACAACAGGAACTATCTATTGTAATTAATTGCTTCCTGAATATGCACACTGAACTGACCAAATTCATTCATGCATACGGCTGAACGGGTTTTGCCTAATAATAATAATAAAAAAAATACCCATCACCTTCAGTGCCTTTGAAATGTGCTATCACACACACATTTTAATCTGTGGGAATACTTACTGTGACAGATTCTTACTGTAACTGGCATCTGGAATAATTTGAATATGAACAAAGCATTAATAACAGTGAAGGAGAAAATGACAGTCTTTCTAATTTAATTTAGTCAAACTGTGCAAATGGGTCCAATTGCTTTGGCTTTTTAATTGGCTGATTTAAGGCTGTCTGTACAGAGGCCAGTTAACACTATTATAATCCTCATTAATTTTCTAATTGGATGTGTGCAGTGCTCACTGTTTACATGATGCAATGCATACACCTTATTAAGCAGCATATAAGGACTACATTTAATACTCCAGCGCCAAAAAGTAAAATAAGGAATACTTACGAATGCTCATTTTTCATGAGGATTATTATAAAAAGGAAAAAAAAAAAAAAAAAAAAAAAAAAAAAAAAACAGTCAAATAAGAGTCAAAAAAAGATTTATTGTTGATCATAAGAACACTTTACTAATGGCAGAAAACTGTTAAGTAAACTAACTGCAGAATCCTTCCACCTTAAGCATATACATAGAAGCAAACGGAAAGTAGTAAAGGTAGTTAAAGGGATAGTTCAGCCAAAAATGAAAATTCTGTCATCATTTACTCACCCTCAAGTTGTTCCAAGCCTGTATGAATTTCTTTCTTCTGCTGAACACAAAAGAAGATATTTTGAAGAATGTTGTTAACAAAACAGTTGACGGTAGGCATTGACTTCCATAGCAGGAAAAAAATACTATGGAAGTTAATGGCTACCGTAACTGTCTGGTTACTGACATTCTATAAAATATCTTTGTTTTTAGAAGAAAGAAACTCAAACAGGTTTGGAACAACCTGAGGGTGAGTAAATGACAGAATTTTCATTTTTGGGTGAACTATCCCTTTAAGGGCAAAGTGACTCTAATGCTCATGTTTCAGAGAGCCTGAGGTAAAGATGAGAGTTCTTGTTTAATAGATATCTTGAGACATGCTGTCATGTCCATGCATATCTAACTAAATTGTTGTTAAGCCAGAAAACTCCAAACCATGAATAATGTATTAACTCCTCAGAATTTGAAAAGATCTTTCACATGCACCTGATTTTTTTTTTTTAGTGTCGCATCTTTGTCCCATGAGTCTAGTAATGAAAAGCTATTGACATCCAATATGACTGAAACAGATGTTGTATTGAGTGATGTGGGGGTGTCCTGTGGAGAGTCTCTTTTTGATACAGATGGGGCTGGGGAAATGGCCCTTTTTCAGTTCATCTGGGCCAGATCTCTGATAAAGTGGTTTTAAGGGGGACAGCACAATGGTTTCATTCTTTGCCAGTGGTTAGAAGCTTCAGGGCCTTCTGCAGATTCTGGACGGCAGTGCCCACATCCTCATATTGCAGTGCACTGCCTGCATATTTACAGTACTTCTGAGCCCGAGTAAAGTCTTCTGGTGTGAGCCGCAAGTCTCCTGTAAAGAGCACAAGAAATTATTAGTTTTATTTACTAAGGATGCATTAAATTTCTCAAATGTCAGTAAATACAATTATAATTTTACAAAATATTTATATTTCAAATAAATGTAGTTTGTTTGAACTTTCTATTCATCAAAGAATCCTGGAAAAAAATATATCAGTTTCCAAAAAAATATTAAGCAGCACAATTGTTTTCAACATAGTAGGGCTGTGCGATTTATCATAATTGATATTTCAAATTCGATTTTGGCTTCCAACGATTACGAAAACAGGATAATCAACATAAAACGATTATTGTGCAGCTGCCGCATTCCATCCAGAGCACCTTCCTTTCCTTCACAGTGGTGCGCTTTCGTTCCTCCCTAAGCCAAACGGACGTGTTTGATATTAAAGTGTCATTAAAAGCAAATTATGCCGTGAAAGAGACAATGTTCCCCAGGCATCTTTCTGAGCACGCTCCGAGACGGAGCCAAACACGCATAAGCAAAGTATACTGTGGGCTTCAGTCTCATGCCTCAACGATCAAATAGCCAACACAAAAAAAAAAAAATGCCAAAATGCAGTTTTGGTAGTGTCCTCGTAAACACAGTCGGTTATGTCTTAAGTTAATGTAAAAAGTGACAGCAGCCTAATAAACCTGCAAGCAGTCATTATTGTTAATCAAACAACAAAAGACAAATATAAAAATCACTCACTGCTCTTGAATGAATAACTTTTGTAGTTTTAATAAGGATTAGCCTATATTTAAAAGTATACAGCAGTGATATTTTACATTTGATTACTTTATTCAATTTCTATTGTAGGCTATTACTTATATGAATATCACTGTTAGTACATGTTCCTGAAAAAACCTAAAGCACTGTTTATTTCATTTGTATTTTTGTTCTGTTGTATTTTTATCAGTTTTGTTTGTAATTAGTTTCTTTGTTCTTATTGTATTGCTGACTGTTTGCTTGTCTTCTGTAACTGTTTTGAGGACTTTTTACTTACATTAATTAACCTAGTATTCGTTTTTCCTGAAGTATCGATAATTGTGAAATTTCACTGACATTTTAAATTACTCATATCATGAAATAAGACTTTGATCACTCACCCACCAATAATTGTGTTAAATGTGATTTCAATACTGACCAAAATAATCGTGATTGTGATTTTTGCCATAATCGATCAGGCCTTCTTGAGCACCAAATGAGCATATTAAAATGATTTCTGAAGGATCATGTGACACTGATGACTGGATTAATGATACTGAAAATTCAGCTTTGCCATCACATGAATAAATTACATTTTAAAATATGTTAAAATAGAAAACAGTTATTTTAAATTGTAATATTTCACTTTATTACTGTTTTTATTGTTTTTCGATCAAATAAATGCAGCCATGGCGAGCATAAGAAAATGTTAGAATTTTAGTGTACATTAGTAGTAGTAAAATAATAGTGAATATACAAACGATATAAATATAATATGAGACATACAGATATTACCAGATATTTCCCAGGGGAAAATTCTGCAATGCACCCATTTCACACATGCATGTCTCTCCAGTGCCCAACAGCACATTAAATTATAGGGTGAGTTGAGGTTGGGCTAGTTTATGAATACTTAACTTCAGGCATTTGCCAGTGGGCATTTGAAATATTATAGTCATGGTGCACGAATGCCTTTACCACAATGTAAACTATGCTGGCTCTCACAATGACACTCTGAGTGACAGTTTGAGCTGAATCCATAATGTGGGAACCAAATAATGAACTGGACAGAGACGACCACCATAGCACTTGTGAGCTTTCAAAACAGTTTTAGGTACAGCATTTCTGGGAACCTAAAAAAGATCTCTAGATCCTGTCTCCTCTCCAGTATTAATATTTAACCATAATACATTTTTGTCTCATTCGAAAGCATTGCTTGCACCTCGATTACTAAAGTATACACACAGACTGGGAAGACTATAACCACAGATCTGTCTCAATTCAGATGCTCGATTTCAAGAACATTTCAACAAGTTACTATACTGGTAATGTTAAGACCTTGGTCGACTTTTATTTTGGCTGTAGATGGGGTGAAATGTGGAACAGAAGTTTCTATGGGACACACACTGGTTCATCCTTGTGTCATACATTTACAAATATGATTCTACGTATATGCTGATCAATTAAAAAGAATGCATTATTCATAACCAAAGATGAATTAGAATGAACATTTGAGGACTTGCTTAGAATGTTACTGAAGACTTGATTAGGACTTTAGACTGGTAAGTACAGGTCCTGTTCCGTCAGGATTTGTTTTTTAACTAAGACGCATTTCCCAGTTACACTGTAATGACATGATCCACCTTGGGATTTGTTGTAATTGGTAATAGGTTTGTTATTGTTGGTGCAGGTAGAGCGGTTGTCTCGAGGGCATGTCGGTGTATCAGCTTGTTTGCAGTCTTCTTAATCACTGCCCTGCAAGTATTGATCACTATTAACTACTCTGAGAAATAGGGATTGGATTAGCGTGGGTTGAGAAAAAGGATTAAGTTCATTAAGTTAAGTCTTTTAATTGATTTATAAAAACATAATAAAGCATAAGGTTTCAGAATGATAAAATATCATACACTTAAATCATAGAGCATTAAGGAAAAAGACCTAATCTAACATATACAGTATAGTTAGTTACATATTATCCTATGTTAGTTATCTTATTGACTTAACCAATGTTTACAACCAAATCAGATTTGGTGGTGTTATCGCTAACTAAAATAAAAAATTAGTAATTGAAATAAAACTGAAATAAAATATAAATATTAGATGAAAAAATGTTGCCTTGGCGACTAAATTAAATAAGTTTAAAGTGTCACAGTGTCAGTGAAACTGGATTAAAATAAGTAATCGAAGTTACATGTTTCCAACAAGTGTAGCGCCATCTTGTCCTAGCATAGAATGTGACGTTGGCTTGGATGTCCTACATTAGTTTACATTAGCTACATAGTGATAACACTGACAAATTCTGTCATCATTATTAAAATTATGTATGAAATCAAGTATTAAAATGACTAAAACTATACAAAAATAAACTAAAGCTAAAGAGAAATATAAAAAAAATTACTAAATTACTAAATTACACAATTACTAAAATGCTGACTAAAATTAAAATTAAAAAAATGAAAAAAAAAAAAAAAAAAAAAGAGAAATGGCTCGGTGGTTCTATGCTCAGATAAAACCTAAAATATTAATATTTTGAACTAGATTTTTATAAGTACTATTTATTAAAATGATTTAGTAATAAATAATACTAAATTCCCCCCATTTTCTCTCGTTCTGCAAAAAAAAAAGTTTTTGTTTCTTGAAAAGTTTCTAATCCCTGGTTTCAAGAATGATCTCCGACTCTTGGAGGACGACCCCTACAAAAAACACCTCACCTTCAGAGCCATTTTTCAAATCCCCAATTACTGTCTTATGAGGCACAGACTTTCCCTTCAAACCAATTAGACAATGTCATGGTCGATCTGTTGTCACGGAAAGACCTTGACGGTTGAGAGAGGACGAGAAATGCAATTTGCGGTATGACATTGCAAACTTTTCATATTGATGTTGTAGATTTTTTTTGGAATGTGGTTATGCAATATTAATAATGACTAATATTTATGTGTTGTCTTCCTTGTTTGTCCCTGTCTGTGCACCGGTTTTGATAGCAGACATACTTAAATTAGCCAAAACAATATCAAATGATACTCTGTTGTCAATGTATACATGACTGGTTGGGCTAGAAAAGCACCTTTTGTTGTCTCAAATTTGTTACTGGACAAATTGTGTCTTGCACTGCAAATCTCTCAATCTGCTCTATTTCTGGCAATTGCAACAATAAAGCCCAGTCATGGTATATGAATGACCTCACTCATTAGCCAAATTATTTAATTGGCAGACTGAATACCAACACTAGCTTTGGACACAATCAGCATTAATTCTTATTAAAGGCGCATTCCAGTGACGCAGTGGATGGTAGTGAGGGAAAGTCATTTTGAGCTTCGTCTGTGGCCGCTCCCACCTACCATGGAAAGCCAAAACCGTGAATCTGCTTTCCATAAAGCCTTAATTTATTTAGAAAAGCCAGTGCAATGTCTGATTTTTCCTCTGGCATTATGAGCAGAAAATGAAATCCATCATTTCGGTGAAATGACATTCTATCCTTTCTGTCACGATTATTTGCTGGGTTCAGTGAGATTGGATTTTCAGTAAAGAGTCGTCGTCGTCTTCACACAAAAAGCTTACCTTCCTGGGTCTTGTTTAGAAGTGAAGGATCAACCACCGGCATAGCACGTGGAACAGGCACTGGTTTGACAGGCTGTGCTGCTCCAAAAGAAGAGAAAAAGTCCATTAGATCATAAACAAATGCACTTTTGCATTTGCAATCATGGCTGATAGGATGTTGAAAAACTGCAATGGATGAATTAACTAGTCCACCACTGTAATTGATTTAGAGCTAACAGCTATGGCTGAGCATGATCTTTCCTAGCAAAAAAAAGAACAAAAGCTACATTTTATTTGAAAAAAAAGTTCAATTCCGTTTCATCTAAAGAGTCCGAGGGCTGACATGAAGTCAAACACACAAGCAAGGTAATGCATGATCACATTAAGTGGCTGCACTTCTGGGGTGCCATGTTGCAGATTAGTCATTTCCGTGTCTGGAATCTGAGGTACTAATCACAGTTACCAGGGGAAAAATGCCCCTCATGAGGACCCTCAGCCTGCCTTTTTACTCTTTAAAAGGAAAACAGGAAACCTGAATGGGAAATATAAAAGCAAACTACAGCTCTGTCCCAACCCTCTAAGTAGTACTAATGAACCTGTATATTTGAGTCAAGGGATTAGAGTTGTTATTGAATGACAATCAGTGTTACAGTGATTCATTCTGTCATCTTCTGCTGCTTTGCTCACACAAATACACTAGTCAACATTTGAAGTGGATCAAAACCTTTCATCAAAGTTGTCCTAAAACCTTTTTCTTAGGACAACTTTTATGAACTTTTTTGATCCACTCAAATATTAAATACTGTATTTTAAAGTTAGTTATCAAATGCATGGCTATCCATAAACAAGTTACAGCCCTTGAAATAAAAACATAATTTCTACAATAAGTGCACTACTGTTTAAAAGTTTGGGGTTGATATGACTTTGTTTTTTTAGAAGAATTTTCTTGCATTAATTTGATCAATAATCCAGTAAAAACAGTCATATTGTGAAATATTATTACAGTTTAAAATAACTTTTCCATTTTAATGATTGTAATTTATTCATGTGATGACACAGCTGGATTTTCAGCATCATTACTCCATTCTTCAGTCACATGATTCTTCAGAAATAGTTCTTATATATTGATTTGGTGCTCAAGAAATATTTCTTCTTATTATAACTGTTGAAAACAGATGTGTTGCTTAATATTTGTTGTGGCAATTTTTTTCCAGGATTTTTTGATGAATAGAAAGTTCAAAAGAACAGCTAATTCTTTTGTAAGAAATCAATTTAATGCATCTATTGTGAATAAAAGTATTAATTTCTTCAAAAAAAAAAAAAAAAAAAAAAAAAAAGGTTACCCCCAAACTTTTGAACAGTAGTGTACACTGGAATCTTGTCAGATGGTTGTAAAGTACTAATTCCACTGAAGCTCAGCTTGCTTACCTTCTGGATGGGGAATATCTGCAGGTGTATTGGCTGGGGCGTGTGACCCAGGAGGTATCTGAATATTACTGAAATTGGATGCTGGGGGTTGGTTTGATGGATGGCCGTGGAAAGAAGGCTGGGATTGGGGTGGATCGTAAGGTGCTTGTGAAGGACCACCACCCTCAGCGCCAAATTCATCATCTAAAGTAAACAGAAAAAAACAAGCGAATATGTTCATGCAAACAGCACTGCGATCTGTCAACATTAAGCTTGTTGTGAAAGTGCCCATAAAGTTTGACTTTAAAAAAAAAAAAAAAAACATTGTACTGATAAAACGAATGAAGTTTTCCTTCCTAGAGTCATTTTTCCACAACTAATGGAGCTCTGAACAGTCTGCTGCCAGTACTAATCAGGCTTTTCTGTTTTCTCACATTATCCCATTCAGTGCTGAAAAGATGCCTGTGTTCACAGCATTGTCTTGCATAATTTTACCATGAATACAAATCGTGGAACAAATGAGTCTCATTGCCAGTCAAACCTTTGATGAAGTGGTTTCAATCTGAAAGAACCAAGACAATTTCCTGTAACTAAGGAAATATTTGGCAGCACAGTGAAATAAACACTACTTAAAACTACATGAAATTCGGACATGTGGAATTTTATCATACAAGTGAACTTTTAATGTGATCTGATTTGAGTTTGACACTTTTTCCCCCTCAAAACCTTGGAATAAGTTGATGAGAACAGTCATGACACAGAATAAATTTCAATCAACTGCGAGCTGAACCCTAAGACACCCCAAAATGAGTGATGAATATAAATAAATAGAACAAGAAAAAAGCAAGAAATTTCAATAAACTGTGGCAGGTTCTTCCATTTGAAATTTAACATCAATCCCACATTCATAATGTTTCTACAGCCCCTGGGCAGATTCAATTTCGCAAAAATATTATATAACAGTAAAACACAGTTTAGAGGTTAGCACGATATATATTTGCCTGCATCAGCAACATTTAATAACAAGGTAAAACTTCAATATAACATTTCATCACTAGGAACAAGTAAATAAAGCATATGAAAAACACATGTCCAAATTTGGTTGATTTAAACATGCTTTTTTGATGACTTTCCTTTCCCCAGACACGTGTCAGGGGGTTTATTTTCATAATATTTGGTGAAATAATAAGGGTGGGGCAAGTCAAATAAACATTATGCTCTTATGAAAATATGGCCTTCATATGGTTTCTGTGCAGTGGGCCTTGATCAGACACAGATCAGGGGGATTCCTGGTCAATCCTGGAGAAGAGTTTTGTTCTCTGAGCGATGCTGCAGGCAGAAGAGGAATTGTGAATAAGGCCATAAGCTGGCAGACTATGACCGTGAAAGTCTATACTCAAGATAGCTTTGTACTGCTATAGTGAAAAGAGAGGTTGTGATTACAGAATGATAGCACCACAAAAAAGCCATCCCTTCTGTTCTCAAGAGCAATAATCCACAGAGGGGCTGGATGAAGAGCTGAGCTATGCATAAACAAGATGTAGCTCTGCAGAGTATTCTGAACACCTGAATATATATCATGCTTTCCCTAAGAGCAATGGGGGAAATAAATACCATGTATAACATAAACTGCACAGCACATAGAAAATTAATGTTCAATTTGTCTATGTGAGTAATCCACATATAACTCAACCAAGCACCTGATCTTCTCTAAAAAGATTGTTGAGCCCTATGGACCTGGACTAAAGGTCAACTGCGGTCTAACAAATCAGCACGGAAAGAAAAGGCTACTTTAACAAAAATGATACAGTAAATAAGCTGATTTATTTTGCTAGTAGTTGTTGCTGAACTTTGATCAATGTGACTGGTTTTGGAAGGCTACTTGAGTACTTTAAAGGATTAGTTCACTTTCAAATTAAATTTTCCTGATAATTTACTCACCCCCATGTCATCCAAGATGTCCATGTCCTTCTTTCTTCAGTCGAAAAGAAATTAATTTTTTTCCTATTCAAATTACGGAACGAACGCGGCGGCCAGTTCCGTTTTTTACGTAAGTTGAATAGGGAAGGTGTAGGACATACAGCGTAAGCTTTTTGAAGAATACGGAAGGCGGTCTGGCAGAAGCACTTGTAAGGCGATCATTTGTTTATAAAGCATATACATTTTTTTTTTTTTTTTGGAAAATGACTGATCGTTTCGCTAGATAAGATCCTTATTCCTCGTCTGGTATCGTTTAAAGCCCTTTGAAGCTGCACTGAAACTGCAATTTTGATCTTTAACCATTTGTGGTCTATTGAAGTCTACTATAAGGAGAATAATCCTGGAATGTTTTCATCGAAAACCTTAATTTCTTTTCGACTGAAGAAAGAAGGACACGGACATCTTGGATGACATGGGGGTGAGTAAATTATCAGAAAATTTTAATTTAAATTAAATTTTAATTTAAACGCCAATCGATAACATAGAACCTACCTTTCACTACCCAAAAAGATCGATCCGTTAAACTTATTTTAAAACTCTATTAAAGTTCTCAATAATGAAGACACTGCGAACTCCAAAAGGCCTTTGTTTATACTGCAAGTAGGGAGGTGATGGAGTGGGAACCAACATTGGCTTTAGCACACTATGGATTCGTAAAAAGTCAACATGAGGCTTAAGGGAAGCTCTCTCTGCCAATAGGTCTCTTTATTTATTATTGATCTGCGCTAATAGCTGATTTATGAAAAATTTTAAAGGGTGTGCTCAACCAAACTCTACTGCTGCTGGCCAAAAATTGTGACCTACATTACACTTAAGAAAAATGTATTCTGTGCTAATTAGTGATAGGGAGGGAATGGATAAATTGTGAACAGATGGTATTGTTTAAGAAAAAAATCTTTTGTAGAATTGTAACATGCATGTAACATTTGAGTAAATACTGCAATGGGGGAGATGTTGTAATAATAAAAACTAGCAGCAATCAGAACTGTTATGGGTGATTTCATTTTAGCAAGACAAAAATGGGTTCATTATAAGGAATAATTAAATTTGCAGCATGTCCAAATCACGTTTTGCAATCAGTCATGCTACGTAAAATTAAAACATTATACATAATCATACTGTACATGCATACATATGGTCATGCCTGCTATATTTGTCTCAATTTAGGCTAAACTTGGTTATATAATCTACTTAATGCAAACCAATTCAAATAGAGCAATCCACAGATTCACATGAAAACTACAAGAGAGACATGTAGACAATGATTTCAGCATGTCTACAGCATGTTGTTCACTGACTTTTTAAACGTCTCATTTTTTCCAAGCTGTACTTGTCCTGACACCGGAGCCCATTTCTGTTTGACCTTAATTTCTCAACGGGCTAAAGTAAAGAGACCTTTACTTTCCATGGAGTCATGGCACGGGTGCAAAGTCTGCTCCAGGAAACGAACAGCTACTGGTGTAAACACTGTAGATGAGTCTTAGGAATAGTATACTAATTGAGAAAGTTGTTACAGATCAGTTTTCTTTCCTTCAAATAAGCCTTTTTCCCATGCCCCGGGGCGCGCTTGCCGTGCATATATTCCCGTAAGTTGGAAAGGCAAACTCGGCGAGGAGACAATACCACTAGTATGGTTCTCAAAGGAATATTCCAAGTTAAGTTCAAGCGGCAGATGTGGCAAAATTTTGATAACCACAAAAATTAATTTTCACTCGTCCATCCTTTATATATATATAAAATTTTACTTAAAGCTTGTATGCATAATACATTATAAAAGTATTTTTAATTGCATGGTCTCATGAATAATTGTAACAGCTATAATACATTATAATACTTCTCTATTCATTGTCACACCAGTAACACTTTACAATAAGGTCTCAATTGTTAACATTAGTTATTGTATTAACTAACATTATGTTAGTTAACTAATGGATAATTTCATTAGTCAACATTAGTTAACTAATGAAATGATCCATTAGTTAACTAACATTAATTTTTCAACATTATTGAAACCTTATTATAAAGTGTTACAAACATGACAAACCACCAATTTGCAAATTTGCAAAGTACTATAATGCATTTTAACTTTGGTTTAAATTATTTATGAGAAGATACACAATGCATTATAACATACAATATGAATCCCTTTATAATGCTTTATACATAAAGGCTTTAATTGTTACCTGTAAACCCAAATTATCCCTTTAACAGCAAAACTGAACAAATTAAATGTTAATATAAAACATCAAAACAACCTAATTGTAAACCACAATTAACTACATTAGTTAACATGGACTAAAAATGAACAATACTTATACAGGATTTATTAATCTTCTTAGTTCATGTTAATTTCAATATTTAGTAACACATTATTAAATCAAAAGTTGTATTTGTTAACATTAGTTACTGAGAACTAACAATGAACAGTTTTATTTTTATTAACTAAAGTTAAGAAAGATTAATAAATACTGTAACAAATGTACAGCTCATTGTTAGTTAATGTTAGTTACTACATTAATGTTAACAAATGAGACCTTAATGTACAGTGTTAGCATCATAATCATAAACACACTGGTTTGTAGCACAAATACTTTTACCGCTTACTGCACTTTATTATTCTTCTAGTTATTTACCTATTGCAGCGATATGAATTGGAATTCTTGCACATTCAAAGAAAACAGTTTAGTTCTGCTTTGCAAAATAAGGTGGATCACATGCCCCGAAAGTGCTAGTTGTCATACTGGGATCCCACATGCACAGGAAGAACTTGATTAACTGCTGAGGACAATAGCAAACGAACAGTTAATCAGCTGACCCAATGCAGGTCTGACCTCAAACAAGGTGTGGTGTTTGTTATACAGCACATAAACATCTTGGCATATAGTTACAATAGATTTTCTAGTTGACCTCCTTGGAAAAGACAATTTGACAGACACATGGAATGAGATACTGTGATAAGGTGCTTAAACTCAGCAAGGCAAAAAGCATGCTATCATTTCCCTTTTGGCAATGCTGCACATTAGTGGGAATAACCAAGCATGAGGTCACTACTTAACAGGGGCCCAGCTGCTAGAGGTAAAGCTTAAGAAATACAATTTAAATACCATTATAACATGAAGAAAACACTTGTTATAGGAGCTTTAACAACAGTTAAAAATAAAACAGCGCAGAATAAAAATCCGTGCTGATACATTATATGACAGTATGTCACATACTACAGAAACATACTGTGCATGCATGTGTATGTCCCAACGGCTCAGTCTACAGATGACTTCATCTCTGACATGAGCAGGTCAGGTCAAAAGCAGCACGCCCAGCAGATGTGGAGAGAAAAGTGATCTAACTAAACCCCACCGCCAAGCACTACTTTGACCTGCACATGAAGGAGAAAAATTATTTTCAAACAACCATCTTAAATACATTATCTTGCAGTCAAACGTTCACATCTTTCACATCATCTCTAAACAAGATGCGCTTTTACCATGATACCGCAACCATATAGTTGGTGATAATATTACACCGGTTTAAACTAAGAGACAACCAAAGGCAAACCAAGAGGCATCAGATGGACTCTCCTCTCAACACAGGAAGATCTTGATTTTGCTGACGACCTGGTGCTGCTTTCACATACTCACCAGCACATGCAGGAGAAAACATCTCGTCTTAGCACCTACGCACACTGAACAACCCCCAAGCCCTCACCAGTCCAAGTAGAAGGAACATATCTACCCACAACTGGGGAGTTTATTTACCTGGGCAGCACCGTTTGACACACGGAGGAGCAGGCAGTGACGTCAAGAACCGTCTCAGCAAAGCCAGAAACACATTTAGTATGTTGAACAATGTGTGAAAGTCCTCACATTATAGAACCCACACTTAACTGAGACTGCACCAGAGCTGCATCCTTTCCACCCTACTTTATGGCTCTGAATGTTAGAGAATGACAGAGAACGACTTTGGAAACCATCATCATGAGAAGGCGATGGATCCATTGGACACGTCATCCAGAGGGAACAAGATGTCATCGCCTGGGACACCCTCTTCTGGACACCAGAGGGTAAACGAAAGAGAGGAAGACCCAAGTTCCCACTGGGAAGTTCAATAGGAAGACCCAATGAACAGTGGAAGCAGAACTGAAGGCACTGAACTACACCTGGGATATCATTCAGAAGCTGGCCCAAAACAGACAGCAGTGGCAAACCTTTGTTGTTGCCCTACATGCCACTGAGCATAAGGGGGAAACTAAACTGAAGAGGTTCAAAATTTTGTTAAATAACTGCAAAAGGTGTTCACAAATGTCTGGACTCATATTTCAATTTGCATATTCTAATTATAAATATGCTAGTATATTCCAGGCCTATTTAACTTGAATTCAACCTGCTTAAAAAAAAAAAAAAAAAAAAAAAAAAAAAAAAGAAAGTTCAGTGGCCCGTTTGAGATTGCTAGTTTTTTCGCTTCACTACATTTCTCCACAACTTCTTTCCTTGCTGTGAAAATGTGTCACTGCATGAACACTGTGGAGAACGTGTGTCAGCTGTCAATCATTCAGTTCTAAAACCAGTGGAGCATTTTTTACAGTCTCCTGGAATCATTCAAACTGAAAAAAGACAAAAACCACCAGTTCCAAGTAGAATGAAAAATACTTGTTCCAACCTGTGAGTTTATTATGCAATCAAAACTATAGCAAAACAGAAAGAGCACAATGTGAAGAGGCACTATTAAATAGACGCACAGAACTTGTATCCGTCTGATTTCTTCTCTCTATTATGGACAAATTTTGAAAACCAGTTTACTGTATTTTTTCTGAATTTCCTCCTAGGTGGGAATCTTTCTCATGAATAATACAAAATGTTATAAAAGAAACTAAGAAAGCGATAAAATGTTTTATTTTTATAACATAACTGTTCTGCTGATTTCATTCACAAAATATTCTAGCTCGGGCTTGCCCCAATGATTGTTTCATTTGGCCCACTTCTTGATGAAGTTGAATAGCCCTGCTATATGCTATTGGCACAGCCGTGGTGTTCTACGTCTGGTGATCATTTATTTAAATAAAGTTTCAAGAGGAAATGGGTTTGGTATTGCTATTGTGTAAACACTTTCTTTAAGAGGATAGAATGACCTTTCCTTTCCAAATGTCCAAATCCAAACCTTTGGCTTGTGTAACTCAATACAAAATGAATGAATTAACCATTCCAATTGTTTTTTTTATAGTGGAACATAAGCGACATATTAAACAATAATCAATCTATTTGTGTTCTGTGAATTTATTAAATTACTATAACATCCTTTTTTCTTTTTTTGGTTGAATGTAATGTCCTAAACACTGGCTACAGGTCATCCACAATTAAATTAAGAGATGCACAATTATGCTGAAAGGTCAGAAAAAGAGAAATAAAATATTTAGATGTCTTACACACAAATGTATTGAGAAATGAATTGCTGCCACCACAATGAAACTTCCTATTACTGTTTGACATTCTTTTCTTAGTCCTCCTATAAACCCATTTAGGTACTTCTGACATACTTTATCTTTTTTTATTTATTTATTTATTTTTTTAAATCAATTTAATCAACAACGTTTTGTTTACAAGGTACTATATTACATTTATTTTCTATAACATTTTTAAAGAGACATTTCAATTCTGACTCTGTGTAACCCTAACTTGACATAATGCTTCAGCCCTTTCCTTCCTAATGACTATCCTTGACTGTGAAATAGTTAGGCTACTCAACAGTGAATAATTTTCACACTATTAAAAGGGGTGGCAACCCTGATCCACTCTGTGATTGTTAAAATAATGACTACATAAATAGAAGCCTGTGCTGACTCGCAGGGGGAGGGTCACTGGGCAGGTCGTCATCTCCTGTGTTCTTCAGGACTTTGATAAGGCACACAATGTGCTAACATTTACTGACTCCGAAACAACAGACTAGCATGGAGAAAGCCACTCAGTAATCCTGAAGGAAAGCCCCCCAGCTGGTTTGTATTTTGTTAAGGGGAGTCACAGGATCATTCTGGGGGAGCAGATATAATATCAGCACTTACCATATGCTTCCCCCTCCATTCCAATAGGACCGGGCTGCGGAGTCTCACCATTCTTCAGGCAGTTGTGGATATAGGCTGCCTTCCACTTTGCATACTTCCTGTGTTGGATGTTCTGGAAAGTAGAGAAAAGGGGAGAGTCAATCAGTGAATTATTAAGATAAGAAATGTTCAATTAATGAACTTTCTCTGCAAAACAATAGGTGATAAAAGGAGCAGATCTGATTTATTAGGATTTTGGCTGGATGTGACCCGGATAACACTTGAGTGATGAATGATTCACTCATGACTATGATTACGGTACATTCACTTATAAATGTCAGTTTAATGACTGATGTTCTGCATTGTTGTCAAATAAAGCAATAAAACATGAGAAGCTCAAGCTGTGCATTAAAACTAATTTGATGTCAGTTAAGGGCTGCAAAATTCCTTGAATGGCTTATGCAATACATTAAAAGACACCAATATTTATTAAATAACCAAATCTGGGGTTTTCAAACTTTTTGTCAAGTACCCCCAAATATGATGACACCCCCTTGTAAAGTCAAGTCTCCTTTATTTATATAGATTAAAACAATACAGATTGTTTCAAAGCAACTTTACAGTGATAACCAGAAAAATAACAGAATCGGTGATGCAAATTAAATTAAATTCAGCTGTAAAGCAGCTCTAAAAAAAGACATTAGTGTCATTATTCAGCTGAAGTCAGTTCATTTTATGAAACAAATTATGAAAAAGTCAAATCAGCAGTTTTGTTCTCATCCAATAGTGTCAGTGCAGTCAAATCAATATTACTGAATTAAGTAAATTGTTTTCTTTTTTAATAAATTTAAAAATGTAATTTATTCCTGTGATGACAAAGCTGAATTTTCAGCATCACTCCAGTCTCAGTGTCACATGATCCTTCAGAAATCATTTTTGATTATTATTATCAATAGTAATGTATCTGTCACACCACGTTAAAGACCGCCAAAACAGTATTTATTGTTTGAATTTCATAAAAAAAAATAAAAAAAAAAGCCCAAAGAATTTGACTTTGTTTATATCAAAAGTAAAGCACAAAACTTATAGTGATTTAATGAGTGGGATACGCTCTACAATGCTCAGCAAGATCGTTTCTCGGGATTTAAGAATCGATATTGATTCATAAAAATGATTGGCGATTAAAATCGATAGAAATCCATATTTTTACCTAGCCCTAATAACAGCTATTTTTACATAAGGACCATTCTTTCACAAAGTGAAAAACGAATGCAATGCATTCAGCATATTATTCATATAAGAGCTGTAATTATTGAATTTGTACAGTAAAATGTGTTTTTTTGTTGTTGTTTTTTAAAAAGATGATGACTTTAGAGTGTATCGACTTTATTTTCAATGCTCTGAAGTGTGCTCAAACATGTAATTACACCACCAACTCACATCCATTAAAAGGGTTTTGCAGACTCTTGAAGCACTTTCACATCTCAACTTCTACTTTTACATACATCAGTACTGGGTCCTCTTAAGTCTAGCACTAAAAAGTTCCCTTTCCTCATGTAATTTAATATAGCACACAACTCCTTGTGGCATTGTCAGACAGAAACAGCACAGTAATGGAGGGCGATTCTGAGAGCTCATTGTTGAAACAGTCAGTCCACTCTACAGTAAGGAAAATGTCTGGCCCTTAGGGAGCAAAGAACACTCAATGAAACATTGTCCATCTTCGGACACAGGCCACTTCCCCTCTGTATAAAAGAGACATCTGCGGCCATGGCGACCAGTAGGGATGGTCTAATAGGCACACTGGAAATACACAGATTCAACTGGTGGATTAGCAACACTTTCCAGGCCCAATTTTGCCAAGAATTGGCCTCTCAAAACCTCTGTGTACATTGAGACTGGTGAGGCGTTGTCAGTCCTTGGGCTCACTTTTATAGTTTCCCATTAATTTCCACGTTTTCATGTTTTTGTAGCCGTTTTCAGATTTGAACACGAGAACATGGCTCTAATGACGTATTTGATTCCATTAGACGTTTTCACGTTCCACTAAATTAGGCGAGCTTGTGTCTGTGCCATCAAAAACGGGGACTGTGTCAAGAAACACATCTCAGGCCCATATTTATGTCCCTTCAACACAAAACTTTGTCATACTAGCCTTGGCGTCAAAATATAGACCTACTCGGTTGAAAATGTAGGGGACAAAAAGTGACTCACCTCTTCTGATAATTCGCCAAAGACAGTCAACACATCAAACAGAAGACTTGAGGTGTAGAAGGACTTGATCATATTTCTGTGATCAAAAACAAATTAAACTGTTAACACAGCAATGCAGTCATTTAGTTTCTCAGAGTACTTCTTTTCACTAAAATTAAGCCAGTTGTAGGTCTCATAAAGCAGATGTGTAAAACAAAGATCTTACACACACACTACCATTCAAAAGTTTGGGGTCTGACCCCAAAGTTGCTTTCTAGCTTAAATGTCAATTACCAAAGACATATTTAGTTAGGCGTTTTTTAATTTCCTATGAACACTTATGCAATGACCCCATATGTCAATCTCCCTATCACCATCCTGGGACAGATTAATCATAGTCGCACTTCTGCTGTAGTGAAACATGCCGCCGTCCAAACTTCCTAGAACATTGGTTCTCAACTGGTTTGGCCATGAGACCCACATTTTTCCATGGTCATTAAGCCGCAACCTAATTTTATTTATTTATTTTTTGGGGGGGGGGAATTTACCATAATTTCTAATATAATATATAATTTGGCAATAAGAATGATAATAAATTTGCTTTTTCACAAAAATGGTTGACACACACACATAAATACCGTCCCACTTTACTTAACATACACATAAATTGTAAGAATATGATGAATAAACAGTAGGCCTATAAGGTGAGGCTTATTGAAATTGCAATTGAAGAGTACGCACTACGATCACAGTATAATGGCTGACAGAACAAGATGGTTCTTTTTTCTAAGGTGAGAAACTTTTTATTTCGTAACAAGTTACTTAAGGCATGCCGCTCTGGTCACTGTGAGAAAAATCTCATTCCCTCTTTAGAATAAAACCTTTAGGGTTAGGATTATACATTCATGTTCAAGAAAACTTAAAGGAACTTGCTGACAATACCGGCATTGTTTTTCCAGAATGAGAATAAATGTCGTGAACTACAGTACCTTTTATAAGTAAAACCATAAAGTACACAATGATTCACCTTTTGCACTGTTTGAACAAACCCCAAGTATGAATACATCCTGAAAAGTGGCCTCTGGACAGGGAGTGTATGCAGGTCTGACAGCTTCCTATGGTAAGACTGATCTTCACTCTAAACCTCATCAGCAGGATGAGGACAAAGAGCATAAGGGCAAATGTGGCACGAAATGCCAAAGTTGATCCATTTCAGAATGTATTTTGAGACCTTAGAGGGAATGTTGTATCAGCATAAGACTTTGTTAGCAATCCACATAGAGGTATTTCCTGTGCGATTGCATCGCGTACAAAGTTCCTACGTCTACGACAACATCCTGAAGCTTATTTCTGAGTTTTTTTTTCTTCTAGGTGAACATTTTACAGAAGTGTACTCAGGTTTATCTACCTACAACAAAACTAACAATCACTTTAAATACCTTGGGTAGTGCCAGTCGGTATGACCTGAGGCCTGAGTCACTGCCAGGTATTCAGCTCCTGGACCCTTTACCAGCATTGCACTGCCTATGACGTCACTGTCCACAACAGCTTCATTATACTGCTGTGACCTGTAACGCAACACCTGGCTAATCCATGCCGTCTCACTCCCAGGCAACCACCTTGTACAGAGCCAGCTTTGTTGCTAATTTTAGCCTGCTACTCACTCGCTATATGTGCATTAGTGACAGTGGGATTATTTTGTGTCATGGTTCGGTGAAAGGAAACTTCAATTAAGGTGTGCCCATTTAAAATCCTATGTCTAAACATTAAGGGGATGAAAAGGCCAACTAATCCAACCTGCACCTTGACTTACTTGTGGAAACGTCCTGATCGATCTTCATTGTCTGCATAGAGGAACATTTTTATAGCGTAATTCTCAACATGGGCATTGCCAACTATTTCCTGCGAGATGGATTCATTGTCGCTGAGCTCCTTCTTCATCTGAAACACAAAGAACCACTCAAAAGTTAGTTTTTCATGGGCAGCACTGATGCCAATGCTAATACAATCTAAAGTGCTATGCAAATGTGGTCATATTAGCATGTTTTAGCATGAGCAATACTGTAAAGAGTGTTTACGGCACCATTTATGACAGACTTTAGATGATTACTCTCTAAAGCTCTGGTTTCCATAGCATGACTTGTTAATTCCTGAGACGCATCAGCCACTTTGATTCCACTCCAGAAGGCTCGTGTAATTAATATTTTGTTGCAAAAGAGGGTCCCTCTGGAGAGTTGCCCACGCGCAATTAGTGGACTCATTCACCCAGCTATTATTATGATCCTTTCAGCGACACCAGGCTAATGAATTTGTAGCCTCACAATTCACAGAAAACAGTTAAAATGTAACAGACAATGACATTGCGTGGACTAATGTAGGCTCATGCTGTCCTCACTTCTAATAATACTGAGACAGAAACCGAATCCAAAAATATCCATTTGTTTTCCTGGCCTGAGTTTTCAACAAGACTTGTCTTCATGGACTTCATCCTTCTCCATGTTGGTACATTGACAATAAATGTGCTGTAGCTTCATTTAAAATAAATTTTATACTGTGATTACATAAAGACTGTTCTAAAGGTGGTCCTCTAAATTTCGACATCAAATGGAATTGCAGGTTTTAAGCACATTTTTTTAGCCTTAATCCTGATCTCGGCAAACCGTGTAGCACATAGACGCCGGTGACCCGGTCTTTTACTTTGGCGTTTGGGTGCTAGCCATTCCAAACCTCTAAGCTTCAGCCAGTCAGGCTCTGCCTTCCTCTCTGTGATGTTACAGTCTGCTAGAGAGCGTCAGGTTTCCTTGTAAAATCAGTAAAGCAAATACGACTGGTTACATTTCAACAGGTGGAACCTGGGCGCCTGAATGGACTCACTGTTCACATTTTAATGAAATTTTTACCTATTCCGTGAAAAAGCACCGTGAAGGCACAGTACATCACTTGTACTGTATCACAGAAGAATATAAAAACAGAAGTCGGAAGGAAACGTGCAAAAACAGTACAGAGAGAGAAAGCGAGATTGGATGCTGTTTTGCACACTAAATCAAAGCCTCGAAACTAGATCTTGTCTCTGCACACCGATTCCGTGGGGTTTACTCAAAATCCCCTTGGAAAAAAAAGGAACACTGGAGTCATTTTAACAGTTACTAAAAGAAAGCTTGTTCTGTTAAGAAAAACGTAGAAGGTTCTATGTGTTTTTTGGCCAAGAGACTTGCTGATATTGAGAACGAGAGCAAGATATAGGTGAAGTGAACCTTATTACGCAGCTTGTCTATGAGACAAAAAGCAAGCTGCGAAAAGCTATAGATCCTACTTCTCACACTAAAAAAAAAATAGCTGACATATGAGTAATTTAAATAAGTGGTTCAGAACAATTTCCAGTTTAGGCATTTTAGTTTAGATCATGTTTACCTCTGTCACAAGTGCACCCATATTTATTGTAGTCTGGGTCATGTTTTCTTTTAGCTTGTGTAGTTTTGTTAATTGTTTTTCAAGGATGAGGGCATATTACAACCTGTCCATTTTATCATTTACCAAATTTGTCTAGAAGTAGCTTCTACTAGCTGACAGATGAATTTGACCTTGAGTTTGACTGGATGTTGCATAAACAAAATATATGAGATTTAACTTCCTTTTTTAACATTATATAAGCCTACTTATCTTGCTATTCAACTATGAACAATTATATATTTAGCTAGATTTTATTATATGCATTTAGCATTGTTTTTTTGTTTTGTTTTTCAGGATAGGCCTGTGAACCATTTTAGGGTTGAGAACCACTGATATAAATAAAAGTTAAGCTACTTGAACCAGTCTAATTTTATAAAAGCACTGCAAAACATTTTCTCTACAAACAAAAAGAATGAGGTTGCTTAAGCTCACAACTTATACATAATCTATAAACAGATAATAAAAAAAAAAGTTGTAAGTTTAATGGATACATGGATTTCTCTCTTTATGAAGTACATTTTGTGCACATAATCCCCTAAATGACAGATGGATGATTCAGACCATAATTAAAGAGCAGAGCTTCATCTTTTCATTGTATGGTGTTAAAAGAGAGTTCACTATAAAGTACTCTTCATGCTTTAGACCTTTTGACCGGATGTGCCCACCAGGATCTGGGTCTCCACAGGTTGTTGTTTCCCGTTTCTGTGACATTTAATGAACTGAGCCAAGGCGATAGTAAAAGCGAGCACTGGAGACTGCAGGGTCTCCACGCTTGTCTAATTGGTTCCTGAAATGGCTATAATAGTACCTAGGCATTTTTTTCCTCAGCTTCCTGCTCCCCTTTTGAGGAGAACTATAAATTCAGCCTTTTGAACAGGGATGAGAACACAGTGGCCTTAGTACAAAAGGTCACTCAACACTTTTTGCTAAAGCCACACAAACAAAAACAAAACACAAAACCAGTCAAAGCATGAGTGTAGAATCAAAGTGATCTGTCAATATCAACATATTGCAAGATGCATAAGGCAATACATTTGTTTTTTTGATTTTAAATAAAGATCACGTTAGGATTGAGATCAGATCAGTTGAATAGCATGCTTAATGAGTTTGAGGTAAGCTGTTTATTAAAAAAAAAAAAAAAAAAAACTCTTTAGGACTTACCATTTCCAATTGATCCATTAGTTTCACAAGAAACTTTCGGCACTCTGGAGTTTTGCTATCTAGTTTCATTCCTGTCTGCATGGCGTAAAGTCGACCTAGAACACATTAAAAATGAAGAGCATTTTACTTCAAATGTTTAACACCTAAACTGATGTCATGCTGGCATGGCATTTAGTATGCAGTACTAGGGTTGTCACAGCACCAAAATTTCAGTAGTCGATACTAATACCATTAAAATTTCACAGTTCTCGGTACTAATTTCAGTACCATAGCATTAAGTACTTTAAAAATTTGTCCCATTTTGTCTCACCTGTTATCACTGTCAATCATTGCAGTTTCAGATTCAATTGTATCATTTATATATGGTTGCCAATCCAAGAACTTTGCAGCATGACAAACAGAACTTGTATTCAGATTGTGAATGGGTAATAAACAGAAAGAGAAGAGCCCTTCCTTTATAATCACTAAGGCTGTCAATCTCTGAAGCACACAAGCTCACTGAATTCTGCACTCTTGTGAAAACTCCCTTTATAATAAAAAAAGCTATCTTTTTGTACATTAAATGTCTCATTTACATTGTGTTTACACTTTGTTGGTTATAAAGAAAGGACTTGAACAAAACAAAATCCGAGTTTTCAGTGATGTTAAGCGGATTCTGACTAACTTACTGGCTACCAGCTCTGATAGGCCATTATGCTCATGTGCTCAACAGATATGATTGTGATTGGCTACAATGCTCAACACTTGTAAAAACATGTAGGTAGAAACCTTTGATGCTCAGAGAGCCCTCAAACAAACGTGAATGAGAGCGCTTAAAAGCAGCGTCTATCGGCAGGTACCAAATATACCTGGTACTTGGTACTATCGGTTCCACAGAAAGTTGTTTTTTTTTTTGTTTTTTTTTGACACACTGGTATGTCTAAAATATAGACACACCTAACTGAATATGTGTTTCTCATGACCTTAAGGCTTAGGCTAAATTTACTGAAATTTTGTAGAATGCTTCTGTATGAGTTTCTTTACAAAATAATAATAATAATAATAATAATTTTTAGTTGGACCATGAAGACTAAAGTGAAGAAAAAGGCAGCCAACATGCGTCCAGTATATGAGAATTTTTCATCACAGTCCAAGACTGGAAGAGCATTCCAGACTAGCTCATGAATTTGGTTGAGAGAATGCCAAGAGTGTGCAAAGCTGTTATCAATGGAAATGGGGGGAAAAAAAAGGGAAAATAAAGCATGAGTAGAAGTTTTCAAATGTTTGTCTATACTGTAAGGACAAAATATATTACTGATGCATTTTAAATATTTAAAATAAGTTAAAACAGATAAGATAAACAAATAAATACAAATACTTTGCATTTTAACGTAAAGGATTTTGTTACATTTCTGACTGTTAATTTTTAAACACATTCTCCGCTATCTTCTAATTCCCTTTTCTTGCCAGTAAACTGCATCCTTTGCTGTTATGTATCTTTGGACCACTGGAGTCCAGTTGTCAGTAGTTGTGGTTACAAAAAATAGTCAAGCCCACACATCTGGCAAAAGTTTTCAATGTATTTTACAGGCCATATGTGATGAGTACAACAGAATTTTTACAGGCTCTTGCTCTTTTAGTATAATATAAAATAGTGGCACATGGTACTACTGTGTGTGAAAGGTTGAAAAATGTCCCATGAGCCTTTGATGCACACTGTATGTGTCATTTCTGGATGCACACTTTAAATACCAGAGCTACAACTGCCAGGCAAACAACTCCAAAGATGCAGATGTCGCTGGTGTAAGAGCAAAAAAGCTACAATTAAATGCAGAGTGAAGTGAATTACCTTCATCTCACACATGAATAAGGAACATTAACCCGAGGGTCTACTGTAATATTAATGAATGAAATTACAATTCTTGATCAATCAATAGACATTAATAGAAGAAAAGAAAATGTGTCTACAATGTATTCAGCAGAGGTGCAGAATGAAACAAGCAGAGTTCATTCATTAGAATTCATGAAGGATCGCAAACAAGGTATTCATTATGGGGTGCCTGGAAGAAGACAACAATCAATTGCTATTGCACAAGTTCAAAGCCATTAAGTTAAAAGGGAGTGTTAAGAGGGACATTTTAAAAAAAAGGCAGTAAGCTCAGAGCCTTAGGGATATGCTCCACTAATGAAGATAATATCTGGTCCCACCCACACTTTCACCAATTTAAAATCTCACCTAGGTGAACCTATGCTGTCCCAAAGGAAATTAAAAAGATGAGGGCTTACAAAGTAATCCGCAGCTTGCTATCGCATTTATGTGATGAAGAGGGATGAAACGATCCCCTCGCGGCCAAACATGAGCCAAAATCTTCTTGCACTAAATATTAAGATACATCTGTGTGGACCTCTTACTTAATGTGACAAAACTAAATGTCACTAGTCAGAAAACTAATGGATTTAACTTTCCAATTTGTCCTGAAAATGGTATATATTTTCGAAAAAAACTTTTAAAATGGAAATACTAAGGTAAAAGAGAAATATAAAAATGGAGAAAAATGCATATAAATAAATGTTGCCTAATATTATACTTGTACAACATTTTATATATTTATAAAAAAGCTGACCTAGAACACATTAAAAATGAGAAGAGCGTTTTACTTTAAATGTTTAACGCCTAAACTGATGTCATATTGGCATGGCATTTAGTATGCAGTACTAGGGTTTTCATGGTACCAAAATTTCAGTAGTCAGTACTAATACCAGTAAAATTTCATGTTTTTTTGGTACCAATTTCAGCAAACACACACTGCACAAATGTTTCTAATTTTTACAGAAAAATACTGTAAAAAATGCGACAGTAAAAACATGTTAATTGGTAAACTAAGTTAACTTACGGTCCTTTACATATGCAGTGAAAAACTGTAAATGGTTTAACATCACATTATGTAATTTTATTTAGAAAATTTTACTGTAATTTATGTTTTTTTTAAAGTAAAAACTACAAATTAGCATATTTACAGTAAAAAACAAAACAAAAAAAACAACAACAACAGTAAAAGGACTCTCAAAAGTCCGTCCTATACATAGCACATATGCTTACATTTTTTTTTTTAATGAATAATTTTGTTTCAATATGTATATTATTGTGTTTTGTGTTGCACTTTATGTTATTTAGTTAATATTTATTGCATTATTTTAGTGTCATGTATGTTACCTTGATGGTGTTTTGTCTGTGTGTATGACCCTGTGCACCGTTTATATACGAGTATTGACCATGTTTTACAAACAGGCTGCTTATAATATAATTCATCTTGTGGCTTTTTTATTGTGCCAACTGTATTATTGTGGTGGTTATTATCAGTACATTTTAAGGTAAAAATGGTAGTTAAAGTAGATATATTATTAGACATTATAACTTAATGAAACGCAGATATAAATTGTAAAATATACAGGCATCCTGTAACTGGAACATTGACAGTAAATTTTACCAGTGTAAAAAAGGATATTTTTTAGATTGTAAGGAAGTGAATCAAATTCAGTGAAATACTTTAGACTTATAGACTTTTGTTGTAAACACACTGTGGAAAAGGTTGGAAACATTTTCTCTATACTACTGCGTTTCAGCAATACAAAAATATCCAAACAAAATAACCAATTCCACATGCTTCGCTGAAGTGACATTCGTCAAGTCGAGACGGGACTTTGAATGACACTTTGAATGACACTTTGTGTGCTAGGCAAACCTTGAAATCAGTCATCTAATTCCGATTTTAAACACATTAGCCAGTAAAACACAGTGAACTGGCAATTACAACTTCCCGAGGAAACAAGGAAAAGCAAATACACCCAAGCTGTGAGTGCTCAGGCCAGGCCAAATACATGTTAGTCCTTATAAAAGGTGTCTGTATGCTGCTGGCTAGATTTGTGCTCTCTGCCGAGAGATTCAAATTTAAGTATGCTTTTTCAAGTGATAAAGGAAATGTTTTTCTTGAGAGAGAAAGATACTATGCATACCATACCTGAAACTGAAATAAGTTTAAATGGCTTAGACTGCTATTAAATGCTAATATTTAGTTTCAAACAAGAGGCCTATTAGCATCTAATGAGTCATGTAGGATACTTTAGATAAAATAAGTATAGTTAAGTTAGCAAGCATAGTAAGTTTGAATAAGTTTGGTTAAATAAACAGAGAAATGGAGAGAGAAAGCAACATTTAAGACAAAATACAAGAAAAACCAATAGACTTGTGTTGTGAATATGGAAAGGCCACCGGAGACACATGAAATACCAGCACAAATATATCAGCCATTTCACCAAAATACATCCAAATAACAAAGTAAAATGAAACTATAAAAACATATAGGGTAAGGTCATTGACTTATAAGCTAAGAATCTGGAGAAACATAATATTTCATCCTTGTTGTAGTATCATTAAGTACAAAAACCATAGAAAGTCATAGCAACATTATTATAGTTTATTTTTGTCTTGTTTTGTGATACCAAAAATCAAACTTTGTTACTTTCTCATAATCTCAACTAAATTTCTCATAAGAAACAAACGGCATGTCTCATCATTAGTGCTATTTCAGCTTGAGCGAGTCTCTGATTAAAGTCAAAGTGAATTTGCTCATTCATTATGCAGCAGTAAATATACTGTGCTTAGGAATGGATTTTGTAAAAAAAAAAAAGAGAAAACAACTTTTAAGTTGACAAATTAATTTTTGTTAAATTGCAATCTACAAAAAAAACAATGTCTGGTTTCTGTAAACAGGACATTTAGAATCACACTAAAATGTTATGCAAGGCTTCTTTATTCCACTTTGTCCTCAAAAATGCCACTCCATTTTGGGATTTGGGAGAAGAAAGGTTCAAATGGTTATCAGTTCGATAACCCTGAGTGAACAAAATAACTGGGGGTTCAGTAGACTGATAGCAGCTGAAAAAAAAGCTCATACAGTATTTAATATATTTTTGTCAAGTACTTCCCATCTTTGTTTCTTTAAGAATAGTCCATTTCCTTTTCCATGAGGCCCAATTTGCAGAGATCTGATGTCTATCGGAATAGATCATAGCATACGGTCACAAAGTCCTCCTTTGTAACTGTATTACGCCCATACTGCGCAACACTGAGGCCATTCACAGTTTTAAAACAAGAAAATTAAAAAAAACTATCTATTATTTGCCACTCCTTATTTCACGTACTTTTTAATGAAATAAGGAGTGTGAACTATATGTTAGAAGAGTGTTTTTATTGAAAGATGTCACAAAGCATCAAGTGACTTAAAACAACTCTGGAGATGTTAAGTCATTTAAACCTAATTCAGAAGACATTTTTAAGTGGCCTAAATGTAAATTCATACAGAAATACGCATTTTTTTCTTCTTAATGGTCATATGATTAGACTACTTGCATGTGCCTGTGCTAAACACCAGATTGCACCCATTGAATGAGCACTGCACAACAAAGCATACTACAATATCTCAGATGCTCATTATGGCCGAGTAAGCATCAACGCAAGCTTGACGTTTGACAGACGAAAGACAGCGTGACTCCTCAGTCGAGGACATGCCCGAGTATTTCACTGACATCTGCAGTAGGAACTGAATTGTATATTCAGGAATGTCAGCCCGCGCACTCTGCTTTCCCTACTACAAGGATGTTATTATGTAGCTGCTGCTCAGTATGAAGACTGGATAAGGTCCAGCAAGAAGGAAGGAAAACAATGTCAAAGAGGGCCTTTTCCATAGGTTTACAGCATGGTGCCAATCAGAGAACTGGAGCTCTGTCAAAGAGACAGAAGCCAGAGCAGAACCGCATCAGAAGAGCATTCTGCTTCAAAAAACACACACAACTGAAGACTGCCTCACATTAATCTGGCAACGAGCACATCGCTGTTGCACATTTTGATGCCTTCACAGAAAATATCAATCCTTATAATAAAAAAAAAAAAAAAGTTTTTAATGTGTTATAAAAGAACAGGAAAAAAAAAAATAAAAAAATAAAAAAATCACTAATTGTGATTCACTTCCAAGCCAAGAATATTAAACTTTTAGGATAAAGAAGAAAAATAAGATAACCAAGACTGCTAGATCATCAGCATCTAGTTATTTAACAGACCATGATCATCTGCTATTTTAAAACTCTGAGTATAAGCAAACAACAGATAAAGTCTCAAGTAAAAGGGTCCAGTAAGCTAATAACAGAAACAATTCCAGCAAGGCCTGATTCCCTCACTTAAATGTCAATGCTGACCTCCAGTGGCACACTGAATTCACCCTCTCAAGAAAATGCTTATTTAGAATTAATAGGAAAATCTCTAAGTACAACTTGACTTTAAACAACTTTCAGAATCAGAAACCTCGTTGTATATTCTGAAACACTACATTAGCCATTCACAAATGGAAACTGACTACAATGTAAAAAAGAATGGTTGTTTTAACTTAAAGTAAGTTGCCTGGTTGCCTTAAAATTTTGAGTTCATTGAAATTAAAAATTTGAGTTAATACAATGAAGGCGATTGGTTTAATCAACAGAAACTCAAAATATGATGTTATCTGAACCACATTAATTAAATTGATTTGACAAAAGAAAAAATGTTGTGATAAATCATGAATAATTTTTTACAGTGTAAATATAAAATAAAGAGTTTAAAAATACACTGACATACATTGTTTTAACATTTATACTTAACTGTCAACAGTGTTTTACACTATGAACTGGTAAAAACAACAAAATTACACACAACGCAACTGATCTGCTCAGAATAAATACACAGCCTAAACCATTATATGAAAACATATGAATTGAGATGATGAAAAGGCTCAAAATCTCCCAAAAGATGTGTGATTAAAAAAAACTCTTAATAAAAAGGTGCTAAGCTGTGCGACTGGGTGTTGACTTTGCTAAACTGTGCAGATATTCACGTGATGTTTAGTAGGTACTTCATACCCAGAGCAACAGACAGGTGTTCAAAGCCATAACTTTCAGAAGTGATAATTCACAGATCATTCCCATGGATTGTACCTACAAACATTGGGTTATGAGATCTTTAAAAAGATAGATCTGGCACACTTTTCTATAATTTCTCCATCAGTAGTCTTATACATACCATTCAAAAGTTTGGAGTCATTAAGATTATTTTTTGTTTTTGAAATTAGTCTCTTATGCTCACAGAGGCCTAATCGTTTGATCAAAAATACAGTGATATTAAAGGGTTAGTTGACCCAAAAACGAAAATTCTGTCATCATTTACTCACTCTCATGTTGTTCCAAACCTGAGTTTCCTTTTGCTGTTGAACTAAAAAGATGATATTTTGAAGAATGTTCGTAACCAGACAGTTGACTGCAGCCGTTAACATCTATAGTAGGAAAAAATACTATGGAAGTCAATGGCTATCATCAACTGTCTAGATACCAACATTCTTCTAAATATCTTCTTTTGTGTTCAACAGAAGAAAGAAACTCATACAGGTTTGGAACAACATGAGGGTGAGTAAGTGATGACAAAAATTTCATTTTTGGGTGAACTATCCCTTTAATATTAATAATATCAGTAATATTACAGAAAAAGTATTACAATTTAAAATAAAATGTTTTCGACTGACATATGTGTTAAAATGTAATGTATTCCTGTGATGGTGAAGCTGAATGTTCAGCATCATCACTCCATTCTTCAGTGTCACATGATCCTTTAGAAATTATTTTAATACGCTGATTTGGTGCTCAAAAAACATTTATTATTATTAACAATGTTAAAAACAGCTGTGCTGCTTAATGTTAATGTAAAATTGGATACATTTTGTCAGGATTGTTTGATTCATATATAGAAAGTTTAAAAAAAAAAAACAGCATTTTTTTTTTTAAATAGAAATCTTCTGCAACATTATACATGTCTTTGCTGTAACTCTTGATCAATTTAATGCATCCTAGCTGAATAAAAGAATAACTGAATAACTTTTGAATGGTAGTGAACCTGCAGAAAGAATCAGACTCATCTTTCAACAAGTATCACTCATTTCAAAGAGCTAGATAGATGTCATCTATAACATAGAAACTAAAGTCAAAAAATTGTGACAAAGCAGTTCCAAAACAGATTTATATTGAACTTCTCTACAGTATTTGCCCCTGAAACATCAAGATGGCATTAATCTGGAGCCTTAAACGTAGTCTTTGTGAGAGTAATTGGACTGCCTTTCTCCTTCAGAGTTCAGAAACAGCCCAACAAAGAAGAGAGATTACGTCTAACATTTTCTTAAAGTTGCCCCTTTGCCTTCATGGATTGCTCAGGTCATAAAACAAATATGAAGTTTGACATTTAGACTCAGCAAGAAAGGACCTAATATCTCACTACACAGAAATGGAAAATTGTAGGAGCAGTGGGAGGTCTGCCATTGATGAGGTTAGACTCCAAGATTGCAGTATACCTGAAAATGGTTGCCATGACAGTAAGAAAGCAAGGCAAAAAAAAGTATAAGGTATAGCGTGTAACTATTATCTTGGTCATGCAAACATTTGGTAACCTTCCAGGAGCATCCAGTCAACTTATTAAATGTTAACGAATTCTTAACTCTCAGGCTAATTGGCATACACATAACAATGTCTTCCTTTCAGTCATAAGATACGTCTGTGAACATCAAATAACACTACTATTCATGACCAAAGACTTTCCCTTAGTAGGATGCCAATAAAAAAAAAAATGTGAGGAAGGTTGTGTGAAGGGTTGGGTATTGTTTGAACATTAACTATTCCGATTAGGCTTATTGATTCTTATCGATTCCTAATTTTGATTCCAATAAGGTTAAAAAAAAAAAAAAAAAAAAAAACTTAGATATTCACATTTATTCTAAGTCTTATTGCAAAACATTTCATTGTAGCTGAATACCATGAACAAAAATCAACAGGCTAAAGAACACTTACACAAGGAACTTTTGCCTATGGTTTAAAAATGCCATTGCAAAAACAACTAACTAATATAAATTCCAAGCATTATAGACAAGTAAACACTTAAAAAAGAACAAATTAGCAAATCGCACAACTGAAAAAAGATACGATTTAAATAAACAGTATTTTAAGATTTTCAGGTATTCAGGTACAGAAACTGTAATCAAATGTAAAATAAAACTGCACTTTATAAATAAAATATACATTACAAATAGCAAAAGTTATTCAGTCAAGAACAGCAACTGAATTTTCTCTTTGTCTTTTGTTGTGTGATTAACGTTATTATAGAGACGGCAGCAGGAATATCAGGCTGCTGTCACTTTAAGAGCTGCTTGGATCCAATATACTATGCATTTTCTTTATCAACTGTTTACGTTCACTTTAGACATAACCAATTGTGTTTACGAGGATATTTTGAAATATTTTTTGTGTGTACGCAGTTGAGTATCGCACACTATTCAGTATGAGAAGCGACTTTCTGTGCGCACATTTTAGATGTGTCCGCACACACAGAAGAAGACGTGAGTCTTCTTGTACTTGAATGGTTTAAAGTCATATTAAAATGCACACAAAGGAATCGATAAAAGGAATTGAAATTTTAATTTTATAGCAAGTATCCGATTCCTGACCTTATCCTATTCCAGAATTGGAATTGATTTTCGATTCCCAACCCTAGTTGTGTGTGCCTCAGAGATAAAATACTGAACAATCTGTCTTGATACCATTAACAAACTATACAAAAGTTTAACAGATCATTAGTTAAAATCCAAAAAATGGTTGTCATGAATGTTTGATTGATATATATATATATATATTTACATTTGAACATTTGCAAGGTACTTATCTGTTCATCATTGTGTTGTAATTATCAAAGTTACATAATAAATACTTGTGTATAAAATATATACATGTGCCACAGATGCTTTTCATAACTGGTAAACATAACTGGGGACAAATAATACAAACAATTAAAACCTGGAATATCAGCAAAGACCACCAGATAACCATTTTATAATTCATTCAACACAAGCTGACGGTAAAACACAGAGCCTATACGTTGTGCCATGACGTAAAATAAAACGAGTAATGTCAAATCTACCTCACACCACACTCTGCAACCATCAGGCTAAATGTATGCTATTGTTGTAAAACATCTGATTCTGTGAGCATTATCAAACATGTTACAATGTCCCTTGAGTACTAATTATCATTTTTAGTTTATTAATTTTTTAGGAAGCATACAAAACACGCACACTAATTAATAGCTGTTCAATTATAACAGTATTATCGAAGTTGTCCAGTATTCCCCAGAACTTCACATTCTGTTGAAATGCAATCTGGCTTCTTTCAACTGCAACGGCACTGTCTTTCCATATCGCAGTTACCATCACATTGATTTGCAATAGCTACATCCAACAGAACTACTTCACTGCAGAGTTTTATGACATCACTAGAAGCATATGGCTACAAAATATGCATGTGTCATGCACCACATGACATGAGCCCAGCCCCAAACCTAACTGACTTACGGGATAATGGGAAAGAGGGGACCATCTAGAGGCTCAAGGCCTGCAGATGGTCCCTGGGGGCCCTTGAGTGTCCGGGCTGGTCACCTTTCTGTGACGTAAAGGGTCACAATTCATCTCAGTCTATGTCACACTAAATAGTCTGTACAAAACTATTACAGTAAATCTACATGCAAAGTCTGACACACCTAGACGATGATTCATCTCTTCCGCTGTACCAAAGTCCTTCAAAAGCCCTTAAAAAAAGCCTTTACGACACTGATACCCTCCCTATGCAGAATGAAAAGATTGTGTCATAATAATGACAACAATTACAAGTTCTGAGCAAAATACATTCAGAAATATACTGTAAGTGGGGTTGTAGAAAATTTTCCCTAGCCAGTTCACATTCCATCCCAACACACCTCAATATGGACGGACAAGGAACTTGTTTTTCCAGCACTGCGTGGTGAGAATGGCAGCAACTGTCAGTGTCCCTTAGGCTACATGATTCAGCACATATCTGACTGCTTTTTGACTTGCCACAAAAAAACAAACTGAATAGCATGCTTAATGAATGACTACCTCTCAACTACACATATCAGAACAGCATTAAATTAAATCTAGCACATAAAAGTCTGTGATGTACTCGTGATGCAGTGAAGTTTCAGCCAAACCTCTAAAAACCAGTTAGCCAGTCCTGCTACATTTGTAGCTAAATTTCCATCGCTAAGACTGCGTTTGTGGAGAACTACAACTATCCAGCTGGGAAATCTTATAAATATTCTATACTATTGGGCGGTTTAAAATAAATGTTTGCTCAAGAAAGCATATGTTAGTTAGCTTAGCAAAGAAACTTAAGCTAACTTCCACAACAGACTATTTTAAATACATTTCGAACTACTACATGTAAAAAAAAATATGAGTGATTAAAAGCATTTTATTCGAATTATACTGGGATAATCTAAAAAATGACACATTTAATAAACCAGTGAGAGGGGAGGGGCTGCTATGTGACAAGCTAACAAAACAAAGCGATATTTTTACAAGCTTACAGTAATAAGCGACCACCGGTTCTCTTTTCTCGTGTTCCTGTGCTGTTCTTAAATGGTGCTGGATCGCTTTCAGCTGCGGTGGGAGAGCCATCCTGAAGAGAAGTCACTGTTACAAACTTCTACAACAGCCGAAAAATGGCTAATAACAACAAAGATGACAAGCGCTCGCGAAGGAGCTGCTTCCGCGTCTTCGCGTGAACGCGCAACCACGCCTTTACTGACCTCCATAGGCGAGGAGTAGGAAGTGACCGACACGAATTAGCCATTATTTTTATTCTGCATAAAAGACATATTGACTAATATACAGATAAATCTTTAAAAAGTTTTATTTAGTATTCATATATCTTAAGATGTCATTTGTAATTTATTTGTTTATTAATTTATTATTTGTTTTAATTAATTATAGGCTATATATTACATGAATCGCATGCTTTTCTATTTTGTTCTTCTGTCCTTGTGCTATATACATTAATAAAGAGTTATAATAATCAACAGTTTTCTTTTTTTTTTAAATGTTGTACAATGCTTGGAGAACCTATAGGTTAGGTATACTGATATGGTATGGTCGGTGTAAACAAAAAAGAGTGACAACTCTTTTAAACATTTTTACTTGATTGAAACATTTTGAAAGCATTGTATCAGACAGAGTGCCGTGGATTCACAAGCAGTTCTGTTTATTCTGACTATGAGTTACTTAACACTAAATATTTCCCTAGACTGATAATACATTATGGCAGTCATAATATATGCACCAATTATGTTACCCATATGAAGATCTTCATGCATAATCATACCATAAATCCCATAGACACTGGTGATCAAATAAATAAATAAATAAATAAATAAAATAAAAACAATATAAATGATGAACTCTCTAAACATAATACAAAAGCTATTACTCCAACAGCTGTGGTGTTGAAACAGTGGGAAGGCAACTGTGAGAAGATGTGCAGGCCAGACCTGCTGTCAGATGTTTCTGTAATGCATAAATCATGTTCTTATAATAAATAGTTACCTGCTGACACAAAATAAGAGTTCACAGTATGCCATTTTGTACCTGAGATGAAACACTTAGCTGAGAATAATAACAAAAGTTGGATGGATGCCTGATGAAATGTACAGATACAAATACTACAAACACACAAGATAATTCTCAAATGGACTCAAAACTATATGGAAATCAACACCATGATTAATATACTATCAATGTGTGTAATTGTGACTAAGTTGTGCAGTACCAGTGACCAATTAAAAATGCTTTTAGAAATTGATGCTATGTTGCATGTACTTATTCTTCCTTATTCCCTTTTAAGAAGAATGAATCATTGTTGAAATTTAAATATTTGTCAAAAAAGTACTCGCAATTTGTGTAGTACTTCAATATAAAGTATAAAACTAAATATGAAAATAATATTAGAGAGAGAATAATTACTTACTAAATACTTATGTGGGTTTAGATTAGCTTACATAAGTTAATATATGAAAAATATATATATTTAAGATTCCCCTGCTAGAGAGGTGACTTATTTAGGCTTAAATATGTTAGGCTTATAACTAAAAATATTAATGAGTCCCTTGTCATTATTAATTAGGCTTGTTTTGTGTTTTCCAGAAAAGGAATAATAAATTGTCCAGTTAAAAACATGTCTTTCTGTGTCTACCATCAGAAAGTCCAGAGGTATGTGGGTTTATGTCCTGTCTGTCATTCAGAGACCCATAGAAGACATAAAAACAAACAATGTTTTCTAAATTCTCAAGACACTGGCTGGTTTAAATAGCCAAGTCTTCGGAACAGAATCTCAAAAATCTCAGCGATACAGAGGAGTATGGTGATGATGGTAAAGGTGTACATCGCACTGAGGAAGATAGTCTTCTCGAAGTGTTCAGGGACCATACACTTCGAGATGCTGAAGATCTTCGCGAGGGCACTGGCATCGCACATATAAATAGGATCAACCAGGAACCCAAAGAGGTGGCTCTGAAGCCAAAATGCTAAGACTTCCAGAATTATTCTCAACAGGACAGAGATGATGTAGAAGACTGTGGACATCGGCCGCTGAAGGATCTCCTCCTGGTCTATATTTTTACAGGCAGCATAAAGATGGAATACAGCTCCAGGTACCAAGACAGAGACTAGCTGCAACGCCCAGAATACCTACACACACAAAAAAAAAAAAACATTTTATGTTACTTTGCTGTCTTTAAAACATCATGAAACGGAAGTTGCAATAGTCTTTTGTATATCTGATGATGTATATCTGAATGAAGCAGCTTCTCGAACAAGAAAATGTAGGGTGGGGCTTAATATTTTCCATCAGGAATTGATTGGATTGTTATGGTTTGCTATTGCTGTGATGTCATGTGAGTGACAGGTTGTCCTGTCCTCGTGCCAGTAAACATCATCAGAGAAGAGAAAGGATGTCGCTGCGAGAGTGAGGGGAAGTTATTTTAATTAAACACTGCAACTGAATTAAAGAAAAAAAATAATGATGTGCACAAATAAATTATTTATAATAAATACTGCAATATATTCCATAAAAAAAAATAAAAATAAGAATTGTCCATTTTGATTTCATGGTGACTTTAAGATTGTTTTTGTTTTTTCAATTTGTCATTTTTGCCCTCTAATATGGTTTTTAATTCAAGTTTCCACCAAAAAATTAAAAGATATTATAGGCCATTATACATCTTCAAAATCAGCTTCTCATATTCACTGAAATACAGTTGAATTTTACATCCAGGTTTTGATTATCTGCTTTCTGAAAGTTTTAAGACAGTAGAAAAAAGTAGTAAACTTCATGCAGTGGAAATGACAGATTAAGTTAAATAAGCTCCAAATCTTACAGTTAAATGGCTTGATCAGCAAAAGCTGTTAGAGTTTCCCAGAATTCATCTTTTTTCTTACTACTTCCATACATCCATGGTCACTTTTGGCTCTCATTTCACACATATTTTGATTTAGGTTATTAGATTACTAATGCATATACTTTCATGCACTTTTACCTGAGGTGTTATAGGCCTGAACTGGTTGTAACAGTAAAGGTTTAATTCCCTTTTGTCCGGATCACAGCTGAAGTGGAGGGCCTCATTTCCATAGACGGCGAATCCAAGGACTCCAAGGAAAAACGTACGCACAGAGCCGAAAAACAGCGTGTGGAACTGGCCTATCACCGTCGGAGGCCTGAGCTGAAACATGTAATGAAGAGATCTTAACACACATTCACTAAAAGCATTTTCAACCACAATATATCTCTAAATTGGCATACAAGTTAAAACTTTTTAGACTGCATACTTACACATCCTTCATAAAAGTTTTTGATGTAGTTTAAAGACATAATTTGGCTTCACAGCTCTTCAGCATTCTATGGTTGCTTGTCAGCATCATTGCCAGTCTTCTGGCCTCGGGCAGAGGCAGATAGCAATTCTGAACCTCAAAATGACCTTTCGCTTTAGAAACCCCTTGTCAGTGCAGTCTCTTTTACCCACAGTGCCTTCATCAATTTACTCACTCAGTGCAAAAAAAAACAAACAAAAAAAAAGGAAAATGACAAAGGCCACAGGACATGTGGTCAGCCCATAGGCTAATCCCTATTCAACTATGTCAGCGAAAAAACAACTCTTGTATCTCACAATAGAGCAGGGCAAACCTGACAATTGCAACAAAATGCAATTGTATCACTGAGCAGATCACATAATGGAAAACAACAATTAACAGGTTAACAAATGTATTCATAATTCATTAAACAGGCAATTGAATTCAAGCCTTTTGTAAAACAATTTGAAAACTGGTTAAGCAGTGATATCCTGAGATTTTGAGGTCCTTAGAAGGGTTTCCAGACACCTATAACTTATAGTTACGTATATAATTGTTTAAATAAAAACTGTTTTTCTTTCTAACATATATCTGTACTACATTATCTACCTCTGACAACAGCTAACGTAACAGGCCTACTGAAAGTTTCTCTAGACTTCCCAGTAGTGTTTCCTCTAAAACAGCTCAAGAAACGTTCACACGGTAAGAAACGTTTCACAAACGTTAAATCGTCTATTAAAAGTCCACACACCAACCGTAATCCAGGCGGAGTGTTGTTCATCCCCCTTCTTAATCAGAACCGAGGTCCTGCTCTCATGTCACTGCGTCCCGAGGGAAAGACAGACCTGCTGGAAAAGCAGCATGTTGGGGGCGCCTTTCTGACGGCGAGCTTTTTCGAGTCATAAACCAAAGAGAAAACAGACAGGCAAGACATCAAAGAAACGTAGCAAAGAATAGTTCATTATGGCCACAGAGATGCTAATTACCGAAATAAGAGTACTGGGGTCTGGCGGTCATACGGTCATTGCGCACGTGGTGCACACGCAAGCATAGCTGTCAATCAAATATGACCGAGCTTGATTGTTTGTTAGCTCATAGAGATCAATGGCATGATGGAGGACTCCATTATATGAGTTTATATTATTGGTATGATGCCGTTCAATAGATGTTCAGATGTTTGTAATGGGTTTGTCTATTTACATCGTTACATGCATTATATCTGAGAACAAAAAGTCATTGAAATAAAAACGCAATTTTCCCATTTCTTTTAAAATAAAAGTACACTGATTTTCCCACGACATCTGATTCAATAAATAAATAAATAAAAATAAAATGCAATTAAAAAACTTGAATAGCCTACAAATCTAATGAAAAAGTTTTCTAATTCTGAATTATGTCATTTTCCATCTTTGGAAAGGGTAAAAAAATGTCTCATTAAAAGGAACCTTGAATACTTGAAAAAAAGAAATTTAGCACAAAGACCTTTTCATTAAAACGTGATAGACATGTTTCGGTGCTGATTTTAGATAATGGTGAAGGAAAGCCATAAGGTCACCTGTTAACTTACTGCAGAAAATAGTTCAATAGCCTACATTCTTCTGTAATTAATTTTTTCAAGAGCGTCATAAATGCCAGCAGATGTCACTGACTCAACATGACATTACCTCATGCAACCCAAGTCAGTGGCGAATTATATTCATTTAGCCTATTACCAGAAGCCACATTTACATCAGACAACATGTGTTGTGGTAAACACACACACACACACACTTAAATAATTAAAATAACACATTCTATTAGATAATAGAAATTTTGCTCCCAAGGTGTGAGTCAATGTGAGAACAATGCGAGTCAAGAAGATGAATAGAGACAGAGTGGGGCAGTGACTTGTGCTGCTTTTCAATGGTAGTCTGAAACTCATCCAGGTATATCTTGGCTGATCTTTAAGCAGAGCAGAACCAGTAAAAATCGTCAAAATACTCCATCATTCCTGAATAAATTGCTGGAAGTTTGAATTCAGCCTTTTAAAATGACGCTACTGAGGGTTCTATTCAGCATTATGGCGCAATAACAGCTTGCACAGACCTAAAGCAAGAACCAAGACAGGACCATGATAAATTGGTTCTTCTGAGACCAAGGCCAAATGAAAATCCGATTTCAAGATCTGTCTGGACAAGCAACTTTTGTCATCATCACTTGACGCATAAATGTCTGTTTGCTGTGTCTGTTTATAACAAGGATGAGAAAGCAAACCTAAAATGGAGGTTTGAATAAAAAAATCTCCTTATGTAATTCTTTGGTTAAAATGTCCAGTGACACGTGACACAAGCAAATAAAGTCTTCCCCACAGGCTTTGCGCCAGATTTTTTGCAAGGGACTGGAGAACTTTTCTCTCTCTCTTTTTCAAATACCTGTTTTTCTACTCTAGTTGTTCAGACCCAGTTGGTTTTTCTGATTACGTATTTATTGCAATTCTTCCCCCGGTAAATCCCCCTGCGAGTCACAGAATGAGCATGAAAGAGCTCCAGCTGAACTCCGATAAGGGAGCGCGCGCGGACAAAAGCTTCACCTGACGAGTCCAGAAAGCACAATTCCAGTTTGCGCTACTGATGAGCGACTTCGTCTCATGACCAACATCATTCTTTCAGATATGAGGATTCGACGTTTTCAGTTTTTATTTATTTATTTATTTTGTTATGAAAGAAATATACTTTAAAAACCAGAAGGGTGAATGTAGTGTGGAAGATGGGCATTATTAAATTAACACAGATAGATAGATAGATAGATAGATAGATAGATAGATAGACTGGTGCTGTGCTCTGCAACGCTGTACGCAGTGGAGTGGTGCCTCTTATGGCAAGCCAATTTTACATTTATTCCATTAATAATATATATTATGTTTCCAGTACTAGTTTTCAAATGAATCCAAGAGGTAATAGTAAAACTGGAGTTACCAGAATCAACTCGAATATACACTAGTAGGAAGTAAGTGTATCATATTAATGACTAGTGGCAAAGAATGAATGAACACTTTACAATAAGGTTCATTAGTTAACATTAGTTAACTACATTAGTTAACATGAACTAATAATGAGCTGCACTTCTACAGCATTTATTAATCTTTGTTAATGTTTATTTTACCATTAACTAATACATTATTAACATTAAGAGTTGTATTTGTTAACATTAGTTAATGCAATGTGAGCAAACAATGAACACCTGGATTTTTAGATTAACAAGATTAACAAATACAGTAACAAATGTATTGCTCATGGTTAGTGCATGTTAGTTAATACATTAACTAATGTTAACAAATGGACCTTATTATAAAGTGTTACCAAATTAACTAGTTAAATGAGACATTGAAAACAATACTAGTCACTATTAGATTTCTTACTAGTAATTTGAAATATGTATTAAATCGTTGGGTACATAATAGTTAGTTTAAATGATTAAATGTTAAGATGGCTTGCCATAGGCTCCCCCTTTACTTGTTCCTGTCTGTCAAAGAAGCCAGTCAACTTTTAGGGACGTGGCTGAAGACATCGCTCATTTCAGCACTAAGTTTTGCGGACAGCACCTCTCTCTCTCTCCTACCAAGCAGGGCAACTTTTTACAGCCATTTATTCATTTTAACTCATTTGTTTTCTAACTACTAAACCGAAATATGGATCACACTTTCTCTGAGAATACCTCAGCCCATGAGAACTTCACAGATGACTGGACATCAGATGGAGGGGAAACGGTACATTTTATCATTCGATGCGTTATCCCGTCGGTCTATATACTTATCATAACGGTTGGTTTACTGGGCAACATCACTCTTGTGAAAATATTCATCACTACCAGCGCGATGCGAAGTGTACCAAACATTTTCATCTCCAGCCTGGCTGTGGGAGATGTTTTGCTTTTGGTCACTTGTGTACCAGTGGACGCGTTTAGGTATTTCTATGAAGAGTGGATTTTTGGAACTGTGGCTTGTAAGATGATCCCGGTGATCCAGCTCACCTCGGTTGGAGTCTCCGTGTTCACTCTCACGGCACTCAGCGCAGACAGGTAAGGGGGGGAAAAAGAAAAAGAAATCCTGAATGAACTGCAATCACTGCCACATTCACTACTGTGAAGATGATGACAATCTTTAACCACTGAAACAAACAAGAGAAATGAGCAATAAACAACGTGTATTATATATGTGTGTACATATATATATATATCACTCCTCGTGTTTGTAAACACATTTATATATTAAATTATATATACGTAAATTATATATATATATATATATATGCAAACCCAATACATTTAGTCTGTAGTTACTATTTTAGCTCATTAAGTAGTATAGAATTCCTCATTAAGCATCTGTAGCTGAAAGCAAATGCAAACTACTTTGATTTACAGAGGAATTAATCTTGATGCTGTAGATATCATATACCATTTGGCAAACAGCCTGAAGGGATTCTGTATTACATTTGATTCATGACTCAAGATATATTTCTCAACAACAAAGATGCAGTTCATTTCTCTGACATTACACAGAGTGATGGGGTTAGGTGTGCTCAGAGCACAGATTTGGACAGATAATGAAAGATTTATTAGGCAGTTTGTTTTCATACTTTCTGTATACATAAATATTGTTTTGAAGGCTGGAAGTCATCTGTACAGCCTACCCCTGACATCATTATTCTGATTTACTCACACCGCATGAATTTTATTATAGAAACGCAGTGTTTTCATAGCCAAATTGGACCAAGGATGCTGTAAATAACAGAGACATCATTACAACCAAAAGAGGTGGGTTTGGGATAAATTCAAGAAACTCCTCATATACATTGGGACCCAAATATTCCTTTGCATAAACTTCAACTGAAAGGAGTATCTGCAGAATTTGCTTCAAATCCTAAATAATGACTTACAACTTCATATTATAGTTTTATTAATTGACAAGCTAATTTCTAATTAGTCTGTGAAAGAGCATTAAAAATGTGGCTAAGGATCTGTGGTGAAGATGACAAATGTCCGCTGTTTCATTCAGTCTTATCCTTCATTTTTGTCTCAGTGCTTGAGGGTCCCAGCTAAAGGTGATGACCTTTCCTAGCCTTATTTGTTGCCCTGTCTGTTTGTTGTTTGGAGCACCTGAAAGTTCATTTGTGCCACAGTGATTATGCCACCACCCTGGGGTCCAAGCAGTGCTCATTTATTGCTATCGATTTGTAGGCTGCATTAACAGTCCCATTCCCCAAAACGACAATTGTAATGCAAAATGTAGTCAATGTTCAGCTACTTGTGATAATGAATCTCCTGGCCAAAGGAATCAAGTCTAAAAAGATAGAATTGAGGAGCTTCTTCCAGAGGAAGGAGGACAAGTGCATTGGCTAGCTTGCCATGATAAAAAAGCAACAAAAACAGACTATTTGCATCATCAATCAGATGAGTGTTTTGAAGACTGATTTGCACTTAACATAGCACTTACTTCACAGTCATGCGTGAAATACAATCAAGTTCATTTGCATGTTAGTCGGTTTATACTGTACGTTCACTTGTTTACTCAGGGAGAAATCAAGCTGTGATTGCGGCACTCCCCAGCTAACCCATGCCTCAGGCAGGGCAGTCTGTGCTCATTGAGAAAGGAAAAAGCAAGCCCGGGGCAGTGAAACCTGGTGAAGGAGAGAAGTCAGGGCGAGGATGCTGTCATATGAGATTTCCATTTACCTCAGAGATGATGGCAGTAGAATGTCTAAAAGATACTGTCGAATAGATCAAACCGTGCCGGTTTGTCAATAGGAGAAAATAGACAATTTCCTTGGAACAAAAGCAACCAATTTTCCACCATGAATTTTCTATATTGGTTTTTATGTACTTTACTTTTGTGTACTTTCTTTGCAGCTGCAGCAGAATATCGGAAAGATGTGCACAGGAAATATCGTATTTCCTATAGGACAGCTTTTCTTTTGGGAGAAAAACAGAGATGAATCATTTATGACTTTGATCATGTACTTTTACACTTTGTATTGCTAATCCAGTGTAAAGGTTTTTTTAGGTTCAAGCAAAATATATACATATACATATATATATATATATATATATATATATATATATACACACACATATAAAATGAAGATATATATACCTTTTAATGGCTTGAAAAGGACCAACCTTTGGAAGTATTACCATGTTTTAATTACACACACACACACACATATATACACACACACACACACAAATTCAGTGTTTAATTTCCGATTATGACTGTGTTGAGCTTATCGAATAAGAGAAATGTATCCCTATATGACAACATGCAGCAATTTTATTAACATGGAACAGTCATGGAACGTAAAGCCCAAAGTATACTTCACTTTTTATGCATACGCGAGGGTCAGCGAACAGCGCGCGTGACGCAAATTTCGTCATCAGAAGAGTACACGCGTACTGTATGTGCACCGACAGATTTTTGTTACTGAGCGTACTTTGTGCGGAGATCGCACATGAGTATTTTATTTTTTTTGCAGTAATTAGTTTATCCACAAGGTGGCAACCGTGCCCTGGGGGCGTCGATTCACAAGGTATTTGATGAAAAACTGCATAAACAGAACAGAGCGGAACGCATGCAAGCTACAGCGACAATGGAGGTCTATATAGACGAGAGATTGTGCGAAGAGGTTAGAAAGTACCGTCATTTGTACAACTCTAACATGAAAGAATACAAATATATTTACATGGGTTGTAACTCGTGGCGAGAGATTGCTCAAAACTGCGCATGCATCGAATGCCTGTGTATGCGTACGAGTCAAGTGAAGTATACTTTGCAAGGCTGTGCGTTTGACAGTGTATGCGTAAAAAAAATGAAGTATACCCAGGGCTTAACTGCATAGAAAATTGAGATGTAACAGTTGAGACACCCATCTCAAACTGTTGTTTCAATAATAACAGGTCTAGTATAAACAGGCGCACATCCTGGTGTGGAATAACCATAAACCTCAGCACACAATCAAATCTGACAGATAAGAACACAGTGTTTTCCCTCAAGCTATGATAAATTGATGATAAACAAGGCAATTTTCTCTTTCATCCATCCTCAACCTGGATGAAAGGCACAGCAGTCTGTGTGCTGACAATTCTTCACATATGTTTCTTTTAGACACAAAGCTATTGTGAATCCCATGGACATCCAGACCTCCAGCGCAGTGTTCTGGACCTGTTTGAAGGCCATCACTATATGGGTTGTCTCTGTACTGCTGGCTATCCCTGAGGCGGTGTTTTCACAGGTGGTTCATATGCCAGACAAGAACACGACGTTCACCGCTTGTGTGCCGTATCCACTCTCCAACGAGATGCATCCCAAGATTCACTCGATTATGATATTCCTCGTCTACTTCCTCATCCCTCTGAGCATTATCTCTGTTTACTACTACCACATCGCGAAGACGCTTATCAAGAGTGCTCATGATATGCCAGGTGAGATTAGTGAGCACTCCAAAAGACAGGTAAGAGGTTCCAGGGGAAGAGCGTAAAGCTCACACGGTTGAATGCCAATATTCTGTGTTTGTCAAAACAAGTTCTTATTCAGGCATAGCAGATTGTTGTGCATTTTCCATCAATCATGATTTAAATATCACAGTTGAGATAAGAGCACAGATCTTTCGGATTTGTCAATGTAAGCACACTGAAAAACAGGTTAACCTGAAATGTGCTTCATGGGGTAATTGGTTGGGTTGTGCAAATTTCAAAATTTAAGAATAAGCATGAATTTCGGTTCAGTTGGCCAGACCTCATAGGAAGATGTAATGAAATTTGGAACAACAGGAATCAATCAATCAATCAATCTGTCTATCTATAAACTAAGATTTTTTAATCCATTTTTAAACTGTCAAACAAGTTGTCAACCCAAGATTACTCTTATACACTTATACAAAAAATGTAAGATTTAATTTAAAACATTTTCACTTAGAAATAATTACAAATAAATGAAGTAACTCATTGAATGACAGGTAAAATTTTGAAGAGACTAAAACGCACAACCCACATAAAGATGATAATTCTGCAAATAACTGCAATTGCAGGTTTCAAACAGAGATGGCGACAGAGGTAAAACTTACAAACTGCAGCTTTAATACAAATTCCATTCAAATTCAGGAATTGAATCTGCATGTGGCTTACAACCCATACTCATTATTTACAATTAAATGTCTATTTGCAGTAACAGCTGTTCTAAATGGAATTAGGCCTTTTATGATGATCTAAGATAAGATTTCTTCCCCAAGAGCCAAACCATAAACATTTTAAGAGAAAGTATAAAATGAGCCTTTGCTGAACTGAGGGACACCCTTCACAAAATGCTCCCTTGACAGTTTTTTGAGACAGGGCACTTTATCTTTTGCTGGACTGTGAATCATCAGTTAAGCATTGTGCCAAGGGTCCTTAAGGATGACAGATATTCTTGTTAATATTCTCTTTCAGCAGCTGTTTCAAGGCAGCTATTCTCTGCTCCCTCTTGCCCTTGATAATACAGTATATCATCCTAGTTAACGTTTACCATTGGTCTCATCTCTTTTGGTTATGAGTAATTATTCATTTCAAGAGACAAATCAGTCTTGTTCATCCATCTATCATTCTTTTCTCTGAACGCATGAATGGCTTATTGGGATATATTCTCTTGTATTGCACTGTATGTACTTCATTGAACAGTGGAAATTATGCATTATCAGTACTGCAGAATCTCAGAATCTCATTCATACATCTGTATGACATCTGTGGAAAACAAAGGATCTATTCTTCTGTAAGAATAAGATGAATTTAAAGTGCAAACCAACACACACTACCAGTTAATTATGATATTTTTATGTTTTTGAAATAAGTCTCAATATTTGATCAAAAATACAGTAAAACATGAATATTGTAAAATATTATTACAGTTTAAAATAACTGTTTTCTATTTTAATATATTTTAAAATTTAATGTATTCCTGTGATGGCAAAGCTGAATATTCAGCATCATTACTCCAGCCTTCAGTGTCACATGATCCTTCAGAAATAATTCTAATATGCTGATTTGGTGCTCAAGAAACATTTCTTATTATTATCATCAATGTTGAAAACAGTTTTGCTTCTTAAAGGTAGGGTAGGCAATTTCGGAGAGGCTAGCAATAGCAAGCTAGCTTTGAAAGCATAAGACCTCACGCTCCCTTCAGAGCGTCTCCAAAGCCACGCCTCCTTCAAAACACATGAACGCACACAGAATAGTTTGCAAAGTGTCACGAGATGAGAGACGGTGTTAAATTACTTCATGTCTCAAAGCATATAACATTACAATAATAATGAACGTAAACAACTTAGAGCTCTAACCTGTACCACCTGAAAGATGGCTGTTTGTTTGTGGTGCTCGGTGACTGTCTGTCTACAACCGAATGCAATTGGACGAATATTTTTTGGTCCTGAGACTTCCACAGAAGATACATGTACATTTTTAATATTTAAACCACTTCTATTATTGATTGCTATCAGGATGTGAAGAGAGTTTTAACCAGTATACCAAAAAATTAGGGGTGTAACGGTACATGTATTCGTCCCGAACTGTCACGGTACGGACGTCACGGTTCGGTTCATTGATGATAATAAGAAATGTTTCCTGAGCGCCAAATCAGCATATTAGAATGATTTCTGAAGGATCATGTGACACTCAAGAATGGAGTAATGATGCTGAAAATTCAAGTTATTTTCACTTAGTTTTACAGTTATTTTAAATTGTAATAACATTTTAGAATATTAATGTTTTTACTGTATATTTGATCAAATAAATGCAGCCTTGCTGAGCACAACAGACATCTTTCAAAACCATTAAAAAAAACCTTAAAGGGTTAATTCACCCACAAATGAAAATAATGTCATTTATTACTCACCTTCATGTCGATCCAAACCCGTAAGACCTTCGTTCATCTTTGGAACACAAATTAAGATATTTTTGATGAAATCCGAGGATATCTGAACCACACATAGGCAACACTGTCATTGCACCTTTTGAGGTCTAGAAAAGTAGTAAAAACATGGTTAAAATAAACAACGTGACTAAAGTGGTTCAACCTTAATGTTATGAAGCGATGAGAATACTTTTTGTGTGCAAAAACAAAACAAAAATAACTTTATTCAACAATTTGAACCGTTGTCATACGTAGTGAACTCAGTGCAGGCTTCCGTGTTTACGTCCGAACGCCAACTCAGTATTGTCCGAAGCTGAACACGTGAGCACTGACGCATGCATGTGATGCTGACGCAAGAGCCAGCCAATAATGAGTGGGTTTTCGGACGTAAACAAGGAAGTCTGCACAGCAGTTCACTATGTATGACAACGGTTCAAATTGTTGAATAAAGTTATTTTTGTTTTTGTTTTTTTTGCGCACAAAAAGTATTCTCGTCGCTTCATAACATTTAGGTTGAACCACTTTAGTCATGTTGTTTATTTTAACCATGTTTTTAATACTTTTCTAGACCTCAAAAGGTGCAATGACGTTGCTGCCTATGTGTGGTTCAGATACCCTCGGATTTCATCAAAAATATCTTAATTTGTGTTCCGAAGATGAACAAAGGTCTTACGGGTGTGGAACGACATGAGGGTGAGTAATTAATGACAGAAATTTAATTTTTGGGTGAACTAACCCCCTTAATGATTCCAAACTTTTGACCAATAAAACATACACTGCTGAAATATAAACTGCTAACCAGAACACCTGCTAGAACTAAACTCAATTCCAGCAAACGACAATCAATTACTGGGTTCAGAATCAGGCTAGAGGATGTACTACTGAACTTGCATGCATTTTTATTGACCTTTTCCTCATCTAAAATGCGCCTCATGCTTTATTGAGTGGTCTTATCTGTCAACTTTTCTCCTTCTCTCTTCTGAGACGGAGACGAGGAAGCGTCTAGCCAAGATCGTTCTGGTGTTCGTGGGCCTCTTCGCGCTGTGCTGGTTTCCCAACCACGTTCTCTACATGTACCGCTCCTTCAACTATCGGCAGATCGACTCTTCGCTGTCACACCTCATCATCACGCTTGTGGCACGAGTGTTGAGTTTCTCCAGCTCCTGCATGAACCCATTTGCCCTGTACTTGCTGAGCGAGAGCTTCCGAAGGCATTTCAACAACCAGCTGCTGTGCAGGCAGCGCAAATACCAAGAGCGCAACACCAGCTACCTCCAGAGCACTTCTGCTATCCGCATGACCTCCATCAGGAAGAGCACACCTGCCGTGGCCAACGGGCATGGCCAAAAACCAGGAGTCTGCATTTAGCATCTGTTCTCTGAACAGATCAAAACCTGATCTTAAGGGTTGGTGACTCACATTTAGGTTCGACTGAAGTGTTTGGTGACCCAGCTGGGTAAATGGGCAGTTATTGAAGCAGAGAATACAGAATTACTGTTGTAAATATTGCATGTATGTTTTTTTTCCAACGGTTGCAGCGTCGCTTGAGCCCCAGAATGAAATTTGCTTTGAAACATTATTCTTATTGCAAACAGAAAGGAATGGATATCCCACTGATAACTGAAGACTAATTCTATTTCTCCTCAAGCAAAATACAATTTCTGGCTGTATAAAATATCAGATCTGTACAAAAGATTGGACTAAAGTTATTATTCCATTATTGTATAATGGCAAGTTTGCTTTTCAGCTCAATCAATTTTCCTTTTTCATCCAGACGAATGATGAAAATTCGACTGTAATCGATGGAAAGTGCACTTAATACAGTAAATGAATGTTTGGTAAAGCAGTTTTGATTTCACCAGGAGGACAACCGTATTACAAAGATATCACTGAAATCATTTACATTGCCTATGATCACATTCTATTTCTCATACATAGACAATATATTCACAATATATTCAATTTAGGAGTAACGGGAGCATAGACATGGCTCTTTCCAGTGAATGTTAATGTCTACTATGATAGATCAGACAGGTCACACACTCAAGGGTAAACTGTGGTGATTAGATTAATATATGCATAACCAGATTAGGATTCAACATGAATATAAATTTCTCAGACACGTTCCCCTGTACCTTCCGATATATGAGTCATAGGAACGCCAAGATCATTATGGCAGACTAATGTCAATAACGCATGCTGTGTATCATTCTTAGATTCACCAGCAAATGTTATCCTCTTAATCACTGCATTGCAGTATATCATCTTTAAATCATTTTTGTTTGGAGTGATTTGTGTCCACATCTAATGGAGTAGAACAATCATACAGGTGGAAATATTACCTATAATCTGTAGTGACTGTCATCAGGAATCCGGACTGAAAAAGGCAGTCACGTTTAAGCCTTTGATGAGGTCCCAAACCTGCAAAAATGTGTTCAGTGAGCTTTTTGTGATCTTGTGCCACTTACACACACACATTTTACTGCTCACAATTTCATTCAAACCTTCAAATTATATATCATTGTTCATCATAATAGGCCTACATTTTGGTCTCTCTTACTGAACAAGTCAAATGACATTTTAAAGAATTTTAATTAACTTTTCTTCAAAACGATGAAATCCATTTTAATGGAAAATGTAATTAGTGATAACTAATTACAATAATTTGTCCTCTCTTCAGTCCTCTCAACACAGAATCTTTGACCTAAAGCAATGCGTTTTAATTATGCTGAAAATTAACGTGACTTGCCCGAGACTTGACTTATGTCAAATAAAAGTAAAGACATAAAAAAAGATGAAAAAGTTTGATTTGCTCAGTTTGAGCATTAAAGTTAGGCTACTTTAATGAGAAAATGTCCACTGAATCCACAGGTCTGTTTTAAATTTATTATTAACATACAGAGAACAATTAAATGTGGAAACTTTTCATTTAAGTGTTTGTGGATAGAGTACAATTTCAACTTTTTTCACCCTGCATAGTATAAATATAATAAAACAGCAGCACAAAACACAGTAAATAGCATAATTACAGCATCATGAAGTGGAGTGAAAGGACCTCCTCAGGAATTGATTGCGACTGTTCCAAAGCAGCAGGATCTAAATGTAATTCGGAAAGATTGATTAAACAGGCACACTACCCATTTCCCATCTACTTTATTGGGATTTCACTCTGAGAGTAAATTAAACACATGGATTAAATTAAACAGTGCTCTTATATTGGATCAAGAAAAGTTCAACCAAATTGGTTAATTATATCTTTAAGGACACATGTAAAAAAAAAAAACAGTAAAAGGATGAGGATAATCCATGAATTAAGCATTTCTATATCACTACTGAGCTACAGTAGTCTGCTTCTTACTGTACATTCATTACTTTGCCGTTTTCTGCTTACATAGATTAATGTGATTGTTATTCATTTGGAATTCAACATTAAAAAACAATTAGTATTAAACTTATAGTACTAACAGTACTATTCGCAGTAATTAATTTGTATCACAATCATTAACTCAAAACAGAAAAACAATGTATGTTATTGTAATACTTACAATACCTCAGTTATCATATGAATTACTCAACATGGAACCACAAGGCATCCTCTGCTCCTGAACTGAAACACAAGTGTTTCATGTTATATAGATTAACGCACAGATATGTCTTGTACAAGTCTAGCTGATCTAACGCAGTAATGAAAATTTAGACATGCAAGGCACCCTAACAAGGTCATCGATTCATAATCAAGAACATCAGTAGCCAAAACTCGACTCAATCAAGCTGGGATATAATGATTGATCACACATTGAATTAACAAAAATGTCTTTACTTTAGTACTTTAAAACTGTAAATTTGATTAAGCAGTTAATTTTTGAATCAAGAGTTTATATTTTAATCAGAGATGTCCAGTATGATGATTACAATGTGCATGTACATTTCCACATTAAAAAAAGATTCCACAATATTTTACAAACATTTTCATCATGGGAACATACTTGAATTTAAAAATATGAATGAATTTACCATGTAACAGTTTTATGTGTTGAAATATAACTAGTCAGTTTTAAGTAAATTGTATGTTTTCATTGCAATGATGTATTTTAGTGTTTACTTGAGATTATTTCAACATATTTGTGAGATTTTTTACTGTATTATTTGTGACAAATTGTTCAATAATGTCAGTCAAGATGTGTTTAAATACTGCTAAGTTATTAAAGAATTAATTAAACTGATTTTTGGACTTAAGTCTACAAATGTTTTATGAACCCAGAAGACTGGAAGATGCAAAACAAGTAGAATTTATTTATTTATAGGCTCTATTAAGTTCCCTAAGCAACTGCAGTGCAAATTCTGTCTATTTTTAAAGACCATAATCTGTTTATTCAGATAAAGTTAACCTTATTATCATCATAACATTGCTGGATGAGTCATGGGCAAAACATTTGAAAGTCAGATGTAGCTAAAGAATTTTTTTTGACGTTTTATCGCTGTCTCCCAGATTGCTTTTGCATTTTTATTTTATTTGTCACAGAGCAATTGGAAAGAAAATAACTGTCAATAATTATAAATCAGTAAAAACACATAAAAGGGGAACGTTATGCTGGACCAGACTGGTGTTGAAAACCCTGATAAGGCTGTAAGAAGTGCAGGTTTTCCATATAATATTGCGGATCATCATTCAAAGCTGAGAAAAATGCTACATTTTAGCATAAATGATTATAATAAATTATCAGTCCTGACAAGGATTTTCTGTCACATATATTTGTAAACATAATTCCCATAAAATACTGACTGGACTAAAGTTTTAGGTATTGCTCATACATAATAGAAAATGTCCTTTATGAAATAGTAATGAAAGTGTATGAAAAGCCTCATTCTATATGTATACAGTAAAAAGAACAAGGTTCATCCATGGAAACAAGATAATCTGTTGTGTGTTTTTCACGACCCTAGATGCTTTTCCTCTTCTTTTTCGTTAGTGAGCTTCTGAGTTCATATGAAAAGCTTACATTTCTTTTGCATTGTGACAGGAAGAGCATCAGATCAGTCACTGAGGAGCAGTGAGAAAGGCTTTGTGAGTCTCATCATTGTGCTAGCAAAAAGCACTAAAGCACAATTTTCCCAACAACCCTCAGTGAAATGCTGAACAGTATAAATGGTTATAATTCCGCTTTTCTTTTGATTGTCGCAGAGCCAAGTTCCAATTGTCGTGCTGGCTGGTGCTCCCAATTGAACACCATGTAACTTGTTTGCTATTATTCCCTCTATGCTGAACTGGGATTCTGGGAAAAGTCTTCTATTGAGCCTTAATAAATGCAGTAAAGTTTAATTAGTGGCTTTAAAAATGGCTTTAAGGTCGACATTAAACGAAAGTTGCAGTGGTCTTTTCTTCCCTATTGTGACATATCCACGAAGAGCTCATTTGCAAAAACCGATAAATGGCACTTTTTTTAAAAAATGAACTGACTGCCTGTGCGTTATTCTCCACATATAGCACATTCTGAACCCTAAATACGTTTTGTCAAAAAAAAAAGCCGGTATTGTCCACTGTCAAGGCATCGGGAGTTCACGTTTTACAGCAGAAATTGACAAGCACCCTTGTTTGTGTACACAACGCGATAAGTCCGTTTTAGCAAATCAGCGTGCAGTATTCAGGTCAGGTGACAAGGCTGCTAGTTACTTCGAAAAGACGCGCTAGCCGAGGGGAGTTTCGTCAAAGCTGACTAAAATTTATAGAGGATTTATAATTTCGACTCCTGCAACTCCTTGTACACCATACACGTCTTACAGTAAATGCTGAAACCTTGTTTGTCCTTTTGTGAGTGTGTGTGTGTGTGTGTGTGTGTACACGTGTGTTTGAGTGTTTTAAATGCAATTACAAAGCAATTGCTTGGAGTTATCTGCTTTTGCTAAAAAAAAACCTAACTTTTAATATATAAAAAACATACTTTCAATGAACTTTAATTTAGTAAGTTACCTGTATTGTTTTTTTAGTTATTATTACTTAATCAAAACAACCCAACTGCAGTTTGTTTGATATTACTTGGAATGCACAATAAAAAAAAACATGATTCATGAGAATTAATAAAAACTGAGTTATCTGTTTTTGCAAATTAACTCTTCAAGTGAAACAGCTTCTCAAACAAGAAAAAATGTTGGGCGGGACTTTATTGTATCCATCGGGAATTGATTGGATGGTTGTGGTTTGCTATTGCTGTGATGTCATGTGAGTGACAGTGACGGGAAGTTATTTTGATTAAAGATTATATGGGCATGTGAGTGTATAAAAAAAAAAAAGAAAAAAAGAAGATGTGCAAGGATAAATCATTATAACTGAAATAACTGATAACTGATATGGGTGCACATTCTAATTCTCTACCAATCATCTGCCATAGTTGATGAATTGTGAGCCAAGAGTAACTTTTTTACTTCTACCTTTGCATTATCATATACCATTAAATGGCAAAGCCTCAAATGTCATTTACATCTAGCAATGCACCTGAATTGCGTTGTTAAAAGTGATTCAAAATATTTCATTATCAGTTTTTTGCAAAAGTGCATGTTAAAATGTCATTCGTGCATATACCCTCAAGTAAATAGCCATGGTTAAATGTATTTTTATAACTCCCCCATGTTCTGCTGAACCTTGTCTGTTAATGAATATGGAGGCCATTCTTCTGCCGTCGTTCTGATAAGGCCGATGCTCAATCAAGGAAAATAATTGGCAGTCAACCCATCATTGTGTATGATAATTCCAATTGACACGGCCATGTCTTTTGTTTGCCCCCATGCTGTCACTTTTCACACATTTATTAGCTCACTTCTGAAAAGTGGACAAATGCTGATGGCACTGATCAGTTTTAGACAGGGCACAAGCCCTTACACCTTCCACAGAATTAATGGCACATTTCATTAACCAAGAACTGACCTAAAAGATACAATGGCATCAATTAATCTCATCTTAAAGGAATAGTGCACCCAAAAAATGAAAGTTCTCTCTCTATATTGTTTCTTTTTGTCATTTTGTGTCCTTTAACTGTTATTATATAGGAATAATATGAGAATTGTCATTTTTCGATGAACAGTTCCTTTAAAGTCTGCAATACACTCATGAATATTACACGGAAACTATATATTTATCACAAAAACACATATTTACCATCTGTAAATGTCAAAAACAGCAATACTGAAACAGTCGTGTGAAGTCTCCAAAAGAATACACAAACCTTTAAGCATAAACAGTATCAAAGTGACCAAAAGGATTTTAGGTTAATACTTACTGACTGAACTCTTGTCTCTCTTATTATCTAGAAACATAACCTTTCTGTTTAGATCAGGGTTCTTCAACGGGGGGCTGTAATGGTACTGTAGGGGTCCACCAATTATTTTTTGGATCTCAAAATAATTTTTCTGAAAAGAAAAAAAAAGTGTGAAATTAAAAATGTGATTATTTAAAAAGTTACATTAAAAATGCATTTAGAAATAAAAACAAAAACTTAAAGTTGGCTGAACTTGTTTGCCCTTCCCACATTAAAATGTTAAAGAGAAACAAATCTGCAAATTAAAAAAAAAAAATAAATTACTAAAAATTAAATAACTCTGTACAATGATTATTTTAATGACTCTGCAATATCAGGATCATAACACAGTATCTTAATATGGTATAAGCCTTACCATATGTCACTGAATAATGTACTATCAACCAAGAGGTTGAAGCCCCCCTGGTTAAGATCTATCTGTCTGTCCCTTTGTATTAGCACTTACAGGACAAATGTTGCCCTTCAGATTATTTATGGGTAACTAAATTCACCTCCCCTGCAGCACGACTTCATGTTTGCGAAACACATACAGACACACGTGTGCTAACATGCACACAGACACGCTTTCAGATTCCACATGTATATATTTTTTCACCCCTAACAGCTCACGAGTGGCCTTGCTGTTTTATTTCAATATGACAGGTTGGTCTTGGTAGGGGATTCGCCAGAAGTCTTCTGTTACTAACAATGCAGTAAAGTGATGACAGTTCTGCAGGCCCATTTCACATATTACGACAGGTGCTAACGAAGGAGAGCTGACAAGTTATGATTATCATCTTCTCAGCTCTGGCAATAATTTTATCTGAATGGTTTTGTGACAATCAGATTAATATAAGGTAATTGAAACATTAACTTTGAGGGTGTGTGAATTTTTAGACCAGTCTTTCTTAATTCATCAGGACATATTAAGGCACATTAGCAAAATGAGTTCTCAGAATATATTGCTATTCCCTATCAGCAATGTAAAAATTAAACTCTGATCTCATAGTAAAGAAATAATTTTGTACCATGACATGATGTTAATAATGACCAGTGTTGAGGAAAGTTACTTTTAAAAGTAATGCATTACAACAGCGTTACTTCCTAAAAAAATTTAATTGTGGTACTTAGTTACTTTTTGTGTGAAGTAACGTGTTATGTTATTTTTGCATTACTTTTTCTCACCTGGCCTTGCTTTTTATTTAATAACAAAAAAAGTTATAATTTTGGCAAACGTAAAGGCCCTTTCACACCAAAAGTGAAATAAATAAACGCATTTACCTCAGCACACAGCATTGTTTTGAATGTTCAGTAAGTTCCGTCTCAAAGTAGGCAATATAGGCTACGTCATAAAATCCGACCAATCAGGTTGTGAACGTATCCCTATGCCTTTAGATTCGGTGATTAAATTACCAATCTGAACGCTAATTGGAACAGGACTATTTTTTTTTGTTTTGTTTTTTGGTGCGGACCAAACTTCAACACTTACTTCAGCAATAAAAACCAAAAAAAAATGAAACACAAATGTGATGTTCATCTAAAGTCATTTTTGCTTATTATCATGGTTGAATTGGACCATCGGAAGTCAGCAGCAAAGACACTGATTAATAAATACATACCCCTGGTTTCACAGACATGTCTTAAGCCTAGTCCCAGACTAAAATGCATGTTTGAGCTGATTTAACTGAAAACAATTTGCACTGACATATCTTAAAATATGTCAATGCCATTCTTTTATCTTAAGATGCACACCAGTAATGTTTTTTTCATTTTTTTTTTTTTTTCTCTACAACACGTTTATAAAAGCTACTTAAATGTCCTAATTGAACTAAGGTCTAATCCTGGCTTAATCTAAACCAGGCCACGTCTGTGAAACCAGGCCATAATGTATTTGTGTTATATAACATATTTAATTATTGCAGATTTGCGTAATATTCTGAGTTTGCATTTCACTGATTTTATCCATTTTGAGGAACACTGAATCTGTTTTTGTGCAAGTGAGATGAGTAAATGCATGTTCACATTTAGTCTAGGACTACAATAACCATCATGTTTACACAGTGCACACAACACCTCTGCATCACTCCTGATTTCTCTCAACATGGGGAGAGGAAGTGGTCAATAAATGGGAAAAAAACTAAATGTCAGTCAATAAATGGGAAAAAAATAACTTGTTACTTGTTTGAAAAATTATAGCAGATATTTTGTTGCGAAATTAAAAGTAATGTGTTACTTTACTAGTAGAAAAAAGTAATCTGATTACATAACTTGCGTTACTTGTAATGTGTTACCCCCAACACTAATGACAACATATTCCATCACAGGCTCACTGGAAAAACGTACCCGTGTCAACATTTTTGCAAATCGCACAATACGTACCAATACGTACATATCACTGCAGTGTCTAACAGAAATGATCAGTCAGTAAAACAGCAAGCACTTTTAACTGTTTTCACACACAATTATGATTACAGGGCCAGATTATGGATTAATAAAGACTTGTTTTCACGTGGCTCCTTGCACAATAATGTTATGACTTCAAAACACTTTTTACCATAGTGCATGATTTGTAAACGAATATATTTTGGAGTTTGCATCACTTACCCAGCTAAATATGTTCACTTTTACTGACGTAGTCTAATAAGCTTGTTCGGTAGTGATACGAAGACCTCGGGTACGAATCCCATGAAAGACGAGTCACGGTAAAAGAGTTCAGAAATGTTACAATTGCGTTTTTATGTAACATTTGCTTTTGTTAACACTATCGGGTAGATTTATAGGTGTATATTAAAGGTGATGGAGCATTAGGCTTTTAGCGCCACTTACCGGACATTTCCATTCAGAACTGCGGTGATACGTACAAACATAGACGTCTATGCGTACAAACTCCAATGTAATAAAACGTTGTCATATTCACGTTCTTCTGTTCCGGAAAACCCCCCCAAAAAACCCAAAACAAACTAAACACGCTTTTAGCGCCACTAACTGGACATTTCACTTTGAAACTGTCGCGAAACGTGCACGACGCAACGTATTTTGCGTTTTGGAAAATGTTGACACAGGTACATTTTTCTAATGAGCCTGCCTGGATATGTTAAAATAGTGTGGCAGAGATTTTATATGCATAACCTTTCTCATTAAATTTCTGTATCTTTATAAATAAGTCAAGGCAGGTTCCAAAAGGAATCGCTAGTGAGACATTTGTGTAAGCTAGCATTGGCCTGTGGTGATTTATTCACCAAATGTCACTTAAAGCACCTGCAAGACATTTCAAATGTTTTAAATCCCCTCTGTGTGTTTGCTTTTTCTTCCTTCTCACACACTCACATGAGTCAACTTGCATTCTCTTCCACATTCTCATCTTCCTCCTTCTTTGTTTCATCAAACCTGACACAAATAGAGGCTGGTAAAAACCAAAGCGGAGCAGCTGGATGGCAGTTTCATCAGGTTTTCCAAATTTTAAGGTAACGATCTCTCAAAAATGATCACTGTTAGAAAATATCAAAACAAAAATGATGGGAGAGAAAGAGGACATACTGTAAGAAAGAGCAACTGAATAAACAAAAATGAACTGCTTTGATTTTGAAATCATTAACAAATCTAATTTACAATAAAAATGAAATGCTTTGTGGTTTTGAGATCTTTAATCTTATTTATAATACAAATTAATGTAAAAGGCAATAGCCTGTCCATGTTGCCTTCCTATAGAAGTCTATGCATGTATGAATAGATGATTTTATCATCAAAGCATATTATTTTACCTCCAATTCAAATCACCTCAATCAACAGCGACTAGGATTCCTGGGGACAGAAATAATAGATTTAAATGGCCTTGCCTGACGCTACACAAAAAGCCATTGGGATAAAGTCCATTTACAGTAATTTGATACATAATTATGATCGTAAGCAGGCAGGAAATAATTTGTGATTAAGCAGCTTACTAGAACAGAATGAAACGAATCAACTGCTGTTTACTTGTGCCAGACCCTTGAAATTATTCTAGCAAAAATTAATTTACTGAAATTGTCTGTATTCTGTACAGGAAATGGTCAAGCAGACTGAAATGTACTATATTATATTATAATCTCATTATTTTTGCCATTCTGATTTGGTGACACAGAAATTAAACATTTAAACATAAAATCATCACCTTTAAATGTTTTATTTTAACCGACGATACAATCAAGTCTCATTGTCCACACAGCACTGAATAAATATATTGATTCCAACTCACACAATCATTTAGACATCGATTGTACTTCATTCAACCATGTGTTGCTGTTTCTTCACCTCTAGAATACTACACAATTCCCGCAGACATTGATGTATGGAAGCCATTGTGAGTAAAGCAACTCCTGACCTCATATGTCTCAACAAGTTGTGTGCTTTTGCTATCTGGTTCACCCAGAGACCTTTGTGATTGGTCAAACTGGACACTACTGTTTATCATGGTTATTGATTTGAGAAAGATAAGGTCAGAGTATTGTTTAATTGAATGGGAGCGTGCTTTGTTGAGGCAAGATAGAGGAGTGACCAATAACTTAAACCTTAATCAACGTGTGTTTTCATTATATTGTGGTCCTAAAGCATCCACTCACGACTCAATATTGGCAATATAGTGCTGTGCTGTGCTGAACAGGTTATCAAACAAAAGATCATTGCGGTTGCTAGTGCAAACAAAGCTGGCAAAACAAAATGAAAGAGGGTTCTTATAAAGAATATGGCAACCATGCAGAAGTAGAAAACACTGGGTATGGTACAGAATGGGAGTATATAGAACATTTTAGCTAATTAGTACAATATTGCAATATTACTGTTTTGATGTCTCGTTACACCACTGTCTAAAGGGCAAACAATGGCAGTGACATAAAACTGGAACATTAATGATCTTTTTCACTTTTTAAATTGTAGCACAAGGGGGTTAACTGCCCAAAAGAGAGATAAAAGACAGGAAATAAAAAAAGAAAAGAAAATAACAATAAGAAAGGATTTAAAAATTTAGAAATACAAAAGATGTATATAAAAATGTATATAAAAACTACTAAAATAACTGTTATCGTCAAGTAAAGAAAAAAAACAAAAAAAAAAACCACTACTACTATCAAAGAAATCAATAATACCTGGAAAAGGCCAATTACCTGAGCCATATATGTCATGTGACCAGCAGTCGCCGAAAATGGACTGCACCATGAAAATTCACACATTTTTTTCCAGGCTCTTCACTTGAGCTTTCATATAACACAAAGAGATAAAAATCATTAGAATGCACAGCTACTTTTGAATGACTGTCAATCTGCCAGCAGGGGCTAATTAGGCCAAGCTAACCAAGCAAATTGTGACCCCATTAACTGCGATGGTAAACAGTAGTCAGAAGCTCGCCTCACTTCTTTATTTAGTGGTTGGCAGACAGACTTAATGGTGCGCTACTGCCACCAACTGAGCTGTAGTGAGGTGATTTGTGGATGAAGAACAATATAGGTGCGTCCCAATTCATGTACTTATGCACTATTCTATGCTAGTAGGGCTGGGACAATACATTGATTCTCAATTTGCGATACAAAGTATCTGGAGCGATTCTGATAATTTCCGATGTATCGCGATTCTCTCTCGAATCGATTCTGAGCTTAGTTTTTAACAGCAGATGGCATTACGTGCTTTAGAAACACCCGTACTCTGCTTGCTTCCAGTTCCTTTACACACACCGCTTAAACCTAAAATAATCATTCGTAAAGTTCGAAAAAGTTTGAAGTGAATTACAAGGGTGTTCGCAGTGGGCTGTTTACATTAATCTTGTGTCATAAATGCATTCTGAGCCGAGGTGCAAGTATATTTAACCACTTACACTCAACCGAACACACAATCGCTGTCTAGCACTCTTCTTCGTGAGCATTTGAGTGTGCAGTTAAAAACTAGCCTACAGCGCCATCTGCTGTTTGGCCGCATGTCCACCAAAGCGTTTTTAGCCAGCTGAAAACGCTAGACGCTCTGCTGAAAACGCCTATCTGTATTTTTCCCGCCCCTCCTCCATTCTGATTGGACGGCTGGCTATTAAGTGACAGTGATGAGCGCAGCGTTTACTCAAAGTTTAACAATTTTCAACTCAAGGCAACCGGTAAAAAACGGCGAGCTCTCAGCGCTTGAGCGTGAAAAAGACACTTAGCGCCTCGTTACACTCCTGGCATTTAAAAAATGTGGCGCTCCCATTGAAAACAATTGTAAAAGTATGCTAGCCGCTGGAAAAAATGCTTTGGTGGACACGGAGCCTTAAAACTAAGCTCAGAATCAATTAGAGAGAGAAAATATCAGAATGGATCCAGACTCATTCTATCGCGAATCAATGTATTGTCCTAGCCCTAATAAATAGTGCGAGTAGTGTGTTCACACTGAAAGTTACAAAAAGAAAAAGTGCACTTTAAATACCCGGATGATGCACTTACTTAACCAAAAAAAACTAAGCCTAAGTGTGGAATGTTGTACATTTTATGCACTCAACTTTCGCAGCTTTAATTACATAGCGGAGGGAGAAGGGAATTTTAGACTCTGATGTTGAATGACAAAATAACCTTATAAAGTTCATTCACTAAACGGTTGAGTACATAGTGCATAAGTACAACGTCTATAAGTGCATAGTGCGTCATTTGGGACACAGATAAGCGCTGCATCTGAAAGGTACTATAATTGAATTTGAACTTACTTCGCAACCATTAAAAAGTAAGTTCTAGTATGTGGGTATTATGAATGAAATTCGGACATACTATATTCGTCATGTTGTCACTGTCATGTGACCTACCAGCATCAGTTGTGTCACTTCACTGCCATTCATAAATGCTCTCCCGTGGACTCATGGTAAAGTGTCCATCGAATGCGCACTTAAGAATCTCTGCGGAAGTAGTGGGTCATCCGGGGACTTTTTGCCTACTGTTTTTTTGAATACTATGTGTGCAGACATGCAACACTTTTGGCGTATTATATAGTAGGGAAGTATTCAGTTTCAGATGCAGCAATAATCTTAAACTCCTTGAGGCACAGTTGTCCATTAAAAGAGAGCATTGAGCTGGTTTTGTCCGTATTTCAAAACCAGCTGTAAAATGACTGCTAACAAGAGTTCAAGTTCTTTTACCTGCCAGAGAAAATGTAATTAGGGTTGTCTCCTCAAGTATCAAAAGCTGCTGGTGGAAAAGCACTGAAAGCTTAATAAAGGATATATTGGTTAAGAGTGTTTGCTAAGGTCTGATTGGACAGGAGCTGCTTCCTAAGGGTCAATTATAGTTGTTGTGAAGGGCTGCAGATAAGCGAATGGTTGCTATTATTCTATTAGCTGTTGCTGTAGAATGAAAAGGATAGCTGTTGTTGGTGCACCCATAAGATGCCAAATTAAACTCCCTGTCTATGCTTGGATACCCTATTCATTTTCCATAGGGTATCCTCCAGGTCATTTCGGCTGTTCCCATGGTGACGGGAAGCTTCAAAGCTGCAAGCAAAACCAAAGGAAATTCAACACATACGCATTCAAGCTATTTTACACAGTCACCCTGAAGATTTATTTATTATTTTTAATTTGTTGATTGATATGTTTAGGGAAAGGTTTTATTGATTGTTTTTTAAAGACATAGTTTGCTACCTGTAACTACTGTTCAGAAATAATGAAACAGACTACTGAAAACATTCATTTGTGACGCATGATATAAATTGCTTTCTTTTTTAACGAAAAAAGCTGCATCAAAGCACATTCTGATAATCTCACCACCACCGGACTGGAAAATGAAACAACATTGTTGTTGTATGGAAAATGATAACAGTGCTAAACTTTGTAAACTACTGTGCGTGCAATTTAAAGTCATAATATAAATTATAAGAGTGTTCGGGACAGGGAAACAACACAGGCTCCAGTTCAAAGAGGGTAATGTGAATGGGGGACGGTAATGAAAGAAGTAACATGTAGTAAAAGAAGTAATATGCAGAGAGTGACAACTATCACTGACAAAATTACTAGCAATAACAAATTACTGTCCTTAGCATGCTCTGTCTTCACTTTCCTGGGCTTGGTGTCTGTAATAGATCAATATGAATGTAATGCACTGCTAACATACTGCATACTGCATCTTCAACTCACTGACAGACTGCTTTATGTACATACATCAAATCCTCCCTTTTTGCTAGCTCACTGATAAATATGCATCTCCTCCCCTAAGCCTTGTATATAGCATGTGGTGTGGCATCTGGGCAAGCATGACGTTGATGGATGTTTTGAAAGCTCTGAAGATTAGCCTCCTGAATGTCTCTGCAGCTTCTATACCTGTGTGTAGTGTTGAATCAGCCTCAGAAGTCTGCTCGGTGGGGAGGAGCTTTGAACAGAATTCAATCCTTACTCGGATCAATGGTAAGGTTGAGGTTTCTAACAGGATTTACCCAAGGCTTTCTTCACAATATCGATCCATCCAACTTTAAAACATCCTCAGAGACTACTGGGAATTAGCAGGCACAGTAAGATGTCATCACTACTGTCAAGCCTTTTTGAGTTACAGTATGGAAAATGTCGACATTTTCAAGGATTGTAATTGTCTCGTTTAGTCATAAACGTGTTGAAAATGGTCCATTAACGCATTTAAAGCAGTAAATGTGTTAGGTACTGTGGCAAAAAATCTATGTTTTTTCTTCACTCCAGGGCCTATACATCCATACACCAAAAATACCATCTGTGTTAATGATTATGTGATTACCTTCTCTACTTCAGACAGTTAAATTGATTATAAAAACTCAGATTTAAGTAAATGTCATGTTTTGAACGCAGAGTCCTTATGCAGTTCGGCCAATGACATCAAAAACCTTGCCAAGGGGAATAAATCTACAAATCATTAAGGGAAACCTTTCAGCAAAATCATGCATAATACCTTGGACAAACATCATAGGCTGTAATGAATTATAACAAATGCACAGTATAACAAATATTTCCATTAATATTAGGCAGACATTTTCCTGCCACTGCCACTTCTCTATGGACATAATTGTGAGTATTACTGAGTGGTGCTTATGCACCATTTCAATGCATCAATACATCTGTCCTCCTCCAGCCTTTACGGAATACCTAATAACACTTAAATTCCCTGATCAGTGTGTTTCCTATAATGTATTATTGCTGTAGTTGCTACAGAGACCAGAAAGGGCATTTGAACATCTTTTCAAATCCTAGGTAATTACATAAAAAGTGTTATCCACAAATCCAATGTTACTTTTAAATTTTGCTTCTCTTTTGTTATTACACATGTCTAATACTATACAGTACTATTTTGTACTAGTCTTTAATACTATACTATACTGTGCTAGTTTTTAATCTATCAACATCATAAGCACTTAACTGCATAATTCACTTTGGTTACTAGCTATCAAAAAAAAAATCTGTCATCATTTACTCACCCTTATGACGTTCCTGAATGACTTTCTTGTTTCTGTGGAATACAAAAGGAGATGTTTTAAAGAATGTTCATGCTGCTCTTTTCCATAAAACTTATGCAGTATATAATCTGAAACCGTTTGGTAGCTGTGTGTGAAAAATACCAGGTCACACTGGTTTTGTAAATGATGCAAAGAAATGATTTAAGACAGAATTTTCTTTTTCATCTCTTTAAATGCACATGTATTAAGTATTGTTTGTTCACGTGAACTAGTTCTTTTGAACTTTCTATTTATCAAAGAATCCTGAAAAAAATGTGTCAGTCTCCACAAAAATATTAAGCTGCTTTTAATATCGATAATTAAAAGTTTCTTGAGCACCAAATAATGCTGTATATTAGAATGATTTCTGAAGGATCATGTGATCATGTGCCTGAAAATTCAGCTTTGCCATCACAGGAATAAATTACATTTCAAAATACATTAAAGGGTTAGTTCACCCAAAAATGAAAATAATGTCAATTATTACTCACCCTCATGTCGTTCCACACCCGTAAGACCTTCGTTCATCTTCGGGAACACAAATTAGGATATTTTTGTTGAAATCCGATGGCTCAGTGAGGCCTACATAGGGAGCAATGACATTTCCTCTCTCAAGATCCATTAATGTACTAAAAACATATTTAAATCAGTTCATGTGAGTACAGTGGTTCAATATTAATATTATAAAGCGACGAGAATATTTTTGGTGCGCGAAAAAAACAAAATAACGACTTATATAGTGATGGCCGATTTCAAAACACTGCTTCATGAAGCTTCAGAGCGTTATGAATCGGCGTGTTGGATCATGATTCGGATCACGTGTCAAACTGCCAAACTGCTGAAATCACGTGACTTTGGTGCTCCGAACTGCTGATTCGACACACTGATTCATAACGCTCAGAAGCTTCAACAAAAAAATTTTCATTTGCGTTTTGAAGATTAATGAAGGTCTTACGGGTGTGGAACGGCATGAGGGTGAGTAATTAATGACATTATTTTAATTTTTGGATGAACTAACCCTTTAAAATAGAAAACAGATGCTTTCAATTGTAGTAATATTTCACAATATTACTGTTTTTATTGTGTTTTTGCTCAAGTACTGTACATGCGGCAGCTTGGTGAGAATAAGAGACTTCTTTCAAAACCATCTTTAAAAAATTCTTACCGACCCCAATCTTATGAATGGCAGTGTGCATTATACCACTTTAATGTAATGTCAAAGAATAATTCTAATCTGTGCCACATTTGAAATCTAGCTTTATATATTAATACTTTGTAAATTATTGAGGAATTACTAAAACACCGTTTTCAAGCTTAACCAAATTCTAATAAGATTTCTGAATCGATGCAATCAGTTTTGCTTAATTTGCATTCCAATACCGTGAAGTCTTTAGAATATAAAATGATGAATATGAAACATAGCAGAGCTCCATGACATCTGTTTTCAAGACGTCAGGTATTTAACATTTTCACTTTTTCAGTATGTGAATTCAATATATGCCACATTTTCAATATGATTCATCAAAATTTTAGCATATGCACACTGAACACAGACATTTTTTTGAATGCTACTGACTCTTAAACAATGCTTTACACCTTCTGCTTGCACTAATAACTATTTTCATCTCAGAGTTTCTGGAAGTAAAGAGATCAAAAAAAGAATACATTGCCCGGTCTTATCTCAGTTAACAGACAGCGACCTATTGGCACACACACACACACACACACACACACACAGTTTGACAATCACTCTTTCGTGACCTAAATGGTAATGGGACAAAAAAAGTTCAAAATGCAATGTTCAAACACAAATTGGGAAGCATATTTCACTAACCGGTAATTAAACTAATGTTAATTAAGCTTTGACTGCAGCTTCTGTTGCATATTAAAATGCAAATCTTATCCTGTTATGTATGCAAAAATGTAAATATGAATATCTCTAAGCTTAAACATTTAATTTTATTTTCACATTCTGCTAAATATAAGTGTTGGCAAGAATCAAACCATATTTCGTCTATTTATTTGCAAAAGTACATGAGATAAATATGCTGATATCATGGCAAATTTATGTTTTGCATGAGATATGATGACATAACAGTGTGGTGGTTAAGGTGAATCTCCTTTACAGAGAACTAGAAAACAACAAAAGAGTCTCAGTTGTTAAACTTTCTGTTGGTACAGGTTACATATAAACAATATCCTTTAGTGGTCTTCATATTAATTTCCAAATGTGATCAAGTTGTAAGGTGTAAATTTACAGTAAACACAATTTTAAATGACTTCTTCCAATGGTAGTTAATATCTACTGCAACCACAACTTCTTGGTCTTTTATAATTGCAATTAACAACATCATGAAAGTTTGGCACATTCAACAACCAACCAATCAACCGACAGACTGAAATTTAACATTTCTATATATATATATATATATATATATATATATGTATGAAGAAAACAGATATGATGTTTAAAGGTTGCACACAGTTAGTTGTTTGTGGCAGTCCAAAAAGCTCACCCAATTTGTTTCAGTCTTGGTTTGAATAAACCTTTCTGCCATTCGTTTCACATTTTATTTCACATTTGATGTGAATAGGCTTTTAAACTCAATTGACCTTTTTTGCCTATATACTCTAGATCTATGGGTCAGACCATATGGGTCTCCACTACATATTGAAACCTGGGATATACAGAGGCACTTTTCAGAACAGTGTACACAGGTAGGGATTAGTGGATTCACTCATGCACTTTAATATGCAACACAACTGACATCTTGTAAGGTCATTTCTAGTTTTCTGTGAAAAAGAACAACCTGTATACATTAAGCATGAGCCCTAAGGCAATCCCATCTGCACACCAAAATCTACAACAGGAAACGACTCATGTTGACACTGTTGCTAGAACCAATTTTTCTAGTTCTGATGTACTGATCATATCCTGGTTTCCCAAAAAAATATTCACCAAAAGTAAAGGTAACACACAAAAATCTAGCATTAAACTTCCAGGACTAGCATTGAACTAGTTCTTTTGAACTTTCTATTTATCAAATTCTGAAAAAAATGTGTCAGTCTCCACAAAAATATTAAGCTGCTTTTAATATCGATAATTAAAAGTTTCTTGAGCACCAAATAATGCTGTATATTAGAATGATTTCTGAAGGATCATGTGATCATGTGGCTGAAAATTCAGCTTTGCCATCACAGTAATAAATTACATTTCAAAATACATTAAAGGGTTAGTTCACCCAAAAATTAAAATAATGTCAATTATTACTCACCCTCATGTCGTTCCACACCCGTAAGTCCTTCGTTCATCTTCGGAACACAAATTAAGACATCCGGCGACTAATAAGCAGAAAATGAGTGCCGCTGCGAGCGAGGAAATTGTAAATAAAAGGAAAAGTCAGCTCGCCAGTATGGCAGTTTTTTGGATATTATAAATCTGACCGTAGTCAGACCAATGTCGTCTGCAAATTATGCAAGACCGTCGTCCCCGCCAAGACTGGTAATACCACAAACTTGATGTACCACCTTAGCCACGCTCACCCTTTGGAGCACAGCCGTATTCAACCAACAACAGCTGCAACACCGCACAACATTTTAATTATTTGAGTTTTCCATGGTTGTTGACATTTCTGTCTTAATAACTGAGGGGATTATGATCAGAGGAAGGTTAAGTTTAAAATAAAAATGTTTAAATGTAATGTATTTTTCTCCTGGTCCTTATTTTAAATGGGTCAGAAAAAATATCAATAATTATCGATATCGACCGTTATGAAACACTGATATCGTGATACAGTTTTCAGCCATATCGCCCAGCCCTAAATGAAAGACACCTGTGCACCACACTGGCCTAACTCCACTTCCATGGCTCTCAGCCCCGCCCCACTTGTCACAAAAAAAAGAAAAAAAAAAGTTAGTTTACTTAAATGTTTTGAGTTTTCTGAACTTATTGAGTTTTACAGTGTGCTCAAGATATCTTCAGCAGGTGATGATTTTAAACTCTCTAAGCAGAGAGGGAATCTTTGCCTCTGTCATTTTAACAAAAATAATGTAAAGCAGTGAGGTTAGTTTTAATATTAAAATCAAGCTATTGGGTTTATTGTTTTTAAACTCTGCTTGTTTAATAATGACAGAGACGGAATGGAACATTAAGCATATTTGTGCAAAAACTTATCCAAAAATGAAAGAAGAATATGCTATGTAAAGCTCACTGAGGCTCACTGACCCAATTCATTGGGTTGAAATTAATTCAACCTAAATGTTTAATCTTATTAATGGTATTCCATTAAGGCAAGATCCACTTTCCTGCAGAGTTTAGCTCCAACCCTGATCAAACTCAACTGCCTGTATATTTTTAGGGCTGCGTCCGAAAACGCAGACTTCGCAGGCCCAAAAATGTACCTAACGAAACTGATTTTGGAAAGGGTTCTGAAGCAGCATAATGTTTTAATGATCTACAGCAATAAAAAATAAAATAAAATAGGGCGAGCTTAAGTGATAACTAAGAGAATATTTCATTACAAAAACGTTGGTCAAAAATTTGCCTCAACTTTCACGGAATGGAACGCACAGGCTTCGCAGGCCGCAGGCCGCAGACTTCGCAGGACGCAGACTTCGTAGGTCCGCAGACTTCGCAAGCCGCAGACTTCGCAGGACGCAGACTTTGCAGGATGCAGGCCGCAGACTTCGTAGGATGCAGACTTGGTAGGACGCAGACTTGGTAGGACGCAGACTTGGTAGGACGCAGACTTGGTAGGACGCAGACTTCGTAGGCCGCAGACTTCGTAGGCCGCAGACTTTGCAGGCCGCAGACTTCGTAGGACGCAGACTTTGCAGGCCGCAGACTTCGCAGGACGCAGGCCGCAGACTTCGTAGGATGCAGACTTGGTAGGCCGCAGACTTCGTAGGACGCAGACTTCGTAGGCCGCAGACTTTGCAGGCCGCAGACTTCGCAGGACGCAGGCCGCAGACTTCGTAGGATGCAGACTTGGTAGGCCGCAGACTTGGTAGGCCGCAGACTTCGTAGGCCGCAGACTTCGTAGGCCGCAGACTTGGTAGGACGCAGACTTGGTAGGCCGCAGACTTCGTAGGCCGCAGACTTCGTAGGCCGCAGACTTCGTAGGCCGCAGACTTGGTAGGACGCAGACTTGGTAGGACGCAGACTTGGTAGGACGCAGACTTGGTAGGACGCAGACTTGGTAGGACGCAGACTTCGTAGGCCGCAGACTTGGTAGGACGCAGACTTGGTAGGCCGCAGACTTCGTAGGCCGCAGACTTCGCAGGATGCAGACTTCGCAGGATGCAGACTTGGTAGGCCGCAGACTTGGTAGGACGCAGACTTGGTAGGACGCAGACTTCGTAGGCCGCAGACTTGGTAGGACGCAGACTTGGTAGGACGCAGACTTGGTAGGACGCAGACTTGGTAGGACGCAGACTTCGTAGGCCGCAGACTTGGTAGGCCGCAGACTTGGTAGGACGCAGACTTGGTAGGACGCAGACTTCGTAGGCCGCAGACTTGGTAGGACGCAGACTTGGTAGGCCGCAGACTTCGCAGGATGCAGACTTGGTAGGCCGCAGACTTGGTAGGCCGCAGACTTCGCAGGACGCAGACTTCGCAGGATGCAGACTTCGTAGGACACAGACTTCGTAGGACGCAGACTTCGTAGGCCTGCGGACCTCGTTAGGTACAAAAATGTACCTAACAAAACTGATTTTGAAAAGGCTTCTGAAGCAGCATAATGTTTTAATGATCTACAGCAATAAAAAATAAAATAGGGCAAGCTTAAGTGATAACTAAGAGAATATTTCATTACTATAGTAATTTCTTGCTAGAAATAACATCAAAAATGTTGGTCAAAAATTTACATTTACACAGAAACTGAACACCAACCGCAACTTCTTTATATTTTGCCTCAACTTTCACGGAATGGAACGCACAGGCTTCGCAGGCCGCAGACTTTGCAGGACGCAGGCTCCGCAGGCTCCGCAGGACCCGCTGGACGCAGGCTCCGCAGGCCCCGCAGGCCCCGCAGACTCCGCAGGATGCAGGCCGCAGACTCCGCAGGCTCCGCAGGCTCCGCAGGCCGCAGGCTCCGCAGGCTCCGCAGGCCACAGGCTCCGCAGGCCGCAGGCTCTGCAGGCCGCGGACTTTGCAGGACGCAGGCTCCGCAGGCTCCGCAGGACCCGCTGGACGCAGGCTCCGCAGGCCCCGCAGGCCCCGCAGACTCCGCAGGATGCAGGCCGCAGGCTCCGCAGGCTCCGCAGGCCGCAGGACGCAGGCTCCGCAGGACGCGGACTCCGCAGACTCCGCAGACTCCGCAGACTCCGCAGGACGCAGGCAGCAGACTTCGCAGGACGCAGGCCGCAGACTCCGCAGGACGCAGACTCCGCAGGACGCAGGCCGCAGACTCCGCAGGACGCAGGCCGCAGACTCCGCAGGACGCAGGCCGCAGACTCCGCAGGACGCAGGCCGCAGACTCCGCAGGACGCAGGCCGCAGACTCCGCAGGACGCAGGCCGCAGACTCCGCAGGACGCAGGCCGCAGACTTCGCAGGCCCAAAAATGTACCTAACGAAAATTATCTTCTGAAGCAGCATAATGTTTTAATGATCTACAGCAATAAAAAATAAAATAAAATAGGGTGAGCTTAAGTGATAACTAAGAGAATATTTCATTACTATAGTAATTTCTTGCTAGAAATAACATCAAAAATGTTGGTCAAAAATTTACATTTACACAGAAACTGAACACCAACCGCAACTTCTTTATATTTTGCCTCAACTTTCACGGAATGGAAAGCACAGGCTTCGCAGGCCACACAGGCCGCAGACTTCGCAGGCCCAAAAATGTACCTAACGAAACTGATTTTGGAAAGGCTTCTGAAGCAGCATAATGTTTTAGGGCGAGCTTAAGTGATAACTAAGAGAATATTTCATTACTATAGTAATTTATTGCTAGAAATAACATCAAAAATGTTGGTCAAAAATTTACATTTACACAGAAACTGAACACCAACCGCAACTTCTTTATATTTTGCCTCAACTTTCACGGAATGGAACGCACAGGCAGCGAAGGATACAGTACATCTATGCTGCCTTCAAAAATCAATTAGGTATCTCAGGAGACAGGAAGAGAAGCTAACATGGGATTTGGACGTGCCTCGATGCCTTCATACGTTGGAATGCATCCTCCGAAGGCAGTATTTTTCAGCTTTCGGATGCAGCCTAGTAATCCTGAAGACCTTGTTTAGCTTGTTCAGGTGTGCTTGATTAGGGTTGGAGAAACACTCTGCAGGAAAGTGGATCTTAAGGGAAGGAGATCCTAGAAAACTTGACAGATCCAACACATCCCAGAAAAATCAGTCCTTACTGCTGTTTTTGATATTCCCAAACACTGAAATACATAAATCAGTGTCCGCTTTGTAAAGATCTGATTTAAAAAGCATTAATGCAAAAAGTAATGCAGACCAAAACTGTTACATTCGATCAAACCATTTAGAATTGGATGGAGTGAGATGCATCTAACATCTTTATTGGCTGTCATAAATATGAAAAGCTTTGACACAGTCAATTGGAAGGAAATTCAGACACAAATTTGAAAGGAAATTAACTTCACAGTGGATCATGACATAAAGTGATTACACTTCAGAGGGTGTTTGGAGCGATGGAGTGCTTCATACATTTTCCGTTTACAAAAACACACACACACACACAAAGACTCCAGGAAGACTTCCTGGGGTGTTTTCCTCAGACTCACTGACACATTATACTGTATGTGGGACACATGCTATACAGTGGCCAAATGACACATCCAAACTCATTATGCAATTCAGCTCAGTTCCGACAAAACGCTAATGAATGTGTTTACAATAATTAAACAAACAACCTTAGGGCTTCGAAGTGCAATGATGACTTGTAGGCTACAGAACTCTAACTCTGTTATTAATTTATTTCATCCTACAAATCCAATACTTCTAACTTTGTCTCTATATTTGAGGCAGTTGTTATGGCTGAAGGCATAAGCTAATATCTATACCGTCCTCCTCAAATGCCATTAGATATTCTGGTGTAGTCTACGACTTGAATACTTGAATAGTGATTATTCCAGCCGCTCTGCCTGTTAGTCTGATGAGGCTTCTACGGTTATGCGGAAGAAATCAGACGGGGGCGAATTGACATGCCAATACTGCAACAGGAGCCTCAATGTCATTAGCTATATACTTAGGAAAGGTCACAGCTCTCATAAAAAAGGACACAAGCCTTCATCTGAAGTGAAGATTAAATCTCATTCACTGCGGTTCACTTCACTTGCAGTCAACTTCCATTATTTACATAGAGATCTTCAAACAGACTAAACAACATCCCAATACTGCCTCTGAGTTGATTACTCTATCGATTTGCAATATTCACAGATTCATCCAATATACAATGTTCCTACTTTTATTTTGGAGGTCTCCTACAATAGGTTTACATGCATCCAAGGTCAAAAAACACTTTGTCTCATAATACACATTGCACATCACCTGATTGGTCAACTGGCCCAGTCTGATGTGTTTGAAAAAGCATAATAGGTCACTTTAAACTTCAAGTGCCCCTATTATGCTTTTTCAAACACAACAGTCGAGAACCATTAGTGAAACGGTATGTTTCATTCTTTTAGTTGACATTTTTTAATATTCCTTGTCATATTATTACATTGTGTATGCCTGCTTATCAGTCTTGTTACTTTATTCTATAAAATGAGCAGTAAAAAAGAAAATATTAGAATACAGCAACCAAATCCTTTATTGGAGCAATGATGCATTGACATCGAACTTGCCTTCAGTAAGCAAGTCGTATGTAGGATTAGTAGCCAGATTCAACTGATTCAATTCAAATATGTATGAGTGTGTGAGTCTTTTGAACAATTCATTTAAAGAACCGGCTTATTTGAGCGATTTATTAACATAAGCAATTCTGTTTGCGAATTAGACTACACATTTGTTTTTGAGTGCATTGCGTGGTGCAGGAAACAATGCTGTGATCTGTGATACACTTGTGGAGTGTCGTACAAGTTATGCTTATACAAGTTAAAGTACCCCTATTATGGCATTTGAAAGGTTCCTATTTTTGTTTTGGGGGTCCCCAACAACAGGTTTACAAGCATGCAAGGTCAAAAAACACTTTTTTTGTCTTATAATATGCATTTAGTTTTACCTTATTTGTTCATAGACTCCCAAACGATTCGACTCATTTTTCCAAAACCCTCGTTTGCGTGACGCTAATCTGTGGTGATTGGTCAGATGACTTCTGCTGGTTAACACGGAGTACAGTATACAGTGCTCGCATCAGTTCTAAAACTAAAGAGAGAGGAAATAAGTTGTTTTATGTTTATGTTAGCGAACCTAGCCCACAGCTCGGAGGTAAACACCCAAACAGTCAGGGTATATGCTTTAGCCCAAACGTATTGATAAAGCATTGCAGTTGTACACCAACGTATTGCTTTATTGTTTATCATAACTCTAAGTAATAACAACAACAAACATTTGAAACATCTCTAGACACTTGCGAGCGAACACATATTGCTGTTAGCTGGTTAGCCGGAGACCTAAGGTTAAAGCTGCGCGGAGCGTACACAACTAAATACGAATTGTGCATGCTACAGAGAACATAACAGCAACAATTATGAATCATACTTACAGGTTGTGATTCGGAGGGGGAAGAAGCTGGTCCAAATGAACCATCCTTCAATAACAACCGGCTATCTGAGTTTGCTGAACGCATTTAGGTTGAAGAAGCAGTCATCAGTAAAATGACGGAAACACAGCACAAGGTTCGGGCTATACTGCTGTGGTATCGTTGTAAAGATTAACTTTAACCACTGATTCTTGTGTGTTTGAGGAGTTTCAAGTTTTCCTTGGTGTCTGCGTGCGCAATAAGTCGGCGGGCAATATGCTAATGTTGCGTCTTGACGTCACAATGAAACGGCTTGGGATTCATTTTACAAATGACTCGTTTAATTGACTCAGAGTCAACTCTTACTTTTGAGAGACAATAACTTTATATACGGTGCACTTTCAGATTTAAAACTTTGCAGGATGTTTTCATTCACTTAGAGCTATGTTACACACTACATGAAAGGTAGTTTTCGAACTCGAGAACTTATATTTTCATATTTCTGAGACAGTGCAGTATGAACTCTCCACCATTCTCAAACGTTGCGTGACCCACTTATTTCCACTCTGTAACCCAGAGTTTGAAAACCGCTGAAAAATACAGACTGGCAAAACCAATTTTATGCCTTGACTGCTCTGGATCTACTTCACTTGTTCTCAATATGACACAGATATCAAGCAGAATTTTAAATCTAAAGATTTTAAATGACCTTAGAACTTTGTCTCTTTCTGAATGATTCCAAAGCACAGTAAACTTTCAAAAGAACAATTTATGTAAAATAAGAGCGACTGATAATAACAATAATCTACAAAGATTTTGGGAACTGTGAATGTACAGTATATCTTTTTTAAGTTTAAGACCTAATCTTGCAACCTGTGCTGTACATAAAATAATCCACAGTGCTAAAGAAAAGTGCTAAAAAATTCACATTGCTATTTAGGTAGAATGGACAGTGATAACTTTCAGGAAAGGTGTCCCAGTCAAAATGTCACTATATTGTAAGTCCTTTCTGAAATCAGTTGGAAGCATGTTCCACAACTGAAGTGAGAGGATGGACAAAATTTATTATCTATATAGGCAGGCCTGTCTCATGTGGTGACACAAATGAATTAGACAGCTGGCGATGGCAGCGGGTCTGGGGTGTGTGGTTTGATAATGCAGTGCAGGTAATGGGGGGTCAGACATGGCATGGTATGTGGAGGACTCTCTGTAGGCTAAATATGGTCAAGCAGTGGCATTTTGGGGGAAAAAAATGCTAGAAATGGAAAAATGATATGCATGTAACTATCTACACAAGTACAGATTACATAAGGAGAAGAAACATGCTTCATGCAGTGGAGAGCGGTCAAAAAAAATAAGCTAAATGTATTTGAAAACTGGTTTGCTAGTTTGATACAGATGGTTTATGACAAGTAGTACTATTCCTTTAATAATAAGTGACCCTTTAAATCACATCTAAGGACAAATAATTTTAGTTTACAACATTACTTTTGTGTGAGATGAAATAAAAGGTGGTATACTTCTAAAGATACTGATCTGTTGTAGTTTAGCTAATGATCTGATAGAAAAGTGTACTTTTTTCAAAAATACAGACACTTCCAAGGTAGGCTTTCTGCTCTCTCCGATCGCATTAAAACCAGGTACTTTCTTTCTGAGCTCAAACAGTGTAAAGGACATAAGGGAAAAATCAATTTTCTATGCTTCAGCTTTTCCCCCGCAGTAATATTTGTAAAAGCGGTTTTGCTAATCACTGCTGGTGGACATGAATATTGGGATTGTTTCAAGCCTTCAAAGAAGATAATATATGCCAAATATCCTATGATGCTTTATCAGACCTCATTAACCATCATGACAGATGGCACCAGGCCAGATTTTCTCATTTTGACAAGGTAATCACACAAACTGTCAAAGTGCTCAGAGAAATAAATGCAGTATGAAGACTGCTGATTGGTTCAGTAGTCTGACCCTTCACAAAGCACTGAACACATCTGTGAAAATGATTGTGATACTTAAGTTGCTTGCAAGTATCTGGGTGATTCTCTCAGACGGCTGCAATCACCATCACACTACTGCATTTAACACAGAAAAACAAAACTTTGCCACAATCTCAATTCCTTCCCCCTCATTCAGCCTGGAATCTAATTCAATTTGCTGCAAAAAAGAATGCAATATTCGAGCGTTTCCTTTTCCATCTCTAATTTCAAGTGTCACAATATAGCCTACCGAATAGAGCAAATTGCTTGAGATGAACATGAAGAATCTTATTTACTGTGTATGGTCTCAAATTTGGAAAAGGTTATTTTAATATTTGCTAGATGAGGCATTACAATATAATCCTTATTAAACCCTACTTAGCTGCTCGCTTGTTTGCTGAAGTTGGGGGATTTTCAGCATCCATCTTACACAGTTAGTGTCAAAACACATGACCAAACTTGTTACTCTGAAGGTTGCCGACGGGCCCTGCATTTTCATGAGATGTTCTGCTAAGGCCATTGGATGACAATATAGAAAACGCTTTCTTGTTTTAAATGGGAGAATGGAGCCCTTTGTCATTCAGACAGATAATTAAGCGTGTGAATACATTTGCAGTTACTTATCTCCTAGTGCTAGTGCTAAACAGCTAGTGCTGTTTCCCAAGTGCAATTTTTCCACAAACTAATAAGATTATATATATATATATGTTTTATTCACGATAAAACACCGGCTTCACCCTACGGTTCTGTGTATCACTACACAACACTCTTAGCAACCACTCTTAGCAATGTAAACTGTATGTTCTCAATTGATATTGTTCATTGAAGTTACTGTATTATGTAGATGAGTGTTGTGAAAAAAAAAATCGATTGAGCGAGTTTATTACCTCATTCAGATTTAGCATTTTCCTTCAGGTCAGTCCTATGTTCATAATAAAAAATCTGTTTAAATGTCCGATGTATTATCTTGTCCTTTTAACATTTAAGGGGTTTTCCCGTGACTGACAGTGCTAGTCAAAGCATTTGTCAGTTACGTCTTGTTCCGTTTTCAAAACAATTCAGTCTTTTCAATATAAAAGTCTTTGCTACTGACTGACACACTCATAAAGACAGTCTTTGCTGCCATCTAATGCCGTGAAAATGTAACTTCTGTTGCTGTTCACAGTCAGGAACTATTTTTTCCGATAGAAGGAAGGCTTTTAGAAAACGTTTACTTCGTGAAAATTGCATTGATACATATTTCTGTCTTTAATATTTGTATTGTGTGGTAACCGTTTTATAAAAGCAATAAGGTACTCGAGGCTAGTGCTGTATCGTGATTAAGTCACAGCTGAAGGGGTTGCAGGCACTCCGCTTCGCGTTGTACCTTATTGCTTACACACACACACACACACACACACACATACATACATACATACACATATATATATATATATATGATTATAATTAGCTTGCAATATTATAAAAATAAGCCCTTTTTAAAAGGTTTTAAGGATGCTTATTTTTTTCTGGGAAGCAAGCAAATGTTGTGCAAGACATTTAAATAGGTTAAGATTCTTCTCTAGGAATGATATGTCGTCTTGTAATAAAAATGCTAATTTCTAAACATGCCTAATTAATTAAGTAAAAAACACTCTACTTTTCCCACTATAACCAGCACTGCAATTTACTGCATATTATTATTATTATTATTATTATTATTATGTTATGTCGGTAGACGTGATCTGTATATACAACGCAACAGTATCAGAACTTGCAGTGTTTTGTGCTCTGGAGTTGTCTGGCATTTGAGGTATAAACTCAGTATTTAGCTTGCATTCTTAGATAACTGCTCCAGTAATTACTTGTACACAATATGTGCATTTTCCTGCCACTGTGTTCTGCCAAGAACTGCTTGGTGTACTTCAATTGATTGCAGTTGTTTACCCCAGTGAAAAGGCATTTCAGTCTCTGTTTACAGCAGGGGTTCTCTAGAAAGGCTTCCCATGTACTCTAGCAACATTTTTTTAGTAAATATAGTCATCTAAATATTTTAGATAGTGACATTTGCAACGTGGACAACTCGAGCAAAAATATATAGCTTATTTGACACTTCTTTTCCATTAGTATTCATCAGAGCACCTCTGATAATTGTATAATCAGACCGAAACCTGTAATATCATATCTATACCGAAAGAGCAAACTCAAGTAAATGGCACAAACCAAGATGAGAGATGTCTGTATACATGGCTGTGAGAGATATCTGACCTTTTGTGTGAAGGTGGGCACATGCCAGCAGCACTTCAAAAGTCTACAGTCTCAAAACTTCTCAAGAAACAAAACAAAAACAAATACAAGAAGAATTTACTTTATGAGATATGTATGCAGTGTCTTTGCTTTGTGTGTGTTTGCTTGATGATTCATTCATGTACATGTAACTGTGTAACTAATGTTCATTTTCATTTGATGGATTGACTTGCTTGGTAGAAAAGTCATTAAGTAAATACATGTACCAAGACAAATGCATACAAAATATAGCCTATATAAGCAATAGCACACAAGCAAGAGAGAGCTGTGTTGACATTCAGACCAACAGCACCATTGTGATTGCAAGTATGATACTGATACAACAGTTTAATAAAAAAGAATATAGCACTCTGAACAGAATTCATGCAACTTTTACGTCACTCTAGATCAACATTCATCACAATTCTGCACTTATGAGTCAAATTACCTAAATTTATCGAAACATTTCTCCGTTATATTGTTATTCTGCTCATCTGGCGCTCGAGAGAAAGTGCCCTTTTTTCCAGTAGCCCCTCGAGATCCAGGGGGCGGAGTCGGGTAGGTTAAGGGATATGTAAAGTGGGAGGAGTTGGATCCAGATCCAGGGGGTGAAGATGGGTAGGTTTAGATCCACGGGGCGGAGACGGGTAGGTTTAGGGTTTAGATCCACCCCCTGGATCTTGTGTTCTGCAGTGAGGACCATCTCCTTTTTTCTGGGGTGCTTTTTTTTAAATAAATGAATATATATTCCTGTTTGCGCACAGCTCCATTATATTTACTGAATAAAAAAATACTATATATCAGGTCGGCTTTGTCGCGCGCATCGCGCCACGCCCCACCCCACCTCGCCCCACCTCACCTCACCTCGTGTTTGCTGTTGGCTGACAACTTGTGACAACTATGCCCGGGAAAAGACAACAGCTGTCTGGCAATAAGAAGCGAAAAAGAAAAAAGCCCTAGATGAATCCCGTGCATCTCTTTCAGGTAGCCTATGCATGTTTTGGCTATTTGAGGCTGAGATTATTTATACGTTTAACGACGCGTTAATAATTTGACCACCAGCAACGCATTTACCTAATTTGATAGGGGTCATATTATAATTTCAATTATTTTAATGTGCTATGCATTGCGTTTTGAACCCTGGTAAAGATATCTGTAGGGCTGTCAATACCGGAAGTGGAGCATTCCACGGACGCGAATCCATGAACCGGATTATTAGAACGTTTTCAAAGGATGCACGATTTATTAAAACCATTAAAAAAAATCATAATACAGCATTGCATAATGCTATCATTCTTAAACCTACCCTACACAGGAGAATACAATAATAAAAGTTTAAACCCTCGCTCTGAGCGTGCATGTTTGATGTCCACATATTATTGTTGAAGAAATTACTTCAACAAATATTATTACAGTGGCTGTAGCATTTCTATCATAAAGAAGTGGCTGAATATTATTTTTATTATTTACCTAATATTATATTTTTTTAATTATGCTGGTTGGCCAAAAACAAGGATTTGATCGTGCTGTGTAATAACAACAATTAAAAGGCTTTTGGCGCCCTCTGCAGGCATTTGTTATAATACATATTATGCACAACATTTCAGGGGAAAAGACTCTTGATGCGTTTAAATATGCAGATTAGCTTGTTTTGGTTCATTTAGAAGAAATCTACAGATGCAAACAGACGGAGGGTAGTAGGCTTAAAACAAACACCATCTAAATGTGTATTTTGGACGTTTTCTTTCCATTAGAGTAAAAGACGACGTAAGCAAAAACAGACCAAAATCTTAAAATTGTCCACTACATGAAAGGACTAGAAGTATTCCAATAACACCAAATGAATTAAAACGATTTATTGATTTGTGCAAAATAACTATGTCCTTCTCCTTGGTGCAGTCATTTATTTTAAACATATAGCTACTTGAAAATAGTAGTGTAGAAAACATGCACATTTAGGCATAGTTTCCTTTGCTGTTGTGATAAACCTAGTGAATACTAAAGAAGACCATGTGTGAACTGATTATTTTGTAGAAATCTGTGGAGTATGAAACAATTGCGCAAGTGTGAGGGAATTAAAATAAATTGGTAAGGAAGTCAGAGTTGTGTTAATATTTAATGTGTTGTTTATTATTTTAATTATGAGAAATGCCCTTTTTTCCACTTGAGCCCCTGCCCCCCAAAATGTCTGTGCACGTTCCTGCCTGAATTAATCAGTGCTTTTGAACAACACACTTGAACGAACAATTCAATGAAGTTATTTGTTTTGTTGCTGAATGAATCTGTGCTTTTGAATGAGTCACTTGAGTGAAAAATTCATTTACTCAAGGTGTGTTCAACCGCAGACCGATCAATGTAGAACATCAAACTACCATGAGAGTGATTCAAAAGCATACGGAGCTGTCTGCTCTCTAATCGCTCTTATTTTGAGGTGTCTTTTTGAACAAATCAACTGAGTGAATAGGTGTGTTCAACTTAAAGCGGTGCAGCGCAGACCAATCGGTGTGTGACATCAAAGAACCGCGAGAGCGATTCGAAAGCTAGAGTATTCTTCTCTTTAACTACACTCACCGTACTTTGATGTCATACACCGATCGGTCTGCGCAGTGCCACTTCAAGTCAAACACACCTAATGATTCAATAACTCAAATCATCATTCTTGACTGAATCAGCTTTTTTAAATGAATCGAGTAAACGATTCAATAATACCCCAAAAAGATGTTAACTTGTGCCTCCTACTGCCAGAACTGTGTAACCTCCAGTAAAAGTCATTAAAGGGTTAGTTCACCCAAAAATGAAAATTCTGTCATTTATTACTCACGCTCATGCCGTTCCAGACCTGTAAGACCTTCGTTAATCTTCGGAATGCAAATTGAGATATTTTTGTTTAAATCCGATGGCTCCGTGAGGCCTGCATAGGAAGCAATGACATTTCCTCTCTCAAGATCCATAAAGGTACTAAAAACATATTTAAATCAGTTCTTGTGAGTACAGTGGTTCAATATTAATATTATAAAGCGACGAGAATATTTTTGGTGCGCCAAAAAAACCAAAATAACGACTTATATAGTGATGGCCGATTTCAAAACACTGCTTCAGGAAGCTTCGGAGCGTTATGAATCAGCGTGTCGAATCTGCAGTTCGGAGCGCCAAAGTCACGTGATTTCAGCAGTTTGGCGGTTTGACACGCAATCCGAATCATGATTCGACACGCTGATTCATTATGCTCCGAATCTTCCTGAAGCAGTGTTTTGAAATCGGCCATCACTAAACAAGTCGTTATTTTGTTTTTTCGCGCACCAAAAATATTCTCGTCGCTTTATAATATTAATGTTGAACCACTGTACTCACATGAACTGATTTAAATATGTTTTTAGTACATTAATGGATCTTGACAGAGGAAATGTCATTGCTGGCTATGCAGACCTCACTGAGCCATTGGATTTAAACAAAAATATCTTAATTTGTGTTCTGAAGATCCACGAAAGTCTTACGGGTGTAAAACAGCAGGAGGGTGAGTAATTAATGACAGAATTTTCATTTTTGGGTGAACTAACCCTTTAAAAATCCCCATTTCTTTATATTTCTTCAACAGAACACCATAAAAAGTGGTACACGTACAATAATTCTTGTCTTTGTTACTTAAGTAACAAAAACACAGAGGAATATTTTGTTGAAAGAACCCAGTAAATACATCCTTTGCATCATTCTTGGAATACTTAAGTCTTTTTTTGGATTGCTAGCATAAACATCTTGAACTGTGTGTAGTGGGATATTACCACACTTGAAGTACAGCTTCCAGCTCTTTTAGGGATAAAAAGCTGAAAAAAAAAAAACCTTTATAGTATCAAAAAGTTTGAAAACACTCTCCTAAAAATCAACGGGCTTTAGATTGGTGATAGGGAATAGTCTGTCACATCACACCACAATCTTTTATTGCTTAGAAATCCATATGCTCTTTGCTTGGTTGGGCATTATTGTGGTTTGGCCTTGGATACAAGAGCTGACAAAATGGCAGCCCAACAATAAAGTTCAGCTTTATGAATGATTCAGTAGTTGCTGTTTTTTAAGACTCAGTCACTGAGGTTCTGATCCAGTTAATTTTAAGGCAGTTTTTTTTCTCTCTGTCAAATTTGCCAATATATAATCTATACTGTCACAGCTGTAAAATGAGAGGACATTAATAACTAATACATGTTTCAAAGCACATAAAGTGCCAAGTGACTCACCTTCAACAATTATAATTGTGAGTACTTCAAAGTTAGATGTCTTTTACCTGAAGTGCTTCCATTAGTTTGTATATAAAGAGGAATACTGTGTAGTGCACTTTCAAAACGTTATGCAGTATGTTAGATTCATAAGTGGAATTCGAATATATATATAATGATGTGCTTTTGAAAGCAATATATCCTGTCTGGCTGAGGGATTAACCTTTTCATGTAAGGTCTCTCTAGAGACTACATAAAGTATGATAGAAAGAAATCTAAGTGTACAGCCACATTCACACACTTACTGTACCTTGCAAAACCTTCATTTGTGTCCGGAGACATGATGGCCTCGGCCTCACCCTCAGCAATCCCACAAAGCAACAGCAGAGAGGTACAGAGATGAGGTCAGGAGGGTTAAATTCAGTCCCAGTGTCATGATAATGCATGCTTGCTCTGATTGACAAGCCAGCACTGCTCAAAGACCATTTTCACTTGTCTTCTGATGTCCGCCATGCAGTCCACTATCACCACCACCTTACAGCAGTAAAGAAATAATAAAATAAAAAAATACATAACAAAACTATGCTAGAGTTCAAATACTGTCAATCTCAAAAATGACATCCATGAGAAAACAATTCATTCTGTGCAAATCGTTTAAACCAATCTTCAAACCAATGCAACAATGTATGTATGAATGATTTCATGTAAGGCTGTTTACCGCTGCTCCACAGGCGTTCCTTCTTTTTCTTAAATCACAGGATGGCTTAGATATTTTTAGTTATTCCAGTGTATTTTTTTTTTACTTTATAAACACATGCACCACTCACTTTAAGGAACTCTTACTATTCAATTAGCAGCACTGAGAAGGGCAGAGGGCCGGAGGGCAGTATTACTGCTAATACACTCATTACATTTTTGTTTTCAGTACACACTTCTCTTAAAACCTTTCATGTCCATTTGGAGCCCAGAAAACATGCAGGTCAGGAAACCTACAAATGGACATGATAATTATAGCTCCGTTGTTCTGATAATTGGGAGCTTTTCCTTGAAAAAAGCAAAGCGAAACTTACATTGTCCACATGGTTTTTAAGAGGTCATGAACTATTTTTTTTTTTTTTTAATAATGTTCTGAGGCCCACTTATAATGTTATCAAGATTTTTCAAACGTTCTGTTTTGATGGGCATGCTGCATTCGAGACTTGGAAGTAAACACCCACTGCTATGATTGGGTAACAGTTTTGCATAATAAAATATTTTTCAATGTCCCCGCCATTACACGTGTGGAGTCTTACGGGTGTAGAACGACATGACAGTGAGTAATAAATGACATTATTTTCATTTTTGGGTGAACTAACCCTTTAAGTACTTGGTTATAACAGTTATAGGCTAATTGACAAATGATAACTTATGGTGTTTCATGTAAACAGAATTATGAATGAATGTACCATTGTTTGTCGCACTGTCGTTCTTATAGGCTATTCATCGTTCATCTTTTTCGATAAAGTGAAAAACTTAATTCATTTTCAGTGTTGTGTTTTAAATAATAATGCATGTTATAATGTCTTACTGATGACAAAACAGAAGATCTCGCTCACTTAAGCTTTCATTCAGATTTACAGCAAATGACTTAGATCAAAACAATGGCTGCATCCAAAAACTTGGGCAGCTGACTTGTTGCCTTATAGGCAATGACTCTGCAGGCTATGTTTGCACACGAAGTTAGGCTACCTCACGAAACTGATTTCGGACAGACTTCTGAGGCAGTCTAACAGTTTAATGATCTACAGCAAAATAGAGTGAGATTTGGTGAGAACTAAACAATTATTTAGTAATTTCTCACTAAAAGTGGAAGAAGTGGAAAACGTTGGTCAAAAACATACATTTGCACACAAACTGACCAGAAACTGCAACTATCAGATGGCATCTTTCTTTTTCTAGCTTAGCTGTCACTGAATGGAATGCATAGGATTGTGGGATATCAAAGGCAGTGAGGGATACATCTACAGTATGCTGCCTTCAAAAGTCTATCAGATGGTATCTCAGGAGACAAGAAGTGAAGCTAACATTGGATAACAAAGAGCAGTGTCTTACTGATGCAATCTGGAACTTCAAAAATAAAGTTCATCCATACTTTCTTAATTTTAGGATCACAAGGATGGCAATGCAAAGACTGTTTTTCCACATTTCAGCACTGCAAAACTTATTGCAATCATGAGTTTTGTTGCAGGAGTAAATCCGGTGTTTGCATCTTTCTCGAATTTACTACTACATGACATGCATGAATCGGTGGGCGGGGCTAAAGAGACGATGTAACATTGACTTTCTTATGCAGAGGCGCTTTTTTGTCACACTATTACATCATCCAAAACAAGTCGTTTGGGAAGCTTAATTTCAATAAAAGCTGTTTTTGGACAAACAAGGAAGATTGGAGTTCTGAAACTTACACTGTAAAAAATTATTTTCATGATTTGTTATCACAACATTTTTTTCTGTCTCCAAATCAACTTAGATAAATAATGTGGTTCAAATAACAAAATATTTTGAGTTTCTGTTGATTAAATCAATCGCCTTCATTGTATTAACTCAAATTTTTAATTTCAATGAACTTAAATTTTAAGGCAACTTACTCAATTCTTTTTTTTACAGTGTACAGGATATTTTTTATAGTACGATGACCTCTTATATGTCAAAAGATCAGGAAAAATGTGATTTCTCAAATCATGACCATGAGTTTAATAAGGGACAACGCAGTAATACATCAACATAAGCGATCCCTCACTCCAAAAATCAGCCAGCCGGCTATTTCAAACATATTATACTTTTATTATGGTGTGAATCCCTTACCCAGTGGACTGACTGTAATAAGAAATTGCACAAACATTACAAAACAAAAATGCACAGGGGGGGATTTGTTGATGCATTCTATGCCCAATGACCCAAAACCATATGAGCACTTCATCAGGGAAACAAGGGAAACAATTGTTTTTCCTTAAGAAATTGTACATGGGGTAAAATGGATGGTGTTTAACAGCAGGAACATGCTTCAGAATTTTTTTCATGATATTAAGAATTCATCACAGCATTGTTTTGTTTTGAAGCTACTGAACACACACACAGTTCATTCCGACAGTGTTTTATCCATATATTCATTAAATTAAAAAGATTTGAGATTTTAATCTATTGAAATTGATGTAAAATTGGCTAAAAATGATAATGTTATCCTGAAATGATGAAAAATGATGTGTCACAATGGGAATTATTGTGCAACAGCTGACTATAATGAGAAATGTGGATGGTCTGAAGGCTGTGAGGGCAAACCCTTTATGCACCTGTCAGCATCACCCTGGGCAACGATGCTTACAAAATGTAGTGCACATGCAGGGTGGAATAATCGCCAACAACACCTGCCACTATTGAGTCATTCATATGAAAGAATACAAAAGGAGCATCCCAGTCAGGTGAGCAATGTCTCCAGCAGCAGACTCCTTGCCCTGTGTGATAGAAAGTGACTATACTGAGCTGCCCATAGCTCTGACACTGACAGCCCCATCTTCATGCCAAAATTCAAACTGATGAGGTAATACACAAGGACAGAGTACATACCTAAGAGCAAGGTAATTGTATTTATTTGACGTTGAGCAAAATGAGATGCCTATAGTGACAGCATCCATCATTCATATAGGAATTTATTAGATTGCGAACTCACATAACAAGTCATCACAGAGTTTCTAATTCAATTTAAACATCTCAATTACTGTACAAATAGTGTCTCTAAATGTCACTGTGGCAGAATGCCACATACTGTATGCTTTAAGTAAAGTGAAGCCCGAACTAAAAATAAAGCCCAAACCCACTGGAAATCAAATGAGTGTACGAGTGCACTAAAGTAAATGGAAGTCTATGTCAGTGACGTGACGGGTCATTTTTTTGTCCAAAGGCCTTAATAATATTAAAAAACAAAGATATGACATCCAAAGTATGTAAGGTAGTACAACTAGATCTATTTTATTGAATCCAAAAGGTTTTAATTATATTTTGCTACATACTATAAAGGTATTTTGAAGTGTCAAAAGGTAATTCGGTTTAACCGTCCAAAGGTCAATACAGCCATTTCATTTGTGATTAAAATATCTTAAAATTACATAAATGTTTTTTTTTTGTTGTTTGTTTGTTTTTCTGGCATGATTTTTTAACATGTATCATAATAGTTTAAAATGGTATTAAAATTATGTGTAGAAGTCGTTGCTTTGTTATGAGAAATAATGTCCGGAAAAATGAATTTAATTGATGTCCTTCGGAGTAACCAATATAAAGGGTCCATTTTGGATCAAGTCATGCTGTCGATATCATGTAACAGGATGTGACATAATTCAGACACCTGCAAAGGACCACATGGTTGTGAAGCAAAATAACTAACTCTTTCTTAACTATTTGAAAAATATAAAACATGGAAAATGTTGTAATATTTTAAAAACTTGTACTAAATATATACATATTTTGATTAAAAATGTCAAATTTCGCCAAAAAGCGACTAGTTTGCAGGTATGTTTATAGAAACGATCACTTATAGGCTATATAAGAATGTGTATGCCAGCACTTCAACTAAATTCTCAATTTTGCTCACAAAACTGTGTTTTATTGAAAAAGTGTCTGGCAAGGAAATGTAAATTTAGGTGCTTAAACCAGGCCATTATTCCACAAATGCTGAGATGTGCTTGTATAGTTCATGGTTAACCAAGTGAGAAAAAGTCTATTCACAGTTTCCTACACATCCATTCTGTTAACAAAGTCTTACTGAAGCGAGTCAGAGGGTAAAAAAAATCCATGCCATAGAGTCACGGTACAATTCTTAAACAGAATTGTTTGGCAATATACTTATTTCAAGGAGGACAACAACTGTCTTTAAACCTCTTATAATGAATCGGAGTGAAGTGGTTCGACAACAGCTGGTCCATGTTAATCCCTCTGAATGAACTCACAGAAGATGCTAGAATGTTACAGTTGTTAATTCTATAAAAGAAAGATGGGAAGGGATGCAAATATATACATATTAAACACACAGTTTGTATTTGTGTGTGTAGATATAGATCTATATACTGTATTTACTTTTGACAATTATTATTTATAATTTTAATTATTATTATATGCATATATTCACATGGAAAAAGTAATGTCTTTTAATATATTTTCATTTCCCCCTGACACTCACATTTTGTTCTTCATTTCATGTCGACACTGTTCACATTAATCAGGTATTCAAGAAAGAAAGAAAGCAAGATTGCTCTCAAAAAGAAATGAAGCTAAATGTGTAAAAACTTGAGCTAAATCAATGAGTAATGATTAAAGGCAACTGAATTAAATATAATAGATATCAGGCCAGAATTATAAAGTGATACATTGGGTGAGTTTAAAAAGTAAGGCATACTTAGCATTTTGTATTTCTTTATTTCTTTTTTTTTCCCTCACTAAAATCAAGACACCAATTAGATGTAATAATTTAAGTTTGAGTCAGACAGTATTCATTAAAACATCCATACAGTAATTCACCAACAGAGGTCTCTGTCTCTGCACTACTCATCATGTGTTAGGCTTCACTTCAGTGATAATACCTACTTGATTAGTTCATTTGTTTCTTTGTTTCCATGCTTTCTGCATCATTTCCTTAGCTCTGGTAGTCTCTCTGTAATGAAGTCATGTTCTGCTGAATTACTTTTTTTTTTTTTTTTTTTTTGTGGACATAATTATTAATTCTTTTATTTGTCTGCATTAAAACTAAAAAAAGTCATCCCATTCAAAACTGGTGTATAGTCTTACAATACTTGGAATATACTGCAACTGTTATATGGATTTCATTTAAGGATCTTTGGTTTCCTGAAGCTTGAACTCCCAGTTCATATTAAAGGGTTAGTTCACCCCAAAATGTAAAAACTGTCATTAATTACTCACCCTCATGCCGTTTCACACCCGTAAGACTTTCTTTCACCTTCAGAACACAAATGAAGATCTTTTTGATGACTGAATGCTGTCAGATTTCCTTCCATTGACCGCCTTTGTAACCGCTCAGAGCTTCTGCTTATGTTCGCTGATCAATGTTTTCATGCGAGTAAAAGAAAATTAAATCTTTTCATCATAAAAAGCGATTGATTCTCTTCAGAAAATTTGTACTAAACTGCCCGATTCATATGGATTAGTTTTCCGATCTCTTTATGAAGTTTTGGAAGCATCAAAGTCGAAGTTACAAAGGCAGTCAATGGAAGGAAACCTGACAGCATTCCGTCATCAAAAAGATCTTCATTTGTGTTCTGAAGATGAACAGAAGTCTTACAGGTGTGGAACGACATGAGGGTGAGTAATGACAGAAATGACAGTATTTTCATTTTGGGGTGAACTAACCCTTTAACTTAAGAGTTGTTGTTTTAATTAGTATTTATTGCACCAAACAATGGTTTGTTACCCATTTATTCAGTTATTTGAGAAACTGGGATAGGCTCCAGCCCTATGATGCTAGAAGGTTGTATAAGTATCAATGAATTAGTGAATATACAAAAAAAATAAATAAAAAAAAGTTGGTGTAGAAACATTTTCACTCAGAACTTGCTAGTAAATTTGACATATAATTACCAAGGGTAGAGGGTAAAAACTCTATATTAATCTACTCTACTCTAATAATCTCTGTTTTATTTACAACTTCAAAAAATCATTATTTATGCAATTGTGATATCTTGTTTGTTGATATTATATTAATAAACTACATTATTACTCATGATTGTATCATTTTATTAATTAGCTACACTATAACAATTTAAAATGAATATAGAAAGTGTGCTTTCCAAAAAAAAAAAAAAAAAAAAAAAAGAATACAGAAAGTGCTTTCCAAAAAAGAAAAGACAACGAAGTATGACTGAATACTGTCAATATTTAGTCATCAAAACAAAATGATTACATAAGATACAGCATTTTTATGGCTTCTGGAAAGAGGAATATATTACTTTATTCCATGTCTTTTATTCCTGTAATAATGAAATTTGAAAAGTCCTGGAAAACGAGCTCTGAAAAAGAGTGGGAACCCTGACTATTCTGCCATCATGCATTATTGCACCAGTTCTATTCTACTGTTAATATTTTAGCATTCCAGTTCATTTTGACATGCTTAATTAAAACTCCAGGGCACAAGTTTTGTCCTTGACAGATGCCAAGACCTCATTCTTAAGCTCCCATCAAATCAGCTACTTCTACATCTTCATTGGTCTTGCACACCATCCTAGTCTGTGGTGATTGCAAGTCCCGTATTGTAGACTAATGTTCCCAAGGAATAATCAAGGGTCACAGCTGATGATATCTTGGACCCATCCCCGATCAGCAATTTTCAACCATCTATTTGGTGTAGATGGCTGTAGATTTCTCTGGGTTACATTAATCAACAAAGGGTATCTGCACAAGGTAGTATGAAACGTGCAGCAGCAGTGAAAGCAGATGGACGATTGAAATAGCTTCATACGTCATTCAGTGACTAACAACCATTTAGATTCATCACATTCTTTCTATAAGAATGAAGGGAATGTAACTTGGAGTGAGTCATTGTATGACAGTCCAAATTGTTTTGTGTGTACTGTACATATACTGTGTACAAATTAATATTAGCAATGGGCAATGGCATTTAAAAAGAAAAGAATGTGCGCACATACATACACAACTCTTTTATAAAGAATGAGCAAGATATTATTAATTTCACAGCCTTTTTATAGTTGAGAGCTGTAGACTTCTATCAAGTGCTCCCCCATCAAGCAGTCTGACATTTCAGCATCTCTATAGTACATCTGGAATATTCTGTTCTATTGTGTTTGCATTTAGCAAACATTTTCTCTTATTGAGATCAAATGACTGCTGACAGAATGAAATGTAGCCCTAATGGTTTTAAATATATGGGTGTTTTCATAAAACCTTCCATTGAGTAAATTATTCTGCTCTATTACAGAAGACTAAAAGCAATTTCAATGAATGGAATAATCTACAGGCCTCATATATCGGTTGAATTACCCTCATCGAAATGAGTTCATTGCCCAAATATATGTGCATTTTTCAAGCGCTGCCACTTTTACTAGAAATTTCAAGAAAATTTTGTAGAGAGATGTTGGTTATGGAATGGAAGGATAAGAAACCAAGAGTCTACACTGAAAACATATTGTCTGTGCAATTTAGACAAATTTGGATTCATATAATCCATTTACAAAGAACCTTTTAAAAGAAAATAATTTACAAATACCACATGAAATTCAAATTACAGAGAAATATAAACATCAAAAAATCTGAAAAAGGTGTTTTCTAACAGCAAGGTCATTAGCTGCAAATGCAATACCTTTTAAACTCCATAAAGCAAGAAAATATGATGTTTGTACTGTAATTTAAAATGAAAATGCCATGGTTATATGCAGGGCTTGACATTAACACCCGCCAAATGCGGGTGGATTTCAGCAGTGGCGTGCAATGCAGTCACTCTAGCGGGTTGAATTTTATATATATATATATATATATATATATATTTTTCAATCGTTGTCTTTTAAAAAGGCATCTGAAATAATAAGTGAAATGTAGTGTTGTCAGAAATATAGATTTTTCAAAACATATTGATACTGAAATATCTGAAACGCTTCCAATACTTATTTTCTTCAGAATAGATAAACGATACCAGCTGCGCATTCTCACTCTCTCATCTCTCCGACAGCGAGTTGACAAACAAACCCGCCTCCCCTGCACATAAAGCCACTTCTCAGATCTAAATTGAGTACTTTTTCGCTGCTTATTGCACTTAAACAGTCAAATACAAGCAAAATAATGTCAAAATGCTGGTCTTGGTGAGTATTCACGTAAACACAGTCAGTTATGCTTTAAGTGAATTTATAAATTCCTATTAATTATAAATGTATTAGTTCCTGTCCTTGATTCTGATTGGTCAATAGCTGTGTTTTATTCGCGATAAAACACGACCATGACCGCTTCACCCAACGGTTCTGTGTATCACTACACAACACCCTTAGCAACCACTCTTAGCAACGTAAACTGTATGTTCTTAATTGATATTGTTCATTGAAGCTTAATGTATTATGTAGAAGAGTGTTGTGAGAAAGAGATTGAGTGAGCGAGTTTATTACCTGCATTTATTACCTGATTTAGCAAAAATCTGTTTAAATGTCTGATGTATTATCTTGTCCTTTTAACAGTTAAGGGGTTTTCCCGTGACTGACAGCGCTAGTCAAAGCATTTGTCAGTTGCTTCTTGTTCCGTGTTCACAACAATTCAGTCTTTTCAATATAAAAGTCTTCGCTACTGACTGACACACACACAAAGACAGTCTTTGCCGCCATCTAATGGTGTAATAATGTAACTTCTGTTGCTGTTCACGGTCAGGGACTATTTTTTCCGGCAGAAGGAAGGCTTTTAGTTAAAGTTTACTTCATGAAAGTTGCATTGATACATATTTTTGGCTTTAATATTTGTATTGTGTGGTAACCGTTTTATAAAAGCAATAAGGTACTCGAGGCTAGTGCTGTAATCGTGAATAAGTCATGGCTGCATAACAACGCCTTTCAGCCATGACTTTTTCACGATACAGCACAGCCTCTCGTACCTTATTGCTTACGTAAACAGTTGAGAAAGAAAACGCATGTGTAACAGTATAATGGATCTGTGCGTCAGGTCTTAAAGTGACAGCAGCCTAATATACCTGCTGCCAAATTATATAGATAATATAAAAAAAATATATAGATGGCAGTTTTTCCTCATTGTATCAATGTCAAAATTGTGGCTAGTGAAAATGCTGAGTAATTTTGGGAAACCACTTGCCAGTGGCTGGTGAGCAAAAAAGTTAACGTCAAGCCCTGGTTATATGGCAATATAATAGTTCAGTATTCATCTACAAAATGTTCTGTATTCAACTTACGAAGAAAGTGCAAACTGGCGTCACGTCAGTTACACTTTTTCAGTAAGCAGAGTACAGAACATTTTGTATTAAACAAAATAACTTTTATTTAAATGCCACTGAATGTATAAACTGTATGTGCAATTTATTTTGGCTCATATCATGACCGGTTGAGCTCTTTGACTTCTTGATGTTGGTGAGATGTTAAAAGTAATTTAGTGGACTGTAATTTTGGAATGATAAGCCCCCAAAAGAACATATACATTCATGGAAGTGAATATGAAACAATTTTGGATCTCATTTCTGTTCTTTGCACTTTGAGACCTTCAGAATAATAAGGACATCATGAATTGGTGCTAAATGCTGCCTAATAATATTACAGTTCCTTGGACACAACAGCTTCATCTACTACTAAATATTCAATAACTTTTTCCATTTTATTCTCAATCTCGATGCATCTGTTCATCAGCAAATACCGTGTTTGCCATACGCACTCAGGAAATGACATGAATCCAACTTCATCCCTCAAGACCATTAAGGTGTCGTTCCCAGGCCAGGAAGCAATCCGAATCTCCACTGAAAGCTGATCATGTCATACACGAAGGCCTTCAAGATCATTCTCATCACAGGATGTACAGGCTCCAAACAGCTCGCAATATGCCTCCCTGTAATGAAACGTAATGCTGAGTTGAAACATATCATCCAGTGGCACGATTTGAGTTTCAGAAGTCAGCTCTTGACTTCAAGAGTGTATGTTACCAGATGTTACCAAGCTGTTTATACACAGGGATGTTCCACAAATCTTTGCCATACATAAAGTATATACACAAATATGGTAGGTACAGACATTTTATTACAGGAACAAAAACTTTAAGAAAGATTGTCTCAAATTATAATGCAAAACAGTTAAACTGAAGAAAAGTGACCTTGTAATCTTAACAACCATCTCAAATTCAGATGAGACAGGATGCTGAATAATTTGGGATCAATTTTTAATTTCACATGAATATAAAGTTTGGCACCACCCAGGGTTCAGCAGTCCTTGGCGGTCTCGATTTTCTCACCTAGAGATTACGCCACACAAACTAAAAATGAAAAATTAATTTACATAATTGGCATAAGACAAATATTAAGTGATGCTGTCTCCTAAGGATACGCTGGAACTCTTGAATCTCCCACTTGCCTTTTTTTATCTCTGAACTGCAGACACAAATTAAAAACCCACAGCGATGCAACACTGCATTGAAATAAAATGGGGTTCTCACAGGATTCAGGCTTTATATGAGGCTCTTAATGATGAACAGAGACACTCTCTTAGACCTGTGACACGGATGATTTATTCATCAAATTCAGAAGAATCGATTGAAATTCGGTATTATTAGTTGATAAATGGCTTAGACTAAATTCTACCTCTCCTTATCAAGAAAAGCACTGTAAAAATTGGACATGCCTCTGATGATTTTACATTTATCACCATCATCTCATGAACTGAATGTCATTATTCATTATTATTTATAGCCATTCTAAATCATTTGGTTTTCAATTTTCATTAATGCTGTGTTTTAGAGATGGAATTGAAGTGCAAAGGTGTTTGCAGAAGATTTAGATGCATTGCATTTTGATTTAGATGCATTGCATTGCAACACTGTAAAGATTTGCATGGAAAAATAATTGTAGTGTTCAACATCCAACATCTGAAAGAACATCAATTTGCATACAAGAGCTTTTGAATATAAATAAAGCTAGAATTTGCACTGTAAATATTAATATGACTGCATCAACTACAGACTGCATGAGGTTACACCAGCAGTCATTTTTAAGGGTCAGATCAGGTAAAATCTGCCTGTTGTTGCTTTTTTACAGCATTGGAAAATGAAGAAGACATAAACAATAGTCTTAAAATAGATGCATTGTTAAAACAACCCGTAAGCATTTTTGAGATAAGATCATTTTTCACTTTGTAAACTTTATTCATTCCCCCAGGTACAGTATGAATCATGGTAAATTCAATCAAGTCGGCATTCTCAGTGTAGTTTTTATTTCACAACAACATTTTGACAAGCACCCTTCCAGAATAAAAAATAGCCTATTTAAAATGCAACTGGCACCATCTTGAACATCAGTCATCAATTTTAGTGAAAATTACCTCTGAGATTTTCAGTATTAATAATACTATAATTACAAGTATGTCTTGTTGCTAGGCTGATTGTTTTTTTAACTGTAGTGCTGTCAACGTTAAAAAATAATAAAAATATTTAACGCAATTAACATAGCATCCATTTTTTTCTGTCATCCTTTGGTAGCTTTACAATATAGGATCACGCTCTTATTCACGCAAATGCTTTTAAACCATTTAAGAGCGCCAAAAGAGAAAAAGAGAAGGCGCTGTCTGTGAATGTCCTGTCACACACACGAAGCACAGAGAAAGACGCGCGCCAATATCGTGCGCATGGACGGCTCGCCAGAATCGAGCTCTCTGTCACGCTTGAACGAATAATAACACACACAATAATGCCAAAAATTTGTTTTGTCGAGTATCCTCATTAGAGCAGCCTTGAATGAGTTAAATAAAGTCTTAAACGAAAGTAAAGAGTTGTGAGAAAGTGGGATGCGTGTAAGATCCACGTTATGTGCAGCAGCGGCAGATTTTAAAGTGACAGCAACCAATGTCATTGAAGATAACCAAAGAACAAAGGTAACAGAGAAAATGTCTCACTGTTCTTGACTAAAGAAATTTTGTAGCTTTATTAATGATTAATCTATATTTAATTAAGGCTATAACTTATGCAGTGCAGTTAATCTGTTAGACAGGTAGGAAGGGCACAGGTAAATATGACATTTATTATGGGTTTATGTAAGGATTGTCTTATGTTCACTTTAGCTTTCAATTACACTGTAATGTTGAATGGCTATTATTCATGTTTAAAATTGGGGGGGAAAAAATCAATTTCATCGAGACATCAGTAGCAGTATTAGTATCAGTGATACTGGCCTTCATTCATAAAAAGACGCCATTAAACAAGTATGCTAAAAATAACTATTAACTGTCTTTATGTTGTTTCTACTTTAATTTGAAGCTTAACTGTGAAAATATATTAAAAACTTAAAATGTTTGTAATTGTGATTAATCGCGATTGATCAAAGAAAAAAAAAATTTAATCGATTGACAGCACTAGTTAATTGTAATGGACTATTATTTTTAGCTTCTTAGCGGAAGCTCAGTAACAGTTCTATTTAGAACCATATCATCCTGAAGAATCTTTGTGTTCGAGTGTAGGGTTCTTTATTCACGCCTATTTGTTTTTGAAATCTGTAACTGTCAAAACATGCTTTCAAAGCCACTTTATTACTGATTTTCTGGCGCTCAACCATCCAACTACGCAGACTCTCAACACAATCTCAACATGGACTTTATATTCTCCTTAAAGCTTCTATAAATTAACTTTCAATTTGTAATTTTTCCCAGTGTTTTAACAGAACACGTAGGTGTCACCAGCTCTGTTCAGCCAAAGATACTTCTCTCCTCTTTTCCACAAAGCAAGTAAGTGACAGAGATATTGAATTTTTACTTTTAATTATTACTTGGATTTATGCATAAACATGCCCAGTCACAAAAACATTAAAGCTAACCCATGACTTTCCTTTTAACATTGTTAAGGGCTCCCATATATACTGTTCACAGTGGCTACTTTTGGCCTTCATTAACTTAAAGGGATAGTTCACCCAAAAATGAAAATTATGTCATCATTTACTCACCCTCAAACTGTATGAATTTCTTTCTTCTGCTGAACACAAAAGAAGATATTTGAAAAATGTCAGTAACCAAACAGTTGAAGTGCCCCACTGACTTCCATAGTATTTTTTTCCATACTATGGAAGTCAGTGAGGCCCATCAAGTATTTGGTTACCCATATTCTTCAAAATATCTTCTTTTGTGTTCAGCAGATGAAAGAAATTCATACAGGTTTGGAACAACTTGAAGGTGAGTAAATGATAGAATTTTCATTTTTGGGTGAACTATCCCTTTAATTGCTGTACTTTAACAAATTAAAGAGATTTACTGCAATTCTAAACTCATTTACTGTATGTATTTCTAACCCGACACACACTTTATGTATCTATTCATTTTCAATGTCAATTACCATTTGCTAATGTATTTAGGTAATAACTGTTGTTTTAGCAAAGACTTTCTTGCTACAATTTCCCATGTCAAAAAATAAAAGTACCTAATTGACACAACTTAAAAACTGTAAAAACCTACAAGGTATCATAAGACCAGACAGACAGAGGGGTGACAAGCATAATATTAATCATTAATATAAAACATAATAATATTAATAAAAATAAGATATTATTAAAAAGCATCTTTATAACACCATTAAGGTTCTATATAGCACTTTATAAGCATGGTTCTTTATGGAACCATTCTATTTAGTATCAAAAAGGGTTCAAGCCAAAGAACCCTAATCTGGTACTGTTTAAAACCATTTTTCTTAAGACTGTACAGTTAGATGATAATAGTCGCAAATTAAACACAGTCATACATACATGCAATGAACAGAAACACTATTTCCATAGTGCAGTGGTTTAAATTGTATTCCTCTTCTTAAGGAACGCCAGCGCCACTCTGGGGGAACTTTTTTATTACCCATTTGTACTTCAGACTTTCATTTCATTCTCACTCAAGAGTTTTGTGGACATTAAAAACGGCAAGAAATAAAGTTTTTCCCATGCGGCTTTAAGGGTGTAAAGAATTCTCCTCAGCTACTTGCAAATATGATAAAATAATGAAAAACACTATCATAGTGTGCCACATGATGTGTAAACACTGTCAAATCTGTTTATCATCTCTTCGCAGCTGAGATGACGACCTCTACACCTGGGAAGGCACTGGGAAAAAAATACAAAGGCTTCAGTTTCTGAAGATGTCAATCTACCTGACACCAAAATGATTCCTCTGCCCACTCTGGACATGAGTTTATGAATACTGTCAGGGTCCACAAAAGAACAAGTGATTTTAGTTGGTGGAGAAATGAAGACCCCTCGAAAATGTGTTTGCCTCTGGAACTCACCATGTTTGTGGAACTGCCATATTTGATAACAGCTCTCACTGGTGCTATGACAGCTATGTACCGTAACAATCCATGTAACCATAGGGGGTTAAAGGTCACATGAGCAGAGGAAATCAAGTAGGTCTGGAGAAAACTAGCATTCACATTCATCTGAAATGCAGTTGCATGGCTTCCGCAGGACCTGACAGAACTACCTCAATTTTAAATCTGTCATCTTTGCCCATGAGTGCTCGGTTCTGCTGCCTGGCTGTTTTGAACAAAAATGCCATGTAACTAATCATTCTGGAACAGGATATCATATCAATTCAGATGGGCTGAACCAATCCTTTACTAGTGATTATCCTGAGATTTAAAGGTCTGTTACACACTTCTAAGATGCCTTCAAAAACATTTTGGGCACTGGTAAAATATGCATTATTATATAGTAATGAAGTATTGGCAAAAAGGTAAGATAGGCTACTTTTTCCCCTCACAATTCTTACTTTATTTTCAGAATTGTGAATTTAAGGCCACGTTCACACAGCAGCAGAATATGGTTGTCAGTCCTGTATTTGAGTCCTTAATACGGTTACGTTCAACCACATTTTATAACAGAACTCACACCCGTAAATTTTCAGCACTCACAACCGCATTCTCAGAAATTGTGTGAACGGAACAGGACTGGACAACTAGTTGTCTGTCACGTCATACGGTGCGAGAGAGCCGCTCTTCTAATGTGTTTTGTGTGTGGTTTCGCTTTCGGTAACTTACAGCGACAGAGCTGTGCGTCATCTTAAGGTGTTAGATCCAGTCACTTCTCCACCGGAGCGGCTCCCGTCAGTTTTGTGTTTCTTTTCGGAATTCAAATATCGTGTCATGCGCGAGACGTAGCAAAGGACGTGACACGCGAGTGCATCAGTTAAAGATTCCGGCTAGCGCGTTTTACATTGATGCTGCTGTTGGTTAATGAAGTTTGAATGGATGAACTCGCGGTTCAGTTGGTCTCTTGTCATGTCAAAAGTGATGAGACTTTTCAGTTTTATGGACGTCGCCATCTTTAATATTACGTTGGTCACTGTCGTTATGGTTACTAGTAAGAGAATACGGGCTTGACTCTCGTTGCATGTGTTTCAGACGCTATTGTAAGTTGCTGTGTGAACGGGACATTTCGAGACTCACACTTGTAAGTAAAGGCGGTTGTCAATCCCAAAAACTGACAGTGTGAACGTGGCCTAAATCTCACAATTTTCCTTGGAATTCTGAGCTGGAATAGACTATTCTAATTGCTCAATTTTCTAAAAACTTTGAATAAAAACTTCAAAGCATCATTTCACTTAAAATATGATAAACGCATAGAAATCTCTATTGACTTCAAAAAAGTATTGTTTGACAGTCCACAGTACATTGTGAACTCAATGAAGACATGAAACCCCTTTTATGAACAGTTGTAGTTGAAGGACTCCCATTACAGCTCAAGTGTCCATCAAAAACATGTTTCCATATTTCCACATTTCCTCCTGTTACAGCCGTAGTGGCAGCATCAATAATGGGGTTTGTGAAGGTCATCATATCTTGGCATGGCAGTAACCCCAATTGCAGCGTCTTTCTGTGCGTTTGGTACGCGAGATGGTGGAACACATCAGTCAGTCCTTGAATAGAATGCTAGTGCACTCGCCGCATCCCAGCGGAGTGCCCTTCAGGGCTTTGTAATTGCTTTTTTCCTCACAGAGTACTCATTTGTCCTTCATGGAGCTATGTTAAGCCACCCAAGTGATCATGCATCCTCATGTAAACACCTGCTTCTTTCCTCGGAGGAATTCACTTTCTTTCAGTGCAAAACATTCCAGATTCATTCATTAATTAATTTAGTTAATCTTTTAAAGCACCCACCACATTGCATGTGTTTTATGTTGCATTCTTACATTCAGTCAGTGTGTTTTAAAGATGCTCTAATTAATTCTGAATACACAGAGAATTGGAAAAAGAAAACCCATGTACCCACAAGTTTTAGAGAAAGCTATTTTATTTCACAGTTTCATATCCACACATTTAATAACTAGATCATGAAGCTAAACTTCACTCTAGAGGCTTTTGATCTCATTTTAGACTGTTGCACAATGTCAGGCTGTAAAAGTAAATTAGCTATTAAGCATCTTTTTCTGGCTGATTTAACATCCCAGAATCACTGAATCCAGCATATATCTATAAAATAAAGCAGCGAAGATGCCAGATTCATTAAGGTTTGATGTAGCAAAACTGTGAGCCAGAAGACTTATCAATGCGGCTTGCTGTTCTGTACAAGTGTCAGGACTGTTCCTACTTTTAAAAAAGTCCAAAACTTTTAGGTCTGGTGGACAGACCTTCCTACTATGAAGATATGGATGGTTATTGAGATACAACTTCAAGATCCATTATATATAAAAGAAGAAAAGCTGTCAAAAGTATGAAAGGGTTACTTGAAAGTCAGCTTTGAGGATCCATCCTGTGCCATGAAAATGAGATCGGTTCCAGATGGGAAGGAGAAAGTGAAGACATATAGAGAGAATTCATAATGGGTTACACTTTATTTCAATGTTCCACTTTAGACATTCTACTAACTATGAGTAACTTTGCAACTACATGTCAATTAACTCTCATTAGAGTTTTAGCAGACTGTTCGGTTGGAATTCGGGTTAGTAGAATAAGATGACATAGTTGCAAAGTATAACTTATAGTCAGTAGAATGTCTGTTGGGGGACCATCAAAATAAAGTGTTAGCAGATAATAAGTGGACTACTAATAATCTATTGAGAGTTAGTTGACTTGTTGTTGCAAAGCTACTTAAAGTTATGACCATCGAAATAAAGTGTTACCCAAAAAGGATGATCAGATTATATGGAAGAATTCTATATGTTGTTTGCTTGCATTTGTATCTTTTTGATGCAAGAACATTTTTATAGGGATAGTTCCACCAAACATGACAAATGTTACTCACCCTCATGTTGCTCCAAAACCTGTTTGACCTTCTTTCTTCTGTTGGACACAAAATGAGAATTAAGTAAGTGGATGGTAACACTTCTCAATGCAATTACAAGGTATGTGGACTGGAGATTTCAAGCTACAAAAAAGACACACAAAAGCACCATAAAAGTATCATAAAAGGCATCCATACAAACAGCTCACTGCATCATCATATACAGTAGCTTCAGAAGGCTTGGAATAAAGTGCACAAGTCACATGGATTGCTTTTATGGCACTTTTGCAACCTTTTTGAAGGTGAAAGATGCCAGCTCCCATTTATTTTCATTTCAGGGTTAACGATTCCCCATTTTTTTTTTTTTTTTGCTATGTGTGTTAAGTATTATAACTGTTTTCACCTAATTTTTTTTTTCATGGTGTGATTTTTCGTGAGTTGTATTAAATCCAATTAGGGTCAATTTGACCCACAACATAGAAGTAATATCCAGAATTCAAATATAATACAAGGGTAATGTCAGGAATTGGTGTCACTATACATTAAAAGAAAGTTTCTGTGAGGCACAACCTTTTTGCATCATGGCCTTTTTGCAATTGATGGCCTTTTCTTGCTCAGGGTCATGATATTTGGGCATGTCAAAACTGTTTATTCTGACTATAAATCAACAATAATCATATTTTTTCTATGGTTTCAGAAGTTCTTATAAACGGTAAATCCAGGAAAAAACCCAATCAGCTCCCTATGAGACTGAAATACTGTCATAGTTACTGTATTTACTCACCATATTTTAGTTCTTGTTAGGATAAGTTGTGAAGCGCACCAGGTTAACAGACAGTCTTTTGCTCACCTCTGCCGGAGACGCTGCAGCTACACAGTCAAAAGAAACAGTCAGTCCTTAGAGGTCTCTGCTGACATCAAATGGCACATCTGAAGAATGCAACAATATTTTTTTGACATATCAACATCTTTATGTGCTTTGTTGAGGTTAGTATTAAAAAAAATGAGGGATTAGGACAAATGTGCTGGTTCATAGTTAAAATGACACCCATTGATGTTTACAAAACTTTACCATAAGAATGAATGCATCACAGGAACATGTCAATATGCATTATCAAGGTAATTAGAAGAACTAAATGCTTGATGAAATATATATATATATATGTGAGAACGTCTATGCAAATTCTACACAATGCATAGCAACTGTTATTGAATAATGCCACGTCTCATTGTTAAATGGAGTATTAATTGGGCAGATCTTGTCTTCAATACATATTTCATTCCGCTAGGGGGCACTGTTGAAACATCCATTATTTAAGCACTCCAGAAGTCTCATTAAACTCCAAAATAGTTTTCTGTGATGAACTGCATAGATGGGGGATGGTGACTGCTAAATAAACTGGTGAATATGAGTGTGTTTTAGATTTCAGGGGGGAAAATACATCTAAACTTCACTGGTTCTTAACAAATCTACACCTAGCCTGAAAACAAACAACATTATAAAAAATTCTACAAGAAACTTATTTTGACACACAGATATATTGACATATTTATTTACATTTCTGTAACAACCATATCTTAGAACAACCTCACATTTGAACATATCATGTCAGAATGATTATCAAATACCCTAAGCAGTAAAAAGGGGCTTTTAAACAAAAATATTAAGATATGAGTCATGTCAATGAAGTGTATCTATATAATTCTCATCACTTTTCACTGACCTGAGAGTGATCTGAGTGTGTATGGAGACTGAGCAGGGGACATCAACAAGCTTTATTCTTTTGTATCCTTGAACTCTGATTCCAAAGTTGCCTAGCAACAGTGACAGTAACAGCTGAGACAGCCTTGATCTTGTTGTTTAAACCATTACAACTAGGTGATGTGAGAAGTGGTACCATGGTAACAACAACAGTGCGTTTGAAGCAGGTGTTCACATTGGCACATGTCAAAAAAAGCCATGAAGACTCAGTCTAAACATTCAAGCTTTAGTTAACGATATGCCTTTTTAAAATCAAAGCAAAATAACTTCAGTCATAACAATATGTTAACAACCATAAACCATTTTGCTTCATTAAACATGTAGATTTATGAACAGTTTTGCACCAAAACATTCATTTGGACCATGTTACCACATAAATTATATTTTCTATTAATTATTATTTTAATTTTGAAATAAATACATGAATTCATATATATTCACATTTTTTAATCACGATTAATCACACCCTTATGAGCGGTTAATCAATTAATTCAATTCTCACAAAACTTTCTTTCCAAAAAATGACACTTGGAGACTCCAAAAAGACACCTAATAATCAAATGATATAAGGAGTCCAAATAGTTCATAAATTTATGCACACCAAAGCACGCACACACACACACACACGCACACACACAAAAAACATTACAGAACAAAACTTTTCAGAATTCAGTGTACAGTATGTGTACAGTGCAACAGCAAAGAGCTGTTTGGAGCTTTTTAGAGCTTTTTTACGTTTTATATGTCAAGTTGCTATACTGAACAGGACCACATAGAGATGCAAAAAAAAAAAAAAAAAAAAAAAAAAAAAAAAAAAACCTAAACCAGCCACCTTGACCTGACTGCATTATATGCGGTACACGGATCCATTCAGAATTACTAAACACAGCAACATCCATGACAGATAAAAACATTATCCTGAATGTGTGTTGCAACAATGTGAATGTACTACAATAGGTCTGTGCATAAATACAATGTGCATCGAGAACGCATACACGGTTTGTTTGCGCATCAAAATAATAACAACGGACTCAAGTGTGCTTATACTGTACGACTCCTGTATGTCACTGATTCGCATCTATCAAAACTTTACTAGCGAGAAGATGGTTTGCTTTATCCAGTCAAGAAATGTAGTTTGCGTATCATCTGGCTATACAACGATGGGATGTTTTGACGTTCCGTTCAGTCTGTATTTCACACAGCACGATGCGTAAAGGCTTGCGCTCTTCAGAAACAATGAAGACAGAGCTTGTGTTTTTAAGCTAAACACACACTGGAATGAATAATTCACTGAAAACTGGCCATGAGTCTGTTTTCTCTGCCATATCTGACAAAATAAGCCTGGTTTTCTTTACATGAGCACTGTTTGGACTGATTGAATGCATTCGCTTACTGGATCATTAGACTAAAAACTTTCCAGGAGTTTAGCGGCTTAAAAGGATCTGATCGCAAACAGAGAAGCGGAATCGGGTTAAAGGGTTAGAATAGACATTTCCGCCTACCAGGGTTACAGGTACTTGTGCCACTGTAGATGCTTATTTATAAACTCCAACTTCTAAGATCATTTAACTGCGTGACATAAATTACGGTAATTATGCATTTTCACATTCTTCAACTTTCCCTGATGGTTATTTTTAGGTTATTATTTTGCAACCATAAAAAATGTTCCCAGAACGTTGCAGGGTGGTTATTTTTTTAAATAAGCTAAAAATAACTTATACAGAACGTTCCCTAATGGCTATTATTTTGCAACCATAAAATAACGTTCCCAGAAAGTTGCAGGGCGGTTATTTTTAAAATACCCTAAAAATTACTTATACAGCATGTTTTAAAATAACCTAAAAATAACCTACAGAGAACGTTCCCTAAATTTATTTTTATAACCATGTAAACTATCTTTCCAATTAAAACGTTGCAGACATTTACTAAAATAAAGAAATTCGATAAATCAAAAAATTTAATTATAATTTAATTTTAAATTATAATATTAAGCGTAGTTAAGTGTAGAGTGATAAGAGAAATCATAAATTTGTAGGTTTGTCTCTATCTTCATTTATGGCATACCTCTGATGTGCACGCGCAGCACCTGTCTTCTACAGAGAGCTGATTAACGTTAGAATAACGTTCTGGGAACCAAAAACTAATGTTCTGGGAATGTTAAGAAAACTTTCCTGGCTAACCAAAAACAAACCATTAAAAGTAACGTTCTGGGAACCAAAAACTAACGTTCTGGAAATGTTAGAATAATGCTCTGGGAACAAAAAAAAAAACAAACATTCTGGGAACATTAGATTAACTTTATAATAACGTTAGAAAAACATTCTGGGAACCAAAAACTAAAGTTCTGGAAATGTTATAATAACGTTATCAGAACGTTAGAATAACGTTATACAAACCAAAAACTAATGTTCTGGGAACGTTAGATTAACATTACAATAACGTTCTGGGAACCAAAAACTAACATTCGGGTAACGTTAGAATAACGTTCTGGGAACGTTAGATTAACGTTAGAATAGCGTTCTGTGAACCAAAAACTAACGTTCTGGGAACGTTAGATTAAATGTTAGAATAACGTTCTGGGAACCTAAAACTAACTTTCTGGGAACATTAGATTAACGTTGAAATAACCAAAAACTAACATTCTGGGAAGGTTAGATTAACGTTAGAATAACATTCTGGGAACCAAAAACTAAAGTTCTGGGAACGTTAGATTAATGTTAGAATAACGTTCTGGGAACCAAAAACTAACGCTCTGGGAACATTAGATTAACGTTAGAATAACCAAAAATGAACATTCTGGGAAGGTTAGATTAATGTTAGAATAACGTTCTGGAAATGTTAGAATAATGTTCTGGGAACAAAAAAAAAACAAACATTCTGGGAACATTAGATTAACTTTATAATAACGTTAGAAAAACATTCTGGGAACCAAAAACTAAAGTTCTGGAAATGTTATAATAACATTATCAGAACGTTAGAATAACGTTATACAAACCAAAAACTATTGTTCTGGGAACGTTAGATTAACATTACAATAACGTTCTGGGAACCAAAATCTAACATTCAGGTAACGTTAAAATAACGTTCTGGGAACGTTAGATTAACGTTAGAATAGCGTTCTGGGAACCAAAAACGAACGTTCTGGGAACGTTAGATTAATGTTAGAATAACGTTCTGGGAACATTAGATTAACGTTAGAATAACCAAAAATGAACATTCTGGGAAGGTTAGATTAATGTTAGAATAACGTTCTGGGAACCAAAAACTAACGTTCTGGGAACGTTAGATTAACATTAGAATAACATTTGGGAACCTAAAACTAACGTTCTGGAAATGTTATAATAACATTTTGGGAACGTTAGAGTAACGTTATACAAACCAAAAACTAACATTCTGGGAACGTTAGATTAACTTTAGAATAACGTTCTGGGAACCAAAAACTAACGTTCTGGGAACGTTAGATTAACGTTCTGGGAACCTAAAACTAAAATTCTGGAAATGTTATAACAACATTTTGGGAACGTTAGAGTAACATTATACAAACCAAAAACTGACGTTCTGGGAACTTTAGATTAACGTTAGAATAACATTCTGGGAACCAAAAACTAACGTTCTAGAAACGTTAGATTAATGTTAAAATAACATTCTGGAAACCTAAAACTAATGTTCTGGAAACATTATCAATGTTATGGGAACGTTAGAATAACGTTATACAAACCAAAAACTAATGTTCTGGGAACGTTAGATTAATGTTAGAATAAAGTTCTGGGAACCAAAAACTAACGTTCTGAGAACGTTCAGAAAACTTTCCTGGCAAACCAAAAACAAACCATAAAAAAAACGTTCTGGGAACCAAAATTTGTTAGCTGGGTTTATACTATTTGAATGTTTCTTATTACACTAAATTATTTATTCATCGGTCTGACAGCACCAATTTATTTATTTATTATATATATATAATGTTATTTTATACTATTTGAATGTTTCTTATTATTACATCAAATTATTATGCTTGGCTACAAGCATGATCTTTCATCTTATTTTCTTATTCTGAAATCACATAACAGAGACTGACAAACAGACCCAAGGGAATATAAACTAGCATCAATATGGCCATTAAGATTGACAATAAACATGTATAAATGTTTATTACTTGTACAAAACTCAGGTTTGATTTGGCAAATTTAGCTGTCACAGTTGTTGTGGCCACACTCAGCTCAAAGGGAAAGCCAAAGGCGTTTGCCCTTCAGACTTGTTTGAGATGAGATGTGCGCTGTGTGTGTTCTGAGAGAAAGAGCATCCATGCAGCTATGATCAGAACCCGCCGCTTTCTTCCACCCTGCCAGGTTGAAGCACACACTTCTGCTTGATAGTACACCTGGACACTTCGAGTCTGATTCATTTAGCCTGCGCGTATCAGCCGTGAAGCATTGCTCTCCGATACAAGATCATCCTTTGTGGCACTTTCAATTCAATTTCACCACCAGCCCCTCTATCAGGCGTCATTAGTGAGTCATTTCTCATGGGATTAGGTGCTAATGATTTCGGAAAACCGATATACTCTTCCATCAGTTCCTGTCATGTTTTCATGACATTTCATAATTGCTTTAGCAAGAGAAATCTAGTCCAAGTGCTGCATTGGCTTTTTTTTTAAAACACCATTAGCCAATACACATTTTTTCAATTATTGTCTATGAATGCGATCTCTCTGTGCATATGTGTTTGTGTTTGTTATATGTGAAAATTCTGTAGAATCAGAACAGTCTCATTTACAGAGTTTCACAAATCTCCATACCCTTAAAGGGATAGTTCACCCAAAAATGAAAATTCTGTCATTATTTATACACTCTCATGCTGTTTCAAACCTGTATAACTTACTACTGTAGAACAAAGAAAAATAAATAAATTATATATATAGTCTTTTATTCTCACCAAGACTGCAGTGCATTAATGTAATCAAAATACAGAAAAAACAGTGATATTGACATATTACAATTTAATATAACTGTTCTCTATTTTAATATTATATATATATATATATATATATATATATATATATATATATATTTATTTATTTATTTATTTTAATTTTTTTTTTTTTTCCTGTGATGGCAAAGCTGAATTGTCAGCATCATTACTCCAGTCTTCAGTGTCACATGATCCTTCAGAAATCATTCTAATATGCTGATTTGCTGCTCAAGAAACATTTGTTATTATCATCAATGTTAAAAACAGTATTTTTAAGTAAACTGACATTTTTTCCGATTTCTTTGATGAACAGAAAGTTCAAAAGAACAGCATTTATTTGAAATAAAAATCTTTTTTAACATTATAAATGTCTTTACTATCACTTTTGATCGATTTAATTTCTAAAAAAAAAAAAAAAAAAAAAAAAAAAAAAAAAAAAAAAACTGACCTACTGACTACTGACCCCAAACAGCGTATATGTATGTATATATATCATGTCCCGACCCTATCCGTAAGTAAATGATGACAGAATTATTAAATATTTTATCTAATTTGATTATGGTTTTCTGTTTAACACACTTTACCTCATTTAAATCCATTATGTAGGTTTTCGCCCAAAATTGGCACAGAAAAAAAAAGCCCATCTCCATTGGGGTTTGGTACAGACAATCTACAAAGCCAGCAGGTAACATGACAGTTTCCAGTGAATGTTCCCAATAATCATATTAAGACTGACATCAATAGCCTATTTCTGTCCAAAAGCAAGCAAGTAATTACACAATGACCCCATCAAAACGCAGAGACCTCCAAAAACAATATTCCATCTTGCTTACATTACAAAGTTCAAGTCTCACGGCGCGCTTTCAGTTCTACTGTAAATAGATGACGAGATGATTCACATCAGCAATCTCATTTGCAGAACAATGTGAGATGGCTGACATATGTCTGCATATATTCTGGCTGCTGGTGCTAGTTAGTCACCAGGGTCCAGATGATTCACGGGGCGAATGTGGCAGATCTCTCTGCTGGCTGCCCGCTCCTCTCTATGGGATGTAATACTGTGAAAGCCAGAGCAGGTCTGTTTCTAACACGTGCCTCTGGCCACAGGATCCAAACAGACCCCAGCTGTGTGAGGGATCGTCTCTGCAGCCCTGGACACAATACAGTAACGGCTCTCCCCGTGTGGCCATGCTTTGCTTGAAGCCAAGTCAGCATTTTAATGCAGATGGCAGACCACTGAGAGCGCAGTGAACCTTCCAGCAGGCTCGGTGCGGTGTGCTTGTAACAGTGAGGCCTCTTCATTAAGCTGTTGGAGGAAATTAAGGCCCAACTTTGATCATGGCCCCAGCTCACCAGGACCCAACAAGCAAATCTCCAGACTATAAGCTCTCAAGGAGCTGGAATGCAGGCACAGCATAGTGAGAAGAGAACAAAGGCACTTGGCCGTACTGTGGACTTGGACATTCTGTTCACCATGGAGTAGAGCAGTGAGGACTTGTGTCACAAATTGCCTCCATGAGGCATGCAATTCGTTTACTGTAGGTCTTAAAGTCATTTTTAATTTCAGAACATATGGTAATGCCAACTGGAAAAACAAAACAAAACAAAATAAAATAAATAAAAAAAAATAAATAAAACAAAATAAATAAAATTAAATTAAATAAAAAATAAAAAAACAAAAAATAAAACAAAATAAGACAAAATAAAATAAATTAAAAATAAAATAAAACAAAATAAATGAGATAAAATAAAATAAAAAATAAAAACAATAAAACAAAACAATAATACATTTTAAAAATAGAAAAAAGATAAAATAACACAAAAAGAAATAAAATAATAAAAAAGCAAAGCCAAGAAACTATTTATAAAAATATAAAAAAACACAAAATAAAAAATAAAACAAACCATACAAAAATAAATTAATTCTAATTCTAAATAAGTCAACACAAAACAAGACAATAAAGCTAAATTTGTTAACGTTAGATGTCATGAACAATAACATTTTTAAAGCATTAATCATGTACATGTTCACTTATAAATACACTATACTTTATATACACACACTATAAATATCTAAACATTTAACAAACAAAATTGCATAAGATATTAAGTCTTGTTTTCTGAAACATTTATCAAAAATAAGTGAGTTTAAGCTTAAAAAATAAAAATATCTGTGAATGGAGTATGAAAAATAAACCTAATGTAAAGGAAAAACAAGTTTTTTCTTGTTTTAAGCTTGAACTCACAAAATTTTGATACATTTTGCAGACTTAAAGGGATAGTTCACCCAAAAATTTAAATTTGATGATTATCTGCTTACCCTCAGGGCATCTAAGATGTAGGTGACTTTGTTTCTTCAGTTGAACACAAATGATGATTTTTAACTCCAACCGTTGCAGTCTGTCACTCGTATAATGCATGTCAATAGGAACTCCATATATGAGAGTCAAAAAAACATGCACAGACAAATCCAAATTAAACAATTTTTTACCTCTAATACACCACTATGTCCAACTGCCTTGAGCATCCAGTGTGTGAGGTCTGAATGCACTCTGACGCCGGAAGTGATCTCACGCACTCATTGACGTATACGCACGAGAGATCACTTCCGGCATCAGAGCGCGTTTTCAGACCTCACCAACCTGATGCTAGAGGTAAAAAATTATAGAAATACTGTTTGGTTTCGCGCACAAACCGATCGTTTCGTGTCTCAATGTGTCGTCACAAGCCGCAGGGTTCAATTTGGATTTGTCTGTGCATGTTTTTTTTGACTCTTATAGATGGTGTTCCCATTGACATGCATTATACGAGTGACAGACTGCAACGGTTGGAGTTAAAAATCATCATTCGTGTTCTACTGAAGAAACAAAGTCACCTACATCTTGGATGCCCTGTGGGTAAGCAGATAAACATTTTTGGGTGAACTATCCCTTTAATATCTTGTCATTTTGTTCAAGTTAATGTATCTTGATTTAAGAAAGTATCTTTGTACTGGAAAACAAGACAAAATTAAGTAAGAAAATCACATTTGCAGTGTTGATAATAAGATCAGCTATTCAGTCACACGTAGACTTACTGACTCACTTCATGCTCACATACACCATGATGGAGTATCACTGTTTAGGGCCAATGGAAAGCTGAGATCTGAGTCAAGTAGAGGAAGAAACACTGTGGGCTTTCTTCTGTCTTGAGGTGCTCTGCGTTCTTTACCTCTGACACTGGTACTTGAACCATTCATATGTTTCTGTGCCGGTCCTTCTTCGCTTCTCTTTGGTGTGACCTTTGGAGTATTTGAAGCCAGTTCCTTTGAAGACACCCTGAGCACACTGATCTCAAGGTTTTCTTCCTGACAAGCCATTCAGCACACTCATATTTACATTCTTTCTTAGCACTTTCTATAGTTGGTGTCACAGTAGAAGTGTTGGAGAAAGCCTTCATGAGTTTGCATTGTTCTACGGTAACCAAACACCTCTTCTTTAAAGCTGCCCCCTTACAGCCTGTCATGTGGAAGGAATTTACACACCTGGCCTCAAAGAAAGTTATTTGTAGCACTGCTCTGGGTAGACTTTCAAGGTAGGAGTGCTACACCGGTCGCAATCTAGTATAAGAGCGCATTGACTCAATCGCAAAGGCTGTAAACATGGCAAAATTTCATTTTGGGCAGATTGAAAGCTCATTCCCTCAATTCGCTCTCTTTTTCATCTGTACTCAAAGGCACATGATTGAACTTTCAGACATAAGAGTGATCTCATTGTTCAGTCTGCTGATCTGTGACACAAATGTAATGTCCCTATTCAGCAAATCACACAAGCACTGTATTCACAAATGAACAAGTAACAAGGCCGTAAGCGCTGGTGTACAGTTGAACTGAAGAACAGAGGAGCTAAACTTGGATTCATGTGTGGCTTTCTTCAGTACATTAGAACAATTGGTCAATATCAGTCAAGACAAAAACTGCCTATTATGTGTCTTTTTGGAGGTCAAATTCCAAAAGCAGCATCATGAATGTTGTCTTGTATTGTGTATTGTACATTTCTGTGCCTCTAGTGGTGACCAGAGGAGCTGCCAAAAATAACAACTGTTATCTGCCTAAAATGAAATCACGCAGTTGCTGCAGATTTGTCTGCTGCACATCTATGATGCGAATCTCCCATTCCACCAAATCCAAGAGGTGCTCTATTGGGGAAAACTTTAGGATGACCATGGCACTCTTTCAGGTTAAAAAGTGACAGATGGCTACATACACAAAATCTAAAAACTCTCCAACGTGTTTTGGCCCATGCCTTCCTCAGGGAGAGTAACACTTTGGCAGAGTTGATTGTATTACTCTCCCTGAGGAAGGCATGTGCCGAAACGCATTGGAGAGTTTTTAGATTTTGTGTATGTAGCCATCTGTTAATAAAGGTTTTTTAACCTGAAAGAGTGCCATGGTCATCCTAAAGTTTTCTCTGATGGACTATTACAAACCCTAGACCACAGAGCACCTGGACTTTATATTTTTCCCAGAGAGGCACTCTATACTATTGGACTTTGTTTGAGGTGCTCTATTGGATTGAGATCTGGTGACTGTGGAGGCCATTTGAGAAGTGAACCAGTTTGAGATGATTTGAGCTTTGTGACATGGCGCGTTATCCTGCTGGAAGTAGCCATCAGAAGATGGGTTCTCTCTGGTCATAAATCGAGACTCATCAGACTATTGTCTTCTATTGTCTAATTTTGGTGAGCCCATGCGAATTGTAGCCTCAGTTTCCTGTTCTTAGCTAACAGGAGTGTCACCCAGTGTGGTCTTCCGCCTTCCGCATTCTTCAAAAAGCTTACGCTGTATGTCTTACACCTTCCCTATTCAACTTACTGAAAAAATGGAACTGGCGCCGCGTTCGTTCCTTAAGTTAAATAGGGAAGGTGTAGGACATACATCGTAAGCTTTTTGAAGAATGCGTAAGGCAGTCTGGCGGAAGCACTTGCGAGGCGATCATGTGTGTTTATAAAGCATATACATTTTTATTTTTTTAGAAAATGACCGAACATTTCGCTAGACAAGACCCTTATTCCTCGTCTGGTATCGTTTAAAGCCCTTTGAAGCTGCATTGAAACTGTAATTTTGACCTTCAACCGTTTGGGGCCAATTGAAGTCTACTATAAGGAGAATAATCCTGGAATGTTTTCATCAAAACCCTTTATTTATTTTCAACTGAAGAAAGAAGGACATGGACATCTTGGATGACATGGGGGTGAGTAAATTATCAGGAAATTTTTATTTGAAAGTGAACTAATCCTTTAAATCACCTTTCTTCCTTATTCTGATGCTCAGTTTGAACTTCAGCAGATCATCTTAACCATGTCTACATGTCTAAATGCAGTTGCTGCCATGTGATTGGATGATTAGATATTTACACAGTGAATCAGATTATTTTGAATGGCCTTCAATGGAGAATAAAGCTTGGAAGCTCTAAAAAATACACGAGAACTATTAAAGCATTAAAAAAAATGTGAAAAAGTATACTATTCCTTTAACATCCGAAAACCACATACAGAAGCTTCAATAGAAAGAGTGAGGCTAACAGAGATACTGATAGAAAAAAAAGGATCTACCAGCAGTTAATCCCATAATAGTCCATTAGGTCTTAAGAGACACAAATGCCCCATTACAGCCTGAGCTGAAGTAAAGAAGCCATCCATCAGATGGACAAAAAGAGCAAACTGATCAGTGATCAGAGAGTGCTGCCCGCTGCCATCTCTCTCCCAAAAGCTTTCACTGTTTATGAAAGTCCAATTACGTCCTCTGACGAGTTGCAGTGACAGCACGCCTGCCACATTCAAGCATTAGCCCGCATGTTATCAATGCATTAGTCATTCATTTGGGCAGAAAAAGACTTTATAATGAGCTCAGAAGAGATGGGCCCAGGTCAGCAGGTCAACAAGCATTAAAGGGACAGTTCACACAAAAATAAAAAGTCATTATTTACTCACCCTCATGTCATTTCAAACCTGTATACTGTTATTAGACCATGGAATGCCAAAGAAGAATATTTTAAAAAACATGATTCTTTAAAAATTTCCATAGAAAAAAAAAATCTAATCATTTAAATCAAAATTGAGGATGAGTAAATAAGGCAGAATTTATTTTTTAATGAATTAAGCCCAGCTTTCAACCATCACCTAACTTCTGACTGTCAGTCTTTCAGATGAATAATACATTAGTTCACAAACATATTGAGAGGGTGAATTCAGTTTGTTGTTTCCCTTCTCTGACAGTTCCATCACCTGTCACTCAGCTCACACGAAGACTGGCCCATTTCAGAGAACTGATTGGCACCGTCTGACTGCCCCAAGCACCCTCTGTTAGTGTCAGACATTTTCAACTGGAATAATGCCAGCTGTTCGCATTTTTAATCCCACTGCAAACATGAAATTAGTCGGGTCATAGTATGTACATTCAGAGATCACAGTCACCCGTCACATCCATATTACCCAATTGCACTTTGCACCAGCTTCAATGCAAATTTGCAAAATCAATGCAAAATCAGGGTTTTGTATGCTATTTTATGGTAAAATATGTAATCTTACTTAAAATAAAATATATTTACCTGAGAAGCAAGATTATAAGACTTGTTTTCACAGAATATATCTTGAATTAAGTTTATTTAACACACTGAATTTGTTAGTAAAGTTTATCCTCATGTTACATTAAGAGAGCCAAGCCTCTTTTATAAGTGCAAAAAACATTAGTGACATTTACTAATTTTATGATAATTAGTAAATGTTTGGGGTGTCAAATATGAATTAGTATAAATAATATTTCTTTTTTTTTTTTTTTAACCAGGAAGGTCCCATTGAGATACAATATCTCTTCTACCAGGGAGTCCTGGTAAAAATAGGCAGCAAAAAACAAAAATATTAATATGAATGAATGCAATTAATTTTTCATATGAAAACTTTGTATTGTTTATTGTTTTTTAAAGTTCTTTCTGGGGTCGTACAGATCCAAAACAGAAACAATCAACAATCAAAAGAGGAAAGCAAATGGTTAAACATTCAATATTGGTGTGTTCCATTTGTCTTTGGAAATGGGGAATTCCTACATCCAGGTAGGAACTTTTAACTGAAATGCCCCCTCAAGTCGGAGTTGTGACTGGGAAAATCAGGGGAACTGCAACAACCCCCACTTCAGAATCCAATATGGCTGCTCAGCACATCAACCGTAGTGAAACAGTATTGTTGCTCTGTTTGTCTGTGCATCAATAAACATAGTAGTGCACACATAGGCGGAAATAGCGAGGAGTCAGGACATACCCCATCTGAGGGTTGTCCCTCCCTAAAAATATAATTAAAAACCACGCTGTGCATTGTAAATAATATAAAAATATATACTTAACATAACTGTGCAAGTAGTAAAACAATACAAATGCAAATGTGTAGGTGTGTACCTCACCTACACACACAAGTCCGGTGGGAAAGAACAAAGTTCTTCAGTAGTTGTGGAACTCCAGTAAGTACAGTAGGCTGTCAAGGCTATTTTATTCACTTTAAACATCGGATGAAGTGATTCTTTTCTCTTTAATGCAGATGATGCTGAGTCATTATTAAAGAGACGTCCTCTGTCTCAGACGAAACCTAATATACTATGTGGAGGATGCGAGATAATTTAATAATTATAATATGACCGTGTGGTGACCTAACTCATATTTAAACAATTATCGCTTTGTGTTTCACATATCCTTACAAGTACAATTTTGGCTGTATCATTTGTCTCCCCTGCAAAAATTGCTCTTGAGAAATTTTATGTTTATTGTCCCCCCAACTGTTAGATGAAATTTACGCCCCTGCGGTTCAAACTCTATTTATGGACATGATACTTTGGCATTGTGTGTGCAAAATACCACTTTTTATGTGTTTGTATTTCAAAAGGTTTGCCTGGACGCGTCCATCTTAGCTTTTCAGAGGTAAATGGAACAAAGCATAAAATCGAACCAGTTTAAAGTAAAATGTGTGCATATACAGAGACCCACACACATTTATCATTACAATTATACATTCAATAACACAAATAATGAGTATTAATGAATGTAACATTGGCTTTTGTGTGCTTCTAGCCTAACTGTATCCAACTTGATTAAGTTATAAATTTAATTGACACAGGTAATTTAGGCTTAACATTTTCCCTGAAAATCCTGTTCTCCCCTACATACACTATATTGCCAAAGGCATTGGGACACCCCTCCAAATCACTGAATTCAGGTGTTCCAGTCACTTCCATGGCCACAAGTGTGTAAAATCAAGCACCTAGGCATGCAGACTGCTTCTACAAACATTTGTGAAAGAATGGGTCGCTCTCAGGAGCTCAGTGAATTCAAGCGTGGTACCGTGATAGGTTGCCACCTGTGCAATAAGTCCATTCGTGAAATTTCCTCACTACTAAATATTCCACGGTCAACTGTTAGTGGTATCATAAGAAAGTGGAAGCAATTGGGAACAACAGCAACTCAGCCACGAAGTGGCCACAGAGCGGGGTCAGCGCATGCTGAGGCGCACAGTGCACAGAAGTTGCCAACTTTCTGCAGAGTCAATAGCTACAGACCTCCAAACTTCGTGTGGCCCTCAGATTAGCTCAAGAACAGTGCGTAGAGAGCTTCATGGAATGGGTTTCCATGGCCGAGCAGCTGCATCCAAGCCTTACATCACCAAGAGCAATGCAAAGCGTCGGATGCAGTGGAGACGTGTTCTCTGGAGTAACAAATCACGCTTCTCTGTCTGGCAATCCGATGGACGAGTCTGGGTTTGGCAGTTGCCAGGAGAGCGGTACTTGCCTGACTGCACTGTGCCAAGTGTAAAGTTTGGTGGAGGGGGGATTATGGTGTGGGGTTGTTTTTCAGGGGTTGGGCTTGGCCCCTTAGTTCCAGTGAAAGGAACTCTTAATGCTTCAGCATACCAAGACATTTTGGACAATTTCATGCTCCCAACTTTGTGGGAACAGTTTGGGGATGGCCCCTTCCTGTTCCAACATGACTGCGCACCAGTGCACAAAGCAAGGTCCATAAAGACATGGAGGAGTGAGTTTGGTGTGGAGGAACTTGACTGGCCTGCACAGAGTCCTGACCTCAACCCGAAAGAACACCTTTGGGATGAATTAGAGCGGAGACTGCGAGCCAGGCCTTCTTGTCCAACATCAGTGCCTGACCTCACAAATGCGCTTCTAGAAGAATGGTCAAAAATTCACATAAACACACTCCTAAACCTTGTGGAAAGCCTTCCCAGAAGAGTTGAAGCTGTAATAGCTGCAAAGGGTGGGCCAACTCCATATTAAACCCCACGGATTAAGAATGGGATGTCGTTAAAGTTCATGTGCACGTAAGGCAGGCGTCCCAAAACTTTTGGCAATATAGTGTATTTTCTGTTTAAACTGAATCAGCCAGAGATACTGTGCCTGTACTGTATCTTAAATGAACTCTAAACAGCATTCGCTCCTCACAATCCTCTTCTCTTAGAATCCGTCTTAAAGTATTGTCCACTCAGTTTACAGACTGTTCTGTTAAAATGCTGTGTAAACAGAATGTGTTGAAAAGCGAATAGCTTTCCAAATTAATTACTTTGAGGACTCAGGACTCCAGCTCTGGACCAATACCAACATCCAACATTGCTTATTCAACACATAAAGACTTCATCCTTTTCTAGTTTATTCAGCATTTTTGAGTGGTTGTACTGCCAAAAAATGACCATTACCAAAATGCAAAGATGGAGAAACACACAACTACTATCCAGCAAAACATTCAAAGCGCCCGGATATCAGTTTTTATTACATTAGCCGGGCCTGCCACACATCCCGAAATTGAATCAAAGCCGACTGATCATGAGTAATTAATATATGATTAGACAGTTGAAGACAGCCGTTTCCCGGCAGCAGACGGGGGAAGCGGGAGAGCGGGTATACGGACAGGGTGCCCGTCGAGCTTGTGAGGCAGCCTCGCACAGCTGTGAGGCAGAGATGACCCCTGCCTCACTGCTCCGCTGGCACGGCACACACGCCATGCATGGCTGCTCCCAGGAAGAGGGAAGTAGGACCGCTTTTGATGGCCACAAACCTTTAATTAGCCATCAGGGCTGAATCTGGCCCAGCCGCTGAGACCCACCCCCTGCCTGCCTGCCCTCGCTACTCTACAGCTGTTTCTCCATCGACGGGCTGCTAAAACAAGAGCTCATCACTGAGCCTTCCTGATGCCGCTCTAACTGTTATTAATGAAGGTGCTGGCACACAGTCAGCTTTGATGTCTGACTGCACACTTAGTGTGCTTTTGTTCTTTACATAATGCACAGTTATTTGTCTTTAAGATATCAGAAAGCTTTTGATTCATGATCTGCTTTTAGCGATCATGTATATTGTGGTGAACACAAAAAAATGGTTGATAAACTAGCAGGATTTTTATGCTAAATAAACCCATTTGATGATGTAACTATTGTTGCCTTGCTGTAGTGTCAAAATATCTCATCATAATAATAAAGAATAATAATTTTACTCATCAATATAGAAAATTATTTATGGGCTTTTCGATCTTTTAGATAACATGGATTATTAAATATTAAACTAAATATTCCACAACTATGATTATCCTCATGCGAGGGTGAGCAGCTATATATTTTCATGTAATACTGTGAAAAAGAAATAGTATTATAAATGTGTAAAATATTTAGTTTCTATTACATGACATAATTCATAATTCATTTTTTTTCTACTCACTGTAGTACTGTACTGTTTGATGTTAGATGTAAATTATTCATTTATTTTTATCAAATTACTTTCATTTATTTTATTTAGTTAAATTGAATTTAATTTTAATATTTTGTATTTATATTAATTAAATGTTTTATGTAGTTATTTTTTATTTAAATTAAATTTTATTTATTTTAATTAATTAATGTATTTTATTTAAATTTAATAATTTATTATTTATTTATATCAATTTATTTTATATAAATATAGGATTCTTATTCCAGTTTGAAAACCCCTGGATTAGACTTTGCCACTTTAAGTTCAGTTTTATTTGATATTAAAATTCTGAAAGTTATTATTTACCTCATGTCATTTAAAACTGAAAGAAGAAAGAATGAATTTCATTATTATATGAGATACAAATGGTGAATTTTTAAGAATTATGGCCACCTTATATAACATAATGAAGTGAAGGGGCTGTAAAACTCTAAAATGATATTAAAGCACAATAAAAGTAACATTAAAAGTGTTTCATATTTCATAGATTTGTATTTTTGTGTGATACAATAGCTTTTCTTCTTGAGTTCACCTCACTGACTTGGTTTATATTAGCCCACTTAAATAGAAACTTATCAATGAATTATAACTTAAATCTGTCTGTGGTCCAAGAAGTCATAGCATTTTTTTTTGAAACTTGAAAATCTCTCTCTTTTTTGTGTTCCTAGGATAAAAGACACAGGATTGTTCATTTTTTGAGTAAACTATTTTAAGAAAATCAATATATTTCAAGAACAATACAGTTAGAAGACATAACAAGGTAAAACTATTGTCCAGCCACTTTTTAAGTCAACAGCATGATGGGAACACAAAGCAATACAATGATTTGTACCTCTATACAGACTTGCTGTTCTTTGTGAACAATAACTTTGAGAAAAAATGACTTCATTCCATAATACAGTGTTCTGACAGAGCTGTTTTCTGGACTGACCTACTTTGCTGTTTATTCCTGTCTTTTCATGCTTTTTTTCTGAGAGAACAGTATGGCAGAATCCCCTCCCTGACTCCTCTATCTCCAGGAGCCCAGGTCCATGAGCACTGCAGCCGCAACATGATAAATGACTATTAGAGTGTTTATTATTCTACTTTCCAGGAACATGGCATGTCGAAAAATTGACTTAGAACCCCTGCCATCATCACACCCTGTCTGTTCCAACAGTCTATCCTCTTTTGCATATTGCATAACCATCAATTGGCATTATACAAGAGCTGTTAACACTGCAGAGTTATGGATTTCTATATTAACCCTTCTGTGCAGGACATTTTAAAAGTTTTTAGACTTTAACATAGATGTACTGCAACCTAATGTCAACTTTTTAAAGTATTCTCACATGGTGGTAATACTTAGGGTCTTGCCCAGGACCCTCTTCACTAGATTTCAAAATGAGCATGATGTTTTTGCCTGACAGTGCTGATAAATATGAAGTACAGGAGGACTCTGAAACTGAAAATATTACTGATCCTAATAATCCTCAATCCTCATTAGGAAGAGGCTTCTGAAACAGAGATAATCATGTCAAAACTTAAAGGGTTTGTTCACCCATAAATGAAAATTCTGTCATTTATTATTCACCCTCATGTCGTTCCACACCCGTAAGACCTTCGTTCATCTTCAGAACACAAATTAAGATATTTTTGATGAAATCCAACGGCTCAGTGAGGCCGCCATTGCCAGCAAGATAATTAACACTTTCAGATGCCCAGAAAGGTATTAAAAACATATTTAAAACAGTTCATGTGACTACAGTATGTTTTACCTTAATATTATAAAGCGATGAGAATACTTTTTGTGCGCCAAAAAAACAAAATAACGACTTTTCAACAATATCTAGTGATGGCCGATTTTTAAAACACTGCTTTGAAGCTTTATGAATCTTTTGTTTCGAATCAGTAGTTAGGATGGCGTATCAAACTGCCAAAGTCACGTGAACTATTGAAATTTCTAAACACTTATGACGCAACAAAGCCTCGTTTACTGAAATCACGTGACTTTGGCGCACACGAACCACTGATTCAAACAAAAGATTCGTAAAACTTTGAAGCAGTGTTTTGAAATCGGCCATCTCTAGATATTGTTGAAAAGTCGTTATTTTGCCGCACAAAAAGTATTCTCGTCGCTTTATAATATTAAGGTTGAACCACTGTAGTCACATGAACTGTTATAAACACAACTTTAGTAGCTTTCTGGGCATCTGAAAGTGTTAATTATCTTGCTGGCAATAGAGGCCTCACTGAGCATCGGATTTCATCAAAAATATCTTAATTTGTGTTCTGAAGAGATGAACGAAGGTCTTACAGGTGTGCAATGACATGAGGATTAGTAATAAATGACAGAATTTTAATTTTTGGGTGAACCCTTTAAACTGCATGGTGTTCTTCCCCCAATGAGAGACATGATAGAATACAGTCTCAAAACATCATTAAATTGACATCAGCGCCAATAGATGCATCTGAAATAGCATACTTCCCCTTACAAAAAAGAAGTTTATTCAAGTGTGTTATTGGTATATGTTTTAAACTAAAAAATAAGAAAGTATACTTTGTTTACTTTTTATGTACTTCTCAGAAATATACTTAAAATTACACTTAAGTATACTTGACTTACACTGACAGAAAAGTCTAAGTATATTTGGCCTAAACTTGTACTCAATCTTTTGATTGAGATATACTTAAAAGTATAATTATAAAGTATTCTGAGTATACTTAGCTTGTAGTTGTGTTGTGCTGTGCATATGATCATGACCATGCAGATTCAGATTACCATAATTAAAAATGTTACAGTTGAGAATTAGAAATATCTTGATTTTTGATGGAAGATCAATTGTTGGGGACGAAACATGTAAATTGTGACCCTGAGCATGAAAGGGTCAATACAACTGAATGAATGAGAGCAAATGGATGTTTGTTTGTTTTCCTTCATGTGAAATTCTGGATAATTGTGAGTGGCTGCAATGACTGAACATTTCAAATATTTTTCATTGTTTCATAGATTACTAGTTATAACATTTGAATGTTTCAGAAACAGATGGTTTAGATGGGAATAGCACTGCTTATTCACAAAAGGCAAACATTTCTGGGAAACGCGCACCTTCTGCCTGGTGATATTACAGCAATACATATGATGATGAGCAGCTCAGGCACAGGAAAAGCTAAACAAATATATCAGTTTCCAATTTAAGCAATCACTCATGTGCACCGACTATCTCAAAAGATTCTTCTGTCATCTCTCACATGTGAATGGTGCATTAGACAATGTGAGAATCAGATGGAGTGTATGTAAATGCTGCTATTGTAATTAGCTGACAAGATTCAGCACTGAGATAAAAAAAAAAAAAAATGAGAGCAGAGAAAAGATCTCACAGTGCCATGTTTATTTGACTGTAAACTAAACTCGTATAGACTAGCGTATATAATATAATATTTATGTTATTAATAAGCCCCGCCTTAAAAAGTTACTGACCACTCCTGCCATAGCAACCGTTGTCATGATCACATCAACATAAGCAGGTGTTCGGTATTCTATAAGCGTTTATGTGTTTAGACGTCTGTTGGAACCTCTAAAACCTCCTATGAAATCAAAAGTCCTTACTGTCTTTTTCCGGTGAAAATCTGTTGTTTATGAGTTCCAAACAGGGATGCTCCACAATGCCAATGTCAGCCTATTCTTCCACGGGTGACCACCATATGTTAGGACAGCTGGTTAATCTGGACACACTGGGTGTCATGGAAAGGATTCTCAGCCAGCATGGTCCAGCTCAGGAAACCGCAAAGGCCAGCACCAAAAACACGTGTTTCTGACAAACTCTGTTAATGTCACTTCAGTTGGCTTCTTTCTCAAAGAATATTCTTATTTTGGATGTATTTTTATCAGTTTGGATGTGATAAGGAACTTGATACCTGACCTTTTTATTATGTAAAGTCTGTGGCATTGCAGAAATGATTTTAGAGATGTAAGGAACAAGACTTTAAACTGGAATGATTATAGGATGAAAGCTACAAATGCAGAAATGGAGGATAGGGTATGCATTTTGTTAACTTGTAATGCATTTCTTGCAACAAACAACTTTGTAATGGTTAATGAAATTAAATAAACAAAACAAAATAAAATAAAATAAAATCTTTACTGCAGAAAATAATAATATTGACTTCTGGTATTGGTATTACTTAATTCTGGCATTTCTTGCAACTGACAACCATATAGTGGTTTAAAATAAAAAAAATAAAAAATCTTTACTTCAGAAAAGACAGTGCCCTCCACAAATACTGGCACCCTTAGTAAATATTCACAAAAAATTCACAAAAATCTAACCTTTCATTAAAGGAAAAGAATTGAAAGTGGGGGGCCACAATTATTGGCACCCCTAGAAATTATTATCAGTAAAATATCTCTGAAGTATATTCCCATTCATATTTCCATTTTTTAGCACACCAGGGTGATCATGAACATGAAATTGTCCAGCCATGACTTCCTGTTCCACAGGAGTATAAACATGAGGAAACACAAAGGCCAAATTCCCTTAATCATTCATCACAATGAGTAAAACAAAAGAATATAGTTCTGATGTGCAGCAAAAGATTGTTGAGCTTCACAAAATAGAAAGTGGCTGTAAGAAAACAGCTAAAGCATTGAAAATCTCCATTTCCACTATCAGGGCAATAATTAAGAAGTTGTAATCAACTAAAGATGTTACAAATCTGCCTGGAAGAGGACGTGTGTCTAAATCATCCTAATGCGCGGTGAGGAGGAGAGTTTGGTGGTCAAAGACTCTTCAAGGATCACAGCTGGAGAACTGCAGGTATTAGTTGAGTCTTGAGTCTCAGAAAGCCTAAAAAATGATCAAACAGCACCTACATCCCCACACCTACGTTTGGGAGGGTTTCAAAAAAAATCCTCTGCTCTCATCCAGAAACAAATCTCCAGCATATTCACTTGTCAGACAAGACTGGAAATTCAAACGGGACCGGCTTCTATGATCAGATGAAACTAAAAAAAGTGCTTTTTGGCAGCAAACCCACTAGATGGGTTTGGTGCAAACAGGGATAAAAAGTACCCCATGCCCTTGGTTAAATATACTGCTGGATCTTTAATGTTGTGGGCCTATTTTTCTGCTGGAGGTCCTGGACATCTTGTTCAGAAACATGGTATCATAGATTCTGTCAAATACCAACAGATAAAAAAAATCTAAACCTGACTGTCCCTGCTAGAAGTCATATAATGGGCCGTGGTTGGATCTTCCATGAGGACAATGATCCAAAACAAACATCAAAATCAACACAAAAATGTGTCACTGAGCACAAAATTAAGCTTCTGCAATGGCCATCCCAGTCCCCTGACCTGAACCATAAAGAAAATGAGCGGAGTGAACTGAAGAGAAGAAGCACCAACATGGAGCTGGGAATCTGAAGGATCTGGAGAGATTCTGCAAGAAGGAATGGTCTCTGATCTCTTGTCAGGTGTTCTCCAAACTCATCAGGCATTATAGGTGAAGACTCAGAGCTGTTATCTTGGCAAAAGGAAGTTGCAATAATTGGGTGCCAATAATTGTGGCCAACGTGAACTGGAGAAAGACATTTATTTCATAATGAGCTTTTCCCCCCATTTTCAATTGTTTTACTTAAATGAATAGTTCGAATTTTGTGATTTTTTTAATGAAAGATCAAAATGATAAACAATGCAGATTTATTTTCACAGCCACCTTTGCTCATATTTACCAAGGTTGCCAATATTAGTGGAGGGCACTGTAATAATATTGACTTGTCCCTTGGTTTTACTCAACTCATGCATTTCTTGCAACTGACAACTTTGTAGTGGTAAATAAAATAAAAAAAAATTTATTTACTGCAGAAAATGATCAAATTGAGTGAAAAACTGAGTCAAACATATTTTCTATGGTAATCAACATTATGCCACAAATGCTGTTGAAAGGGCTTAACTTGAACACAGAGACAAGTTCTGTTTGAAGATTTCCCCCTTTTTTTTACTGCTTTTTCCTTACAGAATGACTTGTGATGCTCTTTTTGTGTCAAACAGTGAAGTAATGCTGAGCTGACATATAAATACAGTTTGTAAATTGCCCCATGGATCCAAGATGAAGATAAAAATCACATATCACTGCTGCACAGAATTATTTGCAGCACATTTCTGTCTGAGTCAGACCCATTTGAACACAGACAACCCACTGATCACAGAGGATGAGAACTGGGGAAAAGGGAAAAAACTGGGCTGATCACAGGGGAGTCGTTCTTAGAGAATTCAGCTACTGGTGGAGTAATTCAGACTTGGTGTCAGCTTGGGGAATGGGGATAGATGCCTCTGAGCAACAAAGACAGGGCTCCCCTGCAGTATGCCATCCTCAATCTAAGCCATTTATTTTACAGTGGTAGAGACAAAGTGATATGTCCTAAAGCAATCTTTTAACAGATACACAACAACCAACAGATTCTTGTATGATTCCTTAACTAATTTATGAAAGCTGACATGAAAATATTTTTCAAACAGAATACACTCTCAGCGCGAGACTGCAAAGATGATTCACTTGATTAGTCCAGTAAGAAATATATATATATATAATTATTATTATTCCATAAATGTTTTTAAATTGTCTTATAGGTTTTAGGTTCCATATCTTACAGGTCTTTGTTTCTCTTGCACGAAGTCTTTAAACTTTTCAATGCATATGAAACTGCTTTAAATGTAAAACTGGCCGGGAAAATGTCTCCTTGAGAAAGTCAAGGAGCCCATTACAATCATTCACACCATGCTGAAAGTGTATAATGTATGCCAAATTGTCATTGTCTACTTCCATGTGAAACTGTAAAAGAGATGTAGCACTTCACATACTTTCGGTGGGAAGGTTTAGCAGAAATTCCCTTAAGTTTGTATTGGCAATTTGCATGGATTACACTTGCAGCAGCGCATATCTTTAAAGATATGTTTCTATATATATCCTCATTAACAAATGGCAGTGTATTTCATTTATAGGTGATGTTATATAATTGTTAAGCTTTGATGGCACATAGATTCCACAATGCAAGACTGCAAATGAATATTTTTCTTAAATGTCACATCTGGTTTATACATAAATTCACTGCTAGATCTGTCTCTGAGAATGTTTCTTGACAAAAAACTTGACAAACTCATTAAAGGAAAAGAAATCACTGAATCTGTTCTTTATCCCAAGTAGAAATTGTGTTTGTTTAAACATGATTAATTATAAAAATGCCACTTTAAACAACATGAATAAAGATTATACAAGAACAAGTACTAAGAGAACACGTTTCAGGTTTGGGCGATGAAAGGGAACTTGAATCACACTGATGGAGCTGTGAAGGTACTTAAGACATAAACACTGCACTATGGTATTTCTTACACGTCTGGTTTGGGGGAGGGAGCAACCCGTAAAACTGCCCTGCATATATTGACAGCATTCTGCTTCTTTTCTTGCAACGAATGACTAATGACTGAATGTACAAAATGCATGGATACTATGGCATATGTATGCCAACGATATTAGGTATGGCCTTAAAATGTAATTCAATTAGATTTCTTAGACATACGCAACTGAAGACTTGGTTCTGTGTTCATTGTTGTTTATCTCTTATTTTAATCTCCAGCTCTTGATGTCTTATTAAATTGGCTATTTCAAACTAATTTGCTTACCTTTATCATTTTAATAAGCCATGATTTTATTCTAACTAAAAGATGACCTCCGTAATAGGGGGTAAGAGCACGACTATAATTTGGTTTTTACATAATTCGGCAAGCAGTATGCCTTCTCTTTGACACCAGAGAGTGAGCCTATTATGAAAACAGAAACAACATGTGCTCAAAATCATACTCTCGCTGTAGACCTGATGCTGTCAAGCTCCAAAATAGTCAGAAAAAAAAAATCATAAAAGTGGACTATATGACTCATGCGCTATATTTGAAGACTTCTAAAACAATACGATAGTGATCGTGTGAGAAACAGACCAAAATTTAACTCTTTCCCCGTCCAGTGTTTTTTTAAAGAGCTGCCAGCGCCAGCATTTTTGGTGATTTTCACAAAAATTTCATGACCCCCAGAATATTTTTGTATGATTAAAGTTTCATAAAAAGCATCATTTTAAAGTCACAATAAGTACATTTTCGCCACTAGAAGCCGCTTATTCAAAACAAAGGCATAGCTTGATGACGCCTTGGTTTCGCAGAATCATGGGAGGTGTTATCTTCACGTCTACGGCCAGTGGAAAAGAATCGAGACAGGACAGAAATCATGCTCATGGATGAGATTATTAACGTTACTGTAGTATGAAGCAGAGCAGGACCGTGTGCTGTGCGAGCAGAAACGAGGCAGCTGGAGCGATTCCTAATGAGAGACGAGCGAGACACACGTCTCGAGCGGAACTTTTATTATGCCGCAGTCGCCGCTTCCGCTTCTTCCGGTCATGAGTATGCGGAGTAAAGCAGTGCTGTTTAATCATATTAGATACATTTGTGTGTTGAAAGTTGTTATAATGCTACTCTGTGTGTTCGCTTGGCGGCTATTTGAGACACTTGCACACTGCAGTAAGCTAGATCGATATTAGGCATGGTAAAACATGGTACTCAATGTAAATCAAGAAAACGAGATTTAAACAATAGGACTTACTTTGTTGAGCTATATAACTAAATGATTAGTTTTCTGTCGATGAATGTATCCAAACAGTTGCTCACTTGTCTAATAAAACACATAATATATTAAAGCATCTTTGGTGTTTCCATGGTTTCTATAATATATAACATAATAATAAAAATAAAACCTGAAACCGAGGGTAACGCAGGTGTGATGTCATTGATATCACGGTCCGTGTTCTGGTCGAAACTGCTTATTTCTCTGGATTTAAACATTCTTGGAAACATTTGGGATAATGTAAGTACACAAGTCAACAAAATATATAACACTATTCTAGTGGTTTTTGGATATTTTAATCTAAAAATTATTGTGCCTTTGACAAAGACGCAATTTTCTCAGATTTTTGTTAAAGAATTTAATTTGGATTGGATTCAGAATGATAATCAAACATATATCGAGTAGATCGAGTTCAACAGCACCCCCAGAGCTTGCAAAGTCATTTATCTCTTTGTGGGTTCAACATTTCATTCGGCATTTGATTTATATGCCGTTTAATGTTTGATGAACGCGTTAGCCTACTACATGTGTGTGAGCAATCTTCTTTCGCTTGTTTCTGCTTCTTCTTTGCTTGTCTTGGGATCCTGCCAGGGATACTGTACCGCCCCCTACCGTATAACAGTAAAAATACTGTATAGTACAGTAGATACTACATTCGATTTGAAACTTACTTCTCAACTGTTAATAAAGTATGTTCTATATAGCATGAATGTGTGTAGTATGAATGAAATTCGGACGTACTACATCTGCCATGTTGTCATTGTCATGTGACCTACGGCATCAGTTGCGTCCATTCACAAATCCTCTCCTGTGACCTCATGGGATAGTGTAGTGTCCATTGAATGCACACTTAATATAATTAAATTATAGTAGAATGATTAATTCACACATTTTACTGATCTAGTTCTCAAGATACAGTTTTAGTAGTTAACATCCCACTGTAAGTAAAGATTATTAGTAAATATTGTTCCTCATAATAGCTATATGGCTTCAGGAGAACTAGAATATAATAATGACAGAAGTTTAATTTTTAAATGAACTATATAACTACAAATCTCACAAACATTATTTGGGTTTTCCAAATGCATAAAAAAAGTGAATCACATTCATAAAGAATTCAAGTTGCCATTTAAAGCATGCAGTCGCAGACCTGGACCACTTGTTAAACACTTCACATTACATCATCCCACGAGTCTTAATTTTGAGGGATCAATTACGCTACAGAAATATGCAGCCGCAAATATGCAAATTATGAGTGGCAATCAATGAATGTCTCCAGCAGAGCCCTTAAGAATGTTCTCCACTAGTCTCATTTCCCATTCAGCTGCGTATGTCTGGTGACCAAAGTCATTTATCAGTGTAAAGTACCGAAGACTGAACAGATAATGTGTTGTCACATTAAATTACAGGGAGAAGTGAAAGGCTGCCTTTCACACATCTCAATGTGATGGAGCTCAGGACTGAATGTAATTGATATACAATATGCAAGAGCTAAATGTACAGTCAGCAAGTCATTATGTAAAGCATAATGTACAGCCAGTAGGTCATTACCACAATATTTATGTTATTTCATGGCTACTCGCCAATTAAATAAATATGTGGACATGAAATATTGATTTGAGTTGAAATTATTATTTTAGCTGTACAGGTATATTATCTTAGAGCTAAGAAACAAAATAGTGCATTATAATGTATACAATACAATCGCACTAGCAACAAGACTGCAACGCTATTACAGTAATTAGTCCTCTGAGATCATTTTCACTTCAATTGATAAAAGTTATAGCCTACTATATGTAGTAATGACAACGAATGTTCATGTTATTTGATGACGTGTTCTGGTAAGTGTCACTTATTGCTGTTTTCATTTTAGCAAAGCATTTGTGCACACGGTAATGATTAAACTAACAAATGGGTGCAAATCTGCACATCAGAGGAAAAACAGCAAGACTGCCGCTGTCTATCACTTCTGTCGCATGAAGACAGTAATTATCTCTCTCCAGTCTCACACATGCATATTTAATGCTGAATAGCTCATATATTGCAGTGTATCCAAGTGTTTTTCCTACATTGTTCATGACAGATTTAATAAACAACATATGGCACACATGTCCAAAACACACCACACAACATCAGTTCCTGATTCATGACATGAAATTGATTTGTTCCCAGCATTTCTCTATACAAAGGACAATGGGTTTCATTTACTGTGATACACACGCTTTTACAACCTTTGTGTGAATGTTAGTACTTAAATTTTTTTTTTTTTTTTTTAAATAATTTTGGGGAAAAAAAAAAAAAAAAAAGTAGAACCATCTGAAACCAAATAAAAAACATGCAAAAAACTTTTCTGCATATATAGACTACTGTTCAAAAGTTTGAGGTCAGTAAGATTTATTTTTTTATTCTGTAAGGATGCATTCAATTGATCAAAACTGAGAGTGAAAGCATTTAAAATGTAACAAAAGATTTACATTTTAAATTGATGCTGTTATCTTTTTATTCATCAAAGGATCCTGAAAAAATGTATCATGGTTTCCACAAAAATATTAAGGAGCACACCTGTTTATAATAAGAAGAAATTTTACCTGAGCACCAAATCAGCATTTTAGAATGATTTCTGTAGGATCATGTTACACTGAATACTGGAGTAATGATGCTGAATATTCAGCTCTGAATCACAGGAATACATTTAATTTTAAATTAAAGCTGCAAGCAGCGATGAAAGGGCCCTTGCACCCGGGGCCACCACCAGCCATTGGCCTTAGGAAAACAGTGAGTAGTGGGCGACATGCATGTAAGCGAGTAAATACAGGAAATTATGGCAAAGTCATTTCAAAGTGCCACACTTCCTGCTCCCAACAGGTGGCGCTTTGACTCTTACTGAATATTGCCATGTAGATGTCTTAAGGCCAGGACTATTATCAAACATGTGAAGTTTGGAGCAGATCGGACATTGTATGCCTGAGTTACAACAACTTTCCTGTTTTGTGGCATTAATTGCATACTTTAGCACTTAACCAAGTGTTGCATGATTTAATGTGTTTCTAGCATGTTTGATACTTCATGGCATGTTTAAATGTGTTTCTGGGAGTGAATTACAGTGTAAAGCATGCCATTTCCTGTTGCCAGCAGGTGGCGCTACGACTAACTGAATATTGGCATGTAGATGTCCTTTAGGCAAGGACTCTTATCACACATGTGAAGTTTGGGGCAGGTCGGACATTGTATGTCCGAGTTACATCAACTTCCTGTTTCATGGCGAAACATCAAACTTTGTCAGGCCGCCACGGACACGCCCTTCAACGAAAACTCAAGATCTTTGCAATTTAACACCACAAAGGCCTTTAGATTAGACTGACCAAATATGATGTTGATCTAATTAAAGCTCTAGGAGGAGTTTGTTAAAGTACAACATCTGGAAATGGCATAAACTGCAAAAAATTTTGCAGAGAAAACTCAAAATATCTCACTTCCTGTTGGGTTTTCAGATTTTGCACCCAGGGACTTTTTTGTAGGTATTGGGCTGTTAGATCTGTGTACCGAATTTCATACTTGTATGTGAAACGTAGCGCGAAGGGCGCTTAATTGAAATTTTGTAGGTGGCGCTATCTAGCCATTTTGCCACACCTAATTCTGAAACCCATATCAGGCGTAAATTTTCACCACTTCTGACACATGTGCAAAGTTTCATGAGTTTTCGAGCATGTTTAGGCCCTCAGAAATGTGATTCATTTCGGAGAAGAATAATTATTGACCAAGCAATTACAATAGAGTCCTCACACCATTGGTGCTCGGGCCCTAAAAATGTCAATTTTAGTCGAAATTGAGGTTTTTACAAAAATTAGTTCATTAAGCCCTCATCTAGCGATCCCAATGCTCCAAACAGCAATTAAACATCTAAAAGTATCTTTATTTGTGTACGTTTTCTGAGAGTACCACCTATCCTTTGACCACGAAAAATGCCACTTTTGTCTGCTCACTTCTCATCGACTGGCGCTTCCCTCAGCACAAGTTTGGTATTATTTTAAAGCGCAGCATTCCAACTTTGTGAATATTCATAATGAATTCTCGATGGCATGAGTCTGAACCAATGAAATGTGATTTTCAAACTCATGCTGATGTAAACAAAATCTTACTCGCTCTGACTGACAGATCCGAAGCGTGTGCACAAAGACGCCTCAGACAGCGCGCAATCCCGATATACACATATACACAGAATTACAGTATTTAAAAAATCTGCTTTGGCGAGTATTCATGCAAACACTGTTAATGTTTAGTTAACTGTTGGGGAAAAACATCAGATGTGTAATATAAATTAGATCCGTTTGGTACAGTAGGTCTTAATATATAGGCTGTCTGTTTCATTCATGTTAATCAAACAATTGTGGAATAATGGGAAAAAAGTTGAATATTTCTATAGATATGGGTTTTGACTTGGTTTGTGCCAAATTTGGTGGTATTATTTAGCAGAGATTTTAAGGTATGATTGCTAGGTGATTTTGTTTTGGAACCTTCTGAAAACTCGATTTTTCTCAAAATTGACTTTGCTGAGTCTATCGACTTTAAACAGGTGTAGCTCAGTCATTTTTTATTTTTTTTTTTTTTTTTTAATAGGATTCCAACAAATCATACATAAAGGTTTTTTAATAAAGAATGTGAGAATAACAACTCATTTTTGAAAATTTGCTCATTGCGACTCATTTTGCCAGCAGGGATCACAAAGAGAGAACAGTTATTTTAAATTGTATTAATATTTCACAACTGTTTCAAATAATGTTTTAAAACACTGTTTTACTGTATTTTTGACCAAATAAATGGTCAAATAGTGGGCATAAGACACTTCATTCTAAAACAAATCTTACCGACCCCAAACTTTTGAACGGTAGTGTAAATATTCAACATTTCTGCAATCATTAGTGAATGACACATTGATTAAAACAACTACTAACTGCATTTTGGTGTCACCAAATGGAATTGCAAAAGTAACTATTTTCAAGCAGGTTTCCAGAACACAAGAAATCCTCTGTTAGTGTACCTTTAAACTGGGATAGGAGAAAGTATTTTTAACATAATATTGATTTTCTTTACCATTTTGTGCTGTACCAAACTGTCTTACGCTCTGCTTCTTATTTAAAGTATGCTATTAAACATATATTCAATATGCTAAACTGTACTATTATTTGTTATAATAGCATCAGCAGAGTGTCATGAAGTGTGAACAGTTAAAATAATGCTCCATTTCACACTGGTTAATTACTGAAATGAATGAGCATCACTCTATGATCTTCTTCTGCAAACAAAACAGCAATAAAATATGTTTAATAAGCATTTGAAAAGCAGTATGGTAAAAAGCTAGCCAAGAGCATTACTGTGCCAACTGCACAAAGCAGCCACACACACACTTTGCTGATGCCATCTACTTGCCCATTGCACTGCAGAGTCCAGGCACAGAGCCACACCATGGCAACTGAGCATCTGGGCTTTCCAAAAAGATAATCCAAGTAATCATCAACTAAAGGGATATTAGCAATGTAATATTCTCACACTCACCGGCAAAGCACATTACCCTGTGTGTGCAACAATGGAAAATGAACCATGTGGCCAAGTAAACCGAGATGTCATCATTGTTTCATGCACGCATGCCGCAGTTTTCATGCATCGCTAAGCACAGAACAAGTTACTTGTGGAATTTCGACAGGATGGTGTTCACATCCTCAAATATGTGCATAGCATTAATATCATTATAACCTGGTCATTAAATTAGCATAAAATAATGCATTGTGAAAAATGCCTAGCATTTTTAATTTGTATGCGGTGTGCTTGCTGGAAAATTACTTGAATAAATCTGGAGGCGATGCCATTTTGAGAGCAAGTCTCATCCATGAATAAAATCCTTAAGCATTTACCATAACTAGAGTGTCTTCGCTCCCTGGGGCGGCGGTGCTTGTAAACACCTCACTAATCAGAACACTCAGTGCTCACAGGCTTATTGTCTCATGCTTCTTTGACCCAGAGCATTCCTTAACATGATTAAAACAACATTATTAGCATTATTTCCAAAGAAAAGATACAGCAGGGAAAACATGAAAACTCCTTTAACCTGTGACGTTATCGCTCAGCTATTATGAGATCTGCAAATATGAAAAACATTTCATCTGCAAACATGAAAAACATCTCTTAAGGCCCATTCACACCAGGAACGATAACTGTAAAGATAACTATATTAGCATCCACACCAGAGGACGATATCAGCTGTGTCTGAAAACCTAAAAATGCTGCTTTCGGAGGACTCATTTCAAGGTAGGAAGGCATCAAGGTATGTCCGATTGCAATGTTAGCTTCACTTCCTGTCTCCTGAGGCCCTGTTTACACCTGGTATTAAGATGCGTTTTTGTTGATCAGATCACAAGTGGACGAGGGAAACACATACCTGTTTACACCTGGTATTTTAATCTGTCTCTTTTGTCCACTTTCAACCACTTCTGTCCTGATTTCTTTGAGGGAAGGGAAAATGCATGGGTTTTTTCAGATCTTTCGATTGAATGGACAAAATAAGCTCACGCAATTCACATATGAATGCGCACGGAGACGCCGGAAAAACATATGGAGGGCAGCAGCTTTTGTTTCTGCTCTGACAGCAGCAAGACACGGCGAGCGCGTGAAAGAACACTGTACAACCAAACTTGGGTCTTCAGTCAGCAAAGTTCAAATCCCGTCTGGATAGTGCGCTTCATAATGTTTACACATCAGTAGGTGGAGAGTAGGCAGTCTTCTGTGGCTGTTCGAACACATTCGACCACATGAGCATTTCCACTACGAAAGCAATCCGGTCGAATGCGTATTCGACTACCTCTGGAAGTGGTTGAAAGTGGACAAGCTCAAAACGTTTTACACCCCGTATATTTGCTTAGTTATCACCAAAGCTCTATTTTTGTTGTAGATCAAGTTGTTTATTCTAAACACATGGTGTAGTTTTGTCGTCTGCCGCTTTAAATGCTCGAGCTCTTTAAAGCAGGATGGATTCTGATTGGCTGTCAATGTTTTCATTGTTCATCAGCTTGAAAAAAATACATTCTGAAAGTTATTCCAACAATATTGTTTCTCTGTGCTATAGATATTTTATAAGGACCCCCTGGCATTATGTCAAGGACCACTGGTTGAGAAACACTGGTCTAAGCCACATGGCGCAAGTGCACCACTTTTGCTAGTTTAATGACGGGAGAAATAATGGTCAGTGCACCCGGCGTATGGTCTAAAATGGTTGTCCCTATTCTCTTAATGAGTAATAGGTGTGTTTTGGGCGTAACGTGCAAAAAAAACAATCAGAGTAACATCTCACATTTCCTTTAAAAGCCAGTTGCGGTCACGCCATGGCGAATTTACATAGCGGGATTTGTAAGCGGAAAAACTGAACGCTTCTCTAGTGAGGAAACAGATCTGCTCGTGCGTGAGGTTAAAGCGTGCGAGCAGACCATCTACGGGACAAGCCGGATTCCACCAAAGCATTTTTATCTTTATGCACACAATAATAATCTTTTACATTGTGATCCTTTTTATATTTTATATTTTAATATTTGGCATGTTTGTGTGCTGCTGCGTGTCCTTCTGTGTGTGTAATAAGCAAACTGTACACGCGCCTATAGGCGCATATTACTAATGCGCTCTTTAACAAAAAAATATTGCGCCATTGACTTTAGACCAGGTTTCAGTTGGTCATTGGCGCAGTCTATTTCAGTTGCCTCAAATTAGCAACGCGCCAACAATGCACCTGAACACACCTCGTTTTCAGACCAGCACGCCCATGGGCACACAAATGGGTGCAAATGCATTTGCTATTTAAACAACGTGGCGCAGGACGTTAAAATGATAACTGCGTCGGGCTGAAACTAGCAAAAAACACTTTTTGATAGGACCCATGGTTTGAATGGGCCTTTAGTCTTTGAGTTTTCTGCCTTTTTGCAAAAGGATATAAATTAAAAATATAAAGAAAATAAAGAAAAATTAAAAAGGCACAGGAAACCTTCAAGACTGGAGTCAAGATAAGGATGTAATTTAAAAATACATATGTAAAAACAAATATATGTAAATACATAAAATAAATACAAAACAAATACATATAAATAAATAAAAACATTTATAATTAAATATGTATACATTATGTAGTTTTTAAATTTTAAATTTAATATAATTATAAATATAATTTATAATTACATTAAATTATAATAATTTATCATTTAATTTATATAGGATTTAGTAGAAGACTGTCTTTAACAAAATTAAGTTATCATAGCCGATTCTTTCAACGATTCTCTTTTTGTTAAGTCTTGACATTATGCAATAGCGTGCAAATCACTGACCATGTCCAAAAATCATGTCCAGTGCTACAAGCAGCAACACTGCAGCTCTTTCATTCCTTGTCGACAATGTGCCCTTTTGATCTATAACGAACCATTCACAGTTTAAATCACACACTTTATGAGCTATTGTGTTTAATCATGCAGCTGAATGCATGGGCTATAACCCCACGCAATGCTCAACTACTTTAAAAACCACATCTTCCATCACAGACTTGGAGGAGAGAAAACAGGAACGGCAAAGAAATGGTAAAGCTTTGTGCTAAAACGGCAACAATTACACTGAATAATCAACTACTTTATACTTGGGAATAATTAATTTGTTTATTCAAATAAGCTGCTTGTCTCTCAAGTGTAAAATTACAAGACGGGGAAAGTGTCAGGGCTCTAAATGTATTTAAATACTTATTTATAGAAGAGCCTTATAAATTCAGTATAATTGGTTTGATTAATTTGAGAGGAAAATGTTGTTCCTGTCGTTTGGTGGGTTTTGGTGAAATTAAACAAATTTCCCTCTCAGGATGCAAATTTATTTTCTTCTTTTTCTAGTAAACTAACAGAGTTGATAAGATGTCAAGAAACTGTTGGTTGATTCACCTTTAACTGCTTATATTTTAAAAAGAAATGGAAAAGCATGAACAGAATTCATCATACATATTCACATGAATCACAAGCTTAAGCATAAATTAGAGTAAATGACAGCATGATAATAATTTTGGTGAAACTATGATTTTTTTCAGCTTTCACCAGCAAACTAGAAAATAAATCAAGGTGGCAAATCTAGCAAAATTTTCTGAATCACTAATTAAAGGGATAGTTCACCCAAAAATGAAAATTCTGTCATCATTTACTCACCCTCAAGTTGTTCCAAACCTTGAAGAATGAAGAATGTTGGTAACCAAACAGTTGATTTCATAGTATGGGAAAAGAAAATAAATAAATAAAATATGGAAGTCAATGGGGATCATGAACTGTTTGGTTACCAACATTCTTCTAAATATCTTCTTTTGTGTTCAGCGGAAGAAAGAAATTCATACAGGTTTGGAAAAACTTGAGGGTGAGTAAATGAATTTTCATTTTTGGGCAAACTATCCCTTTAAGCTGAATTTCAGATCAAATTAATGCATCTGGCGATGCTACATCAACATCACAGCATTCATAATGTGAGGGCCATCCTTCAAATAAATGTCTGGTCCACACGGCAAAAGCAATATCAAGTCATGTGACAAGCTGGATCCGCTCAGGGGGTCTGGTATGATGGGATTAAGATCTTTCTTTAAATGCATAGATTTCTTGCTTGAGTTCTTCAAGACCTGCGCCAAATATGCTGACTGCTCATGTTTTTGGAAGCCCAAATGCTCTGGGAAATGGTGTTTAAAAAGTGCTTAAGGATGCAGAGAAGACACTTATGGGTTATTGCATAGCAGAGATATGGAAGCAAATCTATTATAAATGCAGTAGGTAACTTTTCTGATTTATTAAATTTGAGTCTAACTACTGGCTTTATTAAGTTCTGCATATGAATTAGATTTAAATCACTATGTGGTCTTGAATGTAATGTGTGTAAAAGTTAAAATACTTTCTCTTATCACAGCTAACTATTTGAATAGTAATAGCTGAATGAGTGCAAACTATAAAAAAAAGTTTGGTGTCAGTAAGATTTTTTTGTTTGAAAGAAATGAATACTTTTATTCAGCAAGCATGCACTGATTAAAAGTGACAGTAAAGACCTTCACACTGTTACAAAAATATTCCATTTCTAATAAATGCTGTTCTTCTGAACTTTCTATTCTTCAAAGATTCCTTAAAAATGCATCACAGTTTCCACAAAAATATTAAACTGTTTTCAACATTGATAATAATGTTTGAGCACCAAATCAACATATTAGAATGATTTCTGAAGGATCATGTGACACTGAAGACTGGAGTAATGATGCTAAAAATTCAGCTTTGCCATCACAGAAATAAATTACATTTTAAAATATATTAACATAGAAAACAGTTATTTCAAATTGTAATAATATTTCACAAAATTACTGTTTTACTGTATTTTTAACCAAATAATTGTAGCCTTGGTGAGCTTATGAGGCCTTCTTTAATTTTTTTTAAAAATATTACAGACCTCAAACTTTTGAAGGGTAGTGTATGTTGAATTAAGGTATCGTCTCTCATAAAAGAAAAATTATGACAATTCTGTCATCATTTACTCGCCCTCATGTTGTTCCAAACCCATATAACTTCCTTATATCTGTGGTACACAAAAGGTGAATTTCTGTCACATAATGCTCTCATGATTTCAGAAGTCTTTAAATATACTGCACAAGTCATATGGACCATTTTTATAATAGTTTCATGAGCTTTTTGAAGCCTAAAAGTCCCCAGTCCTCATTTACTTCCATGGTTTTGAAAACAGTCATTAGGATATTCTGTGTTCCACAGAAAAAGTAATTCAAGTTTGTAATGATGAGGTGACCAATGACACAATTATAATTTTTGGATGAACTAACACATTAGTTCTTGCATGGATTCTTGTCCATACCTACACTCCTTCAGCATTCACACCACTTTTCTCTTTTGTATATGGGACAAATGTAAACAAATCCAAGTTACACCAGATCTAACACTGATATCATTTTATCCGTAGTGTTTAATGCGATCAACAATCATCTGCAAGTATCAGCGTGTGTTAAGAAAGGAAGAATGCGCAGGCAGCAGCTCTCGCTGAGATTCCTGGCCTTGCTAAATTCCAAACATATTAGCACAAGCTCTTCGTGCCTCATGCCACTTGGTGCGGCTGCACTTCTCTGGATCTCCAACTCTCTCAAGACCTTGTAAGGCAGCAGGCAAAACAGCCCTGTCCAGGCATGCCTTTACTGGTTGGAATGGTGAGATATTTGTGATGTACAGGCAAATAACAAAATGCTTTGGCAGACAGTCAGGTTTGCTCTGCCTTGCCAAAATGAATAAAAGGAAAAGCTCACATTCTTTTCAGATATAAGACTTTGTACAACCTAGTTTGCTCACTTAAAATGAATAGCTGGCTGAACATATGAAGATATGTAGGTCATATTAATATAAGGTCATATTAATATAAGATAAATAGAAATGTAAATGTTTATTCAATGGTTCAGGCATAAAATCATGCTGTATTCCAATCAAACAGATTTTAAAGAAAAAGTCTTTTATTTATTGATGCACTATAAATTGGTCTATAAGAGTGCACTTAACTTTATTTATTCATTCATTTCTTTTATTTATTTAACTTTTTTTGCATTAAAGGGGGGGTATAATGCTATTTCATGCATTCTGACTTATTTACACTGTTAAAAAGTTGGATTATCATGCTAAACATGGCCAAAGTTTCAAAACACGAGTTGGACGTATGACGGAGTATTTCTGTGCCAAAAATACTCTTCCAAATCCTCACGAACTTCGGGGGGTTTTTTCCGAGTATGGGCCTGAGTGACGTAAACGGGGGCGGAATTCCTTGTACGGACACTTCTCCCGGAAGGGCGCGCACGCACACGTCGACCAGAGAGAGAGCAAGTGCACACCCATCAACGCTCGTTCGGCTTTACAGAAGTCATCGGCAGCGCTGCACAGGTCACAGGACTTCACAAAATCAACAATGTCACCAAAGAAGTGTGTTTTTGGTTGTGAGGGAAAGATAACCTTGCTTCCCAAAGAACCCAGCGTTAAGTGGAGCTGAGAGTAAAGCATTACATTGATGTACTCTCTATATTTGTCATTAAAATAACCTTAGAAACTGATAGTTGCAATCGTGTTTTTATTGTTTAAAATGAATGGAGAATATCTTGTGTTTTTCCATGGCTGTTCGAGCCCTCGGGATCGGCGCTTATGGTTTCATAAACAAAGCCCAGCTCTACGCTGGATTTACAGATCATTTGAAACTGAAAGATGGAGCGGTCACAGCGGTAACGATCCCGGTCATGAGTCGGAACCGCAGGTGGTGAGTAAAACGGCTTCAAATGTCTGTTTTGTTGGCAATAGGCGACAATATAATGTAAACAACACGAACGTAGTGAATTTATAAATTCATTATTCATCATTCACTATACTCTATATTCATTATAGTGATTCAAAAGTTATCCATGGATAACGCGATGGTGTATTGCGTGTTTTTAAATATATTTGTTTAGCAGATCATTAATAGCTTGCAGCCGATCTCTACGCAAAAGCTGCGCGTGCTTGTGACAGCTCGTCACTCTATCTCCGCTCACAACGACATGCCTCCAGGCAAAAAAACTAAAAACTAAAACTAAAGACTTTTCGGCGATATGAAGGATGCTATACTACTCTATAGGTACTTAAGATTAACATGAGATAATTTAATAGGTTCATACCTTTGAGGCACATTCACTAACAATGTAGGCAACAATTCACATTGCCTTTTTACTGTAACATATGCTGTAAAAATTTTTACAATGACTCCACAAACTTGAAATGAGCTGCAAGTTCCCATAAACAATTGTTATAAATCTATATATCAATCATCGCAAAGAGCATATACAGTATTCTCATTGCTCAATGGTCTTTAGCTTTTAAAAGCATATTTTAATAAGCTTTGTGATCCTTATAAACACTTGCAGTTTTTTTATAAGACATTTTAAAGGACTTTATGAATCTTTCAGCAGAATATTTCTCTGCAGTTTAGCTTAGAAACTTCCCAAGGCATTTCCTCTGGAACTGCTATCTTAATTAACTGTCTTGTAGAACAGTTGAGCAGTGAATATATTAGTTAACATGAAAAGGCTACAATTAACCCTCTTTTTCTGGTGAGATTAACTTTACTGTTTTTATGTATGGGGTCCCATAGACCCCAATAATGTACCTGTAAAATAATAATAATAGCCTCTTTTTTTTTTTTTTTTACCTTCAAATGATTTAAAAACGTTCCTCTGAGCTAACCCAACCCCAGTAGGCAGATAACTTTAAAGTTTTAACCCGCTTTCCTATCTTGGTGTGATAACTCAGTAGGGACTTGTGATCACACCTGCAGGTTTGTTCTCAGGTGTGTTGTGGTATAGACAGGGACCAAAAAGCTACTAAGCCAGCATGAGTGAAAAATACTTAAGTCCTTTGTTGAAAGGTTTCACTAGCAGACATATCAACCTGTGAACTGCCAAAGCCAATGTGTTGATGGTAGGCAGACAGGACATGTGTGGAAATGTTAACTGTTTGTGATCACTACCTGACCAAAGCAGTCCTAACAGTAAATGTGTATGCAGTAATACTGGATTTTCTTTATATATATATATATATATAAAAAAAAAATTATAATTTCTTATTTAATCATGACTTCTTGATAACCCTTCAAAGAGGGAATGGAGGGAGGAAGGAACGGAGGGAGGTGAGACATGCCAGTGCCAGCGGAACAGCCCAGAAAGTCTTAAGCCCAGAACACACCAAGCTGACGGTTGGCCGTTGGGCAGTTAGTTTTTGTTCGTTGGCTGACTAAGTTTTCTCAGTGTGTTCAGCACCGTCGGCTGAAGTTGGTTTTTTCGGCCGATTCGACATGTTGAATTGGCATCGGAGCTCATCGGTCAGTCGGGCCATCTGACCATTCTGATTGGCTGTTCATCTACTGCCACCTGCTGGTACGGAAAGGCATTTCTTCTAACGCAGGCGCAGAACGGACGTGCTACTTGGCTGTTGGGTGTCGTGCATCGGTTTGGTGTGTCAGGGCAACTTTGGACCCAGACGCTGCCGACGTGAGCCAACCCCGCAGTCTGCTTTCGTCGCCACTAGTTCGTCGGTGTCAGCTTGGTGTGTTCCAGGCTTTAGGAAAGACTAGGCAGATGATCAGAGAGGGGTGGGAGGGTTAAGCCAGGTAGGATCCACCATCCAAACACCACACTCCACACATACAATGTATAACGCGGACGAAATAGTGTACTCGGAACCACACGCTCACACTGACAAGTCAATAGGAATGTCTGGGCTCTGTCACCAAACTAAGAATAAATGAGACAGAATCCAGGCAAACTAGTTCTAAGATATTGACCACTCAACAGAAGTAAATACCCATTTATAGAATTGCTGAAATGATGATTTACAAAAGCAACATGTCCTGAATATCTTTTCAAACAAAACAATGAAACTGAGGATGGATGGATGGATGGAACAGACAGACAGACAGATAGATAGATACTTCCCTAGTGTATATAATCAACAATAATAGATAATAGCACAGCAAAGATTCTTTCTCAGTTCCTTTCCTTTGTGTTTTTCACTGCATTTGCTGAAAAATAGCCTATACTCTTGCCAAGTTGCTTTGTCTAAAAAAACTAGCTCTCATCAGCAACTATGTGGGGGTAACTGCTATGTTGACTCAAAGTTGGACCTAAGCCCTGTAATTAAGGGTCAAGAGGTTATTTATATCATACAGCTGAGAATACAACATTTGGCTCAGTGTGTATACGTAACCATATCCCGCAGAGGTTACATAACATCCAAAGACAGAACAAGTACCTGTTTATCATGCTTGTCTGACAGGAGCAAAGAAAGGCTACATGACACCACACCATACTGAATTCAAATCTCTCTCTTTCTCTCGTGTTAGAAAATAATAGAATAATTTTGTCTATACTCTTGTAGGTTTTAATGACCAGGCTGCAGTTTAACATTTCTTCAGTATAAACAATGTAAACAAATGAATGAATTCATTAATTAACAAAAATATCTTTTTTTTTTACTCTGCATTGATGACTTCTCAACAGGCTGGAGGAACCTTAATCCCTTGTAGCCTGAAGAGAGAAGTCATCACTACAAAGTGGAAATAATGAGCCATATTTTTCCATTGCGTAATTAATGCATGACTTTTTAAATAACTGAAGCGCAAAATGAATGTTATAATTGGTTTCAGTGCACCCTTGCCTGGGCCTCCTCTCTTCTTAGCGAGGACGGTTACAGTGTTATGGAAGGTTTTCAATGAAGCTGAGGTGCAATTAATCCTGCATGCTGCGTATATCATTATCACCGGGCTTGTGTACAATTTCTGTCTCTTCTCCTCTGAGGAGACATACTGTGAATACTCTCACAGCCCAGCTTATTATGTGAAGGCGGATGGCATTTTGATAAGTACTGAGTTAAAAGAGATAGCTGTGTGTTTCAGGAAGTATATTATGAGAGGTTTAAATATCAGGATGATGAGTATATTCCTGCAGTGTGAATGATCAGATTATTATTACAATTATCTTGCAATTTGCTCAGTACACATCATAAGCAAAGCCATTATTTTAAAGAAGCAATCTATAACAAGTCTTTAACACGCATGATTAAAAAAGATGAACATTTAATCGTTTATGTGATATAGATTATTTCACCATCTGTTTTTAATTTTATATGGGCTAAATGAAGGCTAGCAATGCCAGGTTCTTATTATCATGTTTGAAATATTATAGTACAACAATAATCATTATTGTCTTGATTGCATAAAAAACACATATATACATATACACATTTTATATACACATATATACATATACACATTTTATATATATATATATATATATATATATATATTATATAAAAATTATTCAGACGTTTTTGATATTTTTGGTGTATTTTTACTAGTGGGTGCAGGACGCTATAGTTAATTTATGTAAGTGAAGATAGCAAAATAAAGTAAAGTGTGACATATTATACCCATAAATTCTTCATACAGTGGACTACCAGTAAAATTCATAAAAATTTGGAATAAAAAATTATTCATACACTTTGACCTGACTATGTTTTGCTTAAGCGTTATCTGACATAATTAAGATTAATTTTTTCTGTCACAGTTTAACTCTGAGATCTTGTCATATTTTATTACCATTTTTTTAAACTATAGTGAATAAACTGTATTAATGAATGAAATGTTCAAGGTGTCTGAATAAATTTTGGTTTGACCGTGTATATATATATATATATATATATATATATATATATATATATATATATATATATATATATATATATATATATATATATATATATATATATATACATATATATATATATATATATACACACACACACACACACACACACACACACACACACTATAGCCTAACTCTAAACTTGTGACAGACTCAACTCAACATGATAAAACTCAACTATCAAAACTTTTACATTATGATTATGACATTTGTCATTATTATCATATTTGTATGTACAAAAAGAAAATCCTCTGAAGGTTCACAACTGCTACAGAGTATTTCACCACCATGTTTGCACATTTTCTACACTCAACATAGTGTTGGAAAATTATCTGCTAAGAGGTGTAATGTAAATACTCCCCAGGACCGAAGACCTTATGCAATCTCACAAGCAAATATTTAAAAACTGCCATTAAACTGCATGACTGAGAATGCTTATTTCATGTCTGCTCTGATCTTTCTTAGGATTGCTGAATGTACTCAAAGCTGAATAACGAAATTGCATCAGCAGCATTTTTTATAACCCAGTCTCATTGGGATTACGTGCCTGTGGTGACATTTCAACAAAATTATGTTACATTACTTCTTGCACGTTTCACAATTTTTGGAGATAAAAATGCATTTGCTGAAGCAACCATGCCATTTTAGTTTGCTTCCACAAGTCTTTGAGCACTTTTACCCATGTTTCACGGGACTCGTACCCGAGCGCTTATCCCAAAAGCAATGCTGTACCAACCAATGTTACCACGTCAGAAAAGCCATACATATGGAGCTGGTTATGTGATGCAAATGTCAAGATGTATTACTTTATAATTCATGCGCTATGGTAAAAGCGTTTTGAGGCCATAATGTAGTATGGTGCAAGGAACCGTATTTTATTAATAGATTTATTTATTATAATCTGCCCCCGTAATCATAATTTGTGAGAAAAGGAATAAAAGTTGTTGGCATTTTACTGCCTCTAATGTTCATTTCAGCTGGAAAATGGCATTAATTAAATGTATAGGTACATTTTTTGGAGTTCTGCAGTCTAGGCTGATATATTTACAATGACAGTAAAAATGTGCATGGATAGTTAAATCGGGTCCTGGGCCTCGTTTCCCAATAATAATAGGTCTGAGCATTTTCATTTGTAAGGTTACAAACATTGTTTCTTTTCATGTTTTGCCCAGCACTGTGTTCTACAGGCATGAATGTCTGAACTTGGCTTAGTATGGAATGGTGTGTAATTACTAGTGCTGTCAAATCGATTAATCGCGTATCTAAAAGTTTGTAAATAAAAAATGTGTGTGTGTGTGTGTGTGTGTGTGTGTGTGTGTGCGCGCATACACACAGGCTATTCAAACGTTTATGTTAGATGCGATTAATCACGATTAATCGATTTGACAGTACTAGTAATTACTTTTCTAAGATATCAGAATTATGATTCAAAAACATAAAAACAGACTTCATTTGGGTCAGCAACCATTAAGCAATGCCTTTGCAACATACAAAACACCCTAGCAACTAACCAATTTAACCACCCTAACAACTTAGCCTGGCAAATACTTAGCAACACCCTAGTAACCACCTGAAAAACCCGATCAGTTGCCTATAGCAATGGCCTCATCCCTTTACTATTTGTTCTATGTATGTGGATGGTACCCTTAAATTGCAGCGCTTTTTGTGAAGAAGCATGTTATTACTGTTCTAAGCTATCACTTACATTTTTCACCTGGCAGATGATAAAACAGGCAAAAAATCCCATAGACAGAGTGTAACAACTCTGAACCCATGGGGGCCCAGCCATATCTTGGCATCAGAATATTATAGACATATGGAGATGGGTTCTTTTGACTGGGGGCAGACTTCAGTAGTGTGGCGCACAACAAACAACACTCACACTTTCTTCAGAAATTTAAATGTTTATCTGCTCTTTCTGCCTAGAGCTTTGGAGTGTAACTCAACCCACACCCTTTGTGTTATGGATATGAATTATACCTTAAATTGTGTGTCTTATTATTACTTTTTTAATAGATCGAATGTACAGCTTTCACCCAGAGGTCTATAAAACCTGTAGAAAAATCATAGACTTACATTAACCCAAGGCTGTCTTTTGACTCAGGTAAGCAACATCAGCGCAACCACTCATCTTTGCCACTGCATAGCAACACCCTAGCGATGCCACTCAAACCACTCTGAACACATTTCACTCTCACATCAACATACTCTCACAAAGACACTCACATTTCCATGAAAAATCTTGTTTGATTTGTAACAGACTTTGAATAATGAACTTATTTCATTACATTCATTTGTGTAACTAAGAACACTATGTAAATGAGAGTCCTTGGGATTTGCATGAACAAGAATATAAACTGGATCATGAAGGGCAGGCAAATGTTCTCCATGTGAGTGGCATGCGAGAGCAACGACAGAGAAAGAGGCTTGTATAACAGCATGTGGTCTCTCTCTTTTCTCTCCCACTCTCCCTCAGCATGTGGGGGGATGGGCTGCCAGCTGTTTCCCCCAGTACTATCATGTTAAAAACTGTTTTTGCTGAGACTACCGAAAAGAGATCACACATTAATTTTCTGCTGAGCTCCAGGAACCATACATAGGGCATGTTCGCATGTGTTTATTTGTTTATTTTAGGGTGGTCAATCGATCAAAAAATGGAATCATATTAATTACATGATATACCAATTAATTCATTAAATTACTGCGGCAAATTAAAGCACTGGATAGACATTAAAAATGTGGCTTTAGATTTTTATTGTTTTATGAAGTTATTATTGAAGTACTGAAGTGTTTGTTTTATTTCCATATCATTGAACATATACCTATCACTACCTATGTTTCCATCCACCTATTTTTATGCGCATTTTGGGATATTGCATTAAAAAAAACGCTGGATGGAAACGCCAAGATGCGCATAAACTCTAAAAATGCGCATAAAAAACTTATGTGCTCAACTGAGTTGGATAAATTTTTTGTGTGTTATGAAAACATGCACATAAACTACGATGGAAACACTTTTACCAAATAAATTCCTTGATGCGCATCAAAAAAGACATGTGACTTTCTGATGGGATGGCATAACTGGACCAACCAGCAGACCGATCTTGTTGCACAGCATATTATATGAATTGCTGTTTTGGTCATTCTGTAATGCCTGAGCAAAGTCTATTGTTAAAGTGGTTTGGTATAATTCCCTCCCAGAAACGCCTCACAACGCTGCGTTCACAAACACCAGGCATCTGAATGCAAGATAACATTACAGTATGTATTGCGTTTCATCTTCACGTTCTGAGGCACAAATAATTTATTATATACAATGGCTTCTATGCAGCAACATCCATTTTTCTTAGTGATATCAAGAAGTGATATCACTCTTCCATTTTTGGATACAGCTCAAACCAGTTCCATATGTTTAGCTTTTCTAACATAGTAAAATTGCTTGCTAACTCACCTGGTACAGAGTTGCACTTGTGATGTGAAGGGCTTGGGTACAAGTCTTATTAAATACGAATCATGACATTCAATAAAAGTAAGCATAAATTTGCTTTGTTGCTTTAGTAAATGCATCTCACATTTGCTTTGGTATTAACTATCAGTTTAGGTTAGCGTTTAGTGTAGGTGTTATGTTATTTTCAAACCTGCTAACCTTTTAGCGCCACTCAACCGACATTTCATTTTCTGAACTGCCGCAATGTGTACAATATCCAACGCAATATAACGCTGCCACATTCACGTTCATCTGTTATGGAGGAAACTGACTGCATTTTTAGTGGCACTTAAAGGCACAATATGTAAGATTTTTAGATTAAAATATCCAAAAACCATTAGAACAATGTTATATATTTTGTTGACTTCTGTACTTACATTATCCCAAACTTTTCCAACAATGTATAAATCCAGAGAAATCAGCAATTTTAACCAGGAAACGGACCGTGTCCTTGCGTCACCTGTGAATGACATCATATTCACGTTACCCTCGATTTCCAGCTTAACTTACACTGAATCACCAAAGACACTTTAATATATTATGTGTTTTATTGGACAGGTGAGCAACTGTTTGGATACATTTATCAACAGAAAACTAATCATTGTTATATAGCTCAATAGTTATATAACATAATCAGAGAGAGCTTTCTCCATCATACAGTATATTTTAAATTTAATTGCATGTCATTTAGCAAAATTAGCAACACAAGTCGTCCAGTTTTTATTAATATGATATTCTATGATATTCACAGCGTCATCAAGCTACGCCTTTGTTTTGAATAAGCGACCTCTAGCTGTGAAAATTACATACTGTGCCTTTAATGGACATTTCACTAAGGACGTTTCAAAAACCGTGCAAGAAGCAACATAATATAATTTTGTAGAAATGTTGCAAAACATGTTTTTGAGCCTGGCTTGGTAAGTTAACAATTTTCTTAATAAAAATATATAATAATAATATTAATTCTTATTATTTTAAAAAGTTATTATTTCCAGTTTTCGGCTGTTTGCTTTCTCAATTCAGATTCAAGAGCTGAATTGGAAATTTAAAAACATCAATTCAATTGTGATCAGACCCACAACAATTGATAGTTACAGAACCAGTGTTTTTCTCAAATATTACAAATGATCCCCGTGTCCTCTTCTAAATCTGCACATAATGTCTCCAGTACAAAACAACACTTGAGAGAGTACCGGAGTGGAACTAATTAGTCCTTATGCAATTGAATTACCCTATATTGTCAGTTTGTACTCAGCACAGGCCCCTTAAAGGCTTTTACGTCGCCTCATAATACTTCACCAAATTACACCAATAAAGTTTCAAACTGAATCTCTTAGATCAACAACTCTGCTCAGATTTCACCCTGGTGACATTCTCCCTGCAGAAGCCCCTGATTTTCTTTTCTGGCCAATTTGTTCAGACATCCTGTGCATCTTAATACTATAGAGAAAGGTGACGCGGGTCTCTAGACTCTGGAATGGTCTGTAGGATCCCATTAATCACTCACTCACACCTCCCCCCACTACACGCACACACAAACACAAGCACACACTCCAGCCGATCGCCCAGCCTTGCCATTGCTCATCTCTTCCCCTACTTTTAAAACAGAAAGAGGAATAGCAGTGTCACTGCCGCTTTAGCACGCATGCCCTTTCAGCAGACCCTCTGTAGACACATCCTCTAATGACCAACACAATGAGCCTGGAATGTGACCACTACCTATTAGCCCATTCTTAATGCTTTTAGGAAGAAATGGTCTTACAAAAGCAAGGGCAAATCCACAAATCCATGGCTGTTAAGCCATGTGGTAGTTAATTTAGGAGAGGAGGGATGGGATGCAATAAATTGAGGACCATTTTAGGCAGTAAAAGCTACTGTTTTGCTGGATTGTCTTGGAATACAAATGTTCTCGCTAATGGCTTTTTATCAAAGTAAATGTCTAGTGTTTTGCATATATATCGATATGGACAAATTAAAGAAGATATTGACCCTTTAAAGGCACTTTTTGTAACATCTATTCAATTATTAACCTGTCTAACACAATAATGTAATGTCTCAGCAAATATTGATATATTTGATTAATTGCAATGAATTTGATTAATTAACAGCAATTATGTTAATATATTACATTCCTAATCGATTGATAGCCCTTAATTAATAATTAAGCACTTACGGTTTGGTGTCTGTATTAATGATGCTACCTGTACCACCATAATAAAGCAGTCTGAAAAGGAGAGGAAAACTGGCATCTGTGTAAACAGACATGTCAAGTGGCTGTCAAAAATCAGAAAGGGACATAAAATGCTTTATCTTTTAACTTTCTGTAAAGCAAGCCCACTCTCAGGTTTTTAAATGAATCACTGGAGTGCACTCTTGGAGATTTCCCATGAATGCTTTGATTGCAGCCACTCTTTATTCTAATGATTCAGACAATCTGGCAATCATGTATTGCCCAGAGCACATGGAAGCGTAACAGAATAACATCTCAACAGATCAAATGTGTCACTATGAGGTTTTGAGTTAAAAGTCCAGTGTGTACACATTTTGTTCTAGCAGGGGTTTTGTATGCTGGTCTCAAAGTCCTACAGTACTTCAAAATCCTCTTATAGTTCTGTCCTCCAAACTAAAATTACATTTTTTGCAATGGCTATTGAGTACAAACAAGTGAACACAATAACAAAGAGAAGGGTATATTGTATACTATATAACTAAAAGCTAAAGTTTGTAAACAAACTTTGATGTTGGCTTGAGAAAGCCTGAATGGGCTGAGTCAAAAGAGCCAAAGCACATGTCTGTTCAGTGTTCTCTGACCCTGCTACAAAAATAAATAAATAAATACATTTCTTGTATTTAAAGGGTTAGTTCACCCAAAAATGAAAATAATGTCATTTATTACTCACCCTCATGCCGTTCCACACCCGTAAGACCTTCGTTAATCTTCGGATCGCAAATTAAGATATTTTTGTTGAAATCCGATGGCTCAGTGAGGCCTGCATAGCCAGCAATGACATTTCCTCTCTCAAGATCTATTAATGTACTAAAAACATATTTAAATCAGTTCATGTGGGTACAGTGGTTCAATATTAATATTATAAAGCGACAAGAATATAACGACTTATATAGTGATGGCCGATTTCAAAACACTGCTTCAGGAAGCTTCGGAGCGTTATGGTGCATTCACACCAGACGCGAATGAAATGTTAAGCGCGAGTGATTTACATGTTAAGTCAATGCAAAGACGCGAATAGACATCCGGCGGCGCGAATGACATGGCGCGAATAGAGCGATTCAGGCGTTTGACGCGCGTAACACGTGATTCGCGCTAGTTGAAAAATCTGAACTTTGGCGAAAATTTGCGCTGCGTTAACCAATCAGGAGCTTGCTCTAGTAGTGATGTGTTATGAAGTAGCGAGAGGAGGCAGAAATCCGAAACAACAATGGCGGACAAAATCATCGACGCTGTGCGATTTATTCGTCTGGTGTGAACGCCCCATTATGAATCAGCGTGTCGAATCATGATTCGGATCGCGTGTCAAACCGCCAAACTGCTGACTTTGGCGCTCCGAACCGCTGATTCGACACGCTGATGCATAACTAGTAACTAATACAAATATACATGCTGCTTTCACATTCACTGTTTGGGACTGACAACAGCACTTGCTTACAGGTGTGAGTTTTGAATTGTTTTCTTCATTCAGCAGATTAAAGTATCTGCTTAAATACATATTTATTATGAACAAACAGCTGAAGTCACGACCGCTTTAAGGTAACCATATAGCGAGAGTAAAGATGGCGATGTACATAACACCGGGAAGTTTTATCATAATTCACAGTGCGTTAAATAAATAAGTCAGATGCGCGAGTTTATCCAACATATATTTTAAAGAATCAACAATGGTGCTTCAGTGCAGGAAGTTTGTTTGAGCTGGTTTGTCAAGAATGCGAGTCGAAAGTGATCTGGTTGCAGGTGCGCGTTATCAGAGACACAATGCGGCTCGGATTTCTGTCTCACAAAACAGCTCGCGAGCATGCAATGAGCTGTTATGAATGTTGTAGTGCTTCAATGGTCTGAAATCACTTGCATGTTTAAACTGGCAAGGTGTATTTGTCCGATCAAGCGCGAGAAGCACAGTGTGTGTTCGTGTTACAATGTATCAGCTTAGAACGACAATTAACTAACCTGTTCATTAAACTGTGTAAAACATGCATTCAGCCGATCAATAATGATAATCCAGATGGTATAAAAAAAACAAAAACAAAAAAAAACATAACTTGTGGAGCCCTCACTGAAAGTAAACGAGAGGGGTCTCCCTCTAGTGGACAGTACTGCTCCTCTAGAGGGGGCATTTTTGCTCTGCCAATGTAAGTCTATGGGAAATGTATGATTTTTGATTATTATTTATACAAAAACTGTGTGTCTGATCATTTAGAAAAGTTATAGCAACAAACTTCAAAACAAGCCCAAGGTCTGTGGCGAGTTTGGTGCGTGTAGCATTAAATCTGTAGGAGGAGATGCAGTCAGAAAATGTAGTCTCAAAAGAAGAAGAATATTAAAGCTGCAGTCTGTAACTTTTTTTTTGGTTAAAAATGATCCAAAATCAATTTTTGAGCAAGTACATAACCAGCCAGTGTTAAACTATCTCCTTACCTTAGCCCGATTCACAACGGTAAGCTTGTAATAATGTTTTCTAATTCGAGTGGTACTGGTAGGTTTCCGCGGGAAATTCGAACATGCCGCCAATCGTCTTTGCGCCATTACGTCACGTCTGTTTACACAGAATATAGAAGGAGTCCCAGCTAGTACGCTATTTTTTCATTTCCAAAAATATATAATCATATACAAAATACATAAATATACAAAAGATACAAATATTTCACAAACAATGCTCTAAGGAATTCCATAGCATCATGAAACATTAATTAAATTTTTAACATAAGGTATTATATATGATGAACATTAAGGATAACATTCATATCAAAGGTATTCGAGAAAAATATTTTAGCTAGAAGGCTATATCGCATGAGGCTATATGACTAATTAACATTAGAGATTAGACTGTTCAGAAACTGAAATCTCCAGGTAACACTAATACACTAAATACAGAGTCACGCAATGCTGATGTTGTTAACATTAACAATGAGAACAAAGTATAACAATAATAATAATTTGCATGGTTTGACGTGATATGAGCTAAACTATCGTTAGATTTAATAACTATTGGTAGCGCGATTTATTGTAATGCTTTTTTTTCCCCCCTCAGTTGGTCAGAACAAAAGTGGCAGATTTGTTACTTGTTCAGATGACATTTTCCGGTGAAAATTCGTATTTTGGTCATACTTCCATGACTACATTCTGTGATTCCGAAGTACAGTATCCACCAGTGTGGTTACTGGCAGCCACACATTCTCCTCAAAATATTAAATTCATCCGCGCTCAGGAACCGTGCCGATGCACAACCCACGTAAAGATGATAATTCCACAAATAACTGCAATTGCAGGTTTCAAACAGAGATGGCAACAAAGAGGCAAAACTTTCAAAGTTCAAATAGCATTTCAACTTTCTCAAGCCAACATCATGAAGATTTTGACAAGTTGTCCAACTTATGACATCTTTTTTAAATGATGACTATATATATAAATTAATTAATCTGTTATTTATCCAATATAATTAAATTATAAAATCAAATATAATAAAATTATCAATTAAAAAAAAAAAAAAAAAAAATCAACACACCCTGAGAAATATTCACTGGAGTAAAAAAAATGTGGCAATTAGTCCCGCTCTCCCTTATCAAAACATCTATCCTCATTCCTCACTGTGCTGGGAACACTGCTTTCCTCGAACCGTTCATAACTACCGGGCAGATCAGCACTTAATTTGGATTCATGGATCATCATTATTCAACAGCCTGACTCATGCCGCCTATACTAGTTGACAAACTGGAGGTGTCAAATTTCTAGACAAATGTCATTAGCTCGACCCATTCACTGTTGTAAAAACATCCTGTGTGTGTTTGATTAAAAGTGCACTGTTGCTCTGGCAGGTTCCACCAACTTAGAAATAGGCTGTCGAATAACCACTGAAGCATTGCCTCTACCTCTTTATCTGGTGTGTGACCTACTTAATGATGAATCTATAATAACTCAGTGAAGGAAAACATGTATTGGCTCATGCATGGAAATGTGTTAATAAATTAGAAAAAAAATAAAGGAAGTGATACTAGGGCGGTCTTACTCGACAGGAGATTACGCCGTTATTAATTAGCAAACGATGTCGCCAAAAAAAGCATTATAAATCATCTTGGCCTTTCTGTATTAATATCAGCCATAATAGATGGCTTTAGTTTGTTGTGACCAGTGCATTGAGACTGCGCAACACAAAAGCAACTGGAGATGATTAATGGACATCGCTGGTTATAGACGCCAGATCTTCTGTTCTTTTTCGGTCAAAGGAAAATCCAGAAGTCCTCACATGCTGATATCTTCCTATTAAAGCTCCCTTCCTTGATTCCAGCCTTGTAATAGTACTACAGATGACATTGTGGCCATTGATTTGTGGCCTTGAGCAGTGGAGATTACCATCTTTTGTCAGTTATTGTCTGTCTGAGATTATGGATGACTCATATTTGATTTTGACACAGAGATGCCAACTGAATGTCAGGACTATTGAGAGATAACTGAATTGTGCACTAGTAGCGGCTGATGGATAGCTTCAGTATCAATCTGTCCTTTTGTTATAGGGATCAATTTGAGCTCAGGTTATGTTTGAGGCTGCATTAAATAAAAGATGTTTATATAGAACATAAGGATTAACCTCATGTTTAACACACACTGTGTTAAACACTAAAAAAAAATAAAAGGCAATAGTTTGCATGGTTTTTTATTTAATTATTAGGTGAATGTCTTAACTTAATCTGACAATTACCTTGTTCAGACTTAAAGAACAGTTCAGCCAAAAAGGAAAACTCATTTACCCTCATGTCGTGGAGGCACCCATATGAACTGTGGTAACTTTTTAGCTTTCATTTCATGTATAGACCTATGTGTAAAGGAGGCCAGCTAGTAAAGATCTGTGCAAGAAAAACCTCACTCCACTGTCTTCAAGAGGCGCACTAGTGCCTGACACTAGATGCTGTGGTCTTTAGCGTTCTTGTTAGCACGCACACCTTCCATGCTGGAAACAGCGGTTCGAATCCTGCTTGGAGCGGTGCAAGTCGAACCAGAGAGGTTACGTTGGTGCCGTGACCCAGATGGGAGTGAGGTTTAGGGGGTGAGTGTCGAGACCAGTTAGTAAACCCCTGTGTAAGTAAAACCTCACTCCCCTGGCCTCAAGACATATATACATATATGTATAGAACTGTTAATCAATGAAAATTCTTCCATCATATCCCATTGTTTTCAGTTGTTTGCCTTATGTGCCCAATCCAGCACATTCTCACTCCCAACTCGTCACATATTGACGCTTGATCAGGACCCCTCTGCATCACTTTTTGATGCACAGGGTTCCCCTTTCGCATCAGTTTTAATGTGCAGGATACACCATTGTTTTCAATGAGAAACCTTTGGCACATGTACCAAGTGGAGTACCCTGCACGTCAAAAAAAATGACGCTAAAAGTGTACCCTGGGGGTTAAAAAGTGGGTCCTGACCAAGTGTCAGTATGTGATAGGTTTAGGGAGTGAGAACGCGTGTTGATGTTACCAGCCTTTTAAAGGGTTAGTTTACCCAAAAATTAGAATTCTGTCATAAAGCTTTCTGTCCCTCCATTGACAGCCTATGCAACTACCACTTTCAAGCCCCAGAAAGGTAGTAAAGACATCATAAAAGTAATCCATGTGACTCCATTGGTTTAACCTCAATATTACAAAGTGACGCGAGTGCTTTGTTTGCACAAAAAACATAATTGACCACATTTACAAAATATTAATCTCCAACGCGCATTCATAAGAGCACCATGATGCATGTGTGTTGTGTTGACGCGAGAGCAGACGTTGTTGCGTGAACGTACATTGGAGATTAATATTTTGTAAATAAAGTGGTAAATTATGTTTTTCGTGCAAAAAAAAAAAAAAAAAACAAAAGCACTGGCATCGCTTTGTAAAATTGAACCAATGGAGTCACATGGATTACTTTTATGATGTCTTTACTACCTTTCTGGGGCTTAAAAGTGGTAGCTGCGTTGGCTGTCAATGGAGGGACAGAAAGCATGATTCTTCAATCATTAAAAGTAATACCGGCAAGCAGTTAACATTTTAATTTCTTAAGGTCTTCCAATTTGATTCAGATTTACTTAGCAAAATTCCACCATTGTCAGAATCATCATTAAAAATAGTGTTTTAACATTACACTGTTCCTGAGCTTTGAATGAAATTGGGGGGGTCAGGGGGGACAAACACTTCAGGGCTAATCTGTGAGACTTGGCAAGTCTTAATACTTCCCGTCTCTTCAGGTAGTCAGATCTGACAGCATTAAAAACATGCAGTACTCAGACATGAGTGCTCTAGTGCCAGCACTGTACATCATATGTCTGTTAGTCCAAAGAGCTGTTACCATGGCAACCTGTCAGGACAGGAAGTGGCAACCAAAATTATTCTGAAGGTCATACCCGTGCACTCAAAAAACAGAAGGGAGAGAGATGGAAATGCAATTTGCACAAATAGCAATTTGCAGTGTTGGTTACCTGTAATTTGTGGTTATCTGACAATCAATATATTATGAACATATTAATTATAATAAATGTTAGTTCACCTTTGTAGTTTTTGGGTTATGTAACTGCAGCCCTAAACAGCTTTAATAATCTGCCAAAGACATTTTCACAAATAAAGGGGTCATTTTCATGAGATTTTTAATATGAGCCACAGTGTGTTGATTTTTGAGTTAAATCTACAATGATACAAAACATCACAGATGATCCAGCAGCCAGTGTGAGGAGCATTAGGTCTGCTCCATTAGTTCAGCTCTGCATGATGAACTGCACAGTAACTCTGAGATACGCTAATGAGCTAAGCATTCTCAGCATACCATGTGTTTGTGTGTGAATGTGTGTGTGGGAGAGAGAGAGTAAGAGATTCAGAGGGAAAAAAGGGGTTTTGAAACATGGGGAAGTCAATGGTTTGAGATATTATTGCTTTTAAATGTAATACGTTGACTGATAGCATTTATGCTTTCTTGAGGTGCTTATAAATTTCCATTTTAATGTGCATACATAATTTCCACTTACTTTTCTGTGTGTTTACATGTCATGTATTTAGGCTTACAACAAGGGTTAGGGGCTTCTGCACCATTCACCTATCATTTCCCTCTGATTTTAGGGGTAAGTTATGGGTAGGGTTAGGGAAAGTATATATATATATATATATATATATATATATATATATATATATATATATATATATATACACACACACACACACACACACACACTATCTATATATAGGTACTATATATACTATATACATTTAGTTTTGGTCCGCTTGGCATTCACGCTGTCATTTTTAAGACAGATAAAAGATACAAAGCAACAAAACAGCTTTTATGACGTATATTTTACGACGGAAGTTATCAAACATCAAAAACAATTGTGTGTGCTGGACTAAATGTGCTCGTTTTATGTGTATACATACTGTATGACGGTATTTTTACCAGCTGAGAACTCATGAAAAGTTTATAAAATGTGTGAAGGATTCAAAACAGTGCCAGGAATTCCTCCGTTACACACAAACGAACATCTGCTGCAAGAAGACGGCCGTTCTGATGCCTGTACTGAACTGTAAAGGGCAACATAGCTCTTATGATGAGAACCACCAGGTATGGTTGAGCATTACGTCCTTTTTAGGGTCACATCTTTGTTCTTATTTCAGGTGAACTGCACCAGAGTTTGTATGAAAGCGGACCAAGACCTATCTTTTCAGGGGTCTCGGTCCGAGTGTTTGGTGCGCAACAGAGTTCAGATGGCCAAGTTCACAGGCAGCAGTCTCACCAGAGTTTGTTTTAATCAAACCAAACATGCCAAGTGTGAACACACCCTTTAATTCTTGTATTTCCAGGTTCAAATAAACACACACACACACACATCACATCACTGTATATAACTAATATAGACCTTTTAAATGTTACATCATACACAATGTTTATGAAATTTTCAGTAAACTTATACAACAGGTTTTAGAAAAGATCAAGGTTGGGAACTCATTGCCACATGTGATCAAACAAATTTAGTCAAGTCCCTCCATCACAAAGCATTTTGCAGGCGAATGTAAGAGCATCTGCCCGCGAATTAAAGCTCAGCAGAACTTGGGTGATGCAACGGGACAACAACCCAAAGCTAAGGAGTAAATCAACAACCGAACGGCTTCAACACAAGAAAATAAGCCTTCTGGAGTGGCCCAGTCAGACTACTGACCCCGGCCCGGTTGAGATGCTTTGGAATGACCTCAAGAGAGCGATTCACACCAGACATCACAAATATTGCTGATCTGCAACAGTTCTGTAAAGAGCACTGGTGCAGAATTCCTACCGACCTACTGCACGTCTGATCCGCAATTACAGGAAATGGTTTGGTGGAGGTTATTGCTGCCAAAGGAGGGTCAACCAGTTATTAAATCTAAGAGTTCACATACTTGGATAGGTTCTTTTACAGAACAGACATACCAAAAATGTTCCTGTGTCCACAAGCCAGCTTCAAAATATTACATCAGTGTACAATGTTTTTTCCTTCAAGAGTGAATTTTAAATTTAAAAAAATATAGTCGTTACACAAATATATAGGATCGTTTTTTATGCAGAAGCAAAACAACTTATAAATCATACTAAATTATGTTTTTTGAAAATCTAAAAATACAGAAAGTTTTCTATAATGGGTAGGTTTAGGGGATAGAATGTACAGTTTGTACAGTATAAAAATCATTATACAGTATCTATGGAATGTCTCCATAAAGCATGAAAACCCAACGTGTGTGTGTGTGTGTGTGTGTGTGTGTGTGTGTGTGTGTGTGTGTGTGTGTGTGTGTGAGTGAGTGAGAGAGAGAGAGAGAGAGAGAGAGAGAGAGAGAGAGAGAGAGAGAGAGAGAGAGAGAGAGAGAGAGAGAGAGAGAGAGAGAGAGAGAATGATTACTAGATTGCTACAGAAGACACCTTTTAATGAGAACTGTATATATTACAGGCTTCCTTTGAGATTTAAATCTAGGGTGCTCCTCAGAGGAACGCCCATTATATTCTTTTCAATTAAGCTATGACTTAAATTCTCAAGTACACTAGATAACATAATAACAGATAAAAATAGAGTATTATTAATAACTGGTGTATATTTAAATTGGTGACAGCTGTATGACACTAATTTTCCTGCTATGCCGACCGATTGATATGAAAACTGATATAAAATAATATCAGCAGAAACAGATGGACTTTGAAATTAAATTTGCGATGATTCAAGGACAGCCTGAATTTTCCCATGTTATAAGTTTCCATTTGTTAAAAGTAAAAAAAAAAAAAAAAAAAAAAACCAAATCTGTCAAAACTATTTGGCTAAAACTTTCTATGAAATCTGTATATATAATGGACTTTAAAAATGCAGGTAACACTTTACAATAATGTCCCATTAGTTTATTTAATGCTTTTAGCTAATTAATTATACCTGTTAGTTAATGCTTTACCTAACAATGAGCAATACATTTGTTACAATATATATAAATCTAACATTAGATAATAAAAATACAGCTGTTCATAGTTCACGTTAGCGCAGGTCCATTAAATAATATTAAGAGTTAGTTCACTCAAAAATGAAATTTCTGTCATCAATTACTCACCCTCATGTCGTTCCAAACCAGTAAGACCTCGGTTCATCTTCAGAACAAAAATTAAGATATTTTGGATGAAATCCGAGAGCTTTCTGACCTCCCTATAGACAGCAATGTCATAACCAATTTCAAGGCCCAGAAAGATAGTAAAGACATCATTAAAATAGTCCATGTGACTGCAGTGGTTTAACCTTAAAGCTATGAAGCAGCGAGAATACTTTTGTGCACAAAAACAAAAAAACAAATTTATTCAACAATTTTGTCTCTTCCCTGTCATTCTCCTATGCTGTTCACATTGTAAACACAGTGCAGCGCTTCCGGGTTCTAAGTCAGAACGCCGGCTCATTATTGGCCAGCAGCACACGCATGTGTTGTGCGGCTCACGTGTAAAGCGTCGTCAGTAGTCGTCACAGAACTTTCCACTCCCATCGGAATTGCGCTCTCACGCTAATTTGCCCTGTTTAGTAAATCTGGCCCAGTATTAAAAGCTTGATTTAGAAAGTGTTACTGGTTTTAGTTTTGACGTGTCATTTTTGCATGGTAAAACAGACAAAAGAAGCCAAACAGAAAATTATATGATAATGGCAGCATTATGCAATAGGAATGTCTTGAGTGGGGATTCATGGAAAAATATCCACTAAGAATCGACACTTCAATCTCATCCCATGTTAAATCTGCAGTCACACTGTATGCATGACAGGCCAATGTGATAAGCCTCAGACATTTTAGTCCTCTTATTACCACAGGGTTTCCTCTTGCTTTAAAAAGAGCATGTTTGGGCTGAGATTTACTCTTGTTGAAAACAGGATTATATACCGCAGATCTTATCGGATACTGACCCGAGCAGCGGAGGTGGTATTTTAAAATAACACTTCTGCCTCCTTGTTCTAAAGAACAGCCTTCACCTTCTCGTGTGACAACTTGACTAAAGCTCCACCGCCTCTTCCTGAGAAAAGGGAGAGGAGATGAGACGTTCCAGCCAGCTAAAAAATTCACCAGGTCTCCAGCTCTCTGCGGCTCCCCAGGATGTCACCTTGAGAAAGATGAGGCCGGTGTGTAAGCTCTCTGCCGCACTCTGTGTCAGAGCTCCTTAATAAATCATTAACGGCTTATGAAAAAGGTAAACTTCCTTCAGGCCACAGGAGCCATTTGCACCAAATACATGGCGCAGGGCCAGCACACTATCTCTTTTTCTCTTCCACTCACAGAATAATAACTGAGACATGTTTTTGAGGTGACTTATGGAATGTATACAGTGCAAAAGTCCCACGAGACCAGGACCGAGTCATGTTTAAGTCGCATGCCAGAAAATATAGTGTGCACCACAAATCAGACCAAAATGCTGGCTTATTTAAAACAGTAATAGGATGATCATAACTCTGTACACAGAGTAAATTTGACATCACATCTTATTTTTCTTATTAAAGCCACAATATGTAACTTTTCGCAGCTAGAGGTCGCTTATTCAAAGGAAAGGCGTAGCTTGATGGCGCTTTGATTTCGCGGAATCATGGGATGTGTTGTCTTCACGTCTACAGCCGGTGGAAAAGAATTGGGACGGGTCTTAGGCAGAAATCATGTTCATGGATGAGATTATTAACGTTACTGTAGTATGAAGCAGAGCAGGGCCGAGTGATGTGGGAGCTGAACGAGGCCGCTGAAGGTGTTTCTATGGTTTCTACAAAAAAAAAAAAAAACCTGGAAATCGAGGGTAACGCGGGTATGATGTCATTGATAGGCGACGCATGGACACGGTCTGTTTCCTGGCTAAAATTGCTTATTTCTCTGGATTTAAACATTCTTGGAAACATTTGGGATAATTTAAGTACACAAGTCAACAAAATATATAACACTGTTCTAGTGGTTTTTGGATATTTTAATCCAAAAATCCTACATATTGTGCCTTTAAGAGTATAAATTGAATGCATTGATTTTGTTAATGTAGGTAAAAATGTATTTTTTAAGTGATATTTAAAGGTGTCAAACTACTTTTGAGTAGTTAAAAATATGGCCTTCATCACGTAACATGCTGAAAAACAGCATACATTACCATTCAAAAGTCTGTTTTACTAAGCAATTAGACGTTTTTTTTTAAGGAAATAAATACTTTTATTTAGCAAGGATGCATTAAATTTGTCAAAAGTGACCGTAAAGACATTTATAATATAACCAAAGATTTCCATTTAAAATAAAAGCTGTTCTTTAGATCTATTCTCTAAAGAATCTTGAAAAAAAAATGTATTGCAGTTTGATTTCAACTTTCATAATAATGAGTAATGAGGATTATGTGACACTTAAAGCTACAATATGTAATTTTTTCGCCGCTAGAGGGTGCCTATTCAAAACAAAGGCATAGCTTGATGACGCCGAGCACGGAATCTTGGGAAATGTCGTCTTCACCTCACAGCCAGTGGAAAAGAATCGGGACAGGACTCCAGGAGAAATCATATTCATGGATGAGATTATTAACGCTACTGTAGTATGAATCAGAGCAGGGCGAGTGCTGTTGGAGTTGAACATGGCCGCCGGAGAGATTGCCATGAGCAGTGGAACTTTTATTATGCCACAGTCACCGCTTCCGCTTCTTCCAGTCAAGCGTATGAGGTAACAGCGTTGTTTATCAGATACATTTGACTGTGTTGAAAATTATGTTATGACGTTACTCTGTGAGTTCGCTCGGCGGCTGCTGTGAGACACTGTTGCACACTGCAGTAAGCTAGATCGATTTTACAATATCATAATAATAAATGCTGGGTGGCTTGTGTTGATAAATGGCATGCAATTAATTTTAAAAGGTATTGTATGATGGAGGAAATGCTGTATTACTAAGTTACTTTACAAAATTGTGAGGCATGGTAAAAGCATGGTACTCTCAGAAAATCAAGAAAACTAGATTTAAACAATAAGACTAAACATGTTGATCTATATAACAATAATTCATTTTCTAATTCACGTTTGGGATATTGTAAGTACTCAACTGAACAAAATATATAACACTGGCCTAGTGGTTTTTGGATATTTTACTGCAAAAACCGTACATATTGTAGCTTTAAGACTGTAGTAATGGCTTCTGAAAATTTGCCATCACAGGAATAAAAAACATTTTAAAATATGTTAAAACTGTTATTTAAAATTTGTAACAATATTAATACTGTTTTTATTTTTGATCAAATAAATGCAGCCTGGATGAGCATAAGAGACTTCTTTTAAACATTTTAAACATTTTTGAACAATAGTGTACATAACCCAAGTTATTTACTCTACTGTATGGTTTATTGTATAATAAATAAAAAAATGTATTTAAAAAAAAAAAAAATCAGTGATACAAAGAAAATAAAACATAATATACACACTTCTAAAGCCAAGTTTTGCAATATTTATTCAATGTTTTTATCTGCCACAACAATGATATGTCTTGTAAAATGTAAATGATTAATTAACTGACATATTATGCAATTAATTAGATGGGTTTTTTTTTTCTCTAGAAAATGTAAGTGTGTAGGAGAGGTGATGACTAAATTATTGAAAAACTGAAAAAAAAAAAAAACTTCCTCTAGCATAAATAAATGAATAAATAAAACAAAGATGCATAATCGCATTCAATCTCACAGTGTTTGCAGCACAATATCAGACGGTTGATCTTTTAATCTAGCCAATTTGGTTCAACAACTGCCAAAAACAGGGGTTTAAATATTCTATTAATGTCGAGCCCCCTCTCTGAGAGAATGCTGATTCATAAACAGCAGATGTCCTTGTTTTCTTAGCGAATTTACATAACAGTACAAAGTGCTCCTTTTTTGTGTCTATTTTCCATTGCTCACCTTCTTGAGATAGACATCTCATTTTCAGGAGATTAATGCCTTGACAAATGGGCTTGTATGACAATATGTGACAGGAAAACTTTTGCAATCATAATGAGAGTCTCAAGGCACAGCTGCAGAGAATCTGTCTCCCTCTGCCATAACTATTCAACCACTACCTGCTTTATATTACTCAAAATGAAAGCCATAATTAAACTACCTTATTATCATCATCATCACTGTTGACAGAATCGTTATCTACACTTTAAACTAATGCGGGTCATGTACATCACTTATGCTCCGTGCCTTTTGCTGCCTTGTCGTACACACTGCCTATTACTGTGCCAAATGAACTATTTGCACACAGCTCAAACTGCATTAGCATCACTGAAAAATGTTTTTCCAGGGAAATTTCAATTTAGCTCTTGCAGAACAGAAAACAAACTGGCAATATTCTTCACAATGAGAGTGGTATGTGTGCGATACAAAATATGAGCATGATTATTTTTGGCTAATTGCTTTTGTACAATGAAAAATGATTACAACTACGGAGGGGGGAGAGAGTGAGAGAACAGGAAAGAGACAAGGCAAAAAATGCAGACACTACCCGATCACTGTTCTTCTTTCATTACTGGCCTAAACTGCACTGCGAGGGGAAAAGTGCATTTGCATTTTATTCCTAACTATTAGTTGCCATACTTTTACTGTATTTTTAGAGCACTGGTTCTACAATTTACTATAATTAAGTGATGCATGAAAACTATGACTTCACAGTGAACAGAATAAAGTGATTGTGTATAAAGTGATTGAACTAATGTTCAAAAATTTGAGGGTTCAGTTTATTTATTTATTTATTTATTTTTATTAATAGGCTACTTTTAATCACCAAACGTGATGGTAAAGACTTTTACATTACAAAAAATAAAATACAAATAAAAAATAAAATAAAATACTTTTTTTTTTTTAGAACTTTCTATTTACCAAAGAATTCTGAAATGTATCACAGATTCCAAAAAAAAATACTAGAGAGCACAACTGTTTTCAATATTGCTAATAATAATAAATGTTTTTGAGCACAAAATCAGCATATTAGGATGATTTCTGAAGACTGTAGTAATGATAAAATGATAAGATTTAGCTTTGCCATGCAATTTTAAATATATTAAAATAGACCATTTATATACACACACATATATACACACACACACACACACACACATATAATGTACTTTAAATTTCAGCTATTCATTTTATATTTAAATTCAAACTGCAGTTCAGTTCAAATTGAATTGGAATCTAAAAGCAGTTCTGACTGGCACACTGGTGACAGAAAATGACCTATGCAAAGATTTCACAGTAAAACTCTGAATATGGTTTTAAATTACTGTTAAATCTTGTAAAATCATATCAATACCACAATAGACTGTTTGTTCAGGATCATTTGGAAATGGTCTTGGCCTTCTGAATGTCTGTGTGTTGAGTTTCAATTGGATCCACAGAGAATGGGGGCAATGAATGTTGTAGTGCTTATCTCCATGATCCCATAGATCTCGCTCAGCGCTTGTTAGATCAGACAGATGGTGTTCTGCTGTCTGAAGAAGAGCAAAACATTTCGCAAGCGCTCTCAAGCGAAACTGTCGTATGATAAGTTGGTCTGAACAAGATGTTTTGGACAACTGTTACATTCATAAAGCCGTGGAGCGGTAGGACGTTCATTCTCCCTAAAGAGGACCTGATGTTTTTAATGAACAAAAATGATTTTTCAAAGCTTTAAAGATGAAGTGTATAATTTCTGCACTACTATGAACACTGGAATTGAACTGCTAAAATAATGGCATCTTAAAACCTTTTTAAACACTTATTTTTGAACACATAGTATTTTAACTTGGATTTTGATTGATTTTTTTTTATTATTATTGACTAAAATATACTTCAAGTCGGCATGAAATGGAAGTTGTGACAGTCTTTTCTTCCCTATTGTGACTTCTATGCAAGTGAAACTGCTTCTCAAACAACAAAAAAAATGTAGGGCGGGATTTTTTCATCGGGAATTAATTGGATCGGTTTGCTATTGCTGTGATGTCACGTCAGTGACAGGTTCTCTCACAATATTTCATAAAAAAACAAAAAAAAAAACAAGAATCATTTTGATGAATTTACTTTTTTTTATAACTGACATCATACAAGACTACAAATGCTTAAAATACCTCAACAATAACAAACCAACCACCACCATTTTAACCTACGTTAACCCTCTCATGAATTTCAGCTTCGATTTCTGCCACTTTTCCGTTCTTAATTTCCTTCCTCTCTCCAGGTCTCAGAATGTCACACAGTTTGCTCGGAAGAAGGAACATCAGCCACCTGGAGCAAGCTAGAATTGGTTTGCTGTTTACTGTATGCTATGATTCACTGTATGACATTACCGGAACAGGGATTTCTATTTTGATAGCATAGCTCAATGAATTTATCTGTCCGAAATGCAGTGTAATTTATGACATTAATCTACCAGGAATAGCCTCTGACCTCCGTCCATGTGTCCTCTCAGACTCGCTGATATTGGTGCTGGCCTCCGGCGGCTCCCACCCATATTTTTACTGATGTGTCCTCACAGAATTCACATGTAAGCTGACCCATGAGCTCTACTAGTGAGTGTTATAAGCAAAACCATTCCAGCCTGCTCAATGGTTTAAATGGAAGAGGCAGATTTATTGTTTCAAATTTACACTATGAACAGGAATGTCGTTTGGTCAGATGTAAATTCCTTTTTATATTCCACTCACTCAACCAATCATCCTCACAGCTAGCGATGCACTGAATATTCAAAATATATATTCTCATGATAATCACATAAGATTTTGCTGCCAATTCAAAAAATTGTAATTATGCTTCATAAAGAGCATTAGACTAGTTTAGTCTGCAAAAACAGCAAGTTTAAATCTATAAATTGAATATCATCAAAAGACTGAAAAAGATATATATATATATCACTCAGTCACAGCATGGCATATTATGATAACAAAAGACTAACACACTATGAATTAAAAATGCCATATTCTATTAAAAAAAGTTGATATTTTTTCCATTAGAGTCCGTGGATTCATATTTATAGAGTGCAATATAAAAGTAGTCTCACCAAGACTGCATTTATTTGATCAAAAAGAAGTAAAAAAAGTAATATTGTGAAATATTACTACAGTTTAAAATAACTTTTCTCTACTTCGATATATTTTGTGATGGCAAAGATGAATTTTCAGTCTTCAGTATCACATCATTTTAATAACTGTAAAATCCAACAAATTTAGTTTAACCGATTGCCTAAACCATTAAAGTTTAAAAACAGTATTTATGAGAACTGTGAACTGAGTCCACAAAAAATAATGTCTTAATACTACATTAAACAATAAACTCAAATATTTAGTGTAGCTGAAAGTTCACTGAACTTTATAAAAAAAAAAAAAAAAATAAAAAAAAAAAAAAAATGGAACGCAGTAGAAATAGTCTTGTTTTTCTTTGGTACATCTTTCATTATGAAAAGAAAACAGGGTGTTACTTTGAACGCTACTCTCATTGTAGACCCCTACTTTCATCGTAGAAGCTGTATACATTTTACATAAAGCATACAACCAATATCACAGAATCAACCAAGGAAAGCATGAACACGAAGCTACAGTGCAAAAGAAAAAAACAGCCAGAGGAGCCAATTAGTCAACATGAAAATGGAAACTATTCACTTTCTTAATGCATGTTCCTGCTTTTAATGTGAATAATTCATCAATGCACGCTCGATTCACGCTATTCCAAAGAAGAAAAAAAACAGTTTGTCTTGGTAATCAATAATAATGTAATACCTCTCTTTATCTCAAATGACTTTCCTCTTCTGCTGGTATCGCTTAATGCCATTCCAACTAACAGGGAACATTCTCAGAACTTTGGCTAACGTTCTGCTATGGTTCTCTCAAAGGTACGATCAAACATTCTTCCAGTAAGTTTAATAGAATGTTCGTTCAGATATCTGTTCTTTAATAATGGCCATCATTCGTGGAATTTTTTTTTTTTTTCTGAAATTTTTTATTTGGACGTTCATCTAATATTTTTTAAATGTTACTACTTGTTTCAGAAGTAGTCAAAAGTAACATTCCCATAGTGACTTCAATATGATAAAATTGAATGTTTTGTTAACGTTTGCAATGCATAACCAAGAAAAAAACGTTTTTAAAACATTTAAAAACTGGGCATTTTGAACATTCAGAGAATATTCAGAAATAATGTTTTTTTTTTCGAAATAATGTTTTTAATATGAACATTAGAAAAATGTTCTTAAAACATATTTTTGTTAGCTGGGATGCAGGCTATTGGATAAAGTTAATAGCCAAGTAGCTATTTAAGCATTGTTTTAGCAAACTTACATTCAGTCTGGCGCCATTCTGTTATATAGGATATACACCAATTTCTAATGACTAAATCATTAGAAATGATTTCTAATTAATAAAATCAAGTCCCACCCCTCATTTCATCTCATTGAGTATCCTGTTTCTCACTTTGATTTTGACCATGTGATATAATGGAAGTAAAAATGAGTTGCGAACAGTAATTTACATTGACTTTAACCGTCTTTAACTTGGCATTAAATGATTTCCCCTCAAGGAATCAAAAATAGGCAGCAGATGTCATTAGTCACGGCATGTTTTTTGGAAGAGAACAGAAGATAGTTGACTTGCCTTTTCAGTCTCCACCATTTCCCTAGTGACAGTGAAATGACTGGGTAATCTTTGCCATCGATTGAAATCCAGCTAACCATTTCATGAGTATTGTCAAGCACAGCACAATTGACTTGTCTTTCCACACAGGCAGCTGGAGGATGCTGGAAATGCTTCCTTACAGTGCGAAATTGATTGATGAAGTGCATGCTCCTGACTGCTGGGCACATGTTTATATTGGCTTTTATTATCAATCGGACTCTATGGAGGAATTAATTAAGCATGGCCTTTCCAGAAGGATACGGTTCCCTAGATCAAGACACAGACTGCAGTTTAATAATAACACAGTCTATAACATACGTTTGTAGCAATAACAAATTCATCAGAAGAGATGTGCTATCAGGGTAGTTATCTGATATCAAAGATTTCTGAAGAAAAGAAAAACTTTCCTTGGCACAATTTCTGCAACAGAGCTTGTTTCATAGAGACAAAAACAATATCAATCATCTCATTCCAAAACTGTGTGCTCTAGAATTTTTAAGGTCAAGTTAAGAGAAAAATAACTTGGTCTAGTAGTATTAAGGCTAAAATAACTAAAGCTCAGTCCTGGTCATATACTGCTATGGCCAACATGCACCTGTTTTAACCCTCTATCGCAAATATTATAATAGCAATTATTCACATTTCATTCATAAACTACCTCACTACTAATTTTAAAAAACATTTTTTATATGTTAAATATTTGTTGTTTAGGTATATTACAGACAACCTTGTGCTGCGATGGAATAAAAATCTAAATATTTATAGTAAAGTTAAGTGACTATACATGTTTTATTGATGACAGAATACTAAAAATGTTAACAAAAAAGAAAATTAGCATAATATACTTTACAATTACTGCTACATGACAGAATCTAATCAATTTACTTCAAGTTTACTTAAATTATCTACCTTTTTATTATGTACTACTGTAAGTAAGCAATAAAGTACAAGAGGCTGTGCTGTATCGTGAATAAGTTAGTTAGGAGTGCCTGCAACCCCTTCAGCCGTGACTTATTCACGATACAGCACTAGCCTCGAGTACCTTATTGCTTTTATAAAACGGTTACCACACAATACAAATATTAAAGCCAAAAAATATGTATCAATGCAACTTTCATGAAGTAAAATCACTAAAAGCCTTCCTTCCGCCAGAAAAATAGTCCCTGACCGTGAACAGCAAGAGAAGTTACATTATTACGCCATTAGACTGTCTTTATGAGTGTGTCAGTCAGTAGCGAAGACTTTTATATTGAAAGACTGAATTGTTGTGAACATGGAACAAGACACAACTGACAAATGCTTTGACTAGCGCTGTTAGTCATGGGAAAACCCCTTAACTGTTAAAAGGACAAGATGATACATCAGACATTTAAACAGATTTTTTATTATGAACATAGGTCTGACCTGAAGGAAAATGCTAAATCTGAAAGCAGGTAATAAACTCATTCACTTGATCTTTTTCTCACAATACTCTTCTACATAATACAGTAAGCTTCAATGAACAATATCAATTGAGAACAGTTTACGTTGCTAAGATTGTTTGCTAAGGGTGTTGTGTAGTGATACACAGAACCGTTGGGTGAAGCGGTCATAGCCGTGTTTTATCATGAATAAAACACAGCTATTGACCAATCAGAATCAAGGACCGTTTTATAATGTTTAATAATGGCTTATTGAACATTCAATAATTTATACACTCAAAAAAAAAAAATGCTGGGTTAAAACGAACCTAAGTTTGGTTAAAAATGGACAAACCCAGCGATTGGGTTGTTTTGACCAGCAGTTGGGTTAAATGTTTGACCAATCTGCTGGGTAGTTTTATTTAACTCAACTATTGTTTAATAAATTACCATATTGTTATTATTGCTATATAACCCAAAATAGGTTGGAAATTAAAATGTATTAATATGTGTAATAAATGAACATTTATTAATAAGTTTAATAAATAATAATTAAATAATAATCATTTATTAAATTGATTAATAAATTTTCACCTTTTGATTATTATTGTTGCCTCTTTTAATTGTGTGTCTGATTTTTAATTTCCAACATATTTTGGGTTCATTTTAAGCCAGCCATATAGTAATTTTTAAACAATAGTTGACAAAACTACCCAGCAGGTTGGTCTAACATTTAACCTAACTGCTGGGTCAAAACAACCCACTCGCTGGGTTTGTCCATATTTAACCCAACTTAGGTTGCTTTTAACCCAGCATTTCAGTCTAATCTAAAAGAAAACATGATAACTGCAAAATTGTGTACTATGCCAGAAACAGATTTTAAATTGGCCACCAAGAAGTGTGACCAAGAAAAAAAACTTTTATTTTGTTTATTCAAAGTCCTTCCTTTATTATTAACCATTTTAATGCCATTGTATAAACATCATTAAAATCCCAGAGGCAACATCATACAATAGAGTTTTAAAATCTTATTCAATCACTGAAAATCTGAGCAATGTATTATTTTTTGAGATATCAATTACATTTCAGAATGACGGGGTGATACAGAAATCATTGTTTCACAGAAACCTTTGTTATGTTATTTCATCCTTTGTTAAATATAGATCTAAGCCAAGCAATCTGACTATAACCTTGTTTGAATAGGAGGGTCATCAAATCATCCTTGATCTAACTACGGCTTCACACCCACTGGTTACATGGTGCCATTCTCTACAGTCATCATTTAGCTAAACTGCATGAAATTTATGGGTGGACTCAAGGTTAATAGATTTCGGCGAGAAATCCCATTAGGATATCATTTGCTCAGGATGTACAGGCAGACCTAACATTGGAGTAGGGGCTATTACAAGTCCTGAATTCAAGCTAAGCAATACCCATTCAATTTACTCCGACTGTGCATTCGTAGCCTGTTCTCGATGGGTTTATTTCTACTGGAAATATTCATTTGAAACCTGACACATGCTTTTGAATTCTGAATATCTTTTGTGGTATTTGTTTTAATTCATCTATGAATAAATTTACTTGTAATATTAACTGTGTCACCTTAACAGCTTAAGATTTCAGATTGTTATAACATTACTAAGAGAGATGAATCATGAACCTGAACAATGTGGATTTGTAAAAGCAATAGTCTTACAAGCAAGAGTCCACCATCTCACCACCCTTGAGATCTCAGGACAAAGTACATTTGCACAGGCTTTAAATCAATTACTTATTAAATTATTACAAACATGCAGCAATTTATCACAAATGGCTCTGAAATGTTATTTTATAAGGCTGATAATCATTGCACACTCTTAATCAGTTTCTCTAATGCACACACACGTACTCAAAGATAAGCAGCACAAACATTTTGAAAATTTAATTCAGTAATGGAGAGCTTTATCCCCCTCATCCATTTGAATATTTCATTAGGCCACTCTGTTCCCCATTGAGAGAATGGCTGGTAATAAGAGTAATCCCTGGAATGTGTGGGCCCTGCGGTAGGAGCCGCACAGCCAGTGCATTCAGCAGCTATTACTGCACCATTCCCTCGCTCCACACCCCCCTGTGCCAATAAGATGAAATGTGGCAAACCTAAAAAGCCCAATGAAAGAAGAACAACACTGGAAGAAGAAAAACAAACAGACAGCACTCAACAAGGCTGTAAACAGTGGGTGAAATCTGATATAAAACCAAATGCCACTTGAAAGGAATCACAACAGATTGTGGTTTCATTAGTGCAGTCATTGATAGCATGTGTGCTAATGAAATTATTTGACCTACAGTACATTTCTCTTTAGCATTCAGTTCTTACAGCTGACCAAAAATAATTTATATATCACTTATTTTACTCTGAAATTCATGTAGCTGCAATAAGTGGAATTTTTAAATAGAAAAGAACGAACAAATGATAGAATAAACTAACTAACTAGAACAAACTAACTATAAAATGAACAAACAAATGAGAGAACAAACTAACGATAGAACAAATGAATAATAGTACGAACAAACAATAAGATGAACGACCAAACAAACGATGGAACGGACAAATTAATGACAGAATGAACTAATGATAGAACAAACAATAGAACAAACAAACAAATAAAAGATTGAATGAACGAACGACAGAAAGAACGAACACTGTTAGACATTTCTGTAATTTGTACAGTTATTTACTGTATATCACCCAGTGAAACTGCAAATTGTCAGTAAATAACTGTGATTCCCTTTGCATCTTGGGAACGAGCGCTGGGAGTACTGTACGTCAGAAATATAAAAAGGCATCAGTTTAGTGTCTGGGATTTGTTGTGTCCAATTTGTTTTGCCCGGGGATAGAACTCATTGTCTGTTCAAGTTGTAGTTAAAGGGTTAGTTCACCCAAAAAATGAAAACACAAATAAAGATCTTTTTGTTGAAATATAAGAGTTTTCTGTCCCTCCAAAGACAGTCTACGCATTTGAAACTTTCACGCTTCAAAATGTTCATAAAATAAATTGTAAAACTAATCCAAATTCAGTGGTTTAGTCCAAATATTCGGAAGAGATTTGATCACTTTATATGATGAACAAATTTAATTTAGGCTTTTATTCACATGTAAAGCTCAAACGAGAATGAACCTCATTGGTTCTCGATGAATACTGATATGAATATAAGCCTAAATTCAATCTGTTCATCATATAAAGCGATCATGTCTCTTCAGAAAATTTTGACTAAACCACTTAATTCATATGAATTAGTTTTATGATCTCTTTATGAGCTTTTTGAAGTGTCAAAGTTTCAGTTGCGTAGGCTGTCTATGGAGGGACAGAATGCTGTCAGATTTCATCAAAAAGATCTTCATTTGTGTTCCGAAGATGAACGAAAGTCTTGTGGGTTTGGACTGACATGAGGGTGAGAAATGAGAAATTTTTGGGTGAACTATAGCTTTAATGTTGGCAAGTAGCTTAGTTGAGAAAATAGCATTTTATCTTAGCTATTAAAAAAATGCTTTATGGCTAGCCACTTTTCTTATTTTAGCATTTGTTTGTTACAGTTTTTTTTATGGCATTTAAGATTTCCTTTTTGTGTTTTAAAGGCAACTCCAAAGCATCAAAAAAAGACATGAGCATGTTGAGACTGGTAAGAGAAGTCTTATTCTTAGTGTTGCCAGTAAGTTACTGTAAAAACCCTTTGAAATGTCCAAGAATGAACGATAAAACAAACAACAAACTAATGATTGAAAGAACAAACGATAAAACGAATAAACAATGGAATAAACAAATGACAGAAAAAAATAATGATAGAACGAACAAACTGACAGAATGAACAAATGAAAAGGGATGGATAGATAGATAGATAGATAGATAGATAGATAGATAGATAGATAGATAGATAGATAGATAGATAGATAGATAGATAGATAGATAGATAGATAGATAGATAGTCCAAAGTGATTTAGAACAGAGGAACATAAGCAATTCTATTTGAAAATCTCATGTAAACGCTTAAAGAATTATATTCAGCCTCAGGCCCTCGTAATCCTTCCTACTATCAGACAAGAACTGTATTTGTACTCTCTCCAAGGGTGGAGAAATGAACCTTAAGTGTACTGTAAAAAAGCAATACCCCACTTCCCAGGTAGTGGATTGGCGTTATGAACGCCCTCCCCACTAAATGGACTTTAGCCCTTGAGCCATGACTCCAGGTTGTGAAGCTTTTGTTCCTGAGTTGACACAACCTCCAGAGAGGTTAGCCTGGATTTCTACTTGTAGGCATTGTTATATCCCTCTCTTACTTCCCTTCTGCCTCCTGGGAGGCTCCACTTTAATTTTTCTCCACAAGCACACCAGATTTATTGCTTCAGTAAATTTCTACGAAAGAGAGCGAAGCGCATACCCCGGGGGAATCGCTGCGGCAGATCACCTGACCCAGTGTTGTGGCCGCAACTGCAACAAAAACACATTCTCCAAGAGCCATTTGTTATTCTTATTCTAATCCAGGAGCAGCGAGGGTTTGGTCAGGGGGGCTCTTTTGCATCGGGGACTAAACATGGCCCCTATTTATACGACACACATACAAGGACGTTTTCCAGAAAAACAAGGGTATGATTCTCCTCACATCCGCAACTCTGACAGGCAGGGCTGCGCTCACTGAGCAAGCATGCCCTTGTTCTCTATTATTCATTCACTACGGAACCTGCAGAGAAGAATCACATAGCACACGGATGCCTGCTTCTTTACCCCAAGACTAGCGGGTGTATATCATCCTTTTATTTGCTATTGTGCACTCACATGCTCTTTCACATAATCCAATACAAACTATTTGGTTTGTGCTGGCTCAGATATGACACACACTTGTGTTTTTCTGGAGAGTGTTGTGCTGGCCGCAGCTGAATTCTGCCCAGAGCTATTTGATGTCTGTTTTATGGACAGCCAAGTGTCCGAGGTTTTCTGTCCATATTTTCCATACAGAACTCCAGTAGAAAGGCCCTTTTGTTAATTTTTTTTTTTTTTTACTTACATTTAGATGTACCAGTTTGTTTGTAAGAACATAAATAATATCAGTGGCATGACCTTATATATTTTATCAGCCAATTAATAAAGTATCAGTTCTTATTAACTCAAGTGGTTTACACATTCCCTTGTTCTCTAATATTAATGGGGTGATTCACCCAAAAATTAAAATTATTTACACACACTCATGTCATTCCAAAACTGTACGATGTTCTTTCTTCTGTAAAACACAAAAGATATTTTGACGAACTTTTTGTTAATACATATTGAACCCCATTGACTTTTTATTGTACACTGATAAAAATAACTATTAACAACAATTTAACAAATAAAGCTTTTTTTGTTACTTAGATCATTTGAGTAGGTTACTTAAAGGATTAGTTCACTTCAGAATTAGAATTTCCTGATAATTTACTCACCCCCATGTCATCCAAGATGTTTATGTCTTTCTTTCTTCAGTCGAAAAGAAATTATGGTTTTTGAGGAAAACGTTCCAGGATTTTTCTCCATATAGTGTACTTCAACAGGGTTCAATCACGCTGGAAGGGTCACACGTGACTTAGGCGGAAGTACCGAGCAAGTGTTTACAAAGTGAACATGCAAAGACTAAGTCAAACATCTTTACAAAAAAAAAAAAAAAAAGGTAAAACAATGATGTTGGGCGATTTTGAAGTTTGAGGAGAAAATGAGATGGAGTTTTTCGCTTTACCACGGTACTTCCGCCTGTGTCACGTGTGACCTTTCCAACATGATTACGTAATGCATGGCACATCGCAGAGCTGATGCAAGACGAGCATTTGTGGTTAAAAAGTATATAAATTTTTAATTTTTAGAAAATGCCCGATTGTTTCGCTAGATAAGACCCATATTCCGTGTCTGGGATTGTGTAGAGCCCTTTGAAACTGCATTGAAACTGCAATTTGGACCTTCAACCCGTTGGTGGCTGTTGAAGTCCACAATATGGAGAAAACTCCTTTTCCTGAAAAACCATAATTTCTTTTTGACTGAAGAAAGAAAGACAAACATCTTGGATGGCATGGGGGTGAGTAAATTATACGGAAATTTCAATTCTGAAGTGAACTAATCCTTTAATATAGATTTGTAGCGAATTTTTTTTTACAATTATATTTTAAATGTATTATCCTGAGTAATCTAGACAAGTCTTTGCATGTACATTTTCAAGATAGGCCTACTATTTGAAGGGTTAGTTCACCCAAAAATGAAAATTCTGTCATTAATTACTCACCCTCATGACGTTCCAAACCCGTAAGACTTTCGTTCATCTTCAGAACACAAATAAAGATCTTTTTGATGAAATCTGAAAGCTTTCTGTCCCCCCAAGCAAACAAGCTCGAGCTTCCATTTACCACAACTGATGCGTGAGCTGATGAATGTTTTTATGTGAATAAAAGCCTAAATTCAATCTGTTCATCATATAAAGTGATCATGTGTCTTCAGAAAATTTGGAATAAACCGCTCAATTCATATGAAGTAGTTTTATGATCCCTTTATGAACTTTTTGAAGCGTCAAAGTGTCAGTTGCGTAGCTGTCTATGGTTAGAAAGCTCTCAGATTTCATCAAAAATATCTTCATTTGTGTTCCGAAGATGAACAAAAGCCTTACTGGTTTGGAACGACATGAGGGTGAGTAATTAATGACAGAATTTTCATTTTTGGGTGAAAAAACCCATTAAGCTACATTTATTCAAAAGACTTACTGCTGGATTTGGCTGATACAGGAACAACATGAGGGTGCAGAGGGACAGAATTTACATTTTTGAGTGAACTGCTCCTTCAAATCACACTTTGAACTTTACAGTTTACTTTGCATAAAATGTCTTGACGTTATTCCTGCACAGAAAGTTCCAACTGCAGAAAACAAACAGATTTAATGTTTACAAGGCTGAATATTTGGGTTGTCAAAGGTTTTCAACACCCCTTCCAATGTAAATGAAATTTTAAATTGATTACGTCAGACTTTTCTTATTTGGACTGGGCTGCTAGTATTAGGGTCTATTATAATTATAGTCCATGTAAATGCAGCTAGTAAAATAAACTATTTACTATGACACTGCCCTGCATAGTCCAGTTAGCAAAGCTATGGAAACATGTCCTGACAAGTCATTTCCTCTTGTATTCAGACACTGACGGGAGACAGAACATGTTACAACACAGCAGAGAAAGGCATGCCATACCAAAACTAGGAAACGTTTCCTCATGTCACTCTGAAGAGTCCTTAACCCCTTACAATGAGATTAACAAGCATAGGTGGAAGCCAGGAAATAGTTTTAAATGGAAACAGTAATTCCAACAGACTCTAGTCAGAAACCAAGTCAATAATAAAGTGTCTTGCTATATATATATTGTTTAGTATGTGCAAAGAAAACCATTAATGTGACAAATCAATTTTCCAGTTACTCTTCTAATGTGGTATAATTTCTCACCTCCTCATATGGCACATAATATATCGATATAAAATTGTATCAAAGAACTTACATGTGAAAAAGGTCAAGGATCCAAGCAAACAACAAATTTAAGACTCAAGTTAGGACATATGTTTAACAGCTGGTTCTTAAATGGAACCTTACGGATATACTTTAAAATTCAAACAATCCAATAGTCACTTGCAGTTTCAGGATGCACAGAACTTCTCAGAAACGGGTTGTTTAAGAAACGACAATGGCGATTGATCTTAAACATCAAAGACTCTTAACGGATTTGCCCGTATATTAAAGCAAAAGTTAATTCCGAAACTCTGCGTTTGCGGAATTGAAAACAGCTCCTGTTGAATATGGGGCAGCCTGCTGGAGACAAGCCAACAAGATTATGGGATGTGCTTTCTCAGGGCCCACAGGCATAGTACGGAAAGGGGGGGGATACTTCCAGCTCACTGGAAACGAGACTGATGTAGCCAAAAGCAACGGGAAGTAATTTGTACCTGCTATTTTGAGTTTTTCACACTTGGATGGCAAAAATGCACTGGCAGATGGGATAAACTAATGACACTTCATTACACGAACCAGCTTACTGAAAACTGCTGCCTATTATTGAGAGCATTAACACATGATGTGCGTAACAGCCGCATAACCGAAAATGACATAAATTGCCTTACCCATTTAATCTTCCTGCTGATCATTGTTACACAGATTGAGACCATTTGATCACAGTTATTTGTTGAATTTGAACACAGGTATGTCAACCACTATAATCCAATACAAACTGCCATGTTCGACAGTAAAATCTTTTACTCAAAGATTTTATTCTGAGGGTTTGTCGTGCTTTTCATTTTACCTAATATGATTTTATGACATTGTGGTTTCTGTATAAACTGGCATGCTTTCACTCTCAATAGAATATATCTTGTCTCTTAGGGATCTTGGCTTTCTGTCTGCGATTCTGTCTGCATGCCAGTATGTTAAATCTTAAACTAACAGACTTTATGGTTGACTACTTCATGACCATCTCTAGCCTGTGCCAGCTGGCTGAGGTATGCTTGGGGAATGGTAGAGGTCCTAAACAAGCCCCTTAAACAGACACAATGAATGAATCAGGGTGGGAAATGAGAAAACCACAGAAAAATTATTCTTTTAGCTTCATCCAAGTTGTGTTGGTCATCTGCTTTTGGAATTATTTTCATCCACAAAATTCTCAATGGCTCTTTTTGTTTCGAGCATAACATCAGTAGAGATTACTAGGGCTAGTTGTCACATGTTGTGCTCCAGTGAACATTTCTTAGTGTAGATTCATTACACCTGGTATTAAGAAGCGTTTTGGTCAATCGGATCACAAGTGGACAACACTAAATACTAGGGCTGGGTATTGACACAATTTTCACAATTCGATTTGATTTCTATTCACATGCTAGCGATTCAGTTCGATTACGATTTCGGTTCGATTCGATTATTTTGGATGTAGTATATCAGTTACAGTACAGGGCAAATTTTCTAGAGAAAAAAAAAAATCTCTCAACTAATGCTGTAAACTACACATGGGAGTCAGTAGGTACTACTTTACTAAAATATTGAAGGTTAAAATTAACTTATTTATATACAAACACTTAAATTAAACTCAATTATGTTTTTTTATAATAAATAAAGTTTAGAATTACATAATTATATTTCTACTCCAATTCGTTTTTTTTTTTTTTTTTAATATAAACATTTAAATCGTGTCTGTCATAACTGATTTATTCAAACATGCATTAAATATTCTAGAACATTATAATGAATATGTAATGGCGCATAGCTATATTTATCAGAATGCTGCTCTCTAGAGTTCCTTTTTCTAGCTGACTAATGAGTTTATGGTCACCGAATCTGTTTTTCTGAGGTAAATGTGACGTTACGTGACATTGTTTACAAGCTGTTTTATTGACGTCTTTCCGCGGTTGAAACACTGATTGAGGTATTACACGAGACATGATATGGATTTCGGTAAGTTGTACTGTATATTTTAACATACCTTCAGATGTTTAGACATGTTTATTTCGCGCTGTAACTGGTATTAAAGCGGTGGAGAGGATGTTCACATGCGCTCCGTGCTGCCGCTTCTCTTTAACTGAGGCGCTAAAGTGATCTGTCACGTCACATTAAACAGCGCCAAAACAGTATTTATTTTTTGAATCTCATAATAAGATGGACGTCATTTGAAATCTGAGACTTTGCTTCATATCAAAAGTAAAAAAGCACAAAGATTATTGTGATTTATTGGATGGGAGGCACGCTAAATGTTCTGTTCATTCATCAACTGAAAACAGACTAGACTAATCGATTCTTGGGATTTAAGAATCGATATCGGTTCGCAAAAATGAGAATCGATTAAAATCGAGAAATCGATATTGTTTACCCAGCCCTACTAAATACAGGTGTAAACGGGGTCTAAAACATTTTGAGCTTGTCCAATTTCAACCACTTTCCAGTGGTAGTCCAATACGCATTCAACCGGATTGCTTTCGTAGTGTAAATGCTCATGTGGTCAAATGTGTTCAAACAGCCACAAAAGACACCTACTCTATACCTACTGACCTATTGCGTAAACATTATGGAGCACACTATCCAGACGGGATTTAAACTTTGTCGGCTGAAGACGCATGTTTGGTTTGAAGACAATGTTTGTTTGTGATCTGATCGACCAAAACGCATCTTAATACCAGGTGTAAACAAGGCCTTAAAGTCAAATGTTATATTTCTGTAGGTCACTGCAAAAAAAAAAAAAAAAAAAAAAAGTGACAGCTCGTTGAACTCAATAATGGTACGTGTTGTCAAACTATATGGGGCAAATTATTACAATGGAATTTGGCAACTGTAAGCTTTTCAGGTAAAAAAAAAAAAAAAATACAATTATTCATGAAACAGCAGTGTAAAACAATATATACCATCTCAAACAATTGGGAAACAAATAATGTGGCAACTAGTTAATCTTCACTATTCATTGAGATTCAAAGATGTTTTTCTCAATTGAATAACCACTTGGTGGATGATCTACTTTATAGTCATGGAAGCATGCTGAATAGCAGACTAAGTCCTCAGGGAAACTATATCATCACTGTGTCATGCCATATTTTTAATGAATCATACTCTTCTTGCACTGAATATCTTATTTTCCATTTCTGCTTAGGCAATTATCATTAATTAAAGTATTTAAACAAATGAAATAATGTTAAAAAAAAAAAAAAAAATCATTACCAACCCACTCTGTTCATAAAAAACATGATTCATTGGAGAATTCTCTGAATTCCAATTGAGCTTTCCCTTGACATCTGTGTGTCTGTAGCGAAGCTCGGCTCCACTGGTATGCCATCATATTCACCAAGTTGAAATGAGGAGTAGTGTTAAAATTATTATGATGTTTAAACATGGTTTACAGGCAAGGATGAGGCCCCCGTGGAGAACTACACAGGGCCAGGGGCTCTTACTCAACTAAGAGGAGAAGGGCTGAGACGCTGAGTGATTTCCCTTCAGCCATGCATGCATCAGGAATGCCAAGAGAGACCAATTTCCAATATATACACTTGCTAACATCCACAAAAAATAAGCTCTGAAGCTCAAAACACAAAGCATGTGGAAAATTAATCCTCAGTCTTGCTTATTTCAAAAGAATATGATCTTAACAAGTTTTTTTCAACAATATCATGATCTGAGCACACTAAGGAATTATTTACTGAGCAGTATTTTTGCAGAAACACCTGTTTTATTCAAAATGCACTAGAATTGATCTTATCATAAATTGTGTTGCACTTAATGCAATTAAGATTGTGGAAACTAGATGGCTACAATTCGGGTACCTAGTGTAATTGTGAATGGCACACAACCCTGATTCATGATACTGTAAAGTATGCCAGATCAAGGTAGTCTGCAAGTGTGAACCAGTCTGCAAGTATGTGAAATTATTCCATGCAAATTGTTCATTAAAAATGTTTTGGGCATGTTTGCACATGATTTTCATTCATTTCTTTACTGAAAAAAAATTGAAACAACCAAATGTTCCCTTTTTATATTATGAAACTTATCGCAACATACACTACAAAAGTTTGGGGTCATTAAAATGTGATACATTTTTTAATAAATTAATACATTTATTCAGCAAAGACACATTAAATTATTCAGAAGTGACAGTAAAAACATTTATAATGTTACAAAATATATTTCTATTTCAAATAAATTCGATTGAACTATTAATCGAAGATAGATACGGTTTCCTCAGAAATATTAAACAACACAACTGTTAATAATAATAAATATTCAATGAACACAAAATCAGCATATTAGAATGATTTCTGAAGGATCATGTGACATTGAAGACTGGAGTAATGATGCTGAAAATTCAGCTTTACCATCACACACATTTTAAAATATTAAAAATAGAAAAGTTATTTTAAAATTGTAATAATATTTCACAATATTACTGTTTTTACTGTATTTCTGATCAAATAAATGCAGCCATAAGAGCCTTCTTTCAAAAGCATTAGAAAATATTACCGACCCCAAACTTCTGAATGATAATGTACTTAGAATCCCTCATTTCTGCTTAAACTCCAGAGAATTTAAGCAGATGAAACTTGTTAAAGTTTACACATCTAAATTTACACCACTCAGGTTAACAGTCATAATAATCTGCTTAACTGCAATGAGAGATAAAGAAGCCTTGGATCTGCAGCATTGTCAGAGAATGTGGGATTTTTGTCTAGCTTTACTTTATCACTTTATTAGCCCTGTAATGATAGTCTGGAGTGCTGTGTGGGCAGGCCATGCGGTTAGGAACAGCCTGCTGTAATTCGAATCTGTGAGTTGTGTATGTTTCATTCTCCTTAGTAATCTACAGGGCCAACCAGAGAGCTTCCATCGCCACCCATTTCATCTGGCACGCAACTACTTGGCTGGCAGTTAAAATGCAGATGATAGCGCAGTTTGCAACCTGTCTTCATAATCATTGCACAGTGTAGGAGGTCCTGCTTTGGTAAAGCTTTTCTAATCTTCTAAACAGATCCCAGAATTCAGCAGTGAATGATCTTCAAAGGCAAATGCGCAGTGTGCACTGAGATTTCTTTGCTAATTGCATGCTGGGCAGCACAGTTACGCTGCAACCGTATAAATACATCTCACGTGTTGCCATAGCCGGTAAAAATTTTAGAAAAAAATCATCTTTTCAAGACAAAATACTAAGTTGCAGGAAAAAAAAGAAAGTCGAATGATGCTTTTAGTTGAATCAGCTGAATGCTTTGTATTAACTTCCATTAGTCTTTCAAATGCGTACTCAAAGGAGTGCGAAATTACTGCTGTTTGTGTACTTCAAAGAGTTATTTGCAGGTTGATTTTTATTATCACCTTTGGACCATTACTTTGAGGGAGGTAGTAAACAGGATACATAAATGTAATTCAGATGTGAATAAGGAAATCTGACTAATATATTATATATATATATATATATATATATATATATATATATATATATATATATATATATATATATATATATATATATGGGTCATTGACGAATAAGGTTTTTAAAAGTGTAAAAAGAAAAAACTAATGGAGATATAATTAATTTTGAAGTTTTATTAAGTGTTAACAATGAGATTATGTGGTTTTCATAATCAATTAACACTGTTTTTGTAATTTTTTTTACAAGATGGACAAAACTTGCCACCAAAAAAGTAATTCGGTTTAACCAAAATTTCGGTTTTACCGAATGACACTTTCAGTTATACCGAATGATGATATTTTCAAACAATGCTAACAGGCTGATATCTAGCTTGCTAGCTAGCTAGTTAGCTTGCTAGCTAGCTAGCAAAAGGACAATCAAACATTTTATATTTAGTACAAGTTTTTAAAATATTACAACATTTTCCATGTTTTATAGCGGTTGTACCGAATACCTGATGTTTCGGGACATGCGTGAGCAAGTGAAAACATGAATTTTTCAAATTGTTAAGAGAGTGTTACTTTGCTTCACAACCATGTGGTCCTTTGCAGGTGTCCGAATGATGTCACATCCTGTCACATGATATTGACTGCATGACTTGATCCAAAATGGTCCCTTTATATTGGTTACTCCGAATGACATCAGTGAAATTAATTTTTCCAGACATTCTTTCTCATAACAAAGCAACGACTTCTACACATAATTTTAATACCATTTTGCACTGTTGATATATAATGTTATAAAATTATGCCAGAATAAAAAATATATACATTTATTACATTTTAAGATATTTTAATCACAAATGAAATGGCTGTATTGACCTTTGGACGGTTAAACTGCATGACCTTTTGACACATATGTTTATATGTAGCAAAATATAATTAAAACCTTTTGGATTCAATAAAAGTGATCTAGTTGTACTACCTTACATACTTTGGATGTCATATCTTTGTTTTTTATTATTATTATTAAGGCCTTTCGACAAAAAAAATGACCCGTCATGTCACTGACCCCTATAAATATAAAACCCCATTTATATATATATATATATATATATATATATATATATATACACATATATATATATACACACACACACACACACACACACACACATATACATACATACATACATATGATGCTAAATACAGAAGCAAACCTTTTCACCAGTGTTTAGGCTGAGTTTGAATATCTGAAACACTGCACTAATGGCATATGCCACAACTGTCTCCCTCGGTCTGGCTGCGATAAGACCATCATCTCCAGATGACCAGCATGTTACTGACAGCAAGTGACCAACTCCAACTCTACAAAATATTTATTGCTTTTCTTCCCACAGAGTGTGCAATTTAATGATGTAACATAGTGAAAACCTGACGCTGTCTTCCACTGTGTCAAAAGCTTGAGTGACTTATTTTCCAGACACTCTCTTTTTAATTGGGTCGCACTTCTCCTCGGCAAAGAAAAATGATCTGACAAATTTATGTGCACATAAACAACCTAGCCATTTTGGGCAGTCAAGTGATCATGTTCAGGACTAATAATTGCATTATCATTGATGCGTGGAAGGATATGAATCACCTTTTAATTCCACAGGAGAAAGAGGTTCATTGTCTCTGGGCATCTAGCTGTACATCTGCTCCCTGATATATGCATAAAGACAGACTGGCTGCTCCTTCGCAGGGCAATTACCTTAGAGCCTGGTTATTATTTACACCTTAGCCTGCCTGGCACACTAATGTAGCCTCACGTTTCCCATAAGACTATCCTATCAATAGTTAGGACACCTGCTCTCTGGTATTCGATGATTTTAGCCATTAGAGATGCACTATGTTTTCCATCACAGAGTCAATGCTATGAATTATACATGGTGGAATGAGCAATACATGGTAGACTGTTCTGTATTAACAGAACGATTTTGATCATTATTGCCACAAGGACTTATGTTTGATGTCGTTAAGAAAAATCTGCTGTTGTTTTGCCTTCATTTCAAATGTATTCCAAAATACATTTACTTCACTTGCCAAATCTGGGTTCACAAAAATGTTACGTTTTTGGTTGCACTGGCTGGGCTGAAAATCGCGGGGTTATAAAAGGGGCATGGTCCTGCTTTGCGTGCAGACCTAGAGTCTCTCATTAGAGCAGGCCATCACATGAAAATACCAGAGGGTAAATTCATTTACTTTGCATTCACTTCCACTTACTGTAATCCATGATATTTTCTGAATTCTTCAGAACATAGTAGTCACAAACCAGTTTATGTGCGTACATCAAACAGAGATTATTGAATGGAAATGCACTCTGAGACGAGTTGTTCTCTCATTGCAGCAAATTTTGAACTTGCTGGTCAGTCGAAACATTGAGTGCTTCTAATATTATGAAGAAACACAAGTTTAACACAAGGAGTCAATCAATAGGGTCAAAGCATACTTTTAAAAAAAAAAGAAGAAAATTGCCAAATTTGAAAGAAAAGATCCTGTGGATGCCAGGATGTACCCTTTCCCCCTCAGATTGTTCTACTGTCCAAGGGTTGTTGAGTTTTGGACACTGTGCTCAGAACACACAGGTCATCCCTGAAAAATTACATCGGCTCATATCTAGGGATGCACTGATATTAAATTTCTGTTATCGATAAGCCAATCATTTTTAACTGATAAATGGCAGATATTAAAATGTAATACTAAAACACTTAAAACTAAAATCAACCATTTGTAAATGTGACAAGTGAATTTGGGCATCACAACATTATAATATGCAATATAAAAAATGGTTATTCATTTTGGAATATGCTGAAAATTACATTTTACATTGGTTATTAAGTAATTAGTGATATTAAAGATGAATTTTTAATGAGCATTAGATGACAGCAAAGCTAATCTGAATGTAAAAATAGGGTAAATGCAAAATAAAATATCCAATATTTGCCTATATATATATATATATATATATATATATATATATATATATATATATATATATATATATACACACACACACACACATACAGTTCATCTCTACTCATATCTGCCACTTTAACAAATTAAAAAACAAACTTTTTTTGTCCTGAGTGTCTCTAGATGATACATGTCGATTTTCAAGTTAATGCCACAAAAAGGAGTTTGTTTCAAAAAGTCATTAAAACTAAAATTGATGGATTATTTTTCTTGTTTAAAAAAAAAAAAAAAAAAACCTGAAAATCAAGGAGGAAGAAATTATAGGCAACCACTGTGGAGAAGTGGAGAACAGATGGGGAAAAAGAGTTTTGATTATAGCCCATATGGTTCCAGAGTTATTTGCAAAAGCATAAATGTACTTACTATATTGTCACTTAGTGTCAGAAAGATGTGTGCCTAGACCTGGGTAGCTGGTGGGATTTGGGACTCTCCTACCAATAATGGGGACTCCGCGGTCCAGATCTCTTTTGCACAAACTGTTTTAGGCCAAAAATAATGTGAACATATATTTGAAAGAAATAAAAAGAGCCTTAAGAATGACATTTCCTCAGTTCAAGACATAGATTAAGTACAGGGTTAACAGATGACTCAAGAACAAACATGGAACATTGACTATTTCCTTATGTAAATGGTTTATTCCCATCTTAATTGAATCAGATGGTATTCCGTTGATTACTTTGACTGATCTGCTGGGACCAGAAGATGCCTGAGGGTTTGTATGCTCAACAAAGACAATGAGATTAAGATCAATATGTAAAAAGGGGGATAATCCCATAGGTCAAGACCAGACACTTCCCTAAACTGCACAACTCTTTACTATAATTAGCCAATCACACATGTGCATTCAACCTTTACAATCATTTGAACACTGTTAGGAAAACAAAAAAAAACAAACAAGCAGCTGTTCATGCAAGAATGATTATTTTTGAATCGTTTTAACCTGTGACTCACACTAAAAAGCCAAAATGGCATAATTTCAACTGGTAAATGCTGAAGAGCGTTCAGATGTCTCCTACCTACTCTTGATCTTGGCTCTTTTTTAAGCAACATGGCAGGGTGCTAGTGCTCTTTGAATGTCAGGGAGTAGCATCCTAGACCTGCTGTCCCTGTGCTCCAAATGGCATGGCCATATTCAATGAGTTATATTACAGATGGCAGGAGGTGACATTTGTGCCCTGTTATATGCAAAACATTTCTATTGGGAAGTGCAGTTTAGTTACATTTCTTGATCTGTTTTGGCTTTGTCTGGAGGCAGAGTCATCTCCTAAAAGAGATTTCAAATGGCAACAAACAGATACACAGATACACATTTGAAATCTGCACCTGTGCATTTGAGTGCAGTTACACGAACATCATATAAACAATTATATTTTTACTCATGAGCATGCCAGGTCTAATTAGATGTTCCAATCTCTGCATAATATGTAGCACAACTTTTTAAAGGCAGTGGTTCTCAACTGATTATGCTGTGAAATCAAATTTAAAAAAATCTTTACAAAGAAAATAAATTGTAGCCAGCCACTTAACGCCTCTGTCAACCAGCTGCAATAGCAGTCAATCAAACAGGGCTCAACAGTATGGATTTTTTTTCCTGCCTGTTTGGGCCGATTTTATGGTAACACTTTACATTAGGGTTTCATTTGTTAACGTTATTTAAAAGTATTTTTTCACTGTTAGTTCATTTTAACTCATTTATTAATCTTAGTTAATGTTAATTTCAACATTTACTGATACATTATTAAAATCCAAATTTGTATACGTCACCCTTGTGTTGTTCCACACCTATAAGACCTTTGTTCATCTTCGGAACACAAATGAAGATATTTTTGATGAAATCCGAGCGCTGTCTGACTCCTTCATAGACAGCAATTTAACCACCACTGTCAAGGTCCAGAAAGATACTAAAGACATTGTTAAAATAGTCCACATGACCACAGTGGTTCAAATATCCACCTTCCGTATACAGGTTACGAAGAAAGTGTAAACTGGCGTCGTGTCAATTACACTTTTTCCGTAAGTTTAATAGGGAAGGCGCATGACGTAGCGTAAGCTTTGTGAACTGCAAGAGTTTTACACTTTCTGCGTACGTTGAATACGGAAGGTGGTCTGGTAGCTTGATACTTGACTTCATAACTTGTTTAAATATAGATTTTTTTTTTGTACACAAACGCATCGTTACGCTTCAGAAGGCCTTTATTAACACTCCGGAGCCGTGTGGAGCACATATTTATGATGGATGGAAGTGGATTGAAGCTTTTTCTTTAGCTCATACTCATTGAACCCTATCACTGCCACTATAAAACCCGGATGAGTCAGGATATTTATTAATATTTCTTCGATTATGTTCATCAGGAACAAGAAAGTCATGTACACCTTGGATGGCTTGAGGGTGAGTAAAGCTTGGGCTAATTTTCATATGAAAGTGAACTAATCCTTTAAGTGACATGTTCACAAGCTGTTTTATTGACATTTTTCTGTGACTGAAACACTGATTGGGTGAATACATGAGAGATGATATATTTTAGTAAGTTGTATTGTATCTTTCAACATACCTTCAAATGTTGATTCATATTTATTTTGTGCTATAACTTGTAGTAAAATGGAAAAGACGAGTCACACTCATTTTTCCGTCCTCTTTTGATTGGCAGGATACAATTAGCCCTGATCATTCACCGTTTTTAAACAACTGGCCGATGTCCAATAATTGCTTATAATTAGTTTTTAATACCAATTACTGGCCTATACATATACATCCCTTACAATACACCATCTAATCAATATTCATGAGCAAGGTTTATAACATATCCATCCCACCACTAGGCCTTGGACAGCAGTTTTACAAGAAAATCACATTGCAACTGTTGGATGACAAAGGGCAAAAAAAAAAAAAAAAAAAAAAAAAAAAAAAAAATGACTGCACACAAAGGTTTAGAGGCTGTGCATGAAAAGAGACGTGAATCACTTAGTGAAGTCGTGTGGTGCAGCATGAACAGCATGCCCTCAAGACCCATTCCTATGGTGTGAACAGGGCTGCCTGACAAGACATGACAAATTGTAGCCATTGATCTATGTGGTCCATTTCCCTTAGGGTAGAATCTACTAGTTACCACTGATTACTATTCCAGATGGGTAGAAGGTTATCTTGTCTGCAAGTATAAATACTTCTACTGTAGTCACATGTTTGATGAAGACAGCTACACAAGGGCTGTTATCTGTGACAATGGGACACAAATCTCTTGTAAAGATTCAGAGAATGAGAATTTATCACTATGAACAGTAGTCCACGCAAAGCCATTCATGCAGCGAAACACCAAATTTGATACGACATTCAGCAGCAGAATAATCTCTGGCACTGTCCAGGTGGCAGGATAGTCTAATGCTAGTCATAATGGGTTCTCGTGTTCATATCCTAGCATTAATGTTTGTTTGTTTGGAATAAATTGCTACACTGAATTGATTTCATGTTGTTATGAGCTAATACTATGCCAATTTTGTGCTGTGACTTGATGCCAAAATAATTGCACACTGTTATGGCCTAATGTTGCGCCAACATAAATTTGTGCTGTTTTGAGATATTGCCAACATAATTTTGAGTTACAAAACAAAGAAATGGGAAAAGTTTTGCATTGTATAACAGAAAATAAAGTAGTAGTTGTAAAAAGTTTCTACACACTAGCAAGATTACATGTCCTGAAACAACCCCTAGACATGCAGATGGAGGAATTATATGGGGGAATAGGTTAAAGCAGGAGTGGCCAATCCTGCTCACTGTCCAGCAGAGTTTAGCTCCAACCCCAATTAAACACAACTGAACCAGCTATTCAAGGTTTTCAGGCATACAAAAAACTTCCAGGCAGGTGTGTTTAATTGGGGTTGGAGCTAAACTTTGCTGGACAGTGGCCCTCCAGAACCAAGTTTGGAGTTAAAGGGTTAAAAGTTAAAGGGTTAATTCACCCCAAAATGAACATTCTGTCATCATTTACTCACCCTTATGTCACCCTGTATGACTTTTCTTCTGTGGAACAGAAAGGAAAATATTTTGAAAGTCAATGGTTTCTAAACAACATTGACTTGCATTGTTTGGGATATATCTTTTGCTTTCCACAGAAGAAAGTCATATAGGTTTGGAATGACATGAGGGTGAGTAAGTTATGACAGAAATTAATTTTAGGGTGAATTATGCCTTTAAAGCACATTATTCCAAATCTCAGATATGTTACATCAGGGACATTTTTTATGATTTGTTAAGTAAAATTTGAAATAGCATGGGTCATTTGCTGTTGTTTGTCGGGGAGAAGCTTATGGTCTTGTGAGGATGGTATAAACCCATTGAAATGTCTATAACACATTGCTTCATATCACCACTAACTGGACTACACTCCCCTCTTCAAGAAAATGAGTTATTTTATTCCAATAAGTCACATTGTTGTTTAACATTTAATGAGGTGCATTACTGCAGATAGATGGAATTTATTGCTCTCCCATACAGAATAAATGAACTCATGCTGTAATTCTCACTTAACATCTTAACTCCATTCCAAACAAATGATGTTAGGGATGGGTTTAGCCTGAACTGGAGTTATATCCCCATTATCAGATCATCATCATGACCATAACATTCCACTGGATCAATGTGGAGTCTTTGTACTATATGTGTGTTTTCTGTTGCCGTTTCCCTAATAAATTCATATTTACCAAACTGTTACTTCTGAGAATGGTTGATTTAAAGCCAGTAAAAACATTACAAACCTTTTCTTCTCTAGTACAGAAAATTTACCAGAGGTACATTTTGCCACCTCTACCAAAGAACAAATTTCATATTTACACATGGACTGAAAGATTTCTGTCTCACCACTGACAGATAAAAGGAGTTATCTTATCCCAAGCCTCTAGAAACCTATTAAATCATTTCCTGAGTGCAGTGTATGCGTAAAGGTTAGAAGCACAGTCAGGGGGCCGAACGATTTGTGGCTTCAGGACACAGGGGGCTGATTCACCTACGGTTTCATCCTGCCACTGCCGTAAGGCAAAGTCTTTTACGCTGTACTTTCAATCTTCTGCTAGAGCAGCTAGTTCATTTGTACACCCTCAAGTCCATTTCTGGAGTTTCCCACATCCCCCTTGAGTGCGGCTAGTATTCCTCACTTTACTTCAAACACTAGGAGGAATGGGCGACCATTCAGTGAGCTTACAACACTGCAGTAGAAGAGGTAGGAAGAGTTGTCAAAATTAGTGGTTCAAACGTTATTTAAAAATAAGAACAAATACACTAATTACAAGCATAGATAAAAGACAATATAACAAAGTTACAAATAAAGTATTTAATATATATTAATCTTTGTTAAAGCTGTGTTTTGTTGTTTGATTAACATTAATGACAGTCTGCAGCAGGTATTTATAGGCTGCTGTCACTTTAAGACCTAACGCACAAATCCAATATAATCATACACATCCAATTTCTTTCTCAACTCTTTACATTTGCTTAAGATATAACCGACGAGTATACTTGGAGAGATGGGTATTTTGACACAATTTTTGTGTACATGTCCATCCAAGTGCAAGGAGACGTGAAAGAGGAATCATTTCTGAAACGCACGCCTCTCTCTGTGTGCACGCGCTTTGGGTGTGTGGCTGTGCGCACAGATAACAGTGTGCGAGTACCAAATTAAATTATCTTTTGCCTCTTCCAGTGCCGGAATGGTTTAAAATCTATTGAATGTGTAAACTAGAAAGACAAAAATGTACAAATTGTAAATTTTCACTCTACAGTGATAAAACTTGCAATTAATCCACGAATCACATGCTTGCCGAACCGTGGGGCCTGATCCGTATGGATTGCGGATCAACTACGATCCGTTTAACCCCTACGCAAAATACAGAAAAGAAAAGAAAAGAAAAAGAAAAGGACAAACAGAAGAAGAAAAATAATAATTACAGGTGCTGGTCATATAATTAGAATATCATCAAAAAGTTGATTTATTTCACTAATTCCATTCAAAAAGTGAAACTTGTATATTATATTTATTCATTACACACAGACTGATATATTTCAAATGTTTATTTCTTTTAATTTTGATGATTATAACTGACAACTAAGGAAAATCCCAAATTCAGTATCTCAGAAAATTAGAATACTGTGAAAAGGTTCAATATTGAAGACACCTGGTTCCACACTCTAATCAGCTAATTAACTCAAAACACCTGCAAAGGCCTTTAAATGGTCTCTCAGTCTAGTTCTGTAGGCTACACAATCATGGGGAAGACTGCTGACTTGACAGTTGTCCAAAAGATGACCATTGACACCTTGCACAAGGAGGGCAAGACACAAAAGGTCATTGCAAAAGAGGCTGGCTGTTCACAGAGCTCTGTGTCCAAGCACATTAACAGAGAGGCAAAGGGAAGGAAAAGATGTGGTAGAAAAAAGTATACAAGCAATAGGGATAACCGCACCCTGGAGAGGATTGTGAAACAAAACCCATTCAAAAATGTGGGGGAGATTCACAAAGAGTGGACTGCAGCTGGAGTCAGTGCTTCAAGAACCACTACGCACAGACGTATGCAAGACATGGGTTTCAGCTGTCGCATTCCTTGTGTCAAGCCACAGACAGACAGCATCAGAAGAGCTGGGCTAAAGACAAAAAGGACTGGACTGTTGCTGAGTGGTCCAAAGTTATGTTCTCTGATGAAAGTAAATTAGGCATTTCCTTTGGAAATCAGGGTCCCAGAGTCTGGAGGAAGAGAGGAGAGGCACACAATCCACATTGCTTGAGGTCCAGTGTAAAGTTTCCACATTCAGTGATGATTTGCGGTGCCATGTCATCTGCTGGTGTTGCTCCACTGTGTTTTCTGAGGTCCAAGGTCAACACAGCCGTATACCAGGAAGTTTTAGAGCACTTCATGCTTCCTGCTGCTGACCAACTTTATGGAGATGCAGATTTCATTTTCCAACAGGACTTGGCACCTGCACACAGTGCCAAAGCTACCAGTACCTGGTTTAAGGACCATGGTATCCCTGTTCTTAATTGGCCAGCAAACTCGCCTGACCTTAACCCCATAGAAAATCTATGGGGTATTGTGAAGAGGAAGATGCGATATGCCAGACCCAACAATGCAGAAGAGCTGAAGGCCACTATCAGAGCAACCTGGGCTCTTATAACACCTGAGCAGTGCCACAGACTGATCGACTCCATGCCACGCTGCATTGCTGCAGTAATTCAGGCAAAAGGAGCCCCAACTAAGTATTGAGTGCTGTACATGCTCATACTTTTCATGTTCATACTTTTCAGTTGGCCAAGATTTCTAAAAATCCTTTCTTTGTATTGGTCTTAAGTAATATTCTAATTTTCTGAGATACTGAATTTGGGATTTTCCTTAGTTGTCAGTTATAATCATCAAAATTAAAAGAAATAAACATTTGAAATATATCAGTCTGTGTGTAATGAATGAATATAATATACAAGTTTCACTTTTTGAATGGAATTAGTGAAATAAATCAACTTTTTGATGATATTCTAATTATATGACCAGCACCTGTACAAGCAATAGGACAAAACTACAATATAACAAAGGCAGAAATTAAATAGATCTAAAAGAAATAAATTGTATAGGGTAAATAAATGTACAAAAAACACTGCCCAGTCTTTATTTTTATTACAAAAAGTTACAAAAATGATTCAGTCAGGAACAGTGAGATTGTTTGATTAAAGGGTTAGTTCACCCAAAAATGAAAATAATGTCATTTATTACTCACCCTCATGCCATTCCACACCTGTAAGACCTTCGTTCATCTTCGGAACACAAATTAAGATATTTTTGTTGAAATCCGATGGCTCCGTGAGGCCTGCATAGCCAGCAATGACATTTCCTCTCTCAAGATCCATTAATGTACTAAAAACATATTTAAATCAGTTCATGTGAGTACAGTGGTTCAATATTAATATTATAAAGCGACGAGAATATTTTTGGTCCGCCAAAAGAACAAAATATGGTGATGGCCTATTTCAAAACACTGCTTCAGGAGGCTTCGGAGCATTATGAATCAGCGTGTCGAATCAGCAGTTCGGAGCGCCAAAGTCACGTGATTTCAGCAGTTTGGCGGTTTGACAAGCAATCCGAATCATAATTCGATACACTGATTCATAACGCTCCGAAGCTACATGAAGCAGTGTTTTGAAATCGGCCATCACTATAATAAGTCGTTATTTTGTTTTTTTGGCGCACCAAAAATATTCTCGTCGCTTTATTATATTAATATTGAACCACTGTACTCACATGAACTGATTTAAATATGTTTTTAGTTTTTAGGAAATAATATTGCTGGCTATGCAGGCCTCACTGAGCCATTGGATTTCAACAAAAATATCTTAATTTGCATTCCGAAGATTAATGAAGGTCTTACGGGTGTGGAATGACTAGAGGGTGAGTAATAAATTACATTATTTTCATTTTTAGGTGAACTAACCCTTTAACATTAATGGCACAGATGGCAGCAGGTATATTAGACTATTATACTATTATATTAGGTTGTCAATTTAAGACTCAATGTACTGATCTAATATACTGATACACATTCGCTTTCTTTCTCAACTCTTTACGTTCACTTAAATGACTGCTTATACGAGGATACTCGCAAAGATGGGAATTTTGACACATAAGAGTGTGTATTTGACCTAACAAGGTGGCAAAAAGAACTCGGTTCAGTACTCCTGTACTCTATGAACAGCGGCTTCATACTGAAATGAGTTCTCTTTCGCTTAAAAACGCATGCAAATTATAATTGCGCCTTCTGGTATATCACCCACCCCTAACTGAGATTAAATAGTGACCAAAATAAGAGTAACAAACAATATGGTCAAGAGTGCATTTCTAACCAGCAAATTTTCTTTCCTCTGGACAATATTGCTCTTCTTGCTTATACAAGTGCAAAATTCTTTGCTAGCAGACTTTTCCAAGAGAGTCCTCAGATGAATCTTTGGAAAACACTGCTTTATTGTGATGTTCCCCATTTGTTTTTTAAATACATCTGCAATCAGAAGCCTGGATGCCTTAGCAGTACAGTAGAAACGTTTTCAGTAGTTAATCAAAAGTGAAAAACGTTTTTAAAAATAACTGAATTAAAGGGAATAAAATGAACATAAAAATATCCTTCTCTGACTCTCCTATGCCTTGAACCTTTCCATCAAGAGCCCTGAACTATTACTACTTACCCCCTAAAGAGTGCGAGGCAGTCTTTGACCTCCACAGCACCAATCAACAAACCCCGTCTGCTCATGTGACTATTTCATGCTCATATGCTATTACATTATCTGTAGCCCTCAGAACATGTAGAAAATGATGGCACAGATGCAGGCAGAAAATAAGGCAAGTCCCAGGCACAAGAATAATGTTCCCACTACTATCTAATCAATAGGTCAATCCCTGCCACCACCAGATAAAAGACACAGGACTATCCCACCGCATCGCACGCTGGAACACCTCTGGGTAAATTGAAGTGCATCCAAAGCTTCATCCTTTTAGAATGGATTCCAGTGATAGAAATTTCAAGATCCAACAGCATGACATTTTATTTTGGCTCATGACTGTTGTGCAAGGTGTATATTGTTTTTGACAGTAATGGTTATATTTTGGCTTTACAAAGGGAAGAATAAGTTGTTTTTCTTATAATGGATCTATCGGCAACACTTTACAATAAGGTTTCATTAGTTAACTACTTTAGTTAACATGAACAATACTTCTACAGCATTTATTAATGTTAGTTAATGTTGATTTCAACATTTATTAACACATTATTAAAATAAGTTGTATTTGTTAACACTGAACTAACATGAACAAACAATGAACAAACAATGAACGAACGAGGCATTTTCATTAACTAACATTAACAAATATTAACAAATACTGTAACAAATGTATTTCTTATTGTTAGTTCATGTTAGTTAATACGTTTACTAATGTTAACAAATGAGACCTTATTGTAAAGTGTTACCGATATATCATTGGTTAATTCATAAGAAATCAAAGATGGTGACAAACATTTAAATCAAAAACACCATAATACAATATCTTTTCCAATAATACGAAACGGTTCTATATTGTTTTGCATCTTTTTGTACTTGTTTGCCCAGGTTAAGCATGTTAGTGAAAGCTCATACAAGTGTGTAGAAAAGAAAACGTAATTCATAATCTATAAATGAATGTCCCCATAAAAACTTCAATTATCCTAGCTACACCTGCAAATGCAAACTAGATGCCACACGCATTTCTAATCCAAATAAACAGAGGACAACATGACGAATGTTTTCGAACTGGAAGCCTATAAATCTCCTGGTCTGCAATTTTACACCTTGAGTCTTGTGAAATGAACCACATTTGTAGTTGTTGCACATACAGGGACCATATGTGTGCCCATCCAAGAATAAATAAAACATGAAACAGTCCATGCATAACGTATGCCTATCAGTGTGAAGCACTGTCTCAGAAGTATATGTGATGTGAATGTGCACCTCAAAATCCTTATGACATGCTGATGTCATGACAATTTAAAATTATGTAAAGAGCTACTTAAAGGGATAGTTCATCCAAAAGTAATCCATACAACTCCAGGGGGTTAATAAAGGCCTTCTGAAGCGAAGCGATGCAAATATCCATATTTAAAACTTTTTAAATTCAAATAACTAGCTTCCGGCGGACGACCGTACTCAGAATGCGCAAGTCGACTTGCGCCAAATGAGTAAAACCTGACGCAGGATGTAGGAGTATTGTAAGCTTAGATGCCTCTTGCGGTTCAAACAAATAGGGCTGCGCAACAAATTTAAGCTCCTCTTCTCTTATATCAAAATCCTCCGACATTTATCTTTAAAAATTCTCGTTTTAGACTTATAATCCGAGACTGGTGTTTTGTTTTGCTCTATCCTCTGTGCTTCCGTGTTCGTCATTACGTTCGGCGTCATGGTCAAAGGATACTCTTCTGCCGCAAATCAACTTGCGCATTCTGCATACAGTCGTCCGCCGGAAGCTAGTTATTTGAATTTATAAAGTTTTAAATAGGGATATTTTTCTTACAAAAATGCATCGCTTCACTTCAGAAGGCCTTTATTAACCCACTGGAGTCGTATGGATTACTTTTTTATGGATGGATGCATTATTTTTGACTTCAAAACGCAGCCCCCCATTCACAACCATTATAAACCTTGGAGGACTAAGGATATTTTTAAATATATCGCTGATTCTGTTTGTCTGAAAGAAGATAGTCATATACACCTAGGATGGCTTGAAGGTGAGTAAATCATGGGATAATTTTCGTTTTTGGGTGAACTATCTCTTTAATATACTAAAGTGGTTTTCAAGAAAATTTAACCATTAAATAAATAGAGAAACAGTGTTGAAGCTTAAGCGTGTGTAATTTTTGTGCCATTAGTCTCACCAAAAGGATCTGCAAAGGATCCCCCCACCATTGCATTTTAGTATAAATTAAATCAACTCATTTATTTACACAAAAGAGTGAATGAATTACAAAATGGAGCTCATGAGACTTACAAAAACACCATGTTTCTTTCAAAGTTGACAAACGCATATATACAGTAAATGAATTGTCCAACTAAGGTGTTTATGACCAACATTCTGATTAATAAAGCATATGCCAGCTCTCATCAGACTTCGAGAACCTGGCAGAAATACTGGTTCAAGGTAATCTGATTACAGCAATCAGATTAATGCCTATACATGAGGCTTACATAACTGGATCAAATTATGAATCTTATTGGAATATTTGTGCATGTAAACACAGTCAAGGCCAAATAGAGTAATAATATAACTAAACAACAAGCTCTGGGGCAAAACAGAGGTATTTAAACCAACTTGCTGCTGGTTTCCACAGCTATACTTGACAACCCCCCAAAAGCATACTGTATATAAAAGGCTCCTAAAACATTGCAGTTGAAAAAAAAAAAAAAAAAAAAACCTTATTTGCTCGTTCTTCTCTGCTCACATCCATGTACTCTCCTTTCCTATAAAGTATAAGGTTAAATGCATAATATGAATATGACTTCAGAAGAGAATCTTGTCCATACATACTATTAGTACAGCAACAGGGTGTCTGGAAATTTTTGCATAATTGAATGGCAAACAAAGAAGACTCTTGGGTAATCAAGCTCAAGCTAGCTAAGCAGCTATAAAATGACCCAGTTAGAGAGCTCACAGCATGTGTGTGTGTGCGCGTGTAGGCGTGTCTGTGATAATATATAATGGCACAATTCTCAATCTCCTTTCATGAGTCAGCCAACAAATATGTTTAACACCACGACTGCAAACACCTAAAACCCCTCAGTACTCAGCAAACCAGTGGATGATTTGAATGGCATGTTAATGCAACAAGGTTCATTAGAAAATGATATTTCTTACTCATGTCTCATCACTGCCCAAAGTTTAAGACAGACTGCTCATTATAGCCAAGAATCACCTCACACAGATGTCAGAAATATTTTGTGAGCCAAGTGTGAATTCATGACTTGGAACTTTGTTTAAAAATGACACATAAGTCACAGGAACAACTGCAATACATCAAAAAAACAAATTCAAAACAAATACACAACAATAAAATTCAGATGTTTTCAGCTATCAATTTCAAGAACAGCATTAACTAACTTGATGTTGAAGATTTCCAATAAAAACTCCAACCACGCCCTTTACAACCAATTTTTGGTTGGTGAAGGCAAGGTGGTATATTTTCATTACATGTACGCATTTGGCAGGTATACATTTAATCAGTTCATGCATTCCCTGGAAATCGAATCCATGAACTTGGCATTGCTAGCTCTACTGTTTGAGCTACATGAATGATACATGAAAATTTAAATGTGTATTTCTGCTAGAATTTAATGTTGTTTAAGAGTAAACTAGCCTATATGAACTTAAGGCTAACAGACATGGACTAAAATCCATGATATGAGTCTTAAAAAAAAACTTCTATAGCTGCTAGTTATTTCCAGTAATGTTGTATGCTCGATGACCAGAAATCAAAAGGATACATGTCCTTAAAAAGTTAGCAAAGAATATATTTCATAATAAACGTTTTTTTAAAAAAAAGGATGGATATTTTTCCCCAAAAAGCATGTTATGCTTTAGCAACCAGCAGTATAGGGTAGTGTTCTGTGTCTTGAACAGAGGGAGACTTACCCTATACTTACGTACTTGCCATTCCAGCAAACACATGCTTACAGCTGGTACCATATTTACAAACACTGCTTTTGCCACGTCCAGCCATTCCGTCCAGCCCTCTGCAAATTTGAACGTGGCACAAAATTATACACTGCAACAAAAATCAACAAAAATGTACCACTGGCTTCTCATAATGTCAATTTCGATTTCAACGTGAAAGTGATACTTGATGTAAGGACTGAAATGAGTTTTATGAACTAGACTAAGAATAGCATGAAGTATGTTTCTTCATTGCATTTTAATCATAATTTGAGTCAAACAGGCAGCTTCAGATCTCCAAAAAAGCATCTCATCTAGGGCTTCTCCAGTATTCCAGTTCCTACTCCCAGTAGGTAGTTGATCCGTGACCCGTACAGACTAGGCGCCACAGTTTGGACTATCAATTTTAACCATCATAGAAAGAAAGTTTATTATTTGCACGTTTTAAGTCTTGTCAGTTTAAACATTCAAGTGAGTTTAAAGCATTCAAGCACAAGAAGCGAAATAACTCAATTCGAAACTCTAGCGCCGTTTCTGTGCACACAAAGAGCCGCATTGAAAGGACACGAACACAGAATTTTCTTTTTAGCCTTGTTCCAAATCCATTTTTTGTGCATATCCGATTGGAATCCGATCATATTTGGGTCAATGACGTGACAGGTCATTTTTTTGTCCAAAGGTCTTAATAATAATAAAAAACAAAGATATGACATCCAAAGTATGTAGGGTAGTAAAACTAGATCTCTTTTATCAAATTTAAAAGGGTTTTAAATACTTTAAAAAAAATAATTTTAAAAACTTGTACTAAATATAAAATGTTTGATTGTCACTTTGCTAGCTAGCTAGCTAGCAAGCTAAATAGTTAGCTAGCTAGATTTCAGCCGGTATATCGTCATTCGGTATAACCAAAAGTGTCATTCGGTAAAACCGAAATTTTGGTTAAACCGGATGACGTTTTTGGCGACAAAAGCCGTGTTAATTGATTATAACCACCACATAATCTCATTGTTAACACTTAATAAAACAAAATTAAATTATATCTTCATTATGTTTTTTTACACTTTTAAAAACCTTATTCGTCAATGACCCATTTAGCAAGTGTGAATAGCAACAAAAAAAAAAAAAGCAGATGAAATGCAATTTTTACAAATCCACTTTGAACTACATTTAAATGTGGTTTGAAATACTATTCAAATTGCATTTCTTGAAATCCGTTTCAGTCAAACCGCTCAAATCAGATTTCGCGTGGTATATGTCACATTCTCACACCACATAAAATGTAAGCATGTCTGACGTTGTTATAGGAAACATGCTGAAAGTTGCTGCAGAAACAAGGTTGTGTTGTTGCTGAGTGCCGGTCGAGCAGAAAATTACAATATAATGGAGACGTGTTTTGAGACCGGCAAAGAAGACAGCATGGAATAAAGCCACGGCGCACATACCAGCCTCATGCATTTCTGCTGCTGCCTCAGAAGACGTACTAGTCCAGTGCGGCGGCTACATATTTTTATTTTGTAAATAAGACAACATCTGTCTTGCAAACCCCTCCATGTTGCTGTTGTTTTTGGCGTAAGCCTACCAATGCAATGTCATTGCCACAGAAGCCAATGCAGATATTCCAAAAAATTAAAGAGCGCCCAGGGAACACAAATCGGATCTGAACAGGTGTGATACACAGTGTGGACAGTCAATAATTTAGATCAGATTCCAATCACATACACAAATAATCAGATTTGGTCTGACAGTGTGAACATAGCCTTTGTGCTTGAACGGACACATACATGCAAAAAATGTCACTTTAGTGAACATAAACAATAGAGAAAGAAAATGGATGCATAGCATTATAAAGGATCCATAGTCTTAGGTCTTAAAGTGACAAAAGCCTACTATAGTACCTGCTGCCATCTCTGTCATTAATATTAATCAAACAAAGACAAAGAAAATCACTTTTGTAGCTTTAACAAAGATCAATCATATTTAAATCATACAGTAAAGACTATGGACTGTTATTTTACATTTAATTATTCAATTTCTTTACCTAAATACTGTTAGACTTACCTGAAAAACAAAGCACTTTTTATTTTATTAAATCACTGTTTATATATTTCATCCGTATATATAATATCGTGCAGCCCTACCTCCCAGTGTCAGATACATTAACAAGAGGCTCTGAAAGCCAAAATGCCTGTCAGCGGCAAAGGAACCAGGAGGATTCTTCACTGCTGTCTTTATTTTATATTTGTGCAGCCATCTGCAGTAACAGGCATAAGTGATAATTAACCATTAGTCATCAGCTGATCCCATTTCTGCCCTTGTTAATTACCACGTCGGTGCCAGTGCAGGAAAGAAAGTGATCGGCTCATATTTTTCCACGTTGAGATGTCACTCATCACTTACTCCAAATTCTCTCTCTCGGAGAGATGATTTGCCCTAGATTGATGAAGATGGCTCAGTGCAATGATCATTAGTGCTAACAGTGTGCAGTGATTGACAGGATATTGCTGAAACCTCCCGGTCAAGTTCCTTTCTCCCATACCGACCCCATTGCTTAGTGTTATTGCACTGATTACAAGAGACAAGATTTGGCAGAATCAGGCTCTTTTGCCTCATGTTTATCCTTCAGCTGTGACAGTGCTAGTCCTCGAGATCACAGCAGGGCAAACGCTAAATTTGCTTAAATACTCTCAGCGATGTCACTGCCGTCTTAAATATCATTCCTGTTGAGATTAATCATTTGTGTGTTTTAATGTGATGCTAATACAAACAGTGGTTTCTCACCACACCAGGAGATACTTCAAATCTACTTATTTCAATGCAAGATCACACAGAGCTTAGGCAGTTAGTGTTCATAAAACAGGCGTCTTAATTCCCTCTGCAGCTTTGTGGCAGTAGTTTTCTGTTATGCTGTATTGTTACATTGAACATTTTCTTGTCTCATTGTCTCTTGTCCCATGATGCTTCTTACACATTGAGCTTTCACAAACTACGATCTTGAGAACAGGATGCATTTTATCTTTTGAGCAGCCAAAATTTATAAGCACACACATGGGGCAGTGACTATGAAATATCACTGATGGTTTCACTCTGCTATTCAGTTTCTTAGTTTTATTACATATTTGCGCCACATAACCCTTAAAGGATTAGTTCACTTTCAAATGAAAATTAGACCAAGCTTAACTCACCCTCAAGCCATTCTAGGTGTATATGACTTTCTTCTTTCTGATGAACACAATCAGAGATATTTTAAATAAATATCCTGACACATCCGAGCTTCATAAATGGCAGTAAACATGAGTTATAATGGCAGTCACGAGTATGAGCTGAAGAAAGTGTCTCCATCCACATCCATCCATCATAAACGTGTGCTCCACACAACTCCGGGGGGTTAATAAAGGCCTTCTGAAGCAAAGCGATGCATGTGTGTAAAAAAAAAAAAATCCATCTTTAACAAGCTATGAAGTAAAATATCTAGCTTCCGCCAGACCGCCTTCCAACGTACAGTGTAAAACTCTTGCAGTTCAAAAAGTTTACGCTACGTCCTATGCCTTCCCTATTCAACTTACGAAAAAAGTATAGCTGACGCGACGCCAGTTGACACTTTCTTTGTAACTTGAATACAGAAGGCGGTCTGGCAGAAGCTAGATATTTTACTTCATAACTTGTTAAATATGGATTTTTTTTTTTTTTTTTTACACAAACGCATCGCTTCACTTCAGAAGGCCTTTATTAACCCACCGGAGCCATCTGGAGTACATGTTTATGATGGATGGATGTGGATGGAAACACTTTCTTTCTCATACTCGTGACCCCTGTTCACTGCCATTATAAAGCTCGGATGCATCAGGACATTTATTAAAATATCTCAGATTGTGTTCATCAGAAAGAAGAAAGTCATATACATCTAGGATGGCTTGAGGGTGAGTAAAGCTTGGGCTAATTTTCATTTGAAAGTGAACTAGTCCTTTAACATCTGATTTCCTTGCTGTGCAAAAGCCAAAAATTACATATTCAAATTTCGAATTAAAGCTTAAAATGTTTCTTTTCTCAATACTTCATATGGATAAAATTAATACAGTTTTATAATATTGTTTGTTGAAGTGATAAATACTGAAATTATTTATCAACATACATTATTGTTCAGAAGTTTTCGGAAATATCTATTTCAAATGAATCCTGAAAAAAAATGTATCACGTTTTCTACAAAAATATTAAGATAGAGAACGAGATGATAGATAGATAGATAGATAGATAGATAGATACATAGATAGATAGATAGATAGATAGATAGATACATAGATAGATAGATACATAGATAGATAGATACATAGATAGATAGATAGATAGATAGATAGATAGATTTGAGCAGTGGCTCCAGGAACAACTTCACAAAGGCTGAAGCAGATAACATGGGAATAACCACAGCTGCCCATCTGCACTCACTTTAGGCTTTCTTTTCCAAGATATTTTAGGTTATAAATGAGTTGGAATTAGGACAGGAGAATGAGTAACATGTAAACATGCATAAACAGAGCCTTAGACTCAAGGTTTTATTACTTTCCTGGGGGAAAAAAAAAAGTTCCTGGAGTTCTTCCACCATGTCTACAAAAAGGCCAACCTCACACCATATTTCACCGTAAATTAGAAATTAGATCCTGAACCTAGAAAGGTTGTGTGTTTGGGTAATGAAGTATTATAGCCAAACTGTTTCAGGGTGATAATGTTCTACATGAAAATATGTTTCATGAATAATTCATCTATAGAAAGAGAGAGAGAGAGAGAGAGAGAGAGAGAGTGGGCAAAACTGTCCTCATTCAAGCTACTAAAAGAGTGAAGTGTGAGATTCAAGTGTTAATGAATTCAAAGTGGAGGGCCATCTAGCACTGCACCATGTTATGCTGAGCTAACTTTAGTCTGGACTATTTTGGTTGGGCCCAGTGAAGCATGGTGTTAAAGGCATCTTCCCAGCCTCTCTGCGCCTGCTACTGACCTGGATAACAGCAAGAAAACTCATACTCACTTATTCCATGCAAGAAAATGCTAACAAATGAACTCACAAACCAAGTGAAGGAACTGTATAATAATAGACAGACAGTGACCACTAGATAAGTGAACAGTTATTTAACAGTTACAGTCAAAATATACCATAGCATTTTACTTTGTGGAAGCGAAGAAGAGTTTGATTTTGCAGTCAGATGAAATGGAAAGCTTGATCCTTGACTACTGGAACTATTTTCATTGGTTGAGAAAAACTAGTCAAATTTGGTCTTAAACACAAGTTATGTTTTATATATAAATACACTATTGGTTTCCACAAAAAAATTAAGCAGCACAAATGTTTTCAACATTGATAATTAATAAGAAATGTTTATTGAGAATCAAATCAGAAATTAGAATAATTTCTGAAGGATCATGTGACAATGAAGACTGAAGACGGGAGTAATGAGGCTTAAAATTCACATTATCACAGGAATAAATTACATTTAAAATATATTTTAAAACAAACAGTTATTTAAATTGTAATAATATTTCACAATATTACTATTTTTGGTCAAATAAATGTAGCCCTGATGAGCAAGAGACTTATTTAAAAAAAAATTAAATTAAGCAAACTTTTGAGCAGTAGTGTATAGACATATACACAGTGTTGGGGAAAGTGGGTGCGTTTAAGACAATTTTTTATGCCCTTCCCTTCCTAAAGGCCTTTGCACACTGAGTCTGAAATTTTCATATGCGTTTTTTCATATTCGTGACCCTAAAAATTCGCACAGAGTCCGATGCATATTAATGAATCCGTTGGGAAAAAAAAATTCGCAAAACAATACAAAATGGACTCTTCAAGCAGTGAGAATGATTTAGTTGTCCTCTCTTCTTAAAAAGAGAAAAAAAAGGAGGAAATATTGGGTCCATCCAATCCCGAGATTGCATAGAGAGGAAGGAGAGTTCCACCTCATCAAGGAGCTGCGTGATTATCCCGAGCGTTTCAAAGTTTACTTCAGGATGTCAGTGGCTCAGTTTGATGCTTTGCTAGCGATACTGGCACAATCTGTCTTTATATTCTGTCTCTTTGTATTCCGCACTTTGTCAGATGGCATTTGGGATTTTGGCGTTCGCTTGTAAATTGGCTCTGAATTGTCAAAACGTCTCAAAATGTGTAAAAATCTGCGAAAAAAGCAGAAAATCGAACCTGATCCAAATTTTTTTATGACAGACGAAAGTTTCGGAGGTAGTGTGTAAATGTGATTGACATAACGTGAGGTCGTAAATATTATTAATTAACGTGCGAAAATTTCGGACGCGAATTTCGGACTCAGTGTGCAAAGACCTTAACTTCCCTTCCATCTCATTCACTCTGATGTATGTCATTGCTTACGTTGCATGAGTGCCCACTACTGGCAGAACCCTTGAAATGTGTTTAAATGGATCGCCTTAAGAATCTGTTATGGAGCTGATTTATTATTCACATTTTTTTTTCCTTATGAATTTGTTTTACGCACCATTCTATAGGCCTGTGTGTATGCTTGGGCTGTTAAAAAATTAAATATAAACAAATATTGAATATGAATAAAATATTTAAATATAAAATACAATAAAAATACACAAATGAAAATGATGACAATACAATAAACTATAACTGTGTTAAAAACAGTCAGCTGAAGTATTAAATGCGGTTAAATGTAAAAAATAATGCCAAAATCATACACTAGAGTTGTGTGGGGTGGGGATAAATCAAGCGCGATCTGCTGTGACGTCACAATCATGGTGCATTGTGGTCTTTGGATCTGCCTGAAGTGTACATGTTGAGTAGACTTGCTCCCTTAGTCAAAATCGATGGGTCAATTGTCTGTCCAAATAAACTTCCCTCGCCCACTTGACGAAGTTGAACGCACTTCAAAATGGCGGTGGGGATTCCCCTGAGGGGAAGTGCTTAGGGAAGTTCGGGAGTGTTTGTTTTTGTGCAAGTGAGATGAGTAAATGCCTGCTCACATTTAGTCTAGAACTACAATAACCATCATGTTTACACAGCACAGACAAAGCCTCTGCTTCCCATTTCTCTCAACATGGGGACAGGAGAGGTGTCAGTTAATAAATGGGAAAACAAAGTAATTTGCGTTACTAATAAATTTAAAGTAAAGTTAAAAGTAATGCGTTAATTTGATTACATAACTCGCACTACTAAAGCATTACCCCCAACACTGCGTATACATATACAATAAATGGACAAAAAAAATTATTTATTAACTTTGTTTAAAGACTGTTATATAAAAGCAATATTACACTAGCAATTGCGCTGTTGTACTGAATATCAACACGGTTATGATTCGGCTGGTGATATTCAGTACAACATCCATCTTGCCCGTGTGATATTGTTTAATTTAATTAAGAAAACCATAAAATGCATTTTCTTTGGTACTGCATCACTCACGTCAACAGACAATAAATACTGAATTAGTTTTTAGAGTTTGTTCAACTGTGACTTCAGATGATCACATTCTCTTTTACTGTTTGCTTTTCCCAGTAATACAGCATGAGCAGCCTTTGTTGAGATGAGCTGCAGTGATGTGGATTGACCTACATTTGTGGCTAGTTGTATTTGTCAAGAAGAATCAAGGTTTTGTCTTCCATGTCAGTTTAAGAAATCATTATTTGATCTTTGTCCATTACTTTGCATGTTGCCTTTTGACTACATGGATTGAGGTTTGGTCCATTACACAGTGAATCACAAAAAAAAGCTATTAAAAAGTAATCTTAACAACATAAGATTTTGAGTCATTAAAGATGATTACATTCAAAGGCTTTATTTTAAGGCATTATACAATTCATTAGCGCGGTCATTATGCTTATACAGTAGATAACTGAAAATTATATTAATTCAAATCGACATGCTGTTTATGCTCCAGGGGTGTGCCTGCAAATGTTGTACTGAAACAATCAGGTTTGTCCTTCAGTTTATACATTTGCAGTTAAGTGATTCATCCGTAATTATTAATGCACTTGAAACATTCCCTCCCCTTATCAAGGTGTTTGCCATTTTGTTACACCATGGGAGAAAAATAAATCTGGAAAACAAGACCTATTTATTTTTTTTCCATTGTTTTGAGCCTGTTTAGGATTAAAGCTGCAAATAACTACCTTCTCCCTTGCCGCAATCTATCACACTGTCAGACCATTGTAATTTTACAGCTCTCTCAATGTTATTTTAATTATTATTTATATTTTATTATAAAACAGTTAGTTCCTGTCCTTGATTCTGATTGGTCAATAGCTGTGTTTTATTCACAATAAAACACGGCTATGACTGCTTCACTCAGCGGTTCTGTGTATCAGTACACAACACCCTTAGCAACCACTCTAAGCAACATAAACTGTTTGTTCTCAGTTGATTGCTCATTGAAGCTTACCGTATTATGTAGAACTAGAAGAGTATTGTGAGAAAGAGATCGATTGAGCGAGTTTATTACCTGCATTCAGATTTAACATTTTCCTTCAGGTCAGGTCCTATGTTCATAATAAATCTGTTTAAATGTCTGATGTATCATCTTGTCCTTTTAACATTTAAAGGGTTTTCCGTGACTGACAGCGCTAGTCAAAGCATTTGTCAGTTGTGTCTTGTTCCGTGTTCACAACAATTCAGTCTTTTCAATATAAAAGTCTTCGCTACTGACTGACACACTCATAAAGACAGTCTTTGCCGCCATCTAATGCCGTAAAAATGTAACTTCTGTTGCTGTTCACGATCAGGGACTATTTTTTCCGGCGGAAGGAAGGCTTCTAGTGAAAGTTTACTTCATGAAAGTTGCATTGATACATATTATAAAAGCAGTAAGGTACTCGATGCTAGTGCTTCGCGTCGTGCCTAACAACGCCCTTCAACCGTGACTTATTCACAATACAGCACAGCCTCATGTACCTTACTGCTTACTTAGAGTATTTAATATTTTGAATTAGCTTTTATTTTTATATTTTCAGATTTATTTATTTGAATTTTAGTTTGTTTTAGTAAATTTTATAATGTGCTTTTGTCATTTTTCATATATATATATATATGTTTAGCTTTTTTTTATTACAGTTTTAGTCATTATAGTAGCTCAACTTAAACTTATTGCACATAGTTGCTAACTTGCCAAGGAAACCGATAAAAGACATTTTTTCTAAATAAATTAAAAACAAACACTAAAAACTTTTAAAAAGATTTAAGTTCAATTACCAAAATGTTAACGATATATTGTGCATCACCTACTTCAAACCTAATAACTATAAATGACAATAAAAGCTTTAATGCTTATGCAAAAGCTTCCTACACTCCATAAAGGTTCCAAAAAGGGGGTTTTGCAGTGATTATGACAGAAGAACCATTTTTGGTTCCCCAAAGAACCTTTCAGTGATCAGTTCTTAAAAGAACCAATTGCTTCTTATTGTAAAGATCATTGGAAATGGAAAGGTTCCAATGGTTCCAAGGTTCTTCATGGAACTATGGATGCCAATAAAGCACCTTCAACTTTCAAAAGTGTAAAGGTTTGGCCAAGATAAATTCTTCATTTTTATTCTTTAAATTGAACGTAACACAACCACTCCATCATTGAGCCACAGCTGGAAGGATCCATGCATCTAATTAACTATGTAACAACAATTTTCCTGCCCAAGCAATAAAATACTAAATATCAAGAAGTGCAGTTGCTGTGCTTGTCATAGCGTTTGGCATATCAGCAGAAGCTTGTTCAACCAAGCTGTCAACTTCATAACAGAAACTTCAGACTCTATTGCTGTTCCTAATTCTCCTTCACACAAGCCTGACATGAGATGAAAAATTTAATGTTATAACTCTACCAGGAAAAGTCCAGAGGGCAGTGGAAGACACAAATTATAACACAAGAAGCACAGCAACAACAAATGGAACAACAGTCCAACTGTACAAATCACATCTAGAAATGAAATACCTTCACCAAAACCAAAGTGCAAGAGTAAAAACTTCAAAAATCAAGGCAGAACTTTTTAAAGGTTATTTCAAAACCCCATCTCTGTGGTGCAAATATTTTTGTCTACTTTACAGTGGAGCTTTGAAGGCAGAACGCTAACCTCTCCAGGATATAACAGTGGTGTTTTGAAGGTTAATTCCTCGGCAGTGTAAAGAGCAAACTCTCTAAAGCAGTGCCCCCTGCCATCCTCTGTGCTTACAGAAAAAAAAGAGCTGAGATAAAGAGCCTTGCACAACCTTCCATATCGAATGAAGCTCACGAGCAGCTTCTGTGCTCCTGAGTGCGAATCCCTTGGGTGCATCACCTCCCCTACTTCTCCCCCTCCCGGGGAGTCTCTCTCTCTCTCTCTCTCTCTCTCCCTCCCTGACAGTGAGCAAATATTTCACCCAGACTCTAATTGCCAAAGGCTTCAGCCTTCACTGCCATAGCTATTGCTCAAACTGCAGCTTCTTGATACTCTGGACTGAGGTGACGGCTGCCTTTAAAATTTCAAAGACAGATGGCGGACCGTCATGTCTCAAATTCTTCGGTCATTGCTTGCAGTTTAAGAAGGCGAGAATATACTGTCTTGTTTTATACTGTCTTGTCACCATTGAAAACAAATTCAGTTTGGAATCAGAATAATGTGGCTTGAGTTTTGACCGATATATCAATGATGTTGAAAATCATGCCCAAATAATACACTTCTTTTCCTAAACAATAGTGAAAATTATAATTTCCTGTTACAGGGTTTCTGAGAACTAATCAGACTGAACTTTTAATGACTGCTAAATACACTGAACAAGTCAAATTTCTGAAATTATTAAATATGACGTGACATATAGCCAAGTATGGTGTCTCTAATGTTTCCCTAGGGTCATTTTCCTGGTTGCATTCGCACCGCCATTATGAACTCTGAAGTGATGTAAACTGCGCTTGTTGTTGTGACTTATTTCTGATCGTGCTGAAAACAGCTCATCCAGAGCCTGAGCACACAATGCTTTCATTCTCCATCTTCATTAGTTACGATCTGTTTAACAGTCCTGTCTAACACGTTATTAGATAGAACTGTTATACAAAGAAAGACAGTATATGAAAAAGTATTAGCTTTTGTCGTGTGGTTGATGCCAATGTCGCTAGCTGAGCAGAAATACATCATGTTTCGCTTGGTCTGCTCAAGACGCGCTGGATTTTCTCCTTAGCGTAAGGTTGAGAGGTCCATCTATCACTGTTTTCCATGTTTGTAGACTTAGTTCATGGAGTAAATATATAGGCTGTGTAAAAATGGTGGGTGCTGGTGTTTTGTGTTCATTCAGCGTACACTTACATCACTGATAGTTCCTTGTGCTGGGTTAGAACTTTTACACTCTGAAGTAGTCATGATTCGCCTCTCACAACATAACATGCTATCTAAACACACCTCTTAAGCGCACAGAATAATGTAAGTGGATATTTTTTGTTGTAATCGCGCCTTTGAACGATTACGAAATCGTGGCATCCGTAATTACAATCATGATTAGAAATTCGATTAATCGTGCAGCCCTAGAAGGGAGCACTGTACATTCACTCCCCCACCTACATTTCCTGCCGGTACTGAGACTCAAACCCACTACCTTCGGGTTACAAGTCCGACTCTCGAACCATTGGGCCACAACTGTTGATTCAATCAACACAAATGGGGCACTGTATGGCTTTAGAAGACTTGGAATATAATAACATTTTTGGAGCTTGACTGCCCCGAGCCATCATTCAATTTCATTGTAAATTAGAGCAAGAAGAACATATAGGTCAAATCAACACTAATAAATGATGACTGTGCTGTTCTTTAGGAATTTAAAACAACTTGGTGTTCAAGGTTGTTTAAAACATACTGATTTATACCCACAACAATAAGCATAAGCTTATTTTGGATTGTGCATGTGACGCCCAGTATTGTCCCACCAAATATTCAAATGAAACCTACACCGATTCCGTAGCACCAGCACCTTAGATGCAATCAGAAATGGCAACAACACCTACAACAAAGAAGGGGAGGATGAGAGGGGTAGTAACAAACAAGGGGAGTCTAACCAGGCATGAAATTCGTCAGTGTCTTTTGCTGCATGGTGTGATTGCGCTGACATTGTTTGGAAGCTCCTGCTACAAATAGCCCAGTCTGCAGAATGGGGGGAGGGGAGAGTTTCTTCCCTCCTTGCATTTCAAAGGTTGTAACCTGATCCAGCGTCTTCCTGCTGACAGAGCTAAATGCCAGGTTTGAAAATTTGCAACACATATTATGACGAGCCACCTTCTAGCTTCCAAGTCTCACAATCCAACTGGATTTGGTTTAGAACAAGAGTGCAGTGAATATGCTACTTCAACTACACACATTTAACAGAAATTTTGAAGTGGCCACCTGCAAAAAGAGGGGGAGTAGGCTTATATAGTCACGATAACAGATCCACAGCATTTATGGATGACTAATCCGACTTTTTCAGTCTTTTCAAAGCTTTATGCGACACTCTTTCCAAACATTAACGCAAGCCGTTCCAATGTTTTTTTCCCCCCGTTTACCAGGTTTATGTGATATTACAACCCTACAGTTGCACATCATCATGCTTTCTTTAATCTAGAAATGCGCTTAGCATTGAAATTTTAAAGTGTATCCTGACAATGGACACTTTTCACATTTCCAGGGTTCTCAGAAGTGGAAGTCGTCATAGTTGGCTAAACTTCAATACTGGTGAACGAAAACTACGTCAAATATAATTTTTGCATCCCCAATAGCAAAAGAAAAAACCTACAACAGTGTTTCTATGACTTTACAAAAAGAGGAAAAAAAATATTGAGGGATTAATTGTTACCTCCAGCATTGTATTAGAAAAGTGTTAAAAAATATAAAGAATTGCTAGAATTACGATGTTAATAATCCATCACCACATGTGTGAAAAGGGTCCTTTGAAACTGATCATACTGATGAATTGCATACTTGTGTGTATATGGGAATAGAAAACGGCTTACTGTGGATTTTTATTTACAATCTTTATTCTAACCATGTGGTTTACCCTTTATGAGTTTGCACTATTTTTACAGCCATATGTTGCGGCAGACTAGCACACTCCTCTAAGCCTCTTTCAACTGTCTTCCACACTTTACACAAGCCTGTTCCTTTCCTTCCAGGTAGGTGAAAGCTGCAAATGTGCCGTTTCCCTCCCTACCCCCACTCCTCTGCGTCCCCCCCCCCCTTTCAAAAGCATTAAGATGCTCCAGGCACTTGTGTTTTTCCTCTCACTTTTTCTCTAGCCTCATAAAAAAAAAGTTAGAGGGCTATTTTCCAAAGCATTCTTTTTACGGGAGGGATCCAAACACAACAGAGCGAGACAAAGGAAAACAGACAACAAAATAAGCCCATAAACAATGAGATGTAGATGTGTGACTGACTGACTGTGGAAACAGTGGTAGCAGATGAATATGTTAGATGGAGGGGAGGTTATAAAGGTGCAGCGGATAAGACAAGCGATATCTTTCTGGCAAAACACGATTCTCCCAGGGATAAGGATAACCCTTGAGATTGAATATCCCTTTAGCCTCTTACACAAGAAGTTTAGGAAAAGCCTTTTTCAAAGATCTTTCAAAAGAGCAGAGATGACCTCAGTATCTGATTGTGCCAATTTTATGCACCTTTTACATGTTCTTTCTGCAGGCAATGACTAAAGGTACAAAGCTTAAAATGTGTGTATTTTTAAATTAAGGTTTAAAAAAATGCCCCGCTGGCGATACTTGGCAATTGAAGGTAGATATTGGTTGTCATGCACAAGGAGGTCTAAAATATGTTATCATTGACATTAATCTCAAATGCTCAACTGTTGAAGGACTCGCTAGAAGTATGCAATTTGAATTATGCCATCTTTGCTTTTCATAGCTGTAAATAACAGGACAAGCACAGTCTAAAACTCTTCAATAGCAACTATTCTAAGCTGTAGTGTAAAAGGCAGCTGAGAGGAAAAAATATTAAAAAGTCTTTAATATTAAAAAAAAAAAAAAAAAAAAAAAATGTATTAAATGTTTTATTATTATTTTAGTCAAGATATATACTGGTATACACATACTTAGATATATACTGGTTGCTCACCAAATAATGTTATTTTGTTAGCTTTTGAATGACTGGCTATGGAGAAAGATGAATTTTCCCCAGAATATCAAAATATTATAATTACCATATCAACGAGCAAGGGTTAAGAGGATCATGCTAACCGACTATGGCCTGACAAATGCTACAAGCGAATTTAGGCATCACAACATAATAATTCTCATAATAATTGGAAGTATGAGATCAGCTAAAGATTACTTTAAACAGTTATTAGATTACTAATATGTGTAAAAACGAGCTTTAAGCAAGCATTAGATGATGGCAGTGGTAAAATTAAATGGAAACATATGTGGAAATGAGCATGCACATTTAAATATCCAAAATTGATGACAATGATGAATAAATACAAAAACAAATCATATATATTGGCAACTAATCAAGAGTTTTGTTGTACATTTAAAACACACTCATTGAAAAATCTGGCCATTCATGAAAATATACACTTACAACAAAATCTTTGATTCTTAATAGTGAAGTGTGATTTCTGCACCCCTAGCATCACCAAATGGAACCGCACATATAATGACCATTTCCAAAATGGTTTTCTACGTGTACTCCGAAGTCGCATACTCTCGAGTAGGTACCTATTTTGAATAAGTAATTACTTTGTGGCCACCAAGTACATCCTATATATTATGAATAGAGATGCACCGATGTATCGGCCAACAAGCGGTATCGGCCGATAAAAGCTATTATTATCACTATCGGCCGATTGTTTAAAAACTGCGATGATCAGGGCCGATTATATCCTGTCAATCAAAAGGGTGCGGAAAGACGTGTTCAGACTGCAACTCATATGTGCTGTGTGTGAAGAAAATCACTCGTGTTGAATTTTAACGCATTAACAGTTTAAAAATTGTGACATTAAAGCAGGCTCTTTTTGACCCTATGAATCACCCGTAGTTCAAGCCAGGGTTGCCAGGTCTGCGTTTTTTTCCTACATCAAATATTATTTGTAGCGCCTCCCATCCAATAATCGCAAAAAGATTTGTGCTTTATTACTTCTGATAAGAATTAAAGTTTCAGTTTTCAAATAAATTGTCCATTTTATCTTGAAATTCAAACAATAAATGCCGTTTTGACGCTCTTAAATGTGACGTGTCAGATCGCTGTAATGCCTCAGTTCAGGCGGCAGTTCGGAGCGCGAGTCTTTTCTTCCTCTTCAATACAAGTTATATCACGAAAAACATGAATGAACATCAAAGGTATGTTTAAATATATTGTACAACTTACCAGAATGTATCATGTCTCAAGTAATCACTTTATTTGTGTTTCAACCGCGGAAAGAAGTCAATAAAACAGCTTGTGAACAATATGTCACATCATGTCACTTTTACCTCAGGAATGTTTTCAATGTTCACAGTTCCTTAGCTATCAATATATATATATAAAAAAAAAACACTAGAGAGGAGCTTATTTACTGTTAATTATATGTTTGTGCAAATTTGCCATGAAGATAAGTGCTTATGAAAACTACCTTATGTGATACTAAGTTTTATACAATTCAGTTTTTATTTGAGTGTAATTATTATATCTGAAAATAAACAGCAGTTGAATATAATACCTCTGCTGTTAATTGTAACCTCTAATATTGTAGTGTACCAAATGAGAGGGTTCCCTGTATAGTTTGCAACATTATTTGGAAGAGATTTTTTTTTTTTTTTTTAAGAAAAACCAAACTATCGGTATCGGTCTATATCATTCTAAATAAGCGGCTATCGGTATCAGCAGAGAAATTTAGTATCGGTGCATCTCTAATTATGAATGTAATCTGGACATACTACATTCGCCATGTTGTCATTATCATGTGGCCTACCGGAGTCATTTGTGTCGCTTCACTGCCATTCACAAATTCTCTCCTGTGGCCTCATGGGATAAAAAGTCCATTATACGCACACTTCAACATCTAGACAGTCATCCAGGTACTGCCTACTCTTTTATGAGTACTGTGGTTTTGGACATACTTCTTTTGTCACATATTGTTTTTCACCTACTATATAATAGGGAAGTATGCGATTATTTGAATGCAGCCTCTATCATTGATCAAACAAACATATTTTTTCCACCCCAAACTCACTTTCATAGCCATTGTTGCTATGACAGACTGATTGGGGTGTTCAAACACAAGTAGTAATGATTTGTTAGCACCACAGAATGTTTTTTCCGTTTCAATTTATAGCTGTCTCAGCACATTAAACTGGGTAACAAAAAAAATAATATTAACAACAACAACAACAAAAACACACACATTATCTTCATTCTTGTAATATGTTGTAAAACTTGCCACAAGTGGAACAGTACTCTTCCAAAACCGTAGTTCTGTATTATTTCATGAAAGCGACAACAGACACATACAATATTTGGAAGCAGAAAAGATGTTCTTAATTATTTGAGTCCACAGCATTAAATAAGGCTTACAATCTAACAATCAAATCAAAAGGAACCGCACGGTCCTGGGAAGCAAATAAATTCATTTAGCAGTAAAAGAGCCAAGAAATTAGTCAAACAAAAGAATATCAGAACAATGTCCAATTAACAAAGCCACTTACTGTGCATCATGTATTCACATCTCATTTCAATATTGTGAAACTTAATTAGTTGAGCTTTTAGTTAATTGGTTTATGGGGAAAGATGCATTGAGTCATGAGTTGCTTTGCCACTTATACAAAAACGATTAATTAAAACGTTCATGCTCACGCTATTAAATCTACAGTTAAAGGCAGGTGTGACAAGAAAGCAAGAGATCTTGAGAAACCTTGAGTTACCACTACAATTCTGAGCTCAATCACACCAACTTTTTAAAGTCTCAGATGGATGGGTTTTTTTAAAGGAAGCTTTTTTGTACTCTAGTCATGTATTAGTCATTTAAAGCATTACAGGCAGACTGAATGTTGTAAATATTACCCCTTTACAAAACCATCTATTCTCTAATCATAGAGCAATAGAACACACTGTCTGTGTATCATTAACAACTCACACAAACAACATACTTTCACATTGTAATAAGCCTCATTGTGCAACTCCATGAATTCTCAATAAGATTTTTTTTTTGTCCAGTCATGTACCCTTAGGGAGGAGGGGAGGAGGTTGTACTGCAAATCCATTTTTAAGAATGAATACCATCTGCCAGCCACAGAGAGGTCAGAAAAAGGTTGGCAAGCTCTTCTGTGTTATAATATATTGTCAGTCATACTGCTTTCTTCTGCATCCTGTTTACCAATCATGAATGTTCTTCTCTTGCTACCCAACACAGCATCAAAAATGCTAAATTAATAATTACATTTATTAATATTAATATTACCATGAAAGGCACAACAACTAGCAAAACGAATGAACTTAGACTAAATAGGAATATTGACAAATTTTGGTCTCTTGAATTTGTTGGTTTAATGTTCTCACCAGCAAACAAAACACATTGCAGTCAGCACAAACCATAAGAAAAATGGGAACCTGTGTGTATGTGCAACCTGTCCATACTGGCATCAACCACGTAACAGTTGTATGAGACAGATTTGTACGTGGACGAATGACAAGCATTCCCAATACAATCATGTTGGGTTTAGGTTGCAGTTTTCGCATGGCTTAAATCGATTTTGCTATTTCATACTATTTATTACGACTTCTCATGAGACCAGGTTATATGGTCAACTTTTTCTCCCCCCTTTTAAAAGTTAATGAGCCTATTTATTTAGATATCCTAACTTTGCACAATTTTATGACTTGTTGCATTTTTTGCAACCCACCAGTAGTGAACCACTGCATTTAACCATCAAACATTAAAACTAACTGACCCCTTTCTTCACCAAACATGCCCTTTTTAAATTCATGCCCACTCTAATTCTTTTCTGTTCAATTTGTGAGCCATTATGAGAAGTCTTGTGTCAACGAGAGCCTGCAGTGTGTCCTTGCTTCAGATTGAGTCATAATAAGTCAATGTTATGAGGAAAAGGAAATAACTATTTATAGGGCTCTTCAGTGGGCAAGGAGGCTTAATGAAAGCTAATAAAGCTTATTCTTACTTATCCTAGATTATTTGGAATATATTACTTTCCAATTGAGAAGGAGAGAGACAGAATGTGCAAGAGGGAAGGAGAGATTGAGAGATCTTCCATAAGCACATATTTTACAAAAGTAGCTTGTGGATCGTAAAAAAAAAAAAAAAAACACAAGATTGGGCAGTTGAAAAAATGCACAGGTACAGAAATAAACTACATTGATCAGAGCCATCAGTTACATCGGAAGTAAGTAGACAGGGCAGGTTGGGTCACTAAACGTGGGGAGTAGATTAAGCTGTAGTGTTTCTGTATATCCTCTCCTACACAATCTACCTGAGATTAATTTCCTTTTCAGCCTTTCGGTTTCTCTTGATTTCAGGACGCATAATGATAACAGAACTGATGCCAAAAACCAGAACTGACATCTATTCTACTGGTAAAACTACTTAAAGGGTTAGTTCACCCAAAAATGAAAATTTTGTCATTTACTACTCACCCTCATGCCGTTCCACACCTGTAAGACCTTCGTTAATCTTCGGAACACAAATTAAGATATTTTTGATGAAATCCGAGAGGAATATGACTCGTCCATAGGCAGCAACTTAACCACCACTTTCAAGTTCCAGAAAGGTACTAAAGACGTTGTTAAAACAGTTGACGTGACTGCAGTGGTTTAACCTTAATTTTATGAAGCGACAAGAATACTTTTTGTGCGCAAAAACAAAACTAAAATAATGACTTTATTCAACAATATCTTCTCGTGTCATTCTCATACGCTGTTTACGTCCAGTGCTTCCAGGTTCTACTTCAGAACGCCGACTCATTATCGGCCGGCTCCTACGTCAACATCACACGATTGCTGCTCACGTGAACAGACTCGGCCAATACTGAGCTGGTGTTCTGATGCCGAACTTGGAGAATGACACAGAAGAGAAGATATTGTTGAATAAAGTCGTTATTTTTGTTTTGTTTTTGAACAATTGTTTTTGATAAATATGATATATGTCTATGATCACAATGCAAGGCAAGGACACTGCATTTTTTTTTCAGCGGCTCTCAGTATGGGATTTGACTGTTCGACTCATAGATTAAGTAGGCTACTCCAAATGGATCGCATTTACAGACTTTTTCCTCTAGGGGGTTGTTAGACTAGTCGACAATTTGATTACAAAATTTCTGTTTAAACGTGAAATTAGCTGTGTCATACATCCCTAGTCTGGAGGTAACAAAAGTACAGCATACATATACTGTTACATCATGGATGAGTGAATCCATTTGTACTTTAATCAGAAACTCACTGAAGCTCAAACAGCTCTGTCAGATAGACCACTTCAAAATCAGTGTCCAGCACTGAGGGAGGAGTCTACAACTTTATCGATGTAGACACTTCAGTGACTCTGAACACAAGGTCAATTTCAGCGCCAGCCAACTAGAGGGACTAAAATGTCTGCATGGTTAGCATGATGTTTGACTTGATGGAAATTAACTAGTTTGAGGCTGACTTTTTTTCTCCACATGAGAAATTTAGCCGATTATATTTTATATATATATAGGGTTGTGGTGTTTGAGCAAAGTTAGTATTTCAGCTTTGTCAGTGAAAACTGCTAAATGAAGCCGTATGGATAACCAAATGCATTCTAACTTGTTAAATCCTCCATTTCAGTGCTTAAATTGTATAGTTAAATCTAATCCTGCAATGAAGAGCAAATAAAATGCTTAAGCAACACAACAGTACAGCTGGCAATCTCTCTCCATTACTCTGCCAGCTTAGAGACTCAGCATTAAGTTGCTATATAGAGATGTTAACACCTCTCCTACTCTGCTATTCTGAACAGACAGGATGTAACAGTAGGACATATTTTGCATATCTTAAGTCCCCAAATGAATCTTTAAAAAAGTGCCAGCAGTCTATCAGCAGTCCATGTTTTATTAAACAGCTGTACAGTTTAAACTGGGACATCTTCATTCTATTCGGTTATTCAGACTTGTACATTATCTTCCTACATGTTAGCATATAATGTTTTGGCTAATCCACTCATATCTATTTAGCGACTGTAAAATTACAAGGCTCTAGGATGCGTAAAATTACAAACGTTTTTCAATACTTCACATTTTAAAAGGATAGTTCATGTAAAAAAGGAAATTCTGTCAAATTCTGACCCTATTGACTTTCACTGTATGGACAAAATAACAGACATTTTTAAATATCTTGTTTTGTGTTCCACAGAAGGACTAAAGTTTGAAACAACATAAGGGTGAGTAAACAATTTTCTTTTTTGGGTGAACTATCGCTTTAACTAACCGTCAGTCATCCTTGCACCCATGCTGAGTGGTAGGAACTTTTTAGGGGGGAAATGCATATTTTATGCACTCACACTGGGTACCGATTCCAGCTCTACACATTGATTAACATTTGCAGAAACGCAGATCAATACCCACTAGACTGGGGCCAGTAGTACTGCATCATAGAAAAATGAGTCTGGAGCCCAACTAGTTTGTGGTATATGTGGCGTGGGAAAGAACTTTGGCCCCTCATCATAAGACAGCCAGTCTCCATTGGGTCCAAAGGTGGTCAACATCACATGGCCTGCCAACCTGTGTTTGTTTACACCATGCTTTTCGTCCTAATTCCAAGCCATGGCAACACAGAAGCAACGGCACGGGGGAGTGCCGTCGTAGCGCAGGAATGTGGATTTTATAACAAGAGCTAGGTTTGCAAAAAACACTATTGGAATGGGTTTGGAGGGCTGTGAAAACACTGTGGTGCTGCAGCGCTTTGGATACTGACACGCAGTTGTCACAAGGGCATTCCAGGCTGGAAAGGCAAGGGAAGGGGAAAAACAAAGTCAGCAGCATCAGCAGTACCCCCTCCCTCTCTCTTTTTTGCCCTCATTCCCCACTCTAGATACAGACAGCTGTTAGAGTCCTTCTTTTAAAGACACAGCATCTTCAGGCAAAAGGGTGCAGAAACTCCAGGCCATACGGGACGGCAATGCCCTTGGGGCAGACTCAACAAGGGAGGAAAAATAGTTCCTTTTGAGGCCAGTTGGAGCTGGAAGATTGAGGGAATGTCAGCCAGGAATTCTGGAGCCGGAGAAGGGGGGCTTCTGCGTTGAAATGAATAAAGCCCATTCTTCATACACGGAGCAATGCCGACTTAAAAAGAAGGGTGGTTGATTAGGGCTTGTTTTGCTTTTGTGACCTTAGTGCTTACAAGGTCTCGATCCCCCTGCCGAGTCCAGCAGTGGCCCGGAGGAGTTCATTTCAACCACGTTTGGTTGTTTCTCTTTCCTGCACAGATGCAAAAGCATGCATTTTTGTCTTATGGGTGAGCAAGAAAAATTGCTGTTGAGCATTACAAGATTCTTCACAATATGTTGAAAGAGTAGGTTAGCTGTGTAACTTAAGACTTATTCCAAACCTGCAGTTTGTCGCTGGAATTTGTTCTTTTTTTCTTTTTTTTTAGAATTTAAAAAGAAATTGAGTAAAATTACAAACATACCAAGGCTCCAGACTGCGACCAAATGGTTGCATTTTGTTACCTTTTTTTCTTGCCAGTGCAAGTACATTTTATTAGTTGCCCAACTGATAAGAGCTGCCATTTCTGTTGCATATAAAAAACATCAAACGGATGTGTTGCGGATGTGTTGAGCTGTGTTGCGCGGACCGTTTATCAGCTTGGACCAATATTAGAAAGCGCAGCACGAGCTCAGAACAGGTTTTCTTATGGGCCGATCTCGATCACGTGACACAGATACTTAGGGTGCAATGGATTGTAGTTGATCCGTGATCCGTACGAACCAGGCCCCACGATTCGGAACGCATGCGATTCACGGATTAATTGCATTTAACCATTATATAGTGAAAGTTTATTATTTGTACACATACACAAACAAAATGACAGTTATTACACAGTGCTGGGAGATCCAGTGAGAATGCGTTTGAATTCGCAGCAGAATTAATAACATTGCTGTGTGATCTAGTGAGGAGCATTCAAATTCGGCTGAGAATTCTCTGTTATAAACCATATATATCAGATCAAACAGCGCTGATGTGGAAACCAGGAGAAACATTGTGCCATGAACAAACAAGTTACATATAGAAGGCTTTTCAGTCCATAGTTCACCAACATTCACCATGGATTTAATGGGTTAGTTCACCCAAAAATGAAAATAATGTCATTTATTACTCACCCTCATGCGGTTCCACACCCGTAAGACCTTCTTTCATCTTCGGAATACAAATTAAGATATTTTTGTTGAAATCCAATGGCTCAGTGAGGCCTCCATAGCCAGCAATGACATTTCCTCTCTCAAGATCCATTAATGTACTAAAAACATATTTAAATCAGTTCATGTGAGTACAGTGGTTCAATATTAATATTATAAAGCGACGAGAATATTTTGGTGTGCCAAAAAAACAAAATAACGACATATATAGTGATGGCCGATTTCAAAACACTGCTTCATGAAGCTTCGGAGCGTTATGAATCTTTTATGTCAAATCAGCGGTTCGGGGCGCCAAAGTCACGTGATTTCAGCAGTTTGGCGGTTTGACACGTGATCCGAATCATGATTCGACACAAAAGATTCATAACGCTCCGAAGTTTCATGAAGCAGTGTTTTGAAATCGGCCATCACTACACAAGTCATTATTTTGTTTTTTTGGCGCACCAAAAATATTCTCGTCGCTTTATAATATTAATATTGAACCACTGTACTCACATGAACTGATTTAAATATGTTTTTAGTACATTAATGGATCTTGAGAGAGGAAATGTCATGTCATACTTTTTCCAGCACTTCAAAGCTCTAAATATTATCCAATTTAAATGCTATTTTTAATGTGATGACCAAAAAAATAATAATAAAAAAAAAAATATTTAAAATGTTCCCTATAAAAAAGTAAGTTTTTACATTTTACCTGCATCTCAACTCAAGCTCAGTGCTTTACTGTCAAATGTGCATTTCCAAGAGATAAATGTAATATTATTAGTTACTGCATTTATTAATGCAAAATAATAGTACTTTTATGATTAAATTACCTTTATAATTAAAAATGCCCCCAGCGCTACCAAATCAGGTGCTGGTGCCACCATCTGTAGAACTTACTGGCACCCGTGTTACTGCTCTCAAATGTTAGTATGGAGCCCTGCATACTAAAAAATATATAAATTTACATGAAATACAAAATTACATAAGGTTTGTACTTAAAACAAACTATTGGCCAATGTGTTTAAAATAAGTATAATCATTTTCAACATACTTTTAATGAAAACTCATTTAAGGATCTAAACATATTTGTACTGATTATGAACATGCAGTGTAATATCTCATTGACACAGGTGACATTTACAGTCTGTAATATCTATTTACCTAGTTTCTAGTAGGCTACATAAGATATGTCTAAGATGGCTAACATGCAAATGTAAAATATATGCAGATAAGGTCACGCATAATAAAAAGTGTTGAACGTATGGATGTTGTGAGGAGGATATGGGGAGAAATAGAGCTCATGCATGTACACACAATCTATTCTGCCATATATACCATTTTATAAATCTGAAAACATTAAAAAAAACTGCCGTTTGTAATCGGCATGTAATTTTATACACAAAGCTCCTAAATTTTATGTGGAAGCCATAAAAGCCTAATTATACAGAGCAATATAGAATTTGAAAGTCAAATGGTTATCGTTGGTGGATAGCATCCATTTCTCTCGAATGAAGTTTATCATACCTAATGCTGACAATTTCACAGAGAGATCGCTTTCGTGAGCTCCGGCTTAAAGCTAAATTGTCTGAAAGTACTGTCTTTCACCTACTATTTGATGAGGGCGATAAATGACTCATCTGGTAAGTTTTGTTGCAGTAAACATTTGTCATGATGTTCTGCTGCAGTTGCCTGGCAACCTTTGCGAGATGAGAAAGATAAGTATGGCAGGGCAGCCCACACTGCTCTAATCAAGTTGCTGAGATGAAGCTAATTATTGCTCTGGTGAAATTTAAGGACAAAGACAAAGCCCTAATCTTCTCTCTAGCAAGCCAACGGAAATCCCATTTCTGGGTGATATTTCAGGGTATGGTGATATATTGTGAGAAAAACAGTTGGCTATTTAAGTTTTAAAAATGTGGAATGTGTTCATTTGCAGCAGTGCTTGAGGGCTAGCACAAAAGAACGCTATTTCAATATAAGCCTGAACAATTTCACAAATTTTCACAAAAAAAATTGAACCGATTTGTAGACTTTGGCAATACCATATAGATAGTAATTTTGTATCATCCAACACAGTGCATCCACAAAAATACTGAAAGAAAAGCAAATGATTCCTGTGTAATGGCTTTTTAGAATCCATATATTTCACATACAGATGTTGAAAAATGTGAACATGATTTCACCAAGTAGAACATGTTCCTGGATCAACATTCTTCTTGATCCTAGGAAAACACTGTAATCAACCAATCAAATGTGAGAGATAGGTTTACAGTTAATGTCAACTTTAAGCTTAAAACAAGGGTTAGGTGCTTCTACACCATTCTTAATATTCACCTATCATTTCCCAGTGATTTTAGGGATAAGTTATGGGTAGGGTTAATTTTAGGGGTTGGATACAGTTTGGAGTTGGACAATGTATTTGAAGAGGAATGTTGTTCCAGGATCAACAAAAGATGTTGATCAAGGAACATGTCTTACTTGGCAAAATCACGGCGACCTGCTAAGTAAGACATATTCCTGGATCAACATCTTTTGTTGACCCTGGAACAACATTCCTGTCTGAAAATTTGGTCCTAACCATATCCCTACCCCTAAACCTAATCCTGCCCATAACTAATCCCTTAAATCAGAGGGAAATGATAGGCGAATAACAGCAATGTAGAAGCACCAAACCCTGCTTGTAAGCCTAAACTTGACATACACTGCAAACTTGTCCCTCAAATCTGATTGGTTGATTGGAATGTTGTTCCAGGAACAACAAAGATGTCGATCCAGGAACGTGTTGTACTTGGTAAAATCACATGAACCACATGGACAAAAAAATCTGAAATCAGCAACATTGGGGACCAACAAAAAGTCCTGTTGAGGAAAAACAGTCTATTAAAAAAAACATACTAAATACTGATTTAATGAAAATGTAAAAATGTAAAAAAAGAATTCTGAGATGTTAGGGAACAGGAAAAAAAAATCAAATCAAGTATAATATCAATAGAAGTCAAAAGGAAAGTGTGTGTGTGTGTTGTGGGTGAATGCGTACAAGACAAAGAGTCATGCAAAATGAGTGCGTTTCTATCCTATGTTAGCATTATTCAGGTAAGATCTGTCAATCTTACTTTAGTCATGTTTGCTGGGAAGATGGCCACTAACCATCATCCAGGAAGGAAATATGGAAATAACAAAAAAAATTAAGCTTTTCTTCAAACAGCTCAGTTCAAGCTCAGACTGCTTAATTTAATAGCTTCAGGCTGCCAATTACATTCAGGGGAGCAAGCAGTACACTGTCAATTTCATCCTGTTGGGTTGAGTATTAATTTCCAATGACTCTTGTTGCTTGGAGACCAGCATAAAGTTGGATTGCTTCAATGTTTATTTATCAGAGTGCTTTCAGCCAGTGGAGGGGAATAATGCTAGACATACTTAAGATGGGAATAATGTCCTCAGTTCAGTGCAGTGAACTCACAGTCTGTACTGTGGCATTTCCATATTACTGCAAGGACGACTTGAATGCAAAAAAAATAAATAAAAAAAAAGAAGCCAAAAAAGTACAAATCAACACAACTGTCTCTATTTTGATCTATGATCTTCTCTAAAATAAATACAAATGTAATGTAATTTGTAATGGAATGAACTAACATGAATATGGTCCATTTAATGAGAAAGTCAAAATTGAAATTGTTGATATTAACAGCAAATACTGTCATGTCAACAGTAATGACCAGACCTGCATCCACATAACATTTAGTTGAAGGAGTGTTCCAGGTTCAGTATATAATGTTTGTAATGTTCCTCATTTGTAAGTTGCTTTGAATAAAAATGTCGCTTACACTTTATTTTAAGGTGACGCTGAAATGTACTTACTCAAATAAGTACTGAGAAATATTAATTAACTCTTTGTACTTACTATAGAGTTATGGTTAGGATTTGGTTTAGGGTTAGTTACTTAATTATGCATAATTTACTGTTATTACAATAGTAAGTACATATAGTCATGTGTAACCACCTTAAAATAAAATGTTACCAAAGTGTCTTCTATATAAATGTAAGGTAATTTTAAGTTTTAGCAACAATTGCGACATAAAGTTGATTACCACAGAAGATTATTTTGACTCGTCCCTTATTAGTTTTCTAAAAACAGTCAAACAGGGAAAAAATAGGATTTAGACAACCTTTTAGCTCAAATAACACATTGTTTTTAATGGAAAAGTGCTTTAACAAAAACATGAACTTAATTTTTCAGCTTTTGAACCCTCTGGAACTGTTTTTTTTTTTTTTTTTTTACTTAAGTTCAACAAGTTAACTTAAAAAAAACTAAAAAAACTAAATGGCAAATGGTTATTATGAAATTATTTTCTGTGTGTGCTAATCAATATGCCACAGATGCTGTTCTTTAAGCTTTACTTGTATTGAACCCAGAACATTCCTTTAACGTAAAGTAGGCTAATCAATAAATGTTGGGGATGCAGGCATGATAAAATGCTGATATACAAGAGCACACAATAAATGTTGATTCAGAACCCTTTTTACTAACACATTACACCTAGTTTCTAACCCTGCAATCTAATTTGTTAGGCTCAGTGGAATTCTGTTGTTGACCCTGCATTTCTGTTACGGCAGTGTGAAATGAAGCAGAAGAGTGCATGCGCCAGGACGGCGGAATTCCACAATCATTTTGCCACGCTGAGCAGAAGCTCACCAGACAGGATGGCAACTACATAGCAGAGAGCAAGAAAATGTCATAATACTGAGCAAGTTTTCAAGAGTCAATGGCCAATACTGCGTCAGCGTGGCATTTGCTTCGCCAGCTTCTTCGCAACAAAAGTTTGTTGTTAACACGCCATTATCACTCCTGTCAATTAATGACAGAGCCAGAGAACACTGCATGTACTGGATTGAAACATTTAGCAAACTTCTAAAATCTTTAAGATAACCATTTAAAAAGATAGTTCACCCAAAAATGAAAATTTGATGTTTATCTGCTTACCCCCAGGGCATCCAAGATATAGGTGACTGTTTCTTCAGTAGAACACAAATGATGATTTTTAACTCCAACCGTTGCAGTCTGTCAGTCGTATAATGCATGTCAATGGGAACTCCATCTATAAGAGTCAAAAAAAACATGCACAGACAAATCCAAATTAAACCCTGCGGCTCGTGACGACACATTGATGTCCTAAGACACGAAACGATCGGTTTGTGTGAGAAACCGAACAGTATTTATATCATTTTTTACCTCTAATACACCACTATGTCCAACTCCCTTGAGCGCACGCACAGCATCCGGTGCGTGAGGTGTGTACGCGCTCATTGTGTTACTTCAGTGTACTTCAGTTCTATTCTCATCACAAACAAGATATTTCAAGCACTGTGCTCTATTTTCAGGGATGCAGTGGAATTAAAATTCTGGTTGATATAAATAAACAGTGTTATTTTAGTAATTTTATATACTACTATAGTATTAATTCATATTTTGAGTAAGGTTTTATTTATTTTTTTATTTTAGTTTAAGTTTTAGTAATTTTGTTATGTGCTTTTGTCATTTTTATTAGCTATAGAGTTATATATACACATACACCCATTTAGCTTTAATTTATTTTTATTTCAGTTTTAGTAATTTTAGTATTTCAACTTAAAGTTATTTCAGTTAGTTTCCAAGGCAACATTTCTAATTTTTTGTTTAAGTTTAAGTGTAAAGTTTTTCATCTAATATTTAGATTTTATTTCAGCTTTATTTCAATTAACGAAAATTACTTTTAACAGATTTAGTTAACAATATCAACACTAAGGCTGCACGATTTATCACGATTAAACCACACGCGATTTGGCAAATGCTTCTCCATCTGAAAGCCAGAGGATGCTCTTGCGCAGAAACTCCAAATATGCCCTGCCGCAGAAGAATAAAAATAAAAATAAATAAATAATCGCAGTCTTTGCGATTTCATAATCGCACCAAGAATCGCGTTTAAGTTCAATGTTATTTTTCAGAGCAGAAAGGTTTGTTTGAGCTGTACCAGGAGTGAACTTGCGTTAACACAAAGGCCAATAAGAGGTGTTTACGAATCCACTCAACAGCACTCACAGTGAACAGTGAAAGCATCACATTTTTAAAATTTCAGTACCGACTCATGGTCAGTACTTTTGACAACACTACGTCAGAGTCACTTTGTTTTACAGCCACTTTGATTATAACAAAAGGAAGTGCAATGGTTACAGATATACAACATGAGGCTGCTCGTGTTTCAGTATTCAAGTCTCAAAAATATCTGACATTTTATTGAGAAGGCAGAAGACAGTTTTACAGCTTTGCCTGTGGAAATTGCAGTGAGGGGAATGTAACAAGTGACTCAAATAAGCAGTTTATGTAAATAAAGCCAGATTAGATCTATATTCAAAATCAGACACGGGTATCTAAACTGCTAAAGCAGGCCTGCTCTGACCTCACAGACAAGCTGGAAACAACAACAACACTTGCAACTCCATAAATCAATGGAAACCTTGATGAACTGTAGAGGCGTAATTGTTGCAAAAGTTGCCTCATGCCTCAGCACTTTCTAATTGACTGAACTTATCCCCACATCTGCCATGCGTACACACACCACTTAAAAGGCTAAATGAATTGATTTATGGCGACTTTGTCGAAAATTGGCTCCAAAGTCTGTAAACATCCTGTCTTTGCAAAATGAACAAATGAAGGGTTGAGAACCCGGTCTGCCTTCCCACTTTGGGATAGCTGGAATATGGCGATCACATACACACATTCCTTCTTCAGTCCATCGGAATCATCTTCCAGACCGCCTTGGAGTAGCTTGTTCAGTGGAAAAGACTCCCAAAAAAAACACCTTCTGAATGTGCAACATGCACCATGAAAACTAGACTGACATAAAAGGAAATTGCACAAACAGAGGAATTAACTAGCACTTTAGACAAATTCTCCATGACTCCCATTTATACAAAACAAAATATATGGGAATGACTTTGAAACAAAGGCATGACCACTGACCAAATGAAATGTGTCATTGTCAAGTGTATTTTGTTCTAGAAAAACTGTGCTGGTAAATTGCTTCGCACATCAGTATAAATCAATACACTTGGATGACACTGTAGATGAATCATTTGAGAATATTGACAGATATGTCAAGCAATGGCAAAGCAATGCATGTCGTCCCCTCTCTAATGTGATGCCAGAATCTCATAGGGGATCTCAAATGAACAGTTCTATCTTTAATACACACAAACATTACTCATAGTTCAATAGTTCATTAACAACAACCAATGGTCACATTTGTGCTGGAAAATTACATATGCTTACTTACATATGATATGCATAATTAACCTTTAACATTTTAAATACACCGTCTTGAAGTGGCCCTAAGCCCACAACAGCAGATCAAGTAAGGGAAAACCTCTTTACTCAAAAATACAATCAAATGACTTTACAGATCAATGGAAATTAACTAGTCAGGTCCACAAATAAAACATATTATGGTTTGCTTTTTAACTTAAAATGGAGTATTTTAAAAAGGTTTCCTATTAACTATACTTCGATGTTGGCTAATTGAGGTAAATTATCAAAAAGTAAAGAGAAAAAAACTTAAAAGCAGACCACTTAGCCAACATGTTTTGTCATGTTTGAGAAACAGTTCATGATGAAGGTATGCGTTAGAATCTTCTGAAGCACACAGACATCACAGTTCATTATGTAGCCTAGTGGTTTTTTTCCCTATATAAGCAAAAATTTGACTCATAATTGGCACTTATACAGTTGACTGGCTTTGAGATACATGCACTACATCCAATATATAGCTAATAGGCAAGCAAAAGAAAGAAAGAAAGAAAGAAAGAAAGAAAGAAATACACTGTCTGAGCTAAAATGTGAGAGTGGAGAGTGAAGAAATAGGTCAGTCTATTCCACAGACAGACAGACTTCATACCATAAAAGAAATCTCAGACATTACGTGTAGAAAGGCACGTTGATGCATGCTTAATGCACTAGAGCTGACTGACCCAAAAAATGTTCACCTTCATTTGACCTGCTTATTTGCTAAACTACGTTACAATCTGAAATATTGATATTTTCTTTTGTAGAATATTTACAGAATAACATAAAAACTGAGGCTTGCTGCTATAACTATCTATCCATCTATCATATACATCAATGCTATTACGCGCACTTATTTCACATCTGACCACCACTATTCTACAGAAAAATTCTAAAATACAAGGAAAGGCTTACAACAATGCATTACAAGCCTTTTTGACTTTTAATTTTAAGGGCTTTAAAGGTCCAGTATGTAATATTTAGGAGGATCTATTGACAGAAATGCAATATAATATACATTACATACAAAACTATGTTTTCAGTGATGTATAAAGACCTTACATAATGAACTGTTATGTTTTTATTACCTTATACTATGTCACTATATTGTTCTCCTTCTTCTTTGTTGATGTTTTTAGAGGCATCTTGCATCGTCACTACATTCAATACGCATGAAGAAGAAGAAGAAATAGTAGTAGTAGTCGTCGTCTGGTTTATTAGAAGCAGAGACCGTTCTTTGTTAGAAGTAAGAAGAAACCTCTTTGCTTGACTGGCTACTCTCTGCGGTCTCAGACGATATCTTTGTCCTGTGTCGGCCACCGTAGCTTCTCTATGTGCTTTGAAAGGGAGGGGTGAGCACTGGCAGAGATCGTATATTATAGGGAGATGAGAGGGTCTGTATCTCTTACCATTGGAGAAAGTGTAAGGGTTAACTTAATCACGTGCGGCACCTCTCAGCCTATCGTGTAATGGCAGTGACATCAGCCGCAACATTCCCTAGTCTGCCTTCTCTTAAAAAATACATTTTTATCAAGCTAAAATCTACATATAGTTCCCAACGAAAGTATTGTTTAGTGCAAAACATGCTGAAGATTAGCAAACAGGCTGTCGATTAATTAAATGATTAGCTATTTCCCCCCAAAAGCTGTTTAATCAGCATAGCGAAGCCTCTCATCCATCGACATCCATTCAAAAAACGGCCTCTGGTCTCCTTCCCTGTGTACCGCCAGAGGCGGAGCGTTAGCATTAGCCGTTACTCTTTTTTTGGCTAAAGATTGCAGGCTTGCCTTCCAATGGCTTTGGCACTGGACTGTTTGCAATTCGCAACCTCACCGCTAGATGCCGCTAAAATTTACACACTGCACCTTTAAGGGCTTCAGAAAAATCTGAAAAATTTCATTTTTTAATAGCCTATAATAAACAGAGGAGGGGATTTAAGGAATCTACATTTATGTACACAATATTTTGCCAATATTAATATTACAGTGTTAATAATCAAATAAAACAAACACAGTCTTTGGTTATTATAAGTGGTGTTTTATCATAGCGGCCATGACCATGTGTGTGAGTGACGTCGTGAAACTGCGACTAAAATAAAATACATATTGAAATGATGTACATATGATAATAATTATGGTGTTGATGAAGTCCCATGGTATACAGTTATGGTACCACACAGTAAAAACATGGTATCTGATATAGCATACCCTGAACATAGCTATTAGCCTACTATTCTTATAGGCCATATTTACCTGGAACGCCAATGTAGGCCTACTTCAAAGAATATCATATATGTAATGTAAGGGTACTTTTTTGTGTTACCGTTACTGTTTTGATGCACTCGTTTTGGGAAGGGTGTTTACCTTCAGAGTCGATCACAGGGTGCACTGGCAGGTGTTTAAGATCTCCATCATGGAAAGCAACGATGTTTCAATGGATTGTATGTAAATATCCAACTTTTGCAGCGCTCTTTCTGTCCCCCGTGTTCTCCTTTAGTAACCCTTTACAGTTTACACCGTGAGAGGATGCATCAAACGATTCATTGCGGCACGTGTGGGAGTTGTCCGAATGATTCAAACTAAAAATCACGAAGCGATTCAGACCGTTCGACCGATTCATTGAAAAGAACCGAGTCAAAAAAGTGATTCATTTACAAACCGACGTCGATTCGCTAGTTCAGTTTCCGACATAAAAGATTTTTCTTATATTCTCTTTTGTATACCATCCGCTTTTTTAGGTCTGAGCTAAAGCACCAGCTTTACATTTAGAATATTTATTTTATTTAGGCTATATTTATACAGTTGCTCGCATTCTTTTTCTTTTAACTTCAGTCGCCATTTTCAGTTAAGATTGCGCTAACTGCCCAAAAGTGAAAAGTGAGACATTCAAATCCCACCCACACTCTGAAAGAGACAACAACTAGGCACACTATCTAGGGGTCGTATAATGTAAATTTCAATTGATCGTTTATTCATCTTTATCATCTATATAAAATAAATGTGCATGAATGGTACAGAATCACGCATGAGTAGAGTAAATATGGCACCCCATTCCTCTAGTAGAGCTGGCCCGGTGCCAAATCTATAAAATCTAACCAACTTTTTCCCCTTGGGTAAACAGAAGAGGGGTTTACTGTACTTTTACTATAATGTAAACAATGCTACACAGAGACAGTAGTCCAGAGAGTTCTCTGGTACTTCAGTTCACTGTGATATTGAAAAGAGGTAAACAGCTTTTATTTTCTCCTTATCTAAAATGGACGTTTATCCATGGTGTAATGAAAGTTGACACTCTTTTTGCATATGTTATATTAACACAAACAGACTGTATTCATTTATAGTCCAAACCAAATGGATGAAGTAAACTTCTATTTGACAAATTTAAATGTTGAATGCATTTAAATGGGTTGTAGCCTATGTATGCACTGAAATTAATTAAATGACAAAATGTTCAAGAATGCTGCTTTAATTTAGTAAATTGAGCGAGCAAGCAGCTCAGAATTCTTTTTTTGGGTTTAATACAGATTGAAGGTTGAGTTTAATCAAGACATACGTTACATACATTTTTATATTTATTTAAATGTTTATGTTCACATATATAAAGATATCAGAAAATAAATTTGTAAAGAGTAAATTTATTATAAATGGTCAAAAATGAAATGAAAGTCAGGTTAAAGATTTTAGGTTGGGTGCTAAAGCTACTCAACAAACTTTACATAAGATTACCTAATCAACCAATGTTAAATGCTTGTACTGGACGTGCATGATTGTTCACACGCACAAAGAAGTGAAAGCAACAGAGACGGAAAGTGATTCAGAGTGATCCTGAGATAAGGAGCACATGGCTGTTACATGTGCTGCTGTTATGTTTTCAGTTGTTATTTAACTTGTCATTATCATTCACACACTAGCATGACTGTTATTGACAGTTCCGGAATTTAAAAGGGTAAATTGGTATCACGCACCACTGCACTGCACCAGGTGCAAACATTTCAACACCCAAGGGTAAAGGTGATCTTGGGCGAGAAAGTATTCGAGGTTACCAACTCATTTATTTGTGCTGTAAAACTCTCCTTAGCTTATATGGTCTCACATGATGCTCTTCACTGAAGACATGTTCTTGGACATAATTTGTTGATCCTGGAACAACATTCCTGTCTGAAAATGTAGTCTTAAAGGGTTAGTTCACCCAAAAATGAAAATAATGTCATTTATTACTCACCCTCATGTCGTTCTACACTCGTAAAACCTTTGTTCATCTTCGGAACACAAATTAAGATATTTTTGATAAAATCCAATGGCTCAGTGAGGCCTCCATTGCCAGCAAGACACTTTCAGTGCCCAGAAAGGTACTAAAAACATATTTAAATCAGTTCATGTGAGTACAGTGGTTCTACCTTAATATTATAAAGTGACGAGAATACTTTTTGTGTGCCAAAACCCCCCCCCAAAATAATGACTTTTTAACAATATCTAGTGATGGCCGATTTCAAAACACTGCTTCGAAGTTTTATGAATCTTTTGTTTCGAATCAGTGGTTTGGATCGTATGTCAAACTGCCAGACTGCTGAAATCACGTGACTTTGGTGCTCCGAACCACTGATTCGAAACAAAAGATTCGTAAAGCTTCGAAACAGTGTTGAAAAGTTGTTGAAAAAAATTATTTTGGTTTTTTTTTTGGCGCACAAAAAGTATTCTTTTTGCTTTATAATATTAAGGTAGAACCACTGTACTCAGATGAACTGGTGTAGAACAACATGAGGGTGAGTAATAAATGACATAATTTTCATTTTTGGGTGAACTAACCCTTTAACCCCTACCCCTAAACCTACCCATAACTTATCTCTAAAATCAGAGGGAAATGATAAGCGAATAACCCTGATGTAGAAGCACCTAACCCTGGTTGTAAGCCTAAACTTGACATAAACTGTAAACTTGCAACTCAAATCTGATTGGTTGATTGAATGAACAATGATGTTGATCCAGGAACATGCTGAACTTGGTGAAATCATGTTCACCCTCCACTGAAGGATGGAAAATACATTAGACATTTTTATTAACATGAAATAAATATCCTCAAGATCCTCAAATGAAACCTGGAGTGTATAACAATTTACCTGTAATTTATTGTCCATAATAAACCCTGTTCTCTAAAATAAAATTATATGGCCCCTGACGTTTTATTGGTAGGTTACAATGCAGTGAGATTAAAAAATAACATTTTTACACCACATCTACTAAATATCGTGTTCTTTTTTTTTTTTTTTTTCAAAGACTAAGGCAATAAATTAGATCCAATAAACCAAACAATCCATTTGAAGCACTAACAAAGCATGTTGCATTTGCTTTCAAAACAAAAGTTCCCAAATCAACGAGTGTCTTCTTGCGACACAAATGTGCAATAGGTTTCGAACACAAGGCTTAGAGGGTGTAAAGCTCATTAGTTAGTTTCCCCAGTGAGTCTGATTCAGGCATGACTTTGGGATTAAATGGCTTCTGGAATGCTATTGTCTAAGCAGCCTCTAAAACTGAAGGAACACTTGGATGCGTCTTTCTATGCATACAAACTCTAAAGATGTGGATAACTTGCTCTTGTTTGACAGAATAAGGAGAGTGTCTCAAAATTAATGAAGTACAGGCCATTAATCTGATTCTCGATTATGCTTGTCTATATATAGATATTTCATTAAACATGGACATCATCCTTCTGGCTTTCTCTCTTCAAACAGCGTATCATTTTAGATCCTATATTACAATTAAGGGGGGAAAACCTAATTGCCATTTTTAGCAGGAACAGTTCACCCAAAAGCAACTTTCACAGTTGCTTTGAATGAATATAGGGTTATCTGCCTTTCTCAATAGCACAATGCTCACGTTCACACATGCTGGATGCTTTGCTCAGACAAAACTTTTCAAACACACATGCATGCAAAGATGGTCACAATAGGATTAATTAATGACTGTGTTAATGGGCCCATTAAACAAATGATCATGTCAACCAATAGTGCTGCTTTCTTGTAAACACATATACATTATAATTGAACTGGAATGGCTTGTATTTAGAGTTGAGATGTTTAAAATGCATGAAGCTCTGATCAAGAGTGCAATTAATTTTGACATTATTACCAGGCTGTTGAATTTAAAGCAGGTGTTCTTTTCATGTTTATCTTCCAGAACATGTTTTTACTCTCTTATCCTCTCTATCTATTAGGGCAGCATCTATTTATCAAGACTCACAATGAGATCATTCTTAATTTCCTCAAATAATAACTCAGTGTTAAGAAAATATGCCTTCCTTGCCGGATAAGTAAACAGCTCAAAAAGTGTAATTGTTGATCACTTATTGGTTTTAAGACCGTTATATGCCATGTTAGATGATTGCACATGATAACATTCTACATGTCTAAGTTGGTTTGTTTACATGATTTCTTGAGATCAAACCCACTGTCAACCGTCTCTCAGCAGGCGTGTTGGTTTGGACGTGCAGAACGTGAAGATTAGTTGGCAGCAGCGCAGACAGACTCGTCTTATCAGCACTCCTGGGATTTAATTGCTGCTCATTTTTTCCTTTGTCCTGTTTTATATGCTTAAGTTTGACTGTGGACAAAACTGACACTTTAGTGTTCAAGTTAGAGTGTGATCACACAACAAACTTAACAAATACTAAAATTATTGCAAATCAAATTAGCCTAACTCGTGTGAATTTATACTTTCTTAGTTTTGTCTTGTAAATCCTTTTTATTTTAGAGACTTTCAACATCTGTCACCTCAGGAGGAGAATGTTCATTTGACAGTCATTTCAAAACCACTTTCAGTATTTAACTTTGTAATTGGTTAAAATCATTTTGTCACAACTCAATATAACTCATATTATCGTTAAGTGTTGGCGTAAATTACATGAACATGAAAAATGTGTGTGACACGGGCACTGCAGTGTAAAGTGTCAGCAACCCTGTTTATCTCAATCAATTGATCTTGTTAACGGAGGTTCGAGCACGCACACTGCCTTTAAAAACCTGTGAAACGTGATTCCATGTTTTGCTCACTCTTGCCGTGAACAGAAATAGCCGCAATGAGGTAATGTGTGCAGCGGTGTTGCTCCATGCGCACGGAAGGGGATTGGTCGCGCGCTTCAGGTCCACGTTTTGCACGAGCCCAGATCCAGACTTTTGCGGCAAGCCGTTTTAACATTTATTCCAGTACAAAAGCGCACTGTAAAAAACTGTAGAAACAATTTCTACTCAGAAATTACTAATAAAATTTACAAATAATTAAAATGAAACTGCAAGTAGCACACTGAATTAAACGTGAAGTATAAAGACTGAAATAGCATTTTCTTGTTAAATGTACTCCAATAATTAGTTTTATTTGCAACTTTGAAAAGATTTTTTTTTTTTTTTTTTACAGTGTACTGATTTCTTTTTAGTTATACTAGCCTAAATAATATTAGCTAGTATCTTTTTTTTTACTATTAACCAATTAGATACATATTAGATATATACTACTAGTAGCCTATACTTATTTATCATTTACTACGTATCTATTCAATTTAAATTTATTCCAGTTTCAGTAAGTCTACTACTAGATAAATTATTAGATAGGTAGATAAGTCTTTAATCTCACTACTTGCAGTTGCTTTTTACTTGTCACATTTAGTGAAAAGTCAGAGTCATTAAAACGTTAGTAGTAACACACTAGTGTTTAATAAAATCACACTAGTGCCTATTTAATTGCTACTAGGAATTCTGGAATAGATAATAGGGAACAGTGGGGTGAAACGCCCCCTACTGTTTTTCCCAAAATAACTACTAGATAAAGTCAAGATATGTTTTTGTTGTTGGTATGGTCTACGTTGACGAGAGTGATAGGCTGAATCCCAAATGGCACACTTTTATGCACTTTCGATCTTGTGGACTTACAATGGCTGCAGTGTGCGCGTGTCCGTTAAGTCCACGAGACCGTAGGGTGTCCCATTCATCATTTTAGGTTTCAGAAAGGTGCTCACGAGCGCCCCCCTTTGCGGCTGCTATGCGCCCTGGATGCGCACTTCAGCTGAGCGCACTTTGCGAGCTGTGCAGAGGACTTTACCTGGCAGTCAAAGTGGCATTACTACACAAAAGTGTAGTACCTGAGACAAAACGGATTTCACTTTAAGTGATATAATTGGGGTAGAACGCCCCATCATAATTACTGTAGTTACCACGTTCTTTGTTTTTTTTTCATCAAAATATTCAACTAGGTGGTTGAAGAAAAATATTTGGACTTTTTAAAAAATTACCTCAAGTTAGCACCAGCTAACTAGTTAGCTAGCCAGTTAGCATCAGCTAACAATATTTTTCAAATGGGTTGATTTTCAGCATGGTTCATTAATAAATATTCATATTTATCTACTGTTGTTTTAGCTTGTCTTTTTAATTTTAATCTAAAGCTGCTTGTACTCTGATTTCGGTGTAAATGTATAAAGCAAATTGCTTTGTCAGAGTGGGGGCATTTTGCCCCACCTGTGGGGAAAAACGCCCACTTGGTACTAATTTAATTTTTGTTAAAAATCCAATGACTATTATTCAACAGATTCAGGAAAAGTTTAAATTTTAAAGTACTACCCCCTAGGAACAGTAAAACTGGTATATTTACATTTTAAACAGTAGTTAGGAATAGCGTACATGATAAAACGGCTTGCCACAGTCTTGAGTGTAGTCAGATTGAAGGTTGGCTTTGCTCCGCCCCTGGCTTGATTGTATATGAGTGCTGACCGAGAAGCATGCAGCAGTTTTTTTCGTGATGTTTTTGATGCGGAGGCTGGTGCTGAATGCGGTCTGTATTTGGAGAGCATACGCTTTTTATTGACTTGGATTAGGAGGGATTGTAAACTCTTTCATCTCTGGGATTGTCAGTTACTTTTTGCTGTTGCCGACTGCGGTGGTGCGACGCACTCAGCAGATTTAAGCAGAGAGGTAAAGGTTACAAAGTTTAGCCTGTTTATGAATGTTCATGACACCGTTAGATGCTTGTGTTTACTCGTGCATGCTGCAAAAAAGCTTCGCTTTAATGTTGAATAAACCATATCATTATGTCCTTTGCGAGTTTGCAGATTGATCGGCACTATATGTTTACGCGAATTTTATATTAACTTTTATATTAACTTCTGCAAACTGTTTTCCAGGGGAATGGTAGACCGAATGATGGCAATGAACCATGGACGTTTCCCAGATGCTGTGAATGGGCATCAGCACTCCGCGCGCAGGATGGTAATGGGACAGTTTTCCAACGCGCTTCCACAGCAACAACATTATAACGTTATCATGGGAGATCACATGCATTACGCGGGAGGGAATGTAAACGCAAACCACGGGATCCGGCATTCCATGGCCTCTGGGAATAATATAAACGGAGGGATCCCCAATGGCAACTTGCCTGCCCGTTTTAACTCCCAGTTTGTCGGACAAGGGCAGCAGCTTGCTGCCAGCATGCAGTTGCAAAAGCTCAACACGCCTTACTACAGTCACCACACGCATCCTTCCCATCATCACCATTACATGCACGAACTGCACCCCGCCAGTCACCAGTTAAACGGGACAGGACAGCAGTTCCAAAACAGTAACGCTAAGCAGAACACGTCTGGGGTTCCTCTGCCTGGCCACCACATGCCTGCAGCAATGCTGCCCCCCAACGTTATCGACACGGATTTTATTGACGAGGAGGTCTTGATGTCACTGGTGATAGAAATGGGCTTGGACCGAATAAAGGAGCTGCCAGAGCTGTGGCTGGGACAGAATGAGTTCGATTTCATGACAGACTTTGTTTGTAAGCAACAGCCCAGCCGAGTGAGCTGTTAATCTCACGACCTTTTCCGTTTTTGTTCATTCTATGGCTTTATCCTTTTTTTTTTATGAGACTGATATTACTGGTGTGTTTTCTGAGATCTGTAAACAAAAGGGTTCCCACAGTCCTGGATATATCAGGGAATTTCAAAAGTGGGATTTCCAGGCCTAGAAAAAGTAATGTAAATGGTCATGGAAATTTGTGTAGTCAATTTTTTTTTATTTTTTTTTTTAGTTATGCTCAAGTATTGCTTTGGCTAAAAATGAATGCTATCTTTATATTTCTAGAAAAATAAAATCTTTAAAATTACAAATGATTGGAGAAGTCATGGGCAAAATCATGTAAATTCATTGGTCAGAAAGAGTGGGAACCCTGAAATCCAAACGATAAACCCACAAAACAAAACATCAATGGAAGTGAATCATTCAAGAGCAAACTTATCAGCTTGTTCATGCCATTATGTAACACAAATGGATTTGTTTTGCATGAGAATGGTTTGGACGCCCAAGAGTCATGCTATGCATCACATATGCAGGGGCTGGAGAGTGAGAAAAGCAAAGAAAGCCCAGAAAGTCTGTTCAGTATTAATGTAGCAGACCAAAAAAAAAAAAAATCATGTTTTGTTCCTTCAGACCTCCAGTGATATCAGATGTCAGTGAATGCATATTCTAAATAATGTTGGTGGTTATGTGACATGATTGTAGATAATAGTGTGTAATTGTCTCAATCAGCAATGTACTATAAACTTTAGTGGCCATATTTACCAGAACCCTGTGCTGCTCAGAGATTCACTGAACTGTGAGCAGATGCTTCAAGTTGTTCTTCTCTCCACCCTTTCGACATCTACTCAGGCCTATGTTGCCTCCATGATGCTTGTGTGTATATCAGAGCCTAAAAACATCTATTGAAGTGATATGAATGTGAGCGAGAGTGCGCATTTACCGGTTACTCTATATGCTTAATTGAGTACAGTGTATCGAAAAGTTCTGGAAAAGACATTCCAATCCTGAATGTCATAGTCTGGAATGTTGTAAGGAAGGGAATGTGGAAATATCCCAACACAGAAGAGTTTCATCTTCATCGGTTTTCGAAATAGATAGACCACTGTGCTTATTATAGTATGCGGTACATGGCAATACTACTGTGTTGAGGCTTTCTAGGAAAGTTTTACAGTATTTTTGTATATTTTTAGAAAAAAAAAATGTTAATTTATTATATTTTAATTTGCAAACATGAATAAAGCAGCAGAGGCTCATTACTGAAGTCAATGCCCTGTTCTTTTATGATTCCATATTTTGGTAATGATGTTCTTTTCATGTCAGTTTTACAATTAAAGTTCTGTTATAATCATAATACAATATTTTTGTTGCAACATCATAAATCTGCATATAACATGCAACAAGAGTTTCATTTTAATTGGTTTTAGTCTTTTTGATTTGCTCTTTATGCTTAATTAACGCAAGTCAACATGAACAAATATCCAAAGAATACTCTTTTTTTTTGTCTTCTCATTAAATTAAGTCATCTGACACTTTGGGCAGCTTGTGCACATTTTCTACTAGAACAAGAAATGAACATTTCAAAAAACGTACTGTAGATGTGCATTTAAATGCAAGACCAAGTGCTGGGTAAAGCATCCAGTTTCACTGCATGAATAATTATCATGCAAATAGGTAGCATTCAGCAGAGTTTGTCCTGCAGTGAAACTGAAGCTTCTCAGAGTTGTCAGCTTACTAGTGTCAAGTACAGTCTAAAAACCATCAAGGGTTGATAGACTGAGCATTAGCATATTTTGGAAATCAAGATATACAGAAATGAAAAATAAGAGCTCATCCTCATTCGTTCAAGACAAGAACTGTATTTAACAATAATATCAAATGTTCTTTCAGAGTTAATGTAATGGAAATATGATTACGCAAATGATGGTAAAACTACAAGTGCTGATGTAATAGGTGTCTTATGAATCAGAGTATTTTAATCATCTCTAAAATGGTCTATTTTTTTGTTTTTAAAAGGATAGTACACTCAAAAATGAAAGTCTGTCATCATTTATTCGCCCTCATGTCGTTCCAAACCCATGAGACTTTGGTTCATCTTTGAAACACAAATTAACCCCTTAAAGGTTTAGTTCACCCAAAAATGAAAATAATGTCATTTATTACTCACCCTCATGTCGTTCTACACCCGTCAAGACCTTCGTTCATCTTCTGAACACAAATTAAGATATTTTTGATGAAATCCGATGGCTCAGTGAGTCCTCTATTGCCAGCAATGCCACCGAACTTCTCAAGATCCAGAAAGGTACTAAAGACATATTTAAAACAGTTCATGTGAGTACAGTGGTTCTACCTTAATATTATAAAGCAACAAGAATACCTTTTTGTGCCAATTTCAAAACACTGCTTCGAATCTTTTTCTTTTTCGAATCAATGGTTTGGATCGCGCCAAACTGCTGAAATCACGTGACTTTGGTGCACCGAATCACTGATTCGAAATAAAAGATTCAAAGTAGTGTTTAGAAATCGGCCATCACTAGATATTGTTGAAAAGTCATTATTTTGTTTTTTTGGTGCACAAAAAGTATTCTCGTTGCTTTGTAATATTAAGGTAGAACCACTGTACTCACGTGAACTGTTTTAAATATGTTTTTAGAAGCTTTCTGGATCTTGAGAAGTTCGGTGGGATTGCTGGCAATAGAGGCCTCACTGAGCCATCGGATTTTTCATCAAAAATATCTTAATTGGTGTTCCGAAGATGAACAAAGGTCTTACGGGTGTAGAACGACATGAGGGTGAGTAATTAATGACATCATTTTCATTGTTTGGTGAACTAACCCTTTAACTTGGCGATGTTTTTATTTATTGCCTTTTTTTGCATCACATATTTCAGTAAATCTGGTATCATTCGAAAGCTTAAAAACTCAGCATTCATCCTGTGAAAACTGTTTTGAAATTGGACATTGACTTACCATGGAAATGGTACTTTAAATCCCTTTAGCGGGCTCGTCCCCCTAGTGGTCATGTTTCATATTACAAAATTTATTTTAACTACTTTATAGTCAAAAAACATATAATTGGAAAGGTCTGAATCTCAACCTTCCATATTTAGCATCTGTTTTTTGATAGAAGTGATATTTGGACATAAATGTATTAATTTGTTACAGGAGAATGCATAAAAAAAAAATCATTTTCAGTAGAATGTGGGTGACACCGGTGGCTTTTTATGGTACAACACCTAAACAAAATCTCATGGGAACTTCAATTTTTGTGGTATCAACTTCAAATTTGGAACACAACTTGGTTAGACATATGACTTTGATTTTATATCAATTTTAGAGTAAAAATTATTTTGTAAAATATATATTTTATATACATTTTTTTATATAAACTTTGTAGTACAGTACATTTGATTTACAGTAAATTTTAACTTCTATAACTTTTTCATACTTTAATTTTTTGAAGTGCTATCTGCTAAGTGCCTTCTTTAAAACAAGACCAAACTTAGGTCTTTATTCCAGAGTATTCTTGAATTACAACGATTTAAGTTTGGATAATGTATTTTCACGTCTATGCTCAAAAAGGGGGGTGACAGTTAGATATATTGCATGAAACCTGAGATTTCTGTCCCTCCACTGAAAGTCCAGGTAACAAAAAAAATTAGACATCGTAAAAATGAATCCATATGAATTGAGCAGTTTAATCGAAGTCTTGTGGAGAGATATGATCACTTTATATGATGAACAGATTTAATTTAGGCTTTTATGTATCTTTGCACTGAAACTACTTGATTAATATGGATTCATTTTTACGATGCCTTTATGAGCTTTTTGGATCTTGGAAGTTTTGGTTACCTGGATTTTTACATTTTATTAAAAATATCTCGATTTGTTTCAAAGAGCAACCAAAGTCAATGGGTTTGGAATGACATGAGGTTGAGTATATTTCATTAACAGTACATACATTTTCTACTGTCCAAAAGACTAGACAAATGAATATAATACATTGAACCTGTGTTCCTTATTGAAGTAGTTATTTTGATACACGTCTTGTTCAAATGATGCCACTTTAATTGTACTTTCATGGCTTCCCCATGGTGATATTGACTTATAATGGATGTTTCAGTAATACGATTTTTAATAGCAGAAACCAACAGGATTTCCTTCTCCCTTGTTAAATGTGAAGGAGACCCTCATGTAAAGAGCCTGTGGAGTTAAACTGTGTCTGTTTGGTGGCTAAGTTCTCAAGTTCCTTCCTTCATTAGTTCTTGCAAAGGCAATTATTCAGAGCACCATTATGTATCCATTACAGCAAGTTAATTTGAAAAGAATTTTAAACACAGCTTATATCAATAATTGAGACTAATAAAAAGGAAATGTCATAAGACTCCCCGATGAATTTTGCAGAGAATATGCGGGCACACGCTCCTCCTCAAGGTCTGCTGTCCTTCAGATTTTTGGCAGAGCTTCAAATTCTGCCACTTCATTCAGAATTAAGTAAAAAAGAGACAGACTCGTGGAAGTGGAGGAGAATTAAAACCATCTTATTTGCGACGAGGGAAATTACATTTACAGAGCAGGGCAGAGATAAGTAAGAATGGTAATTACGGAAACACATAGGCATAGTTACAGAGAAAGGAGGAATGGAAGTGGAATGCCAAACGCTTCAGTGAATATCTGTCTTTAATAAAAAATCCATTTTGGGAGAAATAATTTGTCTGTGTCAGATATACTCTGCTCACAGTTGTAATGAATGATTGCATTTAATCAATGGCCCATGACATATAAATTAAAATCATTACATACATATTTCACATTGATAGAGACACTATATTCTTAAAGAGTAACAATACATACTACAATTGCTCTAGGAGATCTTTTGCACATGGGACCACAGAACTTTCTGAGCCAATCACATGAGCCATAAATGTCATGTGACTAATCACTCTGGAACATGGGAACAAACAGTGACATCAAAAGCAGCAGACAAGGAAAAATTAATTTCTTTAAATCTATCATAAAAATATTTAATGAATACACACTACTGCTTAAAAGTTTTGGGTAAGATATATTTTTTTTTTTCAGCAAGGATGATTTATTCTTTAATTCATTCTGGAATGATTACTGAAGGATCACGTGACACTGAAGACAGGAGTAATGGCTGCTGAAAAACCATGACAGGAATAAATTAAAATTTTAAATATATAATACAACAGAAAACAAATTATAATAATATTTTACAATACAACTGTTTTTACTGTATTTTGATCAAATAAATGCAGCCTTGGTGAGGCTTCTTTCAAAAACATTATAAATCTTACCGCCTCAAACTTTTTAACATTTTTTAAAATTGCAATAATATTTCATGAATTACTGTTTTACTGTATTTTTAATTAAATAAATGCAGCCTTGATGAACAAGAGACTTTTTCCAAAAAATTTCAATCTTACTGACCCCAAACTTTTGAAAGGTTGCATACATATAAAATTATTACAACCCGAATTCCGGAAAAGTTGGGACGTTTTTTTAAATTTGAATAAAATGAAAACTAAAAGACTTTCAAATCACATGAGCCAATATTTTGTTCACAATAGAACATAGATAACATAACAAATGTTTAAATGGAGAAATGTTACAATTTTATGCACAAAATGAGCTCATTTCAAATTTGATGCCTGCTACAGGTTTCAAAATAGTTGGGATGAGGGCATGTTTACCATGGTGTAGCATCTCCTCTTCTTTTCAAAACAGTTTGAAGATGTCTGGGCATCGAGGTATTGAGTTTCTGGAGTTTTGGTGTTGGAATTTGGTCCCATTCTTACCTGATATAGGTTTCCAGCTGCTGAAGAGTTCGTGGTCGTCTTTGACGTATTTTGTTTGTTTAATGATGCGCCAAATGTTCTCTATAGGTGAAAGATCTGGACTCTTCTACGACGAAGCCATGCTGTTGTAATAGCTGCAGTATGTGGTTTTGCATTGTCCTACTGAAATACACAAGGCCTTCCCTGAAAAAGAAGTCGTCTGGAAACCTTTATATACCTTTCAGCATTCATAGTGCCTTCCAAAACATGCAAGCTGCCCATACCGTATGCAGTTATGCACCCCCCTACCATCAGAGATTCTGGCTTTTGAACTGAACGCTGATAACACGCTGGAAGGTCTCCCTCCTCTTTAGCCCGGAGGACACGGCGTCTGTGATTTCCAACAAGAATGTCAAATTTGGACTCGTCTGACCATAGAACACTTTTCCACTTCAAAACAGTCCATTTTAAATGAGCCTTGGCCCACAGGTCACGACGGCGCTTCTGGACCATGTTCACATATGGCTTCTTTTTTGCATTATAGAGCTTTAGTTGGCATCTGCAGATGGCACGGCGGATTGTGTTTACCGACAGTGGCTTCTGGAAGTATTCCTGGGCCCATTTAGTAATGTCATTGACCCAATCATGCCGATAAGTGATGCAGTGTCGTCTGAGGGCCTGAAGACCACAGGCATCTAATAAAGTTCTTCGGTCTTATCCCTTACGCACAGAGATTTCTCCAGGTTCTCTGAATCTTTTGATGATGTTATGCACTGTAGATGATTAGATTTGCAAAGCCTTTGCAATTTGACGTTGAGGAACATTGTTTTCCACAATCTTTCACAGATTGGAGAGCCTATGCCCATCTTTACTTCTGAGAGACTCTGCCTCTCTAAGACATCCCTTTTATAGATAATCATGTTACAGACCTGATATCAATTAACTTAATTAGTTGCTAGATGTTCTCCCAGCTGAATGTTTTCAAAATTTCTTGCTTTTTAAGCCATTTGTTGCCCCCATGCCAACTTTTTTGAGACCTGTAGCAGGCATCAAATTTGAAATGAGCTCATTTAGTGGATAAAAGTGTAAAATTTCTCCGTTTAAACATTTATGTTATCTATGTTCTATTGTAAATAAAATATTGGCTCATGTGATTTGAAAGTCTTTTAGTTTTCATTTTATTCAAATTTAAAAAATGTCCAACTTTTCCGGAATTCATTTTGTATATGTTTTATTGCCAAAAAAAAAAAAATTCATCAGAATGCATGGGTGCTTTTAAATGGCTGTTAATAAAGATAGATGCTTTTCAGAACCAAATTGTATTTGCCGCATCTAACAGCAGGGACTAACTAGACCATAAACTGTCAAACTTTGACCTTTTTGTTCTTGATCATGTTCTAAAATGTTATTTCCAGTGTGAAATAATCACTTATGTCCTTCTTTTGGTATATTAATCATCCTACTAAAACAGTAATGACACTAAATTGGTGTGTAGAACATTCTGTAAACAGGCAAATGGCGGATGACACTGATCTGGACTGTGACATTGTTTAATATACTAAGTGAGATCCATTATATCAGTCTGTCAATGGAGGTTCTGCCCTGCTGCTCAGAGGTGAGTTTCACAACAGCATGTTTTTACAGCTTAATGCACTGCAGATGCTGTCATTGCACTGCATGAAAGAGCATTGGACACTTACATAGGACCTATCAACATATCCATTACCATGACATGGCTATGAGTCAGTCTGTGATAATGCCATTCTAGAGGCTAAAGAGGTAGTTTTCATTTAATAAGGCTTCATAGCCATTGCTGCTGTTGATGTCTTCCTCTGAGATGTAATTGTTTCTTTTTGCTTGCTCAGATAAGCACTCATGTTGGAGAGTAATTCTTTTTCCCATTTGCTTTTCCTAAAGGAAATAGGCCTACTAGTGCTTGTAAGGCAGAAAATGAATAGTGTTAGTTTTTTTTTTATAGTGAAATGATTAAAAAAGATGAAGAAAGTCAGCATAATGTGAGACCCAGAAAATCACAAATGAAATGAGATCTCTTTAATTTGTCAATTTTCCCTACTGGTCAGAAATTAGATTAAATGAAGAACTTGGAAAGACTGGCTTAACCCCAATCATCTCACATGTGTCTCTATCAAGGCCGTTTCCACCTGGTATTAAGATGCATTTTGGTCGATCGGATCACAAGTAGACGACGATAAATACAGGTGTAAACAGGGTGTAAAACATTTTGAGCTTGTCCACTTTCGATCACTTCCAAAGGTAGTCGAAAACACATTTGACCGGATTGATTTCATAGTGGAAACACTCATGTGGTCGAATGTGTTCGAACAGCTACTAAAGACTGCCTACTCTCCGCCTGCTGAACCAATGCATAAACATTATGGAAAGATCGCTAGCCAGATGGGATTTAAACTTTGTTGGCTGAAGACCCAAGTTTGGTTTGAAGACAAAAACGTATACCAAGCAAAATATTCTCTCGCCATCCCTGATTTCTAGCATCCAGCGTGGTCTTGCGGCTGTCAGAGCAGAAACGAAATCTGATGCTTTCCGTATGTTTTCCGTCGTCTCCAGGCACACTCATATGTAAATTGCGCAAGCTTATTTTGTCCATTAGATCGAAAGATCGGAAAAAAAAAACCATACATTTACCCGCCCATAGACCCTCCCCTCAAAGAAATTATGACAGAAGTGGTTGAAAGTGAACAAAAGAGAGGAATTAAAATACCAGGTGTAAACGGTTAGGCCTATGTGTCGCCCTCATCCACTTGTGATCCGATTGACCAAAACGCATCTTAATACCAGGTGGAAACAGGGCCCTAGAGTTGAAACCTCACAATTGAATTTGTCACACACTATGCTTAAAGTCTGTGATCAATCCAAAGTCGAAAGTCTGAACATTTCTCATTAAAATTCTCTCAAGATGATCTTATGACAACAATTGTTTCTAATTTTGTTTTTCTCCTAAAACATTTTAGGGAAACACCTGAGACAGATGAGCAAAGTGCAAATGATTCAATGACACTGAATTCATTATTGAAATAAAGATTTAGTTCACCCAAAAATGAAAATTCTGTCATTAATTACTCACCCTCATGTTTCGTTCATCTTCAGAACATAAATTAATTTATTTTGATACGTGCTCCGAACCACTGATTCGAAACAAAAGATTCGTAAAGCTTCGAAGCTTCATAAAGCAGTGTTTTGAAATCACCCATCACTAGATATTGTTGAATAAAGTCGTTATTTTGTTTTTTGGTGCACAAAACGTTTTTTCTCGTCGCTTCATAACATTAAGTTTGAACCACTGTAGTCACATGAGCTGTTTTAAATATTTAAATATTTTTAATCTTTAGTAGCTTTCTGGGCATTTGAAGGTGTTAATAATTTTGCTGGCAATGGAGGCCTCACTGAGACATCGGATTTGATCAAAAATATCTTCATTTGTGTTCCAACATGAACGAAGGTCTTCGGAGGGTGAGTACTTAATGACAGAATTTTCATTTTTGGGTGAACTACCCCTTTAATTGACGTTTTGGAATGAGCACGATCGCGAGGGCTATTTTTTTTCACACAACAGTTCAATAAACAAAAAAATTAAAATCATGTTAGTTTGACAGTTACTTATTTGCACAGATTTGAAAAACACAGTAGAACTGCCGTTCTGTCTCCAAACAAACATGCAGCAGTGGCGGCAGTGGTGTTCTTAAACGTCAGTCAGCATCTTTGAAGAGAGGCTACTCACTGCAGAGCCATGGGTGGAGTATAACCTCCAGCTCCCCCTCTCTCAACCTACTGTGGGCATGATGGGTGGAGATGCATCCCCCAATCACACCCTAACCACCCATAACCCTATCTCTCCACCCATTAAACAGGTTAAGCTCCACCCTTGAGCTCCAGAGAGGTGTAGCTGGAGGTCATTTGGCTCTGCAGTGAGCACAACTTGTCTTTGAATGAATCTGTTGAATGATTTAAAATTACTCATACATTTAGACGATCTCTTGTCGCCACCTATTGGCGGAACTAAAGAACTACTACAGGCTGTGACTGCCAATAGTAGACACTGCAGCCTATTGCGCCATAGCGTAGGCCTACTGGATTAAATCCAATAAGTACTGGACGCGTGATTTTTTTCACCAAACCAGTTCAGTGCAAACTCAAAAGATTCAATTATGTCATTCACATTGCTGATTGCCTACACAATGCTACAACAAATACTAACCCCTAACCAGCCCAACTGCTATTCAAAACCAGCCCAGTCACGGTCCTGGGAGTCCTTCGCTTCAACCTGCGGACTAAAAAAACAACCCGCGGCAACAGTCTAAAAGTAGCCCAATTTGTAGACTTGGCAACACTTACCTAAACCTACCCTACACCCTAACCTTAAAGGGTTAGTTCACCCAAAAATGAAAATTCTGTCATTAATTACTCACCCTCGTGCCGTTTTACACCCGTAAGACCTTCGGTGATCTTCGGACTCCAAATTAATGAATCAGCGTGTCGAATCATGATTCGGATCGCGTTTCAAACCGCCAAACTGCTGAAATCACGTGACTTTGGCGCTCCGAACTGCGGATTCGACACGCTGATTCATTATGTTCCGAAGCTTCCTGAAGCAGTGTTTTGAAATCGGCCATCACTATATAAGTCGTTTTTTTTTTTTTTTTTTTTTTGGCGCACCAAAAATATTCTCGTCGCTTTATAATATTAATATTGAACCACTGTACTCACATGAACTGATTTAAATATGTTTTTAGTACCTTTATGGATCTTGAAAGAGGAAATGTCATTGCTCCCTATGTAGGCCTCACGGAGCCATCGGATTTAAACAAAAATATCTCAATTTGCGTTCCGAAGATTAACGAAAGTCTTACGGGTGTGGAACGGCATGAGGGTGAGTAATAAATGACAGAATTTTCATTTTTGGCTGAACTAACCCTTTAACCTGGTTTGGGGGGGGGAATCACGCGTTCAGTAGGCCTGTGTAGCCTATTGTATTTAATCCAATATGACATCGCAATACAGGAAGCAACAAGGACATCTTGGTGTGGTCTGTCCTGAACACAGTGCAATACAAATGAAAAGTATGGAAGCTTGTTTACTCCACTAAATAAAAAAAGTAAATAAAAAAGGATAATTGCTGAAACATAAACTCGCAAATCTGAGAAAAAAAGTTGTGAGAAAAACAGGTGAGATAAAAAGTCACAAACAAGCTTCATAGAAAAGTCATGATGCTGTTGAACTGCTATAAACGCACTTGTTATTCTGTATTACACATAGCCTATAAATAACATAACTGAAACTCCAAGTCTAATAAAATGTTGATGACTGGCAAGCTGGGAATGCGGTTTTGTCCGGCTCAGAATTGACTTCTGTACATTACCGCATTCCTTTGTTCTAGGACTGGGTGCAAATTGCATTAAAGTCAACGCAGAGGGATGTTGACTATTATAATTGCCTTCACTGTGGGAATGTTGGTTGTGCTCATACCTAACAGTTAGCTCTGAGCCCCCCTCTGCTACTGTGAATCCAAACACCTCCTCCAGCCTGCATTGCAAGGAGATTTTGTAGCCTACAAACAAGTCAGTGACATACAATGTCAGGAGAGCTGCTGGAGTGTGTCTCCTTGAGAGCGTGAGAAGAAATCCTCTCTGTTAGCTTATGCTACATGCATATGTGACACATCTTCCCATCAAATGCTGCTCCATCCTCCCCTGTGAATAAAACACAAGCTGAAATAAGAAATCTGTATTCCTCTCCCATTTCTCATACGGCATTCTTTGATTCAGTAACATGATAGGCAAGATTAATTTGCATTATCAGAGTTCTCTGATATTAAAACTCTGATTATCTGGTTTTTGTTTACAAATATGTACAGGTAAAAATATAAAACAATTTCAGCTAAAATCATGTTATTATGAGTATCAATGAGTATTCATGTCTTTTTTTCCTGTAAAAATATATTTACATATTTCATTGTATCTCAAATGAGGTTTCTTCCACTGGCAAACTGTTGTTGATGTTTTATTAAAAACAGAACCTCACAAAACTGTGCTTTCTTCTCAAGTATTCCACTACTTTAAAATATATTTTGATATTTTTAGTAGGGAAAAGAAAAATGATAATGAAAATTATTTTATGGCATAGTTTAGAAAGTCAAAGGTACACTATGTAACTTTTGGCTCTCTAGTGGATAAAAAAACTAAACTGCATGCATTCTGCGAAAGAACATTGTTTTGGTTGTGCTTTGGCTCTGCGTTACTGCGGAATATGGTTATGCTACTGCACATAAAACATTCACTACTAAGAGATATAACCAGTTTAGATGGAAAGGATCTCATGCTGACTAGCTGAAGACATTACTGTAGCTTTACCCATTAATAGACACAGTATTTCCTTGAAAATAAATTTCAGCACAGCGCTACAACAACCATAATGAAATGACCCTTCATATTAGATAATGCTGTACAATGAACTCTGTTAGTGTCACGATCACCAGCTGAAGTGCCCTTGATAGCCACCAGAGGGCACTCCACCCCCAGACTACTGTCATTCCCTCATGAACTACATTTCCCAGAACTCACTGCCTGGTCTCATTTTCCCTGATTGTTCTCAGCTGGTTCTCATTGTCAGTTCCTACCTGCCTATATAAGCCTGGTTCATTCTGTCATTCATTGTGAAGTCTTGTATGTGTCACTGCTGTATTTCTGAGTGTGCTGTCTTTGGTTTTCTCATGTTCATGGTTTTGACCCACTGCCTGTTTTGTGGATTACCCTCTTTGCCTGAGATTCCTGCCTGGTGTTCAGTGCTGCCAATTTAGATTTAACGACTTCCCTACCCCCTTTGAGACCTTTTTCAAAAGCCTAGCAACTTCTTGGACAAACCTTATTGCCAGGATGACATCATCTAGTGACATTTAGCGACCAGTTTTAGCTACTTTCAACTGAAAGCAATTGGCAACAGTGCTGGTGTTTGTTTTGGACTGTTTGCCTGTGCTTTGATTAATAAACTGCATTTGGATCCTCAACCTTCACGTCTCTGAGCAGTTTCATGACAGTTAAGCCCTGGGTATGCTTTGTTTTTTTACACGTAAGCTAGTGTACACGCACAGTCGAACACGCAGCCTTGCAAAGTATACTTCATTTGACTCGTACGGCATACACAGGCATTCGACACATGACCAGTTTTGAGCAATCTCTCTCCACCAGTTACAACCCATGTAAACATCTTTGCTGGAGTTGTACAACCTCTATTCTAACCTCTTCGCACAATCTCTGGTTGATGTAGGCCTCCATCATCGCTGTAGCTTGCATGCGTTCCGGTCTGTTCTGTTTATGCAGTTTTTCTTTGACTACTATGTGAATCGACGCCCCCATACTTTGGGCTTTAGAGAGCTACACATGGCAGTTTATCTGTTCAATAAAATACCTTACCTGTTGAGTAATAAAATAGGCATTTCCACGTCACTTTTACAACATGTCAAATCCCTCAGTTCTCACCATCTCCGAAAAGCCAAACTAATGTTGATTCTTGTTTTATTACGAGCTCTGTCATGTTCTCTTTTTGCCAGCAAACTCTTGACTGTTTTGCATTTTTTTTAAACGGTTGATTCCTTGGAGATTTTAGATTTAGTGTGCTCTATGTCAACCTTTCTCGCTCATTGTGACAACTAACCTATGCCACTCCCACACCATCAAAGTAACCAGAGCAACTTTTCACTGTTTATGGATTTGATGAGAAACGCACAGGTAAGTGTCGTATGTACACAATTTCCAGCAAAAACCATCCCATCAGGTCTAAAATATAAACACTTTTAATAGGCTTACCATAGTGAATCAGGGTAAAACAAATGTTTTAGAAGAAGGACTGATGATGTATTGCCTCATTATTTAAATTTTGTTCATTTTGAACAAATAAAGCTACATCGTGTACCTTTAAATATGATATAATCATTTTTCAGCATCTGCCATCAACTTTAACAACACAGTCTGCGATTTAAAAATGACAAATGGCTAAATCTTAGAATATAGCAAGCCTCATTATCAACCATTAAATACAACATGCAAATTATATGCAGGATATATGGACGTTACTGTCTCTGCAACACAGTCCAAGGATCAGTGCTTTTGACAGCACCTGGAGAGATAGGAGAGCGAGGCAGGAGACATGGACAAATCTGACTTAATTTGACTGCATGAGTCAGCAGCTCGTTTAGAGGAGCCCTCAAGCCAAAAATAAGAAACGGAGCAAGATTCTGTTGTGACTTTGTTAAAAGAGACCTATGCAGTGGAAAACAGGAAGTGAGCAGTTCTGAGCAGTATCACTCATTCATACCAGTCCATCTGTGCATATAACCGCAAAAGGCCAGAAATATTGGTCCAAGTCCTTGCCTCACCAGCTCTGTAACATGCTGACAGTTGGGGCAAAATGCAATTCAAGGTTAAAGAGACATTTATCAAAACACCCAAGCAAGAGAACCAAACCCAATTCTATCCAGTGTCTCCTCTCAAAGAACAAGGACGTTACAATCATTAATTGAGATGCAGGGGCTGAGAGAAATAATTAAGCCTGGAGCCAATGTCAGAATCATTTCTATCTGGTGATTAAAAGATTCAATAATAAAAGCCAAAGAGGGTGAGGATTATCAGAGAGACGGCCCGCGGTAAAGACTATCGCCCACCACTCTTTACAAATCCTTAACTTGACCTGCAAACACTATAGACTCATTTGGGCTTTTACTAAGTGCCATTTCAAATAGCAAAATAATGATTCTGATGCCTAAATTGGATTATATCAGTGTGTAAAAGCGCACTACATAGGTCATACATTAAAGACCCCATGATATTGAATGGGTGGGTGGCCGTGTTTTGCAGTTGCATGACAAATATTTTTAAATATTTAGAAATGTGCAGACACTGTTATGGAGTGAGTTGCATTGGAGATGCTAATCACTTCACAATTCTCCATTTGCATGATTTGGAGTGATTAGAGTGCAATTGACTTGAATTATGGTGGACAAATGTGATATAAATGCTAATAGGAGCCATGAAATCCCAATACTAAGCAGATTGTTTCAAGAAATTGGTCCTCAGGCATTTAGTACACAAGTGAAGGCCACCCAGATTTGCATGTTAACCCTATAAAGTAAACGCAAGAATAACTTTTATATTGTTATTAATATTTCAAGATGAACACTTACTTTAAGATGGACCGTGTTTTATCGTTTTATTCACGATAAAACACAGCTACGACCGCTTCACCCAACGGTTCTGTGTATCACTACACAACACCCTTAGCAACCACTCTTAGCAATGTAAACTGTATGTTCTCAATTGATATTGTTCATTGAAGCTTACTGTATTATGTAGAAGAGTATTGTGTGAAAGAGATCGATTGAGCGAGTTTATTACCTGCATTCAGATTTAGCATTTTCCTTCAGGTCATAATGTTCATAATAAAAAATCTGTTTAAATGTCTGATGTATTATCTTGTCCTTTTAACAGTTAAGGGGTTTTCCCGTGACTAACAGCGCTAGTCAAAGCATTTGTCAGTTGCGTCTTGTTCCGTGTTCACAACAGTTCAGTCTTTTCAATATAAAAGACTTCGCTACTGACTGACACACTCATAAAGACAGTCTTTGCCGCCATCTAATGGTGTAATAATGTAACTTCTGTTGCTGTTCATGGTCAGGGACTATTTTTTCCGGCGGAAGGAAGGCTTTTAGTGAAACTTTACTTCATGAAAGTTGCATTGATACATATTTTTGGCTTTAATATTTGTATATATTTGTATCGTGCCTAACAGCGCTCTTCAGTCGTGACTTATTCATGATACAGTCAAGTTCCGTATCGATTATAAAGTACTGCTAATGACCTATAAGGCTCTAAATGGTTTAGCTCTTGTGTACTTAACCGACCTTTTATCGCCCTACAATCCTTCACGCTCTTTAAGATCACAAAACTCTGGACTTCTGGTTGTACCTAGGATAGCTAAGTCCTCTAAAGGAGGGAGAGCGTTTTCACATTTGGCTCCTAAACTCTGGAATAGCCTTCCTGATAATGTTCGGGGCTCAGACTCGCTCACCCAGTTTAAATCTAGATTAAAGACACATCTCTTCAGCCAAGCATTCACATAATCCATCTCATATCAAATCAATTGCACATGACTATCTTTGCTTAATGTTATGAACAGCACCTATGCTAATTATTCTCCATTTGCTTTTCTGTTTTACCTCGGGACGCCCGTCCCGAGGTGACTAGAGAGTACATCAGTTTCAGTTTGGATCCAGCCTCTTAAGAAGACCTCAGATGACTAAAACTTTGGAAGAGACGGCGCCAACTCCTGCGATGACTTCAGAAGATGCAACATCTGGATCAACACGCACATTCACATTCTATAAATCCTAATTATTGTTAATATGTAATTCATTTTTCCAGGAGCTCTTTGCTTCTACCTCCAATTAAATTGCTAACAGTGATTGTATGTTAATCGCCTAAATTATTACATTATTAGCTAACTGCAGTCTCCAAATTGTAATGTTGATATGCATTCTCTGTAAAGCTGCTTTGAAACAATATGTATCGTGAAAAGCGCTATACAAATAAATGTGAATTGAAAATTGAATACAGCACAGCCTCTCATACCTTATTGCTTACTTATGAATGCTATACTGTTACAAAGATCTCATTTATTTACATTACAAGCTATCAGAATATCATCTTACTTTTGGCCATATAAATATCAGCATCTGCACCAAATTGGTCCTCTGAATAAAACTGAGGTATTTTTTTCCCTCCTTGAAAGCTCCATATATGAGCCATAAAAGCCTCATGTATCAAAAATCGTACTCAACAAAAAACACATAGGGCAAACTTTCTACTTTTTTTTAGATTTAAAGGTTCAATTCAAACTGTTCCATTTAAAAAAATTCATGTCAGGCTTCAACAGGTTAAAAACCTACCAACAGCAACTGACCTCTGGTGTTTGTTTGTTTTGTTTTGTTTGTAACTTGTAACCAACTAAAACAGAATGAGAATTGGATTAGTACGTCTATGATAACTCATGAAAAGGTCTTATTTAAAAGCCTTCAAAAGATACTACAAAATTAGCTCCTCAGCTGTCTTCCTGAAAAGCCTGAGTAGAAATATCTTGACAGGCCAATTCATTCAGGGTGTTTGGACAACGTTTCCATTGGTGTTCCAGTGGAGGTTATTTTGAGGGGCTTGTGTTGTCAGCTGTTGTCTTGAGTCTTGTTGGACCCTCCTCATGTCTCTCTGTCACTCTGATAAAACTGTGGACTGGCTGGTTCATTGTCCTCCTTTTCTATTCAAACTTGAACAGACACGTGTAGGGTAAGTCTTGAGCTTCATTATTTTATTTAACTTTATTTAATGTTGAGCTGAATGTTGCAAGTGTGTCTTTGAGAAAAATGTGAGTTTTATTTGGCTGTACATTTTGTTTCAGTCCTTAGTGTGGTTTCGTTATTGTGATTTTTGGAATGACTATAAAATAAAGACAAAGTCTCCAATGCAATAATTCTGTCATTTTCAATTTAACGTATGAGCAAAGTAACTGTATGTCTTCTGCATTTCCCAAAGTTAGTCTTAACTGTCTGCTTCTCTCTTAGCCTCTTGTTTTAAAGGTATAGGCTACTGACGTTTAGAACAGTCACAGTTTTTTCCACTTTGCGTAAAACTGCCATCATTGACATCAGAAGGTACGTGGCTAGAATAAGAAATAGCTTGTCCATATTTAGAGGGTCCAAAAATAGCATGTGGCTTCACAACAGGTGCCGTGTTGCTGAAGGAGGAGGGGTGATGGGATAGGAGGAGGAGGAGTGATACATGCACATGGGGTGGAAAGAGGGCTATAATTTTAACCTGATAAGCAACAGAGCTGGGACATAAACAACCTCTGGAATCTCAGAGTTCATTCCACATGAAATCAGCCGTGTAGAGCTGAAGGGCTGGCGCTATCTGTGACACATCAGATTTAGAGGCTCAGTGATACTCTGCCACTGTGATTTGTGCTATTTTCTCGCGCCCCCTCCCATAGCCTTGTGTGTCACATGCGGCTCATTGCTTCTCTTCAGATGTCCAGTCAACATGGAGGCAACTTACAGATCAGATGCGACTCTTTTTCTATGGCTTGCATTAAACTACCACTAACTAGATCACTTGATGTGTGTGTGTGTATATATATATATATATATATATATTTATATATATATATATATATATATAATGTATATATATCAAACAAAATTGCACAATCATCACTCTAAAAAATGCTGGGTTAAAAACAAAATGGACAAACCCAGTGATTGGGTTGTTTTAACCCAGCAGTTGGGTTAAATGTTTGCCCAACCTGCTGGGTAGTTTTATTTAACTCAACTGTTGTTTAAAAATTACTGTATTGCTTGCTTAAAATTAACCCAAAATTTAATGGAAATGAACATTTATTAATATGTTTAATAAATGAACATTTATTAATAAGTTTAATGAATAATAATTAAACAATAAACATTTATTAATTTACTTGTTAATAAATGTTCACCTTTTGATTATTATTGTTGCCTCTAGTAATTATCTGTCTGATTTTTAATTTCCAAACTATTTTGGGTTCATTTTAAGCCAGCCATATAGTAATTTTTAAACAATAGTTGGGTTAAATAAAACTGCCCATGCAGCACGTTGTGCAATATTTAACCCAATTGCTGGGTTTGTCCATTTTCAACCCAACCTGGGTTGTTTTTAGCCAAGCATTTTTTAGAGTGATGTATTGCTTCATATGGCATATTAAAACAGGATATTTATATTAAAAGTAGTACTCACATTTAATGTGAAACTTGAGCTTAAGTCAGGCAGGAACACAATAAGGTCATTTAAGGGTAGCTATGATGTTGTTGGTGATGATGATAAAACAACAAATTTACATATCGTCGCTGTTGGGCGGAAACCTCGTATTTAAAAAAAAAAAAAAAATATATATATATATATATATATATATATATAAAACACCGTGTCAAAATTTCATTTTAAATTCCTTTTTAATTGATCATTAAATCGTTTAAAAGGTTTGAACATGCTAGTTCAACATAAATATTCATTACTACTGGAGCTGCCAGTTTGCTACATTTCAAAAGATTATTAAACAACAGCACAAACTATGCGAAATCGGCAGCCCTTCCGGTTCACTCAGTGTCCGAATTCACTCACTCGTTTAATTCACTCTTTCAAGCGGACTATATTAGTGGACTAATGTAGGGAATAGTGAATGAGGGTATAGGGGCGATTTCGAACACAGCATTTGTTTCCACCTGACGGCGACGATATATTCATAACTGTATAGCATTTATTTTAATTTTATTTATTTATTTTTTTTGGCATTTGGTAATTTTCCACGGCACACTTCACAACCTGTCGCGGCACACTAGTGGTTGGGAAACACTAATATATATATATATATATATATATATATTTTTTTTTTTTTTCAAAACTTTAGGGTCAGTAAGATTTTTTTTAAAAGAAATTAATACTTTTATTTAACAAGGATGTTTTGCATAAAAATATTAAGCAGCACAACTGTTTTCAACATTGATAATAATAAGAAATATTTCTTAAGCACCAGATTTTAATATAATGATTTTGACAAGGTCATGTGACACTGACGACTGGAGTAATGGCTGCTAAAAATTCAGCTATTGACATTGAAAACAGATATTTTAAATGACAATAATATGGTAATAACAATATTACTGTTTTTATTGTATATTGATCAAATAAATGCAGCCTTGGTGAGCATAAGAGAGACCATCAGACCCCAAACTTATATATAGTGTATATTAATAAAATATCAGTATAAAACATTATCATTATATAGTACACAAAATAAATAAATGATTTAAAAATAAACAAGATGAATACATAGAACTAATTAAATTGTATCATTATTGTATAGACAAATTACATTTCCCTCCAGTTATTTCCAATTCTCAGTTTTAAGTTTCTGCAAATATTTATTTTTCAAAGACACTTTGCTATTATTAGGATTTTTTCTGCCTCAGGCAAATGCATTAATCAAATGTTCTTTAATTTACCCAAATTTGAATTCACATTTCTTACAAACAACCTCATGCATTTTAAACACAAATTCCTTCTATTTATGCAAACATACCACAGACTGGCCAAAAGCCATCCGTCTTCAGTTTAGTGGCTGGTGATTTCAGGGAGTCATATCAAACCTCTCTACAAGTAATGCATAATCACTTCTCATTAATTTCAACAGTCTCATTTCAGCATCAAGCCAAGAGTGTAATCAAGGAATTGGCTGTTCTACCTCTGCTAATCAATCTGCTTTCTTATGAAGCACTTTTATGATATATTTAACTTGATTTTTTGCAGCAGATGATGGAGGGTAGTGACCAGACCTCTGAGAGCGCCAATGAACAAGTCGATGGCAGCGAGGAGCAGCTAGTGGACCCCATGGAGGACTTCAGCAGGCAGCTAGAGGATATAATCAACACATATGGAGCAGCATCCAGCCTGATGCAGGAGCAGATCTCTATCCTGGAGTCTGAGGAGAAAAAGCAAGAGGAGGCGAAGGCTGATGAAGAGGCAGAGCCCAAAGAAGCTCCTGTCAGCCCAGAGAAGGAGCAGAAATCTGATAAGAAACTCCTCAAGGGCCTGGGTGAGGAATTTGCAGTTCTTCTGTTAGTTTGACAAACAGTGGAAACGTTTTGAGATTAAACATACAAACTAAAAGACTAAACCTCACAAAGAGAATTGCCATTTGGTCAGCATCAAAAAATGGCATCCTCATAACGAAAGTCTGTAGAAAAATGTTTTTATTAACACATTAAAGGCTTAGTTTACCCAAAAATGAAAATTCTGTCATCATTTACTCACCCTCATGTCGTTCCAATCCCGTAAGACTTTCGTTTATCTTCGGAACACATATATCACATATATCGGAACAAGATATTTGTAATAAAATCTGAGCAATTTCTGTCCCTCCATTGACAGTCCACGCAATTACCACTTTGATGTTTATGTTTATAAAGAAAAAAAATGTTTATAAAGAGATCGTAAAACTAATTTATATGAATTGAGTGGTTTAGTCAAAATTTTTTGAAGAGACATGATCACTTTATAAACATCTTGATTCATATGAATTAGTTTTATGATCTCTTTATGAGCTTTTTGAAGCGTCAAAGTGGTAGTTGTGTAGACTGTCAATGGAGGGACAGACATTCATTAAAAATATCTTCATTTGTGTTCCGAAGATGAACGAAAGTCTTACGGTTGTGGAACAACGCTATCTCACGACCAATTCTTACGTATTTTGCGAGGTGGCTAATTCGTATGGGGTTAGGAGTAGGTCATTCATACGAATTGCCATGAGATTGGGTTGTGTGGAACGACATGAGGGTGAGTAAATGATGACAGAATTTTCATTTTTGGGTGATTTTAGGTAAACTTTACACAAACTACCGTTCAAAAGTTTGGGGTCAGTAGATTTAACTAGATAATAGAAATTAAGTCTTTACTGTCAATTTAGATCAGTTTAATGCATCCTTGCTAAATTAAAAGTATTCATTTCTTTAAAAAAAATTGTACTGACTCTGACATTTGAACAGTAGTGTATGAACAAGTGACACAAATGGCATCCATTTTGTAGAATGACCCACATAGCAGAGATTTCAGTGCGAATACTGATTACTGTTTTATGTTAGAAAAATAATGTCATATGCAGCACCTCTCAATCACACAGATGGAGCCATAAACAGTGATTGGGTTTTTATATCAGCAGGATGGTCGAGTGCCATGAGTGCAGTAATCAACTGTTTGGAAAATTTCCATTCTCAAGGAAAGGGTCCTCACAAGCCCACTTCACCATCAAAATACTGACAGACGCACTTGCTTGACACTCTTGGACTTAAAGGAAAATTTTTACACAAGAATGAAAATTCTGTCATTGTTTACTCAACCTCATGTTGTTCCAACCTGTGGAACACAAAAAGAGAAAATTTGAATAACGTACAGTATACTGTACTGGTCACTCATTTCAATTCAATTACAATGAACGGGTGCAGAAGCTTTCAAGATTCAAAAAGAACACAAAAGTACCATAAATGTATCATAAAATATCAAAAAAAGTGGTCCTTATGACCCATGCTCTATACTTCAGTTCTTCTGAAGTCATATAAATAGTTTGGTGTGAGAATGTTCAAAGATAAATTGAGCTGGTAGCCATTGCAACTGAATCATTCAGTGAGTCAGTGAACTAAACTTGAGAACTGGACCAGCCTTATTTGTGAACAAATCATTCGGACTGGTTTTATGAATTGGATTAATAATTCATTCAATGATCAGTGAATAAAATTGTACAATTTATTATACTTACACAAAGCTTATATGAACCACTTTCCCAGCTAACGGGGAATGTTTTCAGAACTTTAGCTAACATTCCAGCAAAGTTCTCTCAAAGTTATGAAGAAACGTTCTTCCAATAATGTTAATAGAATGTTCATTAAAAGTCATCTTGTCTTTAATTATGTTCTCAAAATGTTAGCACAAAAACATTATTTTCATGGAACGTTTTAGATGTTTAACTCTTTTTTAAATGTTACTTGTTTCAGAATGTTCAGAGAACATTCAAAAGTAACAAAAAAGTGCAAAATGATAAAAAGGAATGTTCCCTTATGTTTGCATAAACAAACAAAAAAAAAGTTTTTAAAACATTTAAAGGGTTAGTTTACCCAAAAATTTAATTTCTGTTATTACTTAACCTCATGTTGTTCCAAACCCATAAGACCTTCGTTCATCTTTATGTTAAGATATTTTTGATGAAATCCGAGAACTTTCTGACCTCCCTACAGACACCCATGTCATAACCAATTTCAAGGCCCAGAAAGGTAGTAAAGACATCGTTGTAAACACAGTGCAGCGCTTCCGGGTTCTACGACAGAACCCTGGCTCATTATTGGGCAGCTCCTGCGTCAGCAGCACACGCATGTGTCGTGCTGCTCATGTGTACAGTGTCGGCCAATACTGAGTTGGTGTTCTGACATAGAACCCAGAAGCACTGCACTGTATTTACAATGTGAAGAGCATAGGAGACTGACAGGGAAGAGAAGAAATTGTTGAATAAAGCTGTTATTTTTGTTTTATTTTTGCGCACGAAAAGTATTCTCGTCTCTTCATAACATTAAAGTTGAACCACTGTAGTCACATGAACTATTATAACGATGTCTTTACTACCTTTCTGGGCCTTGAAATTAGTTATTATGATGTTGCTGTGTATAGGGAGGTCAGAAAGCTCTCAGATTTCATGAAAAATATCTAAATTTGTGTTCCGAAGATGAATGATGGTCTTACAGGTGTGGAACGACAGGAGGGTGAGTAATTAATGACAGAATTTTCATTTTTGGATGAACTAACCCTTTAATAAACCGGACGTTTTGACCGTTCAGAGAACATTCAGAAATGTTCGTTAGCTAGTTTAACAGTGCTTTTAATGATGTTTTTTGTCATTTTGAAGCTTTCTATAAAAGAAAGACTATTATAAAGATTTGGAACAACACAAGAATGAATAAATAACCTAATGACAGAATTTTCATTTTTGGATAAACTATCTGTTTATAGCTGAGTACTATCTCTTGAGCCTTGTTCGCTTTTCTCAACCTTTTTGTCGTAGTAAAAATGATCATGCTGTGATTTCACCACTTCTGCCATTGATTTATTTTGAAGCTTGTGTGCAGAACTCTCCCTTGTGGGCTTCTGCTCATCTCCTTTATCTTTTCATTCTCTGATCTGAACGGAAAACGCTTGTCTCGTAGGTAAAGAGGCTGCATCCTTATTGCAAAGTCTGAACAAGCTCGGCTCACCAGAAGAGAAAGTGGAAATGGTGTTGAAGAAATACACTGAGCTGGTGAGTATCCAGACCTAAGAGAGAGCGGTGCTCTCTGAACAGTTTTCACCACAGGCAACAACAATGCATAGAGGAAAGTTAAGAGGAAACAAACAGAACACAAACCGGACTGACACAGAGAGAAAATAGAAGAACTCCTGGTGTGATGTTAAGAGTGGTTTCACTGATACTGTGATGACCTAAATATTCGGCACCCCAGGCTGAATAAGCGAGTCTGAACACAAGGCCATATGCCACACAAGAAAGCCACAACACTCTCTTCAATTTCAGAACATGGAGATAACGGCAGGGACACATAAAGCAGAACGTATGACAGAAGACTACAAGTAATTCTCCTAGTTCTGACAAAACCAGATCTATACAATCTTTGGGCCCTGTTTATGTGGGAAAACTGAAAAGTCTGTATCCTGTCATTCCAAAAAAAGCAAACAAACAGACAGACATTATTTAAAGCAGCTTTAGACCAGCCAGAGGTGTTAATGTGGTGCATAAGATGATGTATGGATCACACCTGTGTGTATTTTGTGAATATTGGACAGGTGGAGGAACACAGGACTGAGAAGAAACAGCTGGAGCAGCTTCAGCAGAAACAGGGTCTTCTGGTCAAGCAGAGGGATCAGCTTCAGTTCGAGCACAGTCGTGCCATCCTGGCCCGCAGCAAGCTGGAGATGCTCTGCAGGGAGCTTCAGAGACATAACAGGACACTGAAGGTGAGAACACTATCTACTGACAGCTTAAGAAATCTAAGTTTTGAAGGAAAGTTAGGCTGTTACATTGGTATTACTATATTTTTCCCAGCCTTAAAATGTAGCTTAATCATCTTAATTTATTGCATTTAGATTATGAAAGGAAACAAATTAAACAAACTATACATGATATATGAAACATACATTATTTCTTTTGGAAAAAAATAAACGTGCATATTTCCATAAACCATTCAAAAGTTTCAGGGTCAGTAAGAATTTTTTTAATTGCTAGTTTTATAACAAGGATGCATTAAACTGATCAAAAGTGACAGTTAAGATATTTATAATCTTACAAAAGATTTTTATTTCAAATAAATGCTGTTCTTTTGAACTTAAAAAGAAGTATCCTGATAAAAATGTATCACTGTTTTCACAAAATATTAAGCAACACAACTCTTTTCAAAATTGATAGTAATGAGAAATGTTTCTTGAGCACCAAATCAGCATATTAGAATGATTTCTGAAGGATCATGTGACACTAAAGACTGAAGTAATGATGCTGAAAATTCAGCTTTGCTGTCACAGTAATAAATTGCATTTTAAAATATTAAAATAGAAAACAGTTATTTTAAATTGTAATAATACTTCACATTTTTTTTTTTACAGTTTTACTGTATTTTTGATCAAATAAATGCAGCCTCGGTGAGAATAAGAAACTTCTTTAATAAACAATAAATTATTTGTAATATTTTTCTTTGATTTTTTTTAAAAATTTTTTATTGAATAAGCTGTGCTGTGCGAATTTGTTGAGCACAAAAGCCCAAAAATATTATCTCTTTATTCAATTGTCTCATATTTATATTAGATAATACTGTATTTTGGGGGTCATTTTGCCATTTTTCCATCCCTAAACTAAAAAAGCTTTTTATGCGCCATTCAGGAGTGTTTTCATCTGAAATAGATAACACCACAACAACAGAACCTTTGTTTGACATGTTGATGACTGATGAGCTTGACTTGTTGTCCTGTTATCTTGTCACTCAGTGTTTTGATTGCTGAGATTGAGTCGACTCAACTTCCTTCTGAGGAAACGGTGTCTTTGAGCCCAGTGGGACGTTACTGCAGTGGCTCTGTGTCTCTGCCTCGATCAGACACGTACTTCTCAGACTCAAAGCACTGCTGACAGGTCACTATGACAAGAGGGATAGTGTTACTGAGCTTCAGTGGCATTTGCCCTTCTTTTATAAATCAAAAGTCAAAGAGAATGTCTCACTGGCTCAGATCACACTGCAAAGGCCATGGCCTCCTGTTCTACCGTATTGTTGGTGCTAGAGACTACATCTACTTCCCAAGACAAAAGATGCAGAGTTTTTTAGGTGAAATCTGAACAGATTTAGTGCAATCAACTCCTTAAAACGATATTTATTTAAATTAATTGTATTTTTATTAAAAATAAAAAAAATTAAATTAAAATACACTTAGACTCCAGTCATATATTAGTAAACTAATAAAAGTGATTTTATTTTACATTGGAGCAGTTGAGATCACATGGTGAGATCATGTGATTCACTAAAAAGAGCCGTTTCCATGCAGTGCTGCACAGACCGATCGGTGTCTGACTTGAAGCAGTGCATGCCGGTTAGAAATTTAGTCCGACTTGAGGTGCGGATGCCATGTGACTGTGACGTAAGGCATCAAAGTACCACGAGAGCGATTCGAGAGCACTCTGCTGACTCAGCCAGCGCAGTTTCTCCAGAGTGGCTGCATGAGCTGTGATGACGACACAGCTGTTTTACGATCGGCCGGATTCACCGCATGACAACGATCACGTGTTTATTCTGACACCTTCAATTCCACTAATGAAATCCCACCCTGCAGCTAATTTCATTGGTTAAAGGAATAGTTCACCCAAAAATGTCATTATTTACTCACCCCCATGTTGTAAGAGTTTCTTTCTTCTGTTGAACTCAAAAGAATATATTTTAAAGAATGTTGGTAACCATACAGTTGACGGCACTATTGACTTCCATGATATTTTTTTTTTCTACTATGGAAGTCAATGGGTGCCGTCAACTGTCTGGTTACGTTTAAAGGGTTAGTTCACCCAAAAATGAAATTTCTATCATTAATTACTCACCCTCATGTCGTTCCACATCTGTAAGACCTTCATTCATCTTCGCAACAATGAAATCCAAGAGGTTTCTGATCCCCAAGCGAAAGCAACGTAATTACCACATTCAAGGTCCAGAGAAGTAGTAAAGACATTGTTAAAATAGTCCATGTGACTACAGTGGTTCAACCTTAATGTTATTAAGCGGTGCGCGAATACTTTTGTGTGCAAAAACAAAGCAAAAGTAACAACTTTTTTCAACAATTTCTTCTCTTCCTAATGTAAACAGTTCTGAATATAAAGAGCTTTTGTGAAGGCCTCTCTCAGCTGAGCTTCCATTTTTGTTATTTTACAAAAACTGTTATTCAGCACATGAAATGTTCCCAGTTGTCGGATATAGTGGTCCACTCATGCTTTTTCACTCTGCCAAACAATTATGTTGCCTTCCAAGAGACAATTTCACCTCCGTTTGGTTTACGTAATATATGTTTATGTAATATGAAAGATGTTATGAATCTTGTGCAAAACACCTGGAGCCATTTTCTCTTTGCAGTTCAGCAACTGATTTCAGTCTATTTGTACTATTCAATGAACAGGTGCTGGAGGACTTTGTAAGAAAAGTGAGCGGTTTCTTTTCTTTTTTTCTTTTAGCAATCACACAGTTCTGATCTTTTTTTCCTCACAATTGTGAGTTTATAATCCGCAATTGCAAGTTATAAATTGTATAGATATTTATCGTTCACACCAAGAACGATAAAGATAACGATAAATAGTTCTAAAAATCGTTCTAAATATAAAAGAATAGCAGAGTCCACATCACAGCTATAATGATAACGATAGAGAAAAGATATCATTGGGATCACTTTCAGAATGATTTTTTTCCCCCGGCTGTTCAACGATCAAACACAGACAGCCAATCAGAATCCGTTCTAAGTTAAGGCCTTGCGCATTTAAAATGGCAGACGACATTGCAGAGAAGTTAATTGCCGAGGTCCAGAAAAAGCCACCACTGTTTGACAAGTCAAACACCCTTTTCAAGGATACTTTAAAGAAAATGAATATATGGAAAACAATCGGTCATTCCCTCGGAATAAATGGTGAGAAGTATTAATGATGAGATCATTTTGCCAGGCTAGCAAAATATTTTAAGTGTAAAATAAAATTACCTCAGGTATCCAGCGCTAGTTTTGACAACGGTGCTTCCTTTGAAGTTGCAGGTAAAAAGACTAGGCGCTGTTTTTATTCCACTATTGACTTTGTTAGCTAAATTCACTGTTAGATTAGATCGATTACACTAGCCATTCACTCGAAACATAGCATGCTGAGGACATCTGCTGGTTAAAGCCGTGTAAATGCAACAAGAACAGCAAAATGTTGTAACGTTACACACTTTGAAACTGCGGCGCGTGAGCCTAGAATAAACCATTATCGTTCGTTGTTGCTACATTTTACATTTTTTTTATAGTTATCTTTATGGTTATCGTTCTTGGTGTGAATGGGCCTCAGGGTAGTGCCATATTCAATTTTTGCAGGAATGAAAACGAGGCTGTGAGGGACAATTTTTGAGACAATTTTTTTTTCTCACACAGTTGCGAGTTTATATCTCAATTAATAAAATTCAATAAAAATTACCTTTTTTTTTTTTTTTTTAAATTTTTTTGTATTCTGTGGCAGTAACCAGCTTCCATAATAAGGTGACTTTCTAATCATGTTTGTGTTGTTTTTTTCTCTGGGTATTGAAGATATTAAACTCTTGCACTAATATGAACTCTGCATGTCTTTGGAAGTTGATGCTATCCCTCCCTAGAGGCTGGCTTTGACCTTGTTCAATCCCTAATCAGTTTTATTCAAGTATCATAGAAGCCATTAATGAGCAGGTCAGAGCAGAACATCTAAGCCCTGTGAGTAGGTGCGACTCTCAGCAATGATGATGGTAAATTAGATTTAATCTGGGGTCATTTCCCTTGTGCTTATGCGAGTATGATTCACCTCCCTGATGAGCTTGCGTAGTGGTAGAACAGCTTCACCTTTCCCAGATGGGAGCTTGAGACTCATGCCATGTGTAAACACAGGCAAGCAAACAGCTTCAGCCCCTGAGAGGAACGCTCCACGCTTGGATTCCTTACGATTAGCTGAGTCAGGAAGCTGGTTTCTCTGAAACAGGAGCTCATGTTTATAGAGCGCACACATGGGATGGCAGACCTGTTTAGCATTCACATGTTCAATCCGAGATACTAAGAAAAGATTATATTGTTTATCTTGTTCCACAAATCTAGATCTTATAGAGCATGATATGTCATTAACACCATTTGATTATTAATACGTTCATAAGCTAGTCTTCACCACTCATCCCTTGTAAGGTATAGTGCAGTTAAAAGATGACCTTTTTTGTTGGTACAGTGGAGTAGCAGTTAGTGCTTTGGATATGTTGAGCTATGGTACTCATTGTGGGCCTCTCAGGTTCAAGTCCGGCCTATAACATGTCAATTCCCTCTATCACTTCAATTTCCTTTCATTCTCGACTATATCTATCAAATAATATGGTGAAAGCCATTTCCAAAAGGTTGTCCCTTGTTCACATACTACTTTTATTAAAAATAATACATTTAAATCACACATTTTTTATTATTGTTATATTAAATTTTTTTAATCATGCATACTTTTTTTTTTTTTTACTAATTCTCAAATGCCTTTTATATAGATGTTAATGTTTTATTGTTAAAACAATCCCAGACTTTTAATCTATGCTAATATGAAAATATAAAATTCCATCATGGAAATATTAGAACATTATAATATAATATATTATATTATATTATATATATGCCTCTAGGCATATATCAATCATTTTCACACAATAAATAATGAAAATGTACATGTATGTAAATTTTTAACGCATGTCCATTAGTTGTAGTGTAATTTCAACTTTCAGTTTTCGTTTTTTTTTTTTTGTAATTTAATATTTCTACTTAGTTTTAATTCAATTTTATTTCAGTTTTAGTAGTACTCCAACTTTAACTTTATTTCAGTTAGTTTTTTAAGTTGAGGTTTTTCATGTAATATTTATATTATTTCAGCTTTTACAAAAAATATTCAGCAGTTTTAGTTTTAGTTAATGACAACACTGTAAGTGAAGAACATGATTAAGATAAAATATGCAATTTTATGAGTGAACAAACAAAAACAAAACAATTTTATGAACGAACAAACAAAAACAGATGTCAAGGTAAATATTGCTTTTTTGTCATTTCCAATCATGATGTCAAATAATACATAATATTACTTAATTGTATGTATTTAAGCCACATATAATGCCAACTATGAAATAAGCCTTAATAAGAGTCAACCATTTTATTCCACAAATGTTTATAATGTCATTTCCACCACAGAATGCTATCAAACACAATACATAATTTGCCCATCTCACACTATATCTAGATTGCTTTCATCACTTAAGGCTACATATTCCTACGTTTCCCACACATTTCCATCTCTCTTTCTCCCTGCAGGAGGAGAGTCTGCAAAGGATGCGGGAGGATGAAATGAAGCGGAAGGAGATCACCACTCATTTCCAGAGCACGCTGGTGGACATTCAGAATCAGATTGAGCAGCACAGTAACCGCAACAACAAGCTGTGCCAAGAGAACAGCGAGCTGGCCAGCAAACTCAAGACCATCATAGAGCAGTATGAGCGGAGAGAGGAGGTACAGACAGAAATCAACACACAAGACTATACAAATCTGTAAACATAAAATCTAGACTGGTAATGCATTAAATCCACAAAAAGATTGTTACAACAGGTCCACTTTTCAAACTGTGTTTCTGCTGTATAACAGAACTCTGTTTTCAGCAACACTTCTGCTGCTACACATCACTGTGCTGTTTACACAGGCAGTGCGAATACTGTAACCTGTTAATATGGGCCCAAAAATAAATATGTGCTTGTGGTGTGAAGCAGACCGAAGACCTGTGCAGCCAGTGTACAGAGGAAGCCAGCAAAATGAATTGACTATTTCAAACACCCCAATATCTAACACATCTGTCAAAGCGATTCAGCCACAAATCCATTTAAAGCTGCACCCCAAGGCATAGTTGAGATTAGATTTTGGTACAAATATGTGTGCACCATATAAGTGATTGTAATACATTTTAAAATGCATCTGATTCGATTTTGTTCTGGTCTATCTGAAAACTTTAATGAGCCCTTACTGAGATTCAAAGTTATTTCAAACTCTGGTAAAAAGTGTGGAAAAATTAACATTTTGTAATTTTCTTATGCTTACCAAGGCTGCATTTATTTCATCAAAATTACAGTAAAAGAGAGTAATATTGTGAAATATTATTACAATTTCAAATAACTGTTTTCTATTTGAATATATTTCAAAATGTAACTTATTCCTATGATGGCAAAGCTGGATTTTCAGCATCATTACTCCAGTCTTCTGTGTCACATGATCCTTTAGAAATCATTGATTTAGTGCTGAATTATCATCAATTATTATTGCTCAATTTTTCAGGATACTTTTATGAATTTTTTATGAACATTTATTTGAAATAGAAATCTTTTGTGACATTAGCCTATAAATGTCTTTTCTATCACTTTTGATCGTTTAATGCATCCTTGCTGATTAAAAGTATTAAATTATTTTTTTTTTTTAGGAATCATACTCCAAACTTTTGAATGGTACCATATCACAGTTTTCATAAAAATATGAAGCAGCTCAACTGTTTTCAACATTGATAATAATAAGAATGACTTCTGAAGGATCATGTGACACTGAAGACTGAAATGATGCTGAAAATTCAGCTTTGCCATCTCAGAAATAAATTACATTTTACAATAGAATTTTTTTTTAATCAAATAAATGATCAAATAAATGCATTCTTGGTGAAACATTTAAAAAATCATAATTATCCCAAACTTTTGACTGGTAGTGTACATGAGCAATCTTTACAGTCACTATGCATTAAAACGTACGCACCTTTTAGAGCTCGAGTCTGCCAGAGCTGTAGGAAAGTCCCTTTCAAGGAAAGTCTGTTCACTCGGCGGCCATATTAGCAACGCCTCCGGGCAGCTATTTCGGGTATCCAAGACCAAGTCCTATCTATTTGAATGGGGGAATCATGAAATCTCAAAAACCGCTTGGCGAACTCCCAATTAAATTACATATTTCAAATCAGCAATACAATCTGACATGAACTGTCCCATAAATGTTGTTTCTTATGCTAAAATAGCATTAAAAAGCTTATTTTTCAGTCTACACGAGCCAATGTGCATGTGCAGTCCTAAGCGCGAGTCTCAGGTTTCCGGAACCGGAGCCTCTAACGGCAGCTACAGTGACGCAGTGGCTTTATCATTCAGCGATTGGCTCTTTTACTTAGAAGGTGGGACGTATTCCACCATATTGCGCGTTGCAGTTTCTCCCATTCATAACTAATAGGAGTGAACCGTCTTTTTATATCTATAGTCTTTGGCTGTAGGCAAGGCAAGGCAAGTTTTTTATATTGCACATTTCATACACAATGGTAATTCAAAGTGCTTTACATAGAAATGAATTAAAATAATCATAAAATAATCACAATGCATAAGAAATAAAAATAGTATGCCTGAATACCTTAATCACTAATTTCACAACACATGGCAGAGGAAACTACATCCTCACACTTTCTAAACCTGCTATATGCACAGCAGAATCTTGAATTTTTTTACTTTGACTTAGTGATTTACACCCGGTTTGACAGTGAATATATTGCTCCTTGTAGAACACTCTTGTATTCTGTATCTAATCACATGAGGATCGGCCTGTGGAATGACAAGCCTGATGTGAGAGGAAGTTAAGCTCAATCTGTCATCCTGATGGGTACCACAGAGACTGCTCGCACACAGCTGTGTGTTAAAACAGACCCCATCTTTCGGGCAAGAATTTAAATGACTCAAGATCAAATTGTGCTGTGTGTCTCTACTGCCCTCTGCTGGCTGAAGTAGAGACACACATCTCATGAGGAAGGTGCATCATGCTCAGTGTGATTTAAACAAGAAGAACATGTTCCTGGAACAACTTCCACCAATCGCCACCCTCTGATTTTATCTGTAAAAGAATGATTTACAACAAAAGCTGTTCAAAGAACAACAAAGGATGTTGATCCTGGAATATGCTCTGGTCGTGAATATCAGGTGTATCATGGTAGAGAATTTTTCATTGTTAAAATGTTTTATCTGTTGATTGATGCAGATAAGGGTTTATTTCTAAGAACTGTTTACTGACAAAAGCTGGAAAAACAAACACTAGGCTATAAAATTCCATAGATGCCCTGTTCTCACTTCCAGATAATATCAATCAGTTTCACATGCATGTGGTTTCAGACAAAAAAAAAAAAAAAAACAGGTTAAAATGAGTCACCCATCTTTCTTTTGAAAACAGTTGTTTGTTTCAGAATTCAAAACTTCACAAAACTGAACAGTTTTAGCAGTTTCAGTCTTTTGATGCAAGAAACTTTACTATCATTATAAGTAGAAGTGACGGGTAAAATAAAATATTTACAATCAATAAAATGATTTAAGCATATCTGATATGTCCCCTATAAATATTCTTCCCTTTGTGTTTTTAATGCAGACTTTAGAGAAGATCTTCAAACACAGAGATCTACAGCAGAAAGTGTCTGATGCCAAGCTGGAAGAAGCCAACATGCTCCTCACTCAAGCTGAAGAGAAGCACAAGAGAGAGAAAGAATATGTAAGACACATAGACACATATCTCCTGTTCTGGCTCTTCAGATTTGCCTCAAGTAAAATGAAGAGCAGACAGATTCATTTGCATTTGCTTACAATGAATTCATTTACAAGTAGGGTCTAAAATTAACAATCATCACGTTCCAAATGCAAGTAATAATTGGCTTGTGGAGGGTAATTTTATAAGGAACTGCAGCATAATATATTAAGTCGATCTATACAAATGATAGTTTTCTTCGCTGATAATTGACATGACGATTGTGTCATTTAAATTAAGTTGTCAGCTAAAGAAAACATCTGTGACTTATGTGTTTTCTCAGCTGAAAATTTCTCATCATTCCCTCCATTGTCCCTATAACTCCATGTGGCAGCACATATGTGAAATATTCAAACAAAGCACAATATTTTTGTGACAATGGCTTATCTGAAGTGGCAAAATATGCATGAAAAAATAGATTAATAACAACAATCAAATCTAAATAAAATATAGGCTATAGATATATATATAAAAAGGATATATAACTCAATATTTTTATACAGTATCTCACAGAGTTGAGTACACCCCTCACATTTTTGTAAATATTTTATTATATCTTTTCATGTGACAACACTGAAGAAATGACACTTTGCTACAATGTAAAGTAGTGAGTGTACAGCTTGTATAACAGTGTACATTTGCTGTCCCCTCAAAATAACTCATCACACAGCCATTAATGTCTAAACCGCTGGCCACAAAAGTGAGTACACCTCTAAGTAAAAATGTCCAAATTGGGCCCAATTAGCCATTTTCTCTCCCCCATTGGCTCACTTGATTCATTAAAAGCAGCGAATTAATTCAGTAATGAAACAGCTGTGTGACACTCAGAGATGCACAACGGTTCTGCCGTGGCTTTGTTTTTGGAACTATTTTCATTGGTGAAATTGAGCAAAAACACACAATTCTGACAATATTGTGCCTAAATGTAACTTAATATTAACTTCTTGTTAATTGAACTGTAGTATAAAATCCATATCTGGTCAATTTTCTCAAGTGTATCAAAAAGTTCATTTTGGACCCTGATTATAACAATGTTTTAATGAAACTGAAAAATGCCACATGTTAACATCTCACTATTTATGTTGTTAGTTGCTTAAAGAGGCTATTGAAAAAACAAAGAAATGCTACGCAATGAGGGAGCAGGAGTTACAGATGAAGAAACAGGTAATGGCAAGTTCTTGGTCTCACCTGTTTGTGTGTGTCTTGTGTTTAACCAGTTACTCACTCAGGCTGCAGAGTGGAAACTACAGGCTAAAGAGCTGAAAGAGCAGCACACAGTCATGCAGGCCCAGGTGAATATCTACCGCTGTGCCAATACCCACAGTCCCGCACTCTCTCTCCTCTAGTTGTGGCGTTTCTCTCATGAGCTGTGTGACAAACCACAAACAAATTTATATTTAAAAGGCAATTTACAGTGCTCATGCATACCCATTGGGTACAATTGAAATGGATGGATAAATTACAGATGGATGTGGATGAAAAGCATGAGAGCTCAAAAGAAACTTTTAAGTGCTTAAAGAAAAAAATTACCCCAAAATAAAAATTTGGATACATCATTTACTCACCCTCATGTAATTCCAAACCTGTATGACTTTCTTTCTTCGGTGAAACACAAAAGGAGAAATTTTGAAAAATATATTGGTCGCTTTTTTCATGCAATGACAATGAATAAGGACTTAGGTTTTCCAGCTACAAAAGTATCATAAAAGTGCCACAAATCAGTATGATTTGAGAAATATTATCATTTTGAACAGAGAAATCATGCAAATACTGATTAATTCTGTAATGAAATGAACGTGACAACATCTCACTGTCTTTGAATCATCACAAAGATGAACTAATTATGGTGATGACTGTATGTATGAAAACTTCCTCCATCTCACCGCTCTACTGCGACAACACGAACAGAAATATATGTCAGTAAATTATTATAGTTCACAAGTGCCTAACATGCTAAATGCTAAGACCTGGATGAATTGATTCACCACTTCTGTTGTGAATGATAAGTAAATGTAAATGATAAGAAATGCTTTACACATTAAGACAGAGTAAACTAAGTAAACTAACTCAAAGATTAAGTTAGTAGAACTTTACATTTTTATTTTGTTCTATACAAACATGTTAATTACAATGTAATTGAAATATTGAATAAACTATCTCGTACAAGTTGTTTGCATAAATATCATATTTAACTAGTAAGCAACAGCACACTAGCATGTGCTAATGTAATGTAAAAATTTAGGAGCACAGTCAAAAATTCACTTTCTGATCAATAACAGACACTAACTTCCCCATTACAAGGTGATATTTGCCCCTTTAAATTAATTTCCAGAGGCATTTTTACCATTATAAGAGTATTTTTTTTCTAATCTTATTAAATGTATGCATCATATTTCGTCAACTTCTTTAATTAATATAGAAAATTTGTTTTTAAATGTTAAACAATAAATTCAGTTAGAACAATAAGACCCAATCAAACTGTTACCAATCAAAATGAATCATCAAAAAAAATCCATCTTTGCACTGCAGAAGTGGCACAGAAGCTCTATCTGAAGCGGTATTATTTAGACACATTTACATATTTACTGCTTAATGCAGCTCATTGGTAAATAATGTTGTATGAATGTTTTAAATATAATTTTTTTAATTTAGAAATATGTAAAAAAAAAAAATTAAACTTTAAAGTTTAATATTTTAAGTAAAAACAGTCTCTGTAAAGTGTATGTATGTTTACATTTACCGCCAGTAGGTGGCGGTAAATCTTAATGTGCGAAGTCACTCATTCAGTCGTTCAAAACGCAGACGTAGATTCATTCAGGAATCACCGTTGCTTGAAGACGCGCATCAGTTCTGGTGTGGCTTTGTTTGAAACTGTTTTCATGAAATAGAGCAAAAACAGACAGTATTGTGTCTAATGTTAAATCCCTTAGTATCAACTTGATTATTGGACTTCAATAAGATCAGTAAGTATCACATTTGCAAACATGCCAATACTCGGAGAAACAGGAGTATACACGTGTGATATTACTTAAAGGGTTAGTTCACCCAAAAAATTAAAATAATGTCATTTATTACTCACCCTCATGCCGTTCCACACCCGTAAGACCTTTGTTCATCTTCGGAACACAAATTAAGATATTTTTGTTGAAATCAGATGGCTCAGTGAGGCCTGCACAGCCAGCAATGACATTTCTTCTCTCAAGATCCATTAATGTACTAAAACATATTTAAATCAGTTCATGTGAGTACAGTGGTTCAATATTATATAAATAAATAAATAAATAAATAAATACTTATATAGTGATGGCTGATTTCAAAACACTGCTTCATGAAGCTTCGGAGCGTTATGAATCAGCGTGTCAAATCATGATTCGGATCGCGTGTCAAACCGCTAAACTGTGCTCCCAACCGCTGATTCATAACGCTCCGAAGCTTCATGAAGCAGTGTTTTGAAATCGGCCATCACTATATAAGTCGTTATTTATTTATTTTTTTTGGCGCACCAAAAATATTCTCGTCGCTTTATAATATTAATATTGAACCACTGTACTCACATGAACTGATTTAAATATGTTTTTAGTACATTAATGGATCTTGAGAGAGGAAATGTCATTGCTGGCTATGCAGGCCTCACTGAGCCATCGGATTTTAACAAAAATATCTTAATTTGCGATCCGAAGATTAACGAAGGTCTTGGGGTGTGGAACGGCATGAGGGTGAGTAATAAATGACATTATTTTCATTTTTGGGTGAACTAACCCTTTAACTAAATAACCCTTTAATCGACGGTGTTACCGGTGTTCAGCAGCAACACCGGTTACATCACTTCAACACTTCACTTGCCCACCGTGACCGCGGCACGACCCCCATCGTCGTTTTGATTTTTTATAGTAATAAAAATTATTTAGTTTAGTTAGAGAACAGATACAGTTAAAAAACTGAACGCGTCTGCTCAATTCAGTGAGAGCTGAACGAGAGTCGCAGCAGGAGTCAGATTTCACCTCACTTCGCCCATTTTGCCTCACTTCTCTGAATGACGATGGATGAAGATTTGGTTGCAAAGCGAAATGTAAAGGCATATTTAAGAGTTTGTCATTGTACTGTTTTTTTCTTGTGTTTTTTCATTAAGAATAATAATGAACCCACCCACCATTCAAGCAATTGCCGCCTCCGAATTGCTGCTACTTTAAAAGCGAAAGTAAAAGGTTTTGATTAATTTTTGGTGGCATTTTTGCCCTCAAGCCCCCATTAATTTCCGACCTTGCTTATAATAATCCAAATGTAGTATTTCCAGTTAATTTGGCTGAAACATCAGCAGCATGAGACGGTCTCGTTTCGCCTTGTAAACAGTATTTGAAGTGTAGTCCATCGCACACGTCTTTTGCACTTACTCTGCTGACTGAAGCAGCGTCTTTGAATGAAAGCATGAAAAGCAGCCCATTGCTCTTGTTCAGTGTAGATGCATTTTAGGAGGTGTACTTTTTGTTCCAATTGTATTATAGTTCTATTCATGAAAATCGATCGGGTCACTCGCACCAGTGAGCCTAAATATTTTTTCACACTCGCACGCAGTTATTTTCAGGCGCAAATGCAAGCGAAATGCTCGCACTGTAGAGCCCTGATGTACATAGTTAAACAACATGCAGTATATATAACCTTGAAGTTTTGCAGCCCATAATCAACCTAACCACAGGCTCTACTCTTAACCACAGTGGTAACCCTACAAAACTGCAACATAGCAGAAACCCCTGTAAATCCCAACATAACAGAACATTAAACTCTAACACATCTCTCCCTATATTAATCTTGTGCAAAAACACACTAAATAACACTTAATTTCAACATTTATTCTTCTTATACAGTCTGATGCAAAGCATGCTGGGGAACTAGAAATCTGGTGCAACTCAGTTTAAGTTCAGCTTAATACAATCAGATTTTGAGTTCACGTAACTTTTTTCTATTAAGTACAATGGACTTTCAGTAATATTTGAGTGAAAAGAACTCATTTCATTTAATTAAACTTCAGTTTTACAGTGCAGTTGCAACATCAGTGATTAATTATTTCATCTTTACATTAGGCCTGAATGAATGAATGATTGAATGAATGAATGAATGAATGAATTTTACACAGCAAATAACAAATTTGGAACTAATTTGGATTGTTGAATTCTAGATCTGTGAAAACCTTGACTGGTCTTTTTCCAGTCTTTTTCAAGTGTAGTGTGAAAAAATAAGATAAGGAAGGCCAAGCTGATACAGTATAAATGTTAACATTCTTCATCATGCATGTCACTCTTGCTAACTAGAATGCTAATTCTAATTCTCTCTCTCTCTCTCTCTCTCTCTCTCTCTCTCTTTTTTTTTTTTTTTTTTTTTTACAGCTTGTGTTGTACTCCCAGAAGTTTGATGAGTTCCAGAACACACTAGCGAAAAGCAATGAGATTTACGTCACTTTCAAACAGGAGATGGATAAGGTTTGTTGTGTCGCACATTTTACAGTCTGGAGCCGACAACTAATAGGAAAACAATGCAATGACTTCTTAGTTTTAATTAGTCACTTGTTTTCCAGTACAATTACAAATATCTTAAAACAAGAGAAACAATTTTACTTGAGAAGCAACACTGCATAAAATATTAAGACTTGCTTTCAGAGAATGTTTCTTTAAAAGTGTATTTTGTCTCGTTTCACTGTCATTTTTCCCCTTGCTTGTTTTTAATTTGTATATACTTAAAACAAGTGAACAAATCTGCCAGTGCAGTAAGACAAAATACACTCACATTAAAGATACATCGTCTGAAAACAGTCTTAATATCTTATGCAGTGTTGTTTCATGTATCTTGCTTCAGGGATTTTAAGATATTTCAACAAGAACAATTAGACAAAAATGCTTGTTAGGAATAGGATTTCTTTGCTGTGAACAACTTTAAATGTCTTTGTCTATTTTAAGGCATATACCTCTTACAAAATGCTGATCACATTTCCATTTGAATAGATGACAAAGAAGATGAAGAAGCTGGACAAGGAGTCAAACACATGGAAGACGCGGTTTGAAAGCTGCAATAAAGCTCTTGTTGAAATGATTGAGGAGGTAACTCATGCACACGACTTGTCAGAATTTGACCATTAGCTTTGCACTTACTAACTGATCAACTCCACTCCAACAGAGATCAGAAAAGGCCAAGGAGTTTGAGCTCTTCACTTTAAAAATCGACCGTCTGGAGACTCTGTGCCGAGCCCTGCAGGATGAAAGAAAAGGTTTGTACAACAAGATTAAAGAAATACGGCATTCAGAAAAGGAGACCTTAGCACCTGCGGTGGACATTCCCCAAGTAGATGAGCTTCTAGAGCTTGTTCAACTTCCTATCCTGGCTCCCAAACCCATGTTGACCGCAGAGATGGAGAGACTGCGAGTGGAACAGACCCGCCTGCAGGATTTTGCAGCCTCCTTGGTGAGTCCCATAACAGATGATGCTGGAGAATCAGATAGTGAGGAAGAGGAGTCAGCACAAGAGATTCCAGTGATCACAGAGGCTCCCCAGCTTGAGTCCATCAAACCAGCGGATAAACTGGAATCGACACAAGAGGAACCCTCTGCCGCAGAAGAAAACAAACCTGAGGTTGTTACTGTAAACGAAGAGAAGCCATTAGAGCCCACAAATCCTGAACCCGCCAAACCTGAGACAGAATCCAAACTTCCTCAAGAGCCTCTACAACCAGAGATCACAGAACAACAGACAGGAAAACAACAGTCTGCCAAAGAGGAACCAAGCCAGGAAGAGGTGACAAAAGCAGAAGAGACGGTCGAACAGGAATCCACTCAGCCAGAGCCTGTCATGAAAGAAGAAGACAAAGATGAAGCTGTTAAACCTGAGATTCCTGAACCAGAGCCGCCCAAACAAGAGCCCCTCAAAGAGGAGCACGATCAGAAAGATGAAGCTGTTAAACCTGAGATTCCTGAACCAGAGCTGCCCAAACAAGAGCCCCTCAAAGAGGGGCACGATCAGAAAGATGAAGCTGTTAAACCTGAGATTCCTGAACCAGAGCCACCCAGACAAGAGCCCCTCAAAGAGGGGCACGATCAGAAAGATGAAGCTGTTAAACCTGAGATTCCTGAACCAGAGCCACCCAGACAAGAGCCCCTCAAAGAGGAGCACGATCAGAAAGCTGAAGCTGTTAAACCTGAGATTCCTGAACCAGAGCCACTCAGACAAGAGCCCCTCAAAGAGGGGCACGATCAGAAAGATGAAGCTGTTAAACCTGAGATTCCTGAACCAGAGCCACCCAGACAAGAGCCCCTCAAAGAGGAGCATGATCAGAAAGCTGAAGCTGCATCTCAGGGAGCCAAAGCACCACCAACAAAACCTAAGGCCCCAAAATCCCAAGAGGCCAAAGCGAAGGCCAGCAAAGCCCAGCCTAAAAAACAAGGTTCTGCCAAGAAGAAAGTTTCTGCTAAGGGGCCGAATAAAAGCTAAGCCGAAATGCTTATGTTTTTCCTTTAAGAAAGTTTACTTCAAAGATGAATTCCTTGCTTACTGAGTGTAATTTGGACTTTTTTCAACTTGTAATACTTTCTCAAGTACCCTCAAATAAACATCTAATGTTCCTAATCCTACATAATGTTCTCTTTCACAAAGACTTTGGTTGTATGACTAATATAAGTTAAATGAATAAGGCAAATTTTTCAAATGTTCTGGAGAAAATGGTTGATAGGACATTGCTTGTTAAACAAAGAAATTTACATGACTTTCAAACAGGAGATGAAAAAGGTTTGTTGTATTGCACACAATGGGGGGGGGGGATTCTTGAAAAGTTTTTTAATTAGTCTTTTTTTTTTTTTTTTTTTTTTTTTTTATACTTGTTTTTCAGTATAATCCTTGAAACATTTTAAATTTGAGAACTTGTGTAGTTAGACATAAAAGTTATGTTAAATGCAAAACGTGTGAAAAAGGCACATATTTTCTGGAGAAAATGGTTGCCAGGAGGTTGCTAGGTCATTGCTAAGATGTCCTGAGTGGCTTTTAGAACATTGCTATGCAGTTGCTACGATGATCTGGGTGGTTATTAGGGAATTTCTTACTAGGGTGTTGGCCTGATTGGTTACTTAGGCATTGAAAGGTGGTTGCTATGGTGTTCTGGGTGGTTGCCCAGACAGCAACATAGTCTGGCCAAAGATCTGGCCCACATCTGGTACATGTGGATTATACACGGACCAGATGTGGGCCGGATCTGTGCCGACACTATGTTGCTGTCAGGGTGCTAACTGGCCCAAGTTATTATATTATGGTCCCTATAGAGCCATTCCTTTAACGCGAGACTATGGGAATTTTTTGTGCATTTTATTGTTAGCCTGCCAAATTTGAGTTTAGCTTGGAGTGAGAATTATTGGAATTATGTGTTTTGTGTTAAAAAAAAACACAAAACACAAAAACCTTGCATCACAATAAGTGCATTGTGATTGTCAAAACATTTGGTAACTAAACAGAATTTAATAAAGCAATAAGCCCCAAGAAGCTGTGGTTTACAGTGAATTTATAACAGCTAAGGGGCGTTGTTAGGCACGACGTGGAGCGGAGTGCCTAAAACCCCCTTAGCTGTTATAAATTCACTATAAACCACGGCTTTACGGGGCTTGTTGCTTTTATAAAATGGTTACCACACAATACAAATATTAACACCAAAAAAATATGTATCAATGTAAAATCATTAAAAGACTTCTTTCCGTTGGAAAAAAATAGTCCCTGACCGTGAACAGCAACAGAAGTTACATTATTACGCCATTAGATGGCGGCAAAGATTGTCTTTATGAGCGAGGCATTCAGTCGCAAAGACTTTTATATTGAAACTTGTTGTGAGCACAGAACAAGTGCTGTCAGTGTCAGCAGGGCACGGGAAAACCTATTAAATGGTATAAGTACAAGATCGCAGCGGACATTCAAACGGATTTTAATTATGAACATAGGACTGACCTGAAGGAGTATGTTTTCAGGAATTTTACAACGGCTTCGAACGCGGCTCAACCAATCAGAATCAAGGGCCGGAACTATCCGTGTTATAAATCAAGTTTAGTGACAACATGTTACAATGCTTACATGGCACAAGTGCTTGACACCAATTACATGATTTCAATTGTAATTCGATCCGGTCTTGATTCAATATCATTTCATTTGGATAAATATCAGGTACAATAGCTACATGTTATTTTTTCTCAAGGAAAAAATCTCTCAACTAATGCTGTAAACATACAGGGAGCTCTGTCAGCTGGTATTATTATTAAAAGTTCGAATTAAAGGGATAGTTCACCCAAAAATGAAAATTCTGTCATCATTTACTCATCCTCAAGTTGTTCCAAACCTGTATGAATTTCTCTTCTGCTGAACTCAAAAGATATTTAAATTAATATCATGTGGTTCATAATGCGTGCAGATCTCAAATTCTGTATATTGTATTACAAAATTTAAATGATAGATAAATACCGTTTTGGCGCTGTTTAATGTGGTGGTGGGAGAGATCGCTTGCTGTTGCCTCCTCAGATCAAGCAAAGCGCATTTGAACAGATCATCTCTTCTGCGTATTAGTTACGGCGCGAATTTCGCGAAATAGACATAAATTAATATCAGAAGGTATGTTAAAAGAGACAGTACAACTTACTGAAATGATTCATGTCTCATGTAATCGCTCAATCAGTGTTTCAGCCGCGGAAAGATGTCAATAAAACAGCCTGAAAACAATGTCATGTAATAGCACATTTATCTCAGAAAAGCCATTCAGTGACCATAAACTCGATAGTCAGCTAGAAAAATAACTCTAGAAAGAAGCATTTTGTTAAATATATGCATCATATTACATATTTACTGTTCTTCCTACTGCCCTATGTTATGACAGCCAAAATTTTTATATTTCAAAAAACGAATTTAAAACATAGCCTAATTATGTAATTATAAAGTTAGTAGCCTATTATTACTTTATTATTATTATAATAAAAACTTACTTGTATGTAATTTGTGTTTGTATAGGCTACAAATCAGTCAATTTTAACCTTCAAAATTATAGTAATGTACCAGCTGACTCCCTGTATAGTTTACAGCATTAGTTGAGAGATTGTCTTTTCTTGAGAAACGTTCCCATGTACTGTACCTGATGTATATCCAAATGAATCAATATTGAATTGAATCAGAATCTAATCATAAGCTTGTGAATCGAAATTGAATTGAATCGTGAAATTTGTGTCAATACACAGCCCTATAATAACAATAACAAAGGACCTTAAGTTATATTCTGGAATATCTTTTAAGGAAAAGAGTTGGAATTCATGATAAATAATAATGTTAACTGCTGTCCACTAACATACAATAACTCTTATTGCACACCATGATTTTTACCCAAGCAGCAGTTTCCATGGCAACAGCCTAAAAAGGCAAGCAGCTTTCATGCTTACACTGTTCAGAATGATTCAGTGTCTATACCTGCAAGTAGATGTATTGACCTGTATTTATTTATATAAATGCTGTTGCATCATTTTCCTCTCTGGGTTACACATCCTGTACCTCACAGACCTTGTACACATACTAAGTGCAGGTTTGAATATATATCATTTAGGCATATTTTGGTTCTGCTTGTGCACAAAGAAGCCACCTTTGTCCTAAATAAATACACAAGCAGACACAAACACGTTTCTTCTGTTGGAACAAACCACACTTTGTTGAAAAATTTAAGATTCAGAGCAAATCAGAGAATACCGAATTATAGGCTACCTGCAGGCAGTCCCAGCTTCTAACAGAATGTGAATTTGTATCAGAAGCTGCAGTTATGGCCATGAGTGGGAATGAGGAAGCCAGCGGCTCTGTACTTAACTTGACCTTTAGCCTGAAGCATAAAACATAGATGCATTAAAAAAATGGTGCTCACTAGGCTTTGTGTAGACAACAGTGTACACTTCAGATTGTCTGATCTTGAATTACATTGTCTTTGTGAACACTGCTTATTGTCAGAATTTTGACTGAGTTTTTAAAGATGTATACTGCTCTAAAAAAAAGTAAAGCCCAGGACACACCAAGCCGATGATTAGCCGCCGTTTTTAAGCGTCAGCCGATTAAGTTTTCCCGGTGTGTCCTGCACCGTTGGCTCTAGTCGGACGCCGTCGGGTTTTAATGGGCCAATTCAGCATGTAGAATCGCCATAGGGCGAGAGAGAACTCTGATTGGCTGTTCAGTTTAGTGAACGAGTTGAAGCGCAAGAATTGTTGTGCCGAATTTCGACTCCCTGCCAAATTATTACCCCCCTCGTTGAAGTCACTACCTGATTGCCTAATCTTAAAGGGTTAGTTCACTCAAAAATGAAAATTCTGTCATTAATTCATGTCATTCCACACCTGTAAGACCTTCGTTCATCTTCGGAACACAATTTAGGATATTTTTGATAAAATCCGATGGCTCAGTGAGGCCTGCATTGAGAGCAAGTTAACTTAGACTTTCAAATGCCCAGAAAGGTACTAAAAACATATTTAAAACAGTTCATGTGACTACAGTGGTTCAACCTTAATGTTATGAAGCGACGAGACTACTCTTTGTGCACCATAAAAAAACTAAATAATGACTTTATTCAACAATATCTAGCACTCCTCACTGAACTAAACAATGCTTCATGAAGCTTCAAAGCTTTTTGAATCTTGTTTTTTTTTCGGCACACAAAAATTATTCTCGTCGCTTCATAACATTAAGTTTAAACTATTGTAGTCACATGAAATGTTGTAAATATATTTTTACCTTTCTGGGTGTCTGAAAGTCTAAGTTAACTTAATTTGTGTTCCGAAGATGAACGAAGGTCTTACGGGTGTGGAACGACATGAGGGTGAGTAATAAATGACAATATTTTCATTTTTGGTTGAACTAATCCTTTAACCCCACCTCTAATCCTAACCCCTCCCCCACACCTACTCCTAAACCTACCAATACTAGGGGGGTAATAATCTGGTAGGGGGTTGAAATTCGGCACAACACCTGTTTCCCTTTCTGAATTAAGAATATAGACGAATATATATGAAAAAATAGACAGTGGCCTCCTTACACGCAGGCGCAGAACGCGCATGCTGGTTGACAGTCAGCTGTAGTTCCCTCTGTGTTCACGTGCAGTTTTTTTGCTCTAACGCAGGCGACGTGAGGCGACAACACAGTCAGCTTTTATCAGTGCTAGTTCTTTGGTGACAGTTTGGTGTGTCCCTACTCTACCCTAATACACCAATGCAATAATTGCTTTTTAATTGACTTTTCACACTACATTTTCACAAGTCAAAAAGACCATTTTGTCAACTTTTTTTATTTATTTTTTTTTTTTTTTACAAAATGTGTAGCTACTGTGTTTGGCTTCTGTATGGTAGTATAGATATAGTCTCCATGAGATAGGTTATCTCTAGGAGGCTTTAAAATATTAATTTTTAGCAGAAATATGTGCTAAATCATGGCCAACAACAGGCCAGCAGATCTAATGGTCTGGTAAACGTTAACTGACAATTATAGATGCTTGTAGTATGAATTTTATATGGATGATTTATCATTATACAATAACAAACATGCCTTAGTTCCCGTTTCTACAAGATTTATCTTTTAAAAACAATATTCTAGCACATCCAAATTTTATCTAAGGATTTATTTATTTATTTCTCTCACTCAATAAACAGCTTTGTCTTCCAAGATTCACAAACCAAAGGTTGTCCACATGAGAGCGCCTCTTCATTGCTTTATCAAAGAAGCTGCTTCATCTGCAATAATGATGTTCTTTGAGCATTGCTATTTGATATGGAAAACAGGAATTATGTAGACAGGCCCTGGGCAGAATGAGATTGAGATAATAAAAAAAGAAAAGAAAAAAACTGACCAAGCCGTGGAATAATTAATCTGTGAAAAAGGAAGGTTCCTTTTATGTATTTTATTGTTTTCTTGTTTTTTTGTACAAAAGAGCAAATTTGGCATACAGAGATACATTCACTTGTCACAGTATTGTTGTTGCTTTGTTTTTTAAATGCAAGCTCAAACATTTCAAGGATATACGCAAAAGCACACCCTCTTTCTCTTAACAAAAGATACGCTCTCCGACGTAAAGTTGTATGCTTTTGATTCTTTCTATTTTGTTCCTAAAGAGAACTAATCCCACACAAAGTGTCGACAAGAGCCCAAAATAAGTAATTCTATGAATAGAAAAAACAGGGAAAAAATACTAGCATGCAAATGCAGCTTTTGTCAATAAGCTTCGAGAACTTTGAACGAGGAGAATGGCTTTACAAAGTGATAGTCCAGATTGCCACAGTGAGGACACTGCTGTACATTGCTGTACTCTGAGAAATACTGCATGCCCACACGTACGTCTATAACGGGTTTCCCACAATGCTTGCAGTTGAGCCGTGCCTAGGCAGACAGAGAATAGTGACATTTTACTATATATATATATAAAATATAAAATGATATGTTATATAGTTTATGAGCACGAAGAGATTCATTACCTGGCAGCACGGCGATGCAGCCAGTATGTCGTATGTGTACATTGTGCCCAGCTGGTGCCAGCTTCCATCCCACCTAGACTTGCACTTTATACACACGATTTTGTGTACTCCTTCCAGGCAGTCCACACAGATGGCATAAAGGTGCATCAGCCTCCCTTTAGAACATAAACAGAAAAACCCTTTTAAACTGCAATTAGCTTCTAATTCATGAAAATATATTCTAATAGGGATTTAATGGTATGCCATGATCAAAGCATTATTATCTGTCACAGCTGCTTTGCTTCTTTATTACAAGAAGAAAAGGATTAGTTTTTATTCCCAATCAACTTAATTTATGTATTTGGTACTTTGCCTCAAAATGTCCTTGTTTTAGTCTTCAGCAACAGTCATATTTAATTCTCAAATGCTATACTTGAATTGTTTTTGCTATGGTAAAATTATTATCATGCAGAGTTTGTCAACTGACTCAGCTCAACGTCATTTAATAAAAATGGTGAAGCTGGAAATGGAAAGGTTTTTGCTGTTCTTGCTATTTTATCAGAAATTAATGGTGTAAATGCAATGCAATCTTTTCTAAGCAGGGAAAAAGAGACAGATTCAACAAAAATAATGTGAAACAATACCAAAAACAAGGCAATAACGATGATATCATTGTGAATAAATCAATACTACATATTTGTCTGTCAAATTTGTTATGGTTGATAACCAATAAATGGGCAATATTAAAATTCTATACTTTTTTTAACATAAGGTAAAAAATAAAATACTAAAGTCAAATATTTTATAAGCTGCAATTGAATTTAGGCATCACAAAATTATGAAAATGAATATTCATTATGAGATTTGCTAGAGATCTCAAAACACATTTAGCAGTGTTACTAAATTATTAGTGTTTTTAAAGATTAACTTTGGAGTTTTAGATGATGGCAAAGGTAATCTAAATGTAAAAATAGGATAAGTGAGCATAAACCATTTAATATGTAATATCAGCCAAAACTGATAAAATAAAATAAAAAATCTCCAAATATCATCCAGTAACTGATATGGTACTCATAAATCATGTGCCCCTAATTTATATTTTTACTTAATATAATTACATTTTTTAATGCAAAAAAATCACAAAAATCTAGTCTTTCATTGAAGTAAAACAAATGAAAGTGTGCGGGGTTCTCATTATGAAATAATGTTTTTCTCCAAAACACATTGGTTACAATTATTAATTATTTAAATATAAAATGTCATAAATGTCATAAAATTATCTTAAGCACTGATGATATTGAAGTGACTGCACAACATAGTTTGGAGACACTGAAAATGTGAAGAGAAACTTGTTTAATTAAATTTTAATTGAATAGAAACAGAATTAAAGTTCAATTTAATTCTGTAAAACTTTGTAATTTATGAATGAATCCATTTAGATTACTACAGATATTCTTTGCTGTGTGAGCTGGGAAGTTTATGGGACACTAATGAATAATAACAAAGTCCCCCTGTGGTGAAAATCAGGTTTTTAATGTTGTTTATATGTCTATGTGGTGTTTTTAATATGCTTTAAGACAAAGCATGTGCAAATTCATAAGTCAACACCATGAGTATTTTCTCTCTAAAACTGCAGTGATCTAAAGACAGTTTTAAAAATGCGGTTTGAAATCGCTGGTGTTTCTGATGTCACAAACTACCTTGTAACCAATCACATCAACGTCCCGGCAGGCTTTAGCATATCATTAACTATGACCGCTCTGAAACAGGGAAAACTCAAGATAAGCCAGGTTATCCCGGTATATTTTTCTCTTGATATAAAAAAATCGGGTAGATTTAGCAATATAGCGGGTGTATGATGTATATTACAATGTTATGATAAATATGCCTTCCTCCACTGTTCAAAGCGTTTCTAAGGATACTGATTTTTAGAAGATAAGCTGTCTGACTTGCGAACAGGAACAAGGTTTGTGTAACATTAGCAACACATTATTAGCTGTTTGATAACGTAGTCAAGCAAAAGGATAATCATATTAATTACTGTTATGTGTCCGATGTTGTAAAAAGCGATACCATTGTGCAGCGTTTACCTCAGTAAGTTGACCGAGTGGATCTCTGAGCTCGTGTGTGTGAGTGGAGGCAGGGCTAATTAGCATATTCATAGATCCGCATATACTAAATGAAGCAAGGGTGTAGAGTTACATTCAAGCTATTTTAAGGCACAAAGATTTTTTTTTTTCACACACACAATTTTTGTCATTTTGGTGATCAAAGATTAGTTTTAAGGGATAAAATTATTGACTACAGGGGGACTTTAACATTTTCCACTCTAATATTTTGAAGAGAAACACCCATTTTTGAGTGTGAATTTTGGATTCACTCACCTTGTAAATGGCACGGTACATCATACTCGATCTCATCATGGCGTGAAGGGCTCAGGAACAGCGTTCCATCCACTAAAGGGAACTGCTCAAAGATGGGCAGGGTGTGATGGCAAAGGGCACAGTTCACCACATTGCGGTGACTCGCACTGAGCGCAGAGAGTATGAACTTCCTGAGATCCTCTCCCTGCCCGGCTTGGGCATCATCCTCCATTCGCACATGATAAGTGTTGAGCTTGTGTCGGGGAATGTGTGTGAGCAGCTCGGAAAGATCCAGCCTCCTCAGGAACTGCACAGGGTTGTCTCCGGGAGAAAGCCGAGGGAGGCACATGTTGGCGGCACCCTGCTCAAGGTGAGCCCCACGTGCCACCACACCTCCGGACAGCAAATGCTTCCTGTGGCCTTCTGTATGAACCGCGTTTTTTAGAAACTCGCCCAGGTGCCTCGAGCTACGCGGGCCACCGAGGGACTGGGGGGGAAAGGAGGCGAAGCCCGATGGGGGGGACTGAGTGGGGGATTCGCATGGGGAGCGGAGCCCATGGGAAACACCGCCGATGGCATTGGGAGGACCGCCGTGACATCTCTCCTGGGAGTTCTGCCAATCTGCCGATTGTCTGCGAGACAGTTCCTGACTGGAGCCACGGTGAGCTAGCTTATGGCTTGCAGATGATTTCCCTTTCTTGGGCTCATCGGCAGCTTCCGGCCCCCCTCCGCCGCAAGCGCCACCTACAGAGGAGGCACCACTGCTGGGCTTCCCGCTCCCTTTCTCTGGCAGCTTTTTCTTGCGCTCATCGTGCATGCGTTTCACCTGGTACCAGTCAGTGTCTTTTTTCAGGTGTCCCTGGCCGCAGCGACAGGAGCAGAAGCGGAAGGCTAGATCGTAGCCCTTTTTGGTCCACATGTTCTGTCGGCACTGCTTCTCGTTCCAGCTGCGGGCCCGGCCGATGCAGTTGAACTGCACCAGGATGCTGCTCTCCCACTCATAGAAGCATTGCAGGTGCATCCAATTGCCGTAGGGGCAGAGTTCACTGTTGCACACCACACGCTGGTAGTCGTCCTTCTCAAGGTCAACGGGACGGCCCAGACTGCACACTAATGGGGTGGCACATGTAGCCTCTGCCAAACACAATGAAGATTTTATTAACTTAGGCTTAATGCAATGGAATAGCTCACATAAAAATTACACTTCTTTCATCATTTACTCACTCTTATGACTTTCTTTCTTCAGTGGAATAAATGTGATGTTAGAATTATTTGCTTTCATTGCAGGTGAAAAAAAGATGCAATGAAAGTAAATGGTGACAGAGCCTAACATCTTTTTTTGTACTCCAGGAAGGAGCTTAGAACAACATGAGGGTGAGGAAATGATGCCAGAATTTATATTTCTGGATAATCTGTTGCTATAAGGGAAAATATCTTCAATGCAGATTACAACGGCTTATGTTATACACAAAATAAATAGATATTTTTAAATTACATTTGGTTAATGTATTGTACTGTAATGACAGAATTAATAAATAAACCTGAAAAAAAAAATACATAAGAGACATTAGAATAAAGCAAAAATTCACAAAATTCATTAAGGGACATCAACAGTATTTATAGACTGCATTCAAGCAGCGTCACTGACAGAATTCAGTGTCAGTACATTCAATACATCATTTCTATTTATAATAACTTAGTGGGTGCAAATCCCACTCAAAAAGAAAAAAATATTACGCAACATTCCTGTGAATGAAGTTGAAGTGTGTATGTGTGTCTCATGAGAGACAATTATACAACAACAGACAGTTCCAGTCTTCAAATTTGATTGTACAGCAGCATTTCAAGAGTGCTGTTTTTCTGTTTGAATCTCTCCACTTTTAAGTGTTCACTGCCTTTCAGACCAGACTAGTTAGGCATAAAGTGAAACAACTGTTTTCTCTCATGAATTGAAGTAAAGTTGTATAAATTCAGCTGCAGAAAAGAGCATGTTGGTGTTTTCTCTAGCTCTCCAGAGTGGGTTTCTCTCACTAGTGTGCGCACCTTATTAAAATTAAAACTTTAAAAATTAATTAAGGAACGTTTGAGCACATATGGAAATGCCCTGTTGCTCTGCTCCTCTTACAGATTTCAGTCTATGCATTACTTAATGACACACAAAAGTTTTTTTTTTTTTTAACGATTTTTGTTTGTTGAAGACATACAAACTAACTGAACAATTTGAAACGTACTTGAGTTACTTATAAATAAAAAAATAATAATAAAATTATGAATAAAATATAATAAAATATATCATTCTGTATTACTAAATATAAAAAAGGGCTATGATTACCTGCGCCCTTACATTCCATTATTCATATCTGCCACTCAAAGATAGAACACCACTTCCATTACCTCAGGAGCCAAAGCCATACAATGCATTATTAAACCCCCTAACTGCACATCATTACGGTGATATGACATGCCATTACACGACATACACACAACATTTGATCACATGCAACTCCATGCCAAGTGTATCTACCCTTGAACAAGGCCTACACAACCACCTTACAGTGCAGGACGATAAGTGAGAGCACTAAAATCTCCAGGCAATGTCGTAACAATTCTGATGACACGCACACAAAACAAGTTGCTGCAAGTGAGAGAACATTAGAAGGAAGGTAACGCGCGCGCACTTTCAGGGAAACGTACCGTCTGATAGAACATTCACTGAAGTGACGTTCTTACCGCTTCTGTTGTCGCTCGGCGGACCCGCTGTCGCTCCAGTCAACACCGAGGCAGTTCCTCCTGTAACCGCAGACGCAGAGGCTCCATTTTCTTGCTCGTCCCCGCTACTATTCGTGCGTTTATTTCTCTTCCCCTTGTTGCTTTTTTGGTTGGGCATAATGGAGCGCTCAGTATGAATGCAGCCTGTCAGCGACCGCCACCGAGCATTTCTGCGGATATCATGTCGAGGGTGCTTGACGAATCCACTGCGAATATTAATGCACGGTAGATGCAGATCTTACAGTTCGATCATCATCTTCCAGATTTGTGCAGGCAGTCTTGACAGCAGAGGTACACCATGAAGAAGGCGTGTCCCTCTCTTGTTTTGATTCCTGCTCTGAAGAGAGAATGTTCCTCTGGCCCCGCCTCCATCTCTGATCCAGACCTAGAGCTCGGAGTTATTAATAGCACAGACTGAGGGAGTCCCGAGCAAATAATCGACACATTGCTAAAATTATTAGTAAAAAAAAACAAAAAATGCTTTGCCACATGTGATATACATGCTATTTGAGCTGTTATCTTAATTTTGCTGGTCAAGGTTAAATCAAGGTTCTAATTAGAACCTAGAATTTTTTTTTTTTTTCAGCTAGATGCCATTAGAGAAGTTCTACAAAGAACCTGTTAAAGAACCCAGAAATGGTTTTCCACAGCTGCACCACAAGGAACCTTGTTGAAAGATAAACTAGTGCTTTGAATATGCCAAAAAATATAACTATTTCAAGTCCTACAAAGAACCATTTTAGGTGAAAATGACTTTGAATTAAAAATTCAAAATCAGATCTCTAAAAGTCCATTTTAGCCTAGCTCATTTATTTCAAAGTTAAAAACAGCTTTTAATTGCACCATTCAGGTCTATAATTTAGTACTGGCCATTAATTTGAAAGATAAAGTGTCTTAAATACAGTTCATGTATTTATATGACAGAGTTTATTGCACTTTTAAATAAACTGTCTCCAGCCATTCCCAAAGCAAATGAACTATCACAAGACAGAAATCAGAGACAGCAACACAATCCATATACATACTACAAATTGGAAAATGTTGAGGTATATATTTATCTATAAAAAAGAAAATTAAGCTTATTCTATTGTCAATTTTATTATTTTTCCCCACTGCCATAATCCAGGTGATGATCCAGTACATATTTTTATTTAATCATTGATGAAGTCTTTGGCTGCATCCGAAATCACATACTTCCCTACTATATAGTAGGCAAAAAACAGTATGTGACAAAATAAGTATGTCCAAATTCACAGTACTCATAAAATAGTAGGTAAACTTATTCTGATTGAAACAGATTCCGAAGTGTGCATCCAGTGGACACTTTACTATCCCATTAGGCCATGGGAGAGGATTTGTGAATGGCAGTGAAGCAACGCAACTGTTGCTGGTAGGCCACGTGGCACGGCCAATGTAGTACGTCCAGATTACATTCATACTACACACATTCATGCTATATAGAACATACTTTTTAGCTGTCACGAAGTAATTTATTATTCAAAATAAGTAGCTGCTCAAGAGAGTATGCGATTTTTGGACACAGCCTCCATTTCCTATTGCTGCTCATGTTAAGGACTTCCTGAGCTTGAAATGGCACAAACTGCACCATTAGGAGACCTACGTGACATTTGTACAGACATAGAACAAGAATAGCACAAGTACAATGTGGAGATGTTTTCACAAGAGCTTTATAAAACAGAATATCACCCTGGAACAGTTCAGATGATTTGTTAAACTTGGTTCATTTTTATAACATTTAATTCCAGAAAATCATACAGCAGATAATTCCTTTATCAGACTTGGACATGTTTTGGCACATATAACTTGAATGAATATGCATGAAATCAATAATTTCACAGTAATGGTACAGCAAAACAAACAATCTCATGATTACTGTTGAAAGGGCAGTCATACACTCTTAAAAATAAAGTTTTTTTTATTGGCATTGATGGTTTCATGAAGAACATTTGACATCTATGGAAACTTTCCATTCCACAAAAGGTTAAAATGCTTCATTTAAAGTACTGTTTACTGAAAGGTTCTTTGAGGAACCAAAAATGGTTTTGCATCGCTGCAAAACCCCCTTTTGAAACCTGTATTTTCAAGAGTGTAGGCAGAATTGGATCAAATATAAAAATGATATTATCTAGTGTGAATATTCATTTCCAATAGGTTGAAAACAATGTTTGATGAATTCATCCAAAGTCCCAGAAACATGATCATGCACACTATAACTGTTATGATATATTTTAATGGTATGGCTGTGTTTTGAGCTGTCTGAACAGGGAAGATTGCTACTTTTCAAAAAAACTTTGTGTGCAAATCACTCCCCTGAGAGAAAAAAATGGCTGTATAAAAATATTCCAATGCAGTATACAAAAATGTCACATTCTCAAGTATATTTCCATATCAAAATGTAGCAATGACGTCAAAAATTTTTGTACTTTTTCACTCAAGTTTAGAAAAGACTGTGAAATTCAGTCCTGCAGTAATATGACATCAACGTTGTCGTGAACTCCTTGCAGTAGTAGCTCCCCTTCAAACGTGATGACCTTCTTTCGCTTGGCCGCTTTCAGCGTTCCGACCAGAGCTTCAAAGAGGTTGGCGCACTGGTCATCATTAAACAAGACTCCAAATTTGACAGTGGTCTTTCCATCTGCGTCTGTGAGACAGTAATAGTGGTCAGGGTTTGCTCTAAATCATTCATTAACAACTCTGAAAGTCTCCCATTAACATTTATGTACTTGTTAAAGCACTGAGACATACAGAATCAGTGTTAGCAAATCTCAAAAGAACAGCGAGCAGCATGAGAAATTATCAGCCTGGTTTGAGTCATTAGGAAAGCCAAATACCACAATGACACCTGCATTTGTATGCTGACTAACATAAACTACATGTGCACCTAAAATCACCACTGAACAAAAATTTCTGCTCATAGGGATTTCAGAATCAACAGTACAGCTCCTATTTCAATGTTTTAGTTTAAGCATTATATCTAGGCCACCAAACCAATAAGCAAATTTGTGACATTGATCACATAAACACACATACAGTGGGTCAGATGATCATGCTGCTGACATTAATGCAAAAAGGAGACACCAAATGCTAAGACATTTTAAAATTAATGTAAATTTTCGATTCAACGTTTCACACAAATTGGTAATAATATAATTTGTAATGGAAAAAAGGCAAAAAGATGCATTTTCACTCGTGGTCTCAGACTTTATCCCTAACAATTGTGTTCTCAAAAATAGTACAAGACTTACTTTTACTGCCCAGTCGACGAATCTCATCAACGAGCAGCGTAACTTCATGTTCCACATTCATTTTTGTCACTGAAATAATACGTGCATGTTAATATTGTGAAGGCCTTACTTTTTTCTACTCAATCTATACTGTATTACTCACAAATTAGTATTAAGTCATTGAAAGACTTTATTAAGATATAATGAGATTCCTGTAGCCTATCTTAGAGTATGGAACAATATATAAAAGTTATTTATTGCGTCCTGATAACAACAAACATGCTGAATAAAAAATCTTAAACTGATTTAGACATGTTTTATTCACTGTTTGTTTAGCGCCCTCTCTGGACGAGTTGAGAACTGCAACGCCGCACCCTACCGGCTTATTGCAGATGCTGAATATAAAGACTATAATTACTCATCATCTTGAATTTTGATTAGGAAAATAATACGTGTGGCCTGTATGATTAATACCATACCGTGGGTTAAACATAATGAAGCATAATTAATAAACGACTGGACGGCTTTCACTGCTGAGCACGAGGATTAGCCTATCATTTGATCAGGCAATGCGGAAGTGAGAATCTTAACACGGAAAGTGAAAGAAATGTGTGAACAATTGGATTGAAGCATTTTGTGAATGACACAGAATTTGAATTCGATCATCACATAGATTTAATTCCCTGAAATACACATAAATAAACAAACAAACAAACACTTTTTATGTGCGTAAAAGGCACTCACACCGCATTAAAGAGGCTTGCATATAGATTCTGGGTTATTAATCCATAACTTGTATTCTAAACATGTATTCGTTTAGATAATTAATGTACACCATAAAACATTTCAGAGTAGTTATATATTCAACCTACTTACCTCTGTGGTAGTTTTGTTGCCGCCGCTCTGTAGACTATAGGCTGATTGAAATGAGAAGCACAACCATAGATGGCTTTGTGTGTGACGTCACACCAAACAGCCCTCTTTAGATTAACCTAGTTACAAAGTTATTTGTTAACCTACTGTGAATTGTTGGATAAATTTGGAATGGCAGTACCCAAATTGTATGTCGCTTGGATGCCATACCTCAACAAGCTGTACAATTTTTAGGAGTTTCTGGACCTAAGGATTTTGATGCTACCTGCTTATGTAAAACACATTGACATTAAAAGTAGGCTACACATAATAGATTAATAGGCTGCTTTAATTGACATCTGTAATTCTAATAATTTAATTATTTGTTCTATAGCTTGTTTTCACAATTAAAATGCAACTATATAAAACAATTTGCAACTAGATGCAAATTTTATTAAATCAAGAAATTATTATTATTATTAAAGATAATTTAGGAAAATAAAAATACAAGAAATATTCTCCAGTTTATTTATTTTAATTTAATCGACATTTACATCATAAATCAAGTGTTTGTCCAGCCATAGATATTTAAACTTTGTATAAAATTTCGTTTACAAGACACCAGATGGCAGTAAAAAGCAATTTATCGATGCTACTGCTATTTCAGTGATGTTTTGAAGACGAAGAGATTAATAAATTATTTTTGTGTATTCGACAATTCGACTTTATATATTAACATATATAGAAAAAATGAGATAGATAGATAGATTTAAATATCAATATTCATGCCGCCGAAACGCGCATGCGTACGAAAATCACGGGCGGTCTTACGCTAGGAGCTTGCCTTACGCATGGTCATACGTATGTTTGTCGACGCCCCTTTGATTTGGGAAATGTGGTTTTAGGTGCATGACGCTTCTTTTGTAGTTTGGAACGTATTACGTAAGAGGGTCGTGAACTACACCGACCAACCGGCTTGGTTAAAAAACGCCTTCGCCTCTTATTAAAGGTCGTAGTCTTGAACAATGTAAACATTTTAAGCGCATGCACTCCAGGCTTGTGGTTCTTTTGGAAAAATTGATGTAGAATTATTTTAATGTTTTTTTTTTTTTTCCCCAGTGGGAATCAGAGGACACCTGCAATGCATCCTGTACAAGAAAATTCGCGGTGGCCCCGAGTATCAAAGTTCACTCTGTCAGCATGTGCAGCAACTGTTGCAGAATTAGGTAGATACACATCCTTTCTAGTTTTTAAAATAATACATGTACTTTAAATATATATTATATTTATATTAATTAATATCTAGGCTACCTAATGTATTTAAATAATTAATTTGAGTGCATTTCTCTGATTTTTATACAATTTGAATTTTAGTCACATTCCCTCTGGACCTTACCAAAACCAGACTTCAGATACAGGGTGAAGGTGGTTCCCGACAGCATGGTGGAAGTGTGCAGCCTTTAAAATACAGGGGCATGCTGAGCACAGCTATGGGTATAGTGCGAGAAGAGGGGCCCTTGAAATTGTGGCAAGGGGTCACACCAGCTATCTACAGACATATAGGTAAAATGTTAAAGTCAGCATGAATCAGAAGTTGTAGTCTTCTCTTCTCTATTGTGACTTATATCCAGTGTTGGGTAAGTTACTAGCTATTACATCTTCAACAGTGTAATTCAATTAACTCTCTCTAAAAAGTACTGGATTACTTATTACTTTATAAATCCCATATCAACCTCAACCAGTTGAACAATACAAGGACTGCATTTTTAATTCCTTCAAATTAACAATATACAATTGCATACAATTTTCTTGTGCGTAAAGTGAGGTTACATTAAAAACATACTTTTTTAACATTAAATTTTGATTTTAAATCCACTATTGCTTTATATAGAATTGTTGAATAGTCTATACAGTATTTAATGCAATTACATCAGAAGTAACCAATTAAATTACAGAAAAATTAAAAGTAATCCATTACTTTTCTTTTTCAAGGGAAAAGTAATCTAATTAAATTACAGTAATTAGATTACTTAGTAATTCATTATACCCAACATTGCTTATATCTGAGTGAAACAACTTCTTGAACAAGAAAAATGTAGAGCAGGACTTGATTTTGTCCATCAGGAATTGATTGGATCATTGAGGCTTGCTATTGTCGTGATGTCATGTGAGTGACAGGTTGTTCCGCCAGTAAACACATCATCAGAGAAGAGAAGAGATGTTGCTGCATGAGGGAGGGGAAGTTATTTTGATTAAACATTATGAGGGCACATTAACTCATTTAAAAAAAAAAAGAAGATGTACAAGGATAAATATTTTTTAATAAATACTGCAATATTCCATAAAAAAAAAAAAAAAAAAACGTCAATTTTCATTTTGAACTTTATTAAAGAGTTTGTTCACCCAAAAAAAATGAAAATACTGTCATTAATTACTCACCCTCATGTCGATCCTCACCCGTAAGATCTTCGTTTATCTTCGGAACACAAATTAAGATATTTTTGATGGAATCCAAGAGGTATATGACCCGTCCATAGACAGCAATATAATCAACAATTTCAAGGTCCAGAAAGGTACTAAAGGCATTGTTAAAATAGTCCACATGACTACAGTGGTTAAACCTTAATGTTATGAAGCGGCGAGAATACTTTTTGTGCACAAAAATAACGACTTTATTCAACAATCTCTTCTGTGTCATTCTCATCCGTTCTACTTCAGAACACCGACTCATTATTGGCCTGTTTCAGCGTCACACGCATGCATTGTGCTGCTCACATGATCAGCTTTGGCCAATACTGAGCCGGCATTCGGACGTAAACATGGAAGCCTTCACTGTGCTTACTGCGGCAACTACGTAAGGATAATAACAGGGAAGAGAATAGATTGTTGAATAAAGTCGTTATTTTTGTTTTGTGTTAGCGCACAAAAAGTATTCTCGTCACTTAATAACATTAAAGGCCCGATATACTTCAAGCAAAGTTCTTTTTCGTTCTTCGTTTAGGGGTAAAACGAAGTTCGAAATACATGAGCAGTGATATACTGCTGAGAGCAACGGATAGATGAATACGTAAATATACGCAGCACGCTTTCCTCTCAGTAACAAAATAAACACACATCAAAACTGAGAAACTGAGTGTTTTAATAAAGCATAAGAAAAGCATCTGATCACGGCAGCGTGGATATGTTTGTTTGCACGAGCTCTGTAATTCGGCAGTCCAGTAAAGTCACGTCACGTTTATTTATACAGCAGTTTATACACAGCTTTACCGTATTAAACAGGAAAAACAGTGTCTGTGTCTCATTTCATCAGAAGTACAACTTGGTTTTCTGCTATAAAGCAGCTCTCCAGTGTTTATGTTTTCACTCGCGGATGTCTGACTTCTACGGACTCGAGAGGAGAAATGAACTGGAAAAGTTTTTTGAGTGAAAGAAAGTGGAGCCTCAGCGCACACCTACCTTATTGTAATGGCCACGGACCAATGGTAGTACGAAGGTGTTTTGCAGATGGAATGAACTTTTCCCGGAAAGTTTGCTTTGGCAAGCTGTTTCGAACTTCCAAACAAACTTCATTTTGGCCTGATTTTGTTCGAAATGACGTCACATCAGTACGTTCTTCGATTTCGTTTGAAGTGTATCGGGGCCTTAAGGTTGAACCTCTGCAGTCACGTCGACTGTTTTAACGATGCCTTTAGTACCTTTCTGGACCTTGAAAGTGGTGATTATATTGCTGTCTATGGACGAGTCATATACCTCTCATCAAAAATATCTTAATTTGTTTTCCGAAGATGAACGTAGGTCTTACAGGTGTGGAACGACATGAGGGTGAGTAATTAATAACTGAATTTTCATTTTTGGGTGAACTAACCCTTTAACAGACTACTTTATAAATTATATAAAATACACAGAATAAAATCCCAATGAACTTGCCTGGCAAAATAAGTGCATGTATTTGAATCCACTTCTATATTTGAAATTCTTCATCCTTAGTGTATTCCGGCGGCAGGATGTTGGCCTATGAACAGCTCAGGGAATCGGTCTTGGGAAGATCTGAAGATGGCATTTTTCCAGTTTGGTGAGGGAAACATCTGTGAAATTTGAAACAGGACAGTGATTAAAGTCTAAATAGATGGGATCAGCATGTGTCCTGTAATGTCCATAGGAAAGCAGTGATCGGCAGTATGATTTCTGGTGCCTTGGGCCAGTTCATCGCTAGTCCAACAGATCTAGTGAAAGTTCAAATGCAAATGGAGGGCAGGCGCCGACTAGAAGGGAAACCACCAAGGTGAGGCACAGCTGTAATTCTTGTTAAAGGGACATGTCACCCAAAAATGAAAATTCTGTCATTTACTCACCCTCAAGTTGTCCCAAACCTGTATGAATTTCTTTTTTCTGCTGAACACAAAAGAAGATATTTTGAAGAATGTCTGCCAAACAGTTGATGGACCCCATTGACTTCCATAGTAATTTTTTCCATACTATGGAAGTCAATGGGGTCCATCAACTGTTTGGTTACCCATATTCTTCAAAATATCTTCTTTTGTGTTCAGCAGAAGACAGAAATTCATACAGGTTTGGAAGAACTTGAGGGTAATATAATGACAGAATTTTCATTTTTGGATGAACTGTCATTTTAAATACTGTCTAAATTGCTACACTTAAAAATAAAGGTTCATTATTAGCATTGATGGTTCTACGAAGAACCTTTAATATCCATAGAACCTTTCCATTGCACAAAAGGTCCTTTATAGTGGAAAAAGAGTATTAAAATGTTCTTCACACTAAAAAAAAAAAAACTCTGAAATGGTTCTTCTATGGCATTGTTGTGAAAACACCCTTTTGGAACCTTTATTTTATGCATGTACTCATTCTAAATGCATGTTGTTGTTTTTTAAACTGACAGAGTACATGGAGTTTACCATGCTTTTACAAAGATCATAGCTGAGGGAGGAATACGAGGCCTTTGGGCAGGATGGGTTCCCAACGTTCAGAGAGCTGCCCTAGTCAATTTAGGAGGTACAGTAGTCAAGACTTCTTCAAATGTATTGACAGCTACACTTTTGAAATACATCAAATATTTTCATTTTATTTCACGTTTAGATCTCATGACATATGATACAGTAAAGCATTTTCTACTGAGAAACACCTCCATACCGGACAACAGCATTTGTCATGGATTGGCAAGGTGAAATTCTGTTATTCTACTAATGTTGACACATAATAATGTCATGTTCAACAGTTTTTTCTAAAACATTTGTATAGCATTTGCTCAGGATTGGTTGCAGCTATTATGGGAACACCAGCTGATGTTGTGAAAACTAGAGTAATGAACCAGCCACGGGATTCAAACGGAAGGTTAGTTTTGTTTATTAATCAAAGCTGATTAGTAGTTGAGAACATTATTTAGCTTTCTTATTATAACAACAACATATTTTTATTGTTCTGTTTGCAGGGGTCTTCTCTACAAGTCTTCTACTGACTGTCTTGTTCAGTCTGTGAGAAGAGAAGGATTTTTTTCCCTCTATAAAGGATTTCTACCAACTTGGTTTAGAATGGTACAATGATTTCAAATATGTTTGTTAAAGTTTCATTCTCTTTTGTTGCTATTCTGACTCTGTTTTTGTTCCCAGGCTCCCTGGTCTTTGACTTTCTGGCTTACATTTGAGCAAATGAGACGAGCAATGGGCATCAGCTCGTTTTAATGATTTTAAGAGGTGGACAGAGAGTATATTTTACTTTACCCCCTTAAAGTTGGACATTCCAGTCCTCTTTTATTAGGTCTGAATGCAGTTGTATTCAAGTACATTGCAGAACACAATTATGAGGAAGAAGACTCAAGTTGTTTGATGACTGTATATTTTGGAGAAAATAAAGTGGCATGGCAATCATTCAAGCCTTTTTATAAAAATGTATAAACCAGCCTAAGTGGGTTTGCTTGTTTAAACTAGTCTCCCGATCTGGACAGGCTGGTTATTTTAGGATAATTGAGATATTATTATTTTGATTATGTTTATATTTTACAATTTTAAGGTTTTAATATATAGCCTATGTATATAGGTTATTTTTAGTTATTTTAATACATTGCCTTTGCAACTAGGTGAAATAAAATGTTATTTTAATCCAGTTAACGTTTATTTACGATTATTATAGAGGATTATACCAACGAGGAATAATTTTTGAAACGTAGAGGACACACTGACACATAGAGGAATGTTTCTCATTGTACCAAAAGGTTTTCAATTCATTATCATAAACTATTACATAGATCAAACTTTAACGCATGTTTCAGAAAACCTAATGCGATAAAGGTAAAAACATCTTTATTATTATATGCATTTTAATAATAATGCTCAGAGTTCTCAAACAACCAGTAGAGGGCATCCAGTCAATAACTTTACCGGTAAGGAAATAAACCCGGAACGTAAACAAGAACCCGCTGACTGTGTCATTTCCTGTCTGGCAATAAAATGGCAACCCCGAGTAGTGGCACGTCCAGGCGTTTAGTTCAGTATGTCATCGTCCGATCAGACCTGATACACACTTTATCATGGCCTTTAGGAGCGGTTATAACTCAAGCCTGTCATGCGGCCACTGCAGCCATTCATTTACACTACAGTGATCCTGATACACAGGAATATTTGGCAGAACTGGACAGCATGCACAAAGTGGTACTGCAGGTTAGTACTGCAATTACATCATATGCACCAAGTGTTTCTGATCCTTTACTAGCAATATATAGAAGTGTTTTATTTTAAATTATTGTTAAGAATGCTTTTAACAGCCATTAACAGATTAACTAGTGTAAAATTATATATATATATATATATATATATAATAAACTAAGAAAATATTCTCTTTTTTCCCTCCACAGGCACCAGATGAGGCTTCTCTCTCCACTCTTTCCAGTACTCTACGTGAAAAAGATATAGCTCATAAACTATGGATGGAGCAACCAGAGAATATCCCCACATGCTTGGCTTTGAAGCCCTACCCTAAGGAGACTGTGCAGCCCTTTCTAAAAAAGTTCAAGCTTTTCAAATGAATTTTGCATGTATTGTACAGTATAAACACAGACTGGTCAGAATGGCATGTGGCATTAAGAATGAACCTGTTGAAACAGCCTTACCATCACATCTGACTTTCATCCACATTTTGTCTCCTGTTATATCTGTGTAGCAAAATGCTACTTAGTTATGCTATTGTACCAGTATGGTGATTGATAAATATAAAATCTTTAATATGTGAAATGGAAAATGTATTTATTCCACATATTGGGTAACACATGTAATCAATTGAATCTATGATTGAATCTGCAATAATCCTAAATGTTATGTTAAAGTTCTTATTTACTGGAAGAGTTTTTGAATTTAACAAATTAGTCGTTGAAATTAAGACTTATTGTGTATGTGCTGAAGATGGGCTAGTAATTCTGCACTGGTTTGTTAAGGTCTATATGTTGTGTGGACGTGTAGCACGATTCTAGAGGAAAAGACTCTTATGAGCCGGTTCTTTTTAGTGAATCACAAAGTTACGTAGCGACCAGTGAGGCTCGATTCTCGAGCGAAAGACTCTTGTGAGCTGGTTCTTTTTAGTGACTCACAAAGTTACGTAGCGACCAATGAAACTCGATTCTCGAACGAAAGACTCTTGTGAGCCGCTTCTTTTTAGTGAATCACAAAGTTATATCATAAGAGCCTTTCGCTTGAGAATCGAGTTTCACTTGTATGTATTTTTGATTCACTAAAAAGCGGCTCATAAGAGTCATTTGTTCGACAATCGTGCTTTGCTGGTCGAACAAATGACTGTTATGAGCTGCTTCTTTTTAGTGAATCAGATACATACAGCGCGTCAAGTGAAACTCGATTCTCAAGCAAAATACTCTTATGAATCGGTTCATTTTTGTGAATCAAACACTTACGAAACAGTTTTACAATTAATTTGACTTAACTGAATATTGGCCGACTCACTGAATCAAGAACTGTGAATGTGTTAGGTTTCACTAGCCTTCAGAACAACATAACTGACTGGTTGTTCATATGACAATGTAGAGTTAAAAATACACTACATTATTTGCATTGCATTTCCAAAATATTTCTGCCTCAAATTAAAAAAAAAAAAAAAAATCATAAAAGAAAATTATTTTAAACAGTTTAAAGTCCTTACGATTCCCATCCCTAGATATAAAGATGGCACTGGCAGTCCTTTTTTTTTTACATGGTGCTTTATTGCAATGTGTTGCATTCTCACATTCATGGATGTTATAGAGATTTGTTAGTCAAAAGCATAATTTCCTTCAAGGTATGTATCTTCACCTTGGAAAAGCAACAAAGGGGCCATATGCACGAGGTGTGAGTGAATGTTTCTTGTTTGTCTGAGTGTATGTGTATGCGTGTGTGTGTATGTGTAAATGTATGTGTGTAAACTTCAAATCTCAGTTTGAGCAGCCACATAATTCCATGAAATGGACAAGAAAAATAAGACTGATTCAGTAGATGCGAAACACAGTTTTGCAGCCTGCAGGACAATCCTACAGGTGCTGGACCCAGCATGTGACTGATTGTCTACAACGTCCTAAGAAAGGTAGGATTCTCCAGATAAACCTGGATATAGAGAAAACAAAAAAAACGAACAAAATAAAAACATGACAAAACATGCAGAAGTCTCCCAGATACATCTTCATTCATAATGTCCCACACACAGCTGCAATGATACCTCTTAAGAAAAAAAAAAAAAAAAGTTCACAAGTATTATACAAAACTGGACAAAATGAGTAAAATGTATATATCTATATATATTTGTTTATTTATATTAATTTTACAGGTGAAAAGTGGAACCTCGCCTTGAAAGAACAAGCGCCGTTTCAGTGGAGCTACAAGCACGACTTCCCTTCACCAATACAACTAATATATCTGTATATTAATAAGGCAGCACTTACAATATGTGAAAAATCTCAGGTAAACAGTAGCTACTGTAGATGATACCATGTAGAGATGACATCTGAATGACGAGGAGAGTGTGTGGTGGTCGATGCGTAGGATTCACTACTATGATATGAGGAAATGCAGATTGTACGAGTTTGCATAAATGGTTCTTAGCACTTGGCACTGAGCGTGCGGGGCCTGAAACGACTCTCAAAGCCTACGACACAGACCGCGATGAACAGAAAGCAGAGTCAGATGAGGAATGTCTTCAAAAGATAAAGCCAGGAGGTCTAAAAGGACGGGGCAAAGGGGAGGTGGAGCACCTGAAGAAGATAGGCATAGTTAGATCTACGGTTCTGCAGCAGAAACAACACCCATGTAGCAAAGGCTCCGCTACCCTGCTCGTTTAAGAGATCCAATGATGAGGGCCTGACAAGCCAAGTTCTTCCTGAAGAACCTGAGAAGCGTTTTTTTGATTTTCCGTGGAAAGCGAAATGGCGTTTCACTTTGCGAAAGTACATTCAGGGGGTATTCGTTCTTTTTCGTGAACATATATTCTGATTTTGACATGGCCTCTTTCCTTGTAATTCATGTAAAGTGCAAAACTAGATTGTATTCCTTGCAAGTTCCTGGTACATTTAGGTTTTTAGTAAAAAATTCATGTAAAATACAGCAAAAGTCTTACAAAGGTCAGTATAAGAAAATCCTCATAAACAAGAAAACGTTCATCAAATGGTGAGGAGCAGTCCTCTATGCTGAAAATATGTACAAGAGGCACCTCAAATTTGGTATAAAGAATCCAGCTAAATAAAGTCAAATATCTAAGTAGAGTTGCATCAGTATGGTTTTCTCGTTTTTAGCCCGAGTAGCTCAAAACCACTTGTTTCGAACTACAAATTATGTATATCCTTGAGTTTAAAAAAACAAAATAGAGGAAAAACAGGAGATATTTGTTAGCATGCATGGCTAGAATACTGCAGTCAAAGCAATAATCAGTTTTGAGTCGTGTCAGATTTAAAACAAAAGCCAAATGCTTTTCATTTAACCTCTAAACGTGCATAGCTGGCGGTTAGAAATCTGTCTTCCTGAAAACGGTGACTAAAGTTCCTCCCGAAGAGGCATTTGCATGTTTGGTAGATCAGTAGCAACGGGGGAATGTCTGAAGATAATTCACTACCGAACATCTTCGAAAATAATCAAACCAGCTAGGGGAAGTGATGTCTAAACAATAAATTAAAAGTGTGGAACAAAATGGTAGTGTTATAAACATGACGGGATATGGGACGCCTATTCAGGAAAAACTCGATGCTACATTTGTCCAATTGCATGAACCTTGCATATGATATGAATCTTTTAGTATCTTGAAGCTTTGGTCATTATTCCGTTCTTGTCTTAAGAGCGTTTACACATGGCAAAACTACATCAGGCAGTTGACGAAACCCCACTACAATGAGCCAGCGCTGTTCTCAAACCAAGGTTCCACTTTGTCAGAGCTGTTTAAACTTTGACAACAGAGAAATTAAATAATATGGCCTTTTTTTTTTTTTTTAAATTAACCCGTACAAAAGCCAGTCCATGCTGCTTCTCCCTCAGCAAAGTCACATTCAGCAGTCGCTAAACCATTCTCACATATAGAGCAATCTCAACACCCACAGGAAAAGTTGCAGGTATTAAAAAAAAAAAAAAGAAGAAGAAGGAGGAAAAAAAAGAAAAAAAGAAAATCAAAATCAGGACATTTGTCTGTTTTTCCATTTTAAACACCAGATATACAGTATTAATCACACACATACACGCTTTCAGACAGCCATACATATCTCAAAAAACAAAAAAAACAAACAAAATGGAAGCAAGTAGTTATTACCACAAACTCGGAGCACTACATTTTGTTGATTCTGAACAGATACATATTCACATTTATCTGTTATATACACAATACTTTGATAATCCAGGTTCTGAATAGTTCTATTGTACCTTGATGTTGTGTACTGACTGTGAGAGCCGTTATAAATGAAAAAAAAAAAAAAAAAAAAACGAAACAATAAAAACATTATTAATAGGCGCTGTTTGCTAGTTTGGTATATTTGGCATAAACACGGTAATGATGAAAGGTAGGGTTCATTAAATGAATCTTATCCACTGCATAAAAACCATTTTATCTATACAGGAATGCCTGTTCCCCAAAAAGGAGGGCAGAAATTAATAATTACGACGTCTGTGTTTTTTTTCGGGTGAGCCAAAAAAAAAAAAAAAACGGGAAAAAACACAGAGCGATTTAAATGTTATGTATTTGTCAATTCATCTTGGTTTTTGTAATGTCTATGTACATTTATAGCAAAAAGTGGCTCGATCTCAACAGTACATACTGCCGGCTGAATTTCGTAGACGAATGAGGATCTGCTTTATGAAATTTTCCCCGTAAGGACAATCTAAGCTGGTGTAGCATTGGAGAAAAAGAGCCATTCTTTGTATACAGAGCACACGCACAAAGACACGGCACTTAAACTCCACGAAGTGAGTCACGAACAAAAGAACACCGTTAAAGGAGAATGAAAATAAGTGAGAAGGGGAGACGGTCGCGCATGCAACGCTATTTCGAGTTGTGAAATACTTCGTGCTCACACGGTGAGACATCAATTTCGACCACAGCAAGTCTTTATGTGGGCGTGTCAATTTGATTTACATTTTCGATTTTCTGTTCATGTAACTAGCTTCATTTCGAATGTTTAGGTTCGAATCAAATTTAAATGATTCTTAAGAGGGGGTGACTAGTGGGTAAAGGAACAAAAGATAATGCTGATGAACAGTGTCTGACTGGGCAACAGTAGTCTCATGAGCAGTCAAAGAGCTGGAGAATGCAGCCGACGGTGCGGACGTTGCGCGAGACAACACCTCGCTCCTCCAGACGGGAGAGAGCACCTGTGGTTTTCAAGAGCATCCTTGAAACACTCAACTGTATAATGAAAATCAATGTACAATCTACATTTTTCGCACCTGTGTGCAATTGTAATATTTACCGGGGTGTGACATTACAGATTTAGCCATTAAAAAAAAAGAACTGGTGTTACGTTGATGCTTTCGAAATGAGTTGCCTGAAATTTGATGATGTTTCGTTTTTAAAGGAAATTACAAAGTGTGAGCTTGTCCCAACTTTGTCCGTCTGTGCTGTGCAATAATACCAACCTGCACAACACATCGCCGCAAACAACACTGATAGGCTGAGTTGACCCTAAGTGGCTCGTATTCACAGCTGCTGAGGGGGGGAAATGTGTAGGACATTGTTAAAAAACGGTCTGCTGTTTCAAAACAGTGTTGCCAGGAAAGCCTGCGGCAGACGGATACGCACTACAGAGCAGTCTCCCATCCTGGCGATGCTTGTTCTGAAAACGACAACAGACAAAAACAAACGAAACAAAAAAACAAAACAAAACAAAAAAAACAACAAACAGAACAGACTAACAAATAAAAAGAGGCGGGAAATTCCTCCCATCATCAGGCACTGCTGAGGAGAGCCTATCAGTCACAGATCCAGCTGAAACTGAGCAATATACCATGAACATAGCAACACCATGGCAAAAACCTGCCCCAGTTTCTAATCCGACCAATCCGAGCTCAGCTGCTGCGCCGCTCTCCAAGAAGCACTGCAACGTTGGCCTGACTGACAAGGACGCGTAGCCGGCAGAAGCAGCAGGTCCTTTTTTACAGACTTGGCAAATTCTGGAACGTGATCTTTTCTCCTTTTCGGAAACAGGCGTTTAAAAAGGTGACCAGGAATGAGCACTTTGTCGAACGGCTATGAAACCTCACAAGCCTGGGCCCCAGACACCGACCCTGCAGATATACTGTATAGAAACCAAAGGTGAAGAATAAAAATCTCTACATGTGGAGACAGTCCTCTGGCAGATGGTAAATGGGCGGCTCACTCGGTCAGGAGCTGCTGGAGGAGGCTCTTCTGCTGAGACTGGGCTGTGGGGGTCCCGCTCGGGCCTTTCTGGGTCCCGATGGGCCCCGACTGGTTAAGGTAGGAGTCACTGCCCACCAGGTTTACCGTGCACTGGACATCAGCAAACACCTGAACCTGCTGTACCTAAGAAATAGGAAAGATTGTGATGTATGAACTGAGAAGATTTTTTATAAGAAAGAAATTAATACTTTTATTTAGCAAGGATGCATTAAATTGATCAAAAGTTATAGTAAACACATTTATGATATTACCAAAGATTTCTATTTCATATTAGTGCTGTTCTTTTGAACTTTCTATTCATCAAAGAATCCACACAAATATTAAGCATCACATGTGTCCAACATCTATAATAATAAGAAATGTTACTCAAATGTTACAAAATCAGTGTATGAGAATGATTTCTGAAGGATCATGTGACACTGAAGACTAACTGCAAAGGCAACACTTCTCATTTTCGTTTATTTTAAATTGAAGCACCAAAATGACTAAAACTAATATTAAAGTTTGAAAACTTTAATATTTTTCAAAGAAGTCTGCATTTATTTGATCAAAAATACAGAAAAAACAGTAATATTGTGAAATATTATTACAATTTATAAGCAGAATATAAGTATTAATTTGTTTCAAAAAAATAAAGAAAAAAAACTTACTGACCCCAAACTTTTGAACGGTAGTGTATATTGTTACAAAAGATTTCTATTTTAAATAAATGCTGTTCTTTTTATTCGTCAAAGAATTCTGAAAAATGTATCACAAGTTATAAAAAAAAATTAAGCAGCACATCTGTTTCCAACATTGATAATAAATCAGCATATTAGAATGATTTCTGCAGGATCATGTGACACTGAAGACTGGAGTAATAATGCTGAAAATTCAGCTTTGCATCACAGAAAAAAAAATAAATTTTAAAGTACATTAAAATAGAAAACTATTACTTTAAATTGTAATGATATTTCACAATATTACTGTTTTGTCTGTATTTATTATGAAATAAATGCAGCCTTGAAGAGCATAAGAGACTTCTTTCAACAACATAAATAATAGTAATGTTTCCAAACTTTTGACCGGCACTGTATTAAAAAACAAAACAAAAAAACAAACAAAAAAAAACCTAATAAGATGACAAAAAACAACAAAATGACAAAAACTTAATTTAAAATGGAAACAAAAAATATAAAAATAAAATGTAATTCAAAATATATATATATATATAAAAAAAAAATCTATAACAGTATATCAATGGTACTAAAATAACACTCGTAGGGTAGTTAGGCCAAATATTGCGCTCTTTTTCGTGCAATTAAAATGAATGGGGACTGAAGCTTACAAACTTTAATAAGAACTAAAACAATATGTTTGGAAAAACATGAGGGTGAGTAAAAAGTTTTTTTCTTTTTCTCTGAATTATCCCTTTAAGTCATCTCAATAAATAATATATTGACCATCTCACCTGATCGTTACACATTGAAGTAACATTGCCAAGGTTATTGTTGCCCATGCCGACAGATGGTCCAATAGGAGGTAGAGTGCTCACCGCTCCTGACCCTCCAGCCATTGACACGGTGATGCTCATGTTGTTATAAACGCCTTGCTGCCCAAAGCTCTGAGAGACAGGCTGGCCTGCCTGGTTATACATACTGACACATAACAAGATGAAATGGTTTAAATGAAGATGAAGACATACAACCTTTTTGGTGATCAATATCAAACACCCTACCTGTTGTTGCCCATGGCCCCTTGCTGCCAGTTCTTTATGTCAGGTGACTGATAACCAGGTGGAGGCTGTGCTTGCTGGAGCAGAGGACTCTGGGAGGTGGAGTTCTGAGGTGAAAGCAGGGGGCTGGTTGGACTCAGCTCAGGAGCAAAGGATGGATCTGCTTGCTGGATCATGCCTGTGAGAGACACGTTGTACATTGGCTCTTTTAGACATCATGACAGAAGCATGTGACAATCAGTGCTATTTTAGTATCGTTGAGATACTATTATAAGTTTTTATTTTTATATTTTTTAATTTAATTTTAATTTTAATATAAGTTTTAATAATTGTGTTGTTTTTGTCCTTTTTATTTATTGTCTACATAGATTTTATTAATTTTTTATTTCAGTTTTAGTTATTTTAGTACATCAAGTAAACTAAATGAAAATGGGAAATGCTGCTTTTGCAACTGAAATAAAACATGTGCTTTTTAAATATTATTTTATTTCAGTTTACGTTTATTTTATTTGAAGTATCGAAAATATTCATATGGTTTTAGTTGACTATAATAACCCTGCTGATGATAAATTAGTAGCTTACAAATGAGACATACCAGGCCCCCCAAATTGCTGAAAAAGCCCCTGCTGAACAGGAGTGTTCACAGGCCCCCCAAATTGCCCTTGAATGCCTCCCATAATTCCTTGGTTTCCCATACCCCCCCTGGTAGGCAGCTTGGGGTCCAGAGGTCCTCCCATGGGGTTAAAATGGCTCGGGGAGGTAGGGGTGTTCCCAGGCACGGCACTGTAGCCTGGAGGAAAGCCAAACTGCTGCTGTTGTGGCGGCTGTTGCTGCTGGGGACCCTTAGGAACTCGCTGAGCCCCCAGAGGCCCTGTGTTCATCCCCTGCCTCATCAGCATGACCTTCTGCTGCAGAAGCTGCCGCTGACGGTGCTGGAAACTGTAAAGCTCCCGTTGCCGCTGCGCCATCATCTGAGCGTTGAGCGGAGGCTGTGAGAGAGAGAGAGACGGGGCGTTCAGTTTCAGTCACATACAGAAAAAATAACGACTGTAAAAAGGAGAGAGTGTAGAAATACACAAATGCATCAATTTGACTGGCAAGAATATAGAATTGGCAAGAAGGCAAAGGCAGAAGATAAATATATATAAATTAATAAATAATTAATACTACCAATGAACGTATCTTCAACATTTATAATAATATATAATTTAGAATTTTTTTAAAGTATATAAAACAATAAATACTAGCAATGACTGTCATCAGAATAATAGTAATAATTAATATATATATATATATATATATATATATAAAACAAGTAATAATGAACTGTAAAAAATCAAATCAAACCAAAACAAACCAAAGTGTGACCAAGATTCAGATCTGTGCTAACCAATTGTAATCAAATCAAACTGTCAGAGCAAATTCTTATCCCTATAAATGCCATTCATAATTTGTCTCTGTGCATGCGACACTAACCTGAGAGGGCATCTGAGGCTGCTGCATGCCCTGACGCATCGCCATAGCAACATGCCCCCCCTGTGGGAACTGGCCCATGGCTGCAAGCCTGTTCTGGAGCTGATGGAGAGAGGAGATAGATCACCACTAAACAAGTGCAACTAATCATGCGTTCGCTCAGCAGCTGCATTCGACAAAAGAATAGGTTAGTTCCACAGCATGTTATTTAAAAGGTCGAAATCAAAAGCATTCACTGGTTTTGTTACACAGTGCAACAAAATCCAAGAGTAGGATTTAGACATTGTGTGTTCACATTTATTATTACACAATGAAGTGAAAGCTGGGGATCTACCTGCTGTGGGCCTTGCAAACGTTGCTGGAGCTGGAGTCTCAGCTGGTTGGGAGGTAGCCGCAGCTGGTTGGGCACACCAGGAGCTCGGTTCATGCCGGGCCGCACCGTTATGCCCACGTTGCCTGGAAACGCCATCCGTGGGGCCCCGAAACTCATGCCCTGTGCTGTGCCCATCTCAGCAGGGAACTGTGAGGGTGATGTAGGGAACTGAGAGGGGTAGCTGGGCAGCTTGGGGTCCATGGGTACAGGTGTTGGGGGTTGAGACTGAGGAAAGGTCTGGGTGACGGGTTCGAGGCATCCACTCTGTAGTCAAGGCGGTAAATGGGTCAACCTTAGACACTTTGTTCTTGTAAAGACAAAAGGTATGTGAAGAATTTTTTTTTTTCTAATACTACTAACTTGAACAATCTTGTCGATGCCCAGAGCTCGGTCCAGCTCGGCCAGCTCGCTCTCGTCAGTACGGCTCAAGAAAGTGACCAGCTGCTCCAGCAGGGCCTTCTCGTCGTTACGGCCCTCGGGAGTGGTGGGTGGACACAGCATCTCATCCAGCGGACACGGAACACACTGCCTGCTTAGTGCAGAGAAGAAATGAGATGGCCTATGATTCTGATCAAGAGTGGAAGGACAGCAGCTGACAGTTCTGTCATGTTGCAGGGATAACTGATCTGGCAGGTAAATAGAATTTTGGTGAAAGTGCACATTTGCTTCCATGTGACTAAAGGACTAAAGTATTATAGTAGTAATTCAAACTGGAAATATAAATATTTCTATTGATTCTTAAGAGATGAGACAACATTTAACCTGCCAAATGTTTTTTTTTTTTGAAAAACACTTACACATTAATATTAATCAGAGATGATTTACTAGAAATGTTCTTAACACCAATTCACCTTATTCACTGCTTATTTGATCAAATAAAGATGATAAAATTATAAAAATTATGTTAGGCTATCAATCAACCACTAACTATATGCCCCCCAACACAAAACAACCTGCCCTCTGACCATAAATCATTACTTTACAGTGTTTTTATTGTTAACTAAAACTAATAAAACATTTTATTAATTGAGATTAAGCAGAAATAAAATAAATATAGATATTGGATTAAAAGCTTTAACGAAAAACTGATATAAAATACATTTAAGGTAAAGTACTAAAATGACAAACTGAAATAAAAATAAATTAAATATAAATATTAAAAAAATAAAAGCACATAAAATTACTTAAACCATTACAATTAAAATGAAAACTGAAAATATAAAAATAAAAGCTAATTTAAAATGTTAATAAATACAATAATAGTATATAAATATTACTAAAATAACTGAAACTTCATGAAGTTAAAAATATTTTTAACCATTTTGTGAATTTATTTTATTATTTTTTAAACTAAATTATGATTGATTAATTAATTGTGTTTATATTTTCTAGTGTCACAAAAATGATAAACAGCACCAACCCCATCATCCAAATTTTTAACTAACCATGGGATTTTTTGATAATATGCCTTATTTTACATACAGTCAAACCAAACTTTTTTCAGACACCTTGAACATTTCATTCATTTATACAGTTTATTCACTATAGTTGAAAAAAAAAAAATGGTAATAAAATATGACAAAATCTCAGAGTTAAACTGTCAGAAAAAAAAATAATCTTAATTATGTCAGATAACACTTAAGCAAAACATGATCAGGTCAAAGTGTATGAATAATTTTTGATTCCAAATTTTTATGAATTTTACTGGTAGTCCACTGTATGAAGAATTTTTGGGTATAATATGTCTCAGTTTATTTTATTTTGCTATCCTCACTTACATAAATGAACTATAGTGTCCTGCATCCACTAGCAAAAATATATCAAAAATATCAAAAATGTCTGAATAATTTTTGGTTTGACTGTAGGTCCTTTTAGTAGTTAGCAGCACCCAAAAAAGGGGAAGAAAAAAAAGAAAAAAAAAGAAAGAAAGAAAAACAGCTACTGTATACATGTGTGATTAAATACTACAGTATATGCTTATTTTGTCAACATTGCAAGTCTCAATTCATTCTTACTCACAGTTGAATGTTAAAATTAGCAAATATTTATTATAAATATTTGACATGAGATTGCACATTGTTTTTGTATCTGATAGCGAAAATGAAAAATTGACAGAAGTAGGTTGCAATAAAATATAAATGAATACTTATTTATTATAATATTCATCAGTTATTTTTGTCAGTTCCGCAAACCTGATTATTATCAAGAATCATTGCACCTCACACACTGAAGACAGGCCTGAGAGCTGAACCGTTTGTGTTTTTCCTCCATGTGTAAAATAAAATAATAAAATTTTTGAATTTTGAGTGCAAATCACAACTGATTTCAATACTGATTAAACACTGGGAGAATGAACACTCACTCTTGAGGAGAGGACAGAGGCGCCTGTGTCTGGCTGCCCAAGCTGCTATCGAAGGTCATTGGTTCAACCAGGGACAAGGGTTGGAACTGCTGAGAATCAGTAAGCTCCAGCTTGGCCAGACCTGAAACAAAAAAGAAGATAACATTTTGTTAAAAGTCTTATTTCTTCCCTTTGCTAGCTAATTGAACTCTTTCTATATTAAAAGGTTATGACTTATTCAATTCTGTACCTGTGGTGGTGTTGAAAGAGTTGAGGCTGGTTGGACTGGCAAAGGGGCTGCTGCTCTCCTTTGAAGGCTGAAACGGGTCTGTCTGCCCAAGATCCGGCACCTGGACCTGACCTTGGTTTGGTGTAGAGGGGTCACAGAACTCAAAAGAGGACTGATTTGAGAGGTTTGATCCATCAGGGAATGCTACGGATAGAAGTGGTGGAGGAGAAAAGCAGTTATTTAGGATTTAAGATAAATAAAAAACTATGAATTTTATAATTACTCCGGTGGGACGGGCCTCACCTTGGCTTGAGGTTCCTGGTGACTCTCTCTTCACATTCACCCCGATGGAAAGGTTTTCCTCACTGGGCTGGACGAGCACTGGCTCCTCTATAGATTTACCTCCCACAGAGCTTCTCAGAGTGGGCAAGAGCTGGTTCAAAGTGTCCAGATCAGTACTGGGAAACTGCTCCTCATGTAAACACACACAGTGGTGGGGTGAAAATGAGATCAAAGGTCATTAACATCAAAAGGCACACCAGAGCACAAGAAAGACAAAGTCCAAATGCGTCCGCCTCAAATCAACACATGGGTTTGACACAATAACAGAGTAAACCCAGCAAGAATAAGGCTTACAAATTGTATCACTGATATTCAATAGGACACTGAAAGCGAGTTCATGGTAACAGAGAATTGAAGATGCAAATTTTTTCATGAGAAATAGCCATTTCCTGTGGCAGGGATGATGGGATAAGGGCGCAACCAGCAAGAAGTTGCAAACAATGTAACTTTATGTAAATGAGAAGATGCAATGTGACAACATTATATTATTGTGTTAGTCATAGTTTTTGACACAAAAAAAATTATTTCATTTAATATTCTGTTTATTTATTTTCATCAATTTTACTCTGGCTAAAATAGAATCTAATTTGAGCTGAAGAAAATAACATTTTAGTTGACATGAATGTGCAAACTTAAATAAAATATTCAAACATTTTAAATATTTAAACATGTATCAACAACATTCAGCAAAAACATGTGAAACCAGACCTTGTTGTGAAAACCTGAGCCTCTGAAATAACATTATGTGTACACTTTTATTGTAATACAATGTTATGAATTTAAGCTTTCTTCAATATTTTTCAATTAAAATTGTTTAATTATTGTGATGATGTGCATTTTTCACCTCGTTCTCGTTATCACTTATGAAATAAAAAAAACCTTCATTAATAGACAGTAATTTTTTTGCTGAGATTAACATTTACGGCCAGAGCAGCAGTAAATTGTCAAAATAAATTTCAATCAGCCAAACATCCCATTTGTGATCAGATGTTCAGAAGCTATGCTCAGGAGTAAATATACTACTAAAAAGTTTGGGGGCAATTAGATTTTTTCTTTTAAAGAAATTAATACTTTAATAATTTAGCAAGGGCACATTAAATTGACACGTTAAATCAAAAGTGACAGTAAAGATATTTATAACGTTAAAAAAGATTTCTATTTCAAATAAATGCTGTTCTTTTGAACTTTCTGTTCATCAAAGAATCCTAAATATTTTAGGGTTTCCACAGGGTTTTCAACATTGATAGTAAGAAATATTACTTGAGCACAAAATTTCTGAAAGATCATGTGACACTGGAAACTGGATTGGCTGCTGAAAATTCAGTTTTGCCATCAAAGGAATAAATTACAATTTAAAATACATTAAAATTGAAAACAGTTATTTTAAAGCGTAATATTATTTCACAATATTATTAATTTTACTGTTTTTTTTTTTTATTAAATAAAAGTAGACTTGGTGAGCATAAGAGACTTTCAAAAACAAACAAAAAAAAATCTTTCCGACCCAAAATCTATGAACGATAGTGTAAACATTACAAGTTGTGAAGTTTACCAATACTGTTAAGGCTTTAGTCTTTGTAATATAGTAACATGTACATTTCGGAATAAATGTTTACATAATATACTTAGATATCCTTTCATTAAGTACAAAATGGAATAAATCAGGAAGTAAATACCGGGCTGGGCTTGTCACTGGATTGAGGTGAGCAGGCGATTGCAGACATGTTAGTGGCTGCAGCAGCGGCACAGGGCACGTTCTCTCTGCTCCCTTTCTTCTCTGCCTTCACCTTGACAGTCTGTAGGCTGAGGGCGGCTGGAGGTGGCAAGTCCTCCAGGTCCTTTTCATCTGTATCCAGCAGGAAACGTAGCAGCTGGTGGTCCTGGGGCTCCTTCCCGAGCCCCCGTGCTACCAAGGCCGCATTGGGACTGGTCGGAGGCTCCTTCTTGATGTCGGGCTCCTTGCCCGCATCTGCAGGGCTGCTGTCTTGGAGCAGGCGGTGCAGAATCTTATGGCGCTCGGTCAGGCTGCTGTGAGAGCCCGGGCATTGGGACACGGGTGCGGGACGGGGTTGGGAGTCGTGTTCGGGGGCACCCGCATCGGGGTTGCCATCCAAGAGCTGGTTGAGTTTAGGGTTGCCTACTGTCTTAGAATCATCAGTGGATGCTTCTGGCGGTTTGGCCGGTGGCTGACGTGCCGGGGAGCTGCTGGGGGTTGGAGTCTGTCTGGGTGGCAGGGGAGAGGGAAGAGAGAAACTGACACTGTCGCCGCCAGACTGCTGCCTGGTCAGTCCGCCAGCGGGCGACTGGATGCCAGGCGCCGAGGGGGAAAAAGGATGGCTGGGCAAGCGTGGGCTGCTGGCCAGGCCCGGGCTGCCCCGTGGAGGTCGGGGCGACATGAATGAGGTAGGGGTGGATGTGAGAGGGCTGCCTAGTGGAGAGGGGCTGCTGACCTGCTGGGAGGGCCCAATGCGACTGGGTGTCAGGTAGCCTGGTGGAGTGGGTGTGGGGGGTCCAGGAGTGGCACAGGTGCCGTTGCTGTTGTTGAGATGGAGGCTGAGGTCACTGGAGGGCTGCAGGGCAGGTGAACGGGAGGGTGGGGCAGCAGGAGATGGAAGGCTGGGGGTAGTGTTTTCCTGAGAGCTAGCAGTGTTGTGTTCCCTAAAACACACATTCAAATAAAAAAAATAAAAAAATGTGAGAAGCAATAGTCATTGTTGTGTGCTGTGTTTATATAAATGCAAGGTACATTCTCTGTGTTGTTTACTGTGACAGGATAGCTACCTGTCTATAGTGTGAATGCCCATGATGAAGGGCTGTACGTCTGGGTTTTGGGGGCAGCAGAATTTGCAGCGCGTCTGCGCACTGAGGGACGTCCCGTCACTGAGTGTGAAATGGTACAGAGGACTGATGGCCGTGCCGTGGGTCATCACTGTCAACACACGCATAGATTAAATCTATCACGGTTTCTACAAAAATATTAAGCAGCACAACCGTTTTCAACATTATTAATAATAAGAGATGTTTATTGAGCACCAAATCAGCATATTAGAATGATTTCTGAAAGATCATGCAACACTGAATACTGGAGTAATGGCTGCTGAAAATTCAGCCTTGTCATCAGAGGAATAAATACATTTTAAAACATATTAAAATAGAAACAGATAGTGTAAATTGTTTATATTCCATGATATTACTGTTTTTACTGTGTTTTTGATCAAATAAATGTAGCCCTGGTGAGCATAAGAGACTTCTTTCAAAAACATTCAAACTTTTGAACATTAATTTATACCCTATATTCATACTAGGGCTGTAAAATCTATTTATCATCATCTAACATAAAAGTATGTGTTTACATAGTATGTGTGTGTGTGTGTGTGTGTGTATATATATATATATATATATATATATTTATTAGGGGTGTCGCAATATACCGGTATTGACGATAATCGTGATGTTCAAAGCATGAAATATCGACATCGTGTTAATTTAGGGTGTGACAATATACTGGTATTGGCAATAACCACAATATTTAAAATGAATAGGACTCTTATGATATCATTACACGGAAATACTCCAGCGCCAGTACCTGGTTGACCTCTCAGGTGGCAGTATTGCACCTTAACGCTGACACCTGTCAAACAAGAAGACGACGCAGCGCGCACAGCTATTCTGAGAAGAACCATGTCGTCCGAGCAGGAGAGCGAGAGGCTCTGTCCACACCCGAATAAAGTAAGCTCGACAGTATGGGAGTTTTTCTGCTTCAAAGAAAACATGAATTTGCCTGGTTACATCAGTGTGAAGGGTGGCAACACCACTAACCTTTTTATCACCCTGCGGATTACGGCATTTTACAGAGAGTAAGTTGCGATTATTTTACTAGTCATGGAATGGGAAATGTTAGGCTATATTAACCTGTTAACAGCGATTTTCTGTGTTCATGTATTTAAATAAAGGGTGATTCTTTTAATAAGTACAGTGTTTTCTTTACTTGTCTTACTCAGCGTGATGTAGCTATGCATGCAGTTATATGCCCTCAAAATTCAAGATACACAGGCATTTTTGCCATAACGAATTTTTGTCATTAACTTATATCATATGATATGATGTACAATATCACACGAGCAAGTGTGCCGTGCAACAGACAGAAATGTTTTTGTTATACTGACTGAATCCGCGTTTTGAACGAATAAGTTTAATCAATGATTAAATGACCCATTTAATAAAGACGGTCACATGCTTCCTTCCTTCCTGAATGAGTCATTTGAACAAATCGGTTGAATGAATGAATGAATGAATGAACTCATTAAGACAGTGACTTGCTGCCACCTACTGGCAGTTTAGTTTCATATTTAAAGCACATTTTAATTAAAAAGTTAAAATTAGAAATAATTCCATATTTAAATATTGAATTAAATTTATGTAGACAAATTGTAAATACTGTGTAAATATATTAATGCCACTTCTCATTCTGTGTCACCTCTGTATTGCAAAGATGGATTTTGCTGATAATGATTTCATTTGATTGGTAACAGCCCTAATGTATAGGCTACTAGGCTAGTATTTTTATTTCTTCAGGTCTTAAATTTGACTTTAAAAAAATGTGCAGCAACCCTGAAAAAGAAAAAGAAAATAAAAAAAGTAAAAATTAATTTGACTGATAAATTTTTCCCCCCAAGGATTCTATAGATATCGCGATATATCGATATTGTGAATTCCTTTGGCCACAATAACCATGGTGTGAAAAATCTAATATCGTGACAGCCCTAATATATATATATATATATATATATATATATATATGTCAGTGTATGCGTGTCTGTGTATACACACACACACGTATATATATATTATATAAACACAAACTTTTATGTTAGATGCGATTAGTCACGATTAATTGATTTTACAGCCATAATTCAAACATCTTTTTTTATTTTTATAAACTTCTTTTTGTACTTTGTTTGGAGAAAAGCATTAAAAATTAAAAGGTTTTTTTTGGCAAATAACTGGCTACTCGATTAAATGAAGAAATAACTCACATAATAACTGTTAGTAGCAGCTATACTGAGATCAAAGGTTATTAAGCTATGAATAAAAATGCAAGTGTAAATCATCAAATTCTAGGTAAAGAACGACCAGGTCCAATCAACACTGCTTTAAAATGTCAAGTACTAGTCAAAATGGCTAGAATGGTGGTGAAAGTGCTCACCCTCATGAAGCAGCTTCTTGGCATGGGAGGGCTCGTTGCCCTGAGGCTGGAAGAACGCGTAGATGCACTTCCTGACCAGATCCTCCCAACCTGGTCGGCCTGTGGCCCTCAGAGCGCTCGTCTCAATAGAGATGATTTTCCCTTCACATACACACACACACACACACACACACACACACACACACACACACACAGAGAGAGAAAGATCATTAGATTTTGTCAACAGAACTAGAAGTTCAAGGAGGAAGCATTTCACATTGCAGATTTAACAACAAACAGTTTTGTGCTTCCTTATGCAAGAATAGAAAAAGCACGTAGTTTCAGTTTCGTCTGAATGTTTGTTATTCTTCTCCTGCATGTTTGTTATCCTTCTCCTGTACTAAACTAAGCAAGACTTTTGAGGAACAAAGCCACATCTGTATTTACACAGGAATGACAATCACAGGATACAATGTTCGAGCTCAATGTACCTGTCACTTATGTGATGTTCGAAAAAACATTATTAACAAAATAGAGAATGAAATGGAAGATGCATTTTAAAGGGGTCATATGATGCTTTTTAATGTTTGTGCATGTATATGATCTGCAAAGTTACAAAGCTCATAATCTCTCACAAAGCAATTCATTCTACAGAGAGACAATGTGAAATATTAGCATAATGCCCACCAAAAGGCTTGCGCAAAGAAAGAAGGCAAGGTTTCACTGAATTGAAGTGTTGTAGTCATGTCGCAGAGACGTTGTGTGTTTGGATGCAAGATTAATCAGAGGTTAAGATTTATTTATAAAGCTGTTTCTGAGCAGTACAACCCAAATGTTGAGGACAGCTTCTTGAACCTGGGATAGCGCAACGCAGGTTATATACAAAGACTACTTACTACTGTGAAACGTTCTGCTTAACGCTGTGCTTGCAAAGTTGGTTCTCAATTTCAGAATCCGACTGGGGCTCAAACTGATACGATAAAAACGATTATTTTTAACATTACATTTCCGACACATGCTTGAGGTGTTTGGCCAATCACAACGCACTGGGTCAGCTGGCCAATCAGAGCATTCTGAGCTTTTCAGAAGGAAGGGTTTTGTAGAAATTAGCGTGTTTTTAGACAGACTGGGAATAGAGGAGCTACAATAATGTACAGTATGTGAAAAATATGGTTTTTGAAAATTAAAGCATGTTAATCTATTCAATTACACCCAATAACCAAAGTAATGAAGTTTTAAAATAGCATCACATGCCCCTTTTAAAAGTTTTTTTTAAATTAAAATCATTATCTCAAAAAAAAAAAAAAAAAGGCAAAAAACCGTCCATTTATAATGTTTGCATAGAAAAAAACATTAGGAACATGTCCTGTGTGAATATGTGTGTACATCTTTGTTATCAGAAACCTTATTAGTATCTCTCGCTATATACAGATGCTATTTATTTTCATTATTATTTTATTTTGACAACAGCTTTTTCGACCACTGTTTTTCTGATTTGCAATATTTTATTTTTGATTTGCCAAAAGTAAATCAATAATCTTTGTTTTAGCTTCTGACAATATTTTATGAAAATAAGACTAGTATGTGTGTGTATATAATGAAACCCTACCTGTAGGGTCCTGCTTGGTGATGAAGGACTCCGTACTGACAGGGATCTGAGGTGGACGGGGCATTCGGCATGCGATACATATCAAACAGCTCTGCAGGTCTGTGGACAACAGAGACATCATGGTCTAAACAAAGTGACTGCTCCCAGGTATATGCAACACATTTTTTTTTAAACTAAATCTGTACAGAACATAATTAAACATGATTCAATTAGAAAGATGCAAAATAGAAACTTTTTTATTAGTGGACTCAGACTTTTGTACCCCAAAATGAAAAACTGATTTCATATTTGAACACTGGCATGTCAATGACAGCTTCATCAGACTCCCTGCACTAAGCTAAATATTTATATGGGTATGACTTTATGAGTGTGTGTGTGGTCTCACCCTCGCCCTCCTCCTGCACGGCTCTGGGCTGAGAGACCGTGAAGCACTGCATGAGCTCATACTGTTGTCGGGCCTCCTGGTTCTCCGAGTCCACCTCGTCTGGAGGCCTTTTCAGCAACCTGCAGTTAAACGTGTGGCTGTTCCTCCGGCCTTGCTCCTGAGGCCATGGGACACCATTTACTAAAAACACACACAGATGTGCAAGATAAGTTAAGTGTAAGATAAAGACCACCAGTGGAGTGTAACCGAGTTCTTAAGTGAAAGAGGTTGACCTCTAACGTTTGTGCTAGTATTTACAGTGAATGATTAACACAGAGCTCTAACTGCCTTTTGTATTTTTTCCTTTTGCCTTTTGTATTTTTTTTCAACAAACAACCAGCAAAAAACAAACAGCCTGTACATACAGTTAAATCCAAATGTACCCCAAACCTCTTCCATATCCCCCATCTCAGAGGATACAAATATAAATAAATACAGAAAAATACTGCTAATAAAAATAATACAAAAATAAATTCAAAATAAAATTATATATAAAATATAAAACTATGTATTTTTATTTTTGTATGATTTTATATATATATATATATATATATATATATATAGTATGTTATATTATGATATATTATTTATCACAATATATGTTTTATTTTTGTATATATCATAAAAAGATTAATTCATAGCCTCATGCAAATGGTCCTGTGCATGTTAATGATAGTGTTGTCAAAAGTACCGACCACGATACTAAGTCGGTACTGAAATTTTAAAAATGTGACGCTTTGAGCACTGTTGAGTAGATTCGTAAACACCTCTGATTGGTCCTTGTGTTCACACGCTCATCAGATATGTCTGTGATTGGCTACAAAGATCAACGCATGGGAGCGTTTGAAAGCACACAGAAGTGTTTGAATTTGAAAGGACTAGTCCTTGATAGAGGCCTGCTTTCAAATATTATCTGTGTAAGCACTCGGTGAAGAGCGTCACTGATGTCTATTTACAACATGTTTTTGAAGCGTTGATCATTGTAGCCGATCACAGACATATCTGATGAGCACGTGAACACAGTTGCCAATCAGGGGTGTTTACGAATCCACTCAACAGCACTCAAAGTGTAACATTTTTAAAATTTCAGTACTTACTTCGGTCGGTACTTTTGACAATACTAGTTCACAAGTGTTTGGAGCTCAAGCTTTCTGTCGCATGATAACGTTTGTGCGGCAGCAAAATTCCATGTAAACTGACACCACTGCCGTCAGTTCACACAGGATTTTACTACCGCGCATACGTTATTATAGAACAGAAACCTTGAGTTCCAGACTCTCGTTTGCCTGAGGCTATGTATTACAAGTAATAATGCTGTAAATAATGTTGAGTTTCTTGCACAGAAAGATTTTTTCGCTTCATAAGACCTCAATATATCATCAGAAGCCACGGGTATTGTTTATTTTGTAAGTAAAGTGTGCAGCAAATATTGAAATATTCTTCTAAGCACTGCTCCCAGGAGTGTGGGCGGCCTCGGGATGTTTGCTAACAGTATACCGCTGCTGAGGTATTTCAAACCTCTTTTTACACCAAAGCGAAGAACAATATTGGGGGCTTCATCTATCATTCTGCTCTTACTGTTTGCGTCCTCACCGAGAGACTCACCAAGGCTCTTGGGTAGCAGGTTGCGCACAAACTCATTGTGATCTCCCACATGAAGGATGCTGTATACGCTGGAGGTCATCAGCTCTTCCTGGCTATAACCCAGATAACTGGTGACATTTTCAGACACAAACACAATGCGCCCCTCACGGTTCACAACGAAAAAGAAGCCATCCAGGGCCTTGTGGAACAGGAAGAGAACAAAGATATAAGACAAATATAAGATGGCACAAAAGTGCCGCATTCCCAAACAAAGGAAATGGAATAAGGCTCATATGAGGACAGAAAACAAATACAGGTCCTACGGCAATGCATCATACCACCTTAATTTCAGTCTTTTCTACAGATAAACAGTCTGAAAAGTCCAACATACCTCCAAGAGGAGTGGCCCAAGGGCTTCCTTCTCCACCATGCCCTGACTGCTGGACGATATGTCACTCTTTTGCACCTCATCATCAGGAGACATCAGAGCTGCTTTCTCTGTGGGTACACAAAGAAATTTCAAATCTCTGGTTAGTGATACCAAATTTATCTAAATTTGAGTGCATAAATATACATTATCATTCAAAAGTTTTTTGTTTTTTAAAGAAATAAATTATTTTATTCAGTTAGGATGCAGTAAATTGATCAAAAGTGGCAGTTAAATAAAATTGTTAATAAATGTTGTTGTGAACTTTCTATTCAACAAAGAATCCTGAAAAAAAAAGTATCACGGTATCCACAAAAATATTAAGCAGCACAACTGTTTTCAACAATGATAAGAGCAGCACCAAATCAGCATATTAGAAAGATTTCTGAAGGATCATGTGACACCGACTACTGAAATTTTAACTTTGACATCACATGAATAAGTTACATATACAAATAAATTCATATGGAAAACAGTTATTTTAAACTAAAAATAATACACAATATTACTTCATTACTGTACTTTTGATCAAATAAATGCAGAATTAGAGTTTACTTTCTGAAATATTTAAAAAAAAAAAAAAAAAAAAACTAAACTTTTGAATTGTAGTTTGGATTTATGTGCACTTCCTGTTTGTACAGTGAAACACATATTCGCACAAGTTTTGTGGCCTTGAATTTTGGTCCCTGGTTTGAAACCAGCAGGTTTTAGTTTGCGGTGTATATAATTATAATCCACACCCTCCAAACAAATCTTACGCATCCCTATCTCTCAGAGCTTTTTCTAATGTGTAAGCACCCTTTATTCACACACAAAGAAACATGCATCATTTCACTATTGTCCTCCTTCCTCTCCTGGACTGGGTGGATGAAAGCACCGGAAGCTTCTCTTAGACTAATGTGAGCAAAGTGATACTTTTGGATGGAAGCCAGCAGCAGTAAGTGCAGCGAGCACTCTTGAGAAACGCTTGAGACTGAAGAGTCACAATTCGGTCACTCCCAACCCAGTTAGACTCAAAGAGCTGATATAAAGTGTCAATAATTGTTCGGTGGCCAAAATACTTAACCTTCTTTCTCCTCTTGAGATCAAAGCTTCTGAAGGACCTTATGAGAACACGACTCAGTCCAGCAGCTGGAGAGAAGAGAGGACGAGACTGTTTGTTTTGGGCTGCATTCTAAGTGAAGACTTCTTGAAGGAAAAGCTAAATTTAGATCAGCGCTCGAGTGCCGTATTTACACACATAATAGCAATGTAGCTCTCGCCGAGGAACTTCTGCAGAGTGCTCAACTCAGCGACAACATCAATCTGGTTTGTTTCGATCTGAACTCTGAGTTTGATCAATATATTGCAACTGTATGGTACTAGGGGTGGGCGATGTGACCAAAATATTTAATCACGATATGAGTAATTTTATTTCATAATAACAATATATATCACAACATAGTTATTTTTGCTTTAATGAAGCAAAAATTTTATTTTTATATAATTATTTTTGATACCATTGAAATTTCATTGTGTCATTGTTCAATTTTTGTCACCATTTTCAATATCACAAAAAACTAATACTAGTCTGAGTAAAAAAAACAAAAAAAAACTCAAGCTTACTGAAGACAAGTACACAATGATAAAAAAAGAACAAAGAAACTAAATACAAGCATATAGGAAAACAAACTACAATAGAACAAAGACAAACAAAATAGACTTCAAGCGCTAGAAGTAAGAAATACTACATAAATTGTATAACCAAATGTATAAAAACACTGCATAGTCTTTACTGTGTAAATTAAATATACATTTATTCATATTAAAGTTACAAAAGTGATTAAGTCAAGAGCAGCGAGAGATTTTCTCTTTTTTGTTGTTTGATTAACATTAATGAAAGCAGGTTTATTAGGCTGCTGTCACTTTAAGACCGAATGCACTGATCCAATCTACTCGTGTGTTTTCTTTCTCAACTATTTATGTTCACTTAAGATATAAATGACTGTGTTTACTTGCAAAGACGGTCATTTTGACACACAAGTATGTGTATTTAAGCCCAATTAGGTGGCAAAAAGCACTCAGTTCAGTACTCACACGCTCTATGAGCAGCGGCTTCATGTGTACGCATCTCTTAGACAGCGTGCGCATATAGCGAAATGCTGTCTTTCTCTGCTTACTGCGCTTCAACGGTTTAAAATCACTTGTTTTTAAAATCACAATGCTTAAAAACGCATTCAAATGATAAGCTTTCGTGATGGCGCAGCACAGCACTGTATGTCGTGTTAATCGTGTCTACTGGTATATCGCCCACATTTATATGGTACTGTTGCACATTACTGTGCTGGTAAAAGACCACAGTATGCCAAGGAATGACAGAGTTACCTTCAGATGTCCATCTGACTGGTTCATTGCATTTTGAATATTGAATAATCAATATGGATTTTTTTGATGGCTGATGTTTAATATAAAAGTAGTAAATAGTAAATAACACATTCTGCAACCATTTTTTTTTATTTTACATAATATTTAAATAATTTGAAAACCAATCAATAATTAATATGAAAAAAAAAATGGAAGAAATAAACCAGTAAAAATCAAGTATTTCAAGTTTGTTGCTTATGCGTGCCAATAGTGTTCGCCTTTGTATGTGTAGTTAAGTTGGTGGAAAAATAGGAGAATCTGTGGAAGAACAAACAAGGAAAGGAGCCAAGCTCCACGACCTCATGATTAGCCCTAAACAAATGGATATAAATGGGAGCCCCACTCAATCCCACAATCAGCCTCCCTGGCAATCAAATACAACATTCTGACACCACTCCCACTTCAAACACAGCCAGTTGCCATGACAGCAGCGTTACCGTGGCAGTGGTGCAGCAGGCGATACCTGATCTCATAACACAAGGGTTTTGATTTGCGTGATGTAAGGGCTTTATGTGTCTGTTGTGTCACACATATACAGACAGCTGGCATATAGATACAGAACTGCCAGAACTCTCCTACTCTTTTTCTGATGAAAAACAGATGACACATCATCTTCTTCTAAACCTTTGAGAAAGAGAGCAAAAGGCATCACAATTCATTTATTACTGTTGCTTCAAGTCATGAATCACCATTACTATTGCTCATACTTATGGTTAGGAATTTAAACAAAGCCGTAACCCTAAGAATTAAACTTTCGTAGCTCGTAGCTCGTATCGTTTCATATATAAAGACCTTAAGATCACAGAAATTTAGGGTTGTGCTCTTTTGACTTGGATGAGTGAATGGACCACCTAGAACACCGTAGCAGGCACATACCACATAGCAACATGCTAAAAACACTCAAAACACCTTAGGCATCTGCATACCAACAATCGACAACCACCTACAACACCTCAACATCATGGCACCACTAAAAATCTAGTCTAGTATCGCAATTCTTTCTCAAACGATTCAGGGTCGAATCGAATTGAGATTTATTTGACAGCAAAGCACAGAAAGGCTCAAGATTTATCAACCAATCAAAATTCTACATCATAAAATATATTTAATGTATTTAAACAAAAATCACAATTGTGATGGATCAAGAATCATTCTAGAATCAGATTGTGACTTCCTAAATTGACAGATAAAATTGTGAGGTGCATAAAGATTCTCCTCCTAAATACTTCCTGTCAATTTAAATAAGAGTGGCAAAGTGAACAAATTTCTATCATCATGCACAGTCCTTACAATGAGCTGAATAATACTTCAAGTAATTTCACCCAGGCATTCAACTACACAGTGAGGAAACAAAGCTAATGGCTGCCGGTTTTTATGACCTTTGCCATGCGAATTGTGCTCTGACTTAATTTCTCAGGTTTCAAATTGAATCGGATTTTGATTTTTTTCAAGTGCATTTGCTGAGGGGCTGGAATGTTAATGAAGTGCGCTGTGCTGTATGAGAGCACGGCTGAAATGTGAAAAATGTCTTTGATGTACCCTTCATCCAACTAAAAGTGACATTTGGTATTAGTGTCCTCATTCATATTATCTGGAAAACATATCGATAGTGTGCAAACCTTTTTATACCCACACACAGACAAGACCGATCTGAAGTAGCCTCAAAAAATTTGAAGTTGCAAATATTTACATGACAAATCAGAAGAATTTACTGATGTAGTTCTGAATTGTCTGAATTTAAGCTGAATACGTAGAACCTTGATGATCAGAATTAAAGGTGGTGGCTGATTAAAATCTTTGTATGAGTACTTTATTTTTATCTCATGGTGACAGAATAAATCATGATATAGTTATTTTTTTGCTGGAAAATCTATGGAAAAATGGCCTCCAATACACATCCAGCTCCTGCTTTCATGATCCCTCCCACTTAAAGTTTAGGTAAAGTAGTCCTGTCACAAAAATATATTTACCACGGTATAAACAGACACACTTCTACCAATGCATGGTATCGTATGTCATATTGCTCATTCCTGAAAGTGTCATCAGAGACCTTCAGGTGACATTACAGGTAAACATGTTTTTAGAGGTTGATGATGGAACACATCTGAAAGATTAAGCTCAAGAGGTGAAAGTGTGTTTTTTTCTGACAACATTAACACCACCCTAACCCAGGGATAGGAGAGGAGGGGCAGCAAGTTCCTGTTTCTCTTTTTCTCGCAGGAAGAGAGGGGAAGCTGAGGTCTACAAGAGGCCCTCTCTTGCACAAGGTCAGGGGGCAGGGCAGCGTTGCCATTGGTTGCTCTCTTGCACGCCCCTGCAGGCCCCCCTTTCCCTCAGGCTGAGAGCTCTGAATGAAAACAGAGAAGGCCAGCACTCTGGGTGACAAACTGTAGAACTAGAGCAAGCAAATGAGTGAGATGAACCTACTAAAAGATGACAAGAACAAAAAAAAAAAAAAAAAAAAAAAGGTTGTTAAAGTGAACCACATCAGCTTTTAAACAATATTCTATGCAAAAGCCCAAGTATCGGTCTTCAGGCCAGGACTATTATCAAACGTAAAGTTTGGAGCAGATCGGACATTTTATGCCTGAGTTACAACAACTTCCTGTTTCGCGGCATTAATCGCACACATTAGCACTTAGCCTAGTGTTTCATGATTTAACGGGTTTCTAGTATGTTTGATGGCATATTGAAATGTGTTTCTGGGAGTAAATTAAAGTGTAAAGCATACATTTCCTGTTGCCAGCAGGTGGCGCTATGACTAACTGAATATTGGCATGTAGATGTCTTTATGCCAGGACTCTTGTCAAACGTGAAGTTTGGGGCAGATCGGACATTGTATGCCTAAATTACAACAGCTTCCTCTTTCATGGCGAAACATCAGACTTTGGCAGACGGACACGGCCTCCAATGAAAACTCAAGATTTTTGCAATTTAACATGGTTAAAGCCTTAAGATTAGATTGACCATATATGATGTGGTTCTGTTTGAATCTCTATGAGGACTTAATTACAGTGTAAAACATGTAATTTCCTGTTGCCGGCAGGTGGCGCTATGACTGTAACTGAATATTGGCATGTAGATATCTTCAGGCCAGGACTCTAATAAAATATATGAAGTTTGGGGCAGATCCAACATTGTATACCTGAGTTACAACAACTTCCTGTTTCATGGCGAAACATCGAACTTTGTCAGGCCGCCACGGACATGCCCTACAGTGAAAACTATCTCTTTGCAATTGAACATCACAAAGGCCTTTAGATTAGACTGACCAAATATGATGTGGATCTGATTAAAGCTCTAGGAGAGTTCATTAAATTACAACGTCTGGAAATGGCAAAAACTGCACAAATTTTGCAAAGAAAATAAAAAATATCTGACTTCCTGTTGGGTTTACAGATTTTGCACCCCAGGGGCTTTTTTTGTAGGTATTGGGCTGTTACATGTGTCTACCGAATTTAATATCTGTACGTGAAACGTAGCACGAAGGGCGCTTAATTTGAAATTTTGTAGGTGGCGCTATCGAGCCATTTTGCCACACCTAATTCTGAAACCCATATCAGATGTAAATTTTCACCACTTCTGACACGTGTGCAAAGTTTCACGAGTTTTTGAGCATGTTTAGGCCCTCAAAAATGTGATTCATTTCGGAGAAGAAGAAGAATTGGCCAAACAATTACAACAGGGTCCTCAAACCATCGGTGTTTGGGCCCTAATTATGTTTAGACAGCGCACACAACACCACTGCACTTTATTCCTCTCAACATGGGGACAGGAGAGCTGTCTGTCAATAAATGTGAAAAAGTAACTTGTGTTACTTATTGGAAAAAGTAACTTAGATATTTTGTTGTAAATTGAAAAAGTAATGCGTTACTTTACTAGTTACTTGAAAAAGTAATCTGATTACATAACTCAAGTTACTTGTAATGGAGTTACCTCCAACACTGTTTGTTGGTGATATAAAATTAACCAATATCATGAATATTGAAATAATGGAGACATTTAAGTGTCTGTGACAACAGGTTTACAAATGCTTCTCATTACAAATCTGCCTGAAATGCATGAAACTGTGACATGCTGTAATCATCTGTGCACAAATGTTGGAAATTTTGCTAATATGAAAACGTGAAAGTGCCGTATCACCCTGCCCTACCACAGGTGGCACACAGTTTATAGTCATAGAAGCTGATTACACTTCCTGCTTGAGCAATTCATCATCCTATGCTCAGCTATGCAACACAATTTAACCCATTTCCCACTGTTTCAAATAGCCGATAATAATAATGCATTTCCTCCTACAGTGCATATGTGCCAAATATAGCAGAGCAGTTCCAGCAACTATCTGTCAAGTGCCATTTTAAAGGATTATGGTGTATACATTACAGTCCTGCAAAGAAACCAGAGACAGCTTAAAATGTTTGTGCTAGCCAGTGCCTGCCCACCTAATATGCAGACCCCACAACCTTCTGACATTGATGAATTTTTAGATCTTTGGATAAACATCCTCTCATGGCCTCTTTGCATAAGTGATATTCACTATTCCAGGGGCTCCTTAGTTTGCCATGCCAACGAAACCCTTTTTTAGGCCTGCAAATCATGAGATGACATGTTTACCGCTGTCGAAATGAAGAATGACCGGGCGCATGTTCTGAATTACTTCCAAGTGTGAGATAACAGGGCGATTTGGCGCTAGCTGACATGCTTTGTTCACACTTCAATTCACTTTCAAGTTCTCAAGGTTCCTTTCATTGGGAAATAACAACAACAACAACAATCCAAGTCATGTCTTAAAGCAAATGTAAATACTGGCTTCGCCAATAAAATTAATACTACATTGGTTTTGCTTAAAGGTCAACCATAAATAATCTCCTAACAAATAAAACGATCAATGATAAGGAAATGAGCTTGGGTCACAAGGACTTTACTCAACTCAAGGTCTCATCGGTTGTTCTTAGAAAATATTTAACCATTGAGAGGACTTGTCATTAAACAAACCAGACTCCTTCTCTGAGAACTAAGCCTGTTTGGGTAAATTAGTTTAAAACTTAAGTCTACTGATAGGCAGACCAACTAGTCCAAGTGTTCTATATTTTATATAGCTTTGAAAAGCAAGACAATGGACATTTATGTTTATTAATAAGAAATTAATTGAATTATAACATGAGTGATGCAATAAAAATAACATACAATAACTAAATATGTGCTGAAATATACTGTCAATCATTCATTTCGTCCTTTATGACTGCATGCTTTATGGCACTGATAATACATATTCCCAGAAAGAATTATTTACGTACCAAGTGGACTTAACATAATCTTAAGCAACCAGTCTTATAAAGCCAAAACACATCACTGCAGATCTGTCTTTAAACATAACACAGACATCTAGCTTTGATAAGAGCTAACATCCCCTAATGATTGGTCAACACTAGACTGGTCAAAGATCCAAAATGTCTGGCTTAAAGGAGGAGTTAAGTCAAAATTTGTTATCATGTATTCACCCTTGTCATTACAAACCTGTTATTCTTTCTTCTGTGATTGCTACACAATTGCTCATACACGTTCCTATGATGATGATAACGGTTTTATTTTTGGGTCTAGATCTATAAGAGGTACACTACCATGCAAGTTTGTAAGTTTTTTAAGACATTTTTGAAAGACGTGGCCACAGGAGAACTGGCCCCCAGACTAAGGCTGGTTTCTCACAATGTTTTTTTCCTCAATTCTGTCACCTGATGGAGTTTTTGGGGTCTTTGCCACTGCCACCTCTTTGGGGACACTTTATATTCAACATTATTATTGATCTGACTGCACTGACACTTATTTGATGAGAACTGAGCTGGAAAATGACATCACTGTTTTCTGTAGAACTGCTTTATAGCCGAATTGAAACAATTTAATAATTCATGATCTTTATTATTTTCCCGTTTATCCCTCTAAAGCTGCTTTAAAAAACAACCTGTACTGTATAGTGCTATAAAAATAAAGGTGACTTAACTTTACTATTATGCTCACCAAGGCTGCATTAATTTGATCAAAAACAGTAATATTGTGAAATATTATTACAATTCAAAATTACTGTTTTCCATTTTAATATGTTTTAGAATATATTTTAATGTAATTTATTCCAGCACATTTTCAGCATCACTAGTTCACACTTCAGTGTCACATGATCCTTCATGAAATCATTCTGATATGATGATATAGTGCTTAAGAAACATTTCTTATTATTATCCGTGTTGAAAACAGTTGCTCAAAAGAACAGCATTTATTTAAAATATAAATCTTTTGTAACATACATGTTTTACTGTACTTTCAATCAATTTAATGCATCTTTTCATAATAAGAGTAATAATTTCTTTAAAATAAAGAAAACATTACTGGCCTTGAACTTTTGAACAGTATACAGGAAGTCAATATCCCAGAAAAAAAATGTATTTTACTGAGTGTGTCTTGGACACAATATGTGTTATCTTCATTTTATGGCTTTGTCTGAGAGCTCTGTCCAGTTACTGATTAGAAAAAAAAAAAAAAAAAAAAAAAAAAAAGGGAAAGCAAATAATCACATTCTCTGGGCCCCCCAAAAATGTCTCACCAAAAGCCCTGCGCAACTGATTTAGAAGCTCCTAAAAAAGGAGTGATGAGGGAATGATGTCGTTCTCACCACTGTGATTTACAGCCAGTCCAACTACCAGATTAAAACCTTTTGTTGTGTGTTTCACATTTCAGTTTACTTCCATCATTTATCTTTAAGATGACTGAAGGAACACAAGTTCTAATCAGATTAGGGATGTCAACAACCGAACATCCTAAGTGCTATATGCACTAATAGGGTTTTTCCTGGGTCAAAAATGGTCTTCGGTGGTGGCAGACAAACACGGTCATCCACACACACAGTACAAAGTACCCTAGCCATGTAAACTGCGAGCCCAGTACTGACAATAAATTCAAATAAATGCAGAAACATTTTGTAATATTAACTTATCCTATTTATTCATGAAATAAAAAATAATCACTGTCAAAAAAGATCATAAAAAAGTGCTTAGAAATTTTTTATATTTAACAATCTGTAAATTTATATGTAAAAAGTCACTAGATGATTGATTTGAAAAGTTAGTAATAAAATGAACGAAGTAACACGTTACATAGAAAAAGTGGCAGGTCTATTATTTTGCATTTTTAACTCCAAGACTTAATGCACAGATCATCTGACATACAGTATCAGATTGTTTTGTTCTGTCCATTGCTATGGTTGTCACTGTCAATCGGATTCAATTGCGCATATATTTAAATCCGGTTGTCAATCCGGAAACTTTACAATGTATGGTTAGCAGCATGAAAAATTTATACTATATACAGAAAGCGAGCAAGAAATGCTGCCATTATAATCACTGAAGCTATCAATTACAACGAGAGGTGCACAAAGCTGCACTCTTGCAAAAACTCCCGTTATAACCTATGAAGCTGTCTACGCTGTCCAATGAATCTCTTATTGACATTGTGTTTATGCTTTGTTGGTTATAATGAAAGGACTCGCAAGCGTGCAGAACTCATGCTGAACAAAAACTCCGCCCTTTTAAGCAGTGTTGAGCGGATTCTGACTAACTTAAACACATCTGACTGCCCATTGTGTTCATGCTCGCAACAGATATGTATGTGATTGGCTACAAAGCTCAACGCTGCAAAAACACATTGTAAATAGAAACCTTTGACGCTCTTCACAGGAGCGTTTTAAAGCAGACGGCTATCAGCGGGTACCAGAACTGCAGAAGGGCACATCAAATGATAAAATAAATCTTTGGTGGGAAAAAGATTCATTTTGGCAGCCTCCAAAATATTTTGAATGCAGGAAAAATCCTGACTAAAATTGTTGCAGCCAACTGAACTGTCAGATCATCTCCAGTGTTAATTTCCTGTCTGTACTGTGAAGTGAATGGAAATACTTGTACGCAGCCTACGCAAAGCTCCAAAGGAAAAGCACAGACACTGGCTACTCACCCTGCTCGCGCCGTTTGATCTGCTGGATCTGGTCCACGGTGCTCTTTAAGATGTGGCATTTGTCCGGCTTCACGTTCAAGCTGGCAATGTCGCTCATGTTGGCCGATAGTAACTCAGCCAGTTCGTCAATATAGCGGCATTCCAGCTCCCGCCGTCGCTTCTCCACGCTACCATATATGCACACAAACATGAACAAAAAAAGAGAATTGTACATTTTTTAGAACTTACTTGAAATAATAAAGTCTAAAGCACTGTACTTTACAATGTAAATGAAAACACTAAAATATGAAATATACATAAAATGTCTATTAAAAAATACAGTACTATGTTTGGGACAGTAGGATTTTTAAATAAATTAATGTGTTTATTCAGCAAGGATGCATTAAATTGATCAAAAAAGCTACTTACGTTGTTACAAAAAATATAGGCTATATTTCAAATATATGCTGTTCTTTTATACTTTCTATTCAACAAATAATCCTGAAAAAAAATCTATCATGGTTTCCACAAAAACATTAAGCAGCACAACTGTTTTAACATAGATAAATGTTTCTTGAGCAGCAAATCAGCATATTAGAATGATTTCTGAAGGATCATGTGACACTGAAGACTGGAGTAATGGCAGCTGAAATTTCAGCTTTGTCATCACAGAAATAAACAATATTTTAAAATGTATTCAAATAGAAAAGAGTTATTTTAAATTATAATATTTCACAATATCACTTTTTTTTTACTGTATTTTTGATCAAATAAATGCTACCTTGGTGAGCAGTTAAAAAAAAAAAAAAACCTTTAAAAAAAATCTTACCAACCCCCAAAAGTGTCAATTTTGCATATTTAAGTATATTTAAAATGTATATATACCATATTTTAATATATAATATTTTCTATACAATTAGAATGTCTATTATAATAATTTATTAATATTTATTCAAAACACAAAACTTAAAGAGTCTAACAATCAGCTCTCCCTTCCTTAGCTGGCACATGACTAACCAACTGCACTTGGAGGAAAAAAAATAAATAAAAATAATAATAATAAATAAACAAAAGAAAAAGCCAGCCTGCTGCTGGTCTGTGTTATGATGTTTTTAAGACAAAGCCTTGAAGTGGTAAAGTTTGGCACAGAGGCTGAGTGGGCATTCTGCAAGGACTTAGGGTCTGAATAATTCATGATGCTCAGAGAGCACTATGATCACAAACAGCTCCTGAACCCCGTCTTTAGCGGTCTCAGCCTTCTGCCACCTGATAGAGGCAGAGGATTCTGCAGTTAAAAGGAAGAATGCTGGGCGAGAGGAGACTATAGGTGCACTCAAGGACAAACTGTGGGTGGCCTGGAACCAGAGCGAGGCTAAAACACACACTTTTACACAGACGTATCATTGTAGAGCTAATAAGGGTCGGGCCGCATACAGTCCTTGCACTAGAAGGCATTCCTTAAAGGCTTATGCTGCACATGGGTTATCAAGCTGAGAAGAGACACAGAAAGAGAGAGAGGCTGAATAGGAAAGTGAAAGACAGATGGTCAGGGGCTATGGTGAAGTAATGTTAGATATCAATGGAATGCAAGGGCTTCAGATCTGAGCCCATTTGTCATCCAGTCAGAAACAAGAGTGCTATAATTGCGTGCACTGTGTTAAAAGCAGCTGAAAAGATTTCACAAAAATGCACAGATTCTAAAGATGCCGAATAAGGGAGTTTCAGTGGCCACCAGTGTTTATTCTTCAACAATCCCTGCTCAACTGGCTAACGTATACAGAGTATAGGACAGCACAACTTTTTTCAACATTGATAATAAGAAATGTTTCTCAAGCACAAAATTAGCATATTCGAAGGATTTCTGTAGGATCATGTGACACTGAAGACT